>NC_059438.1:27584065-28894065 GCF_021028975.2 Sphaerodactylus townsendi
AGTTTACAGCTTTGGAACGGCATGACGTGAGGTTATGTCTCTTCTCTGAAGTTTGCCATGGAGTTGACATCGTCTTCTGATCAGGCTGCCATAAGACAAGTTGTGTCAGAAGTGAAAGTTTGAGTATTGCTCCTGAATGCTTCCGTGCGAGTCTTGGCAGAAGGCAGGAAGGAGGCTTGATAGGACTGGAACACCTCATGTCAGAAGGTGCAGAAATTAGAATAAGAAAAGTAGAAAAGGGAGTGGAGCAGCAGGAGATGGAACATTTGCAGAACAGATGGATTGAGGAAGAGGAATGTGATGGGAGGAGAGCGGGGATATATGTGTGGTGGATAATTTTTATGAAGTAAAAGGGCCAGGTGCTTGATCTTGATGCAGTGCCTACAGAGCTGGTACAAAGAGTGAAACCATCTGTGGTGGGAGAAAGATGAGCTTGCTGGAGGAGTTCTGCACCTAATGGGAAGAAAGTTGAAGCTAGCAAAGAGGTACAGGGAAAGAGATTTTGGAAATGTCCAAAGGGAACCCATGGTAGGTTTATGTGACTTGCTGGGTTGGATGTAGGAG
Organism: Sphaerodactylus townsendi; assembly: GCF_021028975.2. Classification (NCBI taxonomy): domain Eukaryota; kingdom Metazoa; phylum Chordata; class Lepidosauria; order Squamata; family Sphaerodactylidae; genus Sphaerodactylus; species Sphaerodactylus townsendi. The sequence continues at coordinate 27,584,630 of NC_059438.1, forward strand.
AATAAGCAAGGGCAGCTCAAGTATCTCAGTCAAGTGTGTGGCAGAGTATTGATCTCGCAGCGACCTGAGGAATGTCAGAGAACTTGGTAGCAAAATGAGGTACAATTAAAGTCATCTTTGAGAAAGTATTTAGAAACTCCAGGAAGGGGCTGGATACTGCCAGGAAGAAGGATAGAGGGCAGTAGAGGTTCTAGGCATCTGGAACTTGGGAAGGTAGGAATAATTCACCCAGATTGATGCAAAAAAGTGTTGGGGTGGCAGGTAGCTTGGAGCAGTGATCCAGTTAGGCTGCCTTTTGTTTTTGGGTGTCTGATACTGTTCTTTTTAACAGAATGACTTGGATGACCCTGAGAGAGGCATGATCTTTGTCTGCTCTGCTACACACAAGACCAAGTCCATGTTCTTTTTCCTGGCTCAGACGGAGCAAGGTGATATCTTCAAAATCACTTTGGAGACTGACGAGGACATGGTACGTCTCAGTGCTGCTTTTGCTGTGGCGTGAGAGGGAGAGAATCTAGTTTGCTTGACTGAGCCAGTCTCATCTGATTCTCCAAGTAACTCCTTTGTGGTGTTTTCAGGTCACGGAGATTCGCTTAAAGTACTTTGACACAGTTCCTGTAGCGGCAGCCATGTGTGTGCTGAAAACCGGTTTCCTGTTTGTGGCTTCTGAGTTTGGGAACCAGTAAGGAAAATCTCTTAATTTCCTTCTCAGGTTTTGCTCAAATGTTGTAGCTTGGCATTCTGCTAGTATGTGTATGCCCTTTGTGGCAGTTACAGTGCCCTTTCCTCCAAATCTGGTGATGGTTAAAATGTGGCAAATGGGGGAATAGGGGAGGGAGGCCCTGCATCCTGCCATGGGGGCAAAGAGAGGGTGGGTGGAAGAGCTGTAGTCACAGCTGAAAGCCTCATTGCCTTGTAAGTTTCAAAAGTCCTGCACCTGTCTTGTTTCAGAACAAATGCTGAGGGCAGGAGCCATAATCCAGGGGTCCACAAATGGGGCTGGTTGGTACCTGAGGAGGTACATGAGGTTCTTGCCCCAAATGGGGAGGAGGCACTTGCTGTGGCCAGTACACAGCCCTCTGCTGAAACTGAGGGACAAAAGCATCACTCTTTGACAATTTCAGAAAAAAATAATAATTGGCATTTGTTAGTGGGTTAGTTTGCATTTTAAGGCATCCTTTTGTATGACAACCGTTCTTGCCTTGCACCTCCAGGGTGGGGCTCGCTCTGTGGTCTAGAACTCCCATTACTGGAAGGGGTGGAAAACCCTAAGAGTTATATCGCTTCCTGTACTGTTTGCCCTGCCTAGCAGGAACTGGACCAAGGCTTTCAATACAGAAAACCAGTGCAGTCTTCTCCTGGCTCATAGGTTTTGTTCAAGCAAACTGTTTTGGCAGTTGTCTTAATGGAAATAGTAAAGAATTGAGTTGGATCCAACTAGTTTTTCTGCTGGTGAAAAAGGGGGGAAGCTATCCTCTTTGACCACCAAAGACGCTATGCTAGGGATCATGGAGCCTACCTGGATAGAAGTCATGTGAGACCATGGCTGGTAGTAAGAAAGGGAATTGAGTGAGATAGTGGAAGGGAAATAGCTAGATCCAACACATTGTGAGTGAGACCATAAGCTTTCCCTCATTAATGGCACTGCAGCAGTCTCTGTCATAGGTTTCCGTAAAACAAACACACACATAGCTGTATTTGTCTGTACCCAAATCTAAAAACAAAAGCTGTGTAATGTTTTTTTATTAAGACCAGCCAGAACAATCCAGCACAGTGTGCAGCTTTTTGAGTGAACCAGAACTTCTAGTCAGTCCTCTAGATGGTGTTCTTGAGAAGGGGGAGAGATCTCTCATTAACATACCATGTGGAATTTGTTGCTCATATCATTGGGTGCAGGATGTAGCTAGTATGAGGCTGTTCTCTTGGCTTGTCGAGAGTGAGAAGCAGGAAACTGAAGCCTTCCCATTGAAAATGAAATGAACTGGTTGATCAAATATATCTCTTCTTGGCAGTTACCTGTACCAAATTGCTCACCTGGGAGATGATGATGAGGAGCCAGAGTTTTCCTCTGCCATGCCTCTGGAAGAAGGAGACACTTTCTTTTTCCAGCCACGGCCTCTCAAGAACCTGGTGTTGGTGGACGAACTGGACAGCCTGTCTCCAATATTGTGCTGTCAGGTAGAGTACATTTTACAGTTCTTGTCTATCCTTTAGCCATTTGGACCAGGCTACAGCATTCTCTGTTGCCTTCAGATGTTGAACAGTGCCTAATTGGCTGTACCTTTGTGGGGCTTCAGAAATGCAAGGAGAATGGGATTTCTTTTGTTAATTGTGTTTGTGTCTTCTTCTTTTAAAGCGTTTAGGGCCATGTTTTGCATTTAATTCCCTATTTTATCAGCCTCAAAGCAGAAGTACAAAAAAATTGCTTTTTGAATAGTGGTTTGCCATGGAGCAGAGTGGCTGTGTATAGTGTTGGACCACAAAGATCAGGTTACAATCTGCTGCACTACACCTTTCTTTTTGCTGTATTAATTTTCTACAAGATTTTCTGAGAGCCTAGGAAAGGAGGGAGTGGCAGTATAATACTAGTAACCTACTTGATGTAGTTCTTATACCCCTTCAACCAAGTACAGTAACTCCCTAGACCAGGGGTAGGGAACCTGCTGCTCTCCAGATGTTCAGGAACTACAATTCCCATCAGCCCCTACCAGCATGGCCAATTGGCCATGCTGACAGAGGCTGATGGGAATTGTAGTTCCTGAACATCTGGAGAGCCGCAGGTTCCCTACCCCTGCCCTAGACAAAGATTCAAGAACAAATCCAGAAGGCAGACACTGGCAGCCCTGAAGCGGCTGGCTGTGCCGTAAATTCAGTCTAGTGCACAATATCTAACAGATATGAAAGTGTCTGAGGTGAGTTTGGGGTGCTCACTCTCTGCCTAAACCATTCAAGGGTGCTGCTGTGTTCTGAATAAGCTTTATACAGATGTGGTGGCCAGTTGGTCACCAACCAGTTTCTGTCATTTTAAACACGCCCACAGATTTTTGTGCACTAGTTTCTAGGAAGCTGTCCATGTGTGGTGCGAGTTGCGGTATGACTTTTCAACCAAACTTTATGTGGCTATTTAACTAGACTTCAGGTGGATATCAGAAATCCCAGTGAAGTAGAAATGGTGATATGTATCTGATTATGTGGTTAGATGTTCATAGCAGTCTGCTTGGCTTTATTTGCAGATTGCTGATCTGGCTAATGAAGATACACCCCAGTTATATGTGGCCTGTGGAAGGGGACCTCGATCCTCATTGAGAGTTCTAAGACATGGACTTGAGGTAAGAAGGCCAACGGAGAAGTAGGTAGTTGCTAATGTCCACAGTATGTCAGCTTTGCAACAACGTCTGGCTGTGTCACCACTTACTGTGTAGGCTTTTCTTTGAATTATGTCTTCATTCTGTCGCTCTTGTTGAGCAAACAGAGTTGCTTGATACTGTCACCAACTCAAAGTGGCAGGAGAGCCAGGGCACAAATACTTGCAACAACCAAAGCAGTGCCTTTATGAATCTATCTCTGGATTTTTCCTCTTCTGTCAGACGTGATCACCTTTGCATAAGCTGAGAAATGAATTTGCTGCCCTTTTTTTTAAAGCTAGTCACCATATGTTGGGTTGAGAGTAGGACCTATTTTATGCACAGTTTGATTTTTTTCCCCTCTCCTTCAAATGTATATGCCCTTGTTGAGACCCAAAACTCCCAAGTTATATCATCAGCTTGACAGGCACATGTTTTGTAAACCAAAGCTTTCGTCCCTGGTACCTCCCACTCAGAGATCCTGGCAGAAGTGGCTGGATTAAATTCTTTGCTTGGTGGGCCAGTGGTTTGATGGGGCAGAACAATTTCAAAAGTTCATAGTGATGCTCAGGAGTAGGGACTGCAACTTCAGATCTCTCCTTAGCTGTGCCGGTCTTCATGTGATGAAGACAGTGTCTGATCTGAGCTTTAGCTATAAAACAAAATGTTTTATTTTCCTAGGTATCTGAGATGGCCGTCTCAGAGTTGCCTGGTAACCCCAATGCTGTCTGGACAGTGAGGAGACATGTTGAAGGTAAGAGCTCTTGTTGCATATGATGCCCAGAGAAAGTTGTGCCAACTTAATACTTTCAAAATTCAGAGACAGGGTTTAGAATTTTGCTGGTCACTTTGAAGCATCTTTATGTAGTTCAAATGGCTTGCAATCTGCTATTGAGAAAGTGTCTGCTGTTTCTCCAAAGCAGTTTTCAGGGCTGCTTGCATTAAGTTTAAAATGCAGGTTCATGTATTTTCTTTGGAAAAAATGGTAAATGTTATGTGGAAATTACAAAGCAGGCTGCAGTGTTGGAGAATTGAGAAGCTGTAGGCAGCTCCTCTGTCCGGTATTTCTCACAGTATATCAACATCTGCTTCTGACTGTAAACGGACTATAAGGGAGCATGCGTTGTGTGAAAAACTGTTTTGCCTGTGCGGTAGGACTGTGCGGTAGGTGTTGTGGTGAATTCTGTTTCGGGCTCATTTGGCAGTGTTGCCCTTGAAAGTCATAGGCTATTTAACTACTTAACTACTTCCATTAACTGCTTAACTACTCCCATTGCATTATCACTGGCACCTGCATTGGATTGATTCACAAAGCCCACCCAGCAGGAATTGCTTCTGTGGAGCAGCCCTTGGCTTGCTACCCATCTTCTGGTTCCAATGCCCAGTTCCCGAAATTAGTGCCAAGGCTGTTGAAGCTGTGAGCTGACTTGCAGAGATTCCATCTTAGGGCAGGCTGCATAATATGTGGTTTGGCCTGACTGTTGAATAAGGGTTATAATGTACAGGCTTTTGCTGTTAGCACAATTCATGGATAGCATAGAGAGATACAGTCTTTCAGAACCTGCTCAATTGCAGAAGGAGGTTTATGTTGAGGGGCCATGACTCGATAGCAGAGAATCTGCTTTGTATGTAAAAGGGGGCCAGTAGTCAAGCTATGTAAATTATTTCGGGTGAGATTCTGGAGAGTTCTTGGTCAGTCAGTGGTATTGAGTGAGGTAGACCTTTGGTATAAAGCAGCTTCATATGGCCCACATTTATTTATTTATTTTAATTTCAAGAACGGTTAAGGAAAGAGCTAAATGCAGCAGTTGCTGGCTTTCATTCAGAATGTTATGTTATCTTCTCTTCCCTTATAACAGGTATTAGTGGTTATAAAAAAAAGAGAGAACTGCTTCAGTTTTGAATCTTAAATAAATAAAATAAAAATATACAAATGCTTATATAAATTAAATAGCCCTTCCTAGTTGCAGATGCTGAAGACTTGTCTTTTTAATGTATCACGATTGGGTCACGGGTAGTTGGCCTGTGTTGCTGTGAAAGCTTTCCTGCAGCAAACCAATAGCTTCCTTGGCCAGCCTACATATGCAGATTCACCAGTTTCAGCATTTAGGTGTTGGTTTGGAAGAAGCCTTCCTGATATGGAAGAATTGTTTGAAATCTACTTCCTTATTGGTGTTCTGATAAGTGCTGGGGAAAATACTGATCTTAGGGTTTCTCTTCATTTGCTAATTTTGCATGAAGCAAAACTTGCTCTACACAGCTTTCTTTCCCATGTTACAATAAATCAGGAAATGTTCTGCAAATAAATTCCCGTCTCCTATAACTGTGTAGGCAGGCCAAGTTTGCAAATTGCTGTATAATAGAGCAGAGACACTCTATGAGGAGGTTTTTCTTTTGCCGTTGATGTCGGAATGCATCTCATGACCACGCTTAATCATCAGTAGTTTGGCAAGATATGCACCAACATTCATTGTGTTGTAATGCAATAAAGCAGCATCAAACAAGTATGAAATTACATGAACAAATGTGTGCTTTGCTAGTAATCATGCCTGTGTACCAGTTCTCTATTTCTGAATTTTCTTCTTTCTCCCATGTGTATCCAATAAAGCACTTCAAGAACAATACTAACCTTGGCTGGTATGTGGTCCATCATTCTACCAATACCAAGCCTTCTTTTTTCTTCCACAGGTGGCTGGTGGTGGAGGTGCTGATCCCCTCCCACAGGTGTGTACCTACAGCCAGGGGCCTTTGCACTGTGCCACAGGTTACCCAGGGAAAAGAGACGCAAAAGGCTCTTCTGTGTTTTTAGAAACAAATCCTACCAACTTTTCTACACATGGGCAGGCATGAATATTTGTACCTTATACTGGTTTGCCTTCAGACCTCAGCCTTTCCTCTGAGGTTTTCAGATAAGAAAGGCTTTTGCCCTCTCATTGTTCTTAGAATGATGAGATTTGTATTTTAATCTCACATACCCCTCATTTATTTGGATATACATTTCCCTTTTTTTTTACTGGCTTGAAGCCAACTTCATTTCAGCAGTCACCTTTTATTAAGTGTAAATGCATATGCATGTTGATTCTTTTGTGAGCACTCTGGGTCAGACCTGGGATAACCCATTATATTTTAATGAGGTATGTGGGTGTGTTTAGCTGTGTGACTGTGGAGGTGAGAGTTGTAACAAAATTTCGCTACAGCTATTTTATGAATAGGGTTTGTTTGCCAGAGCTTCCGCTCCACATTGAAATAAACTGTGAAACAACGGCCTAATGCCAATACTTTGGCTTGCTTGTAAGACCAGGATTTTTATTCACAAGAAAGAGGGATAGGGAAGGGGGTCTTTTTTTTTAGCCCACTGCTTCCTCTTACTAATGTTTATCACTAGGGGTAACAAGAATCATCAGGCCTAGGAGAAGGTTTTGAGGACATTAGCAACAGTTGCCTGCCATTGGCACATTCTCGGTGTGCGGGGGACATATTTCCCTCTGTGCGTGCTTGCTTGCGGGCAAAAGGTGAGCCTGTATCCTTAAAAGGGAGTTGTTCTTTTGGCTCATTTCCCCAAGTGGGAACTAAAACAGGAGCTACTCCTTTCTACATGTATTATGTGAATAAGTGACCTTGCTTGTGCTGAGAGTTTAGGCACCTTTTGAAAGCGAAGGATCGGAATTGACCATGTTGGTTTAGAGTAAGGATAGGTTTTATGATGAGAGAGTGGACTCTGTGTTTCCCCACATCAAGTGAGAGTTGCGTTGGGAAAGTCTGACCCCTACCCATGTGGCAGATTAATACTGGGAGACAGTGGTATGTGCGTACATGATGGTGATTATGGTGTGCCTGCATGTGGTGCTGTTTCTCCCTCCTGCCCACATTTTGAGTGGGTGAGCATATTGCTAAGGTATGATGAATAAAATACCAGTTTTGTGAAGGGGAAGTCCATCTGTATTCTGGATTTAATCCAGGGTGAGTCTTCAGCCTGACTTATATAACCAAAACTGGGTCAGATGAAACAGGCTGGGTTCATCTTTCTTCAACCTGTCAACCTGAGTTCTGGGTTTAGCCCAGCCAGCAGGATTAAACGGATCCATGGCCTCTTGTAATTCCTTTGCCTTCTGCCACTGTCATCCCAGAACTGTGTTTCTGAACCTGATGATAGGAGGAATTCTGTTAGCATATTGCCTACTCTGCTGCCTGGCGATTGTCTTTGCTGAGCTCACCAGGGTCATCTCCGCTGTGGACTCCATGTTGTTTTTGGGGGAGGGACATAATCTTGTTTCCTGAGGCTTTCTTGCCTGGGGTAGCTCAGGATTTCATGTCAATAATGGGCTTCTCTCAAAATATTTCTGGCCATATACATGTAGCTGGATCTGGTGTTCTGCTCCTGGCATGAAGATATTCTTGGGGTGGGAGATCTCGGTGTGCATTTTCATCAGTGGTGGGGTGGCAGGGGCGGTAAGGAGAAAAGCGGACTGTGAAAATAGTCACTTTGCAGAAGGTAAGCCCATCTGGGGCAGGAGAAGGTCAGCCTATCTGGGGCTGGGGGGAAGGTAAGCCCATCTGGGGCCTGGAAAACTCCTTCCCCCATATGTATTACCCTGAGTTCCTTGATGGGAGAATGGAGAAGAGTCATGGGGTATACGGTTGTGGCAGTACAGTATCATTTGAGGTCACTGGCAATTGTGGCTGCAATCATATGAGCACTCCTGCAGTCCTCCCACATACATCTTTGGGTTGGGCTCTATGGAGGAGCCAGAGGGGGCACCAGAGGCAGGCTGCTGTTCCTCTGGGCTTCTTGAGTGGCTGAGACCCACAGCAATCTCCCTTTTTGTGTTGATAACTGCTGCCTAGGGAAGTGGGGAGAGGAGGAGGGGCCCCTTTCTGCTCCACTTTGCTTCTTACAAACCCTTTCTTCTCCCAAAACTGTCCTCCCAAACAATATTACTGCAGCTGGTATATGAGCAGTGGTTTTTGTCACCTTTGCCAAGACAAATAGAAACTGTAAGCCCTGAGGTGGGGGTGGAGTGCACTGTCAGCTCATAGAAATAGACAGTCTTTATTTGGCACTTGTGGCCTAAATATTTCCCAAGCTCTCTAAGGCCACAGAAGCTGGCTGGGATGCTGCAGTCGCCATGACCTGGAAAATTGGATGCAGAGTTGGGTGTCATGAGTCATAGCTGAAGAGCCACTGACCTAGAAGGGGTAGAATAGCAACACATTAAATATTGTAGATGAGGGAGCTGTGAAGTTAATATTAAAATAAATGTCACTTAAATTCTCTACTGGAGGTGCTCTTTTATAACGTCCAACTGTGGGATGGGCTTCCACTTCCTATGCATTTGCAAGGGAGGATCGGAAAAAAGCAGTCATTCTTGGAAACCTTCAAGGAGAAAACACATCATGTAGTTCTGATTGCTGTGGCATTGGCTTCTAAATGAGGGACTCTGTGTGAAAATGCCTCACTGCTCTTGTTGCAGTGATCAGAGAAGGCAGTGGCTACCAGATGTCTGTAGCTGGACAGTTCCCTCTACCTCTTACGTCGCACCACTGTTGCTACCACTCTTGTCATCTTTGTGTGACCTGAGAAGGTGGAAGTAAATGATGCTCCTTGCCCGGCTGCTCAGTCAGTTTTTTTTCTCTAAATTTATTCCAAAGTTCCTAAAAGGAACCTAGCTACAGAATTTAAAATCACAGAAGAAGAGTTGTTTAGTAGGAATGCAACCTTCCCAGCAACAGAGTATTCCTTAAACGTAGCAGGAAGCAGAGTCAAAAGCCTGGTCCTAGCTTCTTCGTATTTGGGGCAGTTAAGCATTATATGTTCCATGGATTGCACCACTATAGTACAGTGGGGGCATTTCCGCTCTTGCGCTCAGTCAGTTGCACAGACTGCTCAAAGGACAAATTGTCCTGAAGGCACTGTGATCTATATAGCATGTGGGCTTAGGGCTTCCATGCAGTGCATTCTGATCGTGGAGGTCTGCAGGTTAGCTGCATCTGGGTTGCTTGCCAGTCATTCAAAGTATGGGGAATAGATCCGGGAAGATACGAGCATCAGCCTTCTGCTTTATCGCATTCTGCAAAGCACTCTGCTTTGACTTCTCAGTTTTTGATCGTGAACTGTACTTGTGTCTTTGGAGCCTGGCAGCTTCCTCCTGCTATTTCACTGTTGGTCGTCTTCACTGGTAGTGGAGGGCTCTGAGGTTGAAATATTGATACGTGCATAGGAGAACAGTAGCCAAAATGGCTATGCAGTTGTCTTCACATGACAAAGGAGAAAAGAAACTGTCTGGTGGGATGAGTATGTGGCACCCATACATGTTTACCTGATGGTGTTGGTCAGGATTTGTGTTGGGTTTGTTTGCTGATGTCAGTCACTTTCTACCTGCCCAATTTCCCCTGCCCAGTTCTGTTGCTGCCATGGAGTGATAGCCATCCTGGCTCCACTGTCTCTCTCACACACACAAAAATAACAATCTCCAGTAATACAAATCCTCATCAGAATAGCAAAGCACACAGCAGTTATTCAGAGGCAAGAATTCAGCAGTTCGGTGTGAGCACAGTTTATAAGGTAGAATTTGAATTCTTACGAAGACGAGGCAGCCGAATCTATCCTTTGGACTCATTCATTGAGAAAAGAGGAAAAAACCCTTCGGCACCCCAGATGTGTGCACTGAATTTCAGTTCCAAGAACAAATGCTGGTTTTCAGTATTATTTTTCATGATTGTGTATAATTAATTTTCATCTGCAGTTGGACTTTTGCTTCATTGCAGATGAGGGAAAAGTGAATTCTGTTTTTGAGATGGGCAGTGCCTTCTGTTTCGCAACTTTGGAGCCCTTCTTTTTCTCTCACCTGCAGCATCCATTGGACTAGAAAGTGAAAATTAATATGCTGTTGTGGATAAGGGTAGGGACTATGCTTAATTCCAGTTGTATTCTCATCTGGACGTTTTGGAATGCAGGTCAAGTGGGATCATTGTATAAATGGAGGCAAGGTCAGGTGACTCGTATTCCACCCTCACTCACTTTCAAGTCCCTTGATTTCTCATCTTGTGCCACTTGCTGTTATCAAACAACCTGATTTTGTTAGCCGCAGAATATTTGGCATGGACTTCAGAATTTAGATACAGCCCTTTCCCACAGGAAGCATGGCCTGCCAATAACTTCAGAAGGCGCCAGTCAAGTTTTTACTGCTTGGGTGGTTAATGGGCTGCAACAGAGCCACAACTTATTCAGGCAACCTGGAGGATTTTGGGCAGGGTCAGGAGCGTTTGTGGGTCCGGTTTGGAGCTAGAGCAAGATCTGCTTCCCTAGCACAAGGCTTAGTTTGGGCTGTCCTATTTTTGAACTTGGATAGTAGCCAAACAGTTGCTTCAACCTGTTAGATTTTTGTGTGTGTAGAAAAGCCACATTCTGAAATTCACCTTGAACCCTTGTTATGAGCTTCTTGCCTAGGGGCGTTAATGGGAGGACACATTTGTTGCAGCGGTTGAAGAATGTTTGGCCACATATTTGGTTAGCACACTTGTTTTTCTTGAGCTCCTAATATTGATGATCATCCTCTTCCCCCCCTTTCTCTAATTAGATGAGTTTGATGCTTATATCATCGTGTCCTTCGTCAATGCCACCCTGGTACTGTCTATTGGAGAAACTGTAGAGGAAGTGACAGACTCTGGATTCCTGGGCACCACACCTACCTTGTCCTGCTCATTGTTGGGGGATGATGCTTTGGTGCAAGTAAGAGTGCATCTTATCCTTTTGTACATTCTCCATCTCTTCCCCACAACTCCCCCCCCCACCCTTGCTGTCTGCCTTTCAGGGCCTTACTTCCAATGAAAATGTGTTACTGTCTCAAGTGTCTATGATTTGGCTATGGTGATGTTGTGTTCACTCTTGTGGTGACCCTACACTTTTAGGTGCACTGAGAATATTTTTCCCTCCAGAAGATAGTCGTTCTGTCCCCTTGGGAACCGAGTAACCCTTATTTTATGAGTGTAACATAAGTGATTTTATATAAGTATAGAAATTTTGTCTAACTGTTAACTAATATATTTGGACACATTTCTCAATCCCTGTCAAGAGGTTAATAATAACTTAATTTACAGAAAGTTTTAAATATTGTCTGTTTTCCATGGGAATTTATCATTCCAGTTAGGTCTCTATGCCTCCTGACACTGGAATTATTAGAATTCCTTCACCTCTAGATAGCTTGAGAGCATACATTTACCCTTAGGTAAAATCTTAGCAGTTTGGCCTAACACCAGACTATGGACAATCTACCATATGGTTATTCCTTCTTCACACAGAGTATGATCTGGATTTTACCTTCTGTCCCTCAGAAGACTCCCTTCCCTCTTTGGGTACTGATTCAATTAGAAGCCTCACCACTTTTCTCCTTCACCATAACTCTCCCAAAGATAATCAATATCCTTATGTGTCTGTCTGTGTTAAGCTTTGACAAAAGAAAACAGATCGGACCAGCTCAGCCACATCTGTCTGACAGTCCCTTCAGAAATCAAAGCTTTTAGAGTTCTTTGCTCATCTTCTTCCTCTTCAAAACTCTCCTCCAACTGTCTTTTCTGTTTAAATTAACCCTTCACTGATTGACTGGAGGAAAGAGTTCCAGTTAATCAAAAGCAACATCTTGCTCTCTTTTATACTTCTATCGTTAACTCTTTACATTCAGGCTGGCTCTGCTTATGTCTCGCATATGTAACCTGTCCTGAGCTAGTTTTGGAACCATCTAGAACTTTAATCTGGGAGGTGGTGCTAACCCCTTATCTTGGAAGCTGTGTGAGTTTCTTCCATAAAGTTTATTTCCCATGATTAGTGGGCCATATTATATTGTATTGTATTGTATTGTATTGTATTATTTGATTTGTATACCGCCCTGACATAATAACTAGAAGATGGTCAAGGAATTGACTGCTAACAGGTCCCTGTTTTTCTCCCTTCAGGTTTACCCTGATGGCATCCGGCATATCAGAGCAGATAAAAGAGTTAATGAGTGGAAGACGCCTGGCAAGAAAACTATTGTCAAGTGTGCTGTGAACCAGAGACAAGTGGTGATAGCGCTGACGGGAGGAGAGCTCGTCTACTTTGAGATGGACCCGGTAGGTGATCTAATGCTGTCTGAATGTGCAATCTGGCCTCTTTTGTGGCAGGCAGAACAGCACTTCAGACACGCCGTTATAGCAGAGTGGCAAAAAAAATAGTCCTTGGGATGTGTTTTGAGCAGAACTTGCCTCTTGTCTTTTTGAATTGTGAACAATGATGCCCAAACTCTGGAGAGCTCTGTTAACAAGAATGGGAAGTAAAAACAGTTGGAGACGGCACTCTACAATTGGCATGCTTTAATAAAAAGGCTTAACTAACTTCATCTGCTGGTGTAGGGATGTGTCCCAGGCAACTCATACCAAAGTCATCCTACTGGAGGTTTTCAGCATGCCCCCAAATCCTTTTGTTTCTTCTTCCAGTTAGTGCAGCTGAGGAGATCTCAGTGTTAGTTCTCAGTACCTTGTAATTAACTCACAGGTCTAGCTTGAAATAGTGGGAACTTGCAATTGATGTGCCAAAATGTGTGTCGTCCCTCACCAGTCAGGGCAGCTGAATGAATACACAGAGAGGAAGGAGATGTCTGCTGATGTGGTGTGCATGAGCTTGGCCAACGTTCCCCCTGGAGAGCAGCGCTCCCGTTTCCTTGCTGTTGGGCTGGTGGATAATACTGTCCGCATCATTTCACTCGATCCCTCGGTAAGTGCCTGCTCAACCTTTCTCTTGTGTGTGTGTACCTTGTTCTTCATGGCTTCTTTGTAGTAAAACTTGTTACGGAGTAGCAGGAAGTTCTAGGATGATATCTTCATAAGATGTTCCCTTCCAGATGACTGAGATAAACATCTGGGGGTCTTCCAAAGGCACAGGAACACTAGTTTATAAGCAGCATATTGGAAACCAGCAAACCCCTAAAGCAGGCAGCAGAACTGCTAATCCTGCCTCAGATCTCCTAAGAGCATGTGGCCCCTTGCAACCCTCCCAGGCTTCTTGTAACTCTAAACTCAATTGCACATGCTCACTGAAAATGCAGAATGCAACTGCCACTTCTCACTCTTCTGCTAGCTGAAGGCTGAGATACTTGAAAAGTGTAAAGAAGGTTTCCAGTTCAAGGAACATTAAACCAGGTGATAGGTTTATTCATAATAATCAGGGATCCCAGAAGCTGTTCCACTATAAGTTCAGGTACTTCTCTCTGGGCTTCTGCAGCAGTGGCGTAGTAGTTAAGAGCAGGTGTACTCTAATCTGGAGGAACCGGGTTTGATTCCTCGCTCTGCCACCTGAGCTGTGGAGGCTTATCTGGGGAATTCAGATTAGCCTGTGCACTCCAACACATGCCAGCTGGGTGACCTTGGGCTAGTCACAGCTCTGCAGAGCTCTCTAAGCCCCACCTACCTCACAGGGTGTTTGTTGTGAGGGGGGAAGGGAAAGGAGATTGTAACCCATAACACTATTCATTATTTTTTAACTCAATTTTAAATGAATGGAATTCTTAAAGTTCATAGTAAGTTTTATTGCTATGACAATATTTCCTCAAGCTTTTTCATCTTCAAATCTTATGGTATGTGGTAAATATGAGTGTGCCTATAAATCTGATAATGTCCTTCTAGGAACCAGAGGGATTTTTGAGTCTACCATGATAGGACCCAGATGCTTTGTTAGAGTGATTGGTGGGATGTTATATTTGAAAGGCTAAGACACGTTGTTCTAAGGAACAGATCCTCAACACTCCTGTGCACAGTCAGTGGCCTCAACAAGATGTATCTGTTTTGATCACATCAGGCTGAAGCATGGGAGATCACATGGTTCCCCACATGCAAGTGTTAGTACCTCAGATGTGAGGTTGCGACCGCCTCTTCTCCCTGAATTTTGGCTGCGGATGTATGAGGAATTTTTTCACGTGGGGGAATATTCACATATACAGTTCTTCTCCTGTACTCTAAAGCAGAACAAATGCATCCTGGGAACTGATCCTTCCACCTGTGTTTCTGTGGGTGATGTAGTTGCATCCTCTTCCTTTCTTCCACAGGACTGCCTTCAGCCTTTGAGTATGCAGGCCCTTCCTGCCCAGCCAGAATCACTGTGTATTGTTGAAATGGGTGGAGCTGAGAAGCAGGATGAACTGGGGGAAAGAGGCTCCATTGGCTTCTTATACCTGAACATTGGCTTGCAGGTGAGGAGTTGGCAGCTTGGTCCTCCCTGGAAAGCATTCTTGTCTAAATAATTTACTACAAAGTTCTTGACGTTTCACTTTCTCACCTCCATGCACTCCTCAAACTCCAGGACCCCCTGTTCCTCCCATGTCAACATCCAGCCTTTTCTCAATTCTGTTTTATTCTCTTTCCCTGCCTGGTCCTGTTGCCATCCCGAATTCTTTGGTGAAATAAGTGGCATAAGCTCCTTCTACTTTAAGTTGGTCTCAGATTCCACAACAGGCAGAGCTGATCTTGATGGTGAGGGCTCGAGGCCTGGGCTCTAGATGCATCACAGCCTAGATTTAAATAGCTCCATGCCTCCTTCCTGAATTTGTAAAAAGAGCAAAGCAAATCTTACTTTGTATTTGGTGATGCTGAATTAGAAGCTGGCAAGAATCCAACACTGGAATTGGGAGGTACAGAGATATTGACGCAATCATGAATTCTCAATGTCTTCCTTTTCTCTCTTTTTGGTTGCTGTTTTTCTGCCTTCCCAATCCAGAACGGAGTACTGCTGCGAACTGTCCTCGACCCAGTCACCGGAGATCTTTCCGACACAAGAACCAGGTATCTTGGCTCTCGCCCTGTGAAGCTCTTCCGGGTCCGCATGCAAGGACAAGAAGCGGTAAGTAAGGAGGGACTGGAAATTTGGAGAAATGTGGACTTTGGTTTCTTGGCCAGGTGAAAATTCTGTGTACTATTAATTTGCAACAAGGAGGAAGAGGAAGCTCTTCCTGTGTCTCAGTTGTGTAGAGGTGCTCTGGAATGTGAATATTCTTGACTGAAGCATGTTGAATCTTGAAAGCACTGTTGTATCAGAGTGGCAGAGGACCCATTAAATTCTGAAACTGCTCAGGAGGGAGAAGCTTGGGCCTGAGTCCAGATTTTTGGTGCGTGTGTGTTGTGATTTTTGTAAAACTTATGTTAGAGCAGGTGAGGGTGATGCTTTTCCTTGTTTGTGGGTGCTTTGCACCTCAGTTTGTTGGTCCTTTGCACCAGTTTCTTTGCATTCTATCCTGTGTGTCTGTTTCTGTGTTCCTAAGCTCTCAGCTTTCTGCTTCTGTCCTACGACCTGCTTCTATTCTTTGACCTCTAGTTTTTTGGCCATCATACAGTTTGGGATTTGTATACTATTTTCCTGAATGTTCAAAACTCTTCAGCTGATTACCCCCGAAAGCCATACGTCAGCTCTGTAAGAAGCCTGATCCTCATAACATGTGGGCTGCGGCTGAGCCTCAGTGAGTTCATGTCAGAGGTCGAAGATGATCAAGGGCTATCCCAGCTTTTAATACGCCCATGGCACTACCATTACCCATGCGTGTGGGCGAGCAGAATAAATCCAGCAGAGTTGGCTCCAAAAAGACGACGGAAGCCCAGCTAACCTGGCAGGCTTTTTTCCCTTTTGCCCTAGTTGGCAGTTGATGATGAGCATGGCTTTGCTGACTTCATAGTGTCAGGTCAGGTCTTCCGTCTGGAAGCATTTGGTCATAAAATAGTGCTGTACTGTACTGTGGGGGTGTGCTGTACTGCCAGAGGTAGAGTGCTTTGGACAGAAAAGAAGGATTTATACCCCCCTTCCTCTCCTGTAAGGAGACTCAAAGGGACTTACAATTTCCTCCCCCCCCCCCCCCACACACACAACAAACACCCTGTGAGGTGGGTGGGTGGGAGTGAGAGATCTCCGAACTCGCCCAAGGTCACCCATCTGGCATGTGTTGGATTGCACAGGCTAATCTAGTTCCCCAGATAGGCCTCCACAGCTCAATTGGCAGAGTGGGGAATCAAACCCGGTTCCTCCAGATTAGAGTGCACCTGCTTTTAACCACTATGCCACTGTTGCTCCCAGAGCTCTTTCTTACTTAAGGAGCAGAGCCCTACAACGTTTGGGCGAGATGTCTTGCCCTTTGCTTCCAGCTGAACTTGCTCTGTGTCCTCCTGGTCTAGGTGCTGGCCATGTCAAGTCGGTCGTGGCTGAGTTATTCCTACCAGTCCCGCTTCCACTTAACCCCTCTCTCATACGAGACACTGGAGTTTGCTTCTGGCTTTGCCTCTGAGCAGTGTCCAGAGGGCATCGTTGCCATCTCCACAAACACACTGAGGTACGTATCGATGGAAAAATCAAGGAGAGAGGAAGGGAACAGAAAGACTTCCTGGGACCAGCATAAACCTGCTGCCTGTCCCCAAATCCTGTTCATATTGCCACAAAGAGGAGTGGGGGCCTGAGTGCAACTTTAGCTAGAACAAATCAGTATGTTGCAGTAATAAAGGCTAACGGTCAGAACAGACTGAATTTCTTTCCAGTTTACTTTATAATGTATTTACACAGATAACAGCCAAAAAGCTTATCCTGACTTCAAAAAAGTAAGCGATTTATGTGAAGCATATGAACATACCAAAGCTTAGTCGCAATAACCAAACAAACATGCAGCTCCTCTAATCAGGTATTGGACAATTCCAATTGTACAGATAGTCTCTAGTATGATATTGAATGCCCAAGGAGAGCCTAGCCAGTTTTCAGTTCAAGCAGAGGACTTGGGATTTAGAAGGATCTGCATGTGGTCGTGTCAGAATCCTCCATAGTGTATTTAATGTGCTTTTTGTTCATAACGGTTTGTATTACAACTAGATTGTATTGACCAGTGGCAGGAAGCAGCACAGCATTAAGGAAGCATTAGTTTGAGTCCCTCTGCTAAATTCTGACTTTGTTTTTGATCCCATAGAATTTTGGCATTAGAGAAACTTGGAGCGGTCTTCAACCAAGTGGCTTTCCCCTTGCAGTACACGCCCAGGAAATTCGTCATTCACCCCGAGAGCAACAACTTGATCATCATTGAAACTGACCACAATGCCTATACTGAGGCCACAAAAGCCCAGCGGAAGCAGCAGATGGCTGAGGTAATGGGAACCCTCACTCCTGCACGCCAACAGAGAACTCCAGATTCTGAGGCCCAGGATTCTTTATGCTTCGATATTGTGTTGGGAGGCTGTAAGGCAGGAATGTCCAACTCTGGCCCTCCAAGATATTAATGGACCTATGCTGGTAGGGGCTGATGGGAATTGTAGTCCATGAACATTTGGAGGCCCAGAGTTAGATATCTCTGCTGTAAGGTGTCTGGGGTGGGGGGGTGTTTCATCTTCTCTCTAATTCTGCTTCTGGCTCCTGTTGTAAAGGATGGCAAAGGCCACAACACTCACAGCCTTGTTGTGGACATACATTTGTCTGCTGGCTTTGTGAGACTCACAGAGAAACAAAGAGTCCCTTTAGATCTTGTGCAGGGTTTGGATTAATCATCGGAAGCTTTGATGAGGAGCTCACATTGTTAACGCCTTCTTTGGGGCACTTCCAGTCATAGATCAGTACAAGGTTGTGGATCTGTCTGGGAAGATTTGCTTTATATTTGCTCAGAAGAGGCTCCAGAAGTCTGGTGTGTGGTGAGAAGTTGATTGTTTTCCCTTGGGGTTTGCTCACTTACCTGGCTAGGAGGCATGGTCTTCCAGCCCTGCACCAGGTGATTGAGCAGCCGTGCCCTTTGCTTGGGGGAAGGCTCATCCTCTTGCCTCCCACTTGTCTGGGAAACACTGAAAGCTTTTTGAATGAGAGGGAAGGGTGTCTGAAGATGCCAGACATCCCAGCCTTCCTGAGTTGGCCACCAGTGAAGGTTGCCAGGAGGAGATGGCTTCTGATCAGCAGTGAGCCGGTGTGCATGTTATTTCTGGCTTTTAAACTCCCCGTCTGGCAGATTGCTCTGTTGGAGTGAACCGGGGCTATACAATAGGCAGTGAATCTTCTTAGTGAACGAGTGCTGTGATAGAGGTTATATTTGATGCAAGAAGGTGTGTGTAGAAAGCCTTACGTAGCTACCTGAATGTGCTGACTTCTTCTGTAGGGACAATTCAGCATATCTTTCACACACTGTTCTGCATTCTAGATTTAGCCCTGTATTATTTGCATCTGCAAATTCGGAGGATTCATTCAAAGGAATCATATGAAAACATTCTAGAATTCCACCCTGCTTTTTTCTGGACAAAATTTCTCTCTCTTCCACTGCCCAGATTGCTTTGGTATTTGATCTGACTGAACTTCTGTGACTCTTTCCCCAAGAATATGATCAACTGGTGATTTGTTTAGTATAATTTGAACGTCACGTGGGCATGTTCGATCTTTCAATTTCACAGGAAATGGTAGAAGCTGCAGGTGAAGACGAGAGAGAGCTGGCTGCGGAGATGGCTGCAGCATTTCTGAACGAGAACCTTCCAGAGTCCATCTTTGGTGCCCCAAAGGCTGGAAATGGGCAGTGGGCATCAGTCATCCGGGTGATGAATCCCATCCAGGGCAACACCTTGGATCTGGTCCAGCTGGAGCAGAATGAAGCTGCCTTCAGGTAAGCCTCTTGGAATGTCGCTTCTGTCTCTTTAGCTGAGTGACTAGAACAGTGGTTCTCAACCTGGGGGTCAGGACCCCTTTGGGGGTCGAACGACCCTTTCACAGGGGTCACTTAAGACTCTCTGCATCAGTGTTCTCCATCTGTAAAATGGATAAATGTTAGGGTTGGGGGTCACCACAAGATGAGGAACTGTATTAAAGGGTCACAGCATTAGGAAGGTTGAGAACCACTGGACTAGAATGTAAGGTCCAAGGCTGCCAAGTACCCTACTGGTCTCAACATGCCTTGTAGTTGGCATCAGTCACAGCATCACTCTTGATGTTGCTGTCAGACAATATCAGTATCTCTTAAAGAGAGCAAACTGCATATTTTTGGCCACTTAGGAACATTTCTAAAGGATTTTTAAAAATTTCATAAAATTAAGATTCAGTGTTACAATTTATATGTGAAGCTTGCTTGTATATGTTATCATCCAGTCTTACTCCCAAATACGTCTTTCAAGTCTAAATGAGATCTAAAATCTGAATTCATCGTTTTCATCTTATACCTATAACCAATATTATCTCTAGTTATCTGAGTCTTTGATTTACAAAGTCCAAAAAACCTTTCATCTTCTTTCTGTGACAAGTTTATGTACCGAGGATGTCAGCTTTGCCTTTGTTGAATATTTTGCTAGTTTATTCGTCCATTCTGTAAAATTTGGGTGGTGATCTGCTTTCTGTCTCATTGCAAACACCATTCTGGCCACTGTCAACATATATTTCAACAGATCATTATACACGTTTGGTACATTATTTCAGAAAATGTTCAATAATGTACTTTTTGGATCCAATATAGACTTAATTTTCAATATACCACTTGGGAACATTTGACAGGATTTGACCATAGTAGAGTAATGGATAATTAGATACCTGTTTGCGGATGGTATTTAACGATTGCAATTCTATGTATTGTCGAAGACTTTTACGGCCGGAATCACTAGGGTGTTGTGGGTTTTCCGGGTTGTATGACTGTGTTCCAGGAGCATTCTCTCCTGATGTTTCACCCGCATCTGTGGCTGGCATCTTCAGAGGATCTTCAGATGCCAGCCACAGATGCAGGTGAAACGTCAGGAGAAAATGCTACTGGAACACGGCCATACAACCCAGAAAACTCACAACCCCCTAGATTGCAATTCTGTCTCATGCAAAGTGCTCTAGCTTTACAGAGGTCCTCTTACCCTCTTCCAAAGCATTCCTTCCTGGGAGAGGCAGTTCCATCCCTTGCTTTTCTATTCATGCTTTTGATTATCTCCTACTCAGTGTGGCCGTGTGCCGATTCTCCAACACCGGTGATGACTGGCATGTCCTAGTGGGAGTGGCAAAGGACCTGATCCTGAACCCCCGCTCAGTTGCGGGTGGGTTTGTCTACACCTACAAGTTGGTAAACAATGGAGAAAAGCTGGAGTTCCTGCACAAAGTGAGTGTGTGATGGAGACTGGGGTTGGGCGGGTAATGGTGCCAGTGAGAATAGCAATCAGCCTCAATCTGCCTTCCTTAGAAGGTGCAGAAGAAGAGAAGCAGAGTTTGGATTTATACCCTCCCTACCTTTCTTTTTTTATAAGGAGACTCAGAGGGGCTCACAAACTCCTTCCCTTCTTCTCCCGACAGCAGACACTTTGTGAGTTAGGTGGGGCTGAGAGAGTTCTGAAGAACTGTGGCTGGCCCAAGGTCACCCAGCAGGATCATGTGTAGGAGCAGGGAAACACAGCCAGCCCACCACTTAGGAGTCCCCACACACATGGAGGAGTGGGGAATCAAATCCAGTTCTCCACATTAGCGTCTACCACTCTTAACCAGTACACCACACTGGCATCCCCCCATCTCTATGCCACGTGTTGCTTTCAGCTAGTCCTAATATGCAGCATGGTGTTTCTCTTGCATGAGGGAAAGTGTCTACATCTGTCACTCAGATCAGAGGTTTGAAGCCAAGTTTGTAAATCTTGAAATTATAGCTCCTGGGAGATGGTCTGTTTGGTGCTTGCAACCATTTTGAGAAACCCTGAGAATATTGCTGGGACCCTGATGGGATAATTGAGCACAATAGTTTCTTTTGGTAGAGGAAACCATTGGGTGTTTATGTGTGTGTTTATGGCTTAGTGGTAGAGGATGCACTTTATGTGCAGAAGGTTGCAGGTTTAATCTTCAGTTAAAGGAACTTCAAATAGTGTTGGGAAAGATCCGCCTGAGCTTGAGACTGCAGAGTTCCACCTCAGAGTCAAAGCAGAAGGACCAGTGGTCTGACTGTAGAAGGCAGCTCATATGTTTGCATGTGGATAAATTTATATCCCACCTACCAAGGAAATTCTCAAGTCAGCTGCATGATCTGAATCTGGCCTTCTTATCACTATCCAGAGCTTGCGTGATCAGCTTTCTGTCTCCTGAGGGGCAAGCTATTGAGAAGAGAGACTCCATTGGGGGCCTTGACTAGTAACTTTCTCCCTCTTGCATTGGAAACAGATATGACAGCCTGATATGTTCATTTTCTTCAGTGGCGCTGTCAGGCTTCAGACTTAAGGGCTCTCTCTGAACACAACTGGGGAGGGTCCCACAATGGGCTGACGGGCTGGTGCTCTGAAAGGGTTTTCCTGCCTGTTCTCGTAGGAAGGAGTTGGCTGTCGAAAGCTATGGGTTGGTTTTGCAGTGACCGTTTACATGTGCCTGTCTTGGCTTGTCGGTTTTTCTTGTCCAGACCCCAGTGGACGAGGTCCCAGCAGCTATTGCCCCATTCCAAGGTAGAGCGCTGATTGGTGTGGGAAAACTGCTGCGTGTCTACGACTTGGGCAAGAAGAAGCTTCTCCGAAAGTGTGAAAACAAGGTATTGGCTTTTGTCCTTGAATTGAGGACCTTGAAGGGCAGGGTATCTGTTTGTTTGGTACACTTTGATTTGAAACAGCATAGAAAGTTGGGGGAAGAAGGGGAGGCTTTCTCTGTTAGATCTCTTTGCATGTTAGTGAGTGTCATTTGTCTGCCTAACAGTGTAGGCGTCCGTAGCAGATGCTTTCCTTCATCAGCGGAGGAAGAGATCCTTTTAACACTGAGCTACACCTCCTGCTTGGTCTGAAAGACAGCGCATATGCTGATCTCCACTGCTGAAGGGACTGCTGAAGCACGTTGCTTGGAGCCGTTCTGTGCACAGAATTTTGGGGTGGGAGGGAGAGGGGAGCCAAATGAGGGTCAGGTGCTACAACTTCCATTGATCCCAACATCCTATTGTCTAGCAAACCTCAGAGCAGAAAGAGAGGAAGGTTTTCTTACTGTGTCGTCGACCCTCCTTGAAACTTCCAAGATGTAGCTTGTGGACTTTGAAGCAGTTCCAGAGCTAGGAGAGCCCAGGACTAGGTGGGGGCGGGGGTACATGTAAAAAATGGGCCCAGGGAAGCCACATGCTAACTGTAGAAGTAATTTCCTTGCTATCTGCAATGCTGCCAATGCCTGCCTTAATTGAGCTTAGATAGTAAAGTTGTTTGGGGTCCATTTGTATGGTGGAATGCCAAGAATGGAATGGAGTTCAGCAGGCTCTTGTGATGGAAGAGACCCTGTCCTGTGCATTATTTAGAAGTCTGTCTTGCTTTTTTTCGAACCAGCACATTGCCAATTACATTTGTGGGATCCAGACCATCGGGCACCGGGTGATTGTCTCAGACGTCCAGGAGAGCTTTATCTGGGTGCGCTACAAGAGGAATGAGAATCAGCTCATCATCTTTGCAGATGACACACACCCACGTTGGGTGACCACCGCCTGCCTCTTGGACTATGACACTGTGGCTGGAGCTGACAAATTTGGCAACATCTGTGTGGTGAGTCTTATTAGAAGGACAGACAGGAATGACCCGCTCTTTTCATTTCCATTGAACGGCCAGGATGAGAAGCTGGGATGCTGTGGAAAGATCAACCCTTTGCTTTTGCCCAGCTGTGAGACGACAATGTCTTAGCTTCCATTCCATTGAGAAGAAGAAGTTTGGATTTATATCCCCCCTTTCTCCTGTAGGAGACTCAAAGGGGCTGACAATCTCCTTCCCCTTCCCTCCTCACAACAAACACCCTGTGAGGTGGGTGGGGCTGAGAATGGGTGGGGCTGAGAGAGCTCCGTAGAGCTGTGACTAGCCCAAGGTCACCCAGCTGGCGTGTGTGGGAGTGTACTGGCTAATCTGAATCCCCCAGATTAGCCTCCACAGCTCAAGCGGCAGAGCGGATAATCAAACCTGGTTCCTCCAGATTAGAGTACACCTGCTCTTAACCACTACGCCACTGCTGCTCCTGCTCTTGCTGCACCTTCCATCAGTCGGAGTGATTCTCAGTGCACACCTACTAGCTTCTCGTGCTTCTTGTCACAGGCTTCATTTTGGTTTGTCCCCCCCATGTAGGTGAGGCTGCCTCCCAACACAAACGATGAAGTAGATGAAGATCCAACTGGAAACAAAGCTTTGTGGGACCGAGGGCTGCTCAATGGAGCCTCGCAGAAGGTGACTAGGGGCCAATTCTTGGGTGGGTTGTTGATACGTATTGAGAAATGCTTTTGTTTTTGCAATGTGTTAACATGCAAGTATCAGTAAAGAAACCACATTAAAACACACAGTCCATTTAAAAGGAGCCAAGCAGCAGCAGCAGCCTCAGTGGGGCTTTACCTTAGCAGTCTGCAACCTGCAGCTCTCCAGATGTTCATGGACTACAAATCCCATCAGCCTCTGCCAGCACAGCCAATTGGCCATGCTGGCAGGGGCTGATGGGAATTGTAGTCCATGAACATCT
Source organism: Sphaerodactylus townsendi (assembly GCF_021028975.2). Classification (NCBI taxonomy): domain Eukaryota; kingdom Metazoa; phylum Chordata; class Lepidosauria; order Squamata; family Sphaerodactylidae; genus Sphaerodactylus; species Sphaerodactylus townsendi. The sequence goes on from NC_059438.1 coordinate 27,608,387, forward strand.
GGAGCCGCAGGTTGCAGACCCTTAGCTGTAGCCAAGAAAGCCTTTTGAGAACAGATGTGCTCCCCTGCTGCCAAGGCCAGATTTCCTGTCGAAGGAGCACATGCGTCTGGGATGAGTTTAAGGGTGGGGAGGTGTCAATCATGGAAGGAATCCAGGCTGAATACGGAGGTTCTCCTTGTCTGACTTCCAGGCAGAGGTGATTATGAACTACCATGTTGGAGAAACGGTGCTGTCTCTGCAGAAGACCACGCTGATCCCGGGAGGCTCCGAATCGCTCGTCTACACCACCTTGTCTGGCGGCATTGGCATTCTGGTCCCATTCACATCACATGAAGTAAGTGTATGGAAGGGTAGCAGTCTGTTAACAGGCTTGAATCTCAGAGGGGTGGCATCTGCTAGATGCTCAGCTTTGCTTTCCGGTGTTTCTGATTTTGGTTTGGCTTTATTTCATCTCACCAGGGAGGCTGTGTTTGAACCTCCTGGCCTGCCTGCTGTGGTTCTCTATTTGCAGAATCTAATCCTGCCAGCTTTTATTGACATCAATGCCAGACAACTCCACCCACACTAAATAGAATTGTTGTGTGAACAGCAGTTTGGAACAGGCATCAGTTGGTGCTATAGACTGTAACCAGATTTGACTGTCCTGCATAAGGCCCCCTTAAGTTCCCAGTTCCTACATACAGTAGCTCACAGTTTCAAATGCTTTTTTTCAGTTACCATGAGCATGTGGGGGCAAGTGGGGGGGGTGTTATTTGAGTGTATCTAGCAACCCTCCAGCCTGATTTGGAACTTATAGCTAGTGGTAGTTACAAAAATCTCCTGCCAAATTGATCCCTGAATTTTAGGTTTTCATGTGACTCAAAATGTTTCAGAGCAGGGCCCACCGTGTTGGAATCTGGGGTTCTTGTCATTGTTTCAAAATACCAACAGGACGAAAACTTGCAGTTCTTAACAGTAAATAAGAAAAGAAACCCCTTCAAATCAAGCCTTTAGATCTTGGTTCTTTGTTTAGCATGGCATTTGTGTTGAAGAGATTCCTTACTGTTTTAATGATGTGGATGATGCAAACTGCATACATAAAAATTAAGTAAATATCAGGTTCTTTTGTCATGCTAAGATGTTACGGTTTTCTTGCTTTTATGTTGCATGTTCAAAGAGAGAGCACTTGTGTTTATCTCCAACATAATTTATTGTAGTCTTTCACCACTTCAGGGGTGATCTTAAAAGTCCTTTTTTGATCTGATTTCAAAGCCAATTGTAGGACAATAAAAATAAGTACAATTTTTCAGGAAAAGAAAGTTGTTCGTTTTTAAACAAGTATTTCTCAATCTCAAAGGAGCACTTTCCCAAAGTTCAGGAGGAGATTCCGAGCTGACCAGCAGGATAAGAGGGTGAAACTGAACATATTCTTTCTCCCTGGAGCTTTTTTTGTGCCACTATGGCTTTTTATGAAACTTTTCTTATAGTTGGTCTTTGCTCTTTTCAGGATCATGACTTTTTCCAGCATGTTGAAATGCATCTCCGTTCTGAGCACCCTCCTCTCTGCGGACGAGATCACCTCAGCTTCCGCTCTTATTATTTCCCTGTGAAGGTAGGTCAGCCTCTGAACTGGTCAGCTTGGGAAGGGGGGGGGGGGCTTGAACCCAGTGGCCGCTGTCCCCTGCCATTGCTCCTGGCAAATGGAAGAGGCCATAGCTTCCTGCTCCGTCATTTGCTTTGTATGCAGACGGTTCCATATTCAATCTCTATTAATTTGAGTTTATAAATTATCCCAGCTTCCTGGAGAGCCATTGCCAGAAAGTATTAACCCTTGATCGACCAATTATGTATCCTGGTATGACAGGGAGGACCAGTAGTGGAACTTCTGCTTTTTGTGCAGAAGAGCTGGGTTTGGTTGCTGACATCCCCAATTTAGAAGGTGATGGGAACAGCCTTTCTCTATTGGAGGCCCTTGGGAGCCACTGGCAGTCAGAGTAGACCAGCTCAGCCAGTGGAAGGCAACTTCATAGTGTTCAGATGGGCGCCGAGTGAGCTGCCCGAGCCTATCGTGCACGAGGCAAGAGCCCCATTGTTCCCCACAGCCCCTTTGCCCTCGGACTACCAGCATGGGCATTTTGTGTATGCAAGAATACATTTCTCTTTAATATTGGCTGCACAAGCAGGAAAGACAGCAATGATGGCAAACCTGGGCTCCTGGGTTCTATCCCAGCAAGTAGCCAGAGATCATATTAAGGAAAACAGTCCACATGCTGTTGGGTAATTGTGATTTAATAGATCAGAGTTTGCAGGAATGTTTTTCCATTTGGAGGTTGTGGATGTGACAGTGTGTTTGAGACCCCCTGGTTCAGAAGTAGATGCTGTCACATTAAGGTCCTCCCCTAGTGCCTGGTTGGATTCCATAGACTCATTCTGATAAGTTTGGGTGGATGCTACTATCATAGTGTTTTCCTTCTCTAACAGCATTTTCTTGGAAATGAGGTCAGTGCATAGAAGTAGATTCAGGGATCTTGGCTGTCGAACCAGCTTTTTGCACCTTCTCCTTCATCTCTCGGCTTTTGCGATGTACGATAACTAGCCCTGGTGCCCAAAGTACAGACCTCTGTTTTGTCAAGTGATTACAAAATGACCACCTTCCTTCTCCTACTAGAATGTAATTGATGGGGATCTGTGTGAGCAGTTCAACTCCATGGAACCCAACAAACAGAAGAATGTGGCTGAAGAGCTGGACAGGACTCCACCTGAGGTATCCAAGAAGCTGGAGGACATCCGCACCCGCTATGCTTTCTAAGCAGGAGTCCATTCTGGGACTTGGCTAGGACACATTTCCAAAGACACAGGGTGGAGAATCCCAGTCCCACCTCCACCCTCCCATTCTGGCTGGATTGTTCTGTTTTGGTTTCTTGGACCCCAGGGCCCAGCTTGCCATAAGCAGATTTTGTACATGCCGTTCTAGGTGTGGGTTGAACTCTCCCAAGAGTCACAGAAACCCCCGCAAAGACTGTTCTAGATCATCCTCCCTTGCAGGCAGCTGACTTGCTGCATATGTCCCCTGCCTGTCTTTGCAGCCCCGAGCAATGCCCTTTGTCAAACTGAGCCCGCCGCCCCCCCCCATGTTAAGGTATAAGTTGTAGAGGAGCATTGTGCGACATGGATAGGGTGGCAGGGTGGGAGATGCCAGGCTGGAGTTGGTCTGTCTCTTGCTTCTGTGGCCAGTATCTGGGAACCTCTGTATTCTTTACCCTTGTACTGTTTGAAGTGTGCATGTCTGTAAATATAGTTTCGTACAACATTAAGCTCTTGTCTGTTGAAGAGGTGGCTCCTATGAGCCCGGTTTAGATTTTTTTCAAATGGACTGTGGCCCATTAATTAAAAGCCTTGTTGATAAACTTGTTGCATTGCATTCTTCCTCGTGACCGCTCCACCGGATTGATTCTTTTCCTGGGGGAACAGTCTGCTTGTCTAAAGATGGCCTCCCCTCTAGGAAAGGGTTGGGTGCAAAATAAAAAAAAAAGTACTTGTGGATAAGTCAACTTCAGAGTGATGCTGGACCTGTAGACAGGTAAGATTTGTATCAGACAAAAATGAAATATATTGTATTGTTGAAGGTTTTCACGGCTGGAATCACTGGGGTGCTGTGTGGTTTCCTCTGAAGATGCCAGCCACTGATGCAGGCGAAACGTCAGGTGAGAATGCTGCTGGGAACAGGCGACATATACAGCCAGGAAACTTGGCCACAGCACCCAGTAATGAAATATATATTGGGTATGGACGGCTCAATCCTCGGGGAAAGGAAAAAAACTACTACACTGCAACAGCATTAACAATGTGCAGACCCCCTAACCCCATCCTTTTGGATCTGCCCCAAACAGTGGGAGGGAGCATGTGCTTCCCTCAAAGATGGGGTGGGCATTTTTTGCCCTGTACACTTCCTTTCTCAGGGAGGAGAAAGCAGGGGAAGAAAAGCACCCAAGCGGGGGAGGGGTGGAGAGAAGAGACCCCCTTTGTATTAATTACAGTACGACTTTTATTAATACTGGAATCTTCACAGTGCATTCGTTACTTGTAGCAGTGACTATTTTAAATGGAGGAGGGAGTTGGGGGTAGAATAATCCTTTCAAGTAAGAAAAAAAGTTGTGGGAAAGACTAGGGGAGTGCTAGAAGGGGCCAGGGAAATAAATTAAAAAGAGAGAAGGGGGGGGGGGGACAAGTTACAACAGCACCAGAATAGTTACGTCAGTTAAAAGACATTTTAAAGGAGGGTTGTTTTTTTCTCTGTACAAAAATGAAAAATAAAAAGCAAAATGCAAACATTTGTCACGGTTGTAATCTCTGGTCATGACACAGCATGGAGCAAACAGGAGGGCTGGCAAGTTAGAACTAAAATGTTATTACAACAGTCAAAAAGGAAGAGGGTTACATGAGAGGGTACCATCTCCCACCCCCTTCCCGGAACAGAGGGGGAGGCCAGGGTTTTTCGGCTTTGGAACTATGTACATCACCAGGAGCTGCTGTGTTTTGCCAGCACTGGGGGTAGGCATGGGGGGGGGGGGGGGGCAGGATCAGCCAGAGAACAGTGGAGGAGGAGGTGTGCTTCCTCAAAGGCCTCTAGCAGATGATTGTGCCCAGAATCCTGAGTGCCCAGTTACATATGCACAATTGTGGCTGTATGGTTTGTGGATTGATGCATGCGAACTCCTGCCAGAAATCACCACCTTGTCTGTCTTGAACTTTGCTGAGTTTGGATTATATTATGCAAATTCACCTAAACCTCACATTTGTCAACAGTCATTTCAAACCTGGTGGAGGGCTTTTCTAAGTTTCAACCAACTCCCATTTTACCATGTGCGCAATGCAGTTTCCTTTCGAACTGGGGTCTTTGGCCTGTTCAAGAGAATTGTGGCTAACAAAAAATATAACTTGGGCTGGCACCATCTCCTACCTATGTAGGGCAACTGGAGATTAGCTGGTGCTCATGCTCTTATCCTGGCATCAGACAGCCAAACTCTTTCCTGCTTTCAGTCCTGCTTTCAACACCTACCCCCTTCAATTCCATCTCATTTCTCCAACAAGCTAGCTTCCAGCACATCTTTTCTAGCCAAACAAAGGGAAAAGCCAGCTCCCCCCCACACCTGAAACACACACGTCTACCTTCATATAAGCCATCTGCCTTTCTCCTCTGCTTTCTGCCTCCTCGCCCTTTTGCTTTTCAGGACTGTTTCCTCATCCCAGCATCACATTCCATTTTGCCAACAGCCTTAAATCCTCGACTTTCTTGGGGAGCCAGGCACACAGGAGCCAGACACTCCACTTACGGAAAAGATCAGTTGATGCACCCTTTGGCCTGGCTGATGAGCCTCCAGGCAGACTGTCCTTTCTTCTTCAGCTCTAGACCTCACTGGAGCAGTTGGAGCCTCTGCAGCCATGCCTGACATTACTTCTGCCCTGCCTATTCAAAAAGTGTGCCTCAAGGGCAGCAGAACAGGTGAGCCAATTCCTAAGGCAAGAAATACCAAGATGAGACTTGCTTGAGCAGCAGGCAGGCTGCTCTGACCCAACTGGTGAAATGCCGGTATACGCCCATTGCTCAAGACTTAAAGTTAAGGGCCGCATGTCGCCTGGGAACTGGTCAGCTCAACAGTCTGTACCCCATACCTTGGGCCCATCCAATCTGAATCACATGTGGGATTCAGTCACTCCTGGAGAAACCAAACTGGGTTTAGACTGAGAGCCCTCTGTGACCAAGGCCTGCTCCTTCTGAGTCCTCGGCGGTGAGTAAAGCATCTGCATCAGCGGCTCACCTTTAATACTTTGTGTCGTGAAACATTTGCAGGGTCTACTGATTATCAAAATTATGTTCCATTTTGCACCCCAAATGAGGAATGTGATGTGGAACCAGGGACGCCATATCTTTTTCCCATTGTTTCTGAAGTCCAAACTTTGGAGGGGGAGCAGATCCATTCCACCCCCCTGCCGCCGAACAATCCTCTCTGCTTTTTTTAACACATTCACTCCTACTCATCAGCTATGCAGATATTCTGTTTCTTCCCATCTTTTTTAAAAAAAGTCACTACAGTTTTACAGCCAATGAACATTCATAGAAGGGAAAGTTTCTGAATGGGTAATGTACTTTGGCAATGCCGCCAGCAGCAGCCACAGAGCTCACCCTAAACTAATCACAAGGGGCCCTCTCTCATCAGACCTGTCAAAAATACCTCTTAAAAAGCAGCTCCCCAGCCATCCATGTTCACCTGAGCCAAAGTCAAGAGCTTCAGCTTCTGGTGTGGCACCTATCCAAGAATGAACTCACACACAAGAACAGTTTCACCCTTGTGAGAGAGACTCTCGGCCCACACACTGGACTTAGCACAGGCACCCCTCTTCCACTTGCCTGGGAGCCTCTTTCACCCCTCTTTCAGCCCAGTACTACTGATCGCCACCTCCACCCACACCTACTTACAGCTCCTCAGCCACATGCGTTCTCTGGCCACACTTGCATCCCAGGGCACTGTCGCCATGGGTCTATGGAAAGATTTGGGCTAGGCATTGCAGGCGTCTCTGGCAAGGCGGCGGCAGCCTGCCTCTTGGCTTTCCTGAATTGCTGCTGTGTAACCCCCAACAGGGGCCTGGCAGAAAGACAAGCAGCCCGGTTCAAACCAGAAACCACCCATCCGATTCCCAACGGCACCACCAGGACCGACGCAGACAAAGATTTTGTGCCCGTGACTCTGCCAAAAGTGTAGCCGCACCCAGATGGGAAGTGTGAGGCTCCTTCCACTGGACAGTCACATTCTCACGAGGCTCCTGTTCACAGCTGCTTTTCCAGCCCGAAGTCCGGCTGTGTTACGAGGAGCCATCTTTTAACAGGGCCAAATTATCTGGGAACGTTGATGTAACCACCTAGGAAGTCTTTTCTTTTTTTTTTGAACCAGAGGATACCAAAAAAAGATGATCGAAACACAGAAAAGACAATGGTGGAGGGAAGGACTCAGCACAGGACTTAACGGTGTATCCGTTCAGAAGAGGCACGAGTGCTTTTTGCAGAAGACAGTCTTGCCTTGCACTACAGCTGCATGTGTGATGCATGCCCAACAGTTGATAAATTCGGTCCAGGTTTTCACTCCTCCCTGACAAAACATATAACAACACAGATTGCCTCTGGGTGGTGCTGGCAGAAACTGATTTTTAAAGTCAGGAAGAAGGTGCAGAACAGGGAAAGGAGAGGAAACCTGGGAGGGTGACCTTTGAAAAACAGTATATAAAATAGGCTCCAACCAGTGCCAGGCTGTACCCTTCGGAGCATGTTCGCGAAGGTGTGTTTCGTTTCAGACTCCATTTAATTCTAGCCTTTGACGCTATGTCCATAAAGTGGCTTTGCCTTTTTTGTGGTTGGTTCTCTTTCATCTTTTTCGTCGTGGTGGTTGTTCCTGGTTCAGTCCTGACCCCATGCAGGGCAGAAGATGGGCAGCTGGAAAGGGGCCATCACAAAATCCGTGGGGCTGACCTATCATTGGTGATGGTCCTGCGAAGGCGCACCCCCCGGCGGATTGCTACTAACATGTCTTCAGCAGGGGGGTCACTTGAGGCTGCCGGGGGAGGAACGGGTGTCTCTTCCCCGGGGCCAAGGCCAGACAACGCGGTCGGAAAGGGGAACTGGCCCTCCCCAAGCGCATGCGCACTGGCCACCAGCTCACCGATCTTTTCCACCAGGCTGTGGCGGTTGGCTGCCAGCTGCTGGTCCTCTTCCTCCGTGGAGAGGTGCTGCCCGGCCCCAGCATATACCGAGATCTCCATGATGTTGCTGCCCCAGGCTGTGTTGGGCAGGCTGAGCCTCTTGGGTGAGGCTTTGGAGAAGTCCATAGGATTAGGTGAGGCATCGTCGGCATAGAACACGCATTCCTCACTGCCCACTCGGGTGGGGCCAGTGTATCCAGGGGAGTCAGGCACCGTGGGGGTCTTGACGGGGACAATGGGTGGTCTGATGGGAATGGGACCGGCGTTGGAGAGGGTTCGGCGTACCGTGGGCTTAGTGGAAGGCGTGCGACGGATGGTGGCCACGCCCGGAGTGGTACCCGATGGCAGGGCAGTGCCGGTGGGCAGGCCAGCGGTAGAAGCAGGTCGCTTGGTCTGAATCATGCGGCGGTAGTTCTGGGCAATGTTGCTGTTGCGAGGGATGGTCGAGGACTTGTCAAAATCGCTCTGACTCTCGCCTTCGGCGTCACCGTTGACTGAATAGCAGTCGTAATCTGAACCTATGAGGGAAGACACAGAACAGAGCAGGTTGGTATTGTCTACTCTGACCGGCAGCTGCTCCCAAGGTTCTCAAAAGCAGGTCTTTTTAATCACTTGATATTTGAGCCTTTTACTTGGGAGATGCTGGGGAACAAATGTGGGACCCTCTGCATACAAAACGGGGGCTCTGCCACTAAGCTATGCCCCCTCCTCACTCAGCTCCACTCTTATGCCTGCAGTCTAACTGAGGACATTCTGAGCTCAGGATTTCTCTTCGCTACTAACTGGGAAGGCTGGAGGTGACCGGAGGGCAAAATGCTAGAAGGAGCAGAGCTAGTCTGTTAGCTTGCTTAGTCATTTCATTCATCTGTACCTATACTGTACATCAATAAACCATCCCATTCAGTTCAATAAAGCGACAGACCCTTCTCTTGCAAACAGAAAAGGAAGTAAAAAAGGATGCAGATTTTCAGGCGTCAGCCTCTGTCCTCTTCTCAAGAGGCCAACCAATGAAATGGACACAGAAGACATTTAAAACACATTTTTTTAAAAAATAAACCAAGAACTAAGTGTTTTAATCTAATGAAATGTGCAGGAGCAGAGATAAGAGTCCTGGTGGATTGTGCCAACCACAGTGCACTAAAGACAGTCAGTGTGGTATAGCAGTTAGGATGCTGGATGAGGGATCTGAGAGACTTCAGTTTGAATCCTCACTGCCATGGAAGCTGGCTGGGTGACCTTGAGCTGGTCACTTACTTATCCTCTCCAAGGGAGAATGACATCCATTGCCCTGAACTCCTGTACTAAACATTGATAAAACATTTGAACTTTACTGCAGGTTATTATGGTTGAACACCATTTCTAGAATTCTTACCAAAATAGGCAGCACTTTTTAAAAACACTATTTGTTGATCAGCAATATTTATGGGTATGTTCTCTATGCAGCAACTCTCAATAGGGCTAGTTCTCTGCAATATGCATTTTGTTAGTTCGCACAAAGTCCTGTCACTGTATTTTATGGCTTCTGGTTGCAAAATGGAGCCTTGCATGGAAAAGGACAGCATGTTTTCCAATCCACTATGGATCTTATCCTCCACCCCAAAGTCCTCTCTTTTCCTCACTGCAAAGGCCTCTAAGCTGTTTTACTTTCTGCTGGTGCCAAGAATTCTGTGCCACCACCCCTTCCGCACATTGTCCTTGTGCCCACAATAGCCACCCTCTGGAACACCACCAAGTCACTGGCCACGTCAAACTCCATTCCTTCCGCTGCTACATTCATGGGAGAAAAATACCTTGTGAGGGGATGGTGTCCTCGGAACAAGAGGGCGTGGTTGTCTGTGTGCTGTAGCCACTGGAGTACTGCAGGGAGTCCCGGCTGCTCTTCTGGTGCTCAAGGCTCAAGCCACGGGTCAGCACCATTGCCAAGTCACTGGCTGCTGGGGACACCTCCTCACCATGCTGGGAATGCAAAAACAAAAGGGGCTATTGAACAGCTAGGCCTGGCTCAGAGGAAAGCATGCCCCATCATCCCCCTGATGGATTTCAAGCCCAAAGAACAGCAGCTAACATGTTAAATTTATGTGTTTATAACCTCTATTTCTCCCCAGCAAGAACTCGGAAGAGCTTACACAGTTCTATTTTCCTCTATTTTACCTTCAAACAATTTTTCCATGTCATGTGCCAGGTTTTGCAGACCCCTGAATGTGGGGTATCGTGCAGAACCAACTGCACAAGACCTCAGTGGATTCTGCAGCCATACCTAGACAAGTGAGATTTCTGCAGAGTTGGCTATGGGTATGTCAAGCTGTTCATTCTACTGGGATTCTCAGGACCTTTCAGTGCCCTCTGAACCATCTAGCTCAGATGGGAACAGGGGCACATCTTTCCTAATCAAAAGCGGTTCCATCTTTCCTAATCAAAAAGGTCCATAAGGTGGTACTGGAAGACTAACACTCTACCCCCACTCTTTTAACCAACAGGGTACAGCAGGATTCCTTCTTGTTCCAGATGGTATTCAACATCTACACAAAAGGACAGCACATCTACACCCCTGGCACTGCCATATCTCTGGGAAAGAGTTACCTAGAGATCTGGACATGGTGCCATCAGTGCATTGTTGACCCATAACTCTGACCCCTTTCCTTCTTAAATCCAGGAAGATCATGGAAATCCATAATGGGCATCTGGTTACAGTAGAGAGCTGAATGCGAGTCAAAAAACTGAAACATGGTTCCATGTTTGGTGGCACAACTAATATGGAGTAAAGTCTACCACTATTTCTGGTAGGCCAGGTATGATGTCTGGGGGCACTGTCTGTATCCAGTGCTGCTGCCTGAACGGGTTGCAGAAGAGGTCAGAAGGAAGATCCGTTTACAACCGCACGTATCCTGGGAACATTCAGACTGGATGACAGAAAGACCTTCTATGTGTACTGGCCTTCCATAAGTGCCCCAAAACTCCAGCTGGAGCAGAATACAAGTTGCAGAGCTCTTAACTGAGGTCTCCTGCAGTGAGCATATTCCACCCATATTGTACCAAATGTACAAGATGCCTATCTGTTTCTGGACCCAACTCAAAGTGCCGGGGTGGGCTTTAAAACCCCCAAATCTGCATGTAGATAGCAGAGCCTGCAGGGCATGCCTCCAGCTCAACAAACCTGCCTGCGCCCTAAGATCAATTGTAGCCCATGGCCCTCTCCTCCCGCAAACTGCACCCGGTGGTACCTTGGCAGCGATGGTGGCTGGGGACATGCGTGGCCTCGATCCTTCCTCCAAACTGATGCCTGGATATCCCAGGGTGGCCGAGCCCATCTCTGCTTCCCGGAGATGCTCAACGCGGTCTTTCCTTCGCTGCAGTGTATTTGCCACTGGCTGCTCGTACAGAGTGGCTTTGGACCAATCCTGAAAAAGCAAAGAGAAGCTTGAGGCCCCAAAGCAAGACCTCTATAGAAGCAAACAACAGCGAGTATGTCAAAGGGCAGAGATAGGAGATGCAACTGGAAGGAGGGAGATGGGGTGTGTGTGGCAAAATGGCAGAAGGAGTAGAAGATCAAGGGGATCCATCGCAAAATGGTCTGGAAACCATTTTGCTTTGTTGGGCTGGCTGTGGTGGGTGTTTGATTTGCCTCTTGTTCAACAACAACAAAAAATCTTTTCCTACATGCACAAAAAGATTCAAGAGGAAGGCAAGGGATACCAGGCCATGCTTTGAAAATTTCCAGGCTGCCTTGTTGAGTGCCCAAAGCACCTGGCAATCAGATCCGGTCCTAACACTCAACAGCTTGCATGAAAGGTTCCCCCTCAGCCTGATCTGCAAGAAGGCCCGTCTCTTTGTTTTCTTTCATCTCTTTCAGCAAAAGACACTGTCCTAGCTTCTCTCCTGAGCCTCGTGGTTACCTGGGCACTGCCACAGCTGGGTAGGCAGTGCCTATGAAGAAGACTCTGGGCTTCTGGGTGGCTCAACTACAACTCTGGCGCTAGGCAGAAGCAAGAGTATACATGTCCCATACGTGTCCACGCTGAGGACTAGAAACCTTACTTTTTAAAGTAAGTGACAAAAAAACATCACGGTACAGCTGCATTCTGGCTTCTACTCCATCACTTACAATCAGCGGTAGGGCCTTTCCCCCAGGGGTCATCTCACTATCCAAATTATTATATAGTGGTGTTTTGGTGATGGAGGGGACTTTCCTCTCATGGCACCAACTGGAAGTAAGTACTCAGCCACAGCTAGGAGAAGAGGAAGCACATAGGATCTGCTGGTACAAAGGAAGACCCAGGCAATGAGCCCAAGACCCCAGCTCCAGACAAACAGAGTCTGTAAGCCATGTATGTTGGACGTCCATGCCCAAATTCAGCAAAAGATGTGGAGGGGAACCAGTGAGCCAGGGATCCCTTGCAGGGTGCGGCTACTGGTAGCTGAGTACGGGAGCCCTGCTGCGATGGAGAGAGCACGTGCACATGGTCAGGAGCTCTAGGATCTACAGTGGAACCTCGGTTTTCATTGGTAATCTGTCCGAAAAGAATCGATGAAAACCGAGGCAAACTTTTCCATAGGAATCAATGTAAATCCAATTGATCTGTTCTAGGCACTCTAAAAAACATACCAAAACACATTTTTGGTGAATGAACATAGTGTTTAATGCTGAAAACAGTAACAAACAATAACACTAGGACCAGCTTCAGAGCCAGTGGACGAATGCCGCACCAGAAAGCTGTCCAAAGAGGCCTGTTTCTGATGCCTCTTTAAGATTTGTCTGAAATGGGGCAAGACATCGTCATTAAACAAGTTGCAGACACAGCCTGCAACAGCTTTGTCCAGGTGATTTTTCTCCACAAACCCCTGCACCTTACTGCAAATCGATGAAAACCGAGGGAAATCAATGAAAACCGAGACAATTTTTTCACTGAAAAAAATCGATGAAAGCTGAAACCGATGAAAACTGAAGGCAATGAAAACCGGGGTTCCACTGTAATCTGGAGCTTGCAAGTGTAGATGTAATTCAGTGGCAATGCCTCGTTTATAAAAACTGAACAAAGCTTACATTTTTAACTTCCATCTGTTCTCATGGAAAAAGAACTAGCCTCTTTCCCTACATGCTGGCGGGGCTGATGGGAATCACAGATCATGAGCACTTGGAGGGCCAGAGTTTGATACCCCGCTCTAGAGATTGATGTCTAGTAGAGCACAGGCTGAGGGTAACTAAAATTCACATTGGGAAGCCCTTCTCCTCCTTCACTGGCACAGCACTGAGGGAAAGGAACTCTGCACATGCACAAAGGAACCCACACTGTTCTGGAGCTGAGCTGTTGCACTGGGGAAAAAAGACTCCAAAGCACACTCTACACAGGCGTGGGGGCCACCTGTTTCTGTCTCAAATAAAGCTACAGCATTAAGACAGATCACAGTAGTTCTTGAAACCAGAGCTTCAAAAACCTGAGGCACCCACTCAAGTCTTTATTATCCTTCTTGGCAGGGGAGGGAGAGAAATGTCCTGTCCTTTGGGTACAACAGAGAGATTTGGCAAACAGCACAGAACAGAGGCTCTTGCACATGAACGCCCCTGAGGAGAGCCTCTGAGGTTAGCTGTCGTTATCTGTACAAATGGTTCTGAGCCGGCAGGGACCCACTGCTCTTGTCTCTTCCAGGGAAGGCAAATTCTTAGACTAGGGGGCTCCAGCCATTGTTGAGCTTGAAGATGCTTCTACCATTCTGAGAACACTCAGTGGCCACCACAACAAAATGGCTGCCACGGGGTGGGTGGGACTGATCACAGAGAGGCTGACATGGGCCAAATGCCCAAACACAAAACGCTGGGCGGTTCAGGAGCTTCCAAGCCTGGCTCTCCTTGACAATAAAGGCAGCTGTTTCTGAAGTGGAGCTTCAGCCAGACAACAAGTGACACCTCCCGAGCTCTTCTGAAGCACCTCCAGTGAAGAAGAGGACAGCCAGGCTTGGTTCTTTGCTCTGGGGGCACCAGCAAACACACCGGTGGGGACCATGCTGGGGATCACTGGAAGAAGGCAAACTGGAAAAGCAGTAGGCCAAAACCCATGGGAGGTGAGAAAGGGGGCGGGCAGCTCTTGTTCTCATCTTGGAGGAGATAGCCTTGGAGGGTCTAGAGCGGGCCCACCGTAAGATACACACCAGACTGAGGCTTCTTCGGGAGCTTCCTTCAGTCCTGGCCCCATGAGCTACATTCAGAGGTTTCCACTGAAACATAGTAAGAAACCACGGTGAAGAGAACCCGCAGCCCAATGCGATCCGTCTGCACACTGAATCAATCTGCATGGGGGGAAGGGGGTGGTTCGTGGCAGCGCAATGGGCAGAGCTGCACAAGAAGCCAGAATCACACCCGATCATTAGACACAAAGCACAAAGCCAGCCAACAAGAGGTGGGAGCAGATCAGGGGTGAAAATGAAGGGGGAGGACAAGGTTAATGTAGGTCTGTTTCCCAAGGGATCCAGGGCATGCGAAGAGTGGCAGAGCACCGGAAAGGGTGTTCTAGCGTCCTGGGTATGAGGCAGGGTGAAAGCCGAAAGGGAAAGAGGTTGCCAGTTCAAGCGTCACCCTTTCCCCACCTGACCACACCCCTACAGTTGCGCTAGCACTAACCGAGGTCGGGGAGTTGCATTCACTAACAGACTGGCAGGTTTCTGAGGCCTCGGACGAAGCGGAGCTGGAAGACTTCTGCCATGCCCAAAGTCCGATCAGCAGGAGCAAATGCAGAGAAGGAAAAGAGAAGAGACTTGGTTATGCAGCTGTGGGCGACAAGCAGCAGGCAGAGAGACAGAGAGAGAGAGAAGTCCTCCTCGAGCACAGGGCAGCTGGTTTCTACACTCCCGCAACAGCTGGTAGGCAGCACAAATGCCAGAGGAGCCGTACGTGCACTCACTGAAGACCCACAGCATGCATTTCCAGACCCCTGGTATGAGGAGGGTGGGAAGCAGGGAAACATACGTACAGGGCCAAGGACAGGAGGAAACGGAGCTACTGAGGTTCAGTGGCCGAGACCCCTCAGGGAAGTATAAAGCAGCGCAGGTCCGGCAATTCTGCTGCTAATTTATTTTATTAAACTTATAGGCCGCCTTATCCCCGAAGCTGGCCACACTCAAAGGCTGTGGGCGCTACATGGCTGTTAAATCAAACAGCAGAGTATCGCACATTACAAAACATAGAATACCTAAAATCATTAAAACCTAAGCAGCAGTTTACAACAATAAAAGCTATAAATTAAACAGCCCAATTTATGGGGCAAAGTTGTTTAAACAGGCGCCCAATCGAAGGCCAAAGGAAAAGGAGGGAGGAAGTAGGCAGGGCCTGTGATGGAATCAATAAATAAATAAGGCCCGGCCATAACAGGATGGAAATGGCAGTCTCAATTTCGGTTTTGAGTACAATTTCAGTAGGTTTTGAGTACAATTTTGAGTACAATTTCAGTAATGAAATTTCAGTAATGAAAACTCAGGTTTTGAGTACAATTTCAGTAATACCTTTTTCACATCTATAAGTCAATACCTAGATTCCCCACTTCCTCCCCAGCCAGCCCCCAATTCAGCCAATGCCTCAGGAAGGTATTTCACAGGGCTTCATTCTTATTAATCATTTATATAAACATTTCATATGCTGAAATATTTCCAAACCATCATTTCAAAAAAGTCAGATGCTGCTCCAAGCAATTTAAGGCATGTGTGCTCTTGAGAGAGACCCAGGAGCCTGAGAGATTATGTTTTGGGCATTCCAGAAAAAGTTAAGATTCTGCAACTAGACAAGGAAGCCCTCGAAAATACAGAGAGGATGTGTTTTGCCATTCCTGAAGAACGGATGCAATCTTTTTTGGTGCCTGGGACCTGGCTTTGCTCAGGAAAAAAAGGCCGCTCCAGCCCTGACTTGTCTTTTTATTTATTTATTTATTTATTTTTTCGATTTATTATACCGCCCCATCCCCGTAGGGCTCTTTGATGACTTTCACACATTTTTGAGTAACACGCTCTCAGTACACTTTACCAGTAGTTTGCAACTGGATTTTCCCATTAAGGAAGATGGACTGTGTTGCCCACCAAACCCTGCCTTGGCAACATGGAATGCCCAACTACACTTGAGTCTCAAAGATGTCCAGTGGAAAGTTGGTACACCTGGTCCCTTTACAGTGTTTCCCACTCTTCTGCCTCGCTCCCCTCCCCCTTTATTCCTTCTTTTACCCCTGCTAATGCATCTGTTTCCAAAAGAGAAGACTGGCATAAAAAGAGACTCCTTCCCCTCCAAAAAAAATCCATCTCTGATTCAGTGTGTTCTAGTGGGGCCCTTGGGCAGGAATATGGCCTCTATGGCAGTGATGGCGAACCTTTTTGAGACCAAGTGCCCAAACTGCAATCCAAACCCCACTTATTTATTGCAAAGTGCCAACCCGGCAATTTAATCTGAATGCTGAGGTTTTAGTTTAGAAAAAATTGGTTGGCTCCCTCTTCCACCTGCTTGAGCAGGGGCCAGCCTGCTCTAGCCTCCAGTAAGTCACATGCGTACTGTTCTGTGCCTCTCCAGCATCTCTGCCTCCTCTGCGCCCACCCACCCTCACCCCCTTGGGCAGCAACCACCCGGAGCACAGGCACCAGGCTCATCAGCCAAGTCCTCCCTGCTCACCGCGGTGCGCGCACGTCGTGCTCAGTGGCCAAGGCCAGCCTAGATTTGTTTGTGTGGGGGTGATTTTCCGCCCCCCACATGACGAACCCTGTGTGTGCGTGCCCACAGAGAGGGTTCCGAGTGCCACCTCTGGCACCTGTGCCATAGGTTCGCCATCACTGCTCTATGGGATAAAAGTCCTCCCATTCTGAAAGTAGACACCTCAGGCGGATGAGACCGTCTTGTGCATTTCAGCACAAACCCTGCAAAACCAAGAAGGAAAAGGTGCAGCATTCCATGTGGCCAGCCTCTGTGCCCACCAACTCAGTGTGTTCCTCCTAAACCATGGAAGTGCAATTAAATGGATATGGGCAGACCACTTACAGCAAGGGTGTCCAACTCTGGGGCCCTAGATGTTCATGGACCATGATTCCCATCCGCTCCTGCCAGCATGGCCAACTGGGGTGCCATGAACATCTGGGATGCCAGAGTTGGACACCCCTGACTTGCCGTATAAGTCATTTGTGCTACTGCTGATCCTCTTGAAGCTTATCTTTGGACAGCGGATTTGGGGTGGAAACAGCAGAGGAATCATGGGCTCAGGATTGACAGGGAAGGGCAGGTTTCCTCTGGCTTACATTTTCTGTTCCTTTAAAGTTGCTTCCCGAG
Source organism: Sphaerodactylus townsendi (assembly GCF_021028975.2). Taxonomy (NCBI): domain Eukaryota; kingdom Metazoa; phylum Chordata; class Lepidosauria; order Squamata; family Sphaerodactylidae; genus Sphaerodactylus; species Sphaerodactylus townsendi. The sequence continues at coordinate 27,625,404 of NC_059438.1, forward strand.
GGAATTTTAACCCTGACTGGAGTGGATGTCTGGGGGGGCGCTCCCGGTGAAGACGTATTTGGAGGAATACGCAGCATCCTGGGAAATGAGCCAGCTTCCGGGGAGTCATGGCGACGCAGACACTGGATATAGAGCGTGGGCCGCTGGCGGATTTCATGGCTATTAAAGCCCGACCGGCCGTGTGGTAATGACAGACGGAATTTGGTGAGTATTTTATTTGAGAACAGAAAAAGAAGGGCTACCCGCTAAAGCTACTAGCACCACTAAAAGGGTGGCAGGAGCAGACGACAGGGAGGAATCGCAGGCAATAGCAGGCCAGCTGGAATGACCTAAATGCTTGGAGAGAAGTGCAGGAGATGCAGAAGGAAGGAAATGACCACTTTAAAACAAAGATCCCTCTGTGTATAGGAGGAGGAAAGAAGGACAAGGTAGCCTAGATAGGGGGGCTGGTCCACCTCCGCCCATCCAGTTTCAAGGTTGCCCGGCCTTCCAGGCTTATAACGTCATTCCGACTGCTTACGGTCCTACCTCAGCTGCATTATTACAGTAATGATTACAAAGCATTTGACCTTTACTTCAGTCCCCTTCCATAGCAGGTGATCTACAACCAATGATTCATAAACCTCGCACAGCCTCCTCTGCCAAACGCTGGCCAGAATAAGTGCACACCAAGCACAAAAGCATTGCCAGGGAGTAGCTTCGTGTTTCGGCACTTCTTGCAAACAGTTCCAAGGGACACCAAGCCTGAATCCAAGAGTTTGACTTTGTCCCTCCCAGACCACGTGAGTCCCACCGTGACACGACAGGCCCGATCAAAAAAGAGGTGCTGGTGGGACAGAAGACCTAGTGGTGTGAAGCCACACATGCTGAGTGACTCATCTAAACCAGCCCTCCCCCCAAGTGTGCAACATCAATGCAAAAGAGATCTGTAGCTCAGGTGGGCATTTCACTGGCTTGCTAACGTTGCCCAGTTTTAAGGAGCCACTGGGTGAGTGCAAAGTTACACAAGTAGGATCCTGCACCCCACCACAGCGATGCCTGTATCAAGCCACAACTGGGCAGGCAGGAAGCTTTCACCACAGGGTAACTCAGTCAGGAGACGGCCTTTTCACCTCAGAGACACCTAAGAGCTGTTTAACACTAAGTTGCTATATGCTGTAGTCTTTGTTATAGAAGAGGAAGCCGCCATCTATGTCCACTTGGATTATTTGTTAGGTTAGGACTATTGATATTTTTGTTAAATGGTGGTATTATTATGCTGGTATGTCCTTTGCTATGTGTACTGTTATGATTATTGTTACCTTTGGTGTTGTGTGGTTTCTGGGCTGCATGGCCGTGTTCTAGTAGCATTTTCTCCTGACGTTTCGCCTGCATCTGTGGCTGCAATCTTCAGAAGATCAGATCCTCTGAAGATGCCAGCCACAGATGCAGGCGAAACATCAGGAGAGAATGCTACTAGGCTCTGACCATGGCTGGCTCCTATAACACCCCAGTGATTCCGAGTGCATTTGAAAGCGTAATTACTGCGAGAAAGCCTTCGACAATATATTGTTACCTTGTTGTTTACATAGTTACATCATATTCTAATGTGCTATGTTTATTGATGTTTTCCATTTTGTGATAGTATGCTTATGGTATTTTAATAATGTGTAGTTATGGTTATTGCTAATTGTTGATTATATTACTCATGTCTTTTGGTTCTTAATATTTTGCCATTCATAATGTTATGCTTATTTGATGTTGATTGACTATGCCTAACTGAAGTTTATGTTATGACTATTGATATTGTCACTCTTCTTGTACAGGGCCCTGAGCCTTTTGGGAGAGGGTGGTATATAAATTAAATACACGATACAATACGACAACTGAAGGAAGCTCCTTCATGATGGGATTATGGTCTATCGCCACAGAGCTTCAGAAAGCATCCACAAGCACCCCAAAAGCCACCATAGGCTTCTCCGCATGGCTTCCATTCTGCTTTCCTGTCTCTTGAACAGCAAGCCCTATCGCATTCCAGATGCAACAAACTTACCTGCACATGCTAGACTTGCGGGATCCAGAACTGCTAGGAGATGACGGTGGAGTCTGGTAAGACCAGCTGTAGTCGGAGCCCTTCAGATCTTTGATCACCTGAGAAAGGTTTCACGTGGCAAATACATTACATTAAAAAAAACTGCTTCATTTCTATCCTACTTACATTAGACACGATGTCTTTACTCTCAGCCTTTAGCTTCTAGCATCTTATCTGTAAGATAGGTTAGGCTGAGAGCGTACGGCTGCCCCAACCGCATCTACCAAGCTCCCATGGCAGAGTAGGGATTCAAACCTAGATGTCAGGCCTGCGCTATGCTTGGCTTGGCAGCTCGCTTGTACACAGCAATAGTGCTTAACTGCTACTTCTTATCGGCCTTCCTGAGGGAGTAGCCTGCCTGTCCCCAAAACAATGTCTCTTTCTCGCTGTCCTTTCACATGCTGATATTATGGCAATGCGAGGTGGGGGGGGGGGGGGTTCTGGGTTGAGTCAAACTGTAACTTACAGGTATATACTGGGGGCCAGAGAGCCAAACCTCAGTCTCGGTTATCTGGCCATTGGGCTGACACAGTGTTCTAATAAAGCTCTTGAACCATTCTTGAGACTTGTTATTGACTGGGGTAACAGACCCTGACACTAGATGTTCTTTCTTTCTTCAGGATCCCAGTCCAATTTACGCTGGTCCCGGAGTCTTAACCACAAAGCACTGGCAGCTTGGTCGTGGCTGAATTAGGTGCGTCTGTGCATCACTTTCCACGGCCAAGAAACGGTTGGCCAATCTTGGCTCATTCAGCCTTGCAGCAATAAGAGAGGCCAAGAGTCCTTTCAGATATATAATTATCGTGCCACCCACAAGGCCATTATAGGGCGAGTTGATCAAAACTGCTCCTGGAACTCTATTCATAACTCAATTCCCAGGTGCATTTGGGGCCTGATTGGGATTAGGACCGTGGTACATAGGAAGAGAAGGCTTAGAGTTTTCTCCCCTGCACTGCTTTCCTGACCTAAACTAGCCCCATGGATCCTATATTTACCCTGCTGTGGAAACTTACTTAACTCTCCTTATAGGAGAGAAAGAGGGGTATAAATCCAAACTCTTCTTCTTCTAAATGGTCATTCTGACCCCTCCAGAATGGGGGCGAGAACCCCTCCAGCCACTCCTTTATATTGTGGTCCCCCACCCCCCACCCCATGTATTCTTACCTGTTCACTAGCTGGGGGCAATTTGTGAGGCTCTGCAGTCAGTACCACCAGATCATCAATAATGCCCTGCAGGTGGGTGATCTCCCCCAACATAGTAATCTCTCCATTCTGTAAAAGGCCAAAAAGAAGAACAGGTATTTGCTCCCCACTGGAGAAAAGTAACATTTATTTTTATGGAAGACATCCTTGAATCACAGAGTTCTGTTGATGCGGAGCATCAGACTCATCCCAGCTCTGTCCTCTTGCTTGGGGGAATAGTCATCAGGGCTGAGGGAGATGAAGCGCAACAAGCACCAGGACCAACCTAGGTACACAGGTAAACCAAACAACTCCCAGGGATGCCGAAACTCTAGGAGACACCTGACTCCACTATCTTGGAAAGAGCGCACTTGCCTACACAGAGGAAAGCTTAGGCTGCTCATGCTGGGAGATATTCCCATATGCAAGACTTTCCTTTCTGCTGTCTAACAGCTGCGCAAAGCACAGACACAGTTGTAAAGGAGAGCGGCAGCCATGTGTCTAAACCAGAGGTCTGCAACCTGCGACTCTCCAGATGTTCAAGGACTACAAATCCCATCAGCCTCTGCCAGCATGGCCAACATCTGGAGAGCTGCAGGTTGCAGACCCCTGGTCTAAACTAATCAGGAGGTGCGGGTGGGGGGCAGGGAAGGAATCTTCAGTCCAGATTAACCACTATATAACAGTGTGACGCTCAAATAACTAATATTTAATGTGATCAACTCTTGATCGTTTAATGTGCTTATGGGATGCAACTCAGCTTAATTAGTAAATTTAAATTTACCCAAAGTAGCCAAAAAGAAACCTTTGAGAGGCTTGGATACTGACTGAGACTGAAAACCCTGAAGCCTGGAGCTGTCTTCGATGGCTTCTGGGGGTTCTTCTCTCCCTTATCTGGATCTGACAGCTGCGGCTTCCCTTGTTCCCAAGCTGCTGAGCCCTGTGCCAATTAAATAGCGGATGCTCTGGCAATATAATGAGCAGGCCACACAGTGTGCAAAATGAATATTGTGTCCCAAAGCAACACTGGGTTCTGGGCCAAGGAATAATTATGTAAATACCTCCACACATGCACAAACATGCTTACTTCGCCCAACTGAAGCTCGGAAGCTTCCATCGGTGCAAAATGCAGTGGTAAAATTGCTGACCAGCACAAACCACAGCTAATGCATTCGGCCTGCATTTAAAGAGCTATGTCAATTCACAATGGAAAACAATTTAAAGCCCTAAAAGTTAGGGCCCTGGTTCAGATCTTTGGCAAAGTCTTTCCTCTGAGTACTCCCACTCCTGAAGGCACAGTGGATAACTATGCAAGGGGGAAGGGGTCTTTCCACATTTGGCCCTCCCTCTGGGGATTCCCCTCTTAGAATACCTCATTTAAAGCCTAGTCTTTCGGATTTTAGGTGACTGAGGAAAACATTTCCGTTCATTCTGTCATTTCATTTCATTTATTTTTTTGTTCAATTTCCTTGTTTTTTTACTGGATACCAATTTTTCTGGAAGCTGGACAGTAATATTTTAAACGGTTGATCTACTGGCAGTAACCTACCTTTGAAATTATAGCTGACAAACTTCTGGATTCCAGTTTACAAATTTACTGATTAATTAACATCACCGTTTGCCCTGATATCTCTTGTGTAAATGCAGGCCAAGAAAATCAGTGCAGTTCCACCAGGACTGGCAGGAAAAGGAGGTCACGTTAGAAAGGAAAAAAGCACAGTTTAGGTGAGGTGGGGGAGGAAGCCACGTACCACCACAGGTTGCAAGTAAGCAATGAAGGTGCAGAACCGGCCACGCTCCTCTATGAGGGCCTTGCGAACGGCCTGCTTTTCTGTCTCTTCCAAGAGGAGATACATATCACTGACGTCCTGGAGTGCGTTGTCCAGTTGTGGCTGCAGGTCCCCCTTCCCTGCAAGAGGAAGGCCGACACAAACACGTCACCCCCTCTTCACCCACCAGCCCCAAGACCCGTCCTAAAAGCCCACGTCTTTGGTAGGCCTTCCTTGGAATGGATATGGATTCTACAGCCATGGAGAGCATTGGGGAGAATAAAGTTGTCTTTGAGAGTGTGGAGTGGGAAAGGGAAGTTAACACCCCAGCCTAAGGGCAGAGATGCTTTCCCAAGTTTTTATTCACTTTCCCTGGTGTCATTTGGGTCTTCTGAGATCTGAAATGAATGGAGACTCCAAGCACAGTCGTCCTGGAAAGAAGGCCAGCACGACTAATCTCAGCTTCGACTTCCTCTCTCAGGAAGTCTGAGGAACGGATCTCTGTCACAGAATTTTTGCGACACCCTCAGAAAAGTGCCGCGTCATTTGCTCCTCAGGGTAGGGGGAAACAGTTACATTAAAATTTGCTTGAAGCCAGCCATACCACACGCAAGATTTAAAAGGGTTCAACATCCCTCGCAAAAAAAGAAAGAAAAAAGCACAACACTTTGTTCACAGGGCACACAAATCTCACTCCACAATCAACGTACTATACTTTTCTATGCTTGACATTGTGAGATGTCAGCTTTGCCTTTCACATACTTATTCCCTGCCTGATTCACACATGAAGGACTACACATGGTGGGCATGGGATCCCCACCCTCCCAACAGTCAGATGTGAGATGCAGGTTTTCCTCAATTCCCGTGCTCTATTTGGATTGGGGCCACATCACATATGAAGAAGGGGCTCCAACCATCTCCCATTGCTATTTTCCTAGCCTGGGACGAGAGGTGCCATTTGGCCCATGGAAGGCTATTTCAAGTTGGGGAAATAGCACAGGGGGAGACCCCTTTGCCACAAGCAATGCAGCCACAGTCCAAACAGAGATCTAAAATGTACAAGCAGAAATCTGAAGAGCACAGAGAAGGAATGATAGCACATTTCTTTTAAGTCACACCGTGACTGAGGGTATTTATTTTACCTTGACTGTTCAAACATTCCATCATATTGGTGCTTGTGAAGGTGTGCTCAGAATAAGTTAGGAAAAGTGTCGTTCATTTCCTGGCTCACACCCACATTGGGGCCATCTCAGAATTTGAGCTAGTTCTTTAATGCTAATGGGTTCCCAAATCCATTTCCAAAATTCTTCCCCCCTTTACTTTTCTCCCTTTTTTTTTCTTTGCTAAGCTGTCAAATATTCACCTCCACCTATATGTTCCACTGGCCTCTCCAAATCAAACCAGAGCACTGAACTTCTCCCTATCCCATAATGCTATCTCCTCCTCTTCTCTGCTTCTGCCATAGACACTCTCCCCCCTATCATTCTGTCCTATACTCTTGGATAAACTGTGACTCATGCCTTTCTTCCATTGGTAAGTCCAGCAGTGAGTTCTCTGCCCTACACACACACCTGAAGTCTTCTCTGAGCCTGCAGCACAGACATAGCACAACTGTAGATTCAGTTTTCTCTTAACCTGAGGTAAAAGTAATACAGGTCTAGGTCCAAATTACAGGGACAACAGTATGACAGCAGTTCTGACATCTAGGAAAGGTCGGCAGAATACACAGAGCTGGGTGGCCTTTCTAAAAACATGGGTGGGGGAAAAACCTGTGAGGCAAAAAAATCAAGATGGCTGCTCCAAGAGAGAAATTTTAATGCATTTTACCTTCCAGAAGTCCCAGGAAGCTGCTTTGGGTGACTAAGCAGAGGTATTTGAGGTTAACAAATCAGTTACTTGTTAACTAAAAACGCTGTGAAGATTTCTAGAATTGCTTATTTTGAACATTCACATATATATTTTCCCACTGAAATGTCTTACAGTGGTATTGCCTGCTCATAGAAATATTGGTTTTTTAAATCTCTTCTAATTATTTTATCGTTTAGGAATACATATTAATTGGCAGACAATCTGACTTAAAGTGGTTCCAGTAATAATATTGTCATGATCAACCAGGCTCCTAAGAATCTATAATAAAATCAGAATTCAAACTGCACCTGAATGGTGTAAGATATGCCATGATAGATGGTCATGTCTAAATGTAGCTTGACTGTTTTCTCTGCATCATGATTGGGTTTTATTAAATCCTCCTGGCCTTTGTTGTCAGTTTGCCAGAAAAATCCAGTTTATCCACATGGATGCAGCACAAGATCATTTTCCAGAAACAAGAGCTGGGATACTCGGTCTCTTCCTCATCTTCTCCCCCATTTCCTGAATTGTCCGCAAACCTGCAATAGCTGCCATCTACCACCATCTTCCAACATCCCATCCTATTTGTGGTACCATCATCACCATCATTTCAAATTCACTTGAGATACAACCCTTACAGTTGTACCCAGGGCAGAATTTGGTTCAAGGGAGCTTCCCCTGCCCCACACGCAACTTTGCTGGACAACAACTAACACAGTGTTGGGAAGGGGGAATGATGGGCAGAGATTTAGATGGCTCAGGTGTCTGAGAAATATAGGATTAGGAATCCAGAGGCTCTCGCATAAAGACAGTCTCACATTCACTCCGAAAATATTGCAAAATCATACAAACCAAGGGGCACCTTAAGACCAGGGCTCTCCTCAGCCTCCTTCATACCAGCAGCCATAAACTGCTCACAGGAAATGCAAAATGCAAGTGCTGGGTGCAATCCAGTGCTCAGTCTGATGGACACAGAGTTCTACATCCCAGCATCAGGGATCACTGGGTGAAACCATGCCAGGAAGCCATGGGTGGGTGCTCCTGTCATTCAAACATCCCTTTACCACCACCACCAGCACCACCACTGTAATGCCACATGCACAGGAGGTAAAAGCAAGATGACTTGAGCAGCCAGGTGGGTGAAATCTCCAGCACGGGAAAGAAAAGTGAAGAACAGGAAGAGCGGTGGATTTTTTTTTAATGGAAACATCATGGGGGGTGGGGGGGAAACCCAAGCAGCTGAGAAAGTGGGCCCAGAGTTATGGGGAGATCAGGCTGAGATCCCAGTGCTCGGCTTGACAACAACAAACCCGCAAAAAAGGGAATTATGGAATCAGCAGCAGCTTTGCGACAGATGAATGGCCCAGGGGAAGGAGCCCAACCTTTTTCCAAGGGGGACCCCTCCCTCAGCTCAGCATTCAGAACTCACTAGAAGGTGGATCTCAGGATCTGCCCCATAGCCTTTCTGGAGTGGTTCAGCAGAGGCACAGAAAGAGATGGGGATACGGGATCGGTGATGGTGTAGATAAGGCCTGAAATGAAACCCTACTAAGATCCAAGAGCTTTTCAGGGCTGGCCAGAATAAACACATAATAGAAATAATAGGCCAAGAGGACACACCTTTGGAACGGCAGCAGCTCCATCCAACAGCCAGAGAGAGAGGCACCTGGGTGCCTCTCTTAAAAGCCAGAGTGATGCTACGGCAATTTTGGAGAAAGAGAATCACAGAAGGAGGCCACTGCAATCCTCCACAGGCAGCCTGAACCCAAACTTTACAGCATTTGCTGTATTTACTCAAATGCAAGACTAGGTTTGCTCCCAAGATATGCCATTAAAAAAGAGCAGGCCATCTTACATTTGTGCACAAGTTACATTTACCACATTAAGTAGTCAAGAGATGATCAAGGCACTCCCCCACACATTTACAATTTTAATGGCAGTCAGTGTGGGATAGTGGTTAAGGTGGCACAGCAGGACCAGGGAGATTCTGACCTCTCTTCCATGAAGCTCACTGTGACCGACAATCTCAGACTAACATGTCTCACAGGACAGCTGAGAGTGCGACTGGAAGAGAAGAGAATGCGGCCTGGGCTGCAACAAACTCCCCAGAGGAAGGTCAAGATAAAATCTTCAAAGGCTCGTGAGTGCATGGTATTTTCAATGCAGATCAGTGAGTCATTTATAACCTTATTCTTACAACAATCTAGTCGGACTTACTTTGGCTCTGCAAAGCTACCTCTTGCTACAAAAATGTCCTAGGGCTCACGAGCCTTTGAAGATTTTTGAAGCCAAAATATATCCAGAAGTTGGTCGCTCGTTGGGTCTTCAATATTTAATATTTAGTCAGTAGCTATCCCTGTAAAGATTACGGAAGGAGCTGTAAAAGTGCTGATTAGTTCTTAGGAATGCACTCTTGTCTGTATGGGAGACTTACTCAAAGATGTACTAGGGCATTACTGAGACACAACCCCTTTAATGTATATACTGTGTATTGTCGAAGGCTTTCACGGCCTGATTCAACTGGTTGTTGTGGGTTTTCCAGGCTGTGTGGCTGTGGTCTGGTAGATCTTGTTCCTAACTAGACACAGTGTGTAACAGACTTCCCTCTGTGATACACCTCTGAAGATGCCAGTAACAGATGCAGGTGAAATGTTAGGAACAAGATCTAACAGACCACAGCCACACAGCCCAGAAAACCCACAACAACCAGTATATATTGTTGATTTAGTCTCACAGATTATACAGTCTATGACTGCTAGCTGCATCATATGCAAATATTTGTTTGCTGAGTTAGACCATTGGTCTTTCACAGTCCATCAGGTCCACTCTGATTGGCAGAGGCTCTCCAGGGTCTCAGGCAGAGGTCTTTCCCATCACTTTACCACCTGATCCTTTTTAGCTGGAGATCGCAAGGATTGAACCTGGGACCTCTTCAATGCAAAGCAGACGCTCCACCCCTCACCCAAGGCCCAAGTTAACAAGCACATCACTTTTCTAACGCCTCCCGCAACTGTGGCAAGTTCAGATCAGAGCTGGCTAAGTTGCTTCCACCCAGAAATGTAGAAATGTCTCCAAATTAGCATACAGTTGAGGCAGGCAACTCTGGATATTTTGCACCTGCGGCCTAGTTTACCACAGTGATCAGGTTGTTCAGGATGGGTGTGCGTGGGCTAGGGGGGATGTAGAACAGTGCACACTGTTTTTACTTGCCAGCAGGGCAGAAAGAAAGAACTATTTCTCAAATTTCAGAGACCAACACAACAGGCTGCCTTAGGCAGGGCACTCTCTCCTGGCTTCAGTCCCCCGCCTGCAAAATGTGACGATCAGATTGTTGTCAAAGCTACTGAGGAAAAAAGGCAGCAGTTCGAAACACAGAGGAAATTCTCAGCGTTGGACTTGTCTGCAGCCAATGCATTCCTGTTTATCATGCTGTGATCTCCCAGGGGGTTCCGGCCTGCCCTCTAGTGTTGATGCTGAGAGCAGAGTGCAAACTCCACCCTTGGTTCAGCTCCAAAGGGATCCCCCCTCACACTCCTGCCTCAGAGGTTTGGTTTCATTTCAAGCCCAACCTAAATTTACGGGTAAATAAAGCAAATGGTGATGAAAAGGGTGGACAGGGAGGCTTGAGCGTGATAAAGCTGGGATGGCAATGTCTGACTTACCAAGAAGTTCTACAGGAAGGATGTGGAAAGGAGGGAGAAGAGAAAGAGGCAAAGAGAGAGAGAGAAGAATGTGTGAAAGACAGGCTGATGTAGAGAAAGTAATCATCTCACCCAAAATTGGAAGCAACACCCCACCCACCAAGAAAAGCCCCCCTGCCCCCCAACCATCCCTCTTTTCTTCTTCTCCATTTAGGCCAAGCGTAAGGCTAAAAAGGAAAAAGCTGGTAAGCTCCAACGTTCTTCTCTAGACAGTCATGGGTAGCAGCCACTCAAGCAGGGAAGAGGATCTCCAGATCAGGAAGCCCTAACAGCAGTGGCATAGTGGTTAAGAGCAGGTGTACTCTAATCTGGAGGAACAGGGTTTGATTCCCCGCTCTGCCGCCTGAGCTGTGGAGACTTATCTGGTGAATCCAGATTAGCCTGTACACTCCAACACATGCCAGCTGGGTGACCTTGGGCTAGTCACAGCTCTACGGAGCTCACTCAGCCCCACCTGCCTCACGGGGTGTTTGTTGTGAGGGGGGAAGGGAAAGGAGTTTGTAAGCCCCTTTGAGTCTCCTTCAGGAGAGAAAGGGTGGATATAAATCCAACTCTTCTTCTTCCTCTTCCTCTTCTTCTTCTCCTCCCTTCTCCCTCTCCCTCCTCCTCTAACCATCTGCCCTATCAGAGCTGAGCTAAACAATATGGGGATGGTGATGCTTCAGTCAACCTATGCCCCCTCACCAAGGGCTAGTAACATGATGAGTCATCCTTATGCTCTGTTTCTGTGCCTCACAATGGACAGTGAACCAAGCAGAGCAATGGGAGGGGAAATTCTGAATGCCATCACATGGTCTTTCGCTAGACGTGACCAGATGTATCATTTCATGGTTCTGGCGCTGGGAGCAATGGATTTATTACTCAGCAACGTGAAGTGCTGCAAGGAATTTGTTCTCTAGGAATGCAGCCTACCCTTTTGCCTGAAATCTGTTCCCTGAATTGACACAAAGGACACTGGGATTGGTCTCTGGCTTACAAGCCATGTTCCTTCTGCTCTTAGTGCTTGGTACACCAGGTGGCATTTGGCACTTCCATGATAGAAAATAATGACCCTGACTGTCCCATTTCATGGACGTAGGCAGACAAGACTTCTAGCGCCAGCCAAATAGGGAGGTCTACAAAACCAGGCTTATACGGACTTGTAAGGAAGTGAAAACCACCTGACATGTTACAGAGACAGCGGTCCCCACAACCTCGACAAATGTACCACCCCCACCGCCCTGAATCTAGAGGCAACTAGACTCTTCTGTATATGCAAAAAACCTTCTACAATTATTAAAGCTGCATTCTGGGACCCTTACTGCTCTATTATTCAGACTCCTCCTGGGCTTCTCTGATGATTTCAGTGGTCACTGCCCCCACACTATCCAGAGTAGCTTCATACAGTGGAACCTCGGTTTTTGTCAGTTTTGGTTTTCGTCGAGTCTTTCCCCGAAAATTTTGTCTCCGTTTTTGTCGTTTGCTTCAGTTTTCGTTGGCGCGCACACGCTAATTTTGTGACAACAAACAGTGACCCATGCAGTTCCACTGCTTTCCAGCGTTTGCCTTGGTTTTCGTCTGTTTCGGATTTCGCCGAGGTTTCACGGACGGATTATCGACGAAAACAGAGGTTCCACTGTATTTGTAAGAATAGAAACTTGCTTTCAAACAAATGTGAAACTTCAGTGCTTTGTTCTGTGCCTTCCCTGTGCTTATATGGATTTGAATTATTATCTGCACCTCTTTCACCAGGCAGGCAGACAGCCCAGAAGGAATTTTTAGGACTCCCCGATAAGAAACTCAAGCAGACTTTCCTCTCCATCGCCTTACAAAGAGCCAAACAATAGTTCGTTTAACGTATTGATTAATCCACCTTTGCCTTGTGGAGACTGTCAGACCAGAAATTTCCAAGTTCAGAGGTAGGGTCTAGGAGATCTCCACAAAATCTCTGCCCCCTCTGGAACTGTCTTCCACAGGCAAGTCTTGCCGCTTCATTACTCACAGTTATTAGAGTCTCCCCCTGCCACAACATGTCAGATGTCTGGAGATCAGTAGAAGTGCCCCTCGAGCAAAGAGAGCCATTACCTTTGCGGGCTTTCTTCTGCAGCTTCAGCGTGTCAGAGGATTTCTTCTTTATCTCATGACGGGCTCGCTTGTATTCTAAGATGACATGAGAGAAAAAGAGCACTGAAGGAGCCTTTCATGGACGTACATCCCTTCTCTTCTCTGTGTTCTCTGCTCAGCACATTTCTTCCACCCTGACTGCCCCCTTCCCAACAAGTCAGTTTCTCCAAAACACACACTATATTTAAAAAAGAACCTCTAGAATGTGAGTGGGATATCATGGATTCATCCCAAGGACTAAATATACATGAACAAACAAGGCTGTTTAGCATCCCTTCCAATATACTCAAAAAATACAACTCTCAGAATTCAATTTTGACTGCCATGAGAAACATTTTACATTTATAGTGCTATGTCAATTTTAGAATGGAGATAAAAGTTGGTTTTTCAGTCAGCTGGGGTCTGTTAAGAAAAAAAGGATTTTTTGCTTATGATGCATGCACCACTGTTATCCCACTCAAATAGGTCTCACAGGCTTCCATGTGGTTTCAAGAAACCTGAGAGGCCTGTTTGCAGGCTATCTTGAGACAAACATTCAAGTGTCCAAAGCACCACAGGGAGCAATGCCTCTGCAGCTTTATTCAGTTTCCTCATCACAAAAGCTGAATGTCTCTCTCCAAACTCACTGAATCCTTCAATATAAATTTGGAACTCTTCCTCCTTCTCAGGAGATGACACATTTCCCATGCTGCCTCTTCCTTGGGGATAGCTATCAACTCAATTTCAGTATTTAAGTACAAGAAAAAACCCAGTTCCTAGATACAAGAAGAAAGGTATTCTAGAATCACAGTAGATTACCAGCTGTATGATGCCAAAAATATAAAATTAAGGAGATTTTCTAGTCAGCCAAAAAGCTCTACAGTGTTCAGTGGGGTTTTCTCCAAGTTCGGTGTGTTTCAAAATGAAGCACATTAGGTGGTTGTTAATTTGTCAAAAAACTGAAGTTGTTCATAGGCTTTTTAAAGCCTTCATAATTGTTTCTATCAACAAAGAGGGACTCTGGCAGAGATCAACAGTGATCCTCATTTGTTGATTCCAACAAGAGTATTCTATTCAAAGAAGGATTGTGGGTTGGCTGGTCACAGACATGGACCAGACACAAACACACAAAGTTCCCTGAATAACGTCAGAATAATTCCCTTTTATTAGACCAACCCAAATGACATACAGTGATGAAGCTTTCAAAGTCCCAGGCCATTTCTCCATGAGGCTTGATGTTCAGCAAAAAAACAAACCCACAAATGGATAACATCGCTTCTTTTAGGGCATGATGGAAAAACTCTAATTCCACAGTTAGGAACAGTCTTAAAATGGAGCCGACGTCATTAGATTAGAGGGCGCTGAGTGCCAAAAAGAGTTGGAGATGCACTAGAGGCTGGGATAGAGAAACAGAAATCCCCTCAGAATTTCTTTACCATAAATTCATGGGCTCTGGAAAGGGTGAGGATGCAAGGAGGGATAAGGACAAAAGAAAAAAAGGTGTGATTTCCTGAGCTCTACCCTGAAAGGTCACTTGGCACTGTTCACTGGTGACGTAAGTTTGGCACACTGCTAGGGCAAGTTGCCTCTAGCTGCTTGGCCAGTGCCCAAGGCATTACTGTCCTGAATCTGCTGTTCTGATCCCACTTTATGAATCTGGGACAGGCCTGGTCACTGGAGGCTGGATGCCTGAAGTGATTGGTCTCCTGTCCTCCTTTTCCTCTCTCAGGGGTTGTCCATGCCCAGGAATTAGGCCAGCCAAAGTTATCACATCTTCTAATTCTGCCCCAGTGGAGCTGTTCTCTTTCCCTGTGCATACCTGGAAAGTTTAAGAAGGGAAGACATTGCCCTCCACAGCCTGCAGGTGTCACCGTGGCCTTATCTCCTTGTTCAGCCCTAATAGAAGGACTCTTTGGAAGTGTCCAAGGGCTCTGTGGACTCCAGGTGGTGCCACTGCAGCCCGGCTGTCCCTCGCCTGCCAAGTCCTGAGGTAGCTGTCTTGGTGAGATCTAGGTCTAAGAGGAGTCAGCAGGTGCCTAAACGCCTGGAGGCACTCCACCACATGCCCCAACTGACTGGGGCCACGTCTCCATGGTGGATAAGCCTCAACTACATAGGCTTCCCCACCAGAAGAAGACTGTTTTTTTGTCCTCCGTTCTTCGCTATCTTAAGGAGTCTCAAAGCAGCATACAATCACAACAGGTACCTTGTTAGGTAGGTGGGGATGAGAGAGTTCTGAGAGAACTATGACTGGCCCAAGGTCACCAAGCAGGATTCATGTGGAGAAGTGGGAAACAAATTTGGTAAAGTCTGCCACTCTTAACCACTATGTCACCATTGCTTGGCCAGTTTCAGATGAGAGCCAACGTGGTATAGTGGTCAAGAGCAGTGGACTCTAATATGGAGAACCACGTTCGATTCCCCGCTCCTCCACGTGAGCGGCAAACTCCTATCTGGTGAATCAGATTAAATTTCCCCACTCCTGTATTTCTGCTGGATGACCTTGGGTTAGTCACAGTTCTTCAAAACTCTCTCAGCCCCACCTGCCTTACAAGGTGTCTGTTGTGGGGAGAGGAAGGGAAAGGAATTTGTAAGCCACCTTGAGTCTCCTTACAGGAGAGAAAGGTGGGGTATAAATCCAAACTCTTTGTCTTTAGAGAGAAAGCTCAGGTAGACCTATGTAGCAAGTATCCGGCACTTTGGAGTGTGCTCCAAACTGGCAACTCTGGAAAAGGCATTCGTGATGATTCTTCCCCATCAGCCCAGTAGGAAAGCCACAAGTAGGGGAAGGGGACAGCTCTTTCTCATAGCAACAAAAGCAACTCAGTCACTTCTTTGCTACTACTAAATGCTTCCACAGAGCAATCCTAAACAGAATAATGCCTTTCTAAGTCCAGCAAGTTAACTGGCTTAAAAGGGTGTAACATTGTTCAGGGTTGTGCCCTAAGAACTTTACACATATTATCTATAAATGAAGTAAACAAATAAATAAATAACATTAATCCTTACAACAGGATTCTTAATTCCAATTCTCCAAAAGGAAAAGTTTCAATTTTAATTGCTTTTGGGCTATATGACTGTACATTGCATAGAATTTGTGGCCTGTGTAAATA
Source organism: Sphaerodactylus townsendi (assembly GCF_021028975.2). NCBI lineage: Eukaryota > Metazoa > Chordata > Lepidosauria > Squamata > Sphaerodactylidae > Sphaerodactylus > Sphaerodactylus townsendi. The sequence continues at coordinate 27,641,170 of NC_059438.1, forward strand.
ATGGATCTTGTTTTTTAAAAATACTTTCATATTTGCAGTTTTGGGACAGGAAAAAGTATATTCTGTAGATCAATTGGCCATGCTGGCAGGGGCTGATGGGAATCATAGTCCATGAACATCTGGGGCAACAGAGTTGGACACCGCTGCTTGTAGATTATTTGTGCACCTCTCTCACTTTCCTAATGATGTCAAATAAATAGCTGGTAGTCCAAGGAGTTTTTCTGTCCTCTGCATACCCAAAACCAAACTGATGAATAAAGTACAGTAATTGAGAGAGATAAGCTAGCCTTTTATTACATTCAAAATTTTATACAATTACTTAATTTCTTTATCAATTGAATACAAACAAGGTGTGGAACAATATATTACTATGTCCTCCTCCCAAATCCACTCAGGCAAAGGCCTACTAAATATCTACTAAAAACTAAGTTCTCCTTGAAGAAGTTTCCACTTCTCCCAAAAATTTCCTAGGTATTTTTTCTTTTTTCTTTTGCTTAAGCTTGAACTTCCTTTCCTTTAAGGCCGGCTAGTACTATTGGGCAACTCATGAATCAATAATGCACAATTAATTCTTTATCCAAGTGCATGAGTTTAAGTATTGCTTTATCCTTTTTTGGCCAGCCAAAATCAGTATTCATTACACACACATATAAAATTTATAATCATAATAGCGGAATGAGAAAATTATCATACAAATAAAACAAAACCTGAGCAGTGGCTTCCACTCTACGCAAAAGTAAAAAACAGCAACAGTATTTAGGTTCTCCTCACATAAGAGTCAATAATTTACAGATGGTTCATGAATGTCAACGAAGAGCCAGAGCGGAGCAAACAGTAATAAATTAAACTCACAGGTAAAGAAAAGAAGGAATGCTAATATTAGTTCTGAAAAATCACGATAGAGTGTTTGGACTGTTTACAAAGGGCAGCAGGGTGTCAGACCTCCATCTTAAGCTAAACAAATTAATCATCAATCAGGTTTGACCGATGGCAAAACAACACATCGAAACCACACTGAATTCATAAAAATAATTCTGGACTAGATAGTAAACATGGAGCCAAGCCAGGGCTGCATCCACAGCCTGTTGGATATTCTGCTACTCTTGTGTGATAGCAACAGTTTGCCACTGGATTTTCGTGTGTGAACAAGACAATCTACTCATGCTACAGGATAAGATTAAGCAAAATGTCCAAAATTGTGAGGAGGCAGCCCTTGCAAAGTAATCCTTACAAGCATTCCAGCAATGCATTTTATAAATTGTTATGGTTATCGACACATACCTTATAGAGAATCCTGTAAAAAGCTGGTAATATTAACCAATGAAACATTTATTTTATTTGTACAAGTATTTGATTTTTTAAAAATCACACTCACACCTTGGCATACGTAGATTGGGGTCCCCCTTTTTGGCAATCTACTGTGCAGTAAAACCCTTTCTTTTTCACTTTGGTTGTAATTTGAAGACCCTTTTGTACCATTATGAAGACTAACATCCAAGAACACACCAGCTTTCTAGCTGAGCTTCTACAAATTACCTCCTATGATCATGTATCTGGTAATGCAAGCAACCAGCACCACTCAGTAAGTAAACACAAAATCTACTCTTTATATCACTCCAGCTTTGTATTCAAAAGGGCAGCTAACAGCATCAGAACCATTGCTCATTGTCATTCATTACGGCACCTGCCTTAATCGTGAACAAAGCCACTATGCCTGGGAAAGGAGAACAGGAAAGGGAGATGCTCCCCCTTCGAACCACAGCTAGCCTGTGGCACTGAAGCTAGTTCACAGTTTTCTTCCCATTTTCCAGGAGCAGATGCAGTGTGTCAGTGCAGTGTAGTGTAGTGGTTAAAAGTAGGTGGGCTTTAATCTGGAGAACCAGGTTTGATTCCCCACTCCTCCATGTGAGCAGCGGACTCTTATCTTGTGAACCTACATTCCTGCTGTGTGATTTTGGGCCAGTCTCAGAACTCTCTCAGCCTGACTACTTCACAAGGTGTCTGTTGTGGAGAGGAAGGGAAAGGAGTTTGTTAGCCACCTTGAGTCTCCCTACAGGAGAGAAATGTGGGGTATACATCCAAACTCTTCTCTTCTTCTCCTTTTGCTTTTTGACGTATCATCAAAATCAGGAGATCCCAGCCTTTCTAAGCCTGCAGGCACATTTGGAGGTGCAGCCATATACAAGATGAAGTCCGTGTACAGGGAAGAAGCGGGGTAATATAAAAAATACATTGGGAAAAGTGAGTGTGAGAGAATAAAACCAACACCATGGTGGGAGCTGCTGCTGAAACAATATTACTTTAATATGTACAGAAGCCCTGCTGGGCAGGAGCCCCCCGAACCTTCCAAACATACTAGGGAGGGCGCCAGGAAATGTGTTGGTGGGCACCACAACACACTTGGGTATCAAACTGGGGACACTTGCTGTAGAGATAGTGCTTTCTCTTCTTCCAAGTTGCTTCTGTTTGTGGATGGAAATTTTTATGAACGACGTATCAGCACATATAAGCAAGAAAGATAGGGGCCCTGCCCCAAGGAGCTTACCTCCATATCTCCATCTTTCAACATACTCCCTAATTTTTTTTCCAGAGCTCAAGCCTCCAAGACTGTGGTCCTGGCCATATCACTTGAATGCACGAGGTTATCATATACCAAGCCAGACCTTTGGTCTATCAGACTCAGTATTATCTACACTGACTGCCAGCAGAACCTACAGCCTGATTCTTTAACTGGAGATGTCAGGAATTGAACCTGGGACCCGCTGCCTGCAAAGCAGATACTTAACCACTAAGCCATAGCTCACATCGTTGTTTGCCTCTGAGCTATGAAGTGCTACTCTGACGGCTCAGATATCACCCAGCTTAGGCCAGGGGTGGCCAATCCATGCTGGCAGGGGCTGATGGGAATTGTAGTCCATGAACAACTGGAGCACCATAGGTTGTCCACCCCTGGTTAGGGACAGCTGCAGCAGCTCTGTTCCTGAGGGGCTACCTTTTGCATGGTCTTTGTCAAGCTGGTTGGCGGTTTTCTTCCAGTCCTCTATCCTGTCCTGCAGAGGATTAATCAGGCTCTCCATCAGGGCACTGGAACAAGGAGAGACACCAAAGAGAAAGGTTAGAAGCACTGACAGGGAGAAGGGTGCAGTAGGGCAGTCAGGTCTTTAAAACACCCCAGTCTCCTGCTTTCCTGAGGGAGGCTATCCTGCCCACTCAGGGAGCAAAGGTCCTGCTTTATTCTGGAGCCCCAGCCTTTAAAGAAAACGTAGCTTCTTAAACCTGAATCCAGAACTGAATGAGAATAATGCATAAAAGCAGGTGATAGTTGCACACACCCAAGTCACGGAGTGCATCTCAAACCTAAGGCCTACGAGAAGCTTAAACAACCATCCAAAGCAACTGCTAGTTACCTAAGTCCAGAACTTTCCAACTTTCAACATGATCCTCCCTCACATGCAGGCATTGAACCCTGCTGCTCCAAGTCTCTTCTCATTATCGGAGCAGGACATTCCCTATTTCCTTGTCTTTGTGATCTCCTTTGTTACTTACTGGGCTAGATTCTGGGACTCAAGACTGCCTCCCTGGATTAAATTCTCCAATCACTGGACTACTACTTTGCAGTCTGGCCTCAAACAGGAGTATCTAACATGTTCTATTTAAGAACCCCACTTAAGAGCTCACATTCAGGACTAGAGTGGTTTTCATGGCATTGTGTTTGCCTCGCAAGGGGCCAAACGTGTTGCAGATTCATATGTTGCAAAGTCCTGATTGCCCCCCATGCGCCCTGTTAACAGACATGCTCTAGGACAGGGGTCCCCAAACTACGGCCCGGGGGCCAAATGTGGCCCCCTGAAGGCATTTATCCGGCCCGCCAGGCATGGCGGCGATGGCTCCATTCATGTGCAGTGGGGGCTCGAGGAAGAGGAGGAACCGGCCCCTACGGCTGTTGATTGCAATTACATGATGGCACCCCCAAATCTCCATGAATTTTCTGACCCAGAGTTGGAAACCTTACATGTGGCAACTCCTGCTCCACCCTTCCCTCTCGGCTACTCCATGTGTTGCTCTCAGGCTTTCTGTTCCGCCTCACTCCCATTGACATCAGCCAGGCTGGTGAATCGCTCGCTGGCTGCTAGGGAGGAAGAACCCAGGAAGATACCTAATCCTGGGTTAGATGGAATGCTTCATTGGGAAAGTTCTGCTTTTTTTTTTTTTCACAGGGGAAGGTATTCCACAGCCTCCCCAACAATATTTGGAGCCCGCCCTGTACTTGACATACTTTGGTCACTGTTCTAAAAATAGACCATGACAGAAAGGCTGAAAGGTGAAATCAAACATTTTACAATCATTTGTGCATAGAAATTTGTTCATAGTTTTTTTTAGTCCGGCCCTCCAACAGTCTGAGGGACAGTGAACTGGCCCCCTGTTTAAAAAGTTTGGGGACCCCTGCTCTAGGATTTCCACTATTAGAACTTGATTCCCAGGGGTCCAATTAAGACTGGGGACTGTGGGAAGAGACAGGGGCTTAAGCCTTCCTTCTATGTCATATTCCCAACCTAAATAGCGCATGAGAAGAGGAAAGTTCACATCCCACCCTCCCTGGATTCCGTACCCCCAACCCAAAGCAGCCTTCTATAGTGTCTGAAAATCAAGTTCCAAGTACAGAACTCCTGCAGTATGCTTACTGACAGACAGATACATTGGACTGGATCCAAAGAACATTTTCCACTAGTGGAATTGATGGCGTAACCTTCACCAATTTCTCCCTTCCTGCGGCAGATCTCCAATTTGCCTCCATTCCAGTACTGAAGGTCCCCTGCCCCCCAAGGAATTGCATTTTAAGGGAGAACAATGAGCGGGGGTGGGGGTGGGGGGTACAAAGCGCCTTCCATTAAGAGAAAATTTAGCCAGGATCTAACCAATAGACTTTGTGATGTGTGAATTGATCTGCGAGTTTGACCTGTAAAATTCCAAATGGATAGGCAAGACAAATCAGATACGGACTAAGATCCAGGAGCCACGTACTCCTTCGCCATGTTTGTGAAGAGACACAACACAAATGCTTCTCGCAGCTCAGATGCCTGAATCACACAATTCTTCCCGCTCACCCTACCCTTGGGAGGTATATGTCCACCTTGAGTCTCAGCAAAGAAAGGTGGACTACAAATGAAGCAAGTAAATCACCCTTTATGAGTGTGGTTGAAGTGTGGCCCCAGACATATATAGTGACTTTATGGTTGAATTCCCCACATCCAAGGCTTACTCGCTTTTCAATGGATATCAATTGCTCCCCAATGTAACTGGCCTGAATGTCTACAAATCTGAGCATTCTTTGAACTTGCTGCCTATGTCATTCCAAACTGGGCATCTTCCCACCAGCAAACACACTTGAAGATCACCAAATGCAACTTACTTGGTAAACTGCCTCAGCTTGGCTTCAATGCTACGGTGGCGCATACACATCCGTGTTAGAGCCGAGCCAATGTCTCTTGTCGCTCCTGAGGTAAGACAAGCCAAGCCTCAGATTAAAATGGTTAATAATTTTAAAACATTAATTAAAAAAGAATGTATAGGAACTATCAGAATTGGCACAACCCATCCTGTGGGTAATGCAGCAGATGCTAGAATGTATTTAGGAGAGTTTGTTCCCCTCTCTTTTTGATATTTGCTTAAAATGGCACTGTATTAATTTTCCCTTGTTTCTTGGGCAGTCAGTGTTGAAAGAATAATACACCGTTGGTCAGTTAAAAGAATACACTTATTTTTGCAAAATGGATAAAAATTTTGAACACATACACATAAAGAATCTCATAGGAGGGATGTACAAGTATGTTATCTAGCATCTATCTCACATGGTAGGTGCTATAATGAAGTCTCTGGAGGCCTCAGATGGTGGATATGAAGGTGAGGCAAACTTCCACCCTGCCATTCACCATCCACCTGTCTCCTGCCCCCTGACAAGAACGTTGTCAGGGCTCCAACTGATCTCCTCTGTTGCCTGCTGCTACTCAGAGCACTGGTGGGAGAAAATAAAGACAAATCACTGGTGGCCTTGGTGCCAGTACATCACTTCTAGGAACTATCTAGAAGAGACAATGGATAGACCTAGGAATCACTGGGAACTCAATAGTAAAACTGCAGAGTTCCCAGAGGTTCCTAAAGCTATCCATTGTAACACTGTGTAAGTTACTTGTGGAAGTATCCTCTCAAAATCCCTTCCTCTAATAAGAACTTGTCCACCATTTTGGGTTCTCTGTAGATAGGGTAGCCAGAATGGCAGCTGAATCCTGTGAAAGGAAGGACTGAACTGAGCGAAAGCTGAGGACAAAAGTCTCTGCTGCTCCTGGGTGAGGTAGGGATGTGTGGACTGTAGCTATCAATCCCTCAGGCAGGAGAACATCTTGAGTTGCCACATATTTACCCAGTGAACCTTGCAAGGAGCTCAGGGCAACGTACATGGAACTCTCCTCCTCCCTTTTACCTTCACAACCACTCTATGTGGTAGGCTAGGCTGAGAAAAACCAACTGGCCAATGTTTGCTCTGCAAGCTCCATAGCTGAATACAATTTAAACTCAGAATCTAACGATATCCTACATTTTCCCCAGGGATCTCCCTAGGAAGGCCTGAGAGATGGCTTCTAGAGTTCCATACTCCCAAGACATGCAGGGGCTTGATTCAGGATGAGATCAAGGCACACGGGGAGAGAAAGCTTAGACTCTCCCCCTGCCACACCCCACATTCCCAACCTAAATCAGCCTGGAGGCATTACATGCTACGTTTCCCTTATGTGGCAAACCGTGACTCCCTAAGGCTGTTTCAGGTTGGATAAACAGCCTGGGACCTTTCAAGCCTACCCAGATATCTCCTCAAGGAAAATGTAACTTTTAGTGAGGACCTCAAGTTTCTCCCGTTGTAGGATAACATTACAACTACCTCAGCACATTGGTTGTCACCAGTCTGTATTCCCATCCCCCAGAAAACACATTTTGTGAAAAATTCACAAGATAAATGCAAGCAAACTGTGACTGAAGAATCCAATACACAGTCCACAAATGCCCTATGACTGTTCCCATTTTTCAAATGTGGAAATTGGAGTCATCATCTGAGACAGCAACTTGCTAAAGACAGCTTAGAGGGTGGGGGCTGCAGCATTTGAGCTCAGTTGTGGCCTCAGAAACACCTACTTATTATGCCCTAGATCAGGGGTAGGGAACCTGCGGCTCTCCAGATGTTCAAGAACTACAATTCCCATCAGCCTCTGTCAGCACACACTGGCCAATGCTGGCTGATGGAATTGTCAGTTCCAATTGAACATGCTGGAGAGCTGATGGCAGGATGTAGTTCCCTACCCCTGCAATTCTATGGAAGATCTTCTGCTATTCAGAATATGCTCTGACTAGATATCACCACAATAATTCAGTTACTTTGTAAACTGAGGGCCAGAGAACCATCATACTGGGAAGCTTCGTCTACTGTAATACTGATTTTGTGCTGACATTTCTTTTTTAGCTGAAACCGAGAAGTCTGGATACTAGCTGGCCAATGCAGTACAGTGATTAAGATGTTAGACTTTCGAGCCAATAGGTGGCATAATCTTTGGTATCTCCAGCAAAGTTATGGACTATTGGTTTCATCCAGCCCCTTCCAGCACATGGCCACACTGGCCATGATGGAAGAGGCTGATGGGAATTGCAGTCCATAACATCTGGAGTGCCAAAGGTTCGCCACCACGGGACTAGGATCTAGGACCAAATGAGATCAAGTCACCAAATGGAAAGCTCGATTCTACCGCATATTTCATGGATGTTGACTGGTCACATCTCAGTCTTCTTAGCATTTTAGAGACATGATAAACAGTCATAAGGGTTTGTTCAGAAAGAACTGACCCTTGTGCTAGTGTAATGTTCTTCAGAATACAAAATATCACACCTCCGGCCTTGGCTCCCCCCTTTCAATGCCTTCACAGACTTTGTGTTGTTCTACTGCCTTTGAATTCATTGCTACTGAGTTGTGAACCAACACAGGCTGGAGATTTCCAAATTCCTTCCTCCAAATTATCCCAAGACACCGCCCAAACAACCTCCATGGTTCTCAAAATGGTCTGTCTCTCGCCAGGAGGGCCTGTTTGTTCTCAAAAGCAAACCGAGTCACCTCCAGATGGAGGCAGGAGAGGGTAGCAGTTGACACCCCTAGGCACTATTTAGGATTCCAGAAGCCAACTGAGGCCACTAGTATCATGGTGATGTTGCGAGAATTTCACCTGTGCTCTTCTATGCCCACTCAATCTACAAACTTCTAGTCTTTCTGCAAATTCCATCACTGACCACCTCCTCTGCCTCCTGCCTGTCTGTGACCTTGTGACCATGGTTTCTACTCTGAGGTTGGGGTCTGATGTCACCTCTCCTTAACACCAATTTCTTCGGCACTTGCTTTGGGAAGATTCTTTGGCAACCAAAAGTTGTTTGGCAGGAACCTGACAAGACTTCCACTCAGACCTTGGGGTAGGTTCATTTTGCGAATCCAGTTCTTCCAGGAATTCTTTGGTTAGTTGAGCTGCCCTTGCAGTGTTGAGCTGCCCTTGCAGTGTTCAGTTGAGCTGCCCTTGCAGTGTTCATTACTTGGAGGACATCAGAGGGTTTTAAGCCATGGACAGTTCTTCTTTTATTATTTTTCTATGCGGTTTTCTGACAAAAAAATTGCTCTTGCCCTTTTCTCTATTCCTCCTTTTTTTTTTGTCCCTGGGAAAAGCGCAACAAGCCCTGCTTTCAATAACAGCAGGGCCCTTCACAGCACTCTTTTCTGCTTTTAGGTTATGGCATATCTTGAGTTCAGCCACACCTGCTGTGCAGCTGTAGCAGAGGACGGAAGGAGGCTGACTCACTTCCTTCGCCTGCTCCCTCAGCTCCACGGCCATTCACAAGAACTGAATTCCACCCACTCCCCTTTCCTGGATCTGACAAAGGAGCTCTTCCTCTCACCACTGCTGGGGTCAGCCCAGCAAATTTCCCCTTCTTCAGCCACAACTGCACCGCAGAATCTAAGTCCACCTCCTGCTGCAAAATCGTCCAACAAGATTGGGAACCTCTCAGATCTATGATGCTTCCTAGCTTCCCTTTACATGAGCAACCAGTCTTGACCTGGAGCACACTTTCCAGCTTCCTTTCTCCAAACTTCCCGCCAAATTTTTTCACCACAGTGGGTAAAACAGTACAATCCCAGTCTTGGTCAGTCTGTTTTGAGGGATGTTTTGACTCCCCTAAAGATTAAAAATGGTGCTTCATTTCCCACCAATTCCAACAATATTTTCACATACAGAAGAGATCCAAGATAATTAAGGAGAAATCACTTTAATGGGGTAAACAGCTTTGAGGAATATTAAAGATGGTCGAAGCAGCTGTGAGGGAGGGATGAATAACTTTGGAGGGAAGTGTGGGGTGGTGGTCAAGGGTGGTTCTTAACAGAGTGGAGAAAAGGAAGTGCCCACAACAAACATGGAGAAAACAAAGATGAAAACGCCATGCTCAAAGATCTAAGGAGGAACAGTTCATTCCGAACAGATGAAAGGCAAGATTAAAAGTGAAAGAAGCATGAACCAACCCCATGCTCTTGAGGAGCTCTAACCTTTGTCTTAGCCTTCTGGACTCAGCATGCTGTCTTTGACTATTAAAACTCTCAACATACCATACATAAGATCTTGCCTTGCCTCTTTCTACCGTGTGGCTATTGCCTCTGGAGACCCACTTTGAACAGCCTCTTTATCTATGTGGCAAATTCTCAGGTAGCCTCAACTGCTCTGACAGAACTCTTTGGCCTCCCCTCAGCAATATCCCAGTTTGCTTCAGAAGAAGGATGATTTGGGTGCCAATGTTTTACCAAAACCCTATTTTTTAGGGTCTCCACCCCTGGTAAAACACTGCCCCCCTGTTCCTTTGGGATAGACCTGGGATGAAGGGTTAGCTAACAGGCCCTTCAGGTATCAAGACATTAAAAGGGAGACAGCTGATTCAGCTTGACTCAGCACATAAATGTAATGTGTACGAAACATGACTGCAGAGAACACCGTGCCAGATTGTATGCCAGTATTATAGGGCAGTTGTGTTTCTTCAGAAAGAAAAGTAGTGGTTGGAATATCAAATTAGGAACTGGGATAGCCAAGGTTTGAATCCCTATTCTTACTGAAGAAACACTCTGGATGACCTTGGGTCGGTCACACTGTCAGCCTAACTCACCTTATAGGCTGGCTGGGAGAATGACATTGTAAGCCTCTTTAGGTTCCCAATGAGAGGAAAAGCAGCTTATAAACAAACAAACAAAAAAAGACCAGATACCCGTTTTTCTTTTCATTCATGTTTCGATACCTGGACACATTACTACGCTGTTTCTTGTGTAGGTCTCTGAACACAGAATGGCAAAATCCTCGTCCTTTTCTGCCTAGCCCTACAGAAACTGATTGCCCCATCTGGCCATCATCGTAACCCAGATGGGTTCAATAGCAAAGACTGGCTCAGTTAAACCATATTTAGGGGCTGCATTGAGACTGTTCTCCTCAATTTGCGGCTGACACGCTAACTTGCCATGCCTAAATCAGAATGTGAGTGAAAGGGAAAGAAAATCTCCATTGAATGAGCTCACATGTTTTGGAACATGTTCTTCACTGACTTAACAGTAGCTCAAATTATGCCTTTGCTATTCTAAATTTGGGCCTCCATATTTCTGAGTCATCTTACACTGTTGTTTGTAGTCGTCCCCTTTAAAGGCACTCTCTGTCATCTGCCTTTTCCCCCTTCTCCTTCCCTTCAGGTTCTCTAACCAGGGTTTTCTGATCCCCGCCCCCCCTCAGGTCTGCATCCTAATGCAGCTTCTCTGGAGTTGTCAAAACTGATTTGGAACATTTATTCTTTTTGTTCTGCTCCTCACTGTTCTTCCCATTCACGTCAGTATTTGGATGGGAGACCACCAAGGAAGTCCAAGGTTGCTGCACAGGCAGGCAATGGGAAACCACTTCTGAATGTCTCTTGCCTTGAAAACCCTACAGGATCAATGCAAGTCAACTGCGGCTTGATGGCAGTTCTCACTACCACATGTGTATATTATGGGCAAAGTCCGAATAACAGAAGGACAATGAAGACTGACTGGAGGGATGGAGTGTGCTCAGACTTTGGCCAGCTTCAGATACCCCCTCTTGTTAAACCATTACACAAAAGGAGACACTGACTTGACCTCTCCTTTGCTTCACCGGCCACGCTCATCTCCTCCCCCCTGGCCCACCCCCAGGGATGCCAAAGTTTGCTTCCCCTCCCTCTGTCCTTTAGGCAGTACTTGGAATGGGGAGAATCACCGTAAAGGAGGGGAAAACAAGTCATTTTGGTGTCCTGAAAAGCAGGAAATAAATGTCTGAACAAATCTGGCCTGTCTTTTCAGACACTCTATTATGACGACTGAAACCTAAGGGAAGGAAAAGCAGTTGATGTTCTTTCAAAGCATCCCTGTGGGTGGACAATTCTGATCTGTGCACAATCAGAGGGGAGGAGATGAGGGCGGAAAAGCTGATGAGAGTTCACAGGTGTGGAGACAACCTGAAACCATTTTGAGGGACAGATCCAATACTCCTGACACAATTCCTCCAGATTTGACATCAGTTGTGTGTCCAGTAGACAGCGGGTCCAGCAGAATTGCTACACTGACAGACTCTAATCTGCATCAGGGCAGTGGGCTAGTGTGTCTGCACACAAATCTGATTCCAATGTAAGTCTCCTCCTCTTTGCAGTGTTCCAGATGGCCTAGATGTAAGGAGGCGGCTAGAAAACAGGAAGAGGCCATCTGCTGTAGAGAAAACCAGCCAGGCTTGTGCAGAGCAAGGTCAGGCACAGCCAAAATGGGAAATCTCGAATAGCCAAATACATTTCCTAAATGCATAAAGACGACAGTCTGAACAGGGAACAGCAAACCCGTGCTTCTGTCCTCTTGATAGTCACCAAGAGCTGACGTTTTCAGGCTGCTTTCAAAATCTTTAGGTTATGCAAGGACACAATTTTATAGCTTGTATTACTATTACTTGATGCATTGCTGGGACAGTTCTCACAGCCCCATCCAATTGGGAAGGGTCAAAAGAGCTTGAGGAAGTGGCAGCCTTGAGCCACCGGCATGTTTACTCTCCCCAGGACACTTACCCTGGCAGAGGGGGAAGACAGGCTAGTGACCACCCATCCCTCAGCCCCACTGACACAAAACCCAGAAGTTCACGTTGCAGCAGGGCTGTGCTGGCATCCTGATAAAGCACCTCAGCATAGAGTGAGCTGGCGGCTGGGATATTTCAGAATGGGCTAGGTGTTTCCCAGTGGTGGAGTTTGACGCTAGGCTTATTCTGGTGAACCAAGATGCTGCCTCGTGACTCCTACATTCTCTGCTGGGTGACAGTGGGCTTAAGGTTACAAGCAGTTCTTCGGAACTCTCTCAGCCCCACCTGCCTCACAAGGTGTCTGTTGTGGGGAGGGGAAGGAAAAGAGCTTGTAAGCCACCTTGAGTCTCCATACAGAAGAGAAAAGTGGGGTATAAATCTGAACTACTCCTCCTCCTCCTCCTCCCGCTCCTGGAGCTGGTGGAGTGGCACTGCACTGGTGCTTCATCCCACTGTCTTTGGCTTTGGTTAGGGCTGCTAGTTTAGCACTGGTTCTGAAAAGAACTACATTTTCCTCTCTAGCTGCACTAGGAAGGGCACCCAGATTGAAGAACTGGGAGTTATCTTCAGTTTAACTTTCAAGAAACATGCCCTTTCTGAGGGCCAAAGGCACCTGTGGAACCCAGAGCCTCAGCTTAGAAATAAGGGTGCTCCCTATACTACTCAGCTATTTCCCAACATGTCTAGCTTTCTATGTGCAGGGAACTGTCCTGTGAAGGAGCATGAACCACGCACCTCCCCAGGTATGGTGACATGGTACAATTAATTCTACCATCTCAGCTGCCATTTACATGAAACCGTTAGGTTTTTCCTCACTGCAGAATTCTCAAAAAGTCACTGTCCGTAAGCAAGTCCAGCCATCTTCCCATAACCCAACCCCCACACGTGGTGATTTTTACAGCCAACCTTCCCCAAGCTCCCCCTCCCCCTCCTGACCTCCTTTCCAAATACCAGCCTTGCTGGGCTCACTTTTCTAGTTCCTGTGGTTCAATCTCTGGTAATCCCCGTGCACAGCTGCCCAAGGCTTCCCTTAATTCCCAAACCTTCACAGGGAATTCTGCCGAGATGGGGGAGGTGAAAGACACACAACACAGAACCGGCAGAGTCAAGTCCTTGCCAAAGGGTCTTGCGACAGGAAAAGCCAGAGTGGACACAGATTTGAATACGAAAGGAGGTGCAATGTATATGTGACCATGTCACATATGCCATCACCAGTAACCTTGACATAGCTGTCCAAAGGGATTGGACAGAGTACAGGTGGTCTATAGCTGTTAAGGGAAATGGAACTTCCATGTTCAGATGCAGTATACCTATGGTAGGTTCAGGGGACAACAAAACAAATTACCTGTATCTTTATGGCCTGCTTAAGATCTTTCCAGAAGCACTGTGTTGGTTGGCGACTGATGGAAACAGGCCTTATTTTGGAATTTTTACCCTGCTTTTCTCCCCAGTGGGGACCAAAGTGGCTTACAACATTATTATCTCTTCCATTTTATCTTCACAACACCTCTGTGAGGTAGGTTAGGCTGACAGTATCACTGGCCCAGTGTCACACACTATCAGCAAACATCCACAGCTAAGTGGGGATTCAAACCTAGGTCTCCCAGATCAGAGGCCTGGAATCTCCCACTCATTACATCACATCATCATCTCAGAATCCTTCCAATTCTCCAGGGGTCATGCAACCTCGGCCTCTCCAGATACCATGGATCATTACAGCTCCCATCAGCCTAAAGCATGGCCAATTGGCCCGTGCTGGTAATAACAGCTGATGGAGCCATCAGTCGCATGAACATCTGGAAAGAGTCGCACGGCTTCGTGAGCCTCTAATTACAATCCAATGAGGCATCTTAAAAGGATAAGAAATTTTTCATTATTTGACTACTCTTTAAAAACCTTGAGTACCATGTATAGCTAAAAGTGTGTCATGAAGCTAACAGCCAAGGAAGCTTACTTTAACTGCCTCCCAGTTCTGTGATTATTTTGTACATGTCCCATTCTGTTCTCCAAAAAGAGATCTAAACAAGGAACCTTGAAAATGTACTGGTCTTGGAGCCAACCAAAATCTAACCCACAAAATATCCTAGAGCCCCCCCCCCCTCCCCCCGTATGATGGTCCTACCTCGTGTGTTGGTAGCCATGTCTGCCACCTTCTGGAAGGCATCGAGGAAGGCTACTGCGGCCAGAACTGTAGTCCTAAATGAAAAAAGAAACATGAATGTACATGAAACATGGCAATAAAATTCTCCAGACTGAGAAGTTTTGCTTTCCCCAAGTGGCTACACAATACAACCAGAGCCCAGCTTCAGTGGCACCATCTAAATAACTAGTATTTCAGCATCAACCTACGGTACTGCAGACTGTGGTGATTTCTTTAATACTCAGGAGGATTAGAGATACAGCTCTGGGAAAGGTACTGCACGTTTGCCTTTAAAACTCTGACGACGTCCAGCTTCTCTGTCAACGAAGTTCTAACCATTCTTTAAAGTAATGCTTTCAAACACTGAGTTTGTTTTGGGGAAGTCTGGGATTCCTCAGAAACTTCTCAAGAGCTTCTGAATCAGAAAGCTGGTAATGGGTGTGGGTGTGTGTGTGGGTGTGGGTGTGTGTGTGTGTGTGTGTGTGTTTTCCTTCAAAGATGGTTTTCCCCCTCATGACAGATCTTTTCCCTTCATAACAACCAGGGGAACAATGGGCACAAGTTCTGTTGGCTCAAAAAATTGAAACTCAGCTAGCTTCTTCCGTGTGAGATGGAACGGGCACCCTAAATCTCTAGCCAGAATCTGTGGCAACACCACAAGTGTGGAATGTAAAAGTCTTCCTGAAGAGGCTACATGATAAAACTCCTGAATTTCCAGAATCACCACAATATAATTAGCATTTTATAACTGAAAAGGACTTATTTAACGCCTCTCTCTCTCTCTCTCTCTCTCTCTCTCTCTCTCTCTCTCTGTGTGTGTGTGTGTGTGTGTGCTCTGTGTGTGTGTGTGTGTGTGTGTGTGTGTGTGTGTGAGAGAGAGAGAGAGAGAGAGAGAGAGAGAGAGAGAGAGAGAGAGAGAGAGAGATTTTGATTTAAACCCTGAGGCAAAAAACGCTTGACAATTTACTTGATTGTCCTCACTCTTAACATCAGGCAAAATGCTTGCCAAGCTAATCCTGTTTTTGGACATTAGAAAACCCTCAGACTCCAGAGAAGCAGACCTATTAGAAGGCCTCTGGCCGAGTAGGGCTGACCAGTAGAATGACTCTCAAGCCTGAGGGAACTATTTGGACCCTTGTCTTCCAATTATCCCAGGAAACAGATCCAAATACCTACCATCTTTTCAAAAGGGAGAGCTACCACTGTGTTTTTATCCAAGTACACTTGGGTACAATCCTTTTAAGCACCAAGCATGATTTAATCTAATTAAGCCTGAACTCCATCTTTAAGACTGTTACAAGCTACCAACGGTGCCAAGTTTTCCATCAATGTCCTTGAAAGAGTATTGTTCCCCTTCCCCATTGCTTCCTGTTAAAAATACAAAGTGGTTGTAGAAGAGTTCTGCACAACTCAAAAGCCTGCTGATTGGTTAATAACATTTTAGTTTATCGTAATAAAGTGACTTTTAAAAACAGATCAATACGAGTGCCTCAATTAGGGTAAGATTTCCTTAAAAGTCTATCTCAACTTTTCTGGGTTATAATATAATAAACACTGTCCAAAAACCTGGTCTTTCCGTAAAACAGAGATATTCACTCTGTGTGCAATTATTTTTTTAAGACAGGTTTCTGCAAGAGGTGAAGGTACAGCTTCCCAGCATGGACGAAAATGGCAAATAACAACAGCGCTAAAGTTTTTCACTTTCCCAGGTAGCCAACTATCAGGGCAAGTTCTACTGTTTCTCTACCTCTCACCTGACTGGAGTGATAATAAGCAAGGTCATAAATGTGTGTGGCAGGTGCAGCACACAGACAAGAATTATGCCAAGTAAGACCCAACTTATAGAAGCAGCAGGAACTCACAGGAAGATTTTTCTTTCAGTATAAGTTGCAGTTCTAAAGACAGCTCAGCCGCTTTAAGAACAGATCTCCACTATAGTACTTCCATTTGCAGGAATGCGTTTGTATTTCACTTGAGCAGTAGATCACACACCTGAGCAGAGGGATGAATATAAAAAGGTGTGTACCTGTGGATATGAGTCAAGTTCAAAAAAGGTGTGGAAGTTAGTTACTTTCCTTTAGCACAATTCCAAGCATGCCCTTTAGGATCCAAGTCATTATTTCCAGAAGCTCTGATGTGACTAAGGGATCAAGCTGAGCATAGAGGTTACATTTTAATTGTTGATATGGTCAACCTGCTAATTTTGCAGGGAGGGAAGGCAGCAGCAGTCAGTGACATTCTGGCTGTGGGCTTTCCAAGGGTTTAAATATGCCACTGCTATCCAGCAATTGAGTCTGAGTCACGAGCCCAGATTTAGACTGGGTGTTCCAAATGATCGTGATTTGGCCTGTCTTCCTAAGTTTGTCAACTTCCATGCGAGGCCTGGAATTCTTCCAGAATTATGACTGCCATTTTCTCCAGGGAAGTTGAACTGCATGCTCTGGAGATCAGATCCAGATGGGGAACGACTCTGTGGCATCACAGCCACGATGAACCCCGTTCCCAAAATTCAACCCTCACTATGCTTCACCCCATGTGTGTGTTATATGAAGTCAAGTTGCTTCCAACTTAAAGTGGCTCTATGAATTAATGACTTCAAAAATGTCCTGTCAGCAGTGGCGTAGGAGGTTAAGAGCTCGTGTATCTAATCTGGAGGAACCGGGTTTGATTCCCAGCTCTGCCGCTTGAGCTGTGGAGGCTTATCTGGGGAATTCAGATTAGCCTGTGCACTCCCACACATGCCAGCTGGGTGACCTTGGGCTAGTCACAGCTTCTCGGAGCTCTCTCAGCCCCACCTACCTCAGAGGGTGTTTGTTGTGAGGGGGGAAGGGCAAGGAGATTGTAAGCCCCTTTGAGTTTCCTGCAGGAGAGAAAGGGGGGATATAAATCTAAACTCTTCTTCTTCTTCAATGACAGTCTTGCTCAGATTTTGCATAGTGGGCTCAGGCTTGCTTTAGTGAGTCACCCCAGCTCATCTTCCTCATGTCTTACTGCCTTCCACTTTTCCTAGCATTGCTGTCCTCCGCCCCCCACCCCCCAGTAAATCTTGTCTTGCTGTGATGTGATCAAAGTACTATAGCCTCAGTTTAGTCATTTTCATGGGCGGAGAGACGGGGAACAGTGCCCCTGCCATGCCCATGCCTGCCATGCCACACCCCCGCAGGGACACACACATGGTGCATCGCACACACCCCGTTTCCTTGGCGCTATGCCACTTGCACAGTTAGCAGAAGGAACCTGAACTGGCCTAATAACAGCACCAGTCAGAACAGGAAGAACAGGGGAACAAAGAAGGGTCACAAGGTGACCTAATCCTAACCCGTGCCCTAACCCGTGCCACAGAGAATTCAGGCTTGATTTGCTCTAAGAACCATTTATTTGTCTTTTGGCGGGGGTGGGGGGTTTCATGGTATTCATAAAACTCTCCTCCAACACCACATTTCAAACAAATTCAAGTTTTATTTCTGTCAAGAGTTCTTCGCTGTCCAATTTTCACATCCACCCACAGTAACAGTTGTCATACCACAGTATGAATTATCTTGATCTGGATCTCCAGCAACACCTCTTCACACCTAATGATTTTTTTTCTTACATTCCCATATCTCCAAGAATTTGAGGCTTATTGGCAGTACACACCTCACAGGTTGAGTCAACAGGTACAGTGGTCACAGCAACAGACTAGAATTCAGCAGATCCAGGTTCAAATTCCCACTCTGCTATGGAAGTTTGCTGGTTGTGCTTGATCCAGTCACACTGGATCACACACACTAGTGTGTAGTCACACACACTACCTCACAGGGTTGCTATGAGGATAAAATGTAAGAAGGACCAATGTACAGGCCTTTGGGCCTCCATTAGGGGAAAAAGCAAGATATAAATTAAGTAAAAAAATAAAATGTGTTAACATCTCCTGTCAGGTGTCTCCTCCATAGTGGGTTTCCTATGGAGACAGAGAAGCAGGAAGAAAGAAGTTTCAAGAGGATTAGAGAAGAAAGTAGCTGCCAGTTTTCAGCACAGGGACAAAAGAATAATATTAACTATTCTCAAGAAAACTAACTCAAACACACTGGGTGACACGCTTCTCTCTGGGTGATACACCTCTGAAGATGCCAGCCATAGATGCAGGCGAAATGTTAGGAACAAGATCTACCAGACTATGGCCACACAGTCTGGAAAGCCCACCACAACCAGTTAAGTCCGGCCATGAAAGCCTTCGACAAACTCAAACAGGTTAGGAACTACCCAACTCCAACCAATCTTGCCATATTGCGGTTCTCAAAATCTGGGGAAGCACTTATGCACATTGTTGTTAACTCTTTGCTAGCTATATGCATCAAGCACACTGACTGCTGTATTGACTTCCAACTGCCACATCACCCAGGAAGTTAATCAAGGGTCACAGGAAGCATATTTTTAGATGGTTGTTTGCTTGTGCCTTGCAGACAACTGCAGGGCCATTCTAAGGTATTTTGTTACCCAAGGCAAGATCATATTTGCTGCTTCTTTTCCCTAACAATCCAAGATAGCCAAAAATACTACAAAGTAAGCCAACATTACCCCACATTACAGATGGGAAGTTGTGAGTTCACAGAGGAAGCACAATTTGAATCAGGCTCTATCCCAAGTCATTCATGGCCGTTCCCAGAGCCAGCTGTGTGCCTCACCAGAGTCCCAAGAATTTGGGACAACAGCTAACTGTGTACTCAAAAGCACAACACTTGATTCAAACTGTTTTTGAACCACAGCCAACCAACAAGCCAGGAAATACTAGAAGCCTTACAAGATCATTTATCCAAAATTAACTACCTCTGATTCTTGAAAGTAACACACGCCAGCTTGCAGGGCTGACAGTCAGCAACACTGACTCATCGTTCATTTCACCGCAGGGTGAACAAGCACATACTATAATAGCAGGGTTGCCATAAGCATACACTAAGCCTCCCCACTTGCTTTCGTCAGCTCCTATCTTCTCTGTCACTCTTTTTCTCATGCCCCAGTTTCTTTTCCCCATCCTACCCTCCAGCGACTCTATCTCAGCCTAGTGTTGCCTCTGCCCTAGGCTTCGTCCTCTCTGTCTTTTGGTTTCCTTGTACTTCGAGCCACTCCCAAACCTGCTTGCCTTTCCAGCACACTTTCCCCTTGCCTTGAGTCACTGCCAGTCTTTAGTTCAGGACCAACTATGCTGTTCTTAAAGAAGGATCCTCCCCTTCAACTTTTGTCATTACTCGTCTTCATTCTCAGTTACTTGCAATGCTTGTGACATGCTTGACACCAGTCCAATAGCACGTTGGAGATAACAAGGTTTCCAGAGTGTAAGTTTTCAAGAGTCAAAACTCCCCTTGTTAGAGCTTTGACTTGTGAAAGTTGAAGCCCTGGAAACCTTGTTGATCTTTAAGGAGCTACCTGACTTGAATCTAGCTCCTACTGCAGACCAAAGTGGCTACCCTGCTGAATGTTTATGAATATTCTAAGGCAAGTCTCCCCAATATGGTGCCCACTGACACCTCTTTTGGAGCTCACCAAGTATTTTTTAAAAGTGGGTAGGCCCAGGAAGGGCTTTCACTCAGCAAGGCTTCTGATCGGCTGTGTAGATCTTTTAAAATGTTGTTTTGGCAGCAGCAGCTGCCACCACCACACAAGGATTTCCACTGTTACTGAAGTTAAGCTGTGGCAAGCATTTTGTAGCTGGCTCCGCTTCCTGTGGCAGCCATTTTGTTGCTGCCCCACCAAGCTGTGTCAGAATTCTGATTGCGCCAGCAGGCTCAAAAAAGTTTGAGGAAGCCCCTTCTAAGACATCACTTCTACCAGTCAGTACCAGAGATTTCTCAGTGACTGCAAAAGCCTGAAGCCACCTCTGAAAAAAAATCCCCCAGTGCCTTAAAACACAGATGTTAGTCCCCAGATTTGACACAGACCAGACCTGCCCAACATTTCAGTGCTCCTTTCATCTCAAATTAAATATCATCCTGGCAGAGGAGAGGGAGAGCAGAACCTGGACAGGAGGGGGGTGGGGGCTTGTACGCACAATATCTTAAAACTCCTCTCACATGTGGTTTGGCTCAACAGAGTAAGCCAATCCCCCACCCCAAGCAAGCCCACTGCTTTAAACCTTCCCTTCAAACCTGGCTTGGAATACCCATGGCGCTCCCTCTGTGCGTGGGAAAAGCAAAGGAAATGCAGGGCTCTCTTTCTTTCTAGCCAAGGAATACAAAGGCAGCATTGGGAGCATGCAAGAGAACACACAACACAGTGGCTGAGGATGCAGAGGGGGAAAAACACACACACGCAAAAGAGAGAGCATTTAAAAATCAAAGGAGGGTCAAGGAACACAAGCAAAGTCACGGGGCTATTAATAGGGTGACTGAGCATGGAGTATCTGGCTACTGGACAGTGATTGCAGACAGGCTGAAAGGGCCCCTTTGTAGTCGCATTCGATCTAGGGGAGGAGGTGGCTTGCAAGCAGAAGACACAGATCGCCAAAAGCAAAGCAGTGGTGGGCAATAAGATTAAGAGGGTTGTTTGGGGAAAAGAAAGGTGAGGGTAAGCAGGAATCGAATGGAACCCCAGGTTCTCTGCCCTTGAGACTCGGGACTGATTGGGGGCTGCTCAGGAACAGCGGAAAAGCTGACCAGGGGGCTGTCACAAACACTTGGGGTGCTAAAGCCCATCTTCTTTACATCCATGGGGCATTGTATGGAGCGTGGCAATATGGCTTTAAATGTTCATAATATTAAAACACTGAGCGAACAATTACTCCATATTGGGTGGCAGTATAGCCTTGGATATAGTTGTTTGGGAGGCTTAGGACACTGTGCCACTGCTGTGAGTCTTACATAGCCAAGGTGGTCAGCCAATGTGGCAGAGGTGGGCAAGAGGGACCAGGGGTCCAACTCAGCAGGGAACCGAGTCTTAATGAGATGCACCAGGGGAAACAGGTATTACATTTCTCAAGAGCCTTGTTTTTATTTTATTGTGGACGACAAATATAATTGGCACAGGAGACACTTCACCCTTTTCAGACCATTATTTTCTTGTCTGAAATCCCACCCCTTCCCTCCCTCTCCTTTCAGGAAAAGGTACTCTGATACATGTCTGTAAAACATCATAACCAAGGTCAAGAACTCGCTAGAGTGAAGGGTGGGAATGTATTCAAAACCTTCAAATTAGCAGTTAACAACAGGATTTCTATGAAATTGGCCAGCAGAAAAGGGGAACAATCTCAGAGCAAACCGAACTTGCTTCTCGTCATCAATCCTCTGATGTGTAGGCATCAGCAGCTAAAAAGCTTACCATTTCTCAGTAATGAGCTTTCAAGAAAGAACTGGAATAATTGTTTATCAGCCAGCTTCCTATCAATAGTCAGCTGTGCTGAACTTAAAGCAGGTAGTCATTCAACATGGAGTTGGCACCCACAAAATGGAGGCAGGAAAGGCTCCATTCTGAAGGAGAAGAGGTTTGGCTGAGAGAAAAGGAGGGTGTGTGTGTTTGAGATTAAGAAAGACACTATCACCTCTATGAGGGGCCAGGAGTAATAGCTTCTTATGTACCCATATCCATACACCTGTTTCTTATATAGAGAGATGAACAGGAGATGAACTTAGAATAGGAAAAAAGTCTCAAAATATTTCGGTAGAAATTGTGATGGATTAAATCTGCCTACATGTGTTCCGACTCTCTCTCACGTTCCCTGGCAGCAACAGAATTTTTGTCTCCTGTTTCTCTTTTAGAAACCAAGGAATTAAGAATTACACAACTCCTCTTCATGCTGGACTAGACATAAAATGAACTGAAAACAGGAGCCCATAAGTTGGCCAAAGCACTCCTGCATGGCACAGAATGGCCCCACCCAACAGTCAGAAGAGCTTTGGGCAGAGTAGGGCACAGCAGAAAGTCAATACCCTCCGTTCTGTACAAGACACCACATTCTGAGCATAATCCTGCACTTGTGGGACAGGAAGCGCTTATTTTCTCTCTAAGCCCAGCACAACCACCTTCTTGGTTTCTGTACAGCCACAAGACACAGAGGCTTGATTTAAAACAAAAGATGGCAGCACGGAAGACAAACAGCCTGGAGGCCTCCGGGGGCAAGAAGCAGCTTGTGAGTGCCTGTGCAGGCTTCCAAAGAGGAACTCACCGCAATTGGGAGTGGAGTTTCGTTGCCTTGGAGTTGAAATCTTCCCAGATGGGATAGGAACTCTGAAACAGAAAAGGAAAGGGGGGGGGGGAGAAGAGAGGCATGAGCAAATATGTTAACTGCTCTGCATTCATGGTACGAGCACTTGAGAACAAACATTAAAACAAACAAAACCTGTCTTCTATTAATATGAAATCCCCAACTGGTTTCACCGTTTTGCTCCCTTCTCAAGAAAGCTTAATGCCAAGGACTTCTGCAGCATGGACCCTGGAGCATCCCTTTTTTTGGTTTGCGCTCCTGACCTCTCCTAGAGAGCGAAACTGGGCATTTTTCAGTGGCTCCTCACGGATGCTGAACTTTAAAAGGAAACCCAAACCCGGGCCAGTTGGTTAATTAAGCCAAATCCAATAAAACAAAAGTCCTTTCTTCAGAGCAAAGTCACACACCACTTTGCCCAAGTTCTCCAGAAGCTTTCATCAGGTGGGTTGTTAAAATAAACAAAAAGGGGTGTGTGTGCAAACTGACACTTCATTTGCCCAATAAACTCAGCAAAGAATCCTACACAGGATGTAGACAAGGTGCTCTAAAAGATGTTTTATCTCCCTTGTGCTCTTTCTTCTCATTTTTTAACATCTCTAATCTGGTGACAAATTCCAGAGGATTTGAAAATGTGCACAATAATCTCTGTTATTTTGGTCGGTCTTAATAAAAGACATCAGAAGGCTTTTTGGTTTTGGATTCGGATACAGACCAACACGAGTACCTACTTTTTGGCCTCATTAAACTGAGGACTGCATCTGTAACTACAGCTAATGTGTTACTTGTTGTTAAAGGTAGACTATGGGAATGTTAACTGGAGGGGGAAAGAAGGAGTGATCCCTCAGCAACTAAACTAAGGTTAAAAGTCACCTGTCTTACACACAGTCCAATAGCCTTGATCCTTTGCGCTGCAAAAGAACAGGAGCTTTCTAGTCCAATGGTCAACGCACATTCTTACTAGAGCTCACAGCTAAATTAAGCTGTTCCCAAGCATCTAATATAGCTTGTTTCTTTTTGATTTGTATTGTGGATTTATATTTGTTCTTGGCCTTCCACATTTCTATGAGGAGCTTGTCAGAGGGGTTAACCTTATAGGTTCTCACCATAGACGTTAACTCATTTTTTAGGTTCCTACAATCTGTGTCAAACCAAGAATTACTTGCTGTAATGCTGTTCTTCTTCTGATTATTACTGTGGGTAGTCAACACCTGTTTTATGTCCTCCATTATTTCCCCAAAAGCATGTAGCAGGGTGGTACTGTCTATGCTTACTATTTGTCATGATATTGGAAGGGAAATTTCCTTTATCACCAGCTCATGGTAACTATGTCATTCAGAGCAGCTAATAAAAGGTGCACAAGCCCCATTCCAATGACGAGACAGTACAGTTAGGTATGCCAGCCTCCAGGTTGTGCCTGGGGATCACCAGAGTACAGAGATCAGTTCCCTTGGAGGAAACAGGTGCTTTGGAGTATGGACTCTATGGCATAATACCCCACACAAGTTCCGCTGGGCTCTACTCTCAAACCTCCAGGAGTTTGCAAACCCGGAGCTGGCAACATTATGTGTAGTGGTTAGAGTGTTTGCATTAATAGACTCAAAAGCTGAGAACAGAGGAGTCACAGCCTGAACATCTCTGGGCGCATCAGAACATTGGTGAGAACGCTGGACTAAGATCTGGAAGACCCACATTCAAATCCTCTCTTTGTCATGTAAGCTTGCTAGGTGACCTAGAGCCAGTCACATACTCTCTAACCTACCACACAGGGTTGTGGTTAGGAGGTTAAAATAGAGTAAGGGAGAGCTAAGTTTTATATATACACAAACACACACATGCATACACACACACATATATATAAATCAGTGTTTGTGTGTGCACGTGCACAAACAGTAAGCAAGTTGGGTGAAGTAGTACTGCCTTTAATTCCTAGAAAGCTGGGTATATGTGAGAGCAACTAAATAAAACAAACTCTTTTGCCTTCTATTTTCAACCATTGGTTTTTGATGTGCACATATTGGTTATCCATGTGACCACATCAAAGCTAAGTTTTTTTACAGAGATTTTCAGTAATTCTCCAAAAGCTAAAACAAGAGCTCAAATGTCAACACAATGTCCCCAAAGTGTAAGACCTCAGTCCCAAAATAAAGAAACTGTAGTTTTCAAACTGTAGACTTTATTCAGCAACCAAAGCATAACCAGGCATAGACGATTCTGTGGGACAATGAGCGGGATAGATCTTTCATCCCTGATGCCCTCGACCCCCCACTGGGCCCAAGGTGCCGCAGCTGCAGCATAGTAACAAAGAGAAGAACACAAAAGACAGGAACCACTTCACACCTGGGAGGATGGTAGCCCAGACAGGCCTACGGCCAACTGACCAGAGGGGGGGGGAAGGGCTGGTGCCAGAGTACTAGCTGGTATTAGTGGCTCGATTCCCCTTCCCACATTGGCAGAAGAGAGCTATCCACAAAGAACATTAAAATTATAAGAATAGTACGTTTTCCCAAATACCTCCTGCTTTGCATACTGCTAACTCAGCATGCTGATCTTCTCCAATGAGACTGCAAGACAGGCAGGAGCTTTCTTTGGATCGACTAGTTTCAGTTTGGGAGGGATCGAATCTGCTTGTGCCATTTTCCAAAGCTGAAAGGGTCCCAGAAAGCTGCTAGGTGCCCTCTGGGGGGAAATGTACCATGTGAAAATTTCCTGGGATCATTTCATGCTGAGGAAAATAGCTTGGGAGAGAAAGCTCCAGCCTCCACTATCCACATTGGATCCAAACCAACCCCTCCACCCAAGGGCATAGAACACATCTGTCAACTGGATGCATGGAAGACATATAGGCTTTGTAACATGTGAACTGGCCCCAAGAAAGGAGAATGGTGCTGAGAGGGTCTTCAGTAGCTGGGCTGGGCATCTGAGCATGGCCTCTTCGGGGAAGGGGCTATAAAGGGGGGGGGGAGGCAATTGAAAGCCCTCCAATGATACCTATTGTTTCAAAGCTATGACACATAATTTTTCACTGTTTCTAACATAAAAGGTAAAGGAGTTTTCGGTCATTACTCACAGTGTTTGTTAGGCAGACCATGTTTATGGGGTGGTTTGCCGTAGCCTTCCCCAATCATCTACACTTCACCCCAGCAAACTGGATACTCATTTTACTGCCCTTGGAAGGAGAGCAGCTATCTGAAACCGACTTCTGTCAGGATCGAACTCAGGGGTGTGAGCAGAGCTTTGACTGCAGTACCACAATTTACCACTCTGTACCTCAGGGCACAGTGTTGCTAATATATACCTAATTTATATCTAGTGCCATAGCATTCCAAACAATAGTGTCCACCCTACTGGCAGAATATTCCTGCTTTCTTCAGCACTAATCCCTCCCAACAACTATTTTGCAAATTATTTTGAACTCTTTAAAACTACCAAGAACTGGAATCTCAACCAGGGAGGAAATTTTTTTAAAAAAGCTTTGCAGTGCATAATCGGAACAACATGTGGTATTGGGAAGCCAGACAGATGCACATCTTGAAGTCAGGTTTTCCAGATGCATTTTGGTAGACAGAAAACACTTTTAGGGTGCACAGAACGCTGAGCTGTTCTGAAAAACTGCAAGTAAAATCCCACTGAACTCTTCTTGTGTCACACAGCATAGCTGATGTGGTCAACGCCAGCACCAGAAGGTGAGGATATGCTAAGGCCCCAAGGTCAGCACAACATGAGATGGTTTGACTCTATAAAGCAGGGATGTCCAACTCTGGCGCTTCAGGTGTTCATGGACTACAATTCCCACCAGCCCCTGCTAGCTTGGCCAACTGGGAATTGAAACCCATGAACATCTGAAGCACCAGAGTTGAACACCCCTGCTATAAAGGAAGTCACAACCCTCAGCTTGCAGGACCTGAGCAAGGCTGTTAATAATAGGATATTTTGGAGGTCATTAATTCATAGGGTTGTTGTGACTGAAAAGTGGCTGAATGGCATTTAACACACCCGAAGAGCCAGAGTGGTGTAGTGGTTAAGAGTAGTGGACTCTAATCTAAAGAAAAAACCAGGTTTGATTCCCCCACTCCTCCATATGAGCAGCGGACTCCTATTTGGTGAACCAGATGTGTTTCCCCACTCCTACATTCCTGCTGGGTGCCTTTGGGCTAGTTCTTTGGAACTCTTTCAGCCCCACCCACCTCACAAGAAGGTGTCTGTTGTGGGGAGAGGAAGGGAAAAGAACTTGGAAGCCACCTTGAGTCTCCTTACAGGAGAGAAAGGTGGGGTACAAATCCATACTTTTCTTCTTCTATAGGGCCAACAAAGGGCCTTTTGCCCCACCTTTCTCACTTGGCACCAGTCACTTAAGGCCGCCTGAGGCAGGAAGCACACTATTCTAATTGTGAGGGTCACCAACTCTGGCAGCAGAAAACCTTGAGGTAGCTTTGCCTCCAGTGGTTTCTGGATCCCAAAGAAGGGATTTCATTCATGCTGCCCCTGCAAGATCTCAGATAGCAAATAAGATGGGCCCTCCCAGCTGTATGACACAATGTGGTGGAAGTCAATAATGGCTGTGTGCCTTAGACCAATAAAAGCCTAATTTTTAAAATGTGGACCTTAAAATCCCTCTCAAATGGCACAAGGCCATCTCCAGCCCTAGCTCTGTAAAAGCTTCAGAGGGATAAAGAGAAGCAGAGAAAGTGAAGAATTTCAGACTAGCTTCTACAGCAGCCCGGGATCAAATGCCCCCCCCCCCCCCCCGCTTGCCCCTTCCATCAGTAAACACTGACATTCGGTGGGAAAAAGGCAAATATGTGCAATGTTTAGCAAGAACACACTTATTTTTACTAGTTTAATAACAAAGAAGCATCATTCTGAACTGAGATGTAAACAGAAAATAAACCCAGTGTTGCAGAAAGAGACAGAGATGTCAATATCTGAATCCTTTGCTACTTTAGCAATTAGTAACTTTGTTTTTGCCAATAAACTGAAGGGAGGAAGTTGAAAATCAAAAGCACTATTTTTGCAGCCTTGACATCTCTTTCTCCAAATAGCTATTAGAGCCAGGAACTGCTATGCAAAAGCTGCCAGCTCTTCTGCTAGGAATAGCTGCATGGTCCAACAGCAAAGGGTTCAATAATCAAGAAGGAGAATCTGTCTTCTACCAGCTATGAGCTTTCTTAGACCTTGGTTGCCAGGTGGATGTGCCAGCTAGTGGGGCTCTGATTTAACTTCAGTTTACTGACATCCAGCTGCCAACTGAAGATGGACACTGCATAAGCACAAACTCTGGGGAGTGAAAAAAAATGCAAACAAGGGATGGAGGTTATCATTCCATACTAAACCTTTTGGCCATACATTTCTGCCTGATGACATCATATACCAATTAACCTAAAGAGTGAGAAGATGGATCACTGTGGAGTCCAATAGCAGATATCCCGATGAGCTAGTCATCAGAATTCCAAGAGTGGTACTGAAGGATTAGGTTCATCTAGTCCAGCAGAAGCCAGTTAGATGCATCTGAAAATGCAACAGGCACGACAAGCAAGCAGTCCTCCTCTTCAGCATCTGCTATTCAGTCATAAGAACCACCGTGTCCAGATGCAGTAAAGCAGAGAATGCTTGGATTTCCATGCCACATGCAAGTGGAACCACTGAAGAACAGTTTGGCAATTGCAAAGATCTTAACTGCAAAACATCATAGAATCACAGAGTTGGACGAGACCCCAAGGGCCATCAAGTCCAACCCCCTACAATGAAGGAACACATAATCATAGCACTCCTGACAGTTGGCCACCCAGCCTCTGTTTACAAACCTCCAAAGAAGGAGACTCCACCACACTACGAGGTAGTGCATTTCACTGTCAAACAGCCCTTTCTGTCAGGAAGTTTTTCCTGGTGTTTAGAGGTGGAATCTCTTTTCCTTCACCTTGAACCCACTTCTCCTGGTCCTAGTCTCTGGAGCAGCAGAAAACAAGCTTGCTCCCTCACCAACATGACATCCCTTCACATATCTAAACAAGGCTATTATGTCACCTCTTAACTTTCTCTTCACCAAACTAAACATCCCCAGCTCCCTAAGTCTCTCCTCGTAGGGCATGGATTCCAGACCTTTTACCATTTTGGTTGCCCTCCTCTGGACCCGTTCCCGCTTGTCAATATCCTTCTTGAATTGCGGTGCCCAGAACTGTGCACAATATTCCTGGTGAGGTCTAACCAATGCAGAATAGAGACAGGATAGAGAACTGGATGATGTAATCAATGTCATAGTAGTTTACCACTAACAAGAGTACCATTTTGCCAGCCAGTTCCCAGGCCAAGATTGCTGATCACACAATTTTCATCTTCATTTCAAAGGAGGATGCTGGATTACTGTGAGTATCGGAAAAAGGATACTAGATTACTGCCTGTTCAGCAAATTTGCTCCCCTCTCAAAAAAGTCAGAGAGGGCAGTCATGCACTGGAGAAGCAAGTCAAGGGTTGAACCAGTGTAGTCTTGCACTCTGCTCTTCTAGAGCAGGACAATTATTAAGCCAAACCTGCTACGAACCCAAGAGAACACTCATCAGCCAGGATAGGGACAGCTTTGCTGAAGAAGCTACACTCCTACAGTACGGAAACTGAACACGTTTCATACAAAACACAGGACTCGCAAGTCAATGACTGCCAAGCTGTGCCAAATAAGAAGTGGTTCTCCATTTGGCTCTCAAGCCCGGCTTCTGAGAAATATTTGCTGGAAAACAGGGAGGGGAAATGATGCAGTAACGAGAAATATTTACTACAGGGAACCGGTGAAGTAAAAATTACCCCATACGTGGTGGTGGTAGAAAGTGCAATCAAGTCATAGCCAATTTATGGCAACCTCAAAGGGTTTTGAAGGCAAGAGATATTCAGAGGTGGTTTGCCATTGTCTGCCCCTGTGTAGCAACCCTGGGCTTCCTTGGTGGTCTCCCAACTAAACAGAGCCAACCTCCCTTAAGCTTCTGAGATCTGACTAGCATGGATCATCCAGCTCAAGGCATCCATGCTCATGCTTCTACTATTTCTGAGTTTTTACCTTCAAGGTATTTTTCCACATTATAGCACCTTTGGTGAAATCCTAGCACATTGTCAAGAACTCTGAGTTGTTCACTCCATTTGTGTGGGGTGGCAGCTAGGCCTGTAGTGGAATCCATTGACCCAGGTCAAGAATATTGCAGAGGACAATACTCTCCTACCACAACATATGTGTTGGGAAGTCACAGCTGACTTGTGGCAATCCCATAGGATTTTCAAGGCAAGAGACATTTGGGGATGGTTGCTGTTGCCTGCCTCCACATGGGCTGAGAGAGTTCTGAGAGAACTGTGACTGTCCCAAGGATGCCCAGCAGACTTCATGTTGAACAGCAGGGAATTGAGCCCAGTTCTCCAGATTAGAATGTGTTGCTCTTAGCCCCCTATACCATTCTGGCTCACAGCACATGTTGAGGTTAAATCAGTAATAGGGGCAAATTGAATTTTAACCAACTGGTGTACCATGACATATTTTTACGCAGAGGAATTCCTGGTAAGCCAGGCACAAATTTTGAAAACCACTCCCAGAATTCTGCAGTAACCTGGGCAGAGTACAAACGCATTCCTGCCTCCTGCAATGAAAACCAAAATGGCTCATATTTGTTTCCTACCCATGGGATTATAGTAATGTATGTACAAGAAGCCAAGTGAAATATATGTGGCATAGTGGTTAAAATGTTGGACAAGTATCTGGGAGCCCCAGGTTTGAATCCTCATTCAGCCATGGAGGTTTTCTGGGTGACCTTGATACTATTAGTCTAACCACATAGGGTTGTTGTGAAAATGGAAGAGATGATAACAATCTAAACAGCTTTGGATGCCAGTGAGGAGAACTAAATAAATAAACACCCTCTCTGGCATTGCCCAACATACCCTGCAGCTTCTCAGTCCTATCATCTCCTCTTTTTTGCTTCACTTTATTTCAAGAAATTTCAAACTTGGTGTTTTGAAAAAGAAGGGGATTTTCTCAGTCTGACATTGGGGTCCTTCTCCCCTGCCCAGAGTCTCTGTAGGTGACATGCTGCCAGGATTACTTAGCCATGTGCTACTGGCCAGGCCCAATTTCACAGTCCTGCCACCCTCCAAACTAAAACAAAACAGAAAAAAGGTTACCTCTGTGTGATACCCACAGCACACTGCTGGTTATTTCCAATGAAAGAAGAACCATACAGCCTTCCAGGTATTTTTTTAAAAAAATCTGGCTCAAACTGAACTTGCCTGAGGTATTTCTGAACCAAGGCAAGCCAATGTCCAAAAGTGTGCTCTGTAAATTGAGGGCAGTTTGGTTCAAAGGTCATGCTTTAGATTTTTATTATGTCCTTCTTACAAGGAGTGCTGGAGTTGGTGTTTCCTTTCCTGTCTCCAATTTATCCTTATTACAAGCCACTTGTTAGGCTGAGTACCTGAGGTGCTACACCGCACCGCAGGGTTTGAACCCACCTGATCTGGCACTAGAACTCGTCACTACACTTGATTTCAGCTTAACCTCAAACAATTGGAACCAAGAACATTCTTCAGACCAAAAGGTCAGGAGGATGATCAAAGTGGTCTTCAGTCCATAGACTGAAGGTCACAAAGGCTCTCCACTACCTGGTCCCCAGTCTCACTTTCCACCCTACCGGCTGGAAGCTTCTGCTACTTAGAGATCAATGGTGACAAGGATTTTAGCCTCTCTCTGCTTGCATGCTAAGACAAGTGGTGGGGCAGCAATGGGAAATTCCTGGGCGGTGGAGATGATTCTTCAACAGCTCCAATCCTTGGCTGGTTCCCCAACTCCAGGTTGGGTGGCCTTGTCATTGGTGACTCTCCTCTTCCTGTCACAGGACTCTTTTGACACAAGACTTCCTGTCATGCTTGCATCTCAGTGGGTCCCCAGTCTGGCAAGTTTGAAGACTGTAGCTCTACCATGTATCATAATCACACTCTGGGAGACTCCCCCCTCCTTTTAAAAACAGGGCTTATATAAACCTCTGTGCTGCAACTGCATTTTAAGCCACATTCACAAGTTACAGTGAGTGCATTTATGATCTGCATACAATGTGCACTTGATTTTTCTTTGCATGTGTGTTAAGTAATTTTCATGTTACATTCAATCCATATCCAGCTGAATGTGTGATTTAAACCCCACATTTATCCAGGTACCGGCCCCACTTTCATTTGTGAAGTTAACACCCTTTTGGTTTCTCTTTCAAGCATGAACATGCAGGTTGTATGGTGCGTTCAGCTTAACTCGCGAGCAGGTATTTCATGATTGCTTCATTCTAGAATGAGAAATAACACTAGAAGATTTCCCTGTGATTGTTCGCCAAGTGCACACTGGAGAACACTTCACTGGATTGTGTCTTAGCTAGATAAGAGCCTCCCGAGAAGGAAACTTCCCCAAACTTACTTCTTCCAAGGACACTGCTAATTATTGAAATTCACTTTAAAGCATAGAAACCTGTTTGAGGAGGAACTCTTCCTCCACAAAAATCTGAGACAGTTTACAAATGCAGCAGGCCAAGCAGACAATACTGTAGTACTGGCATTTGTCAACTTTGGAATGGCACAATATTGTTCCAGTAAAGGACTTGATGCCCAGAAGAAATGAGCAACTGGCAGATGTTGAAAAAAAGGAAAGAAAAACCAAACAGAAATGATTGCACAGCTCCAGCAGGGGACAAATTTGGTGCACTCAAGTTGGACCAATTGGAGACTACATTTCAGCTCTCACAGAGGAATGTGAAGCAGAAGAACACCAGCTTGGGTCATCTTCTCTCCCACAAGCTACATCCAGACAAAATTTTCCACTGACAGAAATCACTTTTGTAAGCAGAACGGAACTTTCCTGTCTTCCCTTCTCCCACTGCAGCCCACTGATCTCCCCAAATGCTGCTCCTGGAGTACAGGAGACCCTGAAGTGTGGTGTGATGGGCAAACTGAGCACCTGCAGAGGAAAGCAAAACTAGTGGAAGTTAAATCGCCCCTTCTGTCAACACAGAAAAGTTTGCCAGGATCCAACCTCTTGTGCTGAACTGGTTCTGTGCAGAAGAGCTGATCTGGTCCTTCTGCAACTGTGGAGTGGGGATTTTTCCATGCTGTCCCCAACCCCCAAAGACTCGTGGATTCTGCCTGTTACTATGTGCCTCTTTTAGTACTGGCAGGTTTCCAAAGGTTTCCACTCTCCTCTGCAAGTGGCTAGTCTTGCCCACGGAGCAGGAGCTAGGCCTTTTAAAGAAAAGGCTGCCTTGGACACAGAGGTATTGGTTTCTCTCTGCCCACGCTGGCATTAAGCAGCCAACAAGGTGCCTTTCATTGCCACCACTACCATCTCAAACTGAGCAGGAAAGCTGCCATGTCTGAAGACAAGGCTCACTGGAAAGTGTGAAATATCCCCCCCCCCCCAACACACACACACCCCGAAGGGCAACTGAACAGTCTGACACAGATTTTATTCCCCAGCAACTTGGCTGAAACGCCTTGAAATTTTCCAGTTTTTCCAACGGGCAAATTGGGGGAAAGTCCTCAGTCTGTTTCATACTATACATTTTGAATGGATAAAAGCTTATCATAAAAAGAAGAACTGTTCAGATTTATACCCCACTTTTCTCTACTGCAAGGAGTCCCAAAGTGGCATACAAACTCCTTCCCTTTCTCTCCCCACAACAGATACCTTGTGAGGAAGGTGGGGCTGAGAGAGTTGAGAGAACTTTGTGTAGAGGAGCGGGGAAACAAATCCAGTTCACCAGATTAGACGCTGCCGCTCATGTGGAGGAGTGGGGAATCAATCCTAGCTCTCCAGATTAGAGTCCACAGCTTTTAATCACTATAAACATTTTGCTCATCTCAGAAAAGTTCAAAAGGGCTGTTTCTAACACCCCCTCTCATTTCCCAATTCTTCACTGAAAAAGTTGAATGATATACATTGAGTAAAATGTTGTTTTCAAAAGCATTTCATGGTCCCATCTCAAATGAGAAAAAAAGCATGAGATTTTTAACCCTTTCCCCCAAATTCCCTGCTATTTTAACAGAAAGAAAGCCAAAACTTCTTGGGGGAAAATCCTTTTCTCTGGGTCTCTGAATCTCTAACAGTAATCTGCTAACCAAGAATGTTTGAAGAAAGTATGTGGCTGTAGGGCAAAAATTAATTACAACAACTTAATAATTTATTTGAACAAGTTACCAATCTGCAAGTTGGTAAATAACCAAAGCTATATGTATTGCAGGTTTCACAGATGTCAAAAGTCCTCCATTCTATAATCCTTCGAGATGAACATCCATTTCACAGATAAACTCTTGGCAAGAAGTCCTTCTCTGTTCTGTAATCCTTTTCAAAGATAAATTCTTGACAATTAAATCTATACTCTTTCTTCAGGGTAAACAGATAAATGATGGGCTGCCAGTTCTTCCCCTGTTTCAAAGTTGTTTTCAGAAAAAGTCTTGCTTATCCATTGTAGAATACCTCAACGCATTCTTAACAAATGTAATTGATCACTGACAAGAATGTACAGAATGGAGGAGGACTTTGGTTATTTACCAACATGCAAATTGGTGTTAACACATTCAAATAAATTATTAAGATGATGTAATTAGTTTCTGCCAAAACAGTCTTGTACTTTGTTTACACTCACTTACACTTGTTTACTTGTTTGGTGTGGCTTAACAGCCTTGTCAACCAAGAACGCTCGGCATTTTGATCTACCAACGTGAGCTTCAGGGGATATTTGGTTCTGAAAGTGCAATAGGTTAGCTCAGGAACTAACCCTGTCTACAGCAGTAAGAGTCAAAGACTTGCTGGTTCGTGTGCTGTTTTCTAGATGCTTGAAATATACTGCTCATCATGTGTTACGTATCTGCCCATGATGTAATTCCCAGAGCCCTCATTTGCAGTTAAGAAGCCAGCAAGTGGTCAAAAAGTCTGCATCATATTACTGAGATAATGAATACAGGAGCACAGCTAGGAGACATGTTCTGGCAGGCTGTGCTCTGATTGCACCGCTGCCAGCCCTGGCCAGCTGCAATCATGTATACCTGGCCTACACTGCAAGCAAAAATCCCTTCCCTAAGTGAGGTAGGGAGAATGTCTGGCCACTTTATGAGACAGGAAACTGGACCAGATGGACCATTGGTCTGATTCAGCAAGGCTCCTGACGTTCTTATGCTGCAAAATAAGCCAGCAAAAGTTTGGAGCCCATAAAGATGTCCCCCGCCCCAAACTGGTAAAAGAACTTCTTTGTTACCTGTAGATCATACTTACCAGAAGTCAGTACCTGTTCACAAGTCACAAGTAATGTGTGTTTAGGAATTAATAATTCAAAGAAGATTTCAAAGAAGATTGCCCTTTCTTAGGCTCATTCCGCACATGCAGAATAATGCACTTTCAAACTGCTTTCAGTGCTCTTTGAAGCTGTGCAGAATAGCAAAATCCACTTGCAAACAGTTGTGAAAGTGGTTTGAAAACGCATTATTTTGCATGTGCGGAAGGGGCCTTAGGAAGCCAGAGGACCCCAGCTTCTCAAGACAGAGTCTATGTTCCAAGGAAGGTGAAGACAAAACAGCTGAGTGTCCCTAGCTCCTCCCTGCTCCATCTACTGCTACTTGAGAAGACAGAAAAGCAGGCAGGGATATGGCCAGGGATCCCTGCCATATCACTACACTCTGATCTGGCAGGCAAAAGCTACTGTTGTCCTACTCTACTTCCCTTCCCAACTTGCACACAGGAGCAAAAGGGAATTCCTTCAGACATTCCAGCTTGCCGGAAAATCTGTCTCCAAAATATCTGCATCTAGTGGGCAGGAATCATTTCCCTCCCCCTTTCGGCAGTTACACAGGCAGAGGTAAGAATCCTTCAAATGTTCCAAGATCACAAGAAGATTTATGGCCCTCCCCCCAAAAGTTTGGTTTATTCCTTTATGCTTTCCAAGAACACTAAGGATCTGGAAGCTTCAGTCAGAAATCTGAACAGCACTGATGGCTAATTTGCAGGTGTCTCTATTTCCTGTACATTAGCAGTTTTATTTCCTTGGCTTAAGTTCATCCTTTCTGAGAAAGCGACCATGAAGCTCAAGCCAGATGAGTGATTGGAAAGAGGCAGAGGAGGGTAGCAGACCAGGGTCCTCTGGCTGACAAACTGCAAGAATCTAAAGGTTCGCAGGCACGGAAGAGAGTTTCCATTTCCATGAGGCAAGATGCCTAAATATATCCCTCCATGTATATTTATAACATCCATATGAGGGTTCAATAGGCATAGAGGCTGGATTTCCCTCTTGAGCAAGCTATAAATAACCGCTACGTCTTGGAATAACGCTGATGCCCTACTCTCACAGCAGCATCTGTGCAGGGTTACAATGCAACACAAAAAAAAAAAATAGCACACAAGGACAAAGATGCACATGAGTGCAGATTACATGCATTTCTACAGTTATTTGGAGCCAAATAATTTTTTTAAGCACTGAAATACACAGAGACATGCCCTTATTTCCTTTCACTCAAACATACTTTTCCTTTTCACCGTCAAGCTCTCAAAACATCTGCTCCAGCAAAAGCTGCTATGGAAAGTGCTGACTGGCCAGCACCCATTACGTCACTGAGCCAGTTTTCTTTCAATCTACATTAAAACTGCATGTGATTGAGGACCGCATACATGAATAAATGTGCATGGGAACTTTTCAAGCATTAGAAGAAGAAGAAGAAGAAGAAGAAGAAGAAGAAGAAGAAGAAGAAGGAGGAGGAGGAGGAGGAGGAGGAGGAGGAGGAGGAGGAGGAGAAGGAGGAGAAGGAGAAGGAGAAGGAGAAGGAGAAGGAGAAGGAGGAGGAGGAGGAGGAGAAGAAGGAGGAGGAGGAGTCTGGATTTATATCTCCTCTTTCTCTCCTGCAAGAGACTCAAAGGGGCTTACAATCTCCTTGCCCTTCCCCCCTCACAACAAACACCCTGTGAGGTAGGTGGGGCTGAGAGAGCTTCAAGAAGCTGTGACTAGCCCAAGGTCACCCAGCTGGCGTGTGTGGGAGTGCACAGGCTAATCTGAATTCCCCAGATAAGCCTCCACAGCTCAGGCAGCAGAGCTGGGAATCAAACCCGGTTCCTCCAGATTAGATACACAAGCTCTTAACCTCCTACACAACTACTGCTTACTTGTTAAAACACAGAAAAGCCATGGAGAAGCGCAAAGCTAAAGGTGAACTTGTTGTTTAGATAACTCACTTCTGCCAGCCAAAAGTGAGAAACTATGGCTGAGGGACCAGTGATGCTCTCACTGCAATGCAACAATTGTATTCACCCTTGTATGCACCGTTTCCATATTATTCCGAAGACTCTGGGCAGGGCTACTAGGCTTCCCACCATCTCCCTGTCGACTTACAGGAGCACTCATCTGGCTTTCCCAACCAGGAAGAGGGCCCAAACTCCAGCTCAAAACATTCCCTACACACAAAAAGCCATTTCAGGCATGAATTCCACAGCCACTTTCCAAATTTTCCTTTTGGGGGAAGGTGGCTGAATAAACCCCATGCTTATAGCTTCTTACACGCCTCTCATAGAAGATGTTACTGAACTCATTTCAATGTCTGAAATTCCAGCTTGTGGCTGGGGCTAAGAGCACTTCTGACCCACCCTGCCTTGCATTCTTCTGATGGTTCAGGCCTAGCAAATATCATTTGTGTCTGTGTCACCTCTAGAATGGACAAAGAAATACAGCTCAGCAACACCTCAGTTAGTGTGGAACACACAAGTGTACCCACTGGAATGTTTTAAAACACTTGCTGATTTCAAGCGGCAGGCACCTTATAATGGAATACCTACACATCAATGACAACGACCCAAAGGTTTATTCTGGAAGGCCAGAAAGCCCCCCACATGGAAAGGAAAGTAACAGTTCCCATTCAGAAAGTGACACACATGAAGATGCAACCAGAATTTTTTGGTAGAATTTTCTGGAGAAAAAGACATGTCTGAACAGGTCTTCTACTGTGGGGCTTCAACACACCACATGTGTGAGGCAAGTATTTCCTTCAACAGTACACTCAGATCAACGTTATTGTTGATCACCTATTTAACAGATTTAATCTGCAAAGGTGTGACATCACTTACCTGTGCAGCAGCAAATACCTTCCACTCTTCCCCCAAGTCAGGCCATTGTTTGGCCCATGCTAAAAGAAGACAACCATGCCAGTTGGCCCCAGAAAAGCCACCCAAAATCTTGCAGCACCTTAAAAGCTAACATGCAGCAAAGTCAAGCCAAGATTCGAGTGATGGGGACCATTCTGAACAATTTAAACAATGAACACAAACAAGAACTACAAAAGGGGCAGAACCATAAAAAGTGAAGCAAAATTAGGAAATAAGAGAGACCCTGACTGTGTGTGGCATCAGCCTCTCCAGAAGGTAAATACAAAGATCAGTCACTCCTGGCCAGTACATGGACTTGGCCAAAGAAACTGTTACTGCTTCTAAGACATTTTGTTCCACAGAGAAACTTCTCTACATAAATGCAATGAAGGATCAAAACTCTACAATGCTGAGCCCTCAAATAAAGTCATTTCCTTTGCTGAACCCCACAGTTATTGGGAACAGATGTCTAAGATGGTCACCTTTAGGAACCACATAGATGAGATTTCATTAAACGAGACAGTATAAATGCAACTGATGTAAACTGCTGCCCCATGACAAGTTTTATATAAGTAAAACAGTGAAATTAGCAGAATACAAAAGCAACATTCAAAACAACTGTACATGCAAATGGCAGGATAAATATTTTCTGGAATCAAAAGATTTTATTTGGAGAGGCAGTAGACCCTCTAGGGATCAAAAGGCAGCCCTCTGGGATAATTCCCGAACCCTCACAAAAGTTTCCAGAAAGCTTTAACTTCCCGTCAGATATTTTTCCTTCTTTATTAAAATATTATTAGCCTGATTTCCACTTCTCAAATGGTTTAAACCTGAATGAAAACCTCAACAAGATACAATAATAATTAAAAAAACACTTTGTAATCAAGCATATAAGTGTTTCTCTATGAAAAATATAAAGACCTACCTACCTACCTACCTACCTACCTACCTACCTACCTACCTACCTACCTACCTACCTACCTACCTACCTACCTACCTACCTACCTACCTACCTACCAGCTGCACTTAGCACAGGTTTATATTTAAACAAATTGAAAGTCTGTTTAACGGAAAAAAGTAAGCATTGTAAAAACGCAAAGGGGTGGTGATAGATGTGCTTCCTGGAGACAGCTATTTCACAGCCTTGATGCCACCGCGAAAAAGACCCTGTCACATGTGCCCACCTGTCAAACTCTCAGTGGTAGAGGTACATGGAGCAGGACTTTTCTAAAAGTCCTCGGTGCCCAGGCAAGCAGCCTGAACCAAAGCCACCTGAGGTTTTAAGGGTCAAAGTGGGACCACTGAACTACACTCAGAAATGCAGTCAAGAGAGAATGATGCTGGCTCAGAATTCGTGCAATGTGATCCAAGAGACCTGCACGAAAAAAGCATTTTGGTGGCCACATGGTCAAACACCTGAAGTTCTACCCACACAGGGAGCACTGCCATAATCTAGTCTGGAAACTGCCGAAATCTGTGCTTAACTAGCCAGGCCAGATTCTCAGTGATAGAGGTACATGGAACAGATTCTTGGCACCCAAGTAGATAGCAGGATACATGAACCTTGAAGAAAGTAGAGAGCGAGAAGCAAATTTGCAAAGCCAGAAGGCAAGATGCACACCACTCTAAGTCAGCCAATGCTTTCTGCTGTTAAATAGTTCCCCACCATTAACAGTTATATTTCTCTTAAGATGCCCATTGTTAGAAACAACACTTGAAAGCAACGGGTTCGTGCCTTAAATCTTTCTGAATCTGGGTTCCTTGTAGCAGGCGGAAACTGTTCCAAGGTAGGAAAAATATTCTTGCAAAGGAACATTTTGGAACTAAGTTTAATACTGACCATGATCTGTATGTGAAGGGCACTCATCATAAATCAGCGACAAAGCTTTAAAGAATAAAACATCTGCCCTACATTTCAAAGGGAATAATTAAAGCCTCACCAGTGTACCACAGTCCTACAAAGGTTCATTACAGAGAAACTTTGTATATATGAAAGCAAAGGGAAACACTCCATTGTGGGGAAAAAATACCCAAGCAAGAATTAAATTGTCTGCACACAATTTCCGCAAAACACTGAAAAGCCTCCCCTCCTGGTCACTCCCTGAAAGGACAAATTTCTGCATATCTTTTTGCAAATAAACATTTCAGGATGGCTGCTATTGTGCTGAGTCAATCTTGCCATAGACTGAACCCAGAATCCCTTGCAGCGTTCTGGTCGAGGACTAAGTTTGCATCTTACCGATTAACACCAGGTATCACTGCATTCCAGAAGGGAGCTCTGACTTCAAGGTGCTCAATTATAAACCTGCCCCACTGACCCCTAGGCAAAGAAACCGGTATGAAATGATAGCAATATTGGGCAAGGTCCCAACGGCAGTGATGATTACCTGCACAGTAACAGGTGTCAACTTGGCTCATGTTCCCACTCAGCAGGTAAACTGCCTAAAATTCACTGATGCTGATTCACTCTTACTGGAAGAGCAATGAAGGATCAGGAAGTGACAATTCAGTGGCCCCCTGTAGTAACTTTCCTGATCTCCACCCTGTGTTCAGCCTAGCGCAGTGGTGGCGAACCTATGGCACGGGTGCCAGAGGTGGCACTCAGAGCCTTCTCGGTGGACACGCGCAAACAGAGTGCCCCCCCCCCCCACATCTAGGCTGGCCTGGGCCGCTGGGCTCAATTATTAGCATTAAACCTAAGACCTAGTTTTGGGGAAGCAGTGTAGGTAATCCTGTTAAGCACTGTTAAACACCACTGATTTTCATGCGAAGAACTAAAGCGTGATCCTTTACCTGGGAGTAAGCTCGGTTGCTGGCAATGGGGCTTGCTTCTGAGTACACCCTCCTAGGGTCGTGATTCACCCGTTGGAAGAGTTGCACAGTTGCTTCAAAGCAAAGCCACCAACTACCACCAAGCTTACTCCTGATTAACGCCAGCCTCTGAGCCAACCATTTTTTCTAAACTAAAACCTCAGTATTCAGGTTAAATTGTCATGTTGGCACTTTGCGATAAATAAGTGGGTTTTGGGTTGCAGTTTGGGCACTCGGTCTTGAATTTGTCATCACTAGCCTACCCCCTCAAAAGAACACGAGGCCCTGCTTTTCTAGTCAGGACATACAAAAACTAAGATTATGTTTTGTCCATCTGTTTCATTGGAGGCTCCTGACCCACCTGTGGATACAAGAGGGGCATTCTGTTCAAAATCCACACCTGACGCTGTCCTCAAAGAAAGCTGTCTGGGATTATTTTCAAAATTATTTTGGCAGCTGCAGCCCTTCAACTTGCCAGCCTTCTTCTGTCCCCACCCCCAACCTCGGCCTGCGCACACAGAAGCAATCTCAACGTGGTCCACGCCACAAGCCTGTCTGGGGACAGAAACCATTTTCTGTCCATCACAGAGCAGAAGCCTGACAGTTCCTGCACCAGAAGTAGAGGAGATCCGACCACAGACCTGTCCCAAACAAGTTCCTCACAGCAGAAGCAGGAGGAGTTTGGATTTATACCCTCTTTTACACCCTGCTTTTCTTAACCAAAAGGAGCCTCAACATGGCTTACAAATTCCTTCCCTTCCTCTCCCCACAATAGACACCTTGTGAGGTATACAACATTCTGCTCTCAACCCTTGCAAGCTGGCATGATTTCTCTTTTGGTTCTTCCATAAACAGGGAGAATTTTACTACCTTCCCCTCTAAACACACACCCAAGATGCAAGAAGTAATACCCGCCCCCCTTGTCCCTGGGTATTCCTAGTGCCAAGAAGGGGTGGGAGGGAGGGGTGACCCCTCATGCCTGTCTACCAGGGGTATGACTGATGAGCATCTTCTCCATTTTGTCTCATCACTTGGAAACTGAACACAGTACCCTGCGCGGTAGCTGTATACAGAGCAGTCTAGAATATGAACACTGGCAAAAAAGGGGCATTCTTAAAGCAGCAACAGGTAAAGAAGCCTTTGCTCAAATTGCAATTTGGTTACAAGTTGCAGGCAGCCTCTGTAAACATTTAAAAAGTTTTCTTTTTATCAGACGCCGGAAGTTATTCTACATTGTACTGCAAATGTTTTGAACTCTGCGCTCGCCCATTGCTTTTCCTGCAGCTATTCCTACTCTGCTTCCGATCCACTCAATCCGCCTGGCAGAAAAAGAAACTGTCTTACAAAAAGAGTCTGCAACTTGAGCTGCAGGAACGGCTGGCCGGGGTGGCAGCGGAACCGAGTGGCCTCTCTCTTGTGCTGCAACCCTGACCACTTTGCATGGCTAAAGCTAAGAGTGCAGCACGTGATTAGCATGAATGAATTCTAAAAGGGGCGCAAACTCCCAGTACGTTCTTCCAGTCACAGTCCACAGGAAACAGCAGCTTGATTAGGTTATGTTACATGCATGGACCAACTATGACAAACAAAACTGGCTGAGTGTCAAGATAGAACATCCATGTGGAATGTAACAGATTTAAAATTATTTTATGAAGATTCACACTCTATCTCTAAGGACCCTGAAGCAGACAGAATGCAACCATGGTAGCATGCTGGGGTTGGCACATGTTCATTAAACTACCCAATGTCAGCAAGCCAAATTCCAACAAATAAGAACAAATATTCTACTGGAGTAGGGGAACATCTGCATGGGTGTTTTCCAGCTGCTGCTCAGGGAAGGCAGGATGAAGAATTTTGTCACTTCCTGGGCGGGGGCTGAACACCCCTCCCTTCTCCAGTTAGTATCCTGCCTTGCCAGGGACGGCAGTACTGATCTATTTATTCATTTGCTTCGTTTATACCCTGTCTTTCTCCTCAGTGTAGAACTAAAAGTGGCATACACTGTTCTGCTCTCTTCCATTTTAATCTCACAAGAACCCATTTTAATCTCACAACAACCCCATGAGGTAGGTTAGGTCAACTGTATGTGCCTGGCCCAAGGTTTCACAGAAAGCTTTTACGGTAGACTGAGGATTTGAACCGGAGTCTCATAAACACTACACCATGTTGTCTGCATCAGGTGCCCAAACCACTAATGAAGAATTCCAGGGAAGCCCGAAGTCACTGGGAGGATTCAATGGCATGACTGATGGACAAGCAGCTGGAAAAATTGGCATCTCACTTCAAGTAATGAAAAGTTCTGGCCCAGCATGCCAACGAGCCAGGAGAGAAACTCTCTTAGTTTTCCCACGGGCAGCCCATATTGCTCATAGAGAAGATTATTCCTTATCCAAACCAGCAATTTGAAGAAACTGAAGGGACCATTTATTAAAATATATCTATACCCAGCCTCCTACTTCCCCCAATCAAATGACTTAGCTACACATGTGTAAACCACAACGATAAATGTGTTAGAACATTACAGGGCCCTTCCGCACATCCAGAATAATGCCCTTTCAATTCACTTTCAATGCACTTTGCAGCTGGATTTTACTGTGCGGAATAGCAAGATTCACTTGCAAACAATTGTGAAAGTGGATTGGAAGTGCGTTATTCTGCATGTGCGGAAGGGCCCACAGACAAGAGGAGGGTTAGGGTTTTGAAGAGAAAAACAGAAGGGAGAAAGCCTGAGAAATTATTCAGCCCTATAAAAAAAGGATGCCCTCTGCCCAGCCTTCACAACAGCAGAGATCCTGAAACAGCTGCACATATTCCCTTTGCCTGCTAGCATGGGCTTGTGGCTAGGGGAGTGCTTCTTCGTTTCGGCCAGCCACGCATGTGCTAATCTGACTGGATGCATTTTTCTGCCCTGTCTGAAGAAAAGCTTGGATCAAATAGAGCTATGTTGGAAACAATTTAGTGACACAACAGTGTTGGGGAACATACGGGAACTGCCCTCACTGTTCATGCTTTCCCCTCCCTTTTGGGTCTGCAGCCACTAAGGCAGTGATGGCGAACCTATGGCACGGGTGCCAGAGGTGGCACTCAGAGACCTATCTGTGGGCACGCACAAACAGAGTTCATCATGTGGGGGGGAAATCGCGCCCCCCCCCCCACACATCTAGGCTGGGCTCAATTATTAGCATTAAACCTAAGACCTAGTTTTGGGGAAGCAGTGTAGGTAACCCTGTTAAGCACTGTTAAACCCCACTGATTTTCATGCAAAGAACTAAAGCGTGATCCTTTACCTGGGAGTAAGCTTGGTTGCTGGCAATGTGGCTTGCTTTTGAGTAAACCCTCCTAGGGTCGTGATTCACCCGTTGGAAGAGTTGCACGGTTGCTTCAAAGCAAAGCCACCGACTACCACCAAGCTTATTCCTGAGTAACGCACGCCTCAGAGCCAACCATTTTTTCAAAACTAAAACCTCAGTATTCAGGTTAAATTGCCGTTATGGCACTTTGTGATAAATAAGTGGGTTTTGGGTTGCAATTTGGGCACTCGGTCTCAAAAAGGTTCGCCATCACTGCACTAAGTCTTCTTCAAGGGATGCTCCCGGACTTCCCTGGTGGCAAACGTCCATGCTTTCTGTGCAAAACACCAGCATTATCTTGAATGTTGACACAAACCACAGGCTTGTACTCCATATAAGTTCTCCGTACAGCCCACCTCAACCAGTAGTCTGCATTGCTATTGAATCCAGCTAGGAGATATTTGTGTAGATCTTGGCTCTGACAGGGGCCACGGTTTTTCATCCAGATTATCTCCAAAGCAGCAAAATCCTCCTTTCTGTGGTGTGAATGCCCTAAAGCACATTGCTCTAAAACTGCCTGCTCAGCTGGAGGTTAAGGGAAAGTGAACTCGGAAAGGGGTAGGGAGAGAAATTGAAAAAGTTGTGGAAAGTCATATTTGATGGGCTCACTGGCTAACTTGTATGTTGCCGGTGGTCTGGACAGCTTGAAGAAGAGTTTTTACACCTCACTGTCCTCTACCTTAAGGAGTCTCAAAGTGGCTTGCTTTCCGCACACACAACAGACACCTTGTGAAATAGGTGGGGCTGGGAGAGTTCTGAGAGAACTCGGACTTCAAGTGGAGGAGTGGGGAATCACACTGATTCTCCAGATTGGATTTGGCCACTCATGTGCAGGACTGGGGAATCGACCCTGGTTCTGCATGTCAGAGTCCACCACTATACCACCCTGGCTCTCAGTTTGGCACTGAAGATAGGGCAGGGGTGTGTGTGCAAGGGTCTCAGTGCAAGTAACCATCACAACTGAAGGTTACAATGACTTTAGAACAGGGACCACTGGTGAAATGTGCAGTTGTAAGTCCTGAAACAGTGATAGCCA
Source organism: Sphaerodactylus townsendi (assembly GCF_021028975.2). NCBI lineage: Eukaryota > Metazoa > Chordata > Lepidosauria > Squamata > Sphaerodactylidae > Sphaerodactylus > Sphaerodactylus townsendi. Next base: position 27,685,977 of record NC_059438.1, read on the forward strand.
CCACAACCGTAATGGATGCAACCATCATGGTATTTCTGGGTACACACACACACACAGAGATGGTTTTAATAAGCAGAAGTATCACCAGAGCCTATCCCCCCCCCCCCCCGATTTATTTAGCTCTCTCAGAAGTCCACAAAAGAGAAGAAAACAGGAGAGAAAAAAAAAGATGGAAATATACACTGCAATGTTGAATTGTGGGTTTACTGTTGCAAAGGTAGCATACCACAAATGGCTAAAAGGACAGCCAGCCAAAAATGCTGAGGGGAGGGAGCTGTTAATTCATCTTAAACTGTCTCCAAATTAGTTGAACACTTGTAAGAAGCACTTCCATTCTTCATTCTGTAGGTCAGCCAGCGTGATGCTGCGGCTGGAGTCAGACTGTCAGATTAGGGGCACTTTTGCACATGCAGAATAATGCACTCTCAGTTCACTTTCAATGCACTTTGCAGCTGGATTTACTGTGCGAAACAGCAAAATCCACTTGCAAGCAATTGTGAAAGTGGATTGAAAGTGCATTATTCTGCATGTGCGAAAGTGCCCTGGGAAATGGGAGACCCAGATTTAAATCCCCAATCTGCCAGGGAACCTTACTGGATGACCTTGAGCCGGTCACAATCCTGGCTTAACCTACTCCACAGGGCTGTTGGGAGGATAAAATGAAGAAGAGGAGAATAATAAAAGCTGCTGAGGAGAAAGGTGGAATACAAACAAAATAAGCAAAATTCAATGCTTTGCCCTGCTTTAATCTTACCCCACAATAACATTGTTTTAAAAACCCGCAAGAAAAAAGTGATATAATGGACCCAATCAGAGCACGAAAGAAGCGCAAGGCGCTGAATGAGACCCTGCCCACAGCCTCACAGCTGGCCACTCACAACAGGAAGAACCAGGGGTCAAGCAGAGTCTGGACACTAGCTCAGCTGTCCTTCCTAGCATCAAATACCCTGTCTACACCCCATCCCAAATAAAGGCCTGGTTCGGACTAGATGAAGAGCAGGGGCCATGCAGCACATGGAGGAGGAAATGGGGGACTGAGTTACAATTTTACTTAAGACTTTATACCAGCTAAACCTGCCAAACACGCCAGATGAATGGAAGTCAGAAATAGCCAGAGAGTTTGCAGGATGCAACATCAGGCAATCTGCCACAAAATGCTGCCCTTCCCCCAGAATCCACATTTTTTTTATTTCTGAAAGGAGAATTACTTTGGGACCTTCATGTTTGAGGATGATTGCCAGAAAATGCTTGAAACCCAAACAGCTGTAGAGGATGGCCTTTCTAACTTCAAATTCAGGTTTCTCTGCGCAGCTAGCATCTCTCGGAACGCCAACAAGATGTAGCTCAAAATATCTGCAATCCGCGTCAAAAAGAAAATTCCCTTATACAGCACAAAGAAAAAAAATCATGCATATTATTCGGCAAACTGATGACATCTACAGCCTGCTGTATTTTTACACAAAAGCGCAGACTTCCTGGTTTGGAAGTGCCATTACCATCTGGTTCTATTTGGAAAGGCTGTGCTGTCTGCATCCAGTTTACCCTCTAGCAGGAACCACAGCTGAAACTGTGATAGAGAAGCAGAATTCAGACCCCCTCGAGTCCTCAGGAGAGAAAACAGAAGTCAAGCCCATCAGTATGACCAGTCCCATGTTCTGATACAGCAAAGGAATATATTTTCCCCAAAGGCACTCTAACCCCAAACCAGTGCAGCCATGTGGATTATTAAGTGCCATATTAAACCAGGGGAGCCCCAACTTCAAATGCCCATGTGGCCATCTCAACATGACCATCTCCAATACATCTCACAGAGTTATCAGGAATATGAATGAATGGAGTCAGGAATCCATCTAAACATCAGGAAAAACTTTCTGACTATCAGGGCTTTTTGACAGTGGAATGAATTCCCTCGGAGTGTGGTGGAGTCTCCTTCTTTGAGGTTTTTAAAGAGAGGCTAGATGGCCATCTGTCGGGGTGTTTGATTGTGTGTTCCTGCATTGCAGGGGGTTGGACTTGATGGCCCTTGGAGTCTCTTCCAACTCTATGATTCTATGAAATGGAGAGGAGAAGAGCCATGTGGGCCACAGTGAGCTTCTAAATGAACGAGGGGATGACTATAAGCATGTGCAAACACCCTGGGAGCATGGGGCTTGTGCTGGAGCCAACTATGCCTAGGTCCAGTGGACCTCCAGGAAAGCCCTCGGCAGCAGAACTTGTGATCCCAAGGAAAACAGAGGCGGGAATCTCCAGCCGAAAATGGAAGGGCCCAGGAAAAGTCTCCAGGCCCCTGAGTAACAGCAAAGGGAGGTCACCTTCTTGTGCTGCAGGCCTCAGTTCCTTTCTCGGGTCTGAAGAGCCATGGGGCATGCTGGGAAAGGGAACTCTGATCATGGAAAAGCATATTTCGGCACAAGCCACTTCCAAGGGTCCGAAGGTCTATCCCAGGGCTGTCCAACTCTGGCGCTTCAGATGTTCATGGGCTACAATTCCTGATTGGCCATGCCAGCAGGGGGTGATGGGAATTGTAGTCCATGAACATCTGAAGCGCCAGAGTTGGACAGCCCTGGTCCATCCGATTCAGCCCAGTCCTTCACTGGCTTCAGTCCCTCTCTGATCATCAATGGCCTTTCCTGAAAACGAGGGCTTCTGTGATGCCCATTGGGCAAGCATTCAAAGCTCACCCTCCAAACCTGCAAATGTTGCGAGGAGGGCTCGGAGGCCGCTCCAGCCAATCCGAATCCGTACACTTCTTTTCTGGAGCCCAGCCGGGCTGCCAGCCAACCTCACTGGCAGCCTCAAGCCTCCTGAAGAGCATCTTCCTTGTGCCAGTGGATGGCACCCGCTAGGCCACCCAGCCCCAGCATCTCACAGAGGCCAGAAAAGAGAGATCTCTGTGGCCAGGTCCCACGGAGAAAGGAGGCACCAAAGCTCTCTCTTTGCCCCAGCAACACAAACGTGGCTAACTTTATGATTTCTTGCCCCAAATCCAACCTCCTGCCCGCCCACCCACAACAGCATCAGTATTCAGTATTTTGCGGCATTTCACAGCTTTCTGCGGAGGGAAGTTTGTACAGAAGACGCACGAATTACTCCCAGGATGGGGAAAGTTCTCTGCACATGCCCTGAAGCACTCTTCTTCTGCAGACCACCGGGGGCCCCGCAGAGTTCCTTCTCAAGGGAAGGCAACCGAGCGGCCCGGGTGCGCCAAGGGGAGACCAGACCGTCTCCGTCCCCCTAAATTACCCCACCCCCAGCCGGTTCTCTCGCCCCTTCCAGGGGTCCGGGCAGGCGGGGGCGCAGCCTCACGCCCCCTCCAAGCAGCCGCCTGTGGGGAGGCCAGCGACGTCAATGGCGGGCAGCTCGCCTGGTCTCGCCATTCCTCTGTCTGGCCGAGGGGCGACGGCGGGGTGGGGGGCGCGGGAGCCAGACCCGCCCGCCCGGCCAGCAGCAGCTGCAAGATGCCTCCGGGAGGAGACCGAGACGGAGACGGAGCCGCAGCCGCCCCCCCCCCCCTCTTTCCCGGGTTGTTTACGGGGCTGGTTGGGCGAAGCGCTCCTCCTGCGGCGGCAGCCCCCTCGCCTCTCCCGGCTGCTCACCTTCATGTCGTTGACGATGGCTTGGAAGAGGCCGCCCAGCGCGCCGCACTCCTTCTCGGCCGTCTCCATGGCGCGCCGGTGCGCACAGCCAGCCACCCGGCCAGCCAGCCAGCCACGACGGGGAGCGGCGGAGGCTACGGCGACCCCCGGTGGGCTGCGAGGAGGAGGAGGAGGAAGAGGAGGCGGGGCGGCGGGGCCCCCCGGACGGGCGAGGAGCAGCGCAGCGGCCGCACCTCTCCCGGGTTCCGGCTCGGTGGCTCCTTCAGCCTCGGCTGCTGCTGCTGCTGCGCCCCGCGGGGAGAGCCATGGCGGTGCTGGCCGGCGCAGAGAGAGAGGCGCCTCCTCGACGCCCTGGGGCAGGCAGGGGGCGCGCCGGGAGGAGGGGGCCCGGGGAGGCGCGCGCGCAACCACAATGGAGCCGAGGAGCCTTGCTGGTCGCGCGGGGCTCGGAGCAGCCGGCCGAAGGAGCCAGCAGCCGTAATCCGAGAGGAGGGAGCGGGGGGGGGAGGGGGGGAGGTGCGCCAGTCACGTGGGCGGGCGGGAGGGGGCGGGCCGCTGTCGGTGGCTCCTGCCTGCCTGCCTGCCTGCCTGAGGAAGGCCCGCGGAGCGCAGCTGCCCGCGCGGCTGGTTGCGAAGCGCGGCTCGCCCAGGCGCAGCGACTGCAGGGACCTGGCCCGCTTGCAGGGCGGGGTCCGGCCGCTCCCCGAGGGCCCCTCCGCGGCGCTCCCCTGGATGAATGCAGAGTCCCGCCCTTCGCTCGGCTGGCGCATCACAGTGGAGCAGCCGCGGGATCCCACCGGTGCCAGACGGGCGGCTCCCACTGCGCTGCGTGACGCCTCCGCTCCCGAGTCTAACACCCTTCCCGCCCCCGCCCCGTCTGCCAGCCCTGTTCGGTAGATTCGGGGTAAGGTGGCGGGTAGTTGCCGATTCGAGACAAACGGTAAACGAGTAAACCGGGTTGGGGGGGGGGGATAGGTACGTTTTGGAGGCCCACAGCACTCTTCGGCAGTTGGAAAGGTTTCCTCCTTGCTTGGAGAGGACTCTAGTTCCTAACAGCGCCTGTTGGGAGTTATATGCCGTTAGGCTCTCACGGTAGCACAGACTCCAGTTCGTTGTTGCTACAACAGACTTACCAGGCAAGCACAACCGAACGCTTGCCTGCTTCCTGTCCCAAGGTAATGCCCTGGAAGCCGCTCAACCAACCAGGGCCCGGTGGCATGGAGAAACTGAGGCTCAGATACTCTGGCTGCAGACTCTCCCTGGCTTGCGGGGAGGAATACTCCTAGGTAAGCTGTGACTGTGTCATTCACTTGTTCCCCACCACAGAGAGCAAAAGGTCTTCCAGTGTGTCAGGATCAGGTAGGAGGGGATGTGACCGTCTGAGATGCTGCTGCCAGTCACAGAAGACAAGACTGCTCTTGGTATCCCAAGGGTCCAATTCAGTGTAAGGCTTCAGTATCGTGTGTCTCAGACTGTCACTGTGCCTCCAATGTACAGCCACGCTCAGTAACACAGAGGGCAAGCAGCTGCATCTTGTCTGCCACAAGCCCTTTCAGTTGCCAGAGGGGAAAAATACATTTATGCATCAATAACCTGAAAAGTCTGCTCTGTGCAGTAACCTGACAAGGAAGTAATAGGTAGCCAGATTTCAGAATTCCCTGCAGGTTACTATGTGGATGAATCAAAGTACAGGAAAATCTTGGGATTTCCTACCACTGGAAAGTCCTTAGGACCACACTGGGATACTGTATCCCGTAACAAAATAATGGGAAACACAGTTCTCTGCACTGTGAATTGTTGACTTCTCAGGTTATCATGGCTGGTGATACATGCCTTCTTTCATGGGAGAGCCACATGCAGCAATCAGGCCAGGGGTCAAATCCTGCTCGTTTCTCAGTAAGAGGCTGAAGATTGTGAAGAGCTGAACTGAAACAGCTGGTTGGGGATTACCAGGACTTGCTGCTGTGGAGACACCAGAACGACACTGGAAAGCAGGTCTGTCTTGGTGGAGGTCTGGAGAAGCACATGCTCGACCTCTGACAATAAAGGCATGTTTCAAAAGTCTTGTCGAAGGCTTTCATGGCCGGAATCCCGGGAGCTTTGGTGGTTTCCGGGTTGTATGGCCATGTTCCAGTAGCATTTTCTCCTGACGTTTTGCCTGCATCTGTGGCTGGCATCCTCAGAGGAATCTGAAGATGCCAGCCACAGATGCAGGCGAAACGTCAGGAGAAAATGCTACTGGAACACGGCCATATAGCCCGGAAACTCTCCAATGCTCCTGTGTTTCAAATGTTGCAAGAGGGGGAAGATGACTATCTCCCAACATCCCATTTCCCAAGTTTGTACTAGCTCAAAACCAGAGCAAGGGGTCAGGAGAAGGTCTTGGTCTTGCTAACAATTGGGGAGGAGAATCGCCATCCAGAACTGCAGCATCCCCTGCAAGACCCTCATAGCGACCAGGAAATGGTCTCTGCTCCTGAGCGCACTTTCTTCCCTAAAGACTATTATGGCAAAATCAAGACAAGCCCTTTTGTTCTTTCCTGGAGCTCCAGAAATTGGTTTGGGACAGGGCAGCCATGGATAGAGCCTGCAAAGTCCATCCCCCCTCCCCACCTCCATTTTGTCAGGGGCTCCAATCTGCTGCATTCTCCCTTTATGCGGTGAATGTGGAAGGAGATGAGCTTCCAGTTGTTGTGGGCTTTCTGGGCTGCATGGCCATGGTCTGGTAAATTTGGGCCCTAATGTTTTGTCTCACTGAACAGTATGGCTGGCATCTTCAGAGCCCTAAATGCAGGCAAAACACTGGGGAGAAACAACTACCAGATATCATCTGCATAGCCCAGAAAAACCACAAAAGTCAGTCAATTCCAGCTTTGAAAACCTTTGACACTGTATAGAAGAGCTTCCCTTCAGGCCCAGAAACTGGCATTGCTAAGGCACTTTCTTGATTCACACACACACACCCATTCACTGGAGGGGAGAATAAAATAGCTAATTCTTGCAATCCCAGCAATAATTGTGGAGTCAAGAAGAGGCATTTCCCCATTCCAGATTTATCTTTAGGATTAGGAGCTGGGCAGAACATTCTTTATCTCCTCAGGGCCTGGAGGCAAAGTTCAGTTTGGGGAATGTAAGATAGATAACTGTGGTTTATTTTGAAATAACATCTAGTTTAAAAAAATCTCTCCAGAGTCAGGAAAACCACAACGCTATTGCTGGCTATGTGAGAAAGGAGGCTGATTCCATGTTCCTGGTGTCCCGGGGCAAAAGACCCTTCCCTCCCAACCATGAGATCCTGTGAAGACCGCCTTCAGAGCTTCATCCTCTTGATCTTGGGATCTTTAGTTTGTTTCACTGTGCATCATGGGAAGACATGAAGCTTCCCGGTACACAATTAAACCACTGAACAGTATACTCTTGATTCCGCAAAGTCTCAGGCAGAGAAAGGTTTTTCCTGCTATCCAAGATGCTCTTAACGGGATTGAACTTGAGACTTGAAGGGGCAAAGCAGGTGCCTCACTATAGCTCCTCCCCCATCAGCCAATACTGTGGTATGACACTCCATGCAGATGTCTACTTAGATTTCCTCTTGAGCAGCTTTCCTCTCCACCAGTATTCAGCCCACAAGCTCCATTGTAGGGGGCAACGCAGCCCTAAGCTCCTTGTGACCTCTTCGCACATCCCAGCTGCATGCCTTTGAAAGGCATTGGCTCTGCTCTTCTGCTAATGCTTATTCTACAAATGACATGTGACTGAGGTCTCCTTGCCCCAGGCTTGAGCATCATCCACGCAACAGCAACTCCATGACCAGTCTTGCTATTGGGCAGTCAAACTCTCCACTTCCTCACAGGGGATTATTTACAACACAAATGGGGGGAGGAGTGGTCACATATCAGCGTCTGCTCTAGACTCAACACCCCCTTCACTTTGATCGGAGACATTTCCCCACAGTCGAGAGTGTGAAGGTAATTTCTGTAGGCCCAGTAGAAAACTCTGGCTTCCATTCCATAGTTATAATCTCACAAGTCATAAAAATATTTCTGCAGTGATCTAAAGTGATCATGTTGATGGGTTTTCAGTTCAGGCTGGTCCCCCAAGTAAAATGTACCTCTATCCTCCCCCAAATATCCCTCCAAGCATAGGCCCCTGGGCTTTTCCTTCCCAGGACTGATAGACTTTCTCTGGACTTAGTATCCTGGACTAGCCTGGTGTTGGACAGAGAAACGTCTTAAACATCCAGAACTTCCTAAACTTCTAGGAAACTTCATAAAGATTTAAGCATGGATTTATGATAGTTGGCTTCTAGGATGTCCTAGCCCAGTTCAAATCTTCAGGACAGGATTGCATACCTGTCTCACAGCAGCAGCACCCATGTGTCTGGCCGACAGGAAGGAATGCACAGGAAGGGATGCACACACCCAAACATCCAGCACCCCCTCTATGAGGGTTTTGGCATCTTAGTTTTATTTTGATAAGGGAATTTTGACACTTGTACAAAGATTCTCAGTCTAGAAATCCTGTAGGTCTGTAGAGATCTATATACACACACACAAATTTAGCTGGAAGTTAAGGCCGAGCAGTCCAAATATGTGATGGGGGAGGGGTTGCATGGATGGGGAGGGACTTGGTGGGAACTAACCACAGGCAGTAGACAAGTGCAGGCCTTGGGGATGGGGGGCATGAAGTGCTCCAGTCTTTGCCACCTAAGCGACTAGCTTCTCTCTCTCAATTGAGTGGCCAGATCAGCTAGGAGAGGGAAGCAGAGGACGAGTTGCTGGCATACTCTCTCCTCTCAGATGAGAAGCAGCACAAAAACTCTGCCTCCTGCCCTGCCTCCCCTCCCCGCAAGACTGTGACCATCAGGTGACTGTCACAAGGGAAGGCACCAGTGAAGTTCAGGACTTTGCCCCACTGCTAGAAGAAAGCACATGTCAAAGGGCAGGTCAGAGCTCCTCCTTCCCCTGCTCTGGCAGGAAAATTTGTCTGGGGAGTACGGAAGATTCCTTGTGCAGGGCAATTGCACTTGCTCACTGCATGCCAGCTCCACTGTTCCTCCTCAACCATGCAATTTTAGCAGCATTTGGGGACCAGCGGTGGTCCCCCCCCCCCCCCCCAGTTTGGTGTTGCTCCCACGTTCTTCTGGTTCTCCGGATTCAGCCTCTAGAGGATTGCTCTCCGGTCCAGGGTCTCTCCACGGTTGGCCCGTTGGTGCCGGACCTGCAAGTGTTTGTTCTGGACCTTCTCAAAGTGTTGTAACAGTTCAGCGTAATCAATGGCCGTGGTGGCAGCTGACGTCTTGGCAGCAGGGCTGGTCTTTGAGTCATCCCTGAAAAGAGGGAGCAGACGGCATGCTAGTGCTTGCTGGGCTACATCACCGCAGCAGCAGAATGATAGACTTAAGACTTTGGGAGGGGAGCAGGCAGCCTCTCTTCCTGGCCTAAAGACAGCACTGCTCAGAATTTTATTTTTCTTTAAAATACATAGGCACATGATAAACAGACAGACAGTCAGACAGAGAAAACAGACATGAGAAGGAAGGTGGGTCAACCCTCCCCCCATCTCCGAAAAGTGTTCACCTTTTGGCAGAATGCAATGATGGAGGGAATCTCCCTGGGAAGGAAATACCACAATTTTGGTGCCAAGACTGAGAAGATCCTTCCTTGGAAGGCCAGAGAATAATTAAGCACAGCCTCACACTGTCCCTTCCAGAATTGCTGCAGGTCCCTTGCGACAGAGACACTTACAGGACTTGTAAGGCAGTTCCCTAATTTGACTAAGTCCCCTGTTGGTAAGAGTGGAGGAAGAACATTTATTCCCACTGGACTGGGTTTTCCTCTTGCCCCAGTACAGCTTTGAGTAGCAGGGCAGGGAGTTCCCCTCTACTATTCCTTCTGATATCTCTCAAGCCCTGAAGAAAATGTTTGTGCAGCAGATACCCTCCAGGGTCTGCCTGCCCACCTCCATCCCAGTCTGATGCTCACTTAAAAGTGAACATGACTATCACCCAGCCAACTAGATATTATCCATCTCTGACAGCAAGCACTAGCGGCTCGTACACGGTGAAAGCTCCAAACATCCCATTACTTAGTTCCTGTGTCACTATCACCTTGGTCTGCTCTTTTCCCACGTGTAGAATCTGGCCAGTGTTTCCCAAATCTACTCCATAGACAAGATGAGAAAGCATTTGCCTGTGGAAGCCATTCCCCTCAAAAGCCAGTTAGCCAGTGACTCTGAGCATCTTGCTATTGGAGACTCATCAGACTTTGTTAAAATGTGCAACTCTTTGAGTATTTCTAAAATATATCTGAGGTTCATTTCACAGGCTGCTTCCCTATGGAGACAATTCTGTGGAGCTCTTGCTGCTGCAGAGGAATTTGCAGTGGCAACTGTGCATCCACAGAATTTTTCAAAATGAATCCCCAAAGCAGTTTCCCCCATGCTTTCCTTGTCTCAGCCAAACATGGCTACCACTGCCCCCTTCCATCAGAGGATTTTTTTTTAAAAAAACCTGGGAATTACTAGATCACTATAACATTAAAATGATCTATTGCCATGACTCAGTAGTTCTCAATTTTTCATTAAAAAAAAGAATTTCTCTAGTTCTTTTCACTGTGGAGTTATAAGAGGAAAAGTGCAGGCTCCATCTTTCTCCGGAGGAAAAACAGGTAGAAAAAAAGATAGAAAATTTTAAAAACTTTAAATTAGTAGATGAACATTGTGTATACACACCTGAAAACAATGTTGCTTTAAGGAAGCGAAAGTAGAGCAAGACATTCATGTGCAAACAGCCACTGTGCAACATAATTCCAAAGTACAGGAAAATCTTTGGAAACATGGCTACCACTGCCCCCTTCCATCAGAGGATTTTTTTAAAAAAAAACCTGGGAATTACTAGATCACTATAACATTAAAATGATCTATTGCCATGACTCAGTAGTTCTCAATTTTTCATTAAAAAAAAGAATTTCTCTAGTTCTTTTCACTGTGGAGTTATAAGAGGAAAAGTGCAGGCTCCATCTTTCTCCGGAGGAAAAACAGGTAGAAAAAAAGATAGAAAATTTTAAAAACTTTAAATTAGTAGATGAACATTGTGTATACACACCTGAAAACAATGTTGCTTTAAGGAAGCGAAAGTAAAGCAAGACATTCATGTGCAAACAGCCACTGTGCAACATAATTCCTGTCTTCCAATAAAATAAAAAAATAAAATAATGCCAAACAGTGAAACCACAGAGACTATCTTTTACTCAATGAATCAGAGGCAAGCCTGAAAACTCACTCAATTTCCCAAAAGCCAAGTCAATAAATCAACTCTCTGAAACTGGGAAGCTACACAGTCATGTGTATAGACATGGAGAACTCCCTTCCTGCCAAGCAGTTTCCTGAAGATACAACCCTTGGAGCTGACCTCAATTCCAGGGGACATGGGGACCTCAAATCAGAAGGAATCAGGATCTTCCCCTTACATCAGTGCTTTGATGGCTCTTGGGAAAGCCCCACTTATTTCAGTAAAGTGTCTTCTCAAGATGTTCAAAGCAAAAGCCATGTTCTTGTTTGCAGAGGCCATCGTGAGCTGCCGGAACCAGAAGTACACAGAGTTTGCAACCAAGTTTTGTTCTATGACTATTTATTTTAAGCATCTCTGGGTGGATGCTGAGGGTTCGGGAGAGCACGATCATGCCACACAAGGTACGTGAAGAACTGGCCACAGGTCTGTGGTGAACTAGCTATCCAGAGAATACAGCCATAAATTGTGGAGTGAGCTGCTGACGTCACTGCTGTTCCTGATGAAGATCCCCTTAAAAACTTCCAAGGAACTACAGACGGTTCCCTGAAACCCACCTGGGAACACACCATATTGGTACTGACCTTCCTTTCCCCTTCCTTCTGAAACCAGGTCTGTCATATCTGGAATTGATATACTAGCCATTTCAGCCAATCAAAATAACTTCAGCACGGCCATTTTTAGCATTTATCAATTCGGAAATGTCATGAAGTACAAGCCCCAACCAGCAAAGGCTTTGACAAAAATACAGAGTGAGCTTTTGCCACGTTTGGAGCAGGACAGGTGTGCCAACAGGCAAGAACCGGTGGCCCAGAACAGCTGACTGTTGCCCTCTAGTCAGCTGGCTTTCAGAAATGCTCATTGGAAGGAGGACAGCCTCCTACAGAGAGTGAAAGAGCTGGGGACTACTAAAGGAATAAAGCAACATACAAAACCTGGTGCTGCCGGCTTGGTCTCAAGAGAAGAACCAACCTCAAACCCTAAACAAGAGGGGCAGGCCCTCCAATCAAAAAGAGAACAGCTGTCCCCTCAAACACGGGCAATGCTGTGTGGCTGAAATGGCGCCGGGTGTTTTTTGCAGAGTGTTTTCTAACCTAGACCTCTCTGTTTTGTCCGCACTCCCTGCCCTGGGAGAGGGTCAAAGGCGGGTTCTCGACCCCAGCCTGGGATTTTTGTTTTTGCTGCAGCTAATCCAGGCTGTACTGGGAGACAAAGCCCAGCGCCTGAGCTCTGCCGCACACTGGGAAAGCATTTCCTGTTTGTGAGCCTCTCCTTTTGATAAGCCCACGGGGTGCTGTTCTGAGGGTCAGCAGCCTGGAGCAGCTGATGGGGTGGGGAAGGCTCAGTGAGGCAGCTGTGGGGGTGTTGAAATCGGAGGCAGCAGCAGGACTGCAACAGCAGCAATAACACACAAGTTCCCAGGGAGCGGGCCACTAGAAAGCCCCCGTTCATCCTCTTCACAGTGCCAGCTCAGAGCCAGTCATTCCTATTGGATTCCCCCTGCCTCTGTCCCAGGAAGATGTGAAGCAGACATCCACATCAGAGGCAGATTCTTCCACAGTTCTGCCCTTCTAGTAGGCTTGACTGACAGTGATGAACTACAGCAAAGACACTAAAGGCGGATGGATTCGGCAAGCCCCAAGCCAGAGGCAGAAACAAGCAGATTCAAAGATTGCTTACTCTCTTTAAACTTCAAAAGGCATGCGACCTGGATGCTGGCAGATATAAATCGAAAGGCACATTGTGCTCCACTGGCCCAGATACTAAACCAGAGGAGAGGGGAAGGCAGGTAGCTCATTTTCTGTAGCCCTAAGATGCACGCACCATTGGCTAAAAACCGACTGCCTTTCATTTGCTGATCCACTGTGACGGCACGGAATGATCACTAACACTGCCAACTGATAGAACACTGGCAAACCTCAGTAGCTAAGAAGAAAGGAGGGCAGTTTGGTTAGGGAAAAATACTGGCAGGGTCTCACTACAGGAGAAGATTGTACGCAGCTGGTGGGATGTGGCGGACTGTGGGAAGAGACCTGGGCTGGGGCTTCTTAGTGCTTTGAAAGGGCCTTGTCCTTTCCTTGGCTGCAGATCTCTTGCCTATGACAACAAATAAGTCAAAGGTGGAGATTCCAGTCCCTTTACTTAGCGGTTCAAAGGGCAACGGGCTAAACAGACTAAGCAACATCCTACAAGACTGTGTATAATCTGCATAAAAATGTAATCACAAAACCAAGAAGGTATGATAACTACATACCCTTGAGACCAAAGAAGGTTATGATTTCTTTATGAACAGGAAAGAATGGCTAAATGGCTGGCATTTCTTATCAACTCTGTTTTCTCCGTCACAATAAAAGCAAAGTATGCATAATAAGTAAGTATGCATATGACCTCGGAAATTTGCTTTATAAAACACAAAGCTGAGAGCAGATCATTGATCCATTGTCCAAAAAGTTATCTGAACTCAGCAATACTCTTCTCTCTCTCACACACACAAACGACAGAGGTTAGACGAAGGCTGTCCAACTCCGGCACTTCAGATGTTCATGGACAATTCCCACCAGCCCCTATATAGTGTCAAAGGTTTTCACAGCAGGGGCTGATGGGAATTGTAGTCCTTGAACATCTGAAGCGCCAGACACCCCTGGGTTAGACCAACAAAAGACAACTATCACTACTTCTAAGCACAAGAGGATTCCAGACAGGGCCACACAACTAAGATCTGGCTCACTTGTGATGAAATAAAGACGAACACAAAGGGTTTTTATGCATGTAGTGATTACCTCGGGGCTGTGTATTTTGCAGTGGGTTTTCCCCGCAGTTTTTAATTTGAATGGGAAAACCCCTCTGTGAAGCATCCACAGCTGAGCCAAGCAGACTCGCACTTCCTTGTTCTGGCTGATTGGGAGGAACTCCTTTTGTGTAGGCGGGGAAAGAGGGGAGGAGTGCGGAAACCTAAAGGAAGCCAAGTGAACGTTCGTTCTCCCCCACGTTTCACTCTCTCCTAAATAGTCAGTTTAACCAGCCTTGGAAACTGTGGCAGGAGTCCGACCTGAGGCACAGTGAGTTTTGAAGAGGAAGAAATGTGTGTGTAACGGAAAACCCAACCCAAAGAGAACAGATGCTCACTGCGAGGGAGACCACAATTGTGCAAATGGTCAAAGTCTACAGTGCTAGCAGACTTTGAACTTTAAAAACAACTTCGACTCCCTTTTTTAAAAAAAAAAAAAGGATTCATGGGGGATCCAGAGAATTACCAGCTTGTTAGCTTAACATGTGTTTCAGGTAAACTGATGGAAAGCATTATTAAAGATTAGAAGTAAATCCCGTTGTGTGAAAAAATACAACGGGCTCTAACAAGTGAGGACACACAAGAATACTGAGGAGAGAGGATATTATCCCCATCTTTCTTCTTCTGTTCTCCCCCTTCTTCTCTGCCTTTCACTTTCTACCGTGCCACCCCTTCTCTTACTCTTCTCTTTCTGTCCATCTACCCTAAACTGCTTTTTAACTTTCTGCCCGCTATTCTAACTGTCTTTGTGGCCCCCTGTCCCAGCTTTCCCTTTCTTTCTTTCTTTCTTTCTTTCTTTCTTTCTTTCTTTCTTTCTTTCTTTCTTTCTTTCTTTCTTTCTTTCTTTCTTTCTTTCCCAACTCTCTCTTCTTTATCTTTCTGCCACCCTACCCCAACTTTTGTATTCTCTTTCTGCCCACCTACCGTAGCTCACTCTTTCTCTTTCTGGCTCTCTCCAGCACTCATTCTCCTTCTGCTTGTACCCCAACTCTTTCTTTCTTCTCTCCCCCCGCTCCCGGCCCAATTCTTGGTAGCTTACCCAGACTGCTCTGGGTGGGCCTGCTGAGGCATCTCCCCCCACCATCTCCCTCATGTCGGTGACAACTGTGTTATTAAAGCTCTTATGTCCACTTATGGATCATCCTCTAATGAACTGGAAATTGGTGAAAAAACAAAGCAAAACAGGAAGCAGAGGGTGGGAATAAATGGTAAGGTCTCACAATGGCGGGGTGTAAGCAGTAGGGTTCTTCAGGGATGGTACCAGTGTTTTCCAATGCGTTCGTAAATGGAGTAGAGAGGTGGTCAAGTTTGCAAATGACACAAAATTATTCACAGCACAATCCAGATGGGAGGGCTGTATCTGGTGCTCGGGAGCAGCAGCAGCAGCAGCAGGCCACTGCTTTCGCATTCTGCTTGTGAGCTCCCAAAGGTATCTGGTGGGCCACTACGAGTAGCAGAGTGCTGGACTAGATGGACTCTGGTCTGATCCAGCAGGCTCTTTCTTCTGTTCTTATGGAGATGGCACATTGAAGGCAGTGCCACACAACCTCCAAAGGAGCTCCAGGTGGCACAGGTAGGAGGGAAATTCAAAATCCCTCCTACCACCCGAAGAGCCCAACAGAAGAAAAAGACGTACGCTACTGTTTTGGGGTGTAAGTGAGGGCTGTGACAGGAAAGCCTCCAGGGGTGCTAGATTACAGCTTGAGGCTAGCGTGGCTCTGTGGCACACAGGCCTGTTTGGATCATAGGCTCTTCTGGCCCACCACCTGCACTGGCTCCAAGAGCAAAAACAGCCCCCCCCCCTCCTCTGGATTGTACTGCCTGGGTGGCACAGACAGTAAGAGATTGCAAAGAGTTCCCAAAGGATCTCTTCAACCTGAGGAACTGGGCATTAAAATGACAAATGAGATTCAATGTTAACAAATAGAAAGTCATGCATATTGTGGCAAACAATCCCAACTTCACCTATACACAGATGGGATCTGAGCTGGCAGCAACAGACAAAGAAAGGGATCTTGGGGTGATAGTGGGTAGCTTTATGAAAATGTCAACCCCATGTATAGCTGATGTGAAAAGTGAAGGAGAAAAAGAGGGTTGCATGAAGGCAAGAAAACAAATGGGGCACGGGGGATACAATTCTTTAATAATATTTGCAACTCCTACATGTTTTGCATGTTGCTTCATTGAGAAAAATCTAATAAAACATAACACAAAATAATAATACAAACGTAGATAATATATGATTAAAACATTTTAATCATGTATTACATAAGTTTATATTATTATTTTGAGTTAGATCTTAATTCTATTAATTTCCCCTGATGGAGCTACACATAAAATGCGTAGGGGTCACAAATATTATTTTTAAAAAACTGTTTCCCTCTGGACTGTTTTCTTGCCTTTGTTTTGATATGAAAAAGGCATATTCCATGCTGGTTATAATTAAAACAGTGAATAAAACTATGGCGAGGTCACATTTGGAATATTCAGTACAGCAGTGGCCACCATGCTTGAAAAAGGATATTGTAGAGCTTGAAAAGGTGCAGAAAAGAGGAACCAAAATGATCAGGGAGCTAAAGCAGTGGAGCTATGAGGATTGATTAAAATGCTTAGGGCTTTGAAGAAGAAGAAGAAGAAGAAGAAGAAGAAGAAGAAGAAGAAGAAGAAGAAGAAGAAGAAGAAGAAGAAGAAGAAGAAGAAGAAGAAGAAGAGGAAGAGGAAGAGGAAGAGGAAGAAGAAGAAGAAGAAGAGGAAGAAGAAGAAGAGGAGGAGGAGGAGGAGGAGAAGAGGAGGAGAAGAGGAGGAGAAGAAGAAGAAGAAGAAGAAGTAGTAGTAGTAGTAGTAGTAGTAGTAGTAGTAGTAGTAGTAGTGGAGAAGGAGGAGGAGGAGTTTGGATTTATATCCCCCCCTTTCTCTCCTGTAGGAGACTCAAGGAGACTTACAATCTCCTTGCCCTTCCCCTCTCACAACAAACAGCCTGTGAAGTAGGTGGGGCTGAGAGAGCTCTATAAAGCTGTGACTAGCCCAAGGTCACCCAGCTGGCGTGTGTGGGAGTGCACAGGCTAATCTGAATTCCCCAGATAAGCCTCCACAGCTCAGGCGGCAGAGCGGGGAATCAAACCCGGTTCCTCCGGATTAGAATGCCTGGAAAAGGTGAGTAAAGGGAGACATGATAGACATTTATAAAATTATACATGATATGGAGGGATTAGACATGGAGAAACTTTTCTCCGTCTCCCACCATGCTAAAATCCAGGGTCATTCGCTGAAGTGGAAGTTTGGGAGATTCAAGACAGTCAAAAGGAAGTGTTTTTTTCACACAATGCGTAGTTAATCTGTGGAATTTACTGCCACAGGTGGTGGACATGGCCAACTTGGAGGGTTTTAAAAGGTGAGTGGACATATTCATGGAGGACTGGGCTACTGACCACTACTAATCATGATGGATATCTACTCCCTCTCATACCAGAGCTGGTATGCCTCTTTAAATCAGTTGCTGGGGAGCACGAGTGGAAGGATGCTGTTGCAGTCTTCCTGTTTGTGGACTTCCTGGAGGCAAGCTGCTGACCCCTGTGTGAACAGAAGGCTGAACTAGATCAGCCCTTAATCTGATCCAGCATGGCTCTTCTTAATGTTTATATTCTTAATTTCTTTTGGGCTTTCTGAATGGTGGAAAAAGAGCAAAATCTAGAGCTGATTTGGGCGTTTAAATGCTTCTAGCTGTTGCTTGTGGTTCTGAAAAGCCTGTACGGAACGTTTGGTGAAATGCTGGCAGTCGCAAGAAATCAGTGAGGGCTTCCTTTTGTCAGGAAGCACTTTCTCTCTTCCACAAAACTACTTATGACTTCTGCTCGCAAGGCCAATCTGTCCGTGGTCTCTCCAGACCAGTCGCTCCTTCTATTCCCTGTGTTCTTGCAAAAAATAAACAAATAAATCTTTATTGGAAGTAAAGTGAGCAAACATGGGCAGGTTTGCTCAATTAACTTTGAGTGTAGAGTGTGGGCACTGGGTCGTTTTTGGTTACTTTTTAGGGGCAAAGCAGGACCAGCCTGGCCCATGCAAAGCAACAGCTAGCGGTTAACAGCAAGCAAGTTGCGAAAGCCCCCGAGAATGCAATTGTTAGAAAAAATGAAAACAATAAAAGGCATTAAAACTTGCAAAACTGTGTCGTGTTGACATACTGGTCCAAGAAAGGGTACCAACTTTCTTGATTCTGTATCTCTCACTTGGAGGGGGCAGCAACCAGCAGCAGCATCTGCACCAAAAGTCTTGGAAACTCATTTTCCAAGTGGAGAGACATGAAATACCATTATAGAACAGTTCAGTCCTTGGCAACCAACACAAGGACATTGCAAACAGTGGGAAACAGAGATTATGGGTTTCCAGAGCGATGGAAAGACTTAGACGATGCCAGGCATTGCACAAAGCAAAATCCACACTGAAGGGAGAAGAAAGGGGAATCGCTGACAAGGCTGCTTCGAGCAGCTTCAGCCAAAACGTGGAGGCAGAGTCTACCCCCCACCCCCACCCCCCGGCCCTCCACCTGGACTGGCTGCACCACAAAGCTGACTTGCCTCATTGGACACAAGCAGAAGTCCACCATGCCTGAGGCTTGTGCTTCCTCTCCTCCTTACACTTGCTCCACCCGAGATGCCGGCTAGCAGGCAAGGGAGGCGTGACGGCTCTGCAGCTGAAGGGCTGCCCCATCTTCCCTCATTTCAAATCTGAGAGGAGAGAGATGGATTTTTCAGCTGGGATGTTGGCCTGGCTTAAGGAATCCCCAAAGACCAACTCTTCCTGTTTACACAGATTAGAGAAGAACTTCTGCCTTTGCTCCAAGAAACTCAGAGCAGGGCTCCAGCCGTTCAACAAACCCAGGGAAGACTCTGGCAAGAGAGATGGAAGCTGAGGCTGGCTCAGGGACCGCCTGTGAGTTTCACAGGTGACTTGCTTCTCCTACAGCTAAGGGGAAGGCTAGGAGGCGGGGGGTGGTGGTGGTGGTAGAGAGCCAACGTGTGGCTTAAGTTACACTATGAGACTTTCAAGTTTAAACCTCAATAAAACAGGAGAAAGGAGGAGTCGATTTAGAAGGGTTGGTTGCATGTCCCATCAAAAATTAATAGAATTAGAAGGGAGTATAGTGGATGGTGGGGGGCGGGGGTCAAACAGATAAAGGTTCAAACAGATAAAGAGAGAGTTTAAGTGAAAACTATCTGATAATGGTGCAAGTTTATAGCACAACTGCAACACACCAATCTCCCACATCAAACAACCTCTCTCTTCCACAACCTTCAGCCTCCCCCACAAATCCCCTGTGCCTTTCAACCGAGTCATTGCCATACTTTGCAAACAGAGCTAAATGCAGCCGTTCATGTCCACCAGTTGGCCAAGGAAAAGTGCCCCTGTGGTGCCCTCTCCACATACCCTTGGAGGGCAGGGTGCTCCATTCTCAGCCAAAGCAGCTGACCACTGCTGATTTAGTCAAGAACCTAGGAATCAGACTACACCCAGCGTTACTGCTGGTAAAGCAAGTTAAGTCAGCTGCAACCTGCCCCCCTCCAAAAGAACTCAAAAACTTCTACTTCAGCTCCACTGCGAGCGGGACATAAGGGAGGGATGTGTCTCACACCTGTTCTGCAGCCCCTACCTGGGTTACTGATTAATTCCTCAGTCTGGCTCAAGAGGCTGGTCGTGGGCTAAGACCCACCTGCCTACAGGATCACCTCTCCCAATATGCTCCGCTGCAACACTTGTGCTAGTCTGAGCAAAGCCTTCAAAAGATGCCAACGAGCAAGACCAGCAACTGACCATTTGCACACATTCTCTGCGGTGGCTCCCACTTCGGGGATTGGCCAGAAAGGCTCCCATGGATCTATCCTTCCGCTGAATATGAAAAATTCAATGTTCAGGGGGGCATTTTTAGGAAGAGAACAGGAGAACAGTCTCCTGCATAATTTATTGAATAAACTGCCTTGTTTGTACTGGCATTGTTTATCTAATTTTTGTTGAATTGTTCACGGTATGCCTTAAATTGCTTTTCTTTATTGAATCCCCCCCTCAATTTTGTAATCTACCTCAAGTCTCAGCAAGAAAGGCAAGCTCTAAACCAACAAAACAGAAAATCAAGTGAAGATGGCTATCTTTGTTCCTCAAAAGGAATGATCAACAAATAGCCACTACAGTGTTAAGGAAATAAGTGAACCGTACTCCCCTTCCCATGAGCTACTATCTGTCCTCTCATTCCATGTTGGTAAACAGGTAGATATTCTTCATTTGTCCTCCCATCTGATAGGTCCACCTCAGTGCTCTTCCTGATATTGCCAGGATTTGGACTGACCCCCCAACTAGAAACGTGTTCCCCTGCTCACTTGCCGCAGGGTGAGGGGCTCTGAATGTGGCCAGACCCACCTGTATAGCACATGGGCCTTGGCTTTGCACAGCTGCGCATCCAAAGCTCCTGGGCCAGGCAAGAGGAGGTGGTCCCAGCTTTAGCCATCCTTCCAGTTAACTCTGCAAGCCTGCAGGCTGCTCAAGACTCGGGTGCACAGGACCACTTCCTAGGTAGTCGAGGGATTGGACTGAAACAGGTGCATTTTCATGGCCACGCTCAATATCACAAGAAGCCAAAAGTGCCAGCCAAAGCTTTCAAATCTCATCGTTTTACAAAATGAGGTCAGACACAGAAGGCCAGCTGGTGCGACTGCCTGCTCACCTCAAGGCAATTTGAGGTACATCTGCCCTACGAATTCCACACATACCCTGCTTTACCGGGATGTGTCCAATAAAGTCAAAGTTGGACAGAGCCTCTCAATTTGGAAGAGAGTAGCCAAAAAGTGCAGGCGGGGAGATAACCAGCGGGCGGAGAGCAGCAGGGTGGCACTTAAAGCTGCCCCTCCCCAGCAGAGATTCCTCCGCTGTGTTCATTCTGAAAGTTACTGCCAACATTTAAACAGAATGTAGGTCACGATTAGTCAGATGCTCAGTCTGTCTGACAGCTCGCAATATCCAGCTGCCAGGGATGAAAAGAAAAATGGAATGCAACCATGCACCAGAGAAGGGCTCCCCTGAAAGCCCGAACCCAACCAGAGAGTCCAGGGGAAGGAACATGTGGGAAAGGCTGGGCCAAGCAAGCCTCTCAAAGGGAACATCTCTGGCCATTGTTTGTTTGGCAGAGGACAGACAAGCCCTTGCCAGAAGGAAGGTGTCTTCCAGGTCCACTAGCCAAGCCCTATTAAATATGCATGCCCACACCTAATTCCAGCTCTGCCACAATGGTGCCAAGGCAAGGGGCCGGCAAGCATCATCACCATGAGATCCCAGATCACCATGATCTTACTGCAGCCACAGAAACAAGGCCTCTTGGAAGCCGGCTCCGTGGCAAAAGGATGCAGCAATTTATGCGGTTCTTTATTTAAAATACTTCTCTCCTGCCTTATCTCCCCCAGGTGGCAAGCAATGCAGCGACCAAGTTGCCCAACATTAGAGCTCACTGGTCCACCCATTTCTAGAGCGAGTGGAGAGGAATGGGGAAGGGGAAACTGCCTGGAGTCGTTTTGCTCTCTGCAGGGTCAAAGGGATCAACATTTTGACAACGTATTTAAGGGATCCTTGGGGATGGGTGAGATTCCCTCGCAAATACAGTCGCTTCTTGCAAATGTCATGTCACATGAAGTCCTGAGCACGGGAGAGATCTGGAAGCCAGATAAAGGGAGCAGCATCTTCCAAGGGGGGTGAGGTAGAAACATGGCTGCCAGCCACAGCAGAAGTGTACAGCCCCGGTGCTGAGCAACACATTTTGTTCCCTCCCCTCCCCTCCCCTCCCCTCCCCTGAGCCAGGCACACTGCAGGAACAGAGGACTGGTTTCTCTCTGCTGGCGGTTTGTGCAGACTCCCCGAGGGGACCTGAACAACCCCTGGCAAAGTGATGGGAACGAAGGCCTTCCCTATTCAGGGTAAATCTCCTCCATGGCTCCGCTTGTTTCCATGGCGATACCACAAGTGAAATTTTCCATCCCGGATGCCAAATGCCTGTGGATGAGGCACAGCCCCTCGGAGGGTTACCAAATATAGACAAAACTCCCGAGCGTCTGATTGCTTGGGACTCGGAGGATGTGCCTCAGATCCGTGGTGCTTAAAGAAAGCCGAGAAAGGGCTTCTCCCGTCTGCTCAGAGCCAGAACCTCCCCCAGTTCCCGAAATACAAGCTCACACGGTCTCCTCAACCGAAGTGATCTACAAAGGCAATTTGGGCATAACAGCCAAAGGCATCCTTCTAGTTGCTGCCCCTCAGGTGACCCAGAGCTCAAATACCTTCCTCACCCTTCCCCCATGTCAGTGAACACCTGCCAAGCTTGAAGCCTAAAACTTTGATGCCTGCAACTGCTGCAGGTGAACTCATAGATAAGCTTATGCTTCGGATTCCCCCCTCCAAGAACGCTCTTCGGGACAATCTTGCGACCAGCCCTACAGGCTGGGCCAGGTCTCTGGCAGAAGAGAACAACGAGAAGGGCAGGTTCAACTGAAGTGCCCTCATTCTCGTCCAAACAGACTCCTTTGGCTTCTGCCTCCCTGAGCCTCTGCTTGCCCCTCCCGCCCTTAATCGCATCTGTTCACCATCGGGCCTCTCCAAGCGCACTCACACTGCCAAAGTCACAGGGGGGATTTTCACACGGTAAGCTCCCCACCATGTGTGTGCTTGAAGCAACCTGGCTGGGACACAGTTCAAATAGAGAACGTCAACAAGCCAGCCTTATAGATGGCCCAGCAGGCCACCAGTTCAGTCCACAAAAGTGGCACTCCCACGCAAATACCCAGGGGGTTTCAATGGAGCTGGTGCTGAAGAAACTTTTCAATGGTTGTGATATTTTGAAAAAGAGCAAAACAGGAGGACGGCTCTGTGAAATAGCCAACGAAGGCACAGAACCTTGGTGACAGTGGGGAAATTAACACCTTTTCTTTCTTCAGGCCAACAGAATATTGTAAATATCGTTCTCTCTCTCCTCCCCTTTTTCTCACTGAAGAATCAAACCAGGAGAATTCTGACGAACTTAAAAAGTTTTAAGTTGCCGCTTCCTGTCTGAGGCTTTTGGATTTTTAAAAAATGGATCAGCGGCTTATGAAGATCTGGGAAGAAGTCATCTTTCAACTACTTTGCATGCATATATTTAAAATCTGTGTGCAAGTAGCCCAGAATATGCCAACACACTTTCCTTGGCTGCCTGGAGCAGGTACATTCGCTGGGAGATTCAAATAAAGAAGCAAAGGCCACCACTGACTCTGGCCATGCCAGCAGTGGCTGATGGGAATTGTGGTCCATGAACATCTGTATGCCAGAGTTGGACACCTCTGTCTTAAACTCACAACCCTCCTAGAATGATAAAGAACTCCATTCAGTGATGGGGGAAAGCTGCACTGAAAGAAAAAGAAATCCCGGGGGCAACATGAAGCAAGCCAAGCTAGTTCGACTGTGACTTACGCAGTTTGCATGAGCTCAGGGTTGGGCACACACTGCAGTCTGTGGGAGAGGAGCTGGAAGGCACTGCTCTGTGGCAGGAGCATCAGCAACCCATACAGAGCCTTGATTAAGTAAGGATTGTTCTTCACATCCAGCAGCTGCAAGCGGAGATCTGAAAATAAATGAGAAGGGGCTGAGACTGTTTTGTGCACTTGTAGGACCTGGGCATCTAGGCCTCAAACAGAAATCGGGGGGGGGGGGGGGCTTACAGGATGTTTGGGAGGGTGTTACAGAAGTGCAATTGTAGACCTCACACGTGCAAAGGAATGTCACATTAAGGTTCAAAAATCACAGGAGAAGCTGAATCTCAGGGATCAGCAATGGAAACACCATTTTCCCCTACTACCACCACCACCTGCTCCCATTTCCTCTTGCTTGATGGAATTAGCATTTGGGCTGCTCTGGGATAGAAATGGGGCGCACTGTGTGCGCATCACAGAACGCCCAGAGCTCCATCAAAGCAAAAGAGAGAGAGATCGGGCTTCCCATTAATTCACAGGAGAGAACAATTCTAGATGCGGGTAGAAAATGGGGGTCGTGAGGACATTGGAACGCCTGTTCCGTGGGACTTCCTGTGGACATAAAACAGTGCTTGCAGAGCAGACAGAATTTGCTTATTTTGTTTCTCAGGATGAGACAGGCCAAAGCAGCAGGTGCCTAGCCAATATGACACAAGGCTGTCAGCCCAAAGGGTTATGTCACCTGAATGAGCCAGCCTGGTGTACTGCTAGTAGCCTATCCTGCAGGAATCCCTGCCCCACTTAAGATTTCATGTTTTCCAAAACAAAATTAGGATGCGATCACCATGTTACTGCTAACACAAAAATGCTATGCAGAAAATTTCATTGGGCATCACAGATCTGGACTGGAGCTGTGTGATTCTACATGGAAGAGTCATGTGTGCCTCTTAACAACTGCACGGAAAGGAGAATTTGGGTGGGCACTGGAGAAAGACACAGCAATGACAGAATCCGCTCGGGCTGACTTCCCGCCCCTTCTTCTATCACAACAAACTGCATAAAAGCCATTTTCTAAAAGGAACCTAGACCCCCACACCCGACTTCTAAGCTATCAAGTGTCAGTGCCAGCATTTGCAAGAGTCAGTGCACATGATGCTCATCCCACTAACCTACATTGTGTGCATGGCCTCACCCACTGCAATTATACTGCTGCCTGGCCCCTAATGGACAAGCGCACTGGAGAATCTAACAGCAAAAGACTCATAACTTCTGCTCTATTTATTTGGCTAGCACTGAGACTTGCAACGAGAGGGTGAAGCAAAGGCAAACCAGTGTGTCAATACACCCCCCCAGGGATACCCCCTACAAAACTCTCCATCTCCCCCATGAAAGCAATACAGAAAGGAAACTTACATGTAAAAATTGGGCATTCTATCAGCTGGACCAGCTTGTCAATCTCGATGAGGAAATCGACTGTGACCTCCAGGTCACCGCTGAACACTTTCTGTTAAGGGAAGCTAACTGGTCTGCTAGCCAAGCAAGAAGGCAGAAGCATCACTGCAGGCCTGCAGCAACAAGACTGAGGAGCGCCACACACACATTCTTTCCTGTGTGGATTCTCTGGTTTTGTCAGCCAACCTCAACAGTCATCCTGAAAAATCTTAAATACGGCCATGTCCTTTGACTGCAACCACGTGGCTTACATGCACTGATGATGAAGAGAGTCATATGGCAGCAGAAGTGGCAGCCAGCTGTCCACTGTGTCTCCCCCTGCTGGCAGGCAAGTTTTTTCCTGCAAATGCTGCAACTGAGATGACCAGCGCCATTCTAAGCAGAGCTACAGCCTTCTAAGACCATCAACTTCAGTGGGCTTAGAAGTGGATCACTCTGCTTAGGATTGCACTACAAGTCTCTCAGAAGGAGACAACCAGCTATTCTTCTGTGCAGCAGCGGTAACACTTCCCTGTGGCTTACTAATTGCACAGAGACCCCGTCCCTGCATTGGCACTGCAACGTGGTGAAGGGTGTGGGGTTTTGCAATGAGTCTGGGCCAATTCAAGAGAGAGTGGCAGTGCAAATCCCATGATTTCCCCCCAGCAGAACATCCTGTGATTTAGTGAAAAGTGCCATTTCCATCTGGCTCAGCACCGACAATCAACAGAAAGGGGAGTCGTAGCTGAAGGAGCATGCTGGTACTATCGTGTGACCCAAAAGTTCTTGGCGGCTGGAGCTGAGGAAAGGATCATCTTCTTCCCAAGATTTCCTCCCAACTCCAGTCATCAACCACATCTTCAAAGACGCAATGGTCCATGGCTCCTTTCAAATCAGCCCTCCCTTTCCATCGGCAGGTAGTGCTGGGAACTCTTCCTTAACTCTTCCTACAGAGAGTACAGCTACATCCCCCCTCCCCCACTCGGGGGATGGAGAAGATCAACCCCCCACCCCCGGCAATACTGTTTTGGGAGGCTCCAGTTTTCAACTTAGACACTCTTGAGCTGATCCAGCTGGAAATCCATTTCTAGAAGTCATTCTCGAGTCAAAGGAGCATCTTCAGCCTCTGCTACTATTTATGGCTCTTGGGAAAACAAAGATAGCCGCAATACAGAGGACCTTGTGAAGGATCACTTTTTAATCAGCTGTTTCAGTTCAGAACTATTTGTTATGGTCCAAGAGGAGGCAGCCTGGAGGCCTGTCCTGTGTTTAGACTACATAAGAACAGACCAAGAGCTGCTGGCCCAGCCCCACCCTGCCTGCTGCACCAAGGAACAGCGCCAATTTTTTAAAAAAAAGATACAACTTCTGGATGAGGTCGTAGGCGTGCTTGTAGTTCTGAGTGAGGAAGCAGAGGGATACAGTAGTCACAGGGTTGTGGCACCAGGAACGGTAGAGACAGCAGAATAAATTGCGGCTCTCCTGGGAAAACAAAACCGTAAGGTGGGGGCGTTTACACACCACAAAAGAGGTCAGCCCTTGCTTCCCACTGCTGAACATGCTCCAAAACTAGCAACTATCCCTCTTGGTGCAATCCAGCACCTTTGTAAGAAAGGAAAAAGGAGTGCTGTTCTTACCACTGATGCAAATAACTGCAATATGCAAGACATTTTGTGCATTTGCCAGACGGCCACACAAGCATGGCATGCAGCTTTAAAAATATTTCTAGTAGAGAATAGCGCAGCTAAATACATACATTAGCCTTTATTGGCATAATCAGAATGCAAAATAAATACATCAGTAATAAAAGCAAAAAAGCCCCCAAAGGACCATAACAGATACATACTCTCAGCTACATAGTACAGAATAGTTTGAATCATAGCTTGATAGTTGGCAAAACCAGAAGTCTTCTTACAGAAGCTGAATGTGCCAAAAAGGGGCAGGGATGGGGGGTGGGGGAGACCTTGATACCCTTTGCAAACTGCCTTTGGCGCTATCCCTACATTCTTGTTTGTAAGAAGTGAAACTAGGGTGGTCTGGGGATCTTTTAAAGCCCAGCTATGTTGAAAATGCAACAAATGTATGAGTAGCCTAGAAGTCTGCCATTCAGAAGAGAAGAATTCAATTTGCTACTCTACGAACCTGTTTTCCCCCCAAGCAGCACTTTGAATCCTGTTTACCTTTTTGATACTTCAAAAATACAACAAACCTTTGCACTCAAGCTGATGTAAAATAAAATGTTCTTTACTATTATTTGTCCAGTTTTGTCGTCTTATTTCATTTCATATATCTTCGTATTACATACATAAATCCAAATTTCATAATTCATAAAGGATATCCATCCATATTTCATAATTCCAAAATCATAATTCATAGGAAATAAAATCTATTTTCGTCCATATATACGAAGATATATGAAATGAAATAAGACGACAAAACTGGACAAATAATAGTAAAGAACATTTTATTTCACATCAGCTTGAGTGCAACGGTTTGTTGTATTTTTTAGGTAGTGCACGCTGTGCTCAGTTTTTGTAAGTACCTTTTTGATACTAACATGGGCTTCATTTGCGAGAACAGTGGGTTCTGATAGGAACAGATAACACAGTTTGCAACTGCAGAACCTTCCAATGTTGTTAAGGACCACATTTTCTTAACGCTATAAAGGAACAAAAGTTCCAAGTTTATCAGCCCACATCACTTTCAGTCTCAAAGGCCTAATTTGAGACAATTTCATTAAACCAGCGAAGCATCTCTCTGAATTAAAGGCCTGTATAGACTCAAGGTCAGGATACAAGAAA
Organism: Sphaerodactylus townsendi; assembly: GCF_021028975.2. Lineage (NCBI taxonomy): Eukaryota > Metazoa > Chordata > Lepidosauria > Squamata > Sphaerodactylidae > Sphaerodactylus > Sphaerodactylus townsendi. The sequence continues at coordinate 27,713,351 of NC_059438.1, forward strand.
TCTGGTATCCGGAACTACATGCATACCCCTGTCTCTATTTTGTGACTGGGCTCTGTTCCTCTTGGCCTCCAACAGAAGGAAAATCGAAGCACAGACCAAACACTCGGCAACTATTTACAAACAGAAGCCTCATTTCAAGAGCACCAAAGCAGATAAGAGGACACAATGGCTTTTCAGCAAGGATACAAAATGAGATAACGGGGCTAGAGGCTGAAGATCCCCTCAAAGACCAACCAACTGTTCATGTGTTTCTAGGGGTGGATTCTGATCTCCACCATAAAACACCCATTTACAGGTTGGAGGAGTTGGAGAAGGAAGACAAGGGAAAGAAAGTGTCCCCTAAGTACCAGAGTCTTCAGATCGTTGAGTTGATTCCTTAGTTGGAAGAGCTCTGAAGATGTCAGTAGGATAGTGTTGAGGGTGTGAACCATCGTGGAGGCAAACTTGAGGTCCTCCTCCCGCAGCAGGATGTCTGCCATGGAGTGGAAGATGTTCTCTGCATTCAGGAGAAGACAGAGTTGCCTGCATGGTACCAAAACAACAACAACAAGAGATTAGAACCTATCAGAACCAGGAGTTTGGTTTGTTTGTTTTTAAATCACCTTTGAATGCAGGAGGGGGGGGAAAGCTAAGCATCAAAGGTTTCCTCAGAAACATTGCAGTCAAGGCAATCATAAATAATCCAGGATGAAGAGTCCCTTATTTTTGGGTCTGCTTTTAAGCATCATAAAATCGCCCTCAAGTAAACGTGCACCAATGCACTCTCTTCCTGCTGTTACCCGTGGGAGGTTTAAATGAACCCCTCATGATCAAGGAAGTCTTGCTAGTTCCTAAAGCATCTCTAAGCCTGTATGTTCATGCCACCTGGGAGCCCACCAACTCCATATCAGGACTGGATGGTTCCCACAATGCACCCAATACATGAAGTCATCATATTGTACAAATTGAGCTATGTACAGATTTTTCATGCACATCCTATCTCCAAGTTTACGTGAACATAACTGCACAGGCTCTCTGTTACTGTTACGCTCTTTCTAAATCAATGTGCCAATATCAATCCAAGACAGTTGAGCCCTTCTTTGGCCAGAAGCTAAAACTTTCCGGGTACCCAGTCTACTTGTACACATTTTTCTAAGCTTTCTATATGCCTCAGTGATTTCCTAGCTCTTGCTACACTAACTACAGAAGTTTAAATGTTAAGAGTCTGTTTGTATATTGCCTACTGTTTGAGACATCTCAAAATAAAAAAAACCCAATAAAATCAAAAAAGCATAAGTATTATTAGTACTGAATCATGCCATTAAAATAGCATAGAACAGTGGTGGTGAACCTTTGGCACTCCAGATGTTATGGACTACAATTCCCATCAGCCCCTGCCAGCATGACCAATTGACCATGCCGGCAGGGGCTGATGGGAATTGTAGTCCATAACATCTGGAGTGCCAAAGGTTTGCCACCACGGGCATACAACAACATTCAGCAGCCTCAGATGACATCCTTAAACAGTCTTCAGGCTGAAAAGAGTCACAGCTTAAAAAGAAGAAAATTGAAGGTAAGGAAAAGCTCTGCCCACCGCTTGAATTGTGTACCGTTTATCTGTTTTATGTGCCCCCTGCACACAGAAGGACCCATGTCTGAATCATACATCCCAGAATTTCTCTTGGTGGTGTTTCCCCATAATTCATTGGATGCCTTCCTACTATTTTACACTGAAAGCAATTCCCACAGGAATATAATACACCTTGGGAATGGGTTGGGAAAGTTCTGATCACCAGAGTACACTGTTTCAGGGGTAAGTGGGAGGGGGGGGGGGCAGCCCTGATCTAGAGCGTCCTCTTTATGGCTAAACTATGTTGCAAACTCAGCCTGCTTGAAACTCTGCCCTTGAGAGACTGGGGTAGGGAGTCCCTCAGGGACACTCCTCAGAATTCAAACAAGGCAAACCAAGGGTTAACTTGCTGCCTTCCTCCTCCATTTTAAAGCTCTGCCTCCTGAAGTGACTTCTCGTGTTTTAAAGAGAGGGGCTAGAAAGCCAGAGCGATGTGTTCAGACCTCACACACAGTTTGCCCCTCGCCTGTAAACACAAGCATTGGCCAAGGCCCCACGGAGCTCAGCCTTCCGTCTCCATGCACTAGCCAGATGGGTATTTCTGGCAGGTCTGCAAGCTTGAAAGGATGGTAATGGCTGGAAGAAGTCTCCGCTCTGGCTATCCCACTAGTGGACACTGGCACACCAGCCTGCGGGCATCTGCCCAATCCAAGAAGGGGCATTCAAGTGAAAACTGATCATGTTGACATGGCTGTAACAGATGCATCCAAAAGATCACTGCTGGTTTTTTACCGCCATTTCCAGTTGCTTCCACTGTCCCTTCTCCATAATAATGGCACTGCTGCTTCCCAAGTCTCACAGCCTGTCAATTATATTTTGTAACAGCTACTAGAAGCACAAAGCAGGGCAAGGTAAGAGATGGTAACATTCGCCTCCCTTTCCCTTAAAGGGAGTCAAGAGGAAGATTTTCCCATTGCAATGCATTTCTTTTCTTTTCTGCATTTGAAACTATCCCTATCTTTTCTGGAAAATGCTGCGGGATTCCACCTCCCCCAAATCTGAGGTTCACAAGCTTTCCAGCAACAGCAAATGCCCAGTCACTTGCTCGAGTTCTTAAAGAAGTGGGTTCAGGTTCCCTGCAGACACCATTTGAATTCTCCTTCATTTTTTAAAAGAGACTCCTTGCAGCTGCTGTCTGACTGTGGGGAACTCAGACCGCACTCGTTCAAAATCCAAATGTGTCGTTTGGCACAAAGCAGCACAAGTTTGCAAGGCTTCAAACTACTACACGCTGCGAGGCAGCAAAATGAACATGAGCTGGAGTCCACCTGTTCCTCTTAAGTCAAAGGATGGCAAGAGTCAGTGGCATAGCTAAGAAAAATGGAGTCCGGGGCAGACTCCCAGTTTTCCGCCCCCCCCCCCCCCCGAGCCCCTGCGCTGCCCCCCTGCCCCACTTACCTTGGCCAGCGGCAGGGAGAAAAAAAGTGGAGGCCCTCTCTGGCTTGCCTTGGCCTGCCCCTTAGGCAACAGCCGAACTGGCCAAGGCCTGCTCGGGTGGCACCTGGCTCTGCTCCATGCCACGCCTGGCGGGCAGAAGTGTGGGGAGCAATTTTCTGCCCCCCCATGTGACTCAATGAAGGCCACCTCAGGTGGTTGTCCCCGGATGTCTCCATTATAGCTACACCTATGGTAAGAGTATCAACAAGAAAGGCAGATCGAAAATGAACTAAGGTGTTAAATCCACACACTGGAAGTATTCCTGCTGAGGGTTCAGATCACAAGAAACCTGAAAGGGTAAATGAATACTCGGATCAATAACTTTTCTTACTGTTCTGTGGGCTAAGAGTATGGAATGTAGGAAGCGATTCATACTTCACAGTCAAAAAGTCAGATACGAAATGAAGCACAGTAACACCTCCTTTATGGAAAAAGAAAGTCCTCTTGGGTCTCGATCCAAAGCAGAAGCCTGCCACTGAGGGGAGGCACAGTGAGAGACCAGAAGACTTGGTCCCCTGACAAGCTGCCTTCCACAAGACACTGCAGGGTTGGCAGCAGAAGTTCTGTGAGACTAGGGTTTTTTTCCTGATATTTTATGTAAAGCAGATATATGAATGCAACACCTGCTCATCAGGAAGCACACTTGGAAGACAAGGAGCTGGATTCAACTAAGACCCCTCCATTAATAATTAATAGCCATCCCAAAGAGCAAAGTCCATAACTGTGTGAGCCCACAGAACAATGCAGCAGCAGCATTCGCCAAGGAGCAATAAAAGCTAAATCAATTTTATTTAATTGATTCTTAAATATGCATTCAATATTAAATCTAATAATTATTATAATAAAGTATACATAATAGGTATAAAGGGATCACGCCTACCCAAACCATAAAAACCCTGTGAACTCTCTTTCTCATTCTGCTGCAAGTTTCATTCTTTACACCCTTCTTTTTTAAAAAAAAAAACAAAACCCTGTCCTGTTCTGCAACCAGGGGCATACTGGACCTAAATGGCACCCGGAGGAATGACCACCTCCCCGTGCCCCCCCCCCAGCTCCCCACACCCCTTACGGAAGCCAGGAGGGCGGGGCTTGCAAGTGGCTCAGATGGGTGGTGAGGCGGCCCACCCTCCCTCCCCAGGGCCTGGGGAGGTCAGAAGCTGGCCTGCTGGGAGGGTGGGGTGCCATGGCTGGCAGCCCAGGAGGGCCTGGGGAGAAGGCAGGATCTGGCCTGCAGGGAGGCTGGGAGGGGGTGGGGCTCAGCAGTGTCCTCATTAGTGGTTTGCCACTGTCTGCAACCCAACATTCGACCACTGAGGATTCAGATGAACAGGCCCAATCTTTGCCCTGTGACCAATGGGGCCAAGCAAGCAGTACTCAGGAGGAGCCACAGTTGCACACACATGGGTAAAAGACTCCGGCCTATTTGCCTCTCAAATTTGGTGACTGTTATGATTCATGGCCTTCATCTCACAAAAATGTCAGGCACGGTAGTGGTTCCAAGTCCCTTTCTTAAAACCCATAAGGCAGGGGTGGCCAACCTATGGCACTCAATGTTCATGGACTACAATTCCCATCAACCCCTGCCAGCATGGCCAATTGGACATGCTGGAAGGGGCTGATGGGAATTGTAGTCCATGAACATCTGGAGTGCCATAGGTTGGCCACCCCGGCCATAAGGTAATTGGAGGCTCCCCCCCCCCCCCTGCAAATGCCTGTCAGGGGCTCCCAGACATTGTTTACAGATGCTACTTCTGATTAACTATACCATCATGTGTCCTAGCATGAAGGAGAGCGAGAGGGATCACAGGAGGCCCTCCACACATTCAGCTGAGCAGAATGGAGATGTTGGGTTGGATTCCACAGATCTACTTTGCAAAGGGCACCACTTTCCTCTGGTGCAACGCTTCACCCTGATGCAAGAGGCTCTTATTTTAGTAGGAGGGGAAGGTAACTTGTGCCAGAGATGGGAGCTACCATTACTGGAACAGATCTGTGGGATCCAACTCACTGCCATCTGATTATCTGCAGTAGGAAGGGAAGATGTTACAGGAATCTTCCTAGTTCCACCATGTTCTTGCATTCTTTTGTAAAAAATGAAATTCGTAAGATGGCTGTTTTTGCCTAGGTGTATTTGCATAGGGACAGGGGGTACCCTCTGTCCCTGGGTGCCACTGATCTGGTCACGTGGGGGTCACAAAAACCCACGTGACTAGGAAGACGGCAAGGCAGCAGGAAGTCTTCTGGCACCCTCGACCCCATCCATGTTGTCATCGACATGGATGGGGCCAAGGAAGTCAGAGGACCCCCCAAGCTTCGCCGCCCTCCCGGTTGCCATCTTGGAGCCGGCATCCGGGAGGAGGTGAGGCTTGGGGGTGGGGCCAGGGTGGGCCCTGCCCCAGGCGTAGCGGGGGGGGGGGGCAGGGAACGGATGTCTCTGGGCACCATTTTCCCTTGGTATGTCTCTGCTCTAGAGGCAGCTGGAGAAACAGAAGCATTTCACAAGCTTGGCTTACTGGCCTGAGCCTTCTGTTTGGATAGTTTCACTGAACTGGAACCCCTGGAAGCAACTTGGGGAGTGGGCAATCCTTGCTAATGCAGCACATGGAAAACCATGACGCTTGAGGGAACAACGCACAAGTACTTCCACTACTAAGCAACTGACCAAGAGGCTTAAAGGCCAGTTTTATCATGGGGTAACTTGTTCTCATGAAATCAACTCAAGAACATGATCTCTGCTGTACCGTTCCTCTCAGCAGCCTGAAGCTGCTATTATGGAAAGAATCCAAAGAGTTTGACTAAGTTTTCTCTTGTCCTGGCTTTGGACAGATTGGCCACAGACCCAAGAGAAAGAGAGAGACAGAGAAAGTTGTGCTCTGCATTGAGCTCGGAAAAGCAAAGGACTATTTGGCCGGCTCCATTAGCAGGCCTCTGGTGCAAGATCCCAGTTGGGAGCCTCTTGCATTTTAAACGTGCTTCTGCAATTTTAATGATCTTGGAGAAAGAGGGGGGGAAAACCCTTAATGAACATCAATGCACTTTGGGAAAATGGTTTCTTCATCACTTCTGCTAGGGCCGAGTGAATGGCTATTCTTGGGACTTAGGGAGAGGCTTTTTAATGAATTATTATTCTGTGTTGGAAACAGATCAAAATCAGAGCTTAGAGCCTTCAGAAGAACTGAAAGGGAAAATTGATCAAGTTCTAGCCGGGGTAACTTGAGGGCAACAAGGGCTGTTGGGTTGCTGTTTCCCATGTCCTTTGAATGCACAGAGCTGCAAAGCCAAGCTTGTCAAAGGCAGTGGGGCTTTGTGTCAAGCGTCCTCAGACAAACCCTGCAGTGCCGCAGCGGACTTGGCAGTGCGGAGGAGAGCGAGAGCACATAAACACATACCCAGGGAAATCTGGTTTCCTGTTTCTTGCAGTAAAAAAACCTTAGGAATTCTTCGGGTTATTAAGCAGAGCATTCCTTCCACAACCCATCTAATTTCTGAGATAACATCTTTGGTGGTGGGGCGCAGGGGAATTGAGTCAGCAAGACTGGCAGCAGAAGACGGCAGGGAGCAGTCAGGGTTCTGGGCAAATGGGACAATCAGTTGGCACACAGGGTGTCTGAAAAGGAAGAAGGAGCAGATCGCTGGGAGTTGGAGACTAGGGGCAGGATGGGCGATCTTGGACTAGTTTCTCCTTGAAGGACCTCTTGAAAATAAGTGAGGGGCATCAGCCCACTCTCTGCCAGCATACAAATCACTCTACATACTTGTTCCAGCTACCTACCCAACTGTATCATCGTTGATCCTATTTTGCAGACTGAAGGCCTCCCTGAAGATCAATTGCCTGGCCTTATTTAAATATTTTTACCCTGCTTTCTCTCTGAAAGGGGCTGGAACGCTGCTGCAAGCCCACCACAATCTCTATAATTTGATGGAAGCAAAGCATTCTGAAAACTATACCACGGCTTTTGTTAATTCAGAGCAGTGATTTTCCCTACGGGACACAGAGGAAAGCAATGAGAATGAGTTGAATATGTGTGTGCGTGTGTGTGTGCGTGTGTGTGCGTGTGTGTGTGTGTGTGTGTGTGTGAGAGAGAGAGAGAGAGAGAGAGAATGCATCTGCGGTTAGACAGGATCAGGTCCTGTTTGGGAATTGTCTGGAGGCTTATAAAGCAACAAAGATCAAAACAAAGCATTCTGTAAAAAAATAACAAAAGCTTTTCTTTGATTATTGTAAGAGACCTGGCCTTTCATGTTTGTGCAATTATGGGTTATCCTGGGGTGACGAGATCCAGACTCAAGGATCCCAACAAACTAATCCAACTGCAGCAGGATAGAGAAAAGGCAACAAGGGCTCTTGGGAGCTGCTTGACACATATTGCCTTTCTCTACACGCTCATCCCATCAAGCACTCTTAACTCTGCTCTTCTTCTTCCTATATGTGATGTAATCTATCTTTGAGCCCACCGGCATAGATTCCAGCATCTCCACATGGAACTGACTTTCTACCTGCTAAATCTCTTTCAGGTCACACAAACTGTTGTTCTTGGTACCATGTGAAAAACAACAGCTATTCAAACAAGAATTATGTTAGGATCTATAGCTACACCAGTCTGGAGATGAGGTAGCTGCCAACGCTGCCAGAAGACATTTGAGGGTTGGTGTCCATTGCGGAACTGATGAGCCAGTTCCTAAATGCATTGGTCAGATCCAGAGTATGCCCTTTCAACACTGTCTCTCAAAACACAGATGTGTCTGTTTGATTCTCTCCAGTTGTGGTTGAAACTCTAGCACAGAGGTGTCCAACAGTCCAACTCAATTGCTCCTGAAACTGCAGCACAAGGAGCACAAAGAACAGTTCTGTTTATCCAAGACGTGGACTGGCAGATACATTTGTGTGTTCAGTGATGCCTGTGTTCCTCTGGAAAAGGTGACTCCTCAACAAACATGTGATGGGCTCTTCCCATGTTGCTAGCTTGGCTGGAACAGAAACAGCAGCCTTCCTGAAAAGTAACTGCTTCACCCATCTTAAGGTCTCTGACTTAACATACTGGTTTATTCAATCTTGGGAAGGAGGTGGCCAGGGGCTCAGGAGAAGACTGTCACCTGGCTGAGGTGGCTGGCCTCTGCTGGTGCACTGGGCAGGTTGCAGTCTGGGAAACATTAGGCATGCTGTTGCACACCTCCATTGTTACAGTTCATGGAATGGTGCCTACACCTACCCTGCTTCTCCACTGAGGACCAAAAGGACCTCCTTCTGTTGGAGGAAGAACCACTTATGTTGGAAGAAAGTTCCTTAGGCTGGAAGAAGGATTCAAACTTTGTTCAGGTGGGGTGGGCTAGGATCTCCCTCTGTGATGCAGGAGCTACTTAGGTCTCCATGTCTTTGGGTTTTCACATCTTGGATAGGCAGGATGGGAGAACATTCTTGCAGAATTTCTGAAGAAGAAGAGTTTGGATTTACACCCCCCCACTTATACGCTCTCGTATATATGCCAATAAAAGGTGTTGTTGTGTTGTGTTGTTGTGTTACTCTCCCGTAAAGAGACTCAAGGCAGCTTATAAACCCGTTTCCCTTCTTCTCCCCACAACAAACACCTTGAAAAATAGGTGGGGCTGAGAGAGTTCCAAAGAGCTGTGACTAGTCCACGGTCACCCAGCAGGCTCATTGCGTCAGAGTGGGAAATCAAACCCGATTCTTCAGATTAGAGTCCATTGCTCTTAACTACTACACCACACTGGCTCTCCACCTCATTCCTGTCATCAGCAAAGTAGGGACATCTGAGGAGTCAAGAGTTTTGACATTTTCAAGCCTACAAGGGAAGGCAAGTCACAGTCTGCTCTCTCCCCCTTCCAAAAAAGCTTCCAAAAGACTTCCTCTTTCTGTTCAAAACACATGGCCCCCTGCCAGATGGACATCTACTCGCTTGTCAAGTTGGGCTTTGGTCTGGACTTCAATCAGGTGGGTGGTGCTATCCTGAAAGCGGACTTGCTCCAGGAGAAAGTACAGTTAATAATCATGAACAGTTATTAAACAATGTTCACAGCTACCACCATCCATTCCTGAAACCACAGAAATGTAGGATTCCAGGCCCTGGATCAAGACTCTCCAAATCCATAGTTAAGATCAAACACTATAGCAGCAAGAACTGCTTGGAACACTTTCGAGGAAAAGCTGAATGAGCTGGCAAGGGAGCGCGGGGAATCAATTAAGGATGAACCTTCCAGTAACGAACAACCTCCTCACACACCTACACTTCACAGCCGCCAGAGGGGAAAACGTCCCCACCCCCTTGATCAAAATGGAAGAACCGTTCCCCATAAATAGAATCGCTGACATTTCACTGGCACACGTCTTCCTCCCATCAAGCAGGCACTTGAAAGTAAGCGGCATTTTAATAGCGGGGCTGCTTCTGATTAGCAAGGGAAGGTGGCTTGGTTTTCCTTTGAGATTTCTCTCCTTCTTATGACCCTGGAAACTCAAAACAGCTCAGATGAAAGAAATGTCACACCCCCTCTTCTTCCCCCACCCAGTGTAGCCCACAGTTGTGGACACTGCAGTGCTTTGTTCCCTTCTGAGCTTCCATCAATATAATCTCTTAATGCAATCTGCCGTGCAGCCATGTTTGTAATATGGTGTATTGTCCTTATATATATGAGGTGCGGAAAATGGAAGTCAAAATTATTAAGATACTGGAGGACCTGTAGGGTGTTGTGGGTTTTCCGAACTGTATGGCCGTGTTCCAGTAGCATTTTCTCCTGACGTTTTTGCCTGCATCTGTGGCTGGCATCTTCAGTTGTTTCTCAGAGGACTGTGAATATTTATGGCAGCTGAAAAGTACGGACACAGTCTGACAGAAGAGAAGTGATGTTAACATGTGTGCACTTTGACGAGAAGGATTAGGCCAGGGCTTTGAATTCCGGCTGCAATCTCTGGTTTACAAACGAGCTTTGGGTATGCCAGTTCAGATGTAGCAGGTGTGACTATGGATTGGTCTAGTGATCTGTGTGAGAGGAAGCAGCATTCAAGATGGATTTCCGGAAGTGGGTAAGTGATCAAAGATTTTCATCATTTGGTGCTGGCTCTGGGAAGAGCCAGGAGTTGCACACTCTCAATCTGCCTGGGTGAAGGAGACTTCCCTCCTAGGGCTAAAACATCTGGTGCCACCTGGCAGTTGTTGCTAGGCAGCATCCATCCAAGGCAGAAGCTGTTTCTTACAGACATCACAGACTCTAGCAGGGAAGCAGTAGCCTGAGCCAGAGGGCAGGGAAGATGTTGTACATTCCCTGCCTGACTGTCCAGGGCCATCACCAGTTGCCACGGCCTGTTTTTTAAAAAACCCACTTACTGTGCCTCCATTTCCTCACTGTGAACTACCTTGGTGGCCAGTGGGAAAGAAAAGTTGCATTATGAACATTTATTTCCTTATTTAAATTATTTCATCACAATGGAAAACACAGCAAGCCATTATTTCCACAAACACACAAAATAATCTTTAGGGCAATGATATTAAGAAAGTTTTCTTTTAAATCAGTGATGTGCTCCAGAATTGTATTTATCTTCCTTTTGTCATCTGGTAAATTTTCTTGACAAAAGTTCTTTGCAGCCCCATCCAGAGCTTGTGGCAGTGGGCTGCAGCACCGCTTCAGTGCTGCTCCGCTGCCTCCAGGCAGGCTTCTTGTCAGCTTGGGGAGGCTAAAAAAAAAGCCTCTCTGGTGCCAAAAAGCCCTCCGCTGGGTTCTACAGGCTTACGCCACCCAAACGAATAGTGCAAGCCTGAACCCCCAGCACCGTTGTTCCAGTGGGTAAAGGCCTGGAGGAAGCCAACTAAGGCCAGTTCCACCCCTAGCCACATCAGTCCAGCTTTTTGCTCCAGCGGATCTGAGGGCGAGCAGTGTCTTCTGGGTTGGGGGTGCCATAGAGCCATGTGCTGCCTGGCTGCCCAGAAAAGTTCCCCCTGCACCAGTTCATTTGCCCCTTGTGCCAGTGGGGTGGGCACCCATGCTGGCATAGGGCTGCACTGGTTCCAGACGGGGATTCCCCACCCCAGATGGGGCTACCTACCTGCTTGTTTTATTCACTCAGTTTTGAGATGTTGTGGCCTTTCCCACCCAGCTAGGATGAAATTTTCAAGATTGAGCCCTGGGAACATGCCTGCCAAGTTTCAAGCTGACAGGAGAATAGGGAACAAAAACTCTCATTGCACAGCAGACCGGGGGGGGGGGGGGGGGGGGGTTTGGCATCCCCAGGAGGCAAGTGGAATGGGTACAGGGAGACCTTTGGCACAACAAGGAATGCCAGCAGAGTTGGTATAAAGGCCACAGAAGCTTTCAGATGGAACCCCAAGAAGGCAGACGCTAAATCATACATTATCTCATACAGATTTACAGTTTTAAAGCAACAGCAATGGAAAGCGAGCACATAAAACCCAGGTTTCTCAAATAAATCACATGGCACAGGCAGAAAAATGACAGTACTTGCTTGCTTAGATAGGATTCAAAAACCTGTTCCCTGACAATGCAGTGACTGGCAGAAATGCAGTATAAAGGCAACCTGTCAACATACTTTTCTGATCAATATGACATTGCCTTCTGACTTCACTCTCTCCTTACTGGTTTCAACCCAGCACAATATCAGCAGGGCACCAGAACTGAGAGGAGGTGTCATGAGCCAGCCCCTGGGAACTGAGAAGATGCTGTACATTCAGAGCTGGCTCCTCGCAGGGAAATGCAGGCAGCAGAGCCACTTCCAAGCCCTTCCTTGCAAGCTCAGGCAAAGCTAAATACCACCTGGGAGAGCCTTCAGGAATCTCAGGAGAGCCGAGTAACAAGCCAGCTGCTCAAAGGAGGCAAAAGCAGAGGCTACAGCTGCAGAGGAGAAGTGCTTCCATTGCGGCAAGGTATGGCAGAAGGCTTCTACATCGGAGGAGGACTGAGCTCTTGCAGGATCCCAAACTCATTACCCAGGACTTCCTACATAAACCCTGTCTTGGGCTTGGCTCTGCCTGGGTGCAATGAGTGTACTTCCTAGTAAGCTCCATGTGCCTGGTTTTCCTCTGACCTCCAGCTCTCAGCCTGCCTGTCAGAGGCATACAGCCTATAGAGACATGGGGTCACCCATATCCCCAGGTGCACGTTCTTTGGTTATGTAGGGGGTGCCTGGCGCCCCCCCCAAGTGCCCAAAAGGCGTGCGCCTCAACCACATGCTACTGAGGCCTGCTCCTCGCAGAGCTGCCTGCCTGCCTGCCCGCCCACCCGCCCTCACTGTATTCAAAGCCTATGGACATCCCAATTTGAGCTGGCCAAACCAGAAAGCAGGCCACATTAACTGTCACATGGCTCTGTGTAAATGTGTCTCCCAGAGTCCAATGCCGCTCACTGGTCAAGCTGATAAATGCCTGTGAAAGTTTCCCCATCCTCCTTTAGGAGATCATCTTTCAGGACTGGAATCTCAAGATTTCGAGATACACATTCATGTCGTAACATGTACTAAGGGGAACAGCTGTGACCATGCAGGGCTGTGTCACTGGAGAGAGTGACTCCTGCCTCTCGCACGACCAATGGCAGGTCGGCAAGAGCCACAGATTCCATTCCGCTATTTATTAGCAGCATTTCTTGGCTGAAGCCCAGCTCTGTTCAGCATCCAGAGGGTTTGCCTACCTTCATATGGGACAATGCACTGCGAGGACAAATGCCTGCCTAACATCAGTGCAAGCACAGTCTGAAACCAGGTTGGTTTATTTGTTTGTTCGTTTGTTTGTCTTTTTATACCACCCACCCCCGAAGGGCTCTGGGCAGTTTACAACATATAAATATAGCAAAATAAAACCCAGTACAATTTACTTTGCAATATGCTCCGTCCTCTAGGAGACCTTGTTTTAAGTGACTGAACATATACAGCCTTATTTCTGCAGATCCTAGCAGCTAGCAGGGCCAAATCCTGCTCCCAAATCCGATTAGAGCCCCTCTAAAAAGCAAAGTAGTCCAGAGAGACGTTAAGACCTCCACGGCTGCCCTGTTAAAAATCACACAGAATCTGGAAATAGCCAGATGTACTACTGGGTCCCCCTGGAGACAATCACCTTTCATAAAAACAGCTGCATGAGTACATTTGAACAGGCACAAAGAGAAATGAGACAGCAACTCATCTTCCAGCCTCCTCTTCCTACTAACCTAGGTTCTCACATCCAGAGAGTATTCCAAAGTTTGGCAATACTCAACCTGCTCGGAAGCACCTCTGCTAGGTTTATAAGATGGATGAGAGAACCTCTGATGAACTGGAAGGCTGAGGGGAAGCAATGCTTTCAGGTTACAACATTCCAGAATGCCAAACAGAGGCGGCAGTAAAGGGGAGTAAGGCGCAATCAAGGTAGCCAATGCTGACTAAGGAGACTTCCAGCTACCTTTTGACCTGCCTGTCCTGTGATAAAGTCCTCTAGGAAAGCCAGCATGGTGTAGTGGTTAAGAGCAGGTGGATTCTAATCTGGAGAATTGGGTTTGATTACCCACTCCTGCACCTGAGTGGCGGAGGCTTATGTGGTGAACAAGATGTGTTTCTGCACTCCTACGTTCCTGCTGGGTGACCTTGGGCTAGTCCCAGTTCTTTGGAACTCTCTCAGCCCCAACTGCCTCATAAGGTGCCTGTTGTGGGGAGAGGAAGGGAAAGGAACTTGTAAGCCATCTTGAGCTCCTTATAGGAGAGAAAGGTGGGCAATACATCCAAACTCTTCTTCTCCCATATGAGCAGTGGACTCAATTCTGGAGAACTGGGTTTGTTTCCCCACTCCTCCAGATGAGCAGCAGAGTCTTGCCTGGTGAACCAGAAACTCTTCTTCTACTTTGCTTTCTAGATGGCAGCCTTTAAGGTGCAAACCTCACCGTGCCATGCAAAGCAAAAGAAACACACTGCAGGCAACCCCCATCTGAGAAGCTCAGATACCCACACAGGCCATCAGTAGCTAAGAGCAGTGTGAGACCAGATCTTTAAAATTAAGTCTATCATCGGAAGGTTTGCTCCCTGGTGCCTGCTTAATGGAGTGAGGATGCTATGGGCAAAAAACCATAATTGAACAGGGACTAGTTCCTGGTGGGGAGGGGGCAGACATTCTGGAGCAGTGGGAAACTACCAACATCCATTTCCTGTCATTCTTTCACTGCAACTGTGCAGGTTTGAAAGTAATGAATTTGTTCTGTCAACCAGAAATCTAGCAGGTTCTCCTCCCCTCCGTTTTATCCTCACAACCACATTGTGAGGTAGGTAACTATTGAGATCAGCTACTTTCCACATGTGTGAGTGAGCTGATGATTCAAATAATTCAATCGCTTTCTTCCGGAGAATTGTTTCTCTTGGTTTTCCATTGCAAGTTAGAGGATATGCACGCCTTTCTCCAGAAAATGAGGCACTTTATGTTTGTAGTGTCCCTGATGACTTTGTTTAGGTACCCGATGTATAACACAGCATTCTAAATCCATAGCTCAGGCATGGACGCAGGGCTGTTGTTTTTTTTACACCTGAAGTGACTGAAGTCTGAGCCCACACCCTGCTCAACTCCAGCCTTGTGATCCTGTATTTTCATGTTTACAATCTGACTGGCCTGCCTTACAAGGATTCAGGAGGACTCACTGGATTCAATACATAGGTGTATATCCACTAATGCTAGAGGTGTACAGAGGAAGAAGGAGGTTGTAATCAGTAGCTTACAGAGGTCACAACGTCTCTTCACCCTTTTGAAAATCTTGCTACTAGATAGCTGCTTGCATTTCACACACTCATAGCAGCCGAACAGACTATGAAAAAGCAGTTCCAGTTAGTTTGATTGGCATACAACAGACTCTGAATAAGCATTAAGGATCAGAACTCCAGTGAATTAAGAGAAATCCAAGTGATATATGAGGAAGTAAACTAAAAAAAACCTATCTGGGCAACCAGTGTCAGAAAGTTTGCCCATAGCATTTTGTTTGCATTCTGCATCCTGTTGCAAGCAGCACTATTTGTAGAGACCTTCAGAGCCGCAGGGGAAGAATTTTAGCTTTCAAAGAGGCTTGGACAGATTTATGGAGGAGAAGTCGATCTATGGCTACCATCCTTGATCATCCTTGATCAGAGATTGCAAATGCCTAGATGGACTCTGGTCTGATCCAGCAGGCTCTTTCTTATGTTCTTAATGCTAGTTCTGTTCTTTCCTGGCGCAACTCAGAAAACCTATTTTGCACCCAGCACCATATAAATGAATCTAGTAAAATGTACAGCGCACTTTGTTTCCTATTTTAAGACTACCGTGGCAGATTGTGGGCTTAGGCACCACGCCTTCATTTTTAATTTTTTTCCTCTTCCTTCCTGCCACTTCTGTGCTATAACAAACATCCAATCTAATGATGACTACCTAAAGTCCCACAAATTTGTGATGTACATGGTTTTGTGATCGTGTTACCTATGACTAGGTATTGGCGGTAGAAAGAGCCATCAAGCTGCAGTCAACTTATGGTAACCCTTGTGGTTTTCAAGGCAGGAGATGTTCAAAGGCAGTTTGCCATTGGCTGCCACTGCAAAGTGACCCTGGACTTCCTGGGTGCAAATAATAACCAGGGTTCACTCGGTTAGCTTTTGAGATCGAATGAGATTGGGCTAGCCTGGCTCATCCAGGCTTATTAGGTATTTACAATACCTTAAAAAGTGCTATTGTGTGGCTTTTGTTTTTGGAACTTATTTTTATTTATTTATTTATTTATTTATTTATTTATTTATTTATTTATTTATTTATTGAACTTTTATACCGCCCTATCCCCGAAGGGCTCTGGGCGGTGAACAACATGTAATAAATACAATCATAAAACCATCCTAATTTAATTAAAATCTATAAAAGCAGTGAGATACTAACTGTGGTGCTAATAGTTATAAAGTAGTTGGCGCCCAGTAACCCATCTCAGGCCAAGCTTGAACCAGAATTTGCCATCAGAGTTGAAACCCCCAAAACGAAAAAAACCCCAAAAACATTAACAAAGCTGCCTTCAAGCCAATCGCTAAGCAATCAGTTCAGGCACCTGATCCCAGCAAGAGCCACTTCAGAGCATCATTGCAGCCCTGGGGTCTTCTCCCAAAATCAAACTATCTGTGACTCTTTTTAATGACCCGGGTGTGAGCACATCGTAGAAGAATGTACTGGGGAAGAATAAATACCTTGCTATTTTAGTCACAGCTGTGGTAAAGCCAAGTATTTCATAAAAACCAGGCCAAGCAAATACAACTGCCTGTCTGACTCGACATCAATATCCGACTTTCATGAGAATCTAAAGTGAAATTGAAATATGAAGATGTGCCCAGGTAACTGCTGTCACTCATATCAGTTTCTTTACATGGCCCCCCTGGGAATTAAGAAGAGATGCTTCTAAAACTGCCATACAACCAGGTTTTTAAAAGACTGTGTGTTGTGTATGTGTGTATGGGGGGGTGGGGGGGCAGGGCAGGCTGAATACAAGAATTTTGACAGGCACAAGGGTAGCAGATCAGTTGCTCCCCTCACGTTTGCAAACATTAAGACATCAGTGCAACCTTTGCTAATTAACCAGCGGTCCATGCCAAAAGGACAGTAGAAACTCCCCCTCCAAAATACCTGACCCCATCTCAGTTCAGTGCCTGTTTGAGATTGGTCATCTTTAAAGAGGCACTTAAGGTTATAAGAACCCTGTGCTCCCATCCTCCCTCAACAGTCGAAATCTCTCAGGCATCTGCACAAATAACTGCTACCTGCAATTAATGAGGGGGAAAGATGCAATCTGAAGCAGAGAAAATACCCTAGCCCGAAATGCATTTTTTCCAGCCTAAAAATATGAAAATCATAATTTCCCATCTTTATTGTCACTTCTATCAGTCCTTAGCAGCACACCCCTCAAGGCAAGCGAAACCATGGCAACACTACCAGCTCCTGGTTTGAAATATGGACAGTTTTACAGTGCTGGATTTCAAATACTTGCTTAAAAAGGAGCCAGGATCAGTTTTGTATTTGATAAGCCTGGTTGGAGACAGGAAAAGGTGAAAAATTTCAATTGGTTTAGTCCTAGCCCCACCCCATACACAGATCCTTCTGCTCTGGCTGTAACAGGGCCTTCACGGCAATGGTTCTTTTGACGCTCCACTGTTATGACTGCAATTCTCCTTCCAAGGAAGCCTACCCTAGCCCCTCCCTGCCTGCTTTTAGAAAGCGCTACAAGATGCTTTCACTGTAGAAGAAGAGTTGGATTTATATCCCCCTTTCTCTCCTGTAAGAGACTCAAAGGGGCTTACAAACTCCTTTCCCTTCCCCCCTCACAACAAACACCCTGTGGGGTACTGTATATACTGGTGTACAAGACTACTTTTGAACCCTGGGAAATCATCTGTAAAGTGTCGGGTCGTCTTATACGCCGGGTACTCTTATATGGCGAGTATATCCCAAACTCTATATTTTAACTGGAAAAGTGGGGGGGTCGTCTTATACGCCCAGTCGTCTTATACGCCGGTATATACGGTAGGTGGGGCTGAGAGAGCTCAGAAGAACTGTGACTAGCCCAAGGTCTCCCAGCTGGTGTGTGTTGGAGTGTACAGGCTAATCTGAATTCCCCAGATAAGCATCCACAGCTCAGGCGGCAGAGCAGGGAATCAAACCTGGTTCCTCCAGATTAGAGTACACCTGCTCTTAACCATTGGTCCTGGTCTTTGTGATTTCAGTTGAGCTCTTTTGTTCAGATAAAAATGACTGACTGAACAAAAGCCTGAAAAAAAGGCAGAGGAGAACAGGATCAAAGGTTCTTTAAAAAAAATCAAACCACAGAAGTTAAAACGATAGTCACAAAAGTATGCTGATAACTGTTATCTGCAAAACATCCTTTGCTGAACTGTACTCCTGAAAGCCACATCTCTTTGATGAGTACTTATTTATTTCATTTAGACTCTGTCTTTCTCACAAAGACTAAGCATCTGCACAGTGATGCTGAGGGAACATCTGAACTAACCTACAAACTGCCACCTCATAAGCTGATTCAGTGGATGGACAAACTTGTTTAAGCGGACTGGTTTAAATTCAACTTTCTCCAACCGAAGCTGGAGACTCAAAACAAGTAAAAACCATTGAAGGAAAAAAAAACCGTAGGCAAGGAAATTTGGAGTCTAAAATGTTGAATCAGTTAAGATTAGCCAATTACTCATCTCTGGTAAATGTGTCATCCTTTCCCTCAAACAAAACTGTTAAAGTTAGTTTACTTTCTTCGTTACATTAGAAAAACCACAAAGTATCTCTTTTTTTTCACATTTACAGATTATAGGCTACAGTGTTCAAGAAGACCATGAACAGTGTCTAAACTCGCAGAAATACATACGCAGAGATTTTTGTCACCCGGCTTAACTGACACAGATAGAATATTTCACTCTTTGAAAATTCTCCCAGCATGTTTGTATGCTAGAAGGCAAAGAAAAACCAACATGTTGTGAGATAGTAGACACATTCCCCCCCTTTGGTGGTCTTTAGCATGAAGAACCGGCCAACTGTCAAGAGAAGTCAAAGGTTGCTCTACCACACAACCTCTTGGGAACTGCCATTTTTGGTTTTGAAAGATGGTTCTGCCAATCCTTTGGTCTTGTACCTCATCCCCTGAGGTACACAAAGATAAAAGGGACTGCTCTATTATGACTTAGGTATTGGGGCATCTATTCCAGTTCTGTGTACAGTGGCTCCTCCTCACTGCCATCAATAGCTTGCTGTTTTTGGCCACCTCGCTTCGGAGCCACACTTGCTGTTTCTCACAACCTTCAGCCATTAGTCTGCAGATGTGAAGCTTCATGTCAGCTAATTACCAAAAATGAGCTCTGAGACCAAGCGAGAACGATCCTCACACATTTTAAAAACATGCTCTTATTTATCCAAGAGGCTAATGGGTCCAAAGGAGCCATTACAGTCTTTTGAAATAAATGGCCTTTGACCAATAAGAATTCCCCCATGGATTGAACCAGCTGCTTCCCAAGCAGTTACAACCAGCCATGTAAATCAGAACTTGACGGGGCTCCTCTGACTCAGATGGGCTGGTTAAGGCTAAATCGCAGCCAGGGCGACTTTGAGATGACTTCACTAGCCAGCTATGGTGAGGGGCTGCCAAGCATGTTTGGGCATCATAAACTTCTTGTGAAGTTCTGGGGAAAGAGAGGCTACGGGACGAAAGCTCACACAAGGAAGCATCCGCAGCACTTGGCCAAGCTCAACAAACAGCTAGCTATCCTACACAAAAAACAGAATGTACTGGAATCTTCTATTTGCCATTTTAGGCTCTGTGACTCAAGACAACAAGAATGACTCCACAAGGAGCTACCTTCTACTGAGACCATCTCTTGGTCTATCAAGGGCAGTGCTGTCTCCTTGTACAAGTAGCAGCTCTCTGGGGTCTTGGGTAAACCACCCAAGCCTGTTTAAAAAAGGTTATTTTGTACTGGAATGGAAGCATAATTTCATTTTCTTGGCCAAAACACTATCTGACAAGAAGGGTTTTAAACACTGCCCTTGAGCTAGGATTCAGTAGCTTCACTGATTTCTGACTTAACTGAGCTGTGGTCTCTCATATTCCAGCGGCAGAGAAACTTCACCGTCAAAGCAGAGAGCACAAACAGGACAATCTAATCTGCTTGAAGCACCCTGCAAAACGCCAAGAGCACTTGAGAGATACTTATTTTATCTTAAGCTCCCAGGCAGAAATCAAATGACTGATGTCATCCTGGCCCAGTGTGATTGCTTGCCCTTTTGCTATACCTCTCTTCCTGCAGTTCACACTGATACCCAAAGGAAGTTAGGAAAGCTGCTGAAGAGAAACATGGATCCTGTATCTCAGGAGTTAATCCACCGCCTCTTCAGTGATGTTCTCAATTCATGTTAGCCCCATCGAGAGCACCAAGTATGTGCTAGTCCTGCGAAAAATGGAAAGCAAACCTCACTCTTGCAAGCATTCCATGGCACCGCCTCTGTCAGGCCTGCCACGGTCCACCCTGCAGAAGACAAGTGCTTCACCTAGAGTTGCAAAAGAGATCGTGGATGTTGGAAGAGAAGGACTTCACGCTGTTTCCTGCCTCAACCAGAGAGGGGGTTTGACTAGTTAGCCAGATGCTAGATAGGGACCTAGGCATTGTCACCTTTACTCTATCATGCTGGCTCTATCCCTTTGATGTTAGACCTATACCCTTAGGGACTTCCTTCCTTTCGGTCTCTCACTCTCTCTCGCACTCGACATCTTGGTCTCCAAGCATCTCCAGCACCATGTGCGTAGAGAAACGGTATAATCTCTACGAGGAGATTATTCAACAGTGGAGAAGGCCGTGAAAGATATAGGGTTGTCAGCCTTCTGCTGAGAATAGTGGGAGCTTGTGAGGAGGGACAGAACCCTTGAAACCCCAGTGTCATTTCCAGTGAAAAACCTGGAAGTGACATTACAACCACCAATGACACTTTACTAATTTGTAATATGTGCAATGCTTCCCCCCCCCCCCCCATTTTCCTTATACTGACTGGAAGAAAGCAGCAGGAGGGCAGCAAGGGAATACCCACCACCTAACTCCCTGTGGGTAACCTCAAGGAGAAGGAGGGAAAATGATAGTCCTTGTTCTGGAACCAGCAACTCTGTCCTCTATCTTAGGCACAACTTCACTAGAGATGCTTGAACATATACCAGCTCAGCTTGCTTCCTGTTCGACAGTGATGGTCAAGTAGCTAATTATTTGATAGGCTGTCAAGGCGTTCACAACCTGCTTGTGTGTATTGACAGGAACAGGCTCCTTGCAGCCACCAGAAGCAAACGCCCAGCTACTCCCACAACAGGATCTGATCTCCCAATGGGAAAATGTTTCCTCTGTACCCAGGAAGGGGGCAATCAGGAGCTGACTCCTACCTGATCTGCTAGAAATGGGTTCTTTGACCTCCCATCCTTGCTGAGATGCAACCAAAAAAAAATAGGGAAGGGGAAAGCTGAGCAGAAAAGCCCAAAAGATTTTGCTTCACTTATCCCCACTCTTTGTACAGCCCAAGCTGATAGTTAGAGTGAGAAACTTTCTCTTTTCCGGTTCCCTTTTGCAATGCAGAGGCTAAAAGTACTGCATCTGTCCCCATGCATCCTAGGGAAGGAGAAATGACCTATCCGCTTTTGCAATGCAGACATTAAAAACCTTCCATCTGTTCTTGCCCAGCTTGTGTGGGGGTGGGTGGGGGGTGGGGGTGGAATACGCTTTCTCTTTTGCAATGCAGAGATCAAAACCATTGTTTCTGCCTATGTCCAGCCTGGATGGGCTGGAGAAGCTCCACTTTGCCACCACTGCACAGCTATTTTGCTGAGGAACTGCTGTGGATAAGAAACCCAACTTTCAGCTGATTCCTCTATCATCTGCAAGTCAGCTGACCAAAAGGCAGCTGCAAACTTTTCCCACAGCTATACAAGATGCTCAATGCAACCTGAAAATACCCCGATCAGCCACCGTCCGATTTTACGTGACAAATGAGGGAAGTCTCTCTCCTGAACAGTCTGCTGCAAAATCAGCAGCATCACTAAACTTCACTGTGTAGGGCAGTTAGCAGTTTCTAACGGTTCCACCCAGCCTGTGGATGCCGCTTTCCTGCCTTGTTACGAGAAAGGGCTGTCAGGGTTCCCAGAGCCCTTCACTCCTGTACCTGCTGAGTCAACCTGTAGCACCAGAACCATTTGCTTCATTCAGGAGCAGCAGTGGCGTAGTGGTTAAGAGCAGGTGTACTCTAATCTGGAGGAACCAGGTTTGATTCCCCGCTCTGCTATCTGAGCTGTGGAGGCTTATCTGGGGAATTCAGATTAGCCTGTACACTCCAACACACGCCAGCTGGGTGACCTTGGGCTAGTCACAGTTCTTCTGAACTCTCTCAGCCCCGCCCACCTCACAGGGTGTTTGTTGCGAGGGGGGAAGAGAAGGGAGTTTGTAACCCCCTTTTAGTCTCCTGCAGGAGAGAATGGGGGATATAAATCCAACTCTTCTTCTTCTTTGTCGAATTTATGCATAAAAAGAAGAAAACCCCCACAAAAACATACCCAGCCACACATAATACATCATAGTCTGTCTTCAAGATGCTAGAGCGGATAAAATAAATGCACACCTATTTTGAATCATTTCAGCATCTTTCCACACTTCAGGAGTCTCCCTCCATCCAAAAAAGTTACAATGGCAGGACTTTTGGAAAATTCCACTGCGGATAAATACACTGAGGATTAAAAGGACAGAGGGGGAGTGCCATATTCCTTCCATCTGCACATACTTCATTACCATGAATATACCAGCATTAAAGAAAAAAATACACAACCGAAAAGTTTGCTGGATCTCAGAAGATGAAGGAAGGGGGGAAGGGGCAGAACAGCAGCTCCCTCACTCCCCTCCCCCCACAATTCACTGGCACCTTCTCCTGCTGCACGTCTACTCACATCTACTTACACTCTCCCCTTAAGTTTGCCTTTGCTCTTAAGTCCTTGCCAAACATCCCAACTGTTTTGAAAACCTTAGTTCTTGGAAGCAGAGTTAAGCAAAATGAGCACACACATGTTGGCAGAATTTGTTCTAATCACCGATTATTCTTTTTTCTAACTGGAGAGAAAACGTGCCCTTTGGCTCCCAGATTGCAACACAGTTGTTGAAGAAAACTGAACTGCTGTTCGATCTGGAGTCCCAGGTCTTTTGATCTGTTCCTGCAGCCAAAAGAGTTCATGGCCAGTCACTACCACCAAACATCTTAATGTTAAGCTTCAAGCTGCTCTGAATACCCCTGACGATGTCCCCCAAAGTATGTGTAGCTCTGCAGTAGGACAAGAGATGCTCTCAAGGGGTTGTTTGTGGTCCGAAGAAAGATACAGGGTAACTCCTTTCCTGCCATTTGCAGTATCGATCTGAATTGGACTCTGAAGTATTTGAGGTCATTAGTTCCTCACAGTCGCCATGGGGCTGCATAGAAAGCCAGGTGGTCTCCCCCAACCCCATTTATGGCCAAACATGGGTTGGCCTTTATTTTGTGACCTCTACAGTAGATTGTGAAGATTTCAATGCACATGGAAAGTACAGGAGACGAGGAAGGCTTGGGAGGGAAAATGAATAGTCCGCTCCTGGTGAGATTGAGTTCGAGGCATCAGGCTGAAGGGGCCATAGGAAGACAGAAAGAGCTGGAAGGACAATGAAAGCAACAGAAAGGAAAGCAGATAGCTTCCATGGTGAAGAAGCACAGAAATCAAGGAATGAGAAGGTGAAGAGGAATGGTGGATTTAGAGTGGATCTGGGAGGAAGAGCAAGCCAAGTAGGAGGCAAATGAGGAGGAAATCAGTTTGTAATTGACAGTGTCAGCTGATTAGGTTGCCATTCTCCCAAGGCACAGGTGTCAAGCTCGTGGCCCTCCAGATGTTATGGACTACAGTTCACATCATCCCCTGCCAGCATGATGCTGGCAGGGGATGATGGGAACTGTAGTCCATAACATCTGGAGGGCCGCGAGTTTGACACCTATGTCCCAAGGGCATGAGAACCTGCATGAGAATGTGAACTGAAATGTCAGGTGGAAGAAATGAGCCAGGACTGGGGACTAGAGGAGGAATCCCAACCACCACCTACTTCCCAAGCACCTTTAATGACTTCCAACTACACTGCACAGGACATTGAATAAGACTCTTGCACCACCAAGGACTGGCAACCTCCCTCCCGCCCAATCAAACTATGAGAAATACAAGTGGCTTCTTGGCTGGATTTCCACAATGGTCTTTTATTAGATCTCTCCAGGCAAGTGCATTTGGGCGGTTTTTGAAGAGCTTGCAAAAAAAATGGCAGCGTGGAGATTGCCAGGGCAAAGGATGGACTGCACCTGAAGGGAAACAATGAAAAGACTCAATGGAGGTTAACTGGGGGTAGCAGAGGGGTTATGAAGGTGACACAAATATCGACAAACTGCTCCCAGCCTTAATAATTTGGACGCGTTGAAGACGACGGCTGAAAACAAGAACATCCATTCATGTTCAGAGCATGCTGAGCTAGAAACAAGGGCAACCTTCAAATTACTGGATGAAAGAGCAACCTCTTTGGCTGTCTCAGCACAGAGCAATTAAAAATGAAGCAAAATGTTACCTACAGCAAAGTAGCATGTAGATTACCCCATCCTGCAAACCAAATGGCTACACTTCAGAACTACTGTTGTATAAATGAAGTTTCGAGACCCATGTTGAAGGCCAAATGGGTCAAGGAAATGTTGCTGATGAGCTTGGGAGAGAAGTAGGCAAGACTTGTCCATGTGGTGCAGAAGGTGTCCTTCCAGAGGAAGAAACTCATCTGAACTCTTCTCACAGAATCCAGCCAGGCTTTGATGATGGGAAAAACAGTGTTAAAGCATCAGAGGTAATTCTTAGTGTCAGCTATGATACCCAGATTGATATGAAAAGCATTCCCCTTTGAGACATCAGCAGGAATTGTTATGAAAAATGACAAAGTCGTCCCAGTCTTCAACGCCGGTGGTCCCAGTACATCTCCACAGAAACTCAGATTTGAGCTGAGAAGGTTTCTATGTTCTTCACATGCCAGCTGAGAAGTTGCGCCAGAGAAGCAAATCAAACATCTTTCCTTGAGCCACTGCAGAGTGAAATCAGATGTTCGTTGCTGGAAATTATTGTCACCTCTACATGCACATTTCACTGAACAAACCCTTGAAAGTATAGGATTCAGTGATAAAAGGTGCTCCAGTAGATATTGAGACAGAGTTGGTAAGAAGTAAGTACTTCCATCAGTAGATTTCTAGTACAAAGTGTATCTATCAAATAGTTGTATAGCGGAGTTCAATAAGGGGTCCAGTTGCACAGGCTGGTCCAGACTCACAGCACAGCAGAATCTGTCAGAGCGCTGGCAGAATTTCTCAAGGGCATCCTTCCCATGGAACCAGATGATTGAAATATCATCACTCCATCTCAGCAAGAGTTGAGGAAGCAATCTAACTATATCATAAATGCACTGGGGTCATGTAGGTATCCTACAGCGGTGCTATCTGCTTGAAGATACTTCTCCATTGGTTGTTGTGGGTTTTCCAGGCTGTGTGGCCATGGTCTGGTGGATCTCATACTTCTCCATATTTGAAGTTGAAGTGAGGGAGGACCAAGTCGCAACTTTTTGAAAAGTTGTGCCAGCCATTTATTTACAGAAAAGCTGGGTCTTGCTAACAGCCATCCGAGGTGATATAAATGCTATTTCAGGGGTAGGGAACCTGCGGCTCTCCAGATGTTCAGGAACTACAATTCCCATCAGCCCCTACCAGCATGGCCAATTGGCCATGCTGGTGAGAAACTGATAAGAGTATAGTTCCTGGTATCTGGAGAAACCTGAATTAATAACTATTAATAGAAATGCTAAGTTTAACAGTGCAGATGATAATGGTTTAGATGAAAGCAGCGCTAAAATAACATTTTAAAACACTGCAAGAGAATCTGTACTTCTTTGAAAAACAGACTAATGCTGCTGTGGCTGCCGCTGAAGAGTGCAAGACCGCACTTCGTTTTTTATGTTGAAAGAGGTACAGCACAGAGTCCCAACGACAGAGTCCACATGACAAGACTTTCCTGTTATGAAACTGGTGAAGACAATGGGAGGTACAGGATTTTCCCACTTAATGTTTCTTGAGGAGCTGAGGAGCCTGGACAAAGCTTGATATATTTCTATATAATTTGCTCCAGCACCCCAGAGGACTCTTCTCTTTTCCAGAAAGTTCCCTAGTTTATGGGAGCCATTCCTCTGTGAAATCTTAAGAAAACGACCTATAAAAAGAACTGCCCCCAATCTGCTATCTGTCATCTGACTTGCTTATGACCACCACAACCCTTCATGCTCAGCCAGATTCTGAGGCTGTGAGTCGGCATTACACCCTACAGCAAATGTTGTGCTTGCCAACATTTCAGTCCAAAGCATGACTGTACACACTGCTCAGTTGGAATTTCTGACGGACAGGAGGCTTTGTCCTGCCCCTGGAAGGTGTTAACAGCCTATCACTTGTTAGGGCTAGGGCCCATCTGAATGCAGCTCTAACAGTGAAGAACCTCAGAGACCTGTTGAACCCAAGGGGAAGGCCAGGGGTTGACAGTATAGGGCCAAGAATAGGCAGTATGGGATGTAGCTCTGTCTGGCAAACAGTTCTGCCTCTCGGTGGTGATCAAGTGGCCCTGAGGTTTTAGGCCTTTTTCTGGTAATAAACAGGTGCTTCCTGAGCTGAAGAATCACATCCCCCAAACTCCCTCTTCATAAAGCATGAGGCACACCTTCTTACAGGAATAGAAATCCACACACACACACTCCATCTCACACATTTAAGTCTGTTTTGCCATCTTTCTCAGAAGACTAGCCCTACACTGCCCAAATGTGAAATGGTTCACAGAAGCGTGAGATGCTATAGTCTGTTCCTGTACAAGTGGACCAATGGAGCACCTCCTCCACACTTCAAGCATTTCTGGTCCACAGCATGCCCGGCTGTCTTTGCTTAATTACAGCTGGGAGAAATAAGTAGTTCTTTGACACCGTGAGAGTCAATATGGTCAAGCTGGAGAGCTCTTTGAGCAAAACCTATTATTTCCCCAATCAAAATGCCAGAGAAGCGGAGACAGAGCTAGCTTCTAATACAAGGTGTGGAAATCCACTGCTGTTTGGCCTCTGCCCAGTGTGGCGTGTATAGCTCTCTGGGCTACTGTTCATTTATCTGCTTTCAGATGAAAAACGGCCTCCTTTGCAGCTTGTTCTTTTAAAGAAAAGCATAATATGAGCTAAGTGAGGGTGTGAGGGGGAAAGGGTTACTGGTGAAATCTTGTCAGAGTCGCTTTGCATGGCTGAGTGGAGAAGAGGAGTTTGGATTTATACCTTACCTTTCTCTCCTGTAAGGAGACTCAAGGTGGCTTACAGCTCCTTTCTTTTCCTCTCCGCACAACAGACACCTTGTGAGGTAGGTGGGGCTAAGAGAGTTCTGAGATAACTGTGACTAGCCCAAGGTCACCCAGCAGGAATGTAGGAGTGAGGAAACACATCTGGTTCACCACATAAGCCTTTGCCACTCAGGTGGAGGAGCGGGGAATCAAACCCCGTTCTCCAGATTAGAATCCACCTGCTCTTAACCACTACACCACGCTGGCTCCCTGGAGTAGCACAGCACCCCAGGCAGGCCTGCTTTCCAGCCCAAATGTAGAAGATGCAATTGTTTGGCTTTGCCATTTAACCAGAGAGACAGAAGTTCTGCCTTCCTTGAAACAGTTCACATGAAAAGTTCCAAGGGTTCTTTTCCACCTGCATTAGCCAGCCAGGGTAAAAAAAAAAAAGGAAAAAGGACATTGTTCTCTTTTCCTTCCCCCAGTCCAATGGATGGGAATAATTTCCCCCTATCAGTATGAGACCACTGGCAAACTAGAAACCTTCGGAGAGCTGGGAATGCTATGGTTACAGAGATGCTTCTTCTGCCAACCCAACTTGAGGGATTGCTTTTAACAAGGAGCCAAAATATCTTAAGTTATCACCACCTGGCTAATAGCAGTTTGAAGATACTGCTTGTGCTTTGAGAGCTCATTACAGAAAGTAGTGTTTTTAAAAACAAACACACACCAAAATTCGGATATCTTTCCAGAAGCCCAGTGGCTTTTTGGAGGTATGGAATTCTCAAAAAACATCCCCCTGCAGAGAGGAGTGCATTGTCAGCAACCTACAAGAGGAACCATCTTGTAAGTCCCTGGCTTAGTGGTGGCAGGGGCTGATGGGAATTGTAGTCCATGAACATCTGGAGAGCCACAGGTTGCAGACCCCTGCCTTAGGGAATGAGATGATTCCCTCAGCCTCACTTTGGTATTGTTCCACAGTTACCTCATGTCTAGTTTCTGCTCTGGCAAGAAAAAAAGGGGCGGTGGTCAGAAAGCTCATTTTATTCTTGAATGGTTTTTTTTAAGTAGGTTTAGCATCCTTTCAACATCAAATTTCAACAGCTGCTTTATGTCCATATCACCCCACAAAAGACTAGGTCCATGTTTTGCATGCTGATTTTAAAAACATTTGTTTCTGCATTGCAGAAGGATAAAAATTCTGATGTTGTTGTTATACTATGCTAATAAAAGGCATTGAATTGAATTGATAAAAATTCTGCTCTTGTGCAAATCACAATCATAAATATTTTCACGAATTTTAGTTTAACAGATCAATTTTTTTAAAATTTAAAATGTGGAGGGAGGGGGCTGGCATGGAAAGGATTAGTTCTGGGATTTTTATTTTTATGTTCCTGAAGAGCCCAAATGCACTCTTCTGCAAGATAAAAATAGAAACAGTTAAGCCATCTAAAAAAATTATTTGGCAGGATTTTTCAAAGTACTTCTGCTTTCGTTCCAGAAACACAGCTGTAGAAGACAACTAGAAGAAATCTACCTCTGACATCTCTGCTCAGGTAAATATTTCCAGAATTGCAAAATATTGGACGATTCCACAAGCCTCCTTACTTTCCATACACACTCAGCCAAAGGAAATTTTGACCAATTCTGCAGCAAGAAAAAGAAATCCCATCAACAGCCTGGTCTGCTGAAGGAGTTAATGATGGAGTGTGGAAACACTGAACAAAATGAATGAAGGATTTGGAACTGTGTGCAAGTCAAAGAAGCAGCCATTAATTCAAAAGCCATGATGGCACCCAGGCAATTCTCCTCTCTCAAAGCAGAAGTCCTGCAAGTCGCTTATCTTGAGGGGATTTGGACACAGCTTCCCTGGGGTGTTGGTGGCAGTGACAGGCCCATGTCCCAACTGGGCGGAGGCACGCAAGGACTCCAACAAAGACAGAGGTGGGCAGGGCTAGGCCCAGCGGGCCAGAGAAAATCATCCAAGGATGGTGGTAGGCGGCAAGAAAGGCCCCGCTAAACTGGGCTGCAGCCTGGGCACCAGGGGGGAGGCCAGGGGTTGCAGAGGGAAACCCAACAAGAAGATGCAGTGAAATCTGAGGAAGAGTGAGTACTTGTTGTGAAAACTCTGAGTCCCACCTAGGATACGTCTGGGTCCTACTGTTAGTACATGTGTACCACCAGGTGAGAGCTATTGTTATAACAGAGTCATGCAATGGAGACTTGGTTCTTTGATCTACTGGTGAAGAAGGCCTGAGATTTAGGTATGAGACAGCAAATTGACCAGCTATATGGTTTTCCAGATGGCTTTAGGAAAGGTGTAGCTAGCAGCCAATTGGCCATGTTGGCAGGGGCTGATGGGATTTGTAGTCCATGAACATCTGGAGAGCCACAGGTTGCAGACCCTGTTTTTGGGTGAGGGAGAAAGGTAGAGACATTGCTTCCATAGAAATAGCCCCCACACCCTATCCCACCTCAGGTCTGGCTGGTAACAGTCATTGTGGAATTTATTTGGTGCTATTCCAGGTTCCACACCATTCTGCCCATCAAATACAAAGCCACATAATTTCAGCCTCCACAGAAAGCCAGTGGCATCAGCCCTATTCCACGCCACTCTCTGCTTATCCACTTCCTTCTTACGCCAAGCCTGACAATATGTAACCTGGGATGGAGATGTAAACCCATCTCCCACCCCTCCGGCACCTTGCACTGACCAAAGGAGAAAGAAAAGAGTCCCATCGGCCAAACGCCCACAATAGATGTCTGTCTTCGTGTTCCAGCTGGCTTGTAATTAGGCCCGTGGTCAGCGTAGGCAGAGGCAGGGCAGCCGGAGATAACATCTGAGTGGAGATCGCCAGCGGGAGCCGGAGGTCCGTGTTCCCTAAGTGAGTCTCAGCGTGCTGGTTCCTGGCACCTTTTATTGTTATTCTATGAGTGTAGGAGGAGGAGGGACGGGGAGTTCGGGGAGGCCCGGGGGAGGGGAGGTCGGAGATCATCATGTGATGCATGATCTCACCTGGCTGCGTCACCCGGAGAAGGAAGCGTAAGCGTCCTAGGAGCCTAATCCTCACCTGGGGGGCAAGACCATTGTCCCACATAGCCCGGTGACTGAGTGAGACAGTTCATGACCCGTGACTCCTTAGGGGGATGAGGAGTGGGGGAGTCTTGGTCGCGACCAGAAGGCCGTGGAGTCCGTTGGCGTTCCAACGTTCCACGGTGCTGCTGGGTCAGCAGTGCATTACTACATCTCCTCCTTTTTACATTTTAGAAGGGGACGAAATGCTAAGGGGGGTGATTTAAAGGGGCGGCTTGTCTCCTCCGCCCGTCTGGTCAAGCTGACCGAGGAGGCTGCTTGTGTAACATTAGAACTTGGTTGCTGAGGGTAGAAGGGAAATTCCGAGGGCTTCTTACACACGTTACAGGCAATATGGAACACACATTGAAACGAAAGAAACAAGATCCGATACTTGAGGGCACACAATTAAACCAATGCAGAGGCTGCACAATAGCACTCAACCATCCTCGGCAGCCAGCTCCAGAGGGCTGACCACCAATGGGGAGACAAAACATCATATTTCAGATTAGATACAACTTCTTGCAGCTCACGTACTTTCATATGAATCAATTTAAGAATTATCAGAAGAAGATTAAAAAAAACAACACATATTATGTACATTCTCACAACCTTGGTGATGTAATAACAATAAGTAATCAATAAGCGGACACGATTGTCTAGGAATTAAGCAGCCCGAGTTCCTGCTGCTTTCGGGAGGCCAAGGCATCCAGAGCAATGGAAGTGGGGAAGTTGATGGACCCTTGGGGGGCACAGGCCAGGCGGTAATAGTCTCTTAGCATTGTAGAGAAGCGAGTCCGGGGACTCCCACTACCGAGGAAGTGCGAGGAGGCGAACTCTGCCCGAGGAGGAGAGAGGGGCGACCAGCGTCAGCTCCGACAGGAGGGTCCGAAGAGCAGAAGCGGAGGCTGGCCAGCGTCGGGCTCGGGGTGGAGCCACAGAGGGTGGGGCGATGGTGAGGCTGACTGAGGCAACAAGAAGTTCCGGCAGAGAGTGGTGGGAATGTAATTAAGCGTTCTCTCCCGCGGGTCCAGAACAGCCCTGGGGAGCAGGATGTTTCGAACACGGGGGAATGTCCTCCGTGTGTGTGCAGTTCCAACTGGCGAGCCCGATGAATGGGCCAGGTCGGTTCCCGTTTGGCTGCGCCCGGTGATGCGGCGCAGGTGTTGGAGATGATGGTTAAGCGACAGTCTTGGTGACAAGGGAGAAGCCAACCCGGGGTTTGGGCAGCGGGTCCCCAGTCAGCTCATAGAGTACACCTGATGGATGAAGGAGGCATTCATGAAGGGAGCTTAGCCAGACTCCACTAGGAAGTCTCGAGGCTTTGCAGGCGGGGAGCAGGCAGGAGCTTAGCAGGCTCCGACTCCTAGAGTACTGGCCCAAGGCAGAAGAAGATAGAGGCGTTGGCAGCCCGGCAGCAAACTGCTCCCAGATGTTGGTCTGGTGAAAGCTCGTCAGGGGTGGCCACGATGCGCCATCGGCAGGAGGCAACAGAGCAGGCAAAGGATGGTGGCGCCCGAGTTGGCGGTGATGATAGCAAAGGCGGCACAGGGTTCTCAGGTGTCTCGGGGGTGGTCTTGCTGGCGCCCAGCGGCTCCTAGGAGGCTTGGCTGGTGGTGGCGTCTCCCCAGGTCATTCGGGTCTTTGGAAACGTTGGCGGCCAGCGTTCCTATTGAGACCGCTAGGCGGGATCCTTTAGAAGATGTGTTCCATCTCCGGGATAGGGTTGGTTTCCTCACAAGCCATTCCATGGGTTGGCCACTGTCATGGCGAATCAGTCCACAGGGACCTGTAGGAAGAGGGACTGAAACACACCCCTTTCCCAGGTTATGGGGGGGGGGGGCGGGTCCCAGGCTCAGTTCTAGAAGCGGATGGCGGGAGATCAGGATCGGAGTTTTGTTTGAGTTGGGGTTTAGAAGTTTAGAGTTTAATATAAGAAGGCTTGTTTGCAGCCTGTGAAGGTTGCTTTTAATGCAATCCTACTGGGGCCGCCCTACTCCCTCTTTCTTTAATTGTTTGACAGGGGAGGGCGGAGGTGAAGCGACCCTGGTGAAGGCCAGCTTCAGAAGCGTCATCAGGGTGCGTCAAGAGAATTCGAGCCTCGAGGACAGAAGCGGGTCCTAGAGGATTAATGGGTATGCATGCTTAATCAGCAACACAAAGGGGCTTTTAGGCGCCTTTTGGAGATGGTGCATCCGGAGAATGATGCAATCAGTTAAGAGGGCGAATTCCTAAGCACACAAACAAAAGGGGGGGTTTTCTTTGCAAGGGAGTTGCACTTACGTGACCTTGGTGGCTAGCGCCCAGGAAGCTGGATGGTGCTAAAGTTTGTGATCGAATTATCTTGGGGAATTGCAGCCTGCGGAACCGCTCCTTAAGGCGGTTTAAATAAAAATGGCCTAGCGATGGTATTGGTAAAGTTGCCAGGCTGGGCAACATAACCCAAACAGGTTTTAGGTATTAGGGGGGCATAATGGTAGGCAGCCCCTTGCAACCTGGGGCCTGTCCAGCAGTGCTGCATTATCAGGGGCCGGGCCCGTTTAATCCAGGGAGATGATCAGTCCAATTGGCCCTCCCGCCTCTACTAGTCGAAAAAACAGAAGGAGAGGAGGGGAGAGGGAAACAGTTTTCTTCACGAGTGAAAGTAATTTTGAGGAGAGAATTGCGGTGGGATCAATGATCTGTGGCGGCTTTACCCATCCCCAGACCAAAGTCGTTTTGACCTGACTCATGAGGTCCCTTCCCCAGAGATTGACATGGATGTCTAAAAGCGATGGGGCGGACTATCGAAGCTGCCGCTCGAGTCCTGGGCTGTTGACCGTGGCGGGCGGATCTCCGTCGGTTTGTCTCCACCCCCCCAGATGTCGCGAACTGACCTCGGTGGAAGCCCACTGGTGGGGCCACTCGGCTGCTCTGATGGCGGTAACATCGGCGCGTGTCCCGCGGGCCTTGAACTTACACTTATAGAGCTCCAGGTATGGGCGGGAGCTCCCGATAGAAGCGTCTCCACCGCTTCGGCGGTGCCGACTGCGGCTGCTAGGGCTTGCTTAGCCTTTATTGGGTCGGCAGCGGGCAGCGCATGGGAGCAAAGAAGAATCAAACTGGCATAGCTGGCTCAATGAAACTCCTGGGATGTTTGTCCAGACTTGGGGAGATGGATGGGTCCTTGGTGCGTGGAGTAAATCACTCCGGGGGCGATGAACAGTCCCTGTTCAGCGGCAGGAGCGCTGGCAGCACTAGCCCAATAGTGCGATGCCGGGGATGGGCAAATCATACTGGGTTAGGCGACAAGAACCTGCATTGAGGGAACTTAAAGAGGGAGATGGGCTGGGTGCATCTTGGCCCGAGATGCCACGAGAGGGGAGTGAAGGTTTTGGCAGGGGCACTTGGTGTTTGGGTCTGCTCTAGTATTCTCCTCTCCCTTGGTCCTGGGCTGGGGAGGCCGGCGGGGAGTTTCCCGGCGGGCAGTGGTTTCAGTGGAAGCCTGTGGTGGGCACCCGGGTTTTAGGTGGCCTTCTCCTCCTGGGGGAGGGACCCTCCTCCCATCGGGGTTGCTTAGGCCCCCACCCGGGCTGCCTACACTCCCGCCCGGAGGTGTCGGGTCTGCAGCAGTTAAAGCAGTCATCCTGAGGGCTGCCTCCCGCCCGGTGGAAGTGCTGCGGTGAGGAGAGCCCCAGCAGGTGGGCGGAGGATCCGATGTCCTGGCAAGCCTTAAGCATGTCGGCCAGTTCAGGATCTTTGCCCAGGCCCGTGATTGCTCTCGCGGCACTCCGTGGAAGCGTTCTCTTTTCTTGAGCGCATGAGGAGCTCGTTTTGGAGCCTGCCGGCTATCTACCTGCCTCTTGGCTTCCTGGAGCCTGTTCCTGAAGCTTCGGCATAGGGCTCTTGGGGTTTTGCAGGATGGTGGGCTTCTGGAGTTGGCTGGCCGGCATTGGGGACTTTGATAAATGCCTTATAGAGGCGCCTCGAGCTAAAGGTGGCCTCAGGCAGGACAATCTGATCGTTAGGGGTTGGCAGCAGCCGGAAACCGTAAAGCTGGCTGTGCGCGCCGCCGGAGAGGCGCTCCCCTATGATATTGCTAGGCGGAACTCGCTTTCCAGATCACAAATTGTGCAGAGACTCAGGAGCATCACGAAGGTGGTTTTTCAGTCGTCCGGAACCATTAGGTGATTCCCTCCAGCGATTGCCTCCAGCATGCCTCTCACGTAGGGGCTAGTGATTCCTCACGTCTCGCGCTCGCTTCTGGAACTCAGTGAGGATGTTATATAGCTTAAAAGAAGGCCCGTTTTCGACAGCCGAATGGCGCCACCCTCCCCTCGGTATCTGTGAAATGAATGGGGCACAATGCAAGAATATGGCATCGTCTTCCGTCAGGGTTTCTTTCTTCTGCAGAATCGTGGCTATCACGTTCTCGAGAGTTTTCGAAACCAGCCATTACGATGGCTGATGGAGATGCAGTGGCTTGAGGAAAATGAAGGCGAACAGGGGGAGAGGCGGCTGAGCCAGCGGGAGAGTTGAAATGGTGGAGGAGCAAAGGGGGGGGCAGAAGGAGGACAGGCGTCCAATTTAGTGGATAGAAAAATTCCGGAGGTTGAAATTGAAGGTGAAAGGTCGAAGTGACCTACAGCAAAGGGAGCCATAGGTCTGCAGGCTGATGGCGACATAACGGCCTCCGCGTCAGTAGCAGTGACATCGTAGCGAGGCTCTGTCGCGAAAAGTGTGATGTTTTCCCGATCCTTAAGATTCAATGTCCCCTCTGGGTACCATGGACACTGAGCTTCAATCTCCTCAACCAATTTCGCAGCTCCCTTCTCTTCACCGGGGGGACCCTGCGCATTTAAGCTAACGCTTTCCAGTTCGATCAACATGCTTGTCATAAAGCCCTGCTTTGCAAGCTCCCATACTCCTACCCGGTGTTCCGTCCGGGACGAGAGAGAGTGTCCCTAGGGCGTGTCTCTGGATCGCCGATCCAGAGGGACGAAGCGATACAGCAGTGGTCCCTGGATCGCCCGATCCAGCCGGACTTCCATTATCGCTGACCCTTCCCAGGCTGACGGTAGAGAGCAGGGTGGAGGTTCGAGGATTCCGGGGTTTCGGCACCAGCATGAGTCGACCCGCGTGGTCAGCGTAAGAGCGAGGCGAGGCGGAGATAACATCTAGTGGAGATAGCCAGCGAAGTGTTCTAAGCGAGTCTCCAGCGTGCTGGTTCCTGGCACCTTTTATTGTTATTCTATGCGTGTAGGAGGGAGGACCGGGGGGAGAGCGGGGGCGGGAGGTCGGGAGATCATCATGTGATGCATGATCTCACCTGGCTACGTGCGGAGAGGAGCGTAAGCGTCTGAGCCTAATCCTCACCTGGGGGCAAGACCATTGTCCCTGCGCCCGGTGACTGAGCCAGACAGTTCATGACCCGTGACTCATAGGGGGATGAGGAGTGGGGGTGCGGTGCGACCAGAAGGCCGTAGGTCCGTTGGCGTTCCAACGTTCTACCACGGTGCTGCTGGGTCAGCAGTGCATTACTACACTGGTTCATTTGCCTCAGCACAATGAGAGCTCACAAGACAGTTTAGCGAGATGACATTTAATCTCAGAGAAGACAAGCTGCAGACACGTATGGAAAAATCAATCCATGTCGGCCTTGACTTGGGCAATGAAGAGCTGCTTTTTAGGAAGTCTGCTGATGAGGAAACAAGGCTGCTGGCCACATGATGTTCCTCGACTGATGATCTCACAAAGGCTTGTAGGGATGGTTAGGAAATGTAGGACATTGTGCCTCTTTGTAACAGGCATATGGCACAAAGCAGAGGAACACACATCCAGTCGCTCTCCTGTTTCCGAATCAACTCGCAGCCAATTCTGAAGTCACAAGCATCACGTGGAAACTTCCATGACCATCAATACCCCCATAATGTGAGCTGTGGATCAGCTCTCTGGGGGATCACCTTCAGGAGCAAGAAACAAGCCCCATATTGAAGGGACAATCCACGTGGGGAGCCAGAGTGCAGGGAGTAGCCATCATGCAGAGGAAGTTCAAATCGGAAGACTGCAACCACAGAAAGCTACTCTCACCAAAACCAGAGTGCGCATTACCCACACATGCCATTTTGCTTCCTTTAGCAGAAAGGAAACAAAGTTTCTCAGGCAGAGGAATCAGACACATAGTGAGCAGGTGAGCCACGCTGCGCTATTTCAGGGGTGGGGGGGGGGGGGGGAATGACTGCCAAATGCTGCCAGCACAGTGGTTCACAACCGCAAAGAGACAAAGGCCCTCCATCACAGAAGCTCACAGCACTGCAGTTGCAGTGCTACCTTCCTGCCCAGTCAGTCTGCTAAAAGGAAAACTTAGCAGAGGGCAGTTCGATCAATGCTACCAGCCTTGCCAACTAAATAGAAATTATATGTTTCAAGACAGAATGTCATTCTCTCTCTTGTTAAGTCAACTTTTACCAGAGGCTTACCGCAGGAAAAAGGCGCCCGGGGGCAACACCTGCTCCACGCGCCCTCCCCGCCCCACCTCCCCCGCACCTCACTTACCTTAGCCAATGGCAGCAGTCCCAGATAGCCAGGCAGGGCCAGGTCGAGGGGCACCTAGGAGCAGCCAGGCCAGGGCGCCCCCCACGGGCCCGCCAGGCGCCCCCCACATGATCCAATGGGGGCCCCTGGGGTCAATTGACCCCCCATGTTCCTCTGGCGGATACGCCACTCCCTTTTACTGCCCGCTGATGAGTTCAACAAAATGGCCTTGCCACTTCAACAATGTCCCTTTATTTGGCCTACAGGAAGTATAAGACGGTTCAGAATTCTATGCTGCAATTCATTACTTGGTGACTGTCTGGATATGGTATTGACTCCAGCATTATATGTCAGTAACTAGACACTGACTTGTCTGTCATTCAAATTGTGACACCAAACACCATCTATCTACTCATATAGAAAAGTCAAAATTAAAGAATATTTAAAACATTACTTCATCTGACCTGATGATGAAGGCACCCCTCATCTCTAGCAGCTTCCGCTCACTGCTGAATCTCTTGAGCAAGTTGATCATGAATTTATAGAAGTAGGAGTTCATGGTGGGAGTGGAGGGAGAGCATTCCATGCCTTTGGTACCTAGAAGGAATGGCAGGAAGTTACCTATCTTCCGCTCACAAACACAGAGGACCCTATGCACAAATGCAGGTGGCTTTCAGGGCGTATACTCTGCAGAAAATAGACCCAGCATGGACATTATGCTATGTTTATTTTCTTATTTACTTCATACATATCCCAGTTTTCTCCCCAGAGTGTAGCTTAGATCATTATCCTCTCTTCCATTTTATCCTCACAACAACCCCGTTAGCGTAGGTTAAACTGAGAAGTGTGTGACTGGGCCAATGCCACCTAGCAACCTTTCGTGGCCGTGAGGATGTGAAAAGTGAACGAAGCTGATGAAAGATGCAACTCCAGTATTGGGCATTTACATCAGAAGTGTCCTTTAATGGGTTTTAAGTCAAGAAATGCAGTTAAGCAGAACATAGAATGCCTTCATGGCTGGACCAGGTAGGAGGGAAATGTTATGGAAGGAAAAAAATGTTGAAGATGAAGAACCCTGAAGAGATGCCTAGCATTGATATACAAACCCACCTCACCCCACCTCAAAGGTTCCCTCACTTTTTCACCCAACATAGAGTCCCCAAGGTGGCAAACAACTGAAGCCATTAAAACAATTTTTAAAACTATGTAAAGCCAATTTAAAAATGTGCACACAGTTAACACATATAAAGAGGAAGAAGGAACAGCGAAGAAACACCCCAAAACCAAAACATAATAAAAAACAAACAAACCACAGACACACTTCCTCCACTGGAGGAAAACATTGCTACTGTACTTAGTTGTACCATTACCCAGTCATCACCAAGTGTTTGGAAGATTCATGGCAAGGAAGCATGACAGAAACGCTCTTCTTGACTGATGTACACAAAAAGGTCAAACACATGACAACCTACAGCAGCTTGGATGAAGTGAGAAAATAGGATGAGCAGACTTTTCCTTTCACCCAGACCTGGTGGTCTACCAGCAGCAGACCACCAGACTGGGTTCCTGCATCCATTCCACTCCCTCACAGTTCATAATCACTACAGAGATGGCTCTGTACAGATCAATGTAATTACTGCGTGGAAACTGGCAGAAAGCTGCTGGCCCCGTTATTCATCCACTCCTCCAGATCTTTTAAAAGACACTGGCCCAGTTGCAGTTTTGGCGGCTGACGGGTGTCTCGCCCACTCAAGTGTAGTAAAACCTTACAATAGAATCTGTTTTGCTACGGAGGTGGGAGGGAATACTAGAAAGGCAAGAGAGGGTGTTAGGAAAACAGAGTAGAATTAATATACGCCGACACTCCCCAAGTGTAAACTTCACAGATTTCTAACATGCCAGATTGGCTGTTCGCACACATATGGTGAAGCCCAACACTAGAGTAACAAATATGCAACCTTGGCTGTTACAGTTAACACAGGAACAAACCAGGAGAACGGCTCACAGCAACTACTGAGATTTTCCACAAACAAGGTGTGATGACAGCAACTGCCGCTGTGTTACACAAGCACAGAGCTGGTCAGCAGACACACAATCGTATACTCTTCCTCCTATACTGGGAGAAGCATCATATACTGGAGCAGAAGTGGCGTTGTGGTTAAGAGCAAGTGTACTCTAATCTGGAAGAACCAGGTTTGATTCCCCGCTCTGCCACTTGAGCTGTGGAGGCTTATCTGGGGAATTCAGATTAGCCTGTACACTCCAACACACACCAGCTGGGTGACCTTGGCCTAGTCACAGTTCTTCTGAGCTCTCTCAACCCCACCTACTACATAGGGGGTTTGTTGTGAGGGGGGAAGGGAAAGGAGTTTGTAAGCCCCTTTGAGTCTCCTTGCAGGAGAGAAAGGAGAGATATAAATCCAACTCTTCTTCTTGATTCCAACCAACCCACATAGGACCCCTCCATGCAGCCAAGAGCTCTTTTCCAAACTCCGGGTTCAGGAGCAAATCAGCAACTATGCAGTTGGCACAGCAAATCACCACAGCAAGCCCCAGTCAGAAACCTTGCAGACAAATTTTCCAGGAGCAGAAGAAATGGAAAATAAGTCAGAAGATGAGGTATGCAGGAGCTTAAAGAACTACAGGATGTCTCCCTCTAAAAGAAGCCGGAAGACCAACATTGTTTAATGATCAAGAGGGGGCTGTTATCTGCCTGCCTTCTGGACCAGGTAAGGAGATGAGACACCTCTTGCAAATTATTAGCCTCATCTACTGAGGCCACTTCTCAAAGAAGAGTTCACTAGTCAGCAGACTAGGGAGCAGGGTTCACCTCCGTGAGTTTAACTGCTCAGGTTCTGCAGACTGAGAGGGAGCCAGATAAGTAGAAGGCTCATGATCACCCAGTAGTTCAACAATCATTAAATGTGGAATCCAAATGAGATATGATCGGTTTAATTCATTGAGCACTTACACACTGGCTAGAGAGTTGCTGATGGCCCCACTGACTCTCTTGGGACCCAGTACCCAAAAGATGCTTCCATACTTAGAACAATGCTGGCTGACACAAAACAGACACAAAAATGCCAGCAACTATTTTCCACTATCACAGAAGTACGCTGTGTCGTGATCCTAGGCCCAGGTGGCCTTCAGGTTCCAGGGAAGCCTCTCTTCCATAAAGATCAGAGACATGTATGTAAATTTGGCAGCATGCCTCCAGCTCCCGAGAATCCTCCAAGCCTAATTACAGAGTTGGAGGAAAATGGAAGGAAAAGGAGAAGGTAATTACTGATGAGAAGTAGAGCTTGAACAAAAAAACATACAAGGCCCTGAACGAAGAGGGAGAACGTTCAGTCTCTAAAACTGAGCAGTAGTAAGGCTGATTTGGAGGGGTGGGGGGAGGGATTGATCTCTGGCCCCTTGTTGGGGTGAGTCTGGCCTACTGGGATCAGATATTGACACAAGAGCAGGAACTCAGGAAGGCAGACACATTAGAGAGCTTTGCTGTTTTCCCGCCAACTTCTTTTCCAGTTGAGTTTTGCCCTGTGTAGTTGTAGTAATCTTATCTTTATTCTAGCCCATTTTTATAACTTTTCTCCTATTTACTTTACTGTTCTAAAAGTAAATGTGACCTCCTCTGCAAGCCCTGAGTCTTTACTGACCTATGGGGTGATATAACCTTATGACTGCTGTAACATTTGTTAAATAAAGTGTTCCTTCTTCACTCTGTCTGGATTCTTCACACCTCATATTTGGTCATACATCAGAGCATGCCCTGACTGAAAACAGAATAGTCCGGGGAACAGGGAAGTTCACCTGGGTCCTCTTCAGGAAAGCCACAGAGCCAGAGTGATGGCAGACAGTTAAGCCCGTTTCTGTGCTTCAGGGGCAGGAGGAAAGAAAGAAGGGGTGTGTAGAGAGGGGGAATCCTTGGAAGGGACCTGCCCCATTCCAGCCCTTTTCTTGACAGGCTGTGAAGTGAATTCTATTGGCTTCTGTATGAGATTCCCTCCTTTGGCTTCAGTGCTTCCCAGTGAATCAAGAGCCAAATGATTTCTCACTAGTGGACAAAGGCTGTAATCAAGCACATTCAGTCTACTGGGACTGCAGCAGGATTACCAGTGGGAGCTCCCTTGGAGCAGTCAGGAAACCAGTTGGACCCCTCTGGAGGACCCAGTTCAGTGAATGTAAGGGATGCCCCAGCTTTTTCATCCGATTTACTCACAAAACCAACTGGTAAACAATCCAAGAATAGGACCCTTGTTGTCAGTGGTCGCCCAGTTTTTATTTCGGCCTGCTTTGCACTACGTAACCCTATGCACTTTACTATTAAAGGAACAGAAGTATCAGATGTTCCTCTGACAACTAAGCTCATGTGAGCCCCACTAAACACAAAGTGGTCAGGATTCTGAGAAGGCATAAGCAAGCTTTCCGAGTATCCTGGGAAAACAAAGCAAATACTTTTCCCTAGAAGTTTCCCTACAGTAAGTACAATCTTAGTACCAAAACAAGATGGGAAGCCTGGTTATAATAGGACTAACCATGGGAGTAACTGTCTGTAATACTAATACTGTACGACTGGAAGATTTGCTTCTGTTTGTCATCCATTAAGAAGAAATCTAGATTTATTTTGGAACAAGAATGTTTTGCACAGTATTTCAAACTTGGTGTTCTGGTCATAGGAGGCTAGAAGGAATTACTGGGTCACTGGAAGAACAATAAGGTCATGTTGTGGAGGGTCTTTCACACAAGACCCCACCCAGTCCCCCTGCACAGGGCTTCCCCTCCCCATCTTCCCAGCTGCCCAAAACAGCATACGTGGGGGAACCATAAGCAATGCAAAAGCAGGGAGCTGGAGGAAAAACAGCGTGCCAGAATGTGATATATTTCTGGTTACATCCCTGGCTTCTATCTATCAGGAACTAGCTGAGAAGAAAGCTCACAGAGCACTAACTTCCAGATGACTACAGTAAAAACTTTAAATTGGGCAACTACAACAATCATGACCTCCTCTCTCAAAGACACACACACACAGACACAAGCACCGCCAGGAAAGGCAGATGTTGCTAAGTGAAACCTGATGTTCAGCAAAAAAAAAAAAAAAGAAAGAAAAAGAAAAAGAAAAAAGAATTCCTACAGGGTGTCTTCCCAACAAGTTATTCTAGAATGTTGTGCATTCAGCTTTGGGTAAATATGTAAAAGGACATCACAAGGCAAGACAAAAATAGACCAGATCAAAACAGAAAACCACCCCAAACTTTCCCCTTGGATTGTCAAAACAGATGTCAAGATGCAGGACTGCAGGCTATGAGTCTCAACTGTGATCCACCCCGTTAGCCAGGGATCGCCTTGGAGCCCAGGGAACAGTACAAACCAGGGTACATTGAAGACCAGTGAGAGATGGGTTCATCTCTCTGCTGGACCAGGTGGTTCATGGGGTAACCTTGGACCATAAATCATCGTTTCGGCTAACCTATCTCACAGAGATGCACTAAAGATAAAAAGGTGTGTTGGGGGAAGCAGATACAACCACCTGTACCACACTGAGCTCCTTTGAAAAAGGGCCATTTAGAGAGGCACCTATTCCCCTATGAACCCAATAAACGAGATAATCTATTTAGGCTCTTATGCTCCCAACAAAGATAAGGTGTTCTGTTGAAGATACAACTGCAATTATAAATGAATTCTACCCAGAGAAATGCAAATGCACCTCATCTTCCCCCCACCCACTTGTGAGGTAGACAAAATTTAAAGCCCCTCTGTCCAGGGTGGGGTTGACTCCCCGCACCAGGCAGCCTGTTCTATCCCTTTCCTTGACACAGACACCCACCCAGGGATCCTGGAGCACTCCACCACTGGCAGCCACACTCTTGGACTTTCCAGTAGGAGCAGGGACCTCCAGGAAGTCAGGGGCCAGGAGAGACTGCAGAGAAATGGCAGGAGAGACTCAGTAGCAAGAACAAGCCTCAGAAGGGAAAAGGGTGAAGGCAACATAGCACTAGTCAAGTTGCAACCAGCAGCCTGCTGCAGCCTTAAAAAAATGGGGGAGGGACCAGCACAGCCCCAGACAGGCTGCAATTGAGGAGGGCCAGGAAAGCTGAAGAGTCA
Organism: Sphaerodactylus townsendi; assembly: GCF_021028975.2. NCBI lineage: Eukaryota > Metazoa > Chordata > Lepidosauria > Squamata > Sphaerodactylidae > Sphaerodactylus > Sphaerodactylus townsendi. The sequence continues at coordinate 27,755,962 of NC_059438.1, forward strand.
GTACCAGTCTGGAAGAGCAAGACAGACAGCTTGCCAGTCACTAGGAGACTGGAACAGGAGGCTCCCAGGAAGGAAAGAACCTCCTGAGAGAGATAAAAGGGAAGCAAGACAAGACGGAGGTTGGTTGGTGCGATGCAGGGGCTCAAGCTTACAGGAGTGCTGTTAACTACTGATGGAAATAAACAACCATTGAATAGAAGCCAGTGTCGTGTCTTATTTGACCCAAGAGGGCAGCTGAGCCCCTACGAGGTCAAGGTGGCCTACCCTGCAGGGGTGGCCAACACAGCGGGCATTCACCCTCCCAAATCACTCCGCACTGTGCTACAGAGAGGAACATTTCTTACGGTGGCATGCCTCGGAAGATGCCAGTCATAGATGTGGGTGAAACATTAGGAGCAAAAACTACCAGACCATGACTAGAAAAACTGCAACAGCCAAAAGATAAGGTGGTTTCCCACCCAAGAGATTTTTTTTTTGCTGTGCTGGGATACCATCTGTGGAGCACTCTACTCAAGTGTCACACAGCACTGGATTTTTTCAGTTTCAAGAGCCATGCCAAGTCTTGTCTAGCTACCCAGCTAGCCTTTCGGTTGATTTTCTTCTGTTCCTCTAAACCAGGTTTATTGTTCGTTCTTATCAGTTTTTCCTGCACTTTAGTATTTTACTGGTTTCGCTGCATTTACTGAATTGTGATTTCATGCATGTTATTTGGAGACCAATGACAGAGCTGGGTGCTTATCTTGCAATTTAATTAACGCTGCTCCAGCTCCAGCAGCACAAGATGCATGAAAAGCAGTCTTTCTAAAGGGGGGGGGGGGGAGGATCCAGAGGAAGAAGCTGCTGTTCAACTAAAGCACAGTGCATCTCAGGAAAAAGGAGTAGTCCTCTGGTAGTCTAGAAACCTTATTTGAATCCATTACAGGTTGGAAGACTAGATCCATTAGCCACAGTGGGAAACCAGAAGGACTCTACAGAAGACTGTACATGACAGGGGTGGCCAACCTATGGCGTTCCAGATGTTTATGGACTACAATTCCCATCAGCCCCTGCCAGCATGACCAATTGGCCATGCTGGCAGGGCCTGATGGGAATTGTAGTCCATGAACATCTTGAGCGCCATAGGTTGGCCACCCCTGTCATATACAGTGGTATATGACAAGGAAACATTTGGAGCAACTGTGCTGTGGCCTACAGTCAAACCCATAAGCAAGATGAAGATGGATGGGCAGTGGTCAACACCATTTCTGCTGCACCTCCACAAAACATGAAAGCATATGAATTATCCTCCACAATATATCCACGGCCAGAAGACAGGGGGTGATAATGGGATACTCCCAGGATAACAGCAGGCTATTATTCAGCAAAAGTTCTGCCTAAAGTATTCCAAGATGAAGCCGTGTTCTACCAGACTCTCTGGATCATAGCCGGGGGGGATCCAGTCAGTTCTAGCCTTCTTCCAACTTCAGCTGCTTTTCCTCCAATGGAACAACCACTTAATTTGTGCAGCTGTGGAGTAGTGGTTAAGAGCAGGTGCACTCTAACCTGGAGGAACCGGGCTTGATTCCCCACTCTGCCGCTTGAGCATCACTTGTTTTGATATTGTTGCTTTCTTCTGAAAGCTGATGTGAGAATATATTCCATCCCAAGATCCCTGACAGATCAGATCCATTTAGTCTAGAATTCTATTTTATATCGTGACCAGCCAGTTGCCCTGGAGAGTCAACCAGCAGGGTAGAGATGCCATGATCTTCCCTTGGTGTTTTCTTCTATAAAGTAGTAGGTTTCAGGGGTTTGCTGCTTCTGTATATTGAAGTTCCCTTTAATTATTATGTCTAGTAACTGTCCTCCACGAATCTTGTAGGTCAGCAAGCTTGATATTCAAACTGTCCTGGCAGGTTGAAAACTTCTAGAGAGGTTGAAGATTTATGTTCTAGATGCGGCACTGGGTCTCCAGACCTGATGGCTTTTTCAATTTTGTAATGGAAGAACTGGAAATTTCCAGAAGCGCCAGGAATTTCCAGGAGCGCCAAAAATTCTTTATCCTTTTAGAATAAGTGAAATGTTTTGAGTCAAGGTTTTACTTCAAGTATACAGCATGAAAATGTACACAGTTCTCTGAGCTCTCTCAGCCACACCCACCTCACAGGTTGTTTGTTGTGAGGGGGAAGGGAAAGAAGATTGTAAGCCCCTTTGAGTCTCCTACAAGAGAGAAAAGGGGATATAAATCCAAACTCCTCTTCTTCTCTTCTCAATTTGGAGAAAGCCTTCTTAGGTTGCAGGAAGGCTTCAAACTTGAGTCAAGAGGAATGGTGGGGTATAAACATTATAGTAAACATATAACTCTGCTCAGTGGAGTGGTAAATAGGATAAGGTCCACTTTAGTAGTCACATGGTCCTGCCACATTCTGGGGGAGGTGAAGACAAGGAAAACATTTTAATAGAACTGGGGTGGAAAGACCCATACGTTGAGTTGGCCTCCAAGTTTTGTATATTCTTCCAAGCTTGTCTGTTATGCCCTTGGTGTAGGTGGTATTTTGAAAAGCACAGTGTAATGTTACAGTGATTGCAGGACGAGCATTCTGGGATGAAGCCCTCCAGACTACAGCCACAATGGACAGTTTTCTCTCCAGAATGGCAAGTTCTACCAGAAATTCTGTTCAAGTACTGGAGCCAGCAGACCAAGCTGCATAAGACCTCCTGACTGCTTGTGGCTGATGCTTGGTTACACGAAGACTTCTTGGCCATGCACAAGGAAAGTACTGCTGTCACCTGGAGATGCAAGGGGCTTCCACATGCAGTAGGACCAGGAAACATCATCTCTCTTGGCTGCCTTGAACTGCTGACCCTTCCAAAATCTCTTACTTTTCTCCCCATGGGTACTTTTCTCCATCTGGCCAGCCGATTTCTCCCCATGGGTACTTCTCCGTCTGGATTTCTCCCCATGGGTACTTTTCTCCATCTGGCCAGCTGAGGTGATGCTGTGTTCCATCTATTGTCTTGGCCTCTCATGGCTGCAGTGGGTGGGAGTGGGCTGTTGCCATCTTTTATTACTGTTGTAATCTGTTGCTGAAATACTAAATTGTTTATTCGATGTTTGTGATTTTGGTTATTTGTGGTTGTAAGCTGCCCTGAGCCCTTCGGGGGAGGGAGGGCTATAAATGTGAAATAATACATAAATAATAAAAAGGGGAACTTCTGAATGAAGACGATACTCCAATATACTTCCTGTCTCCTGTTTAAGAAAGGCCAACACAATGAGGAAGTATTACTGTATTCTACAAATGGTAGGCTGTGCCGAGAACCCCAATGGAATTGCTTCAGACAGCGACATTCCTAGAGACACTGATGATCCACCATGTAAGAGATGAACTACAGGATCCTTTGTTGTGCTATGAGAAGGCTTTTCTTTAGCTGAACACTGGGGAACATCTTTCTAAGATGGAATTGGAGTTCCAGACTGGAATGGCCAACACTCAGGACTTCAGGAAGGCCGCTTCTGGCTTACAGTCTGCCATCTTGTTTTGTCAGCAGGTTCTGTGACCCCTGCTCTATGGGCCTAAGCCCCAAAGGCAACTTTGAAGGCCTGCTGTGACTAGCATAATGGCTAGCCTGCCTGACCTCTCCTCTCCTCCAGAAAAGAGGACAACCTTGTTTTGATGTGCATGGATACAGCAAGAGGGGCAACAACTCAAAGTATTTTACAATGCAGTGATCTGAATCAGCTGTTTCACCCCTCCATACTCAGTGGTGATTTGTACCATGCTTCAATACTCTTGCAAGGGTTTCAGATGCTCGAGCCTGTCTGAACACATTCCATGTACCGCTAGGAAAGATGCAGAGGGCAACTCCTCTCAGTGCAATCATGGAAGAGGGGTCTTTTCTGCCGGAGCCCATCCCTCCCGCTGCACACCTTGCAAAGCAGCCTTCTGGAGGCTGAATTAGCAAACACACTCTAGCCCGTCCTCCACTTTCAGACCTTTGTGCTTCTGTAGCCAAAGCCCTCACATGACAAGGCAGCTGATCTGCTAGTTCTGCTTGTCTGCATTTCAAGATCAAAAGCCAGGCATTCTCATCTTCAAAACAAAACAACAAAGCCAGAAATTGAAGTATTTTTTTAAAGTAACAGAATGTCCCTGGGCTTGGCCCTGACTGCTCCAAACAGTTGCTTTTGAGCAGAATGCAATTCACTTACCCTTACAAGGGTCTTGCTACAAGCCACAGAGACTGTGTCCTAAGGAGGAAAATCTGACAGTGACAGAAAGAAATCTGAACTTCTGACGTTGTGGTGGATTCACAGAATTGGCAGCAATCATAAATTGGAGGCTCCTTGTAGGTTTCAGAAGCTTCTATGGAATAACACTCAGCGTTTTTAGGGCACATCTCATGTGCTCAAAATTCTTCAGCCGCCTAAGAGGATGATCAGCCCAGCCCCAGGGAGCTGGCTTGGCCCCTCCCTAACACAAAGAGATCTGCACCAATTTCCAGATGTCCAGGGACTAAAGATGCAACAGGGAGGCCACCCAGGATTCTACTCGCCAGCCAGGAAGTTCAAGGCACTTGAAAAGTTGCCCCCACTGTAAAGAACACCATGGCCAGCAGAAGGCCAACCTGGTTCCTGCTGCTACCCGAGCAACTTCGATCGTTCCTTTTCCTTCCCTGCATGAAAGAGATCTGCTCCGACTGCCTTTCTATCCTGTGGCTTCACTAGCCAGGGAAAGGTCATTCTGGCCGCTGTCTCCAGCAAGAAGTCTTGGGGCTATGGGACAGTTGCAGTGTCTTTATGCCAAGTAAGCTAGGGGAGATCAGCCTGGCCACGGACTGGATGGAAATGCTTGTTGACAGCTCACGGCTTGGTTCTGCCACTGCCACACTGATGCTCCTCTTCTGCAGCCTTTTCCCTCCTCACAACCGTCAGCACTACATGATTTGCTGTGGGGATTTTACAGCTGTCGTCCAGGGCCCCCCCTCTCCCATTATGGAATTCCCTTGCCAATAAGGCACAACCGTCCCCTCTGATGGTCTTCAAACAAAACCTTTTCCAGTAGGCCCCTGATATTTGCTATGCCCAACGGTGGAATGTGGGGTTTTCAAACATTACCTAAAAGCAGTCAGTAGTCAGTTTACCGTCATGTCTGGATTCCTCTGGTCAGCTCCCTTGCACACATTCCTTTGCGGAACAGCAAGATATAAATTCTTACACACCATAGAGGTACAATTCATTCTGACCTTGCTTACAAAGATATTTGGGCCACGAACAGCCACAATCTTAAAAAGGATTTTTTGATTGTTTCAGCCCATTCCAATAATAAAGTGGGACTTGTCTAGTTAATGAATCAGCCCTACTTCTTATGTGATGTTTTAAAGCTGGGTTCAGAAATGTGATATTTTGAATAGTTTTACTTTATGGTCTGTATTAATTATGGTCTGTAGTAATCTGCACCATTAAGGAAGGATTTCTGGCAGAAACACAATTGGTTTCCAATAATTTTTTTAGTATTTGTTATGCCTTAAAGCTTGGTTAATTTAACAGATGTACCCCCTTAGTATTTTTTTTACTATTAGGCATTCTATTAACCTTCTTGGTTACCTAGTCTTTCTGAGCTGAATTTTTTTTCTCCCCTTTTCTGCTTCAGGTTTACTACTAGCCTAGAAGGGCAAAGTTTGAATAGAAATATGCTTACTTATTTATTTCAAATATTTATGTCCCACTTTACCTTCTTATACTCAAGGCAGTCAATAAGGCAACAAGAAGTTGCAAGGACACAAACATAACATAAGAGTCCACTAGTAAGATCAAAACAAACATACTTCCAAAGCAAGTTTGTCCTCCAAAATTTCTTATTAACGCAGGACGAGGAATGGACTCTGTGGGATTGAAGAGGGCAATCATATCATCTACTCAGGTTACTGCTATATTCTACCGATGAACCAGGGCTTCCCCTGGAGAACCAACTCACTGAGAATTCTCATAAAACAATATGGGTCTTTTTGGGGCAGTTCTTTCTAACTGGTCCCCTTTCCCTGTAGAGGTCTCAAGTGTCTAAAGTCTAGGTAATGGCTGATCTGTGACAAAGGAAATATAGAAATTTTCTGAAGTACCAGATAATCTAGTATTAGAAAGATGTGGAGGTTAGCAACTTTCCTGACAGGTTTTTTCCCAAGCTAAAACAATGTAGCACTCTCCCCATATTTGAAGACGGGTTTAGGAAGTAAGCACATAAAACAAGTTCCTTGTCAAGATGGAGCCTAGAACAGGAAGTACGAGGTCAGAGGACAGCTTCCTGCCTAAGAAAAAGAAGGCAAGGAGGACCTGATCATAGAGTGCAAAGGCCATTATTTTACCAGAGATGTTTCCACACAAAAAAAATCACTTTCATTGTTAAAGAGATGGAAGTCACAGCTTGCCATTGGTCTAGTTTTCTGGATCTCATGCAACTGGCAGGAAACAGCTGGCTCGGTTCCAACATGGAAGCAGAAAGAGAAAGCCTAACAAAATGGAGGATTGATGGCAACAACAGACAACCAGAAGTCTGACTCTTCCTAGGGAGGACAGGCACAGACTTATTTGCCAAGTGTTACTGGACTATGTCACAGAACATAGAAAATCCATACTGGGGGGAAACAGTGGTCCCTCAAACCCAGCCATCTCCCTTCTAACAGTGACCAGCTTGATCTTCCAGAGAAGGCTTCCAAGGACAGAAAGACATTGTGCACTTCTGGGCTTATCGTTTCTGAACGTGGTGGTAACTCAGTACTGCAAATGTCTATTCAACATGTGTTCTGCAACCAACTACCAATATAGCCATCCGCTTAAACTGCCGCAGTATCTTTTTTTAAAAAAAAGAACTGCACAATTATGGATATTCTAAAACTAAAATAGGCACTTGAGGGGAAAAAAGCTAGATATATTTGGATGGACTTTCCAAGTCTTTCCAAGTATTTGACACAGCAAACTGAGCCTGGATTTCACTTACAGGGGCCACGATAGTCTTTAGGATACATGCCATAACTATATGGCTATTTTTAGATGCTCCTTTGGGAAGGAAAGAGAAAGCCATCAGCCTGATCTAAAGCACAGCTCTGCAGTTGCTTGGCCAACTCTGCAGAAGCAGCTCCACCCACGCCATCTCCCAGACAGAGAAGATCAACAACATACCCAAGGCACTGAATCCGGCTCCAGCTGTGTTCAGTGTGAGCCAATGCTGCGATGCAGAGTGTCAGCTCGTAGCACAGGCTAGCCAGAGACAGCAAGGCTGAGGGAGATTAGCAGACTGCCCCCCCCCCTCCTCTCCAGACAAAGCAGCCATGTCAATTCCATACTGATCCAATGCAAGTGGGCAAAAACCACCCCAACAAAAAAGCACAACTGTGAAAAACCAGCAAGATTCTAGCACTCATGGAGGTTGGAACACAAACAGCCTGAAAGACCCCCTCCTCCTTTCCAAAGTCTGTAATTATTTGCTGCTTTCTCTTTTGGTTCATTTGTGCAGTCAAATATAGCGTCAAGTGTGGTATAGTGGTTCCATACAGTCAGACCAGACACATGAACATTAAATGGCCACTCCACCCATGACGCCCTTTGGGTGACTGGGCACCAGTCACTACCACCCAACCTTCCTCCCAGGGCTACCAAACAGAACAGGGAGAGAGCCTCATTTGCTACTCTGAGCTCTTTTGTAGGGAGGGAGGGACACAAATGTGATAAATGTGAGGCCTTCTCTGTTCCCCCCAATTAAATATTTCAAAACAAGAACAGAAGAGGAAGAGTTTGAATTTATATCCCCCCTTTCTCTCCTGTAAGGAGATTCACAGAGGCTTACAGTCTCCTTTCCCTTTCCCCACAACAGACACCCCGTGAGGTGGGTGGGGCTGAGAGAGCTAAATGAGTGCTGCAAAATATTACATACTTTTTTTACTTGGGCACTTTTCATCTCCCCGCCCAGAGTCCTGCTGCTTAGAAGTCAGCAGGAAACTGATGCATTTAACAAAATGGACAAAGGCTGAGACAGCACCCAGAAATCAACAGAGCACAGGGTGGTTAGCTCCTGGAAAGTCCATTTTATGAGGTTCAAAATACAAGACCACTAGCAAGGCAGCAGCTATCTCAGGGCACACCCCATTAAGAGAGTTGATAAAGATAGAAAAAGACAACTTTCTACAGTGGATTTTGAATCAAGAAAGGTGATTCAAACCCCATCTGTTAAGCATCAAATGCCCTGTTGGCTTGTATAACAATTCCGGACCTAGCCTATCACAGCATTGAATTTCTTGGAAAGGATTCCCCAAACTAGAACTACCCCTGGCAGAAATGAAGGTGGCTTAATATCTTAAGACACTGGCTCAGAGCAAGCTATACCGCCTCTCCATGGAAGCTGTCCAAAGCTGGCTTATAAAAGTTAAATTCTTCAAGTTATGTTCCTGCAGGCACTCTCTGCAAATGCAAGAATTGCTTAACGGTAATGGGATTCATTTGCAGAAAAAATAAACACTGATTCGTTGTAAAACTTTGGCCGTTTGATTTTCGTTATGCTCTGAGACTGATGGCAAATTCTGTGGATGAGTCAGACTGCACCATTCTTTTGATGACAAAATAACAATGCCACCAGACTTTACCTTCTGCAGCCACTAGGGCCAGCACCTCGCTCTTAAAATCATGAGGGATTTAAGAACCCAGCAAGCAACAAAACTAGAGGCGTGGGGAGGGGGGAATGTTGCCTGGGACAACACCTGCTCCAGGCGCCCCCCAGCGCCCCACTCCCACCCCCCGTGCCCCACTTACCTTGCTTATGGGAGCCCGCCACTGAAGGCTCCGTTGGCTGAAGGCTCCGGGGAAGATCCTGGCCCCCCATGACCAGCTGGCATGCGCCCAGGGACATGTGACCCCACATGTCCCCGTGAGCCTCTGAACAAAACTCATCCATTCTGCAATTGTCAATACCACCCTATCTGTGTAAAATACACACCCTTGAAAACAACTTCCTCCCTTCAAGTCCCGTGCTCCCCCCCCCCCCCACCCTCTGCATCAGTTTAATTTTGGAGGATAAGAAGACTACTGTTTAATGCACAAGCCACTCTTCAGTCCATCACGTACATTTCGGTAGCACAAAGATTTGGACTGCTTGTGTGGCTGACTGTCCGAACAGAGAGAAGACAGGATGCCTCCATGCTCAGTTTGCTCCCCTGAGATAACAGTTGATTTGTGCCAGAAACCATTTGCCTCTGGCTGATAAAACTCATCACAGACTGCTTTGCATCAAGAAAAAATGAAGACAAGCACTACAAAACTGCTTAGCATGCTAGATTTTTTTTTGCCAGCAAGGTTGCTGGACCAAAGGGACCCACCAGGGGAGCCGGCCTGGCCAGTTTTGGTTGGAGGAGGAACACGAAGCTCCAGCTGCCCTGGATGTGTTTCAGAGCCATCACATGGCCCTTGGTCTTCAGTCTGCCCAGCAGGAGAGGATGCAATCTCAGCCAGGACCTCAAGGTCCTTGAGGATCACCTGGAATAAAAAGAAAAGCCAATATGGAGTCAGCAATGGAAGACGGGGTCTCAGACATCAGCCTGAACAGAGCATTGCATAACTCACTTTTCAGAATGTCTTCAAAGGCAGCCTCACTTACAGCATGTTCCAGTAGTCTAGACTGGATTAACTTCAAAGAGCAAAGAGCGAGAGAGAACCCTCCAACATAAGAACATAAGAAGGAGCTTTGCTGGATCAGACCAGAGTCCAACTAGTCCAGCACTCTGCTACTCGCAGTGGCCCACCAGATGCCTTTGGGAGCTCCCATGCAGGATGTGAAAGCTATGGCCTTCTGCTGTTGCTACTGCTGCTCCCGAGCACCTGGTCTGCTAAGGCATTTGCAATCTCAGATCAAGGAGGATCAAGATTGGTAGCCATAGATCAACTTCTCCTCCATAAATCTGTCCAAGCCCCTTTTAAAGATATCCAGGTTAGTGGCCATCACCACCTCCTGTGGCAGCATATTCCATAAGCATATTCCAACCATAAGTCTGCTCTTTCAGTGGGAGCTAAGCCCCACACAGGACAGTTTGTCCACCTGGTCCCGAGTCAAGGAGGCCTCAAACTAAATCCAAGGGATGAGAGATGGCTTAGTGTCCAAGAACCTGATTTGCAGGTAGAAGGTATTGGGAACAATCCCCCTTCCTCCCTTCCCTTGCATGCTACCCCTCCCCCCTCCCCTCCCCTCCCTCACTCCCCTTCCCTTGCATGCCACCCGTCCCTCTCCCTCCACTAGGGTGGGTGGGCCATGTCCAGAAATAGAAGGGGAGGTGCATTTTACTTAAGGAGATGCCCTGATTCATAAGGAAGCTTCAGGCGTTTGCCAGTGACCAAGTTTTTCTAAAAACCACCACTTAAGCTTGCGGACAGCACATAAAATAAATACACCATCACCCACAAGCTAACTCAGTCTGATCTCAATCAAATTAGATAAACAGTGAGTAACAAAATTTTACCCCTGGACTAGCCCAAGGTCACCCAGCAGAAATGTAGGAATGCGTAAATACATCTGGTTCAACAGATAAGCTTCCACCACTTAGGTGGAGGAGTGGGGATCAAACCCAGTTCTCCAGGTTAGAATCCACCTGCTCTTAACCAGTATACCACCCTGGTAATAAAAGAATGAAAGACTGAAGGAGGAATGGAGTTACAGGCCTGAATGCTTACCAGTCCTCCAGAGGATGATATTGCTATAGCATTTATGGAAAACCCTTTAGTTTGAATGATGGGAGACACTAACAAGCCCTGCCTTATAAAGGCTCCGCCCACTTTCTGAACAGCTTGGCCAGCTTCACATAGAGATTGACTAATGGGGTAAGTTGAACTGAAGCCTTCCATGTGCTAAGCACCTGCTCCACCAGTAAGCTAAAACCTCTTCAATTAAAGCAAAGAATATGCTCATGAAGCATGCAAATTAACTGCTGCCCATACAGCTCCGCCACGGTGGTGAACTTGCTACCTGCTTCATGGGTCATCTTGGTCCCCAGGGCCTGCCCCTACTGCACTGTGGCACAACAACCACCCACTCGTCAGGTTTCATCAACTTGCACAGCGGCAGCGCCGCAGCAGTGACACTGCTCACCAACAGCAGCACAGAAAGAGAACCCATTTCACAGAATACCAGTTCTGGCCCCAATCAAAGAAGGAGTACGAAGGCAGGAGGAAGAATGAGCCCCTGCAAAAATGAGCAAGCTCATGAAGGACCGGGGTGGAAGGGGTCCACAGCGTGATCAAAAATAAGGGGGACCGGTATTCAGGCAATCCCCCATTTAAAAAACTCTGAAATAATGTGCCCAGTTCTGTTTTGGAAGCCACTAGCTGTGAGGTTGCCCCCAGGGACTTGGACCCTCCTTCTAGGGTAGATAACCCTGAAGCGAGGGTGGGCAGCAGGTTGCAGATTTGCAGCACGGCTCTCCCCGACAGCTTCCAAAGGGCTGGTGGCAGCGTCAAGGGCAGGGGGAGGGATTTTTATTGCATACTGGTGCCCAGAAATCCCACCGAGCACAAACTTCCAGGGTACTTGATCTCCCTGGACCCCCCCTTCAGGCTCTCTCATTCTGCAGTGCAGGAACAGTGGAAACGCAGATTTTGGATAAGGGCACAGCTGTGAGTCATGGCAGAGCACCTGAATGCCTTGCCAAAGGTCCTGGGTTCAATCCCCTGCACCTGCAGTTCAAAGAATCTGAGAAAAAGGCCTTTTCCTGTCCGCAGCTCCGGAAAGCAGCTGCCCTTCCAAGTCGCCTGTTCTGAGCAAGAGGAACCGACTTGGTAAAAGACAGCTTCGTACGAGCTTTAAACAGTACAAGCCTGTCAGAGAGGGCGCCAGTGGGGAGGAGGGAGGGAGAGTGCTTTACATGCGCCCTGCATCTCACCACTGAACAAATTTCAGGCTGCTTTTCTCGCTCTCTTTTGTACAAGCAAAAGAATGAAACTGGAAGGGTGTAAGAAAAGCAATATCCTGGCAGGGCACAAATGCCTAATGTTACCATGGTGACCGGCCAGGTGCCAAAAAGGAGCATCAGCTGAGTCCCATCACTTGAGGGCAGCAGCTATTTCACTATTGGACCTGAAAGCACTGAGGCCGATGTGAAGCTCTGCCCCCCTCCCCACCAGCAAGGAGGCCTCCCTGGTGGTTAGGGGGCGCAACCAGAAGAGGGTGGCCAGCTTGCAAAGGCCCTGCAGAGCCCAGGGCTTAAGGGCTGGCAGAGCAAAGTCTCTCTGGCAGAGAAGCAAGGCTGCTTTTAGGGATGAGCTCAGAGCGATCATAAAATCGGATGAGGCTTCTTCCACTTCCACCGCCGTTCACATGGTGAACCGGGATCACAGAAGCTGCACACAGACTTTCCCCACAACTGAGCAGAAAGATGCAAACCTGTTCACGTATTAATATTTTTTTAAAAAAAACATTGCTCCAGCTGTGGCATAAATCACACAAAACTGGGGAACTGGTTTTAATTTTGTGCCAATGGAATAGGAGGGACGGGTCTTACAGAGAAAAGAGGTAGGGGAGAAGACGGTACGATGACCCCCACCGCTCTGGACATCTTAAAAAACCCAGCTACCCAACATGCTTCCCGAAGTTGATTTTTCAACAAGAGCTAGGAAACGGCATTAATTTGATTAAAAGTTGCGGTTTTACATTGGGAAGCTATTTACTACAATTTGTCAGCGGAAAAATATGGCTAATCCTTCCATATGGCAACCGGCTTCGCTAGAAGGGGAAGAAATTATTTCAAAACACGTAGTTCTCGGATAATGAACATCTTCTGGCTTCCTCGCATACTTCGCAAAAACAAACAACAAAATGAGAGATTTCCTGCTCTTTCCAGATTTAGGTCAATGCAATGTGCATCGCGTTCTAGTTGAATTGGCCTGATGTTCGCTTCACTTCCTGAAGAGGCAGCCCCCTCCTTTGCTAGGTTTCCCTTCCCGCAGCCACTTAAGAACCATGCATTTCAGCAGCATACTGTGTCAGCCCTTGTAAGGGCAAGAATAGATGATGCTACCACGGGGCAACAGGCCTGGAATATAAGTGGGGTTATGCAGGGCCCAGTATCACACGCTGCACACTTCAAGAGATTGACCCGTCTCTCCTATTCTGCAACGTGTCCTGCTGCCCCCGCCCTCAAGGTCAAGAAGCAAAGGCGAAGAAGAGGAGGAGTTTGGATTTATACTCCTCCCCCTTTCTCTCCTGTAAGGAGACTCAAGGTGGCTTACAAGCTCCTTTCCCTTCCTCTCCCCACAACAGACACCTTGTGAGGTAGGTGGGGCTGAGAGAGTTCTGAGAGAACTGTGACTAGCCCAAGGTCACCCAGCAGAAATATAGGAGTGCAGAAACACATCTAGTTCACCAGATAAACCTCTGCCACTCAGGTGGAGGAGTGGGGAATCAAACCCGGTTCTCCAGATTAGAATCCACCTGCTCTTAACCACTACACCACGCTGGCTCTCAACGGAGCAAGAGGTCCAAACAGTAAATCCACACCGTTGATTTCAAGTCACACCAAAGGGGTAACTTCCACAGTACAAAACCAGAAAAGCCTAAACTATAGAGACTCCACTGAAAGTCCATCAGAGCTTCCAAACTGTTCTTGACTTAGGGGGAAGAAAGAGGAATGCAGGCTTGCAAACATTCTGCACAACACCACAGAGGCAGGCAGAGCGTCAAGAGACAGGGAAGGCAGTAAAAGGAAGGCCCGCTGGGGAGACAAAGCAAATCCATGCTCCTGAAAGCTGCACCACTGAACGGCTTTGGCGCCTTTTCTCCCAAAATATGCTTACCTCTAGGCCTGAATGAGAAGAGCCCACAGCCCGCATTCAAAGAAAAATCGGAACAGTGATTCTGCAGCAGTTTTAGCTCCATTCATTCCCCACCCACTCCCATTCTGCTGGTGCTCTCTAGTGCCTGGCATTTGAGGTATTACTAGAGGGCTGGCTGCGTGGTCGGAAACACAGCATGAAAATACAGAGCGGCGTCAAAACACTTCCCTGCTGCCTTCTTGGCACATCTGCCTCTGTTACTCCCAGAGGGACCTACATATCGGAGTGGGTACACATGGCAGCAGTAAACTGGGGGCTGGATAGTCACTCCTATCATAATCTTGCCCCTTTCCTCCAAACACTCATCACAAGACTGTGCAGAACAAAACCCATGAGGCCACTCACAGGCAGGGGGTTGATGTACCAGATTTTTCAGAGACTAGAGTTTCTAGACTTGAAGAATAGTGTAACCCTCAACATTCTTGATGGAGCCGAAGCCTACAAGCCAGGGCAACGCTGGGGCAATGGAGCCGTGCAATACCTGGGGTTCTGCTTATCTTACAACTTTTTAAGAACACCACCCCTGCCATTTTCATCTAAGGATCTCAGCCCAGGCTGTCCGAGGGAGCATCTTCTCTCCTATGATGGCCCGTACACTTTTAAGACCTGTCAATCAAGTCTTTGTGGATCAAGGCTTTTCAGTGGTTGCCCCCAATATAATGAAGTCACCCTTCGCATCCAGCCCAGCCCTTGCCTCCTTTTGGAGACAAGGCAGTCTTGCTAGGCCAGGCCTTCTGGTTGAAGCCGCAGTTCTGAAGGCATCTTTCTTTGGGCCCCTCACAACCTCTCGGCCAAACCTTTCTGATTGAAGCATTTGTATTCTGCCTTGTGGCTCAAGGGAGCTTCCTCACATGTAGGGGTGCCAACCTCCAAGATCCCCTGCTATTACAACAGATCTCCAGACTGCAGAGACCAGTTCACCTGGAGAAAATGGGTGCTTTGAAGGGTGGACTCTATGGCATCGTACCCCACTGAGGTCCCTGTCCTCCCAACAGAGGTGTAGCTGGGCCAGAGTGTGCCTGGTGCGTACTCTGTGCCCCCCCCCCGATGCCCTGTCCCCCAGCCTCCACGCTTACCTTAGTTTAGCCTGTAAAAGCGGCCTGTTCCTTTCAGGCTGAAAATGGCCTGGTGGGAACTACATTTTCCATGAGACCCTGGGGCTTGCAAGGTCTCCTGGGAAGTGTAGTTCCCACCAGGCCATTTTCAGCCTGAAGGGAACAGGTCACTTCTCCAGCCTGCACTGTGTCACTAAGATAAGTGTGTAGGGGGGCTGCCATGGGGGGATTTTTGAGGGGGACCAGGCATGTGCGCACCTCCCGCCCCCTGGTAACTCCTCCTCTGCCTCCCAAGGCTCCATCTCCTAATCTCCAGAAGTTTCCCAAGCTGGATTCGGCGACCTTATCCCTGGCCAGGAGGGACCTGGCAACCCTACTCACAAAGCAATTGCAAGGCTAAAGTGGAGAAGGTGAAAACTATGTGACAAGCCACATTGGCTCCATAACATTAAAAAGTCTAACACCAGCAAGATTGGGGGGGGGGGGATAAAAAGTGGCAAGCGAGATAGGTTTGTCATTTAAAAGACTGAAATCCCTGCTAGCCAGAGAAGAGGTTTAATAGCTTGGCTCTCAACTCCGGCCCCCTCCCACACAGAACACCAGGCAGCCCCTATCTTGAAGAAAAGTTCACTTGCACAAGAGTTCAATATGAAGCAGAGTAATGGAGATCCTAAGTCGGAACTGTTACCTAACAACTCAAATCAGCCTGAAGCTTGCCTTTTCTTAACTTTTTTTCACACTTTGCTACATTATCTGGCTTCTCTTTCTTCCATTCAGGCATCATCTGATGCTGGCATAACTTATCTCGCTGAGCATGATCAGATATCACCATGGATTCCCCACCTAAGGCAAGTGGCCTGCCCAATTTATTTATTTCCCTTACTACAGATTAAGGCTTTAATAAAACTTTCGCCTGGAGAGGTAGAAAGGCCCAGAATACATCTGGAAAGATTCAGATGGAAAACCTCCCTCCTCAAGACCTTCTCCAATTTTTCTAAATAGAAAATGAAAATTTGGGAAAGAACTACAAAAAGCTCCTACCTAGGCAGTATATGGACATATACACACCATTTGGGATGAGTGGAATGCTTTTTAAAACGAGGGTTTACTAACTCAACATGTGAAATACAGATGTAGAAAACAACCTACTGCATTAGACACTGGTAATTCCCATGCATACAAGTAGACATACACAGCATATTTAAGGTTTGACAAGCATATTTTTATTCCCGCCTACCTCAGTTTTGTCCAAAGAATTGGGGGGGGGGGGGGGATTTCTTCCATGCCCTGAAATCTCCCTGAAATCTCGCCTCTCCAGTTATGCCTCTTTGGGTTGGGACAATATGTGGGATTCAGCAGATTCGCACCACTTTGGCAGAACTGGTTGTTAAAATGGTGCTTGTAAACAACCAGTTGTTAAATTATTCGAATCCTACCACCAGAACTGATTGTTAAATTATTTGAATCACACCACTGGACAATATACTTGGGGTTGTTCTCCCCATCACTGATCAGTCTCAGAGGGAGCGTTTCCTGAAGACCTGCCAAAGAGAATGGAAATCTGAACCTAAATTTTCACCCAGGCAGCTACCCCACAACGACTCTTGTGCAGCCTTTCCAGTAACATCTTCTCTTCCTCTGGGGCTCGCTCATTCATCCCCAGAGGGCTCCCTCCCTTCTGCTACCAATGCGCTAAGCAAGAACATCAGCCGTTCCTAGCACACCAGTCCATCCAACACCCTGACCGATCACTTTGCCCCCGACTTCTGGTGGGCAAGTTTGGAAGGCAGCCCATCATCCACCCGGAGTTTTGCTGGGCTCCTTTGCTTTCTCCTGCAGACACAGAGCTGGCAAGAGGCAGAAAGTTAAAGGAAGGAAAGCATATCCCTGGCTTGTTTCCAATGACTGGGCAGGCATGTGACAAAGACAGAAGCCGCAAACTCTTCCCTTCGCAAAAAAAGAAAAGGGAAGGAAAAAAGGAACCATTTCTTACCGTTTATTTTCTTTCAGGGACAAAGAGTACAATGAGTGAAAAAGGTTTCCTTACATTTGGGGGTAACGAGATACATGTATGGAGGCAAGGGGAAAATGCCTGTCACATCTGTTACATAATATGACATATTGTTCTGATGAAGTTTGTTGCGACAAAACTATTACAAACTATGAAGGAGAATATTACTAAACCGGTAGCAAAATTCTGCTTATTCATTATGAAAAAGAAAAAAATGATCTGAATATGGCATCCCGCTTAACTATTTTTGTTCTGTTCGGTATTTTTGTGCTGTTTGGTATGAGATATTTTTGCTACATTGGAGAATTATATTGTATTTGGTCATTGACTGTAAATAAATGCTACTACTACTAGATATATGTATGCCAACCTCCCCACACACACACCTCAGCACCACTCCATGGAAATCTGGGCGGGGCAGGGGGGAACATTCCAAATGGGGATGAGATAGAAGGTTTTTTAGGGAGGTGGGGGGAACCGTTGGAACACTAGCTCCAAGTTGATGATCACAAAGTGGGAACCTACTGGACAAGACCATGGGGCGTTTGACGCTGTGCAATACCTGCAAGCGAGGAAAGGCTATCCCAGGGCGGCATGAAAAGGAGGCCACACAGCACTGCTGCAAAAAGTGGGACATTCTGGAACAGATTTTCAGACCAGCTGGGGGAAGTGACGAGGCGCTGTGGGCTCAGATGCCCCCTTGTGGCAACTGCCAGCCAAGACACCTGCCATCCCAGCCCGAAGGGCAATTTAGGAAGCCAAGCACATCCCAGAGGGAAGGAACACGGCTATTCATCTCACAGGAAGGCTGCCTGGGCTGTGACTTGAATGCAGTGGCAGGCAATGAGCTTTCTCCTTGACAAGTCAGAGAGCTCCTTTAATTTATTTTTCTTTTAATACGCAGCCCAAGAGCGGAGTGGGAAGAAACCCAGGCTTGGTGGTGCCCCAGCCAAGAATGCAATCCCCATCTTTTGGCAGACCCCCAAGTGAGAGTATAGTGTGAAAAGTAAACCCCCTCCAGCTCCCCCCACCAAAGAGACCCCAATCAATCATCCTGTGACAATTTAACTGCCCTTTTTTTCCAGGGGAGAAAAGGAACACTGACCTTTGCCCTTCGGTCTCTCAACCAGACAATTTCACAGTCGTGAGGGCTATTTTTTAAAAAGACATTTCTGCTTAGATTGGTTCTGAGCAGAGGACGGCCAAAAGCAGCAACGACAGTTTTATCTCTTCCCCCACCCCCCTTGATATCCTTGATATCCTAGCATCTTAACATGAATGTGCTGGAGCCCAATGGGAGCTCACATCCTGCACGTGAGCTCCCAAAGGCATCTGGTGGGCCACTGCGAGTAGCACAGTGATGGACTAGATGGACTCTGGTCTGATCCAGCAGGCTCTTTCTTATGTTCTTAGTACAGTGAGGCATTTTGGACTCCATCTGCCTTCCAAACCTCACTCTCCCACGTATCCTTGTACCAGCCGAAGAACAGCATTTTTGAGCATCACAATTGCAGACAAAACCTCAAATGTTAAAGAGGGCAGGCTCCTATACACACACGCACAATTACGGGTGGTGGGAACTGTTATTTTCCTATCAGGAGTTCCTATCATGCCTGAAAGAACTTCTGAAAATGCAAGGGATGTGTTATACTTTATGAAAGGCACAAAGCAAGAATCAACGTGGTGGGTTTCGATCCTACATTCAGTGCACCTGCTCTATAAGTTCCCTGCCATTCACATTTCCTAGATCAGGGGTAGGAAACCTGCGGCTCTCCAGATGTTCAGGAACTACAATTCCCATCAGCCCCTACCAGCATGGCCAATTGGCCATGCTGACAGAGGCTGATGGGAATTGTAGTTCCTGAACATCTGGAGAGCCGCAGGTTCCCTACCCCTGTCCTAGATAGACTATTCCTTTTTTACCCGCACTTCAAAGCGTTTCAGAGAAAGAAATGGCCATTGCTCCGCTTGAAGGAAGAGGATGGTTGCAAGGTTGAACTTTAGACTACAAGTTAGGCTTGTGCTCCAGGGCTAGTCAGAGATGGTTTTGGCCAGTACGTTCACTGCAACTGAACTCTCCAAGCATGAATGTGCATCTGTGGGTGCATCTGCCATGAACTCTGCAGTTGTGATGAGCATTAAAGGCCCTCGTTAAATCTGTCCTCTAGAAACTGAGAGAAAAGTTCACAAACCCAAAAGATCAGTTAGCAGCAGACAAGTGCAGGGGGCGCATCCACTAGAGGGAGTCTGAGACTTACACAAGGTAAATTAAAGCAGAGGTAAACAATCTCAAAATTGACAAGTCTGTTTCCATCGTTTGTGCTGATTCTGTCTAGGTCATCTCTTGAAGCTATGTTTCTTTCTATAGCCAACATGGCCAATTGGCCCTGCCAACAGGGGCTGATGGGAATTGCAGTCCATGAACTGCTTTAATGGAACCAGTTCTTGGGCCATGATGAATGCCTAGGCAAGGAAAGGCTCTGATCACTAGGGATGATGAGCATCCAGCAATATAAGAACCGGCTATGCAGCATTTAGCTGTAGCGGAGGAGCATTTGTTCCCCTGGCCACGCTACCAGCGCAATGCAGAAGGAATCAGCAGCGGCCAGAATAACTAGAAGGCTGAAACATCGCAAACATCCGAGTGCCAACCCCCACCTTTCATCACAACTGATTTATCCTTTTAATTTGGAATCGTTTTTATTTGTGTTTTTGTGAGCCACCCTGGGAGTGATTGTGACGGAAAGACCTTCTATAAACACAGCAGAAGAGACAAAAATTCTGGAGCAGACAGACTGCAGTTGCTTGATGGGAATGATTTGGAGAACATACGTGTTTTTGATGAAAAGTAGGACTTCTTCACCCTTCAGGTCCACAAGCTTTGTGCCCGGGAGGGAAGCATAGGTATTATAGGCACCTGGGCAGGGTGATTCCTGATCAAGGCACTCAAAGCTTAGCAAGGCTGCGTGCCCACTATGGGAAGGGAACCAGCCAGCCTGAAAAGAACCTTGGTATGTTGCTTGTTTTTGCCAGGAAGTCTTGATGTTCACTTTGCTTCCTGAAGAGGCAGCCCCCTCCTTTGCTAGGTTTCCCTTCCCGCAGCCACTTAAGAACCATGCATTTCAGCAGCATACTGTGTCAGCCCTTGTAAGGGCAAGAATAGATGATGCTACCGCGGGGCAACAGGCCTGGAATATAAGTGGGGTTATGCAGGGCCCAGTATCACACACTGCACACTTCAAGAGATTGACCCGTCTCTCCTATTCTGCATCGTGTCCTGATGCCCCCGCCCCCAAGGTCAAGAAGCACAGCAGAAGAAGAAGATGAAGAAGAAGAAGAAAAGAAGAGTTTGGATTTATACCCCTCCCCCCTTTCTCTCCTGCAAAGAGACTCCAGGTGGCTTACAACCCCTTTCCCTTCCTCTCTCCACAACAGACATCTTGTGAGGTAGGTGGGGCTGAGAGTTTTCAAAGAGAACTGTGACTAGCCCAAGGTTATCTGGTTTCAAAGAGAACTGTGACTAGCCCAAGGTTATCTGGTTCACCAGATAAGCCTCTGCCACTCAGGTGGAGAAGTGGGGAATCAAACCCAGTTCTCCAGATTAGAATCCACCTGCTCTTAACCACTACACCACACTGGCTCTTAGAGAAACCTTGGCTCAATTGAACGACATCTGTTTGGCATAAAGATGATCCGAGATTCAACCCTGGCATCTCCAGTTAAAAGGACCAGGTAGCAAGTGATGTGAAAGACCTTAATCTGAGACCCTGGAGAGCTGAGGAGACATTACTGACCTTGAGGGAGCAAAGGCTTGATTCACTGTAAGACAGCTTCATGTGTGTTCATGGGAAAGAGTTTTAAACTGAATGAGTGCAAAGATCTGGAGCAGGGGGGAGGGGAAGGGGGACAAGATGGTATACAATAGATCATTCAAGTCGCCATCTATGTTGTTTTATAAATATTTTCTATAATTCATCTATTGTTATTGGCGTTTTAATAGTTTTAATGTTTAATTGTTTTACCTAACGTTTTACTGTTTTAACTTGTTGTAACCCGCCCTGAGCCCTTTAGGAAAGGGAAGGATAAAAGTATGAGAGAGAGAGAGAGAGAGAGAGAGAGAGAGAGAGAGAGAGAGAGAGAGAGAGAGAACGATTGAACGAACGAATGAACAACACAGCAACAATGCCAGCATGGCTCATCAGACACTCTACCCTCAGCTTTGGAGTGTGAAGATCAACACAGCTAGCTGCAAACCTTGCAAATGCACTTTATTTGTACACAGGAATCGCATGCGATGACGAGGAGGAGGAAACAAGTCACAGGTCATGTTAATCTCACCCTTGTTTTCCTTTTTGATACGTCAAAGTCCCAAATTTCAGCCTTGGCAAAATGAAAGCTGGGAACTCAGGACACAACGGGTGGAAATCCAATCAGGCAAAAATGAAAATCTAACTGGATAAAGACCGCCATTCATGCTTTTGTTAAGTGTCATTGTACTTGAAATCTGTATCACATGGAGAAAAGCCTCTGGGGATTTAGAGTGAGAGAGCCCGTTCTGTAGGGGAAGGCTGGGACAACAGAATGTGAGGCTCTGGGCTGTGGCAAAGCAAGGAGAGGAGGCCTCCCCTCAGAAAAGCTCTACTGTGGAGAGATGAATGATGAAGAGAAAAGCCTGGGACTGGAAGAAGAGCTACCATCAAGCTGAAAATCCAAGTTTTTACCAGACTTTCGGGAGGACCAGAGCCCAACTGCAAAGAATTTTAGTACACACTAAAATGGAAGATTAGCTTTCAGTGTCAAAAAAGGTGGCTGTCCCATACCCTAAATTCACTGGGCTTCACCTCTGCAAGCACAATTCTCGTCCTCTTTACTCATTCAGCTCTCAGTAAAACAAATATCCATGACTCCAGGCCATAAACTTGAGGGATTTTGGTTGTGAAATGGGGTGGGGGGTGGGGGGTGGGGGGTGGGGGGGAGAATAATCTTCATCTTGATAGATTTGGCATTCTTGCAGTTCTCAAGTTCTCAGAATGGCATCACTTCTGAACTGTTTGAATCAGTGAGGCACGACAGAGACCGCCCATGCCTTCCGCTCTCGGAGCTTAGAGAAGGCTGGTGGGCTTAAACAGGCTAAGGCCTCTCTGCCTTGTGTCCGCAACTGTGGAAGCAGGCTCATCGTGAATCTGCTTGAATTATGAGGACGCCAGAGTGCAAGCTTTCCCATGTTTCAGTTAACTGTTAAATACCCGCTCATGTTTGGACCTCTCCGCCTAGTATAGTGTTAACTAACAGAGCCAATGTACCATTATGCTTTTTAGATCCTTGCAACAAATTCTGCTCTTAGAGACACAAGCATATTCCCCACCTTCTGTGATGGACATGGCCTCCTTGTGAAGGCATAAAGATCTATTTTCTCCTTGGCAGCTGATGCATGCCTTTGCTATGGCGTGTTGATGGCAGGAATCGCAGTACACCTGGCTCTTACAACATCTGCCAACTTGCCACTGCTAAGCAGATGGGCTGGAATTCCATGCAGCTGCCTTTTCTCAGGTTTCAGTAGTTTAAAACAGATTTCAGGCACACATCTCGCACAGTCCAGCTTCAGCTGTGATGACTATTCTCTGTGGCCCCTTCAACGGTAGGCAGACTTGAGTAACCTGACCCAGCATATCCACCAGAAGACAGCAGGAGTTGGCCAATTCCAGAATCACAACCTTGAGAGCCAGCGTGGTTAAGAGCAGGGGCACTCTAATCTGGAGAACCGGGTTTGATTCCCCACTCTGCCACTTGAGCTGTGGAGGCTTATCTGGGGAACCAGGTTGGCTTGTGCACTCCAACACATGCCGGCTGGGTGACCTTGGGCTAGTTGCAGTTCTTTGGAGCTCCCTCAGCCCCACCCACCTCACAGGATGTTTGTTGTGGGGGGAGGGGGGAAAGGAAATTGTAAGTCCCTTTGAGTCTCCTTACAGGAGAGAAAGGGGGGATATAAATCCAAAGTTGTTGTCTTTCTTCTTGAAGGGAACTGAAATGGCAAAGGAGCCTCTGAAGTGGATTCCTAAGTCACCAAAACTAAACAGGGACATCGGTATCCCCAAATAGGGAAGATAGACCAAGGTTATTATAATCAATTGCAGATCACTCAAGACAGTTATCTTGTTGTCCTGTTCTTCTAAAAGGAACCCATCACTTCTGTGATTCCCAGTAGCTAAAAAAAAATACATTAGCAGAAAAACAGTATTCCTCCTGATTCCTAGGAACTTGTGCTTGCAAAAGTGGTTGTCACTTTCCAGCAACCTTGAAAAAAGGGTATGGTTCATGGACCCAGATATCCAGCACAATTCCCAACAGAAATCAAAGACTGCTGTCTGAAGAAGACAAGAGTGAAGGATGAGGCTCTGTAGTGGAATTGGGAATCTAGGGCATCAGCAGTGTATGTTAAGAGGAATAGGTAAGCAGGACTCTGTGAGGTTAACAAAGGACAAGAAATCCCTGCTGCCAATCACTGTCATTATTGAACAAGGAGTTTCTTCTAGGGGAAGTAATTTAGTGCTTTGAGAATACCAGAAGAATTCAAACGTCTTTCGTTCTTCAAGATAGCAAAGAGGATTGGACAGCCGGTCCAGTGACACCTCAGACAAGGAAATGGGTTTTATTGCTTCTTGATCCAGGGGTCCAGAACAGCTGTCAGGATCCTTTAACATTCCTTTTCCTTCTAAAGTCCAGGGAATGCTATAAATGTCTCTCTTGACAGCTAAGGAATTCAAGCACAGACCCTTTTGAGACCATGACCTAGAGAGCTACATATTATCCAAACCTGCTGGCTGGGAAAGCAGCAGCCCTGGATTGGGGCGGGGTATATCAGAAGAATTTTCAACACACCCCATAGGATGTTGTCCACCCTTTGGGCAGCCAGAGGAAGAACAAGGACCACCAGTTGGGATGGACTGCCTGTTCTGCGTGGGAGCATGCCACTGAGCCGGGAAAAACAGAATGATAAGATCTTTGCAAAAACTTTAAGTTACATTTCTTGAAAGGTACATTTTTGTTGAGCCGAGCATCTCTTGATTACTGTGGGGATTCACTAGGTGCATGTAGGTCTCTATGGGATGGAAGGACTTGGCAGGGCGGGCAGCCAACAGCTGATCACACAGGCTTGGTTACCAATCCCCTGGATCATCCTGAAAAATCTCTTTTAAGAATAGTCCAGCTACCTTCATCTTCACGCTTACCGTTTCTTTCTTTCTTTCTTTCTTTCTTTCTTTCTTTCTTTCTTTCTTTCTTTCTTTCTTTCTTTCTTTCTTTCTTTCTTTCTTTCTTTCTTTCTTTCTTTCTTTCTTTCTTTCTGCCTCTCTCTCCATCTGTCCATCTATCCAAAATGTGCACATCTCCTAATATATGCTGAGAGTTCACCCAGTGGATAAAGGATGAAATTAACCAGTGCTTTCTTAGCTACTGAAATCTTTGGTCAATTTCATCTTCTATACCAAGAAATCTTGGGCCAATTTCATCTTTCTTGGCCACAAAGATATTAACCTTCAAGAAATAGACCTCTCCCTAAATAAAACAGGCTGTGGGGTGTAGATAGGCTGCCCCTAACAGACAAGGAACTTACTGAACAAGTTGATTTTCTTTCCTTTCACTAGAAAGGGTTTTAGAGAAGGTGCAGCCATGGCAAAGCATTGTGTGAACCCATGGCCATATTATTCCTGATCTTAACAGCTCGCACACCAGTCCTGTTAATACTCAACTGGCCAGCAGTAAAACACAGAGGGATTTGTAGCATCTGAAGTCCATTTAGTAAATCTAAATGTTTTACGTACTTAAAGTATGTGTACAACTGACAACAAAAGAAGGTGATGATGGTGGCCAGGCCAAGGGAAAGAAGTACTAGAACCGCACAAAATAGCAGGTTGCGTGGGCACATCAGAAACAAATATGGAGAGTTCAAACACAATGTATTGTTGAAGGCTTTCACGGCCAGATTCAACTGGTTGTTGTGGGTTTTCCAGGCTATGTAGCTGTGGTCTGGTAGATCTTGTTCCATTAGGAACATACATGAAAAGTCTTTTCATTTGACCAGCCATTCTTAACAATTTCATCTTCCATACCAACATTATCTCTGGTTTAAAATACACCAAATAACCAATACCAAAAGGCAAACCATTTGACATCATTTGCTGAAAATAAGATATTCTAGGACATTTCCACACCATGTAAACATATTTATTGGTAATAAAGTAATATAAACAACCGTTCACTGTATGGAGTTCACACTCACCTCATCAGACTCATCAGATAAGGTCTTTAACAGGATAGGAAACAGACTGTCCGTATGCCGAAACATCTGAAAATGGGAGGTAAAAAGCCATGAAGAAGTAATCCAAACCATTACAGAAAGTCTTGGTCCTCTGTTCCAAAGATAAAATTGCAACCATACCAGAAGAGGAAACCGTCAGTTTAGAAGCTGTTGAAGGCTTTCACACCTGGATTCAACTGGTTCTGGTGGGTTTTACGGACTGTGTGGCAGTGATCTGGTGGATCTTGTTCCTAACGTTTCGCGTACAGATGCAGGCGAAACATTAGGAACAAGATCCACACACAGCCCGGAAAACCCACCAGAACCAGTTTAGAAGCTGTTTCACTTCCTTGCAACAGGGAAAAAAACCCTCTTATTTTTGTTAAGCTTCTCAACAGATAATTTTGTTTTACTTTTGAATACTGGTACAAAATCTTCATAGCACCAATATCTGTGTGTTGTATATGTGTGTGTGTGTGCGTGTCATCAAGTCACAGCTGACTTTTTGTGACTCTGTACAGATTTCAAGGCAAGAGACATTCAGAGGTGGTTTGCCATTGCCTGTCTCTGGGAGGGCTGAGAGAGTTCTGAGAAAACTGGGACAGGCCTAAGGCCATCCAGCAGGCTACCCAGTGGAGGCGTGGGGAATCAGACCTGGTCCTTCAGATTAGAGTCTGCCACTCATACCCATTACACCAATATCTCATATGAAACAATTCAGGTTTGTGCCTGTTAGAACAGATCATGTGTCCCAGTTCTAAAGAGATGTCTGGTGTGACTGTGATGCTCACTTGCCTTGCGAGGTGTCTTGATGTACAAGTGGTAGAGCCACTTCAGGACAGCAATCCGGGTCATCATCCCAATAGCTGGATCATGAAGGTGACAGTCCAACACTTGAACAATTCCATCAAGGTTGAGGGTCACTTGGATTCTCTCAGTGCTGCTGACAGAGGAGGTTCAACAAGTAAGGCCACAGAGCTGACAGGATGTTTATTTTTATTTATTTTATTTTATTAGACTTATAGGCCGCCTTATCCCCAAAGGGCTCAACATGTTAATATGAGGTTAGTGAAAGTTTCAGACCAAGAGAAGGGCTCAATATGTTAATATGAGGTTAGTGAAAGTTTCAGACCAAGAGAATGATGTTGTCTAAATGATCTGGGGAACACGCGGTGATTCTTTGCAACTTTTACAAGCATTCTTTACAACATTCCTCCCACCCTCCGATTAGGAAAGAAGAACTCAGATCACCACTTGTGCTTGTGTCTGACCAAGGGAGCTTCCACTCTCGCAAGCTCATACTCTGAAATTCTTGACTCTAAGTTGCTGTTTAACTCAATTAACGTGACCCTTGTTATTCCAACATGACAATCCACCAAATGCTACGGATGCTCATTCTAGTGCAGGGATCTGCAAATCCCATCAGCCCCTGCCAGCATGGCCAATTGACTCTCCAGATGTTCATGGACTACAAATCCCACCAGCCCCTTCCAGCATGGCCAATTGGAAGGGGGTGATGGGAATTGTAGTCCACAAACATCTGGAGAGCCGCAAGTTGCAGACCCACATTCTAGTGGGCTTTTCACAGGAATCCTCCACACGAGCCTCATAGAAAAGTGTTCTGTTTTCCCTTTTTGTCCAAAATCCGGGAAGATGTGTTCTTCCTGCGCCCAGCTCGATCCACGCCCGCTTTCATTTTACCCGGGGCCTGCCCCAGCTTGCAGCAGCGGCGACCTGACGCCTCTTCCTCCTCGCAGGGCTACGCTGCCGCTTCTAAACAACAACCCTTTAAAGGGTTGTTGTTGAGTGGACGTTTTTCCTGGCGGGCGCGGTAGCAACTACGCCGTACTGGAAGATTTTCCTGCCAGCCACAACGCCGTTAGTTAGCGCCGCGAGTTCACCATTACCCGTCCCCTCCCACCAGGGTCGGAGGGCAGCGCATGGGCTGCACGCCTGGGCTGGCAACACGCAGGAAGGACAATCGGTGGCGGGCTGGGATGCAGAGGTTGCTCCGCGGCGGAGTCACCTCTGCCTTCTGCCGTTCTCATATACCTGCCCGCGACGCCATGCGGCGGCATTTCACTCTAATGCCTCACAGAACTCCTGCCGGGCGTAGCTGAGGGGCCGCAGGCAGAACGGGCCCTACACTATCACTAAGCTGTATGTTTGCAGCAATAACCAGCGACTAGAATCTGCGTTTCCATACCGAATCCATAACCCCATCAGTTTTGTCAGCATGGCCACCACGCTGCCAGAAGGATGGGAATTGTAGTTCCTCAACATCTGGAGAGCCGCAGGTTCCCTACCCCTGGTTTAGACATTCAGTTTTTTAAAAAAATATTCTGTATAATATTCCTTGCCCAGGGTTTCCTTTCGGCTTACCGTTCAAGCAGGCAAAACAACATAGGTCAACAGAGCGGTGTTCAACAATATATACAATTAAAGTTGTACCAAAAAATTTAAAATTTAAAACTACCATTCCCACAGTTTGGCAGTCTTCCCTTTTAAACCCTGAGGGCAGGACTAATAACAAATACAGAGTACAGCAATGAAGAACATAAAACATAAACAAGAACGCAAAAGAACATAAAAATAGGAGAGGCTGGCTTTGATGGACTACCGTTGCTGTCCTCAATCACAGGCCAGGCAGAAAAATTCTGTCTAACCAGCCCTGAGGAATTGTGATAGGTCTTGAAGGGCCCTGGTGTCATTGGCTCTAGTCTTGGCAGAGGATGGCAGGACAATTTTCTGACCAGGGATCTCCAGTAGGTTGTTATTAGTTAGTTCGTTTGTTATTGAATTGATATCCCACCCTACCCCCGCAAGGCTCAGGGCAGGTCACAACATAAAATCATATACAATCATTAAAATAATTTAAAGATAGCAATACTAATATTAAAAACAATAAAATTCCAATGCCTAACAGATAATAAACAGATGGTTATAGATAATACAAATCCCTATCACCACCTCTCCCACCCCCTCCCCCCAAAGGCCAAAAGGAGATGATCTAGCATCAGTTGAGTTGAGTTGAGCTCTCTGAGGGGCACACTGGGAGTGGTGGTCTTGACACCCTTCCAAAAAATGTCTTGGCCCTGCTCCTTATGGTATTCCTGAAACAATCTGGAGTGTCAGTTACAGAAAGGAGAAAAGTTGAAAAGGCAAATTATGCCTGCTTGCAACAGCTGGAAGGCACGAACGCAACCGCTCCCTGGTGCACATGCCTGTCCTCTGAAGGATCAAATTTTACTGCCAAGAGGCATCAGAGCAAGAACAGAACAACTGGAAATGGAATTCAATACACAGCGCATCAGCAAGGAGAGAAAGGACAAGCAAGACTCTCTCGCGCCAATATCAAAAAGGACGGTTCGACAACCAGGGGTTAGGCTGGAGTTACAGTGACCCTAAGTGGTTTGATGGGATATTACACAGAAAAAAAGAAAAAGGGAAAAACTTAAACCCAAAACAAACTGAATGAAGAACCAAAAAAGTTAAGTCAATCAAAACCCACAGGCTCAATGTATACGTTAAAAGTATAAATCTAAACAAAGGAAAAAGTATATATTTAAAAACATGTCTCTTGACCCAAAGAGGCTCACAAATGTGGGGGAAAAATGCAAAGGATGATTGTTGACTCTGACCAAACACATTTCAGCCCATTGGCCTTCTTCAGTGGTCAAATAATATTAACATTAATCATACGAAAAGGTCCCAGACATTACAACAGTACATCCATCATCTCAAAAATAGACCAAAATGAAATGTAATAATAATAATAATAATGTAAGCAAAGGCAGAGATATAAATCAGAGGTCCCATGTTTTGTGCCTTGCTGCCATGGTCAGGTACAGGTATCCTAGATGTTAATTCAATCATGTGCCTTCCTCTTCCGGTCAAAGTGATGTCTGGAGCCAATATTCATATATTAGGGAGAACAGTCACAGCAAAATGTAAGTGTTCATCTCCAGGAAACTGCTTCAAAGCCCACAAGCAGAGTAAACAGGAACTTTTCCAAAAGTAAATGCTTCTGTACCTCTGCTTGCTTATATGGGCACCATCCCATCCGTGGTCTTGGTCTCCAGACTGTGCCTTTCTAAAGGGATACGTTTTTGACAAAATGCTCCAAGGTTCACAGTTTGCCACTCAGCACTTTGGTTTCAGCCAAGCATGAAGTGCCCCAAGGGCACACCACTGGGGAGCATATACAAATCCACTGAATTTAATTCCAATCAGTTATTCGGGGAAGGGGTAGAGATTTTCTATTCCAAGCTTTAAACACCACTGTGGGACTTCGTGGGTGGAAAAACTGATTCACCTTCCTTGCATTTGAGATGTAACATGCAGAAAGTGCCTGTTCTGATGCAGCAAAGTGGCATCACTTTCGTCTCCCACTGTTTTGAATTCCTTCCAGCACAAATCTTTTACGACTAAGCTCAGTTCTTCCAATGAACCAGTGCAGGAACCAGGGGGAACTATTTGTTTGTGTTCAGTGACACTGCGGAACCAGGGGAGACTATTTTTTCCTGTCTCGTGACACTGCGGGACACGGTGGACTCAGCCACCACCAAAATAACCCCTCCTTTTCTCTCAAAGCAGAGTTTATCAAGCATCACCAGCTACTGCTGAGAACCTTACCTGGTTTGTATGAAATCACCAGCGCTGCTGAAACTGGAATCGTTTGAGACATCCAGGCCACCTGCAGAAGGACATTTATGTTGGTCTGAACTTGGCTCCATCAGGTTATTGGAAGCTGTACTGCAACTTTTGCCATTAAATGATTTAAATTATGTTTCTCCATTGTGACCTCTCCCCCTCCCGCTATACACTCTCTCTCTCTCTCTCTCTCTCTCTCTCTCTCTCTCTCTCACTCACTCTTTGGTGGTGGAGGGAAGTGCCGTCAAGTCACAGTTCCACTTATGGTGAACCCATAGTAGGCGGATTATATCTCCAGTTATGGACTATTTGCCCCTGCCAGCATGGCCAATTGGCCATGCTGGCAGGGGCTGATGGGAACTGTAGTCCATAACATCTGGAGTGCCAAAGGTTCGCCACCATGGCCATAGGGTTTCAAGGCAAGAGATGAGCAAAGGTGGTTTGCAATTTGAGAAGAAAAGCATCAATGGAAAAGTCAGTGGAATCCAAGCCCAAATATCCCTAAGCAGGGTGGTTCCCATCTCTTTGAGGAAAAAAGGTCGAGTCAGCAAAAAAACAATCCAACAACCAGCACCTCTCTGTCCAAGGGTGTGTGTGTGTGTTTTGCACCTGCAAATAAAGGGGCCATATCTCTTCAACCCAGAGGCTGGGCCAAGAGCTAAGGAGAAAAAGGGCAAGAGGGACGAAGACAGAAGACGCTCAGCTGAAGAGACTAGGTAATAAATGCTTTGAGAGGTATTACCTGCCTCCAACAAAAAAGCTTTTACATCCACACTCCATTCTACTAACTATGGTATGTCAATTACACATTTGTCCTGGGATTGCAAATGGCTAGTTTATCTGCCAGCCACACTGCACAAATGCTAGTTTTTAGCTATTTATTTACACTGTACAAAACCAGTCAGAAGATGTTTGGAAAATAGGACTCACCATCGGAAGCCATCTCCTGCTTGGAGAGAGGTTTGTCCTGCTCAGTCTCTACTTGGGGGGCTGCTGTGGGCTGCTTGAACTCGTTTTCGTCATCTTCAGGTATGACAAGTTTCATCAGGCTCTGGTTGCATATATTGGCCGCCTCTTTGATGCCTGCATCCCACCAATGTAAGGAATGTAATCCTGTAGCTGTACACTATCAGGGTAGCATTATGCAGGATAAAACAACTAAGTCTCAAGCGGTTTCCCAGGATTTCAGTACACTTGAAGCCCCAGTTAGAGGAACTGAGACACTCAGCACCAGTTAGAGTAGTGGTTCTCAACCTTCCTAATGCTGTGACCCTTTAATACAGTTCCTCATGTTGTGGTGACCCCCAACCGTAACATTTATCCATTTTACAGATGGAGAACACTGATGCAGAGAGTCTCAGGCGACCCCTGTGAAAGGGCCGTTTGACCCCCAAAGGGGTCCCGACCCACAGGTTGAGAACCACTGAGTTTGAGGAACCAGTTAGAGCAGGGGTAGGGAACCTGCGGCTCTCCAGATGTTCAGGAACTACAATTCCCACTACAGTTCCCATCAGCCCCTTTCAGCATGGCCAATTGGTTCCCTACCCCTGAGTTAGAGGAACTGAGATACTCAGCACCAAATAGAGCAAAGGCTAACTGAAATGAAAATGTTCCTTTTCCTCACCATCCCCAGCTATCTCCCTAATTGTAAAGAAGTACTAAGTCTGACTCAAAGCAGAGGGAGGAATGAGTTGCCTTTCTTTCCCAAATAAAGCCAAATCTTCCTCATAACTCCATCAACCACTGATAAAGGTTGTCATCCTCTCTACCCCTATTTCTGCCTAGACCTGCTTTCTCCATCTGTGGCCAGCCACCTTGAGGTTGCACGCAGTGGCAGTATATTCAGAGATTTCGGAAGAGAGCTTATGGAGAAAACTGAAGACACAATAAACCGTCGGGGCAGAAAATGGATAAAGTCACCCAGTAAGTGAAAAATATTAAAGCTAATCAGACTGGCAGCAGCTCGCCAGGATCTCAGGCAGAGGTCATTCATATGACCTCTCACCTGAACCTTTTCATAGGAGATGCTGGGGACTGAACCTGGGACCTTCTGCATGCCGAACAAATGCTCTACCACTGAGCCACAGCCCCTTTGCTGTACGGATACTCTTCTTCCGGTCATCATAAGATAGGCAAGGTAGGACTGCTGTCAGGATCCCTGAGGAATACGGCAGCATTACCCGGCCAGCCAGCTGAATGAACTCCCGCATCCAACACATGGCTGTCAGCTGGATGAGATCGTCTATAGGGAAGGAAAGAGATGTTTGTTAACAGTAAGCTTGGGGATTTGATCCGCCATTGCTGGATGGCGTAATAGTGCCATGTGCATGTGAGGGTTGTTCCTTGAGCAGCAGACTGGAATTGCTGCTAGGGGTGCTTGCTTTCATCAACAATTTGGCTCAGCTAAACTGGCTACACCAATCCCCCTTTCTGCAACATCTCAACTGGATTATATAATGAGCTCTGGAGTGGGATGCCCTTGAAGGCGACTTGGAAGCCTCAACTAATACAAAATGTGGCCACCATTTTCTCACAGGAGTGGGCCACTAGGAACTACTACAACCAGTTCCCAGATCACTCTTCTGGGTGCATATGCATTTCCTGGCTCAGTTCAAGGTGTCGGTAACAAAAAAACCTGCAGAACATTTCACAGCTTGGGGCTCATGCATTACTACAGTACAGAAAGAGATGAATGCTCTTCAGTAAGTAAGATAAGACATGATGGAGGAAGAGAAAGCCTCTGGCCAGGCCATTTGGTGCTGGTGTCTATGGCAAGGCAACCAAAACTCACCTGAGGCCTGGCAGTGGATCACCAGGATGTTGGCCATTTCAGCAAACTTGACACTGGAAGGGTTCTTCTTAATCTCTTTAAGAAATTCACCAAGGGCCACCTCACACCTACAGGTGAAAACAGAAGGCCAGATGTTCAGAGGACAACCTCCCCTCAGACATGAGCTCACTGTTCATAAACAGAGGAAACCGGAAGCAATATACCTCTGAAACCTTGTATGGCCTCTATATCATCTGTTGGCCTTCCAAGGCAAGTGGTTGGCTACTGTGTGAAACAGCATGTTGAACTAGATAGAATGCTGCTCTGATCCAGCAGCGCTCTTCTGATGTTCACACGGAATGCACAAGCTACCCCAGTCCAAGATGCACGTAGCCATCTCGCCTCCAATCATGGCCTTGTCACTGAATAGCCAGGAAACTTCCCTTGCCAGAAAATGAACATCTACCCGGGATGGTAGGAGGAGAACTGGTCTCTCCCCTGATTCCACCTGGTCATTTATGTTAATCCTATAGCTGGAATGCACTAAATACCACTTAGTCAAATCCCGCCAGTTACACAACAGAACCATTCACCAACCAGCCAACCCTCACCCTGTTCAACACATGCAATTTCTGATACAACCTGTGCTCCATCAGACTAAAGGCACACTGCTCAGAGGTGCTTTGGAAGCAAACATCACATATTCAGGCCTAGAAACTCAGAGTCTAATGAGAGGACATCTTCCATTTAAAATGATGTTTCCCCCTCTGGAGTTACAACATGATTTGGACAGGGTGGAAAAACAATGCCCTATCCAGAGTCACCCCAGCATGCAAAAAGATAATCTGCATATTGCATATTCTGGACTCTCCACTCACATTTTACGGATCTCCTTGCTGTTATCACCCAGGATCTGGAAGAGCCCATCTAGAATCTCCGGTAGGTAATCCAGAAGATTAATATCAGGGACAGACTCGAGTACCAAGATCTAGCCCATGTGAGAAGAAGGAAAATTGTACTTGCAGGTTCCAAGCATGAATCAAAATTAAAGCAAACCAAGGCTGCAATACAGGAGACTCTTCACAAAACAATTAGATTAGCAACCAGAGAGGCAGCCAAGTTGTATTTTTCTGGATCAAGCAGAACTGGGCTAGCTCTACATAGGATTGTGCTGTTAACATTTTCAACTCAGAGTGGGCTGATTTGCTTGAAATTCAAATTTTGTTACAAAAAGAACAAAAATCAGAAGGGGTATTTAAACAAATAAAGATTAGAGACAAGATGAAGAATTTTTAAAATATTGTTACAGGAAGAAAGCAAGGAAAAAGTAAAGCGATTAGATAATTGAATAGTAAAGTTTGTATGGAGAGAAAAGCAGATGAATCTATGAGCAGTTTCTTACTGTCCTGTATGTGGGATTGTGTATGTAATAAAGACGGATAATAATAGTACTAAATAAGATTAGGAATTTGAGGATTTATTAATTTAGAATAGATGCTCACCTATTAATTAGCGTTGCATTCTTCAGTGATTGTTAGGCAAAACCTCCATAGGCACTAAACCAGACCTTGACAAATTTTCTTTGGTTTTAACAGCCTAACTCATCTTTCAAGCTTCATGCTTTTATTTTATAATTACCATCATTTTTCATTATTGCTACATAAAACCTAATTAACTCTTCACCATTTTTAAAGCTGGGAAGTATACAAATAAATATAAGGTTCCAGTTGTCATCACAGCAAAGAGTATCTCCCATTCCTCACCAAAATAAGCTTTGCACTTCCACTGAGAATCACCAAGAGGCACCGACAATAAATGACAGATGAAAATTCTAGGCACCCCCACAAAATTTGGAGGCAGCCTGCTACCTTGGGGCCCAAATCTGCTTTGAATACATACCCAGGAAATGATGAACTGCCGAGCATACTGATTATTGGAATAGATCCTCTCACGGAGAAGGGGAATGAAGCCCACCAGGTCGAACTTATTACTTTCTGTCACTATGTCCTGCAAAGCCAGAATAACAAAACTATAGTAAGAGTTGTCTCTGCTCTCCTCCCACCAGCACCTCCACACAACATCAAACTCCACAACAAATCTATGGTCCCTTCCACACATGCAGAATAATAAACTTTCAATCCACTTTGCAGCCGGGTTTTACTTTGCAGAAAAGCAAATCCACTTGCAAACAACTTTGACAGTATATAGTCGAAGGCTTTCACAGCCGAACTCAATTGGTTGTTGTGGGCTTTCTGGGCTGTGCAGCCATGATCTGCCAGATCTCAGACCACGGCCACACAGCCCAGAAAGCCCACAACAACCAATTGTGAAAGTGGATTGAAAGTGCATTATTTAGCATGTGCAGAAGGGGCCTCTATACTACTTCTGAGCACTTTTACCCCAAAACAAACCCATTTGAAATCATCTTCTCTCCTCATTTATTGGGCAATCCCACACTCATACAGATAAATTCCAGTAGCAATTGCACAGACACAGACACAAGCACAAACACAACTTCAGCTTCAAAAAAGAGTCTCTTTCTGGTATCACAAGAAGCCACCTCTTTGTTTATCCAAATGTTACTACCACCTCTAAAAGTGAAACATCAGATAAGGTTAAGAGTGCTTTTCCTGCAGGTTCTTAAATTGGAATATACGTTGATTAAGACAGAACAGATTTTTGGATGAAGTATTATGGGTAGTGAGTAACATCTGACTATTCTAAGAACTGTTTGCTTGTAGGAGCTACGAGGGGCCTCAATTACATTAGAAGAGAAGAAGAGAAGAGTCTGGATTTATATCCCCCTTTTCTCTCCTGTAGGAGACTCAAAGGGGCTTTCCCTTCCCCCCTCACAACAAACACCCTGTGAGGTAGGTGGGGCTGAGAGAGCTCCAAAGAACTGTGACTAGCCCAAGGTCACCCAGCTGGCATGTGTGGGAGTGCACAGGCTAATCTGAATTCCCCAGAGAAGCCTCCACAGCTCAAGCAGCACAGCGGGGAATCAAACCTGGTTCCTCCAGATTAGAATGCACCTGCTCTTAACCACTACGCCACTGCTGCTCTTCATTAGCTGTAAATTGATCCAACAATTGTATCAAATGTTCACTGGTTGATTTTTGTTTGTTTGGTATTTTTGGTAACTAAAAGCAGATGGAAATAGAATCAAATGTTTCCTTGTTTGTGTTAAGAGGGGATCTAAAAAAACTGCAGATTTGTAACACTGCTCATTCACAAAGTCAATACAGCAACATGAGCAGCTTGCATACACGAGTCCACTTCCTGTAGAGAGGATGCTTTCCTCCTTCACACAGAGCAGCAGTCAAAGCCTCCAGAAAGAGTCCCTTCATGGTTAACTCCCACTGGCACTGGCTGAGATTCCTCTCTCCCCTCAACTTCTATCACATGGCCATTGACCACTTTGCCCCAGAAAGAAGACAGAATAGAACAATCAGCATCGATTTCTGAACTTTGTACTGCAACCCTAAGCTGTTTGGTTTGAAGAATCATTCATGGGTCCTATCCTTAGCCTTCCAAGTCTTGTGAGAAGCTAGTTCCCCTTTTCATATATCCAGCTACTGAGTCCTGCAGAGCTCTGCATCACATGCTCACAAGTCATCTCTTCTTTGGTGCAGGGCCTTTAAAATTCCCTGCTATATAATAAATATGGATCATAGGACCTCCTACAAAAGAACTAACCAGGTTCGATCTCAGAGCCAGCAGCCAAGCAAAGCACATAGCCCAGAGAAGAGAATGATAGGAAGCAAAAAGGACATGAGAACTACTCCAACAGAAATCGCCCACAGAATTTTAGTGTTTTCCAACAATCACCAAGGCTATACTTCTGCTTTCTAGGTATAAACTGAAAGTGTGGCATGTAGGAGATTTCACAAGCCAGAATTTTGGGACAGCTGCAAAAATAATCTCAGACACTCAGGTACAAAATTGATCTGTCTCTGCCTCTCTCACTCACACACAGAAGAAGGCAGGAAACCTGCAATTGCCCCATCTGAAATGCACCCACAGCACTATCAGCTACAGTCTGGAAATAGAAAGATACCTTCAGAAGCCGGTCCAAGAGTTCAGAGCCACTTTTTACGTTCGGATCTGGATCTGCAGCAAGCTAGGATGGAAAAAAAGCCACCAGAAAAATAAGATGGTTTGGCTAAGCTGTAAAATACTGATAATTGCTATACCAGGTCTACATGTTTTGGCTGGGGAAGAAACAAACTGACCATAAAAAATAAATTACATTAAAAGACTCTTTCCAGAAATCACCTGGTTTAAAAAAGAAGTCTGAATTTAACCTGAACAACTATGTTAAGTACTTGCAATAATGACTTATTAAAACTGAATCATTACCAATGAAGTATCCCTGTAAAAGCTGTTTTTAAAATTCAAACAGAACAATTGTGGAAAAAATGTCTGACTTCTAGGGTTAAAAATGCAAATTATTTATCACTGTGGCCTTTTTATTGGCCCAGGAACTAGAAAACCATCACAGATATGAAGATTCGGGATATATCATCCTGGGTCTCAGTCTATCCTATGTTTCAGGCACTGAGGACAGCCAGCACAACATACTAGTTGAAGTGAGACTAGAACAGGGTAGATTTGGTTTAAAGCAGGGGTCCCCAAACTTTTTAAACAGGGGGCCAGTTCACTGTCCCTCAGACTGTTGGAGGGCCGGACTAAAAAAAACTATGAACAAATTCCTATGCACAAATGATTGTAAAATGTTTGATTTCACCTTTCAGCCTTTCTGTCATGGTCTATTTTTAGAACAGTGACCAAAGTATGTCAAGTACAGGGTGGGCTCCAAATATTGTTGGGGAGGCTGTGGAATACCTTCCCCTGTAAAAAAAAAGCAGAACTTTCCCAATGAAGCATTCCATCTAACCCAGGATCAGGTATCTTCCTGGGTTCTTTCCTCCCTAGCAGGCAGCGAGTGATTCGCCAGCCTGGCTGATGCCAATGGGAATGAGGCGGAACAGAAAGCCTGAGAGCAACACATGGAGTAGCCGAGAAAGATGGGCGGAGCAGGCGTTGCCACATGTAAGGTTTCCAACTCTGGGTCAGAAAATGCAGGAGATTTGGGGGTGCCATCATGTAACTGCAATCAACGGCTGTTGGGGCCAGTTCCTCCTCTCCCTCGAGCCCCCACTGCACATGAATGGAGCAATCGCTGCCATGCCTGGCGGGCCGGATAAATGCCTTCAGGGGGCCACATTTGGCCCCCGGGCCGTAGTTTGGGGACCCCTGGTTTAAAGGCCACATTTCACTCCACTATGAAGATGAAGTTCCATCCTCTAAGCCTACGTTACCTAGCAGATTGCTGTGAAGGTAAAATGGAAGAGGGAAGAGAGCCATACATGCTACCCTGAGCTTTCTAGAAAACAGATGGGATTAAAATCTAACAAAATACATTACAAAATAAAAAGGTATGCCTGCCAGGTACTTCTTAGTTTCATCCTCAAAATGTGGAGATTCATGATTGTTAGTCACGGACTGTGCTATAGAATGGATATATATATAGATATGTAGCACTGATTATGCTGCTAAGCTGTACAAATGATATATTGAGTTGTAAACCAACCTATTCCAATTTATAGGGCAACTGTTAAGTGCGCAAGCTTCTTCAAAAAGGCAAGCATTTCAAAATGGGTGGGGGGAAACCCACTTGATTTCAATCATTTATTTAAAGATGACATTTATTGGAAGCTGAAAGGATGATTTAACTCAACCCAGTCTTGGCTGCCACCATCCCTTGGCTTGTCTCCAACATCACACTGAAGTGCAGAGAACTTGGAAGCAATGCCTCTGAAGTTCAGAATGAGGGCCGGGACAATGAGGAAGACATTTCCCTAAAGAGATGATCACGCAAATCTTTATTGCTATGCACAGAGGCCTACCCACCTTCACTCTCTAACTTCACTACCTACCTTCAATTTTTGCTTTATCTGCTTCCTGCTTTGATCCTACTCTCAGCAAATCCCAAAAAAAGCAAGGAGGGCTGGCCACAATGGTGGCCATCACTGCAAACTGGACAGCACACGTGCATAATGAGTATTACTTCTGCTAATGACAGGTCTAAGGAAAGTGAGTCTGAGAAGGCCCCTCGATCTCTCCTGCAGTAGGAACTTGTTGCCACTCTCTCAAACAAGCTGGATTCCTTGCAACAGGAACCAGCCCTGCAACAGGGGATTTTAACTGGCAGAATCTCTTGGCTTGTAGGTCCACAGAAGCCTTGTTACCTTGCTTAAGCCATCAAACAGCACATTGAAGAGGGGCAAGACGGAGCCCCTAGCGACCTTCACAATGTTGTACAGAGCCTCACAGGCATAGTATCGTAAGCGGCTGTCCGAGTCGTTGAAACAGGTCAGCACCGGCTCAATCAGCTCTTTCAAGTATAGCCCAGAGTCCTGATGCCACAAAGCAAAGCAAGAGAAAAGGAAGATGCTTTAATGATGCCAAAATCAGAAACAGTAACTAAATGCTGAAAAACTAAACTGAAACAGGACAACTAGCCCTGCAGGATGCACCCTGCTTTGTCTTGAGCCCAAAACATCCCTGGCTAAGGTCAGAATGCCTGCATCAAGAGCCCCTGGTGATTGAGCCGGAGGCCCTCCCAGACACGTTGAGCCATTTCAAAAAGGTTAGGTGGCGCCATTATATTAAGGCTGTGATAGGGACAAGGCAACCCCAGAACGTTTAAAGTGGAATAGAAGATCGGATGTGTTTTGTTGTTGTTGTTCAATTTAAGTTTCCAAGGAATGGGGCAAGTACACTCCCTACTCAGCTACAGGGAGAAGTCTCCAAACTCACAGACATAAGCAAATCTGAATCTACGGCCAAATTAAGGACACACACCTGCGACTTGACCTTTCTATTCCAAACAATACCAACAGTAACATCTAAAAAACTATTTAATCAATGGCAAAAAGATTTATCAAATTTCATTTGGTAAAAGAATTTTTTTAAAGTGTGTATGATGTTAAAGAAAGGAGAGTTCTAGGAGGACCACATCTACTACCATACTATGAAGCAGCTGCCTTTGTATGGTTGAAGGAATGGATAATGTTAAAAGATAGATACTTATTAAGCTCAGGAGGTCATGATCTATGTTTTGGTTGGAATGCACATATTGGTTATGGAAAAGTCCAAGCAAACAAAGACTTTTGCAATTATTATATTAGAACAGCTTTATAAAGTGTGGATAAGATGTAAAAAAAGTACTTAAAAAATCTAAGATGGTTCTCAACATAGGAAGTTTTATTCAGTAACCAATCAATTGGACAAAGAATACTGAACTTATGGCAAGATTCTAGACCAGGGGTCTGCAACCTGTGGCTCTCCAGGTGTTCATGGACTACAATTCCCATCAGCCCCTGCCACCATGGCCAATTGAAACTGGGCCCCAAAGCATGCCATGTTTCAAACCAAGGCAGTGCTCTCCTGGGCCATAGTACATCTCATATGCGCTGTAGCAACAGCACAGGTGAAAACTGGCAAAGCTAAGCCTTTTGGTCTGACAGCATTGTGATGAAGGCTTAGCCCTTATTTGTGAGGAAACTGCGTGGAACACCTACCTTTCCAAGAGCAATGGAACAAGCTGCCAAGCCTATGAGGCCCCCTTTCCGGCTATGCGGGTGTTGGGAAAGTGCAAACTCCTGTGACAAAATCTGAATGACGTGCTTGATCTGAGCTGTGCTGTTCTGAGACACAAATTCACGCACCAGCCTAGGAACCAAAGAGAGGCATTTTCAGCACCACACCACAGGTCTCACTTCACCCGGAGCAGACTTATAATTCTTAAGACTTAATTAATAATACAATACCCTGAACTTTGTGCAAAATATAAAGGATTCTGTAAGAGCCCAGGAACTGCCTTCTGTTAAGAGAGACAGATGGTTTGATTTGCTCCTTTTAGATAGTCTGACAGCAGCTGAAAAATAGGCTAGACCAGCAATTCCCAGGAAATGAACGTGTAGAGTAGATGAA
Source organism: Sphaerodactylus townsendi (assembly GCF_021028975.2). Lineage (NCBI taxonomy): Eukaryota > Metazoa > Chordata > Lepidosauria > Squamata > Sphaerodactylidae > Sphaerodactylus > Sphaerodactylus townsendi. Next base: position 27,796,585 of record NC_059438.1, read on the forward strand.
AGCAAACCATTTCCTCAGCAGCACCTTCTTCATCCACAGTGGCTGTTAATAGATCTAGCACAGGGGTAGGGAACCTGCGGCTCTCCAGATGTTCAGGAACTGCAATTCCCATCAGCCTCTGTCAGCATGGCCAATTGGCCATGCTGGTAGGGGCTGATGGGAATTGTAGTTCCTGAACATCTGGAGAGCCGCAGGTTCCCTACCCCTGATCTAGCAAGTTTGGAAGCCCAATGAAAAAAAAGCAAGGGGATAAATAGCTAGAAACCCCTCTCTCTGAAGGCCCTTAAGCTGGCTAATTCCCCCATCTATCTCTCTTCCTTTCCTTTAGCTGACTCTCTTTAACCTACCCAGAGAGTCAAAATGGCGCAGCGGTTCAAGTGTCAAGCTCAGAATACTGAGACACAGTTTCAGATATGCACTCAGCCAGGAAATTCTTTCTCAGCCTGACTTGTCAGCAGAGTCGTGAGAAGACTGGAAAGCCACGAACACTGGGCAGAATCCCATGAAAGAAAGAGGGAAGGGTTTTAAGTGTACTAAATAAACAAGCCACACCATTCTGTACCAACTGGAGACCACCCAGGACGTTTAGGGAGAGAAGTTAATTCTCTTGCTTTGGGCTAGTTTACAGGGGCCTAGTTTACAGTAGCTAGTTTACAGGGGCGTTTACATTGATATACCTATGATAGCAGGTATATTGATGTTGTAGTCTCTTTCCCAACTTACCACCCCCCACCAAAGAAAGAGATAAAGCAATTCCCTTAACCATACACTGCTAAAGAAGGGGACCGTGTGCTAAATCTTCTTCCCTTCCCCTCTATACACACTCTCCGCTGTTGCAGGAAATTTTTTTTAAATGTAGGCTTGTTTGAAATAAAGTTGTAAAAAGCCCTCCCACTCACTGGGGAGAATGGAAGCAGAGTAAGGGAGGTGGGCAGAGACAAAAAGAGACCCTGCTTGTACTGTTTCATGGAAAAGCCAACTCTCTGTTGTTATTATGAGCATTTAGGGAAGGAGTCAGCAACATGGAATGAGGGGTGAGGGCAAAAGCATGGACTGCAGTGTGAGGCAGCAGGAAAGGCAGAGCTAGGTAGGCTGACCATGGGCAGAGGAAAGATGTCCAGGACAAATCTGCCCACTCTGACAGCAAAGCAAATTAACAGTTGCGCTAGAAATGGTCTCACTTGCTGCAGAGAAAATGGATGTTGAAAGCGGGACTTGAGGAAATACATCCATACAAGAAATCTTGTTGCAATGGACACTGCTGCAACCGGACACCTTGTGCATAATTGACCAAGGTTACCTTTTTCTACAAATGTCAGGGAGACTGCCAAAGATGCAGAGGACCTCCCACACATACATACACACACTCTATTTCTTCCATTATTAGCACAAACCAGTTACTTTGCCACTTGCATGCAAGTTCAATCCCTCTCCTCTTGGACTGTCAGTGAGACAAATCATCATTGCCTAAGAAAGAGCCCTCGCCAGACAGATTCAACCACACTGAGAGTCTGAGTCAACTGAATGCAGAACCATGAGCAAGATTCCCAGACAACATGGCATAGAGACTCAGGTTTAAATCCCCACTCAGCCACAAAAGCTTGCTGAGAGGCCTTGGCTAGTCACAAACTCTCAGCCTGGCCTACCTCACTGGGCTGTACTGAGGATAATGAAGTGGAGCGTTATGTAAGCCGCTTTAGGCTCCCAATGGGGAGAACAGTGGTATAAATGAATATAGGTGACATTAAAGTACAGGCTACACTTGCAACAGAACCAGATGTGGAGAATGTGTCAGAATGGACTGTCTGTAGCACAACAGGGGAAGAATCACCCACCCCTACCCACGTTTCCTGGGCGTAATAATTCCCAGCCAAAGGGAAATTGGTACCACAACGACCTGAGTTAGATTTCATTCTGACGTGCAGCCTGGAGTTTTCAAGCGTGAGAAAACGCTAAGAAACGTGACCCACCACCGCCCACTTGCCCAATTGGACTCCATCCCATTCTAATCCCGCCGCCTGTCTAGCCAGGCCTCAGTCAGCAAAACAAGCCAAGAACGTGAGGCGGAGGCGACGAGCGGCCCCGGCAGAGGCAGAGGTCGGCGGGGGCGGCCAGCCCTCAGCCCCCCTCCCCCAACTGCCACAGAGGAGACTCCCGCCCTCCCGGGCTCACTTCTCGATCTCGAGCGCCGCCACCTTCCTCTTCTCGTACAGCTTGTCGTTCAGGGCCCGCACGATGCCCGGCGTGAGGGGCGCGAAGTCCTTCTCGGGGTTCATGGCGCTGCCGGGGAAGGAGAGAAGTTGGGGCGCTCACGGGACTACGGCGCGGGCGGAGCGTGAGGCAACCTGCCGGCTGCTGTGGCGGAGGAGGCGGCGCTCAAGCGGACGCCATCTTGAGTGTGGGCATCGGGGGGCCCGCCAGGTGGGCAGTCAGCTTCCGCCAACGGCGCGATCCCATTGGGCGAAAAGGCCACGGCCTCAGCCGGCTTCGAACTTCCGTGTTCATTTGCAACAGTCCGTAAAAACGAATGGGCGATTGGAGCGTTTCCTGATATAGGGTAAATCTCAGTTGGAATTTACTACAGCTAAAACAGATAGTAAAGAAAGAGACGGCTAGAGGGAGTAGTTTAAAGATTAATTCCAGGCCACGTGTAGAAGCTGGCAACCCCAGCTCCTCTACGTTTCCTCTGTGCTGGGTTGGACCTTGTGCTCAGTCAAACCCTTCACATCTTTTTCCCCGCTGCCTGATATAGATATTTATTATTACGGCCTTTTGGCCAGCCAATCCCCGCTGCCTGAAGGTTACATCTATAGAAGTTGAATAGCAGGCGAGGTGTCCTCGTGGCTGCCCCCCTCAGCTCTGCTCGTCACTGATACGGCTTCCACACACACGATACCTCTTTCTAACAAGATAGTACACAGACTACAACAGTAAATAGAGGCGTTTTGAAGATTGACAACATTTATTCGCACGTAAGCTTTTCTGAATCAGAGCTCCCTTTCTCAGATGCTTGTAGTGTTTGCTAGGTAAATGCTCAAGGTTGTCTCAGCCTTCCATCCTTCTGATGTCGGTAAAATGAATACCCAGCTTACTGAGGTAAAGTTTAGATAACTGGAGAAGAAGGCAGTGGCCAACCGCCCTGTATACATAGTCTGCTTAGTAAACATTGTGACGTGACATCACCTCATAGGTCAGTAAGAGCCCAATGCTTTTCTTCTATATTCATTTTAAACAATTCTGTTTCCTTTTGCAAATGCAGCTGCCTGCAGGGACTACTTTTTATGGACAAGAACAGCATGTTGGGAGGGGGGGTCTTTAACCTTTTCCTTCTCAGCTATTTTGTTGGAGAAAGCCACCCGACACTGCTTTTCATCTCATTAGAAAAAACATATTAGGTACCCATAAGTTCCCCCCCCCTCTTGATTGTAGGCTCTAATGGCAGCCTTCCACCTTCTATGTGTGTCCACCGTTCCTTATCCTTCTGATGCTCTCCTCCGTCAGTTCTGGCTTTCCATTGTGTTATATTCACTTGAGCTGTTAGTATGGGAATGTCTTTCCTCCTGATGTTGTTACTGAGTACAAACTGTTAAGCAGCTTAATGACTGGATAAAATACTTCCGCGGGGTGAAAGTGGTTTATCCTGCTGCATTCTGTAGGAAAAATGCACTACTCCTCTGTTGTTTGGCCTGCAGCCAGCAAAAGACTGTGTTGACTTACAGGCTGTCTGCACTTGGGTTGGGGGACCAAGATGCTGGAATGGACTGGTGGTGCATACCATTGCGAAGAGTACCTGGCAGGGCTTAGGATACTGAAAGTGGCCCAGTCGATCCTAGTGGCTGTGCTTCCGGGCTCAGCTACAGATTTGGTTTAGGAGAAGCTATAGTTCTAGCATAAGAGGGAGCTTTGTGGAGATAGGCTGGGAGCTGTGCAATGCCCTGGTCCACCCCCTTTAATCAGGGGCAGTCCTGTTCACCATTACCCCTCGAGGTTTTAGAATTGTATTAGATATTACCACTGTGCTCTCAAGATTCACCCAGCAGCCACAGCAATGGAAGTTCTTTTTTTTTAAGCTGATACTCTCTGGATGCCTGATTGTGTTCACTAGTATTAGAGTATGCCAAGTCTCTGCAGCTGGCCTGCCAATGTATACACTAGAAAGAAAGAGACAAGACAGTAGCACAGACCAATAGGATTATTCCATTTGATCAGGCTAAGGTTAAAGGACTGTCTCCTCCCATAACTATCCAACCCTACAGTTAAGATCAGCCTCTCAAGTGCTGCTCTCAGTTCCCCTGCTGACAGAAATGAGACAGGTAGTAACAAGGGACAGGGCATTTTCTGTAGGGGCACCACCGGCTCACCTGGCACCTTCTTTACTAGCTTTTAGGCAGCAGGCCTATCTTTTTACCTAGACATTTAATTAGAGGTTTTATCTTAATACATTTTAATGTTCTGCCCTGTTTTACAGACAGTTTTTGTGCTGCTTGTGTTGAATAGCTTGTTTCACGTTGTGCATTTTAGTTGGAAGCCGCCTCCAGCAGGACCCTGAAGAAGCATCATCAAATTAATGATAAAACAATTGTAAATTTTGTCTCTCCTCCTGATGTAACTAATTTGACTACTAGTATACCATCTCAGTCCTCTGTGACCCTAATTAATGACCTTCTTAACCTGTTCTCCCATCCTGTCTCAGATAATTTTAGACCCTGTAACACTCCTTGTTACCAGTTGGAAGGAGATTTATACAACCCTTTTGATGCTGAGCTTATGAAGATAGCTGCCTCTTGGTCTGATTCTTCCCCAGATTCTAGAAACCTGCTTAAAGGCTGGTCTTGACAAACTTTCCAACGCCTCTGCTTTATTTAATAAGTTTATTCCAAAATAAGATCTTATATAACAAATGAGCCTTGCCGAAAGGAATGTGAAACTTTTCAGATTGTGGGTTTCAAGGTGGGGGGGTCATCTTGCACATTTCCAGGCAACATTTTGGGCTGTTACTTCTGTTGGTTCATTCAGTTGTTACGACTTTTATTGAAATACATCTTCAAGATGGGACGGATATTCCTAGGGTAGTGTACGGTGCCCTCCTGTATAAAAGCAACCTCTGTACGTTTTGGTGAGGATCTTACCTGTGCAAGGCCTTCAGAACACGCCCTGCAGTTCTTCCAGCTTGTCTTGGGGACATTTACCCACAGAGGGCTTTTTCTGTTCTTGAAAAGTGCAGCTGGAAGGAAGGAACGCATCCCATTTGGAATCAGACACTAGGAATCAAGTTTAAGGGGCCTTTCCTTCCTCAAGGCTTGAACAAAAGGGACAACTCTATGAGATGCTATAAGCTCATTTATCAGGCAAGATCCCCTTTAGATAGTAAACCCAGGAGATGCCTGAGCCCATTCCAGTCGCACGTGGGCAAGAGACAACTAACTTGCTGGTGACAGGGGCTTTGTTGCCACTGGGGTGTCCGTCAAAAGAGACTACAATTGTGGCAGTTTTCTTGGGACGAATGTTTTCCGGTGCCTTAACGGTGAAGGCTGGGTTCTCTACAGCATAGGAAAACGTCATGGGCTGCAAGAACACATTCTTGAAGACGATGGTTGTGTTGGAGCCAGATCTGATCTGAAAAGGCCCCTGGGGCTTGGGGAGAACTGATGTGCCACACAGAGGGATTGTATAGTCTCCCCCTATGACAGAGGAGAGGACAAGCGTTCCCCTCATTTCTCCCAGCTGGCAAGGCTCGAAGGTCACCTCCACGTTGACTTCTGTGCCTGTTTGAGATCCTGCAGCTGCACTGATAACTTTGTCTACGTGGAAATCGGGGCTGTCAATCTGAAGAGAGAAAATGCAACGGGGTCACTATGTCAGTAGCACAGAATAAGCAAACCCAACAACTATCACCTGGCCCCGGTCTTGTGGAATGTTCTTCCAATGAACCAGGAACTGTGGGAATCTTATGCAGTTCCACAGGGGCTGAGAGACAGAGCTGTTCCACCAGTCATACAGCTGAGGCAGCTAGGTCACCATCTAACCTCCCCCTGGTTCTATTGGGTCCACCATTAATCCCTCAAAAGATCGAACGTTGTTTATTGCTGTCTTGCATTAGTAAAATTGTTATCTATAGGAATGCTTTTTAAATGTTTTTACTTATATTGTTATATGAAAAGGTTATGAGCTGCCCTGAGCCTAAAAGGGGAGGGGTGGCATATCAAGTCGAATAAATAAACGGACTAACAAAAACAATGAATTAATCGTTCATCTGGAAATGATCAGCATACGACCTGGTTTGTTGCTAAATTTATCTCAGCATCTTTCAAAGTCATGCTAATTTCTTTAGTTCATACTTGTGGTAATTCTTGGATAGCACCATTCTTTCACTAACAGTGGCACTGGTTTGTGATTGTTCTCCCAGGACAATCATCCAATTTATTATTATTATTATTATCCATAAAGCTTGGTGTCTACACAATTCATAATTATGTATTCCTGATTTTGTTGGATTTCTATTGTTGTCATTATTTATAAAAGCGGACGTGCTCTGACTTCTCTGAATAAAGAAAGAAGCAAATATTCCCCATATACTGAAAGTCCCAACAGCTCTGTCCAACACAAAGCATAGTCCAGTAGACTAGGGAGATTAGAACGAAAGATTGAACTTATGTCCAGGCTCAATAGCTCATCATCTAGTTTCTCCATAGCTGCCCAAGCATTCCAATAAGATTAAGCACAACCAGAGACGGCCTTAGTCCCATAGAGCAACTAGGCAGGCAATCAACCACCAAGCAATTGATTTCTTTTGTTCTAAACAAAATACCTGACAGAGACAGCTATAAAATTTGCTCAATTAAATCAATAAAAAAATCCAACTCAATGCTGTTTAAAAATTGGCTGGCAGACTTTGATTGTTTAAACCTGCAACTAGCAGATGCTCTTGCCTTTGGTGTGTGAGAGAAAAGAGGAATGCGTCTAGCTAGCTCAGGGGTAGGGAACCTGCGGCTCTTCAGATGTTCAGGAACTACAATTCCCATCAGCCCCTACCAGCATGGCCAATTGGCCATGCTGACAGAGGCTGATGGGAATTGTAGTTCCTGAACATCTGGAGAGCCGCAGGTTCCCTACCCCTGAGCTAGATGATGCCCACTGAAACACATGCCTGTGCTCTCTGAACACAAAAAGCATGCTTGTTCTTTCTAACACTGATGAATTGATGTTGTAGAAGAATGCTGACTCTTAGCCTAAACCAGAAGTGTCCAACTCTGGCACTTCAGATGTTCATGGACTACAATTCCCATCAGCCCCTGCTGGCATGGCCAATTGAGAACTGTAGTCCATTAACATCTGAAGCGCCAGAATTGGACACCCCTGGCCTAAACACTGTCCAAATCATTAAGAGCTAGCTCATCAAATGATCTCCAAGGACAAGCCAGAGTAGAGAATCTCGAATTATAGTCTTCCTTTGTTTTTCTTTCCTGATGCCTTCTCTGAATTTTACCAATAAATTTTTTTTTTTGCATTAAGATTGGTGCAACTCTGCAAACTCAAACTTCATGTGCCTAATTCTAGTAATGTTATCTGCTCATACAACTGTCCTCAATCATGGCTGGGCACCATTTTGTTACTGAAGGCTCAGATTCAACACTGGCTAGTACCATTGTGGACTAACTTCATCTGGACCCCCATAGCGACTGGCATCAAAGCAGAGGGTCCTGCCCGACTCACTTTGGTGGAATACTCTGTCTTCTGGCGGGTGTAGTTGACAAACTTGGTGATAAGGCTCTGGCTGCTGCCCAGCATGGTACAGAAGTAAAGGGCCCTCTCTGGCCGGGCTGGTGTGGATTTCAGGATCAGATCATACTGGAAGGAACCCAACTCATTGCTGTTCAGGGACAGGCGTCCACTAGTTTCTCCAGGTCTCATTGGTTGGAATTCGAAGGACAATGTTCCCTGAGAAAAGACAGAAAGCAAATTGTCAAGACCAGGGACATTTGTCCTTGGGGGACCACCATCCAGGAAAGTATCTGTATGCATGTCACATTCTGAAACCTCTTTAGCAACCCTGGGCAGAAGAATGTTACATGAGCATGTGATAGTCAGGAGATGGGAGTGGGAGGCAGGCAGTGGCAAACCCAACGTTGCTTGCCTTGAAAATCCTATGGGGTCATATGAAGTCAGTTCTGACTGGATGATGCACATGCGCACACAGAGTCAGCTAGCGCCAGTGACAGATGGGAGTTTGAAAGCTGTCAACCAATTGCCAGAGGGGAGATAATGTTGGAAGTGAAGAACTGTACGCTGTTTCCTGCCTCAAACACTGAGGAGGTTTTACCAGTAAGTTAGATAGCTAGAGAGAGTCAAGACCTTTTCTCTATCATGCTGACACTATCCCTTTGATGTGCAGACTGTTACTCTTAAGGAACTTCCTTCCTTTCTTCCTGCTTCTCTACACACCACACTTCCCTTACCTCTTCATCTTGCACCATGTGTGCAGAGGGATGCCATCTGCTTCCATCTCCATCTAGCCCAGGAGTCTGCAACCTGTGGCTCTCCAGATGTTCATGGACTATAATTCCCATCCGCCCCTGCAAGCATGGCCAATTGGCCATGCTGGAAGGGGCGGATGGGAATTGTAGTCCATGAACATCTGGAGAGCCACAGGTTGCAGACCCCTGAGCCAGATAGATTAGAATAGAGGACCTATCTCTCCACTTTTCTATCCTGAATGGAGTTCACTAGTAAATACTCCTCTTATTAATTTAGAAAATAAGAATGACTGACTTTATGCCTATGCACACACGCATATCCAGGGAAGCTCCGCTGTGCTTTGCCTCCGCGCACTCTGCTTATAATGCTAAAGTATCTCGTACCGGAGAGATAACCAACAGATAAAAGAGGAACCAGGAGTCAGTACCAAGAGCCTAGTGGAGAGGACATCTAGGCTTCTTATGCACTGAGAAGAAAAAGAAAGCTCCACTGGTGTCCCTGTATTGATTGCAGAATGACCATTTCCCTTTAGGCTCACCACTGGCTGATCTTGCCCCCTCCCCAGCTGCTGCTCATACTCTTGGCATGGGCTTCCTACCTCAGACTGAGCCGGGACGACAATCTGGGGTGGGAGGGTGATATCAGGCACTTTACAGTCTGTGTTGAAGGTCACTGGATATTGCAGTGGGTTTTCAACCTTCACGGTGGAGGAAGTGCTGTGCCGGACGGAGGTGGTCAGCTCAATGGTGCCAAGAGGGCCACAAGGGACAGCCTTGAAAGTGATCAGGTAGAAAAGGTACTCCTGTGTCACCTCGTTGCGGAACGTCACCTGCAATCATGGGGGGATGCAAAAATCAGTCAATCTGTGGAGCCAAGTTGAAGCAGGATGTGAATTCCATTCCCACCCCCTGTCTAGTTTCAAGCCCAAACTGGCCAAGCAGTGTTTCAGAGAAGGTAGGGGCATTCCTGGAGGTTTGAGGGCAGCGCTTCAGGAAGGCTGTGTTTGGGATGGAGCAAGGATGCTCAGCAGGGAGGCGATGCCATACAGAGCTACTTCTAAACTGTCTTTTTTTATCCAGGGGAAGTGATCTCTGCCATCTGAAGGTCACCTGCAATTCCAGAAGAACTTCATGCTCCACCTGGACTGGAGGTTGGCAGTCCTAGTTTCAGATGCTGAAAAAATTCCAACTACAAATGTTGGAAAAGAAGGACTTTACGCTGTTTCCTGCCTCAACCACAGAGGGGTTTTTACTAGTAATCCAGATGCTAGATAGGGACCTAGGGATTGTCACCTTTACTCTATCATGCTGGCACTATCCCTTTAGATGTTAGACTGATACTCTTAGGGACTTCCCTCCTTCCGGTTCTCTCACCCTCTTTCACTCTCCATCTTGATCTCTACCCTACTGCACCATGTGCATAGAGAAGATGGATGCTGAGAGCATCCATTCCCATCCAGATAGATTAGATTAGAAAAGTGAACCTATCTATCTTCTATTCAGAATGGAGTTCACTAATAAATACTCCTTTTATTAGACTAGAAACTACAAATGACTTTGTTTTTTCTTTATGCCTAAGCTCACACGCATGTTCAGGATATGCTCCGCTGTGCTCAGTCTCTGAGCACTCTGCTTGCTCTGAAAAATGGGCAATCTCTGCGGGGAGATTCTCCAACACAAACGTTAGCATCACTGACAAAATGGAACGCAGCATTTCCTGTGAGCGTTTAGATGAGCTGATCCCAGAAAACAAGCAAAACCAGGTCACGTTGTTATTATTTTAACAGTTTGTACACGATCTTTCTGTCTAAAGATGGCAACTGGGCTGCTAATTCTCATCAAACAGACAAGTGAAGACTCCACCAACAAAAGAGTCCTGACTGTAAAACACTGACACAGGGATGTGTTTTCTCACGAAACCCGCAGAGGCTCACAGGTCACAGAATGGCCTATCTATGGCTCCTCCCCTGCCTGCCCTTCTCCCCACCTCCTGCCACAAAGGGCTTGATGAAAAGCTTTCTGGTAATGGAGAATCAACATGCTGCCTCTTTTTGTTGGAATGAAATCATGGAGACCCCATTTTCAGAAGGACTGTACCACATCCAAGGTTCACCACAGACAAAGCCACTGGGAGATGGATCTCTCTTCAGAGCAGCAGTGGCATAGTGTTTAAGAGCTGGTGCACTCTAATCTGGAGAACCAGGTTTGATTCCACGCTCTGCCACTTGAGCTGTGGAGGCTTATCTGGGGAACCAGATTAGCATGTGCACTCCCACACATGCCAGCAGGGTGACCTTGGGCTAGTCACAGTTCTTCTGAGCTCTCTCAGCCCCACCCACCTCACAGGGTGTTTGTTGGGGGAGGGGGGAAGGGAAAGGAGATTGTAAGCCTCTTTGAGTCTCCTTACAGAAGAGTAAAAGGGGGTATAAATCCAAACTCTTCTTCTTCTACCTTTGCAGAGAACATTCCTTCCTTGTAAGAGAAGAAGGTGAGCTTGTGATCCTTCTTGGCAGCAGCGGGCACATCAATATAATCCAGTGTTTTCAAGGTCGTGATAACTTCCAGGCGTTCTGGTTTTATAATTTCCACTGAGACACGGAACCTGGGAGAGGTTGGCAAGAAAAGTGGGTGCCAGCATCTCACCCTCCCCCCCCCCTTTCGCCCATGAAGAATTAAGCACACCGCTACACCCAACCAATTTTGCAGAAGAAGTATTTTTTCCTCCTGCAGGCCAAAGTTCCTGCTTTTCGCATAAAAGCAAAACATCCAGCGCACACTTTCTCCCCTGCAGAACCGGTCACTTTTCAGCAGACCTCTGTACTGTCATTTGAGAGCTAAAACTAACATGACAAAGATTTGAATGCTCTATCAGTCTGACAAAAATACATTGCACGTGCAAGCAGCCACAATTTGGATTAGTACCATACGGGAAAAGGAGAGAGGTTTTAACCCTGCACTTGTGTTAGCATTTTAAAGGGAAAAACAAAGGCAGCTCTTTTCTTTTTTTCCCCCAGAAACACAATCCCTCCACCCTCTTCAGTCGGGAGCTGTGGTCTTCTTCAGATCTCGCATTAAGGGCACAAAAGAAAGCCAAGCTTTATATTATCCCAGCTGATGATCCCCTAATAAACTTTCTCTTTAATTATCACTGACCGCAGAGAGAATGTGGGTTGCTATAATGACACGTATCTGTGGGAGCCATCCATCTTTGGGGTATTCTATTCATCAACAGAAATCTGTGTTCTTTTTGTACAGCTTGGATGGCCATCGCCGGCTTCCTGCTGGCTGTGGGGGATGGCTTGGACGGGCGCTGCTGGCTTCCTGCAGGCCAGCTTCTGCCCTCCCCAGGGCCTGGAGAGGGCACGAGCTGGTCTGAAGGGAGGCCGGGATGGGGGTGGGGCTCGGCAGCTTGCAGCCCCCCCCCCCCCCCCGTGACAAAACGGCATGCACCCCAGGACATGGGATACCCCATTAGCAGTACGCCACTACTTTAGATCTAGGACCCATGGGAAAAAAAATAAGATGTCAGGCTCATTTTCCAGTCTTCAGGATTTTGGATTTTAAAGACTGTGATTTCTTATACTACACACCACAGTGAATTTCCTCACAGCTTTCTTTGTTTTTGAATGCATACTGTGGGACCTTCCCCATCCTGTATCAATGCTCAGGCCTCTGTGGAAAATGCAGTTCCGGCCTTCCTGGAGCTCGCTGAAGATCTAAGAGGGCCCACTTTTCCTAGACCCCATTAAAAGCTTTCTCAACAGAGCATAGTCAATAAGTCATTTGAGAAGTGTCTCATACTGATTTCTTTCTTTTCTAGACAACCTCCTCTATGCTGTATGGTCACATGCCTATACCTCAGGTTCAGGGTTCTTGCCTTGTTTTCTTCCTCTGTCTCAGTCAGCCCTGCTTAGCTTTATGTGCAGAACTGAGTAGCTCCATACACTTCTTTGCAGTCCAGAAGGGCAGAAGAAACAAATGAAGGATTTGGGAAGGGTTGAGCTAGGAACTACAATAACCACAAGTGCTTTACCAGAGCGCGATAGTCTAATTCCCCCTACATTGGACATTTTTCAGAGTCACATGAAAGGTTTGAAATGAATTGACATTTCTTGCTGATGTTTTTAGCTCCAGGTAGTTTTCATGTTTATTTAAAATATTTCTATGTTGTTGCTCTTTGTTATTGTGATGCGTGTTTTACAAATATTGTAAATATTTATTGAGACTTTGTAAGCCATCCTGAGAAAAGTTAATACAACATTAATAGTTTACAATAAATTAATATCATGCTATCCCAGGACTACTGACTCACAGCCCAGCCACTGGTACTCCCTCCTTGGAGTAAATCAACAAGCTTGTGCTTTAAGGTGGTGAAATTTTCCTATGGTATCAATTATGCCCACCTCAACAAGATTGGAGAGTTGCTTTCTATTGTTCCCATTTTACAGATCAGGAACAGAGGATGAAATTCACTTGAAGCAAGGCCAACCATCAGCAACTTTGAACTTGAAAACAATAGCAGAACTGGGTTCCATTCCAATTCATAATGAAAGCCCTTGTTTCATTCAGAGAACCATTATTAATGATGGCAGTGCTTTCTCTGGCTCTTAATGAGCAAAGTACAATCTGCTGCAAATTTGGTAACGGGGAATCAAAAGGACGGCAGAAAGGAGGTCCAGAGCATAAGGTGAGAAATGATGGTCTTGAAGTTCTCTCAGGAACCATTCTGATGGGGCCTGGAATCAAAGCCTGGGGAAGATCAGTATCCCTGCTTTGGGGGACATCGTGCCTTTCAGATACTGGAACTCAACAAGAGGAAGAGAACTGAGGAAAACAGGAAAGACCCAGCAGTGGAATGAGGACCTGTTGCCTATATTTATTCAAAAATAAATCTTGTGGAATCCAGCTTGAAACGGGTTCCTCTGCTTGGCAAAGAGGGGAGAAACCAAAGTCTCAGTTCCAAACCTATTTCTCCCACCCTTTTCCTGTTACCTTTGTGGTTTGTTGAGCCAGTTGGAGATGGGAAGCAGCTCGGTGTAGGACGTTTTACATGGAACTTCTCTCAAGATGTTCCCTGCAGACTTGGGAGGCTCTGTGGTGCCTTGCAGGTGGTATAACAGCCCTGTCCCATCTGGGAGCGGGAAGAAGATGGAGCCCTAGAAGAAACATTCACAGCAGTTGCTTTCTGCCCTGAACAGAGTTCTTACCAGCTCCCAATGTGGCCAAACGACCCCATGAGATACAGGTAGTGTGAATTCAATTCAAGCGGCAGAGCTGGGAATCAAACCCGGTTCCTCCAGATCAGAGCGCACTTGCTCTTAGCCTCTGCTCTTAGCCACTACGCCACTGTTGCTCCCGATTAAGAGCAGCTTCTGATTAAAAACAAAATTCTAAGCCTGTACTGTTGAGTTATTTCTCAACAAATAGCAGTAGTGACTTATTTTTAAAACAACAAACACTTGGAATTCAGAGCAGTGAGTAGACAGATCGCTACAGGGCTATGACCGTCTAAACCTTGTCTCATCAAAAGATAGAAGCTCAGTTATGACCGAATGCCCCTCTATTTCCTGTGGAATGCTCTGCTGTGGGCGTGGCTCTTCAGGAGCAGACTCCCAAAGCAGAGCATTCTACAGGAAGAAGAGGGGCATTTGGTCACAACTGAGTTTTTATCTTTCAGTGAGACAAGGTATAGCAATTTTTGATTTATTTTTTTTGGTAATGCTCTCCAGTGAGGTGAGGGGTAGGATGACCACAGGAGGCCAAGGCCAGGGAAATGCAGGGAAAACTGCTGTGTGGACACTCAGTTACCACTGCAAAGGCCTCTGGGTTTGCAGCAGTGCCAAGGGTGATACTGAGAATTGGCTCTGTGTGGAAGCAGCCTAAGATTCCTTGTTCCCAAGTTATAATGCCCTGATCCCCCGGGAACTTTGACCTGGAACGGAAAAGTTCTTCCTCTTCCCTCTACTGTTTGCATACCTGATCCTTCTTGCCCTCCACATTCATGGCGAGGGGCCTGTAGGTGATCTCATAGGGCTTGTTTTGCTGGTGGGCTTCCACCCTGATGAACTCTGGGCCTTTCCACTGCTCTCCCTCAATGATGGGCCGCAGGGTCCAGGGCTGAATGGTCCGGTTGGACAGCATTATGGTTTGTGTATGCTTGGCACGCACCTGGCATTGGAAATTGACCACCTGCAAGAGAGAGATTTTGTGTTCTTCTCCAGATGGCCCCACAATTCTTGAAACAGTTTCCTGGACCTGGCACCCAGTCTAAACCATTGGCATTCAGAACTAAGCAGACCAGCCCTCCTTCCTCTCACGTGCAGTTTCATGGCTGGCTGCCCTAGTCTATCTGCATAAAGAGAGAAGAAGGCCAAGCAGAGGCGTATGGGGGGGAATGGTGCCCGGAGACAACCCTTCTCCGGGTAACCACCCCTGCACCCAGAGGTGGGGCTTGAGTGGGGCCACCTGCTGCCAAGCCCCGCCCCATCCTCAGTGCATGCAAAGCCCCTCCCACCCTGTCTTCTGTACAGGTCTGCACGGAGGCCGGGGGTGGGACTTGGGGCAGGGCAACCGGCCTCTGAGCCCCACCCTCCCCCTGCCTCCTGAACCGGCCTGCAGAGTGCAGCTGGGGCACACACCTTTTGGTCATGTGGGAAGGGGTGCCCGGCATCCCCCCACATGACCAAAAGGTGTGTGCCCGGGGACATGGGTGACCCCATGTCCCTATAGGCCATACACCTCTGAGGCCAAGTCAGGAGACTTTTGACTCCTCCCTGGGAGCCAGGAGAGTTGCTGCACAGTGACCGTGAAAAAGATGAGGATGTGGATCCAGCCTCAGAAGACATTTCGACTTCCACTTTATTTGACTTGACGGGCTGCTCCTCCCCTTCCAGGCTTGGGGTGGCTTGCAAAATGGTTCAAATACAATAAACAGCCATCTATACACATAAAACCAACATTAAAACATCATCCTTAAGAGGTTCCACAAAGTCAACGATTCAAGTCGATTCAAGAGGCAGTATTTACATCCTCAAGTGTAATACATCGACATCCCAACTAGTCGGAGCAGAAAAAACCAAAAGGTAGGAAGGGAAGGAACAAGGAAAAAAGGGAGAAATGGGAAAAGAAGGAGGGGGAGGGAGGGGGTTTCCCAGATTGTTTCCCACAGTCTAGATTTGAACTTTCCAGGATGAGAACAGCCTTTTTGGAGAAAGGCTACGTGTCCGCAGCTGCCGTTTCAACAAGGCTAGGGCACCCTTTTCCCTTCCCCTGCCGGTCACCTCTTTTACTGGGGCGAGTCCCACACAGCATCCACTCAGGGTGAGCTTGAGGGGTTCACTGCCTTGGATCTGACACTGCAGGTTCTCATAGCAGATGTCCTGGCTCTGTTCGCAAGGGTGAAAGGTCACTTCGAAGGAGACGTCCATCCCTGGAGAAATGTAGCCCTCCGCAGGTTTGATGGAGAAATCTGGTTTGAAGCGCTTAGTGTCCCATTTAAATCTTGTCAAGGGGAAAAAAATGAATTAAAGCCATTTTGAGACATTCCTTGATATTGGGGAAGCTGTCAGTGTTGACTGTCATCATACAGTGACATGGACGGTCGGCCCCCTGGAAGCAGCCCAGGAAGTGCTCTGTAACTCCTTGCTTGGTCTCGCTTGCCCCCTCCCTCTCTGCTCTTTGAACTGTTTCAAGAGGCACAACAGGGAGAGAGGGAAAGAAGGTAGTCGGAGGGACCACAGGCTCCAAGTTGCTGCCGCTGCACAGAACAAAAGATGCAGAAGTGAGGACAGACATTCTAACTGGATGAACTACTCCTGGTGCTGGAGTACGCAAGTGTCATATTTTCAAGAAGAGGACCTGGGTTAAATGGAAGTAGCAATAGCTCAGCCATAGGCTCCCAGTCAGGCCCCTTCCGCACACGCAGAATAATGCGTTTTCAAACCACTTTCACAACTGTTTGCAAGTGGATTTTGCTATTCCGCACAGCTTCAAAGAGCCTTGAAAGCAGTTTGAAAGTGAATTATTCTGCATGTGCAGAATGAGCCTGAGGTGTGGTAGTGGATATGACAGAACAGGATAGGTTTGGGAGAGGATGCCTTTGGAAGCAGAGATGGACCTCACGTCGACAACCATGGTTTAAGAAGATTTTAGTTTAAACTGTTTCCTGCTGCCCTCATTTTATGGATTTTTTTTGTTTTTTTGCCACCAAGTCACATCTGACTTATGGCAATCCAAGGCAAGAGACATTCCAAGACGGTTTGCCATTGCTTGCCTCCATCTCACAACTCTGGTATTCCTTGGTGGTCTGCCACCTAAATACTTGCCAGGGTTGACCCTGCTTTTAGATCTGACAAGATCAGGATTGCCTGGGCTATTTTTTCAAATAGAAGAGGAAGAGTAGTAGTAGTAGTAGTAGTAGTAGTAGTTTGGATTTATATTTCTCCTTTCTCTCCTGTAGGAGACTCAAAGGGGCTGACAAACTCCTTGCCCTTCCCCCCTCACAACCAACACCCTGTGAGGTAGGTGGGGCTGAGAGAGCTCCTAGAGCTGTGACTCGCCCAAGGTCACCCAGCTGACGTGTGTTGGTGTGCACAGGCTAATCTGAATTCCCCAGATAAGCCTCCACAGCTCAGGCAGCAGAGTGGGGAATCAGAACCAGTTCCTCCAGATTAGAGTACACCTGCTCTTAACCACTGCTGCTCCTTTGTGACTATCAAAAGCCTGCATAGTCCACAAAGTGTTTTCTTTTCAGTACCTTCTTTCCTGTGGAGGATTACAAACAAGCATGAAGTTAATGTTGGGTGGGCTGAGGTGAAGGGAGACTGGTCATGTCCGGTACGAGGCATAAAGAACTGGAAACTCCAAATGAAAAGAGCAGCCTAAAAGGACTGCTGTATTTACCCTACTCCAATGTCTCCTGTGTTGTGCATCATGATCCGTCTGGATGCCTGACTCCGCAGTATCACTGCACCGAAAGGGACATAATTCTGGTCCAGGCTGACTTCGATGCCCTGGCAGCATCCTTGCACTATGAAGAGAGACTGCAGAATTCCATGGTACTCAAGGAGAACCTCCTCTGTGAACTGCAGGATGCGGCTTTTCGGGCTGAAAGTCACCTCCACGTGGCAGGTGCCACCTCTGGACTTCAGGCTGATATCAGTAGATGGAGACATGGTCAGAACCTGCCCCAAAGAGAGGAGGATTTTTAAAGGCTTATAGGGCAGCAGCAGAGCATTTCCACAACTGCTCAGTGGCCCACTCTTCCACTCTCATTTTGCCTTCTAATTCAGGGGCGGGAGGAAGATTGGGATCTTCTGACACATTCTGGGCCGAGAATCTGTTAAACAACCTGTTGACTTAGAAGCCCAGGTCTTCTTTGCTCTTAAGTTCCCAGCCTTACATGTCATTCTCAGGCTCCGGTCAGTTGACCTTGAAGCTTCTCCCTGCCCACCCAGCCCAAATTAGTCACGCTACAGCTCAGGCCTAGTTCTCACTGAAACACATCTGGACTGGACTATTTCAATAGGGGCACATATGATTGAATGCAGCTCCATACAAAAAGCACTTTCCACGAGTCACTCAGGGAAATCTCATCAGCCTGCAACACTCCATTCCCCCAAAACAGATTTCAGTGCACACAACATGGTGCAAGAAAAGCAAGCTATGCAAAGACACTTTGATATGCTTCATACCCAATTCTGATAATCACAAACATCAGTCTAAATTGGCTATTGTGGGTTTTCTAGGTTATGTTGCTGTGGTCTGGTAGTTTTTGCTCCAAACATTTCACCTGCATCTATGGCTGGCATCTTCAGAGGCAGGTCCCGGTGAGATGTGTTTCCCTCCCTTGCACAGTCACCTCTTACCATGCCATACCTCTGAAGATGCCAGCCATAGATGCGGGTGAAACTTTAGGAGCAAAAACTATCAGACCATTGCCACCCAACCTGGAAAACCCGCAAAAATCCACCACAACCAGTTGATTCTGACGGTGAAAGCCTTTGACAATACCTCAGTCTAAACACTGGTAATAAGCAATTGGTTATAAATAATGGGTTGGATCCTACCACTCCACTGAGCAAAATTTATTCATTTACGTGCTGGCTCTAATTTGAGGTCTTCTTCTAACTTCAGTGGCTCCTCTGTTGCAGTAACAGCCACAAGTTGGAGAAAAGCTGTCAAAGAATGGATAGATCCACCAGAGGCGTAGCTCCAAGGGGGCGGTGTGTGTATGTGTGCGTGATGCACTGGGCGTGCGCCCCTGTGGGGGTATGGTGACGGTGTTCCAGGGGCATGGTGGGGGCGTTCTGGGGCGGGACGGAGGTGGAGGATGCACCAGTGCACAGGGCGCTTTTCTCCCTTGCTACGCCTCTGAGATCCACCCCAGTAATTTTTTGTAACCAGTAAGAAATACAGCAGGAATTGGAGAAGCAGAATGCCATTGGTTTACATATGACCAGATAAGACAACAGCTGATAATAGACAAAAAATACATGGAAATAAACAAGCAAAATACTGAGCTAGACACAATATTGATGGATGATAAAAATAAAAAAATAACCAGACTATATAAACTCCTTATATTACTACAAACAGAGAAAGAAAATGTGAAGGAAGTTATGATTAGTTGGGCAAAAGATTTCAAACATGATATACAGTATCAAGACTGGGAGGAATCTTTTAAAATACACAGTAAATTCTCCGCCAGCTTAGAACTAAGGGAAAATTTCCTGAAACTCTTACACAGATGGTATTTAACACCCTATGTTAGAGGTAAAAATGTTGCTTTTACATATACCAAAGAGGTGTTACTTTTATAAACATGAGTATACACGGGACAATGACAATGTTTGCCTTATAAGTTATAAAAGAAGGTATCTTTAGGTGTTTTCATAAGGTGTAAGACTATATTAAGTTATCTACACACATAAACATATTTTAGTGCACAAATATGGGATTTAGAAGTCACAAAGAATATACCCTTCACAGAATCACAAGATTTAGTAGGTGAACTCTGAATATAAAGTTCATGTATAGTATCTACACTTGAATATAATGAGGTTGAAAGCCTGTTAAGTTGGATGGAATCCAAAGAGAGATGAGAGTATGATGCTTAGTGTATTTCTTATCATATCCCAATTAAAAGCACACCTGCTTTAAAATAATGAGCTAGCAGAAGAAGAAAGGTCAAGGGTTAGAGGGGAATAATAGGTGATGTGGTGATGTAGTAGTTTATAATCATGTTTGTAGATTTGAATGCTTTTATATTGTAGCTAAATAATGAAACTTAAAGAATATGTTAATCACTCATGTTCAATATATGTATCCTAATGCTTCACGTGTAATGAATCCTGCTATAAATGTTATTCTCTCAGTTTAAAGTGTAAAATAGCTAAAACAGCTTGCTTCTCTAGATCCTAATCAGTAGGTGCTATTAAACAGAAAACTCCATTCAGAAGCTTCTTAAAGCCTCTAGCTAAAGTCTTTTTCTAAGATGCTTCTGAAGCTTGGTTTCAATAGTCATAAATAATAAGGGAACATGAGTTCTTGTGCCAAACAGACACCTGCTGATAAGAGGGCTCCTAGCAAGCTTGGGATAGTGTCTTCAAAGCAGGGGAGTGGGTCAAGAAAACCTAGGTTCTTGTGCCAAGAAGTACCCGCTTATAGGAGGCTAAGATCTTGTGCCAAGATAGAAGGCCTTTGGATGAAGGGGTAAAATATGATGGTGTCTTCACAGTAAGATAAGGGAACCAAAGACGTGGCAGGTGCATCCAGAGGGCATCCAGAGGAAGGATATATATCATGAAGATATATATCATGAAGACAGGCACTACCGAAGGGTTGACAGTTAAGAAGAACCAAATATTAATTACAGGAAATGACCATATAGAGATGTATTAATTGGAGGAGATACCACCTGGTATATGACATAGTATGACTAGATGAATTGTAATAGGCTATGGCCCTCACCTCCTAGCCAATGGAGAAGTGAGGGAGGGATTGGGTGGTCCTGAAAAAGTAATATAAACTGTTGTAGAACAAAGGAAGGGTGTGCCTACTACTGGGTAGACACCCGATCTTGCAAGACCGTAAACCAATAAAAGTTTTTTTATCTGCTTCACCAACTTTGTCCAGATTATTTTGAGGGTCCTTGGACCCACGTTTCTAACACCTATAAGTTAGCAAAAATATATCCAGACCACTCATCACTATGTTGGAAATGCAAGAAAGAGACTGGAACATTATTACACATGTGGTGGACTTGTCCTGAAATAAAAAAATTCTGGAAAGAAATATACACAACAATGAAAAAGATAACAAAGGTATCATTTGAACTAACTCCAGAAATATATCTTTTAGGATTAGGAATAAAGAAAATTCCGGACCTTAATATTGACTTATTTTTATATATATCTACAGCTGCAAGGATGCGGATAGCCAAAATATGGAAGAATGAAGCTTCACCAACAAAAGAAGAATGGATGACCCAAGTTATAGAATACCTAAACATGGACAGACTATCGACAAGATTGAAAGAACTCCCACGTAAGAAAGGAGTTTTGAAAACTTGAGGGAAAGTTAATTATATATTCTAGGTAAAAGAGCTGCAAAGGATAAGATGATTGAAGAATTATATAATATGAAATGGTTTACAAAAATTATATTGCAATAAGTTAATCTGCAAAAAAGTTGTATTATGAAATAAATTGTATACCTTTATTAAGGGAAAAATAAATATGGATTCAGTTACTCAACAGGGGAAGTCCAAAGCAATAAGTATTGGACAGTTACATCACAATAAAAGGGATAAAATCATGATTATGGGATATTGAAAGGGCCTAGAAAGAAAAGAAATTTATTTAAATTACCAAAGAATAGTGAAGTAACTGATTTGATTTAGATATAATGAATTATGTGTTATTGTTATGGGTAGTTGGGGTAGGATAGATTATGTTTGGGTAACTGTAAATGTGGGTCATTTGTTACATGTTAATATTTGTTGATGTCTTATGTGTTTCAATGGTTTCATGTATGTTTTATGTTCAATGTGTTTTTTAAAGAAGGAAATTAATAAAAAGTATTATGGAAAAAAGAAATACAGCAGGAATTATAAATGACTTTTAATGGAACTGAGTCCGAACTATAAAATGTTGATCAACATCAGGGCATCCCCTGGCAGGAAAGAAAGAGGCATTGCGAGGCCTTACCTTTCCTTCCTGCAACTCCGGCACACTGGACATAAAACCGAGGTTGAAGGAGACAAAGCAAACGCTGTTGTTCACCAAGGTAACTGTTTTCTTCACAGTGTGTCCTGGAGAAACAGCTCCAAGTTTCAATACTTTGCTGGGAGGCTGAACAACATCGATCTGCAGTGAAGGACAAGACACAACAGCAGTAAGATTCATGTAATTGTGAAATGGATGGCAGAATTGATCACGTGATAATAAATCAATGAAAGGAAAAGAAGAATAAGAGCAGGGGACAGGGGAGAAGGAAGGATGGACTGTGGTGCAAATGGCAGAAGGATCTCTGTCTATACAGTGAACTTCATTTTCTTCCAGGAAAGCAGAACATGGTGTACTAGATGTTCAGTTTTTGCCACAGACAGGAACACCTCAAAGTGGAGGAGTCCTAATGGTGTCTCAAGTGCCCCAACAAAGACTTGCTGCTGTTCCTTCTTGGAATGTTCCTATGTCCTGCCCCTCACTAGATCTCAAGATGCCCTTTAAGGACAATTGCCTCCCCTGGACCTAGAGCAGGGGTGTCCAACTCTGGCACTTCAGATGTCCATCGACTACAATTACCATCAGCCCCTGCTGCCATGTCAGCAGGAGCTGATGGGAACTGTAGTCCATGAACATCTGAAGCGCCACAGTTGGACACCCCTGGCCTAGAGTATTATCTGCTCTATGGGAAACTTCCTCCCCTTCCAATGCAGACTTGGTCTACATGTTCAAAAATACTCAAGGGATGATTTGGTGGTGGTATCCAGAATTCAACGACAGCACTGACATGGAATCACAGGGGTTTTAACCACACCTCCAAATGCTCTGTTTGTAGTGATTGGGCATTGACTCTGTCCATGTTTGCTTATCTCAGATCATGACAGTGCTAATGCCTAATCTTTTACCCCAGGAAGAACACAAACAGCTGAAAAGCAGCCTCTGATAAACTAAAGGACATTTTACATGCTTTCAGCATGTTCTCAGAACTAAGAAAAACACAAATTCACAGCTGAAGGAAACCCTCTGGTAAGGGACTGAACCCAGTAACTGGTTTGAATAACCCAGCAGATGAAGTCCTGACTTTGCCTCTCCTAAGAACAGATTTTTGGAGCCCAAAGTTCTAGGGCTCAAATATAATCTCACCGTCATCTCAATCCCGTTCCCAAGAACTTCAACGATCTGTTTTGAGAGCCCGTTGATTTCAAAGGTGACAGCTTCATGGTAAGAAATGGCCTCTCGGGGATAGAAGGTGAATGGAATCTCTATCTTTCCTCCAGGACTTAGCACATCACCCTGGAAACCCACCTCAAGGTAAGGTGTGCTGGTGAACAAGCAGTCCAGGCTGTGAAGAGACCAGAAGAGACCATGACCAACTTTACTAGAGGCCAGCAAAGATGGTCCTCCTGCCTACTTACTGATTGACAGATCTGAGCCCTGTTTTGCCTCAGAGATTTAGTGAAGGGTGACATCACCTTCTGAAGCAAGGAGTTTTCAGAAACAAAAAGCATCCCTTTCAAGAAAACAGGCACCTGTTGCCAGCTTGTCTTGTGAAAATCCAAGTTGATTTGGGAGAAGATCTTCATTGTCACCAACAAAAGCATCCTTGTTGTCTCTCACAGGACAAATGGCAACAGTCATTAATCTAATTAATGATCTCTTAGTCCATGTCACTTGCTTTTGTTTGTTGGTTGGCTTTTGGGGAGTTGCTGCATGGTCCTTTTTTACTCACTGATGTTTTAAAAACGCTTTTCAGAATATAAAAGACGAATGTTTATGATTTTAACTGCTTTATTGTGTTTTTTCAATATGTTGTTTGTCACCCCAGGTACTGGACTCTTTGTGGCACTGGACAGAAGGTCTGCAGACTGAGAAGTTTCCAGAGCTTCAGGGTGCCTTCCCCAGCACAAATGGTCTAGTAGGACTACAGAAGCTTCCAATCAGTTTTTTATTTTCCCTCAGTAATAGACAGTTTAACCGTCGCTGCTTGGTTGCCATCCTCTCCCTGCGTGGTGTAATGGTTAAGAGCAGTGGACTCTAATCTGGAGAACCAGGTTTAATTCACCACTCCTCTACATGAGAAGTAGATTCTTATCTGATGATCCAGATTTGTTTTCCTACTCCTACATTCCTGCTGGGTGACCTTGGGCCAGTCACAGTTCGTTCAGAACTCTCTCGGCCTCCCCAACCTTTTTCTGTTGTAGGGAGAAAAAGGGAAAGGAGTTTGTAAGCTGCTTTGAGTCTCCCTACAGGACAGAAAGGTGGGGTATAAATCCAAACTCTTCTCTTCCTTTTGTCGGCTGGTTTTGCACAGGCCCAAAGACTCAAAGCCTCCTTGCTGACTTTTTGGGCTGTACAGGACAGCATCACAATGCTGTCATCGCTGTGGATCAGATCAGACACTGGCACTTATACTAATGTGTGCAGGGGAGGACCAGTTCAGTCCTAGCCAATGGGACGCTGGCTTACCTTAAAACTCTGTCATCCTTGTTTGTGACTGTCAGGACCCGTTTGGGAACGGGCATCCCAGCGCGGTAGATGAAGCAGTTTCGAAAGTCCACTTTAGTGAAGGAGAAATGTATGTTGGGAGATACAGCTGAACCTCGGAGTGCACAAATAAATGTGGGGCCATGGCTGATCTGTGAGGAGAGAAACCACTCTGCCAAATTGGCCTTTTTGGCATAAGCTATTTGAAGAGGGAAGGAAAGACAGGGAAGAGCATTTTGGCCAGCTCTGGCACCTTTCTGAATGGTGGTTTTTCCTCCCTTCCTGTTTTGGGTGTTGCCTTGCTATACTATTCACAACAAATCACACTAAGAGCTGTGGCCTGTAACCACTCTCTTTGGATGGGCCAGCTGTGGCATATGGGAGCAACCTGAGATAGACAGTATGCTTTCTGGTCTGTTTGTTGGTGTGTTTACATTGACCTTTTCCTTGTTGTTATGAGATCTTTTGGAGAGACATACTTCCTGTGGATAAATGGCTTCTGACTCACATGCAAAGAGCCAGCTTCTTGCCTCTTTCGACAGGCTTCCCTTGGTTGTTTGGCCAAGAGAAAACGGAAGAGGATGAAAGAGGAAGGCATGCAGCATACAGAACATGGATTTCTTTCAATGATTCATACCTTTTAGCTGAAGTTCTACAAAATACACTGGTTTCTACAAAGCATGAGTCACTAGTCAGAAATGCCCTATGACAACTGACATCATAAATCCTAAGCTTCACCAGAGGTGCAGCCTAGTAGGACCAAACTTTGCTTACCTGTGGTATTACTGGATATTCCCTACCAAAAGTACACAGAGGGCTCTGAAAACTTCCCAGGAAAACCAGTTCAAGGAAAATGCCACAAATCCCTTTCTTACCTGTAGTCTGAGCTCAACATCCTTTAAGGTACATTTTTTCAGTGGGTGGAATGACAATGTGCTCTCCACAAATTCCCCAGTATCCACCATGCCGCTATTTGGAGAGATGGCAAAATATCGCTGCAGTCCTTTGGTGTTGTTGAACTTCCAGGTGAAGGCAAAGTTGAATTTTCCAGTGTTTTGGATAGAGAAGGTATAGTGGGCATAATCGTTCACTTGTATCTGTCCAGGTAGCAGAAGGAAGGAGAAGCATCAATAGTCCATCACTATTACTGAGTGCAGCCTGACTGCTCAAGGCTCTCACCATATACTGAAAAAAAATAAACTAAAGCAAGCTATAAACCCTAGTCCACGAGCCTTCCAATGTCAGGATTACAGGAACTTTGTCAAGATGTATCCAAGTACCATCCCCATAGGACAGTGGTGGTGAACCTATGGCATGCCAGATGTTCATGAATTACAATTCCCATCAGCCCCTGCCAGCATGGCCAATTGGAATTGTAGTCCATGAACATCTGGAGTGCCATAGGTTCGCCACCACAGCCATAGGAGATGTTCAAGGCAACCTCAGCTTCATTTCCATTTTGCCTATGGATAAAAACCACAAAACTGATCTTTAGGTGCCATCTCACAAAGGCTGCTGGTCTAGAGGTGGAGGTGGCCATGGTGGGATGGGATGGGGGGGGGTTCTACCATATTATCTATTAACACTGTCATATGTTAAATCCATTTCTCATCACCCTGAGGGCTCAGAAAAAGTTCACAGGTACTTTTGGGGGTAAAATACCACCCCTCGGTGCGTGAATGGAGACATTTAATCTCCCGGCTTCTCTGTTTTCTCACCTCTTTAAAATTGATAGTGTTCACCTTATCAGAGTCCAGCTCAATAACCACACTGCTACTTTCTTCGCACTTCACAGTCAAGTTCATGGTGTGGCCAGTGGCCTTGACATTCAAGCAAAGAGGATGGGTTTTCCTGTTGACATCGCATATCAGGTTAAAGTTTACGCCCCCTTCCAGCATTGGCATGAAGAAGATATTGACAGGAATCCTGGTAAGAAAGCATGGTGTGTGCTAAAAAAAATGCTTTACAATGTGATTGCCAGAGCATGTAGAACACTGGCCACGAGCCAACATTTCTGTTGTTGGAGCACTAAAGGGAAACACAGCTACGCAACTTTATTATTGAAGAGGGACAAGATTCCTCATTCTCTGCAGCGCAGAACGTAAGTGATGAGGAAGCATTAATTCTACAGGGAAGACAATTAAGAGCAAACTCCACATGATCAGAAGCAAGCATTCTGAAGGTAAAATCTGCCTTTTCTAGCTCCAGGATTCGGAGGGTTTTTCATAAAAACATGCAGAACCTAACCCACTGGAAAACCTGCAGCGCTTTAAGATGTTTGAAGCCCGTGACACTCGGCATGCAGATTCCCATCCTATTGGATAGCTTCCCACATACCTGGAACAAGGTGGGATGGAGCCTTCCATGGGCTGTATTTTCAGACAGTTGAGCCGTCCCTCTGAAAAGCGGGTGCTCTCTCTGAAAGCAAAACTGAAGGTTTCGTTCTCATTGTTTATAATATTGACGCTGTTCCGTGCCTCGTGTCCTTCAGAAGGTCAAAGGAACAACACAAGTTAGGCTTTTCTGTCACTACCTCTCCACAGACACACCCACAAACACACACTGCATGATCTTTACTCAGAGGCCCCTTCCGCACACGCAAAATAATGCGTTTTCAAACCACTTTCACAACTGTTTGCAAGTGGATTTTGCTATTCCGCACAACTTCAAAGAGCACTGAAAGCAGTTTGAAAGTGCATTATTTTGCATGTGCGGAATAAGCCAGAGACTCTCTTTTGTTATTTTGTAAAAGAAACACAGAAAGGTCTCATTGTGTTATTGTTTAACTATTAAAACTAGTAAAAAACATTTTTTAAAATGAAAAACAAAACTCCCCCTGGAAAACAGGCCAAATTGTAACACATTGGCCCTTTCTGCACAGCACAAATAAAATGCCTTGAGGACCAAAAAAAAAGTGTTTGGGGGAAGAATTCCACACAGGTTTTTCCCCAGGATGTTTTATCTCTGCTCGACCCGGGTTTTTCAGAAAACACCAAATTAGCGATTCTTTTTTCCCCAAGTCAGTGGGAAGACATTTTCTCTTGGCTGTGCAGAGCAAGAAGCGTTTTATTTTTCTCACCCAAGTTTAAATAGCTGTCACTTTCAGTTTCTCTACAGCTCACACCCACCATTTTTTTCCCTCATCAGGAGGCTCTACGCTGCCGCCATTTGCAGAATGTCCCAAAGGAATTTCCTCTGCTTGCAGTTCCTCCACATGTTCTTTTAATATATAAAGTGCATTAAAAAAGTTAGCTTTTCCTGGCAATTCAAACATGTGGATGCCAGCCACAGATGCAGGCAAAATGTCAGGAGAAAATGCTACTGGAACACAACCCCACACCCCAGTGATTCACACATGTATCGTTTTTTCTTTTGTTCTTTTGTTTTACATGGAATATCTTAGAAGCTTCGTCACGATTTGAGAATGATTCTCATACTGTGACATCGAAGCTTCAAAGATAGCTCATTTTTTAAAAGAGGGGGGAAAATGACATGTGCGCAGGATCGCCAGGAAAATTATTAATGCACTTTATACACTGAAAGGATGAACTGAAAGTGGAGAAAACAATTTGCCTCACTTTTGGTCTGAATATGCTAATACCTTCCAGAAGATTCTAACACCTTCCTTAACAAGAAGTGATCTTCTGCGAGCAAATGAAAATTGTAGAAGAGCACTTGCCAAGAGGTAATCGATACCAGTTTCTGGTGGAAAAAAATTGGGAAGTTGTTTGGAAGTAGCTGAGAATGGATCGTTTGATGTAGTGACAATTACAGGACTTATACTATATAGGTTTGCAGGGGAAAAAAGTGGAATATATTTGTGGAAACAGTGTCATGTGAAGCCAGGATTTTGTCCAGTGGTTTCCTCCCTCCATGTTGAGAATCCCCTTTTTGTATTTGGGTTGCCTGTCTAGAAATGTGAGCTTTGAGAAAAGTAATGGTTTGGAATTGGCTTTCAATTTATATGGTATTTATTGGAAATATGTGCTTATTTAGCAGAACTTCAAAATAAACAAGACAGAGTATCATTTGCTATGATAAAAGGGAAAAACTTTACTAGCTATGGCCCCTTCCGCACACGCAAAATAATGCGTTTTCAAACCACTTTCACAACTGTTTGCAAGTGAATTTTGCCATTCCGCACGGCTTCAAAGAGCACTGAAAGCAGTTTGAAAGTGCATTATTCTGCATGTGCGGAATGAGCCTATGATAATAAGAAAAGTTACAAAAGGTAAATGCTTTCTATCAGTTGCATCCAGCCAGCAGTCTGTTAGCCGATGCTGTTCAAGACTACATCCTACACGTGGTCTCATGCTGTCTACAGTACTCTTAAACAAAGGAAACAAGGCTCATTCCACACATGCAGAATAATTCACTTTCAAACTGCTTTCAGTTCTCTTTGAAGCTGTGCGGAATAGCAAAATCCACTTGCAAACAGTTGTGAAAGTGGTTTGAAAACGCATTATTTTGCGTGTGCGGAAGGGGCCCAAGTTAACTTATAACTTTAATCATATGTGCTGTCTGGCTTACTAGCAATGTCGGACTAAGCTGACCAATGGCTAATCAACTGACCTTCTCATTAAGCAGTGACCTCAACATCTACTTAACATATAAACAGTTAACTCTTTCCTGACTCAGTTGTGTGATGGACACTTGCCAAATCCCAACAGTATTTAACACAGTAACTTAAGCAAAATACACAAATGTACAGTTGCCCGCCCCCAGAGCCTAAAATCATGATTTCAACAATGGGGAAAGTAGCCAAACAGGGGCAAGGGAAATGTTCTTCCCACATCTGCTCTGTGTTCTAGATTTTGCTGTTGCTTCACATTTCTGTTTTCTCTACCAACTTCCATCTTATGCTTCGTCATTTAATTTTTTTCAATTGAAACTATAAATTCCTTTAATTTTAGTCTTACTGGAGTCTCAGTGAAGTCTGATTTGG
The DNA here is from genome assembly GCF_021028975.2 of Sphaerodactylus townsendi. NCBI lineage: Eukaryota > Metazoa > Chordata > Lepidosauria > Squamata > Sphaerodactylidae > Sphaerodactylus > Sphaerodactylus townsendi. The sequence goes on from NC_059438.1 coordinate 27,825,714, forward strand.
TTACAGTAGAATGCCCATTATCAAGATATCTGAGTGGAGGAATCTGTTTGACAGAGGGCTGGCCGGCCGTACAGTGGAGTTGTGATTTGGAAAGTGACCAAGATTTTGCAAAGGAGTTGCTGCACAGCAGGACTTAGTGGATCAAGTCCCTAAACATTTGTCAACACTCTGATAATAAACACAAAATGCTGCTGCTGTTCTACCAGTGAAGAGGTCCCCGCCCACAACTTCCCTTACCAATCAAGAGTGAGTGGAAGTTGATATGGTATCTATCCAGAGACACAGAAGGGTCTGTGGTGTGGCCCACCAAGAGGAATGGGACAGAAATTTTGTGTTCAGGGATTGTAAAGGTCCAAAAGGATTCTGTGACATCCAGATGTTCAGGGAGGAATTCAAATGTGACCTACAGATGAAAAGACAAACAGATATTTCCTCAGTCACAGGGTGCGTTGGCCCATGCCGGCTGCTTGCTTGTGACATTTTATAACCTGTATCAAGCTGAGCAGACATAACTTTTTGAAATGTTCATTACATGGAGCACTTCAAAGGTGTACATTGTGTAGTGGTTCAAGTGTCGGACTGGGATCTGGGAGACCCAGGTTTGAACTCCCATTCTGCCATGAAAGCTTGTTGAATAACTTGGTACAGTCACATACTCTCAGCCTAGCCTACCTCACAGGGTTGTTGTGAGGATAAAATAGTAAAAAGGCAGAATAATAATAATTTGGATTTAAGGAGACTCAAAAGGAGACACAAAGGGGCTTACAATCTCCTTTCCCTCCCCCCCCCCCACACACAATAAACACCTTGTGAGGAAGGTGGGGCTGAGAGAGCTCTGAAGAACTATGACTAGCTCAAGGTCACCCAGCTGTGTTGGAGTGCACAAGTTAATCTAGTCCACCACATAAGCCTCCATAGCTCAAGTGCAGAGTGGGGAATCAAACCCAGTTCCCCAGATCAGAGTGAACCTGCTCTTAATCACTACACCACGCTGGAGAAAGGTGAAGATAAACTGGATGAGGGAAATATGCTGGAAGCCACATTGGTCACCATTCAGAAAAATGTGGGGTATAAATGAAGTAGTATAAACAAACCCACGAGTCTCTGATTATGTAATCTCACTTTTACCAAGTTTAAGGGTTACTGTTGAAAGAACAGGTAAAACAGAAAGTCACAGAGGAAGGATCAGAGAGACAGCCTGTTGGCCTTGAAGAAAGAGATTGTGATTTCAGCCTCACATTTACCTCTCTGCCTCCTCCCACTCACCTGCACTTTTTTCTCAGGTCGGAGCTGACCCTTCTCGGTAAGGCAGACAAAGGCAGATTGTTTTTGTATTTCCTTCTGTTGCTCACAGATCCACTGGAAAGTGTAAGGGGTGTTGGTAGGGTTCACGATTGTAAAGCTCCTGGCCATGACAAGGAGAAAAGGGACATCATACACTCTAGCTCTGACTTTTTAAAAAACGGGGTCACTGAAGTGTCTGCTTTGCACACAACTGAGGAAGTAATGTTGGTCGAATCCCCACTACTGTCTTAGCCAGGTTTCAGAACACAAACTAACCAGGTTTGAGGGACGACCTCCCCGGTCGAATCCCCACTACCGTCAAAGCCAGGTTTCAGAACACAAACGACCTCAAACCTGGTTAGTTTGTGTTCTGAAACCTGGCTAAGACGGTAGCGGGGATTCGACCGGGGAGGTCGTCCCTCAAACCTGGTTAGTTTGTGTTCTGAAACCTGGCTAAGATGGTAGTGGGAATTCAACCGTTGTTACATTTAAAAACACCCGTATATCACAAAGATTTTAACAGAAAGTGCCCTTTTCAGGCAAATGGAAAACAGCTCACAGTTCTATAATTAAAACAGTTGTTGTTTGCACTGCCTTTGATATTTTTGTTTTTCATCCCCTATTACAATAACTAAAAAGCAAGGGAGTCCTTAAATCTTAGTTAGTTAGTTACAAGATTCTTTTACTCTCTTTCCGCCCCACAGGGCCACTATGGTAGCTAACAAATTAAGCTACACAAATTCAAATGCTAATTTAAAAGCTACTAAAACCAATGTGCAAATATATCATTAAAACAAGTTAAAAACAGAGGTCAAAATCAGTACAAAAGATTAAAAACACCACAGTTAAAACATCCGAGAGAATGGAGGATTGCTGAGAGAATGCCAAGTTTAATAAAAAGTCTTCATCTACTGGCAGAAGATGGCAACAGAAAGGAACAGGCAAACCTCCTTGTGGGAAGAGTTTCCATGCCACTCCTGAGAAGGCCCTCACCCAAATTTCCAGTCAGCTGATCTCAGAAGGCAGGACACCTCTGAAAATGACTGCAGTGGTTGGGTAGGTTTAGAAGGGAGTTCAGGTATGTTGGTCCCAAACCATGTAGTGCTTTACACTTGTCACCTTGTATTGAGGCCAGAAACAAATATGGGCCCTACAACCAGTTCCAGTCAACATTCTGGCTGGCATGGACCTGTGGCTGCTTAACATACAGGCAGCTTTGAGGGAATGGCTGGGGTTGTGAGAAGCGTTTGGTGGGAGCCAGGGGCGGGCCCCCAGGCTCTTGTGGCGGTTTTCGCGCATGGGTATTGATCTGGAAGGGCCAAGGGCAGGGGGGAGCTAGGGAGCTACCCCTCCCCTGGGGAATGGCAGACAACAGGGCATCTGGGGAGCACCTCTTGCCAGGAGTGTCCACCCGGCAGAGCCCCACGGCGAGACGAAGCTCCAGTATGTGGCATCCGCCTGCTGGAGCTTCGAAGTGATGCTGAAACAATCGGATCAAGACCCATGCTGCACCTCATGCTTCTGTTTTTTATTAATAAATATGGCTGTGGCCGATTGATTTACGCCAGCCGAAGGTGTGCAGCGTGGTTTATGGATAGGGACTTCGCTCCAACAAAGCTCCACCCTCAGATGGCAATCTGATGCAGATGTAAACAGGGCATGTATCACAGTGGTCAGGAAAGGCTGCAACTGGCTAGCTAGTCAAAGCTGGTAAAAGGCACTTCTGACCACAGATGCTACATGCTACGTCAGCAGTAGGCCTGAGACCAAGAGCACCCACAGACTATGGACCTGTTTCTTCAAAGGGAGTGCAACCCCATCCGGAATGGGTGACACTTGAAAGCCCAGGTCAGACCTTCCACCTGCCAGTAACACTTCCATCTTTTTGGGATTGAGCTTCATTTTTTTTTTAGCTCGTATCCACGCCAGAACTGCCTCCAGGCACTGGTTCAGCGATTCTACAGGCAGAAGTGCAAGACACAGCTGAGTATCACGTGCATATTGGTGACAACTCAGACCAAATCTCTGAATGATCTCACCCAGCGGTTTTATGTAGTTAAAAAGCAAAGGGGATAAAATGAACCCCACAGGCCAGAGGCCAAGGGCTGAGAAGCAGTCCACCAACACCATCTTCTGAAACCTACCCTCCCAATCCCAGTTCAGAAAGGTGGTCTATGAAGGTACCATAACTGATGGTATGAAAAGTTGCTGCGAGTCCAAGAGAGTCCCCTAACTAGGCCCAAAACCAGACTGGAAAGGGCGGCCAGCCTTCAGGTGGTGGCTGGTGATCTCTGGCGATTACAGCTCATCTCCAGGTGACAGAGATGAACTCACCTGGAGAAAATGGCTTCTCAAGCTGGTGAGACTCACTCGGGCCCCTTCCGCACATGCAGAATAATGCTCGTTCAATTCACTTTCACAATTGTGAAATTAAAAGTGGATTTTGCTACTCTGCACAGTAAAATCTGGCTTCAAAGTGCATTGAAAGTGGATTGAAAATGCATTATTCTGCATGTGTGGAAGGGCCCCCAGTATGCCAATGAGATTTTCAAGTCAAAAGTTGGAATAGTATGCCAACAGATGCTCACTGGATATTTCTGACGTGCACTCCTAGGGCCGTGAATTCAATCACTTTTGTGTTTGGATCCAGGGCTGTCCCCCCAGGTCCTCGCAGGTCTGGATTGCGTCTGTTTGCAGTGATGTAATCGGACTCTTTCAGCTCAAAATGGCAGTAAGGCAGGAGGCTCTTCCCCTTTACAGCCACCACTGGGCCTTCCTCGTCCTCCTTCAGGTTAGAAATACTGAGAAGAAAAAAGTCCAGCCAAGTTAAACAAATGCCAAACAGCTTCACATACTTATATACAATTTTCTTTTCCATATGATAAATAAGTATAAGTCAAGTGTGATTCTATTATGCATCTGTCTCCTCAACTTCTCCCTCTCCCCCCTCACCTTCTATAATTCAGTGTAATAAGTGTGTTTTGTTTCTGCCTCTTTATCTGAAGAAGCAAGTTCTGTCTCAAAAAACGTCACACTGGAATAAATACTGTTAGTCTTTTTTTTTTGCTGTTAGTCTTTAAGGTGCCACTGGACTTCTCTTCTGTTTTGCTACGATTAACCAACTCAGCTACCCCAAGTTTAAAAAGCTGTCAGTGCAATAAACCCAAATCAAATGTACTCCATTCCAATTCCTTTCCGGCGTCAGCCTTGGCAGGTTTGTGACATACACAGGTGAAAGGCTTGGACTTGCCCACCCCAGCCCCTCCTTGGCACCACTTGCATGATGCCTCCTTACCTGCAGAGTAGACGACCCTCAAACTCTCCCAGTTCCTGGGGAGAGAATTTCACTTGGAGGACCTGGGAGCTCCCAGCAGGGATGATACCAGAACTGGGCTCTATGGAGAACGGGGGGCGGAGGGCTACTGGGAGCAGGTAGGAAGACAAGCTTTCTAACATGCTCCCGAGCTGGCTGAGGGGTCGGCTGTCGGAAAGACATGATGTAGCAGATGGAGGTTCCCCTGCAGGGAATGAAAAGTTTGTTGAGACAGGCTGCTGTGGATTTTCCAGGCTGTGTGGCAGTGGTCTAGCAATTTTTGCTCCAAACGTTTCGCCTGAATCTATGGCTGGCGTCTTCAGAGGCATGTCATGGTAAGATGTGTTTCTCTCTGTGGCACATCTATGAGACCACAGCCAGGCAGTTCAGAAAACCCACAACAGTTGGTTGATTCAAACCATGAAAGTCTTCGACAATACTCTGTTGAGACAGCCATTTCTCCTAAATGAATGCTGCAGTGTGATCGGAACACCTTCTATTTATCTACCACACACCCCTCCCTTCCATCATGGGTGAAGCAAATCCTGTCTACTAACAAAGTGATCTTTTGGGCATTCTGGTAAAAGTTCACCCTGGCCAGTGTGCCTTCTCTCTGATGGGGGAAGTAGCTTGACATGGAAAGCAAAGATTTGCAACATTTAGACTATTCTGTAAGGGCTCTCAAAAGCCTGCACAGGTAATATTACTGTCCCTACTTCCCACCCTTACAACATGCTCCAAATGTGAAATGCAAGTCCAGCAGGATCTGAAAAGAAGGATGAAGGTCACATGGCCTGGGTGGTACAGTGGTTAGAATTTCAGACTAGATCTGGGTGACTGAGGCTTGAATCCCCACTCTGCCATGGAGGTTGCTAAGTGACCTTGGGCTGGTCACATACTCTATCTTACAGGATTGTAAGAGACACACAACAGAAAATGGGGGAAGCTGCTTTGAGTACCCATTGTGGAGAAATGTGGGGTATAAATTTTAAAAAGAAAGGTGAGATGGGCCAGATGGGGAATATGACAACTCTGAGGAGAGGATCCCAAAGCAGGAGGGGGTCCTGAGGTCCCCAAGGTAATGGAATGTTGGTGGATAAAAAGTACGTTAAGAGGCAGCAGGTGTACCTTCTGAGTTTGTTGGTCCCAGTTCCTTAGCAAAGTTGACTGCCCTCCCGCTGTCCTCCATGACCACTTTCCAGAAGTAATCCAGCTGCACATTCCCAGTATTGGACAGTTCCATTCTGGTAGCACCATAAGGAAGGGAGAAAGAGGGTGAGGAATTATTATTTTTTGCACAGAATTAGGTCGCCTACAGTGGTATCTAAAACAAAAACACCCTTCCCAAAGCAGAGTTTGTCCTCCCAAAGGCTGGGCTCAAGTACCACCGGTTCTGATGACCACACCAGAGCTGGACTGAACAGAGCACCAACTGGCCAATGCTTATGCAGCTTTGCAGACTTTTAAAAAATTGTTTAATTTAAACAATATATGGTAAACGTGGTTATATGGGTGAGCAGTGTTTTGAAGGCATGATAAAATGAAACAAACCAAGGTGACCTAAAGCCCGATTAAAGACACAAGAGAAATGGCTGGATGGAATCACGCATAGGTTGGTAGAGGGTGTTTTGTGCAGAATGATGTCGGGGGAGCTAGGCTTACCACACAGGAGGAAAGAAACACTGTGAGTTCTATTTAAGGAAGCTCTTGTTTGCAACCTAGAAGAGCTACCTTCATGCATAAAGGCAGCCTCTGAGCCAGATCTTGCAAGCTTCTGACTCACTTGAAAACTCGTGTCTGGAAGAGCAGAGTCTCCTTGAAGTGCACAGGTTCCACCTCCATCTCAAACTGGGCAAAATCGATAGTAGCGCTGACCCGAAGCTCCAGCTCCCGGTCACTGTCCTCCACAACAGTGTGAGCAGGCTCAGGATCAGTCTCTATCACCTAGACCAAAAGAAGAAGAATGGACAATCATAAGCAGCTCAGAGAGGGCCTCTGAATTGCCAGTGGTATACAGGGCAGAGGCATAGCTCCAAGGGAAAAGGGGGACGTTGACGCAATGGCCTCTGGGTGGGGGCAGGCATTCCGGGGTAGGGGCGGAGGACGCACCAGTGCACCGGGCGCTTTCCCCCCTTGCTATACCTCTGATACAAGGGGAGAGAAATTAGCTTGGTCAAGGTCCTGAAAGACTACTGAATCTGAGGGTGAGATTACGGATGGAGGAAGAGTGATTTTCCTGTCCATTGATTCTCCTTCATCACCCACAATTCCTTCCTCAGCGGCCCCAGGCTTGTTTTATCCTGAGCCTAGAATCCCAGTTTTCTGGATGCCTGGCTGGCTGATCTGAAAATTACCTCCTTCCTTTATTTGTTACCTTCTTCTTAGACGGGCGCGTGTGCGGGCCTGTCTTCGAAACATCGACCCACTTGACTGTGTGCAGGCGATCGTCCCAATCGGGCAGTTGCTCAGCTGGTTGCTGGAAGGCAATCTTGCAAACCTTGCACTTGACTGGCTGAGCTTTGAAGGTGATGGGCATGCTGGATTTTAAGGTCAGGATGGTGTGTTTGGAGCATCCGGCGTGGAGATGGCCGACCTAAGGCAAAGGACACAAGCTGAGTGCTATGTGGCAAGATTTGATATGTGACCAGAGTCCACTTTGATACCTCTCCTACGGCTATATTATTTGGGAAGTTTTATAGAAACCCCACTTGAGTGAAGAAGTTGTATCTGCAATTCAGGGGATGTGGAGTCTATTGCATACATCCTTCTCTACTATGAGTTATTATTAATAGGTGCTTCATGATGACTAAATGTATGCAATGCAGGATTGGGATGAAGAGAGGTCCTTGCTATTCAACTTGTGAGACCCCTCCCAATCCCCCTAGCGGCCTAACCTAAAGACTAGCACAGTGGTTCTCAACATGTGGGTCGCGACCCCTTTGGGGGTCGAACGGCCCTTTCACAGGGGTCAAGACTCTCTGCATCAGTGTTCTACATCTTTAAAATTGATTAAATGTTAGATTTGGGGGTCACCACAACATGAGGAACTGTATTAAAGGGGCGCGGCATTAGGAGGGTTGAGAACCACTGGACTAGCAGAAGGTGGGGTCCCAAAATGGGGTCCACTTCAGTGAAGTCTTGGAAGGACAAAATCAATACAGAAATCAATGCTAGTGTTGAGTTATCTGCTTAAAACAGTATTATTCTGAAATGGAGTGCAAGGAAAATTACTGAAGGTTCATTTAGAGACTTCAGTGCATTAGGACAGCATAAGAAAGGCCTATGACAGCGTCAAAAATATTATACACCTTGGCTGGAGGCCCCTAGATTTTGAGGTCCTTGCCTTCAGCCTGCTCAGCCTATAGGTAAATCTGGCACTGAATGTATGTAACCTTCAGAATGCTAGTGCAGGAGGAACATTACAGAGGGTAGTTTTGGCCTCTGGGTTATGACTGTGAGCCTTCCAAAGGTACTTGATTCACCACTGTGTGAATAGAATACTGGGCTAGAAGGTCTACTTGCCTAATTCAGCACCCATGTTCTTAAATCTGAACCCGCTGAAGACTGTGAAAGGAACTCCAATGGCAGAGTTGGTTATGAATGCCCCTACGGTTGCATCACTGCATTCACAAGTGACTTAAGACTGCACCAAGGAGAAGTGTCTCCCACGCTTCTGTGTTTGTGAATGAAGGAGGATTCCATTATCCTTAAAATAAGGAACATCAAAGGAACACTAGAAGGCAACGATTTACACTTATTCCAGCATCCTACTTGCTCTTCCAAAATACTGTGACAGCTTTGACAGTAAAGGACCATGGGAAAAGAGAAATAGGCTACTACACACCTGTGGAGAAAACTGAAGCGGGCCCCAAGTGGGCCATTCAAATCTCATCACATCAGACTTGCTGTGATTGGTTATTGTGAACGTCGTTTGATAGGTCTTCCCGATGTAACAGTCCCCAAACTGGATATAATCCACTCTAGCACCTGTGGAGAAAAGAGGCTAAGAATTCAGATAACTGGACTGAGCTTCAGTTTATCGGCACTTATCCGGTCCATACCAAGTCCAGCCACTTGTCCAGAAAGCTCATCAGCACACCAGCTCTGCTGAAAAGGCAAATTAGGAGTTGTGTGTCTTCTGCCTAATGAGGATGGATCAGTCCAGATCCCTGGACAATCTCTCCCAGTGGTTTCATATAGATGATAAACCACATGACAAACAAGATGAAGCCAGGCGAGACTCCGTAACCTAAATACCATGAAACCCAGCAGCAGCCCCAGCACCACTAGCATTAAATAGCAGGATGGATGACAGAACAGCTGAACCTTTCATTTGTTCCACGGACCCAATGGCAAGTGCATAAATCAATGTGGGGAACTCTTGAGTGATTAAGGTCCTGGTGAGACCAATAAATCACCTCTCCTCTGAACATGGAGTCTAGGCTGCGCCAAGAAACCTGATAGGCAGGGGGAGAGCTCTACCTTCCTCCCTGCCTTCATCTCAACAAGTCTTGGTGGGCCATGCCAGCTCATCCCTCTATCCAGGATTAAATGTTCAGGGATCAACAGAGTCTGCCATGCATTCAGCACCAGCACTTTCATTCCCAATAGTGTATTGGTAAGATTATCACCATGTTGTTCATTGAGAGAAGGTCATGAACAGGACCACATCTTGTCTGACCCTTCTCCCCCTATACTCACTCTCTGCTACATCCTCTTCCAGATGCCTCTCAGCATTCTCCCCATCACCCTCTGCCACCAAGCTGGTTATGTTGTCCAGTGTGACATCGTCCTGGTAGCCTTCGCCTACCATCTGAATGACAGTCTCCTCATACTGGTTGTCCACGATAGAGAGGTGGATCTGCCCTTCAAAATGCTGGGTCACAGTTGCTTGGAAAACCACACTGAACTCAGCCGATTCCTCACAGTGCAAGACCAGCGCGGCCGTGTGTGGTTTCCTGCCTATGAAGAACAGGAACAGAGCAGCAATACAGCTATCAGAGGCCAGAAAGGACTTTTCTCCCATATCCCACAGATTAAAGATCCTAGGCTGGGGGAGCAGGAAAGCAAAACCCACCAAGCGTGGCTTGAGGTTTTATCTAAAAAGACAGGGGAGGTTGCAGCCTACAGCTCCAAAGACAAATATAGCCCAGTTCAGAACCAAAGATGACTTTTTAAGAAAGAACAATGAAATCTTTCAGCTGTGGTTTTTTGGGGAGGAGTAGGTGGAATGCTAGAATAATAAAGGAACATAAAGGAAACGGTAGGTATATATGTTTACGGAATGTATGGGCTTCTTAAAGACGCTTCACAGAAAGGGAAATAATAGAGGTTACTAGTAATCCATGTACAAACCATGTATAGCTTTATTTCACTGACTGCAATTGTGCAGGGTGCCTCTGTACATACTTATTGTGCAGGGTGCCTCTGTACATACTTATTGTGAGACCTTATGTGTGCAACCCTTTAATAAAGGGCTTGCAACCAGGTGGTAGAGAGGAGGGGGAGGGGGGTTGGCCTAGATTCCCTGTATGGCTCTTTCCAGCTCTATGATTCTATGAAACATTATGGATTCTTAATCAACATGTCAAATATCAGTGCTTTTGGACTGTATATTTCCAGTGATGCAAATGGGATTTTTTTTTACTGACACTGCATGGATTGCTTGGCTCTTCAAGAGGTAATTGACCCCTAGCTGAAGAGGCTTCAGAATATTTCTCTGCGGACACTTCTGCGCAGTCTGCTTTGACATAAATGGTGCTCTGGATGGAGGGGCTAAAAGGTAGTAGGTGCCATGCTTAGCCCCCGTCTCTTACTGCAAGGTTCAGTAGATAGTGCTGGTTTGCCATGGTATTTGTGTTTACCTCCCTCACTGGATTCGCTGTCTTCAGCTTGAGACATGTAAGTGCAGTTGGTGCCGGGTTTAGGTTTCAGCAAGAAAGCTCCATTTTCATCTGATATATCAAGATGCAGCTGGGAAAAAGAACAACATGAGAGCAGCAAGCAGAGGCAGAGCTGGGCCAGAGAGCGCCCGGTGCATACTCTGTATTTTACACCCCACCTTACCTCAGTGTAGGCTGAAGAAGCGGCCTGTTCTCTTCAGGCTGAAAATGGGCCTGGTGGGAACTACACTTCCCATGAGATCCTGGGGTTCGCAAGGTCTCATGGGAAGTGTAGTTCCCACCAGGCCCGTTTTCAGCCTGAAGGGAATAGGCTGCTTCTCCAGCCTGCACTAAGGTAAGTGGGGGGGGGGCGCCGCTTGGGGGGTGGGGGCACCGTGTGTGTGTGTGTGATTTTCTGCCACCCAAGTGCGCGCCCGGTACAACGTGCACCTCTCCGCCCCCTGGTATCTCCGCCTCTGATAGCAAGACAGGGTGCTCCCAGGAGAACATTTTAGAACAGTGTAAAAAAACAAGTGATTCCCCATGGGCGGCACAGTGTCCACTGATCTGTTTCCTAGCGCCCCTTATTGCTTCTTCAAAGCTCATCTCATCCAAAGAAAGTAGTCAATGCCTAACCTCCAACTTGTTAGGCTTTCCAACAGGGGCCTGGGAAGTTCCTAGAGATTTGGAAATGGGGTTTGGGCAAGGTACAGTCTGGGGAGGGAAAGGAACTCAGCAGAGATATGATGCCATAGAGTCCACCTTGGGTCTTGCAGATCTTCCAGAAATTACAGATCTTCCAGATCTTCCAGAAAGGCAGCTGATCTCCAGAAGACAGAGATCACTTCCCCTGGAGAAAATGGCTGCTTTGGAGAGTGGACTGTAAGGCATTATACTGCTGAGGTCTCTCTCATCTCCAAACCCTGCCCTCCCCAAATCTCCAGGAATGTCCTGACCTGGAGTTGGAAACTCTAAACCACCATCCAAAGCTTTCATGTTATCCAGGGGAACTGATATCTGTGGTCTGGAGATAATTCCAAGGCAGCTCCAGCCTCCTACCAGAGGTTGGCAAGCCTATACATTGTTGGAGCAGGAGGTACTTCAGAAGAGCACAGAAGGAATCAGCTTTGGGTCTGCAGGGAGCCCCCCATCCAAGACGGATACTTGGCTTTGAACCTTACAACATGTTACAATTGCTCTCTACCCAGCTCTGTGGCAGCCATTTTGTGATTGGTCCCGTTCAACATGGCAGCCATTTTGTGGTGGCCTTCACTGCTCTTTCACAGAATTCCAAAATTACCTACAGGCTCAACAAACTTGCTGTGAACTCTCCTCCCCCAGAAACCCCTGGAGCTCCACTCACCCTTTTCCATTCCAATCATCCTTGCCCCTACTAGAGTGTCTCCACTCTCCCTCTTTCTCATCTGCCCTGTTTTTTATGATATTGGTGCATTAGTGCAGGAGCTGAGTGGTGGAAACCACTGAGAGCATCAAGTGCAAGGGACAGGTGATAGGTGCAATGTGGCCAGTCATGTACAGAGGTGAGAAAATCCATCACACAATACTGCTGTACCATTTTCACATCTAAGGAAGGAAACTTTGGACTACACCCAGACACAGAATTTGTATTCACTAATACTGTTGCTGCTGCAGGGAATGCAAATTCAAATACAAATGAAAATGGACTGAAAACCCCACTTACAATACCAAGGATGTAGGTAAGGGGTTCCCCCCCCCCCGGGTTCAACCCCACCCCCATTACATGTCCGAAGCTCCGCCCCCCCCCCCGTTTGTGTTTTTTTGTATTTTTTAGTGTTTTTGGTTTTTGGCCTGTAGCGGGCGCAGGTTTTAGGATAGCAGCACCAAAATTTCAGGGATCTTTGGGGAGACTCTCCTGATGATACCACCCAGGTTTGGTGAGGTTTGGTTCAGGGGGTCCAAAGTTATGGACTCCCAAAGGGGGTGCCCCATCACCAATGTTTCCAATGGGAGCTAATAGCAGATGGGGGCTACATCTTTGAGGGTTCATAACTTTGGACCCCCTGAACCAAACTTCACCAAACCTGGGTAGTATCACCAGGAGAGTCTCCTAAAGATACCCTGAAAGTTTGGTGCTGCTGGCTTAACAATTGCACCCCTGACAGCAGGCACTCCCCAAATTTCCCCAGATTCTCCTTTTAAATCCACCCCTTCGGCATGGATTTAAAAGGAGAATCTAAGGTCCCCAGTTTAAACATTGAAAGTGATGCTGTTTCAGGGTGTGGGATAATCCACCCTAAAATAGTATCACTTTCAATGTTGTTTTAACTGGGTACCCCAGATTCTTCCGTTAAGGTGGATTTAAAATCTGGGTTCCCTAGTTTAAACACCATTGAAAATTATCCTGTTTGGAGGTGGATTCCAGCATCTCAGCGGCCAACCATGGGGGTGCACATGCGGGGGCTTTTATAAGCACTGAGGCCAGGGGCTGGGCTTGGCGAGGCATGGCCCCACCCCCTGAACCCAGCCCATTAAAAATCTATCCCTATATCACTGCACAATGCAGTTAACCACACCTTTGCACAGCAATTTCCACCCAAACACTTACTGATTGGTTCCCCACCCCAGGACATGGACAATATATACCCCATTAAACATTGTCTTCTCACTAGACATAGTGTGTAGCACTCTTCTCTCTGTGATACACCTCTGAAGATGCCAGCCACAGATGCAGGTGAAACGTTAGGGACAAGATCTACCAGACCACGGCCACACAGCCCGGAAAACCCACCAGAACCAGGAGGAAACTTTGTTTGCTGTTACTATCTCTGCGTTTGTCACTCTCAGCAATTAATTACCTGGACCAGGACACTGCTGCTGTTCTTAAGGACAAGAGGGAGAGTCTCTGTATTGCCCAACAGTAGTTTCTTGAAGAGGAGAAGTGGGTTTCCTTTTTTATTGCGGAGTGCAGGGCGAACAATGGTGACCTGTGGAAGGTTTCCATCCCCAGTGACCTCAAATGACAAACTCTTTGTTTTAGCAGCCATGCTGAAAGTAAGCAACAAGAGAAACCATTGTTTTGGATGCACATGGGAAAGACCACCCTAGAGAAGAGATAAGCCATGATGGAATTACCTGGTCACAGCATCCACAGAAGCCTCAAAAATGCACTGGTAGTTCTGCATCACTTGCGGCAAGAAGGATACAGTTGCAAAGGCGTGCGAACGGCTAGCGATGCACATGCGTGAAGGGTGGACCTCAAAGGTGTCACTGATGCGAATGGTAGACTAAGGAAACATCCACACAGCTTTAAGAAATTCTCAAATACACGGCAGAACATAAACTGAACAGAATCGTTCCTGATCAGCCTGTCTTGGGATTGAGGCCCCTTCCACACATGCAGAATAATGGACTTTCAATCCACTTTCACAATTGCTTGAAGGTGGATTTTGCTATTCCGCACAGTAAAATCCAGCTGCAAAGTGCACTGAAAGTGGATTGAAAGTGCATTATTCTGCACGTGCAGAAGCAACCAAACAGACCGCTTTGAATCTGAGGCAATGAGCTCTGACTCAGGAAAGCTCGGGAAAATGGAAATAAATGTTGTTGGTCTTTAAGTTGCCACTAGACTTCTGTTTAGCTTTGCAAGCCTTTAGCTTTGCAAATGTATCAAATGGCACCAGTAGAGGGCACTGGTGCATCATGTGCTTGCTACAAACACATTTGGCAGCAAAATAATTTAGCGCTTTCAAAAACCCTACTCTGCGTTTTGTCTTAACCTATGCTGGACCTCACAGAATCCTTGTTTTATTTAGTGACTTGTTGCAAGCTTTATTAGGTTAAATAAAATCTCATGACTCAAGTGAAAACAGCATGAATGGGATCACGGTCAATTCTATACAAGCATACTCTTCTATCCTCTTTTCTTACTTTGGCAGAGATTGGTTTGACAGCAAGAAGCACATCGCAGGGGATTCGGCCAGGGTTGTAGATCTTGAACCGGGCTGTTGCCTGGTGCCCAACTAGGACGTTATTGAAGATAAATCTGTTCTCATCGGTCACAAAGACACCTTTACACCCTAAGCCCTTCAGCACCTGGCTGAGGCAGCTGCTGGTGCAGATCTGATGCTCCTCAAATATAGATCTGACATCATCAATCACAAAGCCTGGGGAAAAGGTAGGGGGAAAGACAGGAGAAAGCACTAAGGAATTCCAATCTCTGACACAGGTCTAAGGGTCAAGAGAAGCCACACAATACATGAGAAAAGAACTGTATCCAAAAAGGAGATATACATATTGGCCATCAAGTCACAGCTGACTTAGGCAACCCCATAAGGCAGTGCTTCTCAACCTTCCTAATGCCGCGACCCTTTAATACAGTTCCTCATGTTGTGGTGACCCCCAACCCTAACGTTTATCCATTTTACAGATGGAGAACACTGATGCAGAGAGTCTTAGGCGACCCCTGTGAAAGGGTCATTCGACCCCCAAAGGGGTCGCGACCCACAGGTTGAGAACAACTGCCATAAGGTTTTCAAGCCAAGAGATGTTGGGAGATGGTTTGCCATTTACGGTCTCCATGTCACGACCCTGGTATGCCTTGGAGGTCTCCCATCCAAATACTAGCCAAGGTCTTGGTCATCCAGCAAGCTTTCATGTCATGAGTCAAGACCCCTCTCTATGTGTCTAGCCATTCTCTTAAAAGAAAATAATAGATCCAGACAATCTGAACCTCGAACTGCTTACTGAGAAACAGCTGGGGTCCAGTGCCACGCTCTGTGGCAGGAACTGCAGTGGGCAGGCCATGTAGGTTTCCGCCAATGCTCCCAAATAGGTCCTGCTGGCCAGCAGCAGTGGGAAGATGCTCTGGCCGGCCTTGTAGGGCGATATGGGTGCCACCAGGCCCAAGCTTAGCACCAACAAAAGCCAGCAGTAGAGTTTTAAATGGTTTGGAATGTGTTATGGCACCTTTTTTCATGTGCTGGCTCTTCCTAGCTTTAGAACCTGGCTAAGCCCCTGGAACTGTTGCCTGGAAGCTGAGGGTGGAGTTGTTAGCATTTCTGGCTGTGGGATGGGCACCTGCCCCTTCAGTGAACCCTGTTTGCTGGACTTTACCCTTCCAGCACTGATGGCTCTGTGGTTCCCCTTACCTGGGATGCACGATTCTGCAATAAGCGTGTACGGAATGCCATTAGGGTTGTCGTCCGGGTCCCTGTCAGAGATCTCGATGGTCAGGTATTCTTCACTCTTCCCAATGGAATCTGCCAAGCAATCCACGGTGATGACTTGTTGGCAGCCTGGTGGAATGGAGCCAAATCCAGGAAACAAATTGAACATACCCATGGAGAAGCGTGCCTGTGAAGAGAGCCCAATGGGAGAGTATTCTCAGAGAAGCTGCTGCAGAACCCACTTGGGTTTCCATATGGCTTGGCTATCGTAGCGAACCAGGTGGATCAGGGATTCCCCAGGAAACGGTAGAGCTTTAAGAGGCTGGCACAGCACCTGTCAAGGGGGGGGGGGGTGGCGGCTCAAAGAGGTGATTTGTCAGAGTGAAAGTTTGCAACGTGGCATCCAAGTTGTGCTTGGCAAGTCAAGCAAGAAGGTTTCTCAACGCTGTAGATCTCTGAAGTAACAGAACACACTACTCAGGGCAATGCAAAAGACGCTCAGATCCAGACTGCTGCCAAACACTCTCTCTCTCTCTCTCTCTCTCTCTCTCTCTCTCTCTCTCTCTCACACACACACACACACACACACACATATATATATCATGGACTCTGTTCCTGAGGCCACACCATATTTCTCTTGCACCCCCAGACGCTCTTCAATCGCCATAATCAACAGCAAAGGGGTTTCTTTCTGGATGGAGGTAGAGTAGAGCATCTGGGGCAGAAGTTTCCAGGAGATAATGGAAATCAAGGAGAAAGGGAATCAAGAAGTGTTGTACCCTTCCCCGCTGCTTCCCTCCCTGAGTACTCCTACCCAAAGAGAAGAAAGGAGTGTGTCAAAATGTGTAAGCCCCTGTGCAAATATGCATGACAGCATGTCTCTATATGACTTTGTGCCTTAATAGGCATGCTTTTGTACACAGGGGTATGTGTGAAAGAAAAGACATCCCAGTGAGTGTTTTGACCACTGCTTGCAGACTTCTCGTTTTTAAGGCCGTATGTTTTGTCATGAGTCAAGTTGGGGTTCTCCAAGTTGGGGTTCCCCAAGTCTACTGCATATATGGTCCCCCAAATGGGGCAGCATCATTCCCAGAGTCACTTTGGGTCAAGAAAACAGTGCAGGGAAGAGAGCTTTGCACCCCTGTGCCATGGTCCTGATCCGAATCAGGCCCTTTTGGCACTTAGGAACTTAGCTCCTGCCTGCTGCCGACTGACTGGGGCAACGGAATCAGATTTCTATGTTGGTTTCCTCAACTTGATTCATGGAAAAAAAAACACCCGACAACAAATTAACAATTAAATAAAATGTTTGGTTGACCCTTACACTAATAGTCCAAGAATGGTTGATGAGTATTACTGGTTGGGAAATGGCTTCCTGATAGGCTAGGAGTGTTTGAATGTTTTTACCTCTCTCAAAGGGAGAAGGTGACATCCTGGCCCCTTAGCTGAAGGGAAAAGGAAGCTGTTTGTATCGATTTTGTGTATGTGGGAAAGAGACACATAAAGAGTGTGTGTTTGTGTGTGTGTGTGTGTGTGTGTGTGTGTGTGTGTGTGTGTGTGTGTGTGTGTGTGTGTGTGTGTGAGTGAGTGAGACAGACAGACAGACAGACAGACAGACAGACAGACAGACAGACAGACAGACAGACAGACAGACAAAGAAACAGTAGACTGAAATTCGGACGAGGCAGAGAGGGAAAGTGAGGAATGTGGATCAATTGGCTGAAAGTTTCTTAGGAGCACACAGCAGTACAAACGAATGAGGCTGACCTGGAGGCTGAGGGAAAGCAGTGTTGTCAGAAGATCAAAGGGCAGTCGTGTTTGGGCCAGGGCAACCAGGACAAATGAGAATGGCAAAGGCAGCCATCATCACCTCTACCCCAGAGATGATCCAAAATAAGAAAAAAAAGGCCAAAGCATCAGCCCAGAGGTCACAGGGCATGTCCCCACCTGAGCTACAAGGCTCGTATCCTTCTGCATAGATTCAGAACGCTTGCTCTGTCTGCCCAGCAGAGCGTTCTGCCGGACGTCTCCTTCACGAGAGCGGGAGTTTTTGATGTGCAATGTGCTGCAAGAAGAAGCACACACAGGAGAGATGACTAGACATTGTGTCTGACTTTGCTGCAAACAGGAACAGGGGGAAATGAAATCTGACACATTGTTTGACAAATAAGCACTAATACTCTGACACATTATTTGACAATAATGTTACTGGTGACAGACTTATAACAAGGTAAGTATCAAGGTTTGCAAAGTTCATTCCATGACTCAGGAGCCAAAGGCATCACTATAAAAGCTCTAACTCTCTCGCATGTTTGGCCTTTTGCAGTGGACTGGAGATGAAGAGGCAGAGACAATGATGATGTGCATTAGAAGGGCTGGGTCAGTTCACAAAGCTCGAGAAAAACATGGCTGGATCATGGATGGGTTCATTAAACTTCCACAGAATCAAATAAAACCCAGGTCTCAAAATTCTGTTGCTAGTAAAAGTTAGGAAGTGGGAATCTAGATGCATCCTGAGGATTGAAGGATTGGCGGACATTATTTGCTCAGGGAGACAGCTTCACTGTAGAGCAGGGGTCTGCAAACTATGGCTCTCCAGATGTTCATGGACTACAATTCCCATCAGCCCCTGCCAGCCCCTGCTCTAGAGGATGTTCTGTTTCAGAGGCCATGTCTCATCTACTTCCCCCCTCTACTGAAGAGGGTCCAACTCTCAAACTTGGGTAGTGTGGGTTAAATGCACCCCTCTCAGCGTCCTATTGCCTCCAATGATTTTGAGATAACTGTATGTGCAACCACAAATGGATATGTATTGGAAATCAGTTGTGACATCTCCGACGAAAGGAGACACAATTCCCTGCCTGCCGACTAAGCCTGGTGATGGCGGGAAGTGCCATTGAGTCACAGTTGCCTTTTGGGTTTCCTTGGTGGTCTCCCATCCAAATACTATCCAGGGTTCACCTGCTTAGTTTCTGAGATGGGATGTGATCGGGCTAGCTTGGGCCATCCTGGTCAGGGAGCTTTATCAGAGAGCTTTTTCTTTTGTTTAGATTCTGATCTGTGGTTGAGGTGCATCTTTTTTCTTTCTTATTTAGAGCAGCAAACTCATTTTTGCTCCCAGGTTCTGTGCATGGAGGTTTTGCTGGAGTAGGCCTACTTCTTTTCTATTACCTATGAACCCTTCTTATGCTGCTGGTACAACCTTAAAGGGGCAGGCACTCCCATTGACATAACCCGTTTGGAAAATAAATTTGGACTTGGAAGTGTGTCCTGCTATTTTTAAAACCTGCCATTGATGATATTGTTCTTCTCTGATCACACATTTAGAAGCATAAGCGGGGAAAAGCAAAGCCTCTTGTGACAATTGCTGGCAAGTGCTAACATTTGGTATTTGAACTGTTCTTCATTCCTTTACAGACATGAAGTCAGAGAACAACAACATGACCTGGATTTCCCATACTTTCTTTCAGCAGAGAAAACAGTTATGGGGTGAGGGGTGGCGTAAGGATTGGGTCACGGTACGAAGTGAGGTTTGTCCCTTGTGCTGTTTTCTCTATCTGAACTGCACCCTTAAAGCTGTTATTTGCACTGCAGTGAAAACCATATAGGTTCTATGCCTATGACTCTCCTGCAGGGCCACATAACAACTGGGAAAGAGTTAAACCCCCTCTTTCCATGTACTGATTGGCAAGGGTACAATCCTAAACTGACTGGCAAGGCAGGGGTCTGCAACCTGCGGCTCTCCAGATGTTCAACGACTACAAATCCCAACTGGCCATGCTGGCAGGGGCTGATGGGAATTGTAGTCCATGAACATCTGGAGAGCCGCAGGTTGCAGTCCCCTGGATGGGTATCATGGCTGGTCTGACCTTTCTGTTTTTTCCCTGTTATTACAATTAGTTCCTGACTGAAGATCTTCTACACCTTGTCTAATTATGAATGAGGCATGCATCTCTGAACGGAACCCCTACCCAGCCCTGTCCCAGAGGTCCTTCTCCCTGCCAACTACCATGTGGAATTCCAGGAGGAAGTCCCTTTCTCACTTTTTCCGCAGATTAACGATGTCTCGGACCTGTTTGAAGATGCCAAACTTAAACTCGATGCAACCTTTGTTCTCAATGATGAAACTGCTGCTCTTCCGGGAACTGTACATCAAGGGCCCAAAGTTGATGACTGCAGGAGGGGAAATGTTGTACTTGGCGAACAATGAATGAACCGTCACTTTCACTGGAATACTGGCAATGACCTCCCCTCCTTCACCCAGGCTGGGCTCAATAACCTAGATAACAACATAAGAACATAAGAAAGAGCCTTCTGGATCAGACCAGAGTCCAACTAGTCCAGCACTCTGCTACTTGCTTTGGTCCACCAGATGCCTTTGGGAGCTTACATGCAGGATGTGAAAGCAATGGCCTTCTGCTGCTGCTGCTCCCGAGCACCTGGTCTGCTTAGGCATTTGCAACCTCAGATCAAGGAGGATCAAGATTGGTAGCCATACATCGACTAGATAGAGGATGACAGATGATGCCAACAGATGGATCAGTTCTTACTAGGTCTGAGCTCATAAAAAGACATTTGCCAGTATGCCAAGCATCTCCCAGTAGAAGCGACACCCTACCGAAACCCTCATATTCCGTTACTTTGGATGCTATGTAAAAATACTAGGAAAATATCTCATATGCTTTTCTCTACTGGAGGAGGCTTTAATAGATCCAGACAATCTGAACCTCAAACTGCTTGTTTAGAAAAAGCACCAATGGTGTGGATGAGAACTGCATCAGCACAAATCTTTCCCAAAATAAGTGTTTGGTGGGAGGCAAAAAGATTGGCCGTATCTACATCCATAGCAAATACCATCCATTTTTAGTACCTAACCAAGGCTAGCTAGGAATGACTGGAAACCCCAAAGACCCTGTAAAAACAGGATTCCCTGGGATGACATGACACAGGACAATATCTATCACAGCATCACGGTTCTCATAATTTAATTTGGCAATGCTTTGGCTATTAGAGCTCAGCTATTTTTATTTCTTATCACTCAAGAACTCTGATAGCCAAGTAAGGCTGTCTTGTTTAACAAGCACTCCAGTGGCTGGTTTTGCATCTGGCAAACAAAGTCCACACGGAGTGGTAAGTAGACGTAAGGGGGGCCAAGTACTGGCAACCAGTCATCTTCCAGCTTACAGGGTGTTGGGTGAGCCAGATCCCCAGAGCATCATACTTCCTTCCATCCAATCAGAAACAGTTTCTCTTTCCTGACAGGTGCGGAAAATGTGGGTGAGACAGAAATGCTTTGACCAAGAACTTCTCCTGTTCCAGTCTAATGATGTGACCCAAGGGCACTCTGTCAGGATTTCAGCGGTGCATGCTCACTTGGTAACATGAACATAATTGCATTTTCAAAGCCATTAAAAAAATGCACTGCACACACAAAACTAGTATCAAACAAGCCTCAAACATTTGGTCTCTCGCCTGTTTGCACTTGTACAGAGTGTCTGCCTCACAAGAAACTACTAGGGGTTTTCTTGTTAGGAAAGAAGGCTAAAAGTCACAGGCCCCCTGTTTGTGGAGTGACTTTTTAAAACTCTTCCACCCAGCCAAAGAAAACTCCCAAGATCAACAGGCAAACCTGGCCAGCCCAATGGTGTAAATACATACACACACACATACAGTACAGAACATGAGCATTCCCAAGGTTATTTCTAAGATGCGTTATTGCCCATCGTCTTACATGGCACATCAGAATGGGCTTGTCCTCCACATTCACTTCCTTCTTGGAGCGAAAAAGTATCTGGACCTGAGAAGGACGGTCATTGGGGCCCAAATTTCCCTTTTGCGGCTGGATGGAGAACAGCGGGCTCAGATTGGGTGATCCAGGCTCTGTGGACTCCACGGAAAAACTAGAGCATAAGGACAAAATGTTGACTCCCCGTCAGTAGTCCAGGAAAACATTAGACACTAAAGCCAACAGTGGTAAGAACACTAAAGAAATCCTAAACCCTTGTCCCTAAAGGCAGGTGGAACACAGAGGGCTGCTCCTGCCATTTCAAATAGCTAAACTGCAATAAAAACGGCTACATGGAATAGTGCCCTGGTGTCTTCAGAGCACAGATATGCTACTTTGGAGATAGGAATTGAGAGAGACAGGTGCCGGATGAGGGAAGGAAGGGCCTTCTGACACCTTTTCCCTACTTCCAATTACCTGTGCATTCCAAAATGCATGTTTGCACACTGCAGCAAGACACAGGTGATTAGATAAGGCTCTGCTTGTTTCTTGTTTACTGTAAGCCTTGTTTACTGGGAACCGTACTACTCAATATGATTTTTAAGGAGCCAAGTCCAGAAGGTGCACATGCAGCTTGAAAGGAGGGCAAATAATTCCCCCTATCAGGGGCTGTTTTGGCCTGAGAAAAAAGAAACAGGAGGGAAGGAAGGAGCCCCAGCCCTTCCTCCCCTTGCACCACAGGGGGAACTGACTCAGGCTTTGGCAGACTGTTGACAAGCCAGTGCTCACAACTGCCACGCATCTGAAGAAGAAGGGTAGAGTTTGGATTTATATCCCCCCTTTCTCTCCTGTAAGGAGACTCAAAGGGGCTTACAATCTCCTTGCCCTTCCCCCCTCACAACAAACACCCTGTGAGGTAGGTGGGGCTGAGAGAGCTCTGAGAAGCTGTGCCCAAGGCCCAAGGTCACCCAGCTGGCGAGTGTGGGAGTGCACAGGCTAATCTGAATTCCCCAGATAAGCCTCCACAGCTCAGGCGGCAGAGCAGGGAATCAAACCCGGTACACGAGCTCTTAACCTCCTACGCCACTGCTGCTCCTGCAAGAAAAGCGAATTATATCTAGGCCAGTGTATTTTCGAAGGCTTTCATGGCCAGAATTAACTGACTGTTGTGGGTTTTTCAGGCTGTGTAGCCACAGGCTCTTTCAGCATAGCACAAAAACGTCTTCAGGATGGGGGTGGGGGAAGCGTTTTGGGGAAGAACTCAACACGATTTCAGGATGTTTTATTTCTGCTGAACCTGGGTTTTTTCAGAAAAAGCTAAATTAGCGATTTTTCCTCCCAAGGTGGGGCCAATATGTTTTCTCTTGGCTGCGCAGAACAAGAAGTGTTTTATTTTCCTCGCTTTCAGTTTCTCTGCAGCTTGCACCTGTAATTTTCTGCTTAATTCAAGGAGGCTCCGTGTTGCCGTCATTTGCAAAATGTTTCCACAGAGTTTCTGATGCTTGCAGCTCATCTGCTTGTCCTTTCAGTGCATAAAGTGCATGAATAAAGTTAGGCTCATTCCGCACATGCAGAATAATGCACTTTCAAACTGTTTTCAGTGCTCTTTGAAGCTGTGCGGAATAGCAAAATCCACTTGCAAACAGTTGTGAAAGTGGTTTGAAAATGCATTATTTTGCGTGTGCAGAAGGGGCCTTAGTTTTTCATGGAAATCCTGCGCATGTGTTGTTTTTTCTCTTTTGTTTTAAATGAGACATCTTTGAAGGAATGACATCACGATAGGAGAACTGGCTCATATCGTGACATCACAGCTTTGAAGCTACCTCATTTAAAACAAAATTTAAAAAACGACATGTGCACAGGGTTGCCAAGATAAACTAACTTCATTACTGCGCTTTACACAATGAAAGGACGCCCAGATGATCTGCAAGGAGATGAAACTCCATGGGAACATTCTGCAAATGGTGGCAGTATGCAACATCCGGGAAAGGGCAGAAAATGGTGGACATGAGCTGTACATGATCTGGGGGCAAAAATACCAGTAACATTAAAAAAAATAACAAAAATGATAACAGCTCCTCTGACTTTTGAAATGATGTTTCTAAAGGGAGGTGATCTACTTTCCCCTCTACAAAGGCTGGGGTTTGCAGAACAGCCCACATCTCGGCATCTGTCATTTTACACAAATACTAACTCTTCCCATTTTGGAGAGCAGCCATGGTGCCCACCAACAGGCTGATGTTTTACTAAGTTCTGCCTCCCTTGTATTGTTCACTAAAAGAAAGGATGCAACAAGTATCTTCAGTTCATGCTAAAGCAAGGAAGCAAATGACTAAGCACAAGTGGGATTTACCTGAAACCAATCTCATATTTCCCTTTGTTCTTCAGGGTCACCGTCTGTTTAGCTTCATCCAAGACTCGCACAAACCCAAACTCCAAGTTACCATTTGAACCTGTAGGGACCAGGAACACAGCAGAAGAGGAGGAGGTTTTTAAGCTTCTAAACCGCTTTTCTCTACCTTAAGGAATCTCACCGTGGCTTATCATCACCTTCCCTGCTCCCATCCTCACAACAGGCAGCTTGTGAGGTAAGTGGGACTGAGAGAGCTCTGAGAGAACTGTAACTAGCCCAAGGTCACCCAGTAGGCTTCATATGGCGGGATGGGGAATCAAACCAAATTCTCCAGATTCTCCACTGTTCTTAACCACTACACCATGCTGGCTCTCAAGATGGGTAAGTGGTGCTCCGGATTTCATTTCTACTTCTCCTCAGCATTTTTAGGGTCTTCTGTATATGCAATGCAAGCTTTGGCTTGAGGTAACTATACTTGTAGGTATGCTGAGGAAGCAGCCAAGCATAACCCAACAGATGGGCTTCAGTATTCTCTAGGACAGTGGTGGTGAACCTTTGGCACTCCAGATGTTATGGACTACAATTCCCATCAGCCTCTGCCAGCATGGCCAATTGGCCATGCTGGCAGGGGATGTTGGGAATTGTAGTCCATAACATCTGGAGTGCCAAAGGTTCGCCACCACTGCTCTAGGACATTGGAAGCGATTGAAGGGCACATCTGAAGTAGTGTAGGTGATTGGGGCGGGGGCTGCCCAGAAATTCTTCATGTCTTTCCCCCTGAAACTCCGTTATATGCGATAGGGCCTTTGCTTTTAGATCATAATTACATTCCTTTTTAAAAGAAAATTCCCCATTTTAAGGGCATTTTGAAAGCAAGAAGAAGAACATTTATTGGGAGAAAACAGTTAAGGAAAGAGAATGACAGGAGAAGAGATGGAGGAAAGGTCTGTCTGAGCTACTACAGAAAACGTACTTAGCACCTGCTCCCAATCCTGGGTGTTTAGACCTAAAACAGCCAAGCTCCCAGTCAAGGTGGTAGAATTGCCTCTCTCCCACTTCCTTTGCCTTGCCATTGCTTTGAGCAGCAGCATGAGAATAATTAAAAAAAAAACCTGTTATGCCAGCTGTATTGGCATGTCACGTCTGGTAAAAGAAACAGACGAGTCATAGGGCAGCTCTAGGAATCTCCAGAAACTCTACGGTCTTAGAGCTACCTAATTTTTTTTTTACCAGAAGTGATGTGGTGCCACAGCCGGCATGATAGCCCTCCTACCTCTCCAAATCCCCACTGACAGTCCTCTTACCAGTTTTCAGGCTGTACATACAGCCTCTCCATACTCCCACACATATCTGCACTCACATTTATGCACCAAAGGATTCCAGTCAGTACACACTTTTTTCTCACATCCTCAGCCAAAGGATGGGGAAGAATGTATTCAACACGAATCCCAAATCTTGTTAAGGCTGTACTTCTGAGAACAGGTAGTGAGTGCTGCCCCAAAATGGCTGACATTGGGTGTGGAGCCAATCAAAAAGCGTTGAGTGGTTCCCACCCACGCATCTATGATGGAGGCAGCAGTTTTCTGAATGGATGTTCTTTGTAGCTACAGAAGTGATACCTCCTGGGCTCTTCTGAAACATCTCTTGCACCAAGCGTTCAGGGGCAAGTCAAAACGGACTCTCTGCTCTGAGGAAAAGATGCTTTGGAATGAAGGAAACAGGTGCTCCAAAACACTAGCAAGTGCCAGGCTCCATGCTGGAGATCACTGCTATACTAAGTGCACCTAACAAGCAAGCAAACTAACAAATGGATCAAAAGCAGAGAGAACACGACCATATTGAAAGGACAATCTACTGGAAAGCAACCAGTTAATTTGTAAGAAGTGGGTATGTGATGCCTTTCCCTTTGGGCAAGTATGCGAGCTGAAAACCTTCCTGCAGTTTCATAGCATGTGCCTACTCCTAGACGTCTTCCCAATAAGTGACCAACTGATTGCAGAGCTTGAGGAGGAACATGCTCTTGGTGTGGAGGCATCTAACCCACCTTTGGGGAAGCTGATGTCCAAGGCAACGTCATAAGCCTCGGCGATGATCTGTATGGTTTCGAGCTGGACAATCCCCAGGATGTTTTCTGCATCTGAAACCTGCAACAGCACCAAGCAGACTTCATTCTTGGGTGTCATCTGGCTGCCCAGTGACCAAGCTCTCTTCAGCCAGCATTCTTCTTCTCAACTGTTCTCCTCCCCGCCTCACTTCCTTCTCTTGCACTCACTAATTCTTGCTGATCTGCAGATAAATGGCTACAAACAAACGTCTATGTGCTGACTGCTGTTCATAGCTGTCCTGTAGCAGGTGACTCATCTCTACTTACCTATGAAAATACCATTTATTTATACCAAGTGCTAGGATTATTTTTATCTGTTCTGTTTCTGAACATTGCTACTGTTACTGCTTTTATCTTACATTTCAGATGCCCTAACGGCAGGCAGAATGAGCAAATCAAGGAGGTGGGACTCTGTGGAATGGGTTTGCTGAAGCATTTAAATAGGATCGTGGTGGAGGAGTGGGAATGGGGGCTTCTGAGGCGGTTGAGAAAGGAAAATAAGCATACAGACAACAGTCAGACAACTCGAGGGGAAGGAGAATGGCCTCAGGAATATAGAACTGGTCTGCTTAGTTGACCAAACTTTGTAATCCAGCTGAAGGTAATGTTTTCTGCCATAGCTGAATTTGTTAGAAATTGAGGGGGGGCTGAGGCTCAGTAGTACAGCATCTCCTTGGCATGCTGATAGTTCCAGGTTCAGTCCCCAGAAGCTCCAGGTGGTAGGCAATGTAGAAGACTTCAACTTGAGATGCTGGAGAGACACTGCCAGTCTTAGACAGTACTGCCCTCGATGGACCGAGAGAGGGAGAGCGAGAGAGAGTGGCTACCTCGGCTGGCAAGCCCCCAGCAGGCTCCCCAGCCCAGATTGGCACTGGGAGGGTGGCTACCTCAGCTTGAGAGGGTTTATCAGGTTCACCAGGTCAGATTGGGAGTGGGGGTCAGGAGGGTTGCCTCAGCTGGCTCACAGGCCTGATAAGCCCTCTCACTGGGTCAGATCTGCCCCTGGGCCACATGTTTGACACCCTCATCTAAAGTGTGTTAAAATGTTTCACAGATATACTCATGGGATTCACAGGACTTACCACTGCTAGATTCCTACCACTAGATATCTGATCTGAAGAACATCTTTCAAGAACATTCCAGAATCCTCCAGTACCTCTTTGTAAGTCCTAAGTAGCTTTCTACCTTTTCTTAGAATTCTTCTTGAACCTGCATTGGGTAGGAGTGGCCATCTAGCCTATATTGGCTGAGGAGTTCTCACCTCTAGGCGAATGGCCTTCTTAACGTTGACTGCCTTGGAAGCCTTGAAGTACACCTGCAGACAGTACTCAGAGAAGGCTTCAACAATCCCGGTATCATCTGACACACTGAAGTCCTCGCCAATGTTCTCCAGGCCACTGATCCGCCATGCTACGGGCAGTGGGGTGTTATTCTTGAAGAAGAGTGCCTTGCTTTCCTTCCTGAAGAAACAAGAAGCCAAAGCAGCTGTTTTCTGAAGACACAAGTCCACGTGACCGATGCATGCAACCTGCTGTAGAATCATTACTTTGGTTTTTGAATGCAGGGCAGGCTACTGGTATGTTAATACATCTGGGGATGGTGTTTATATATGCAGAGATTTCTTAGTTCAGTTCCTGGTATCTCCAGTTAAAAGAAGTTCAGGCAATAGTTACTGAGAAAGAACCTTTTCTCCTTGAGACCACCAATAGCAACTGCCAACCTTGAGGGATCACTGGTCAGACTTATTATAAGGAAAATTCTTAAATGCTTTTTAATCTTCGAAATGTTCGAATGTAGTGGTTCTTAAGCTATATGTCCAGTATCCGGAGAACTGGGCATTGTGGATTGGATATATTATTTTCAAGTGATATGTTCAACATAATATTGTGGAATGTTATGGGCCTGAGGGATTCCAATAAACGGGAAAAGTTACTGTCAACTTGAAATGTCTTAAAACTGATGTTACATTTTTATAATAACCTCATATAAAAGTATAGCATAAAAGCGGTGTAAGGGTTGGATTGGTATGTTTCAGATACTTGGCCATGGGGAACTAAATGCAATTGGCCATGCTGGCAGGGGCTGATGGCATTTGTAGTCCATGAACATCTGGAGAGCTGCAGGTTGCAGACCCCTGATCTATATGATCTAATAGTGTTACTATATTGATATACAATAGTGATTCTTTTCCAGTTCAGCAAGTGATTACAGATCCAAATGACTGCTTTATTATATTGGTAGTGAAAAGTTCTGATTCTGTTATGATTCATGTCTATGCTCTAAATGTAGACTCTCCGCATGTTTCATTAATGAAAGACTAGATCAGGGGTTTCCAACATGGTACTCATCTGTGCCACGACAACTGCTTGCACCTTTTCTGGTGGCTACAAAGTGTTCTTAGGAAGTAGCTGGGGTCAAGTAGGGCTTTTGCCCAGGAAGATTTCTGATTGGCTGTGCAGATTTTTAAAATGTTGCTTTCGGGTGCCAGAGGTGGCACTCAGAGCCCTCTCTGTGGGCATGCACACACAGAGTTCATCATGTGGGGGGTGGAAAATCACCTCCCCCCCCACACACACACATCTAGGCTGGCCTGGGCCACTCAGCACGATGTGTGCGCACCACGGTGAGCAGGGAGGACTCGGCTGGCGGGCCTGGTGCCTGTGCTCCTGGCGGCTGCTGCCCGAGGGTTGGTGGTGCAGAGTAGGCAGAGATACTACAGAGGCACACAGCGGTGCATGCAGGACTTGCTGGAGGCTAGAGCAGGCTGGCCCCTGCTCGAGCGGGTGGGGTGGAGGAAGAGGGAGCCAACCAGTTTTTTGTAAACTAAAACCTCAGCATTCAGGTTAAATTGCCAGGTTGGCACTTTGCGATAAATAAGTGGGGTTTGGGTGCAATTTGGGCACTCTGTCTTAAAAAGGTTTGCTATCACTGGACTACATGCCTCTTTGGCCCCTCCCAACTCTGTGATTCTATGACATGCCTTTAAAGGTCATACCTGCTCTCTCTATGAGTCTTGTGATTTATTCAGCAAAAAAATTATGTTTAGGATATAATGGACACCACAGCACCTGTTTAGCAAAAGACTGAGTTATGTATCTAACTGTTGGCGTTGTAACTCACCGGATTCGTTCATTAAATATGCTTTAAATATTTCCAGTCATTTGATTTTTCTGGGAAGAAGTTATTACTCATACTGATTTTGTATTAGAAATTTCACTGATTTTTGAAGATGCTTATTTACTTTTAAACTATCCATTCCTTGGAGGCTAATCACTAGTCAACAAAAATGGACACACACACACACACACACACACACACACACACCTGCCATGCCTTAACTACAGCTACACACACTTTTATAATCTTGCTGTTATGTATATTGTATTGATGCTGCTAGTTTTATGAATTTTTGTATATTGTTTTAACTTGTTTTAATCTATTTTATTTGGTGTATGTTGTTTTGGCCATTGTATGTTTGGCCCAGTGTACACCGCCCAGAACCCTTCGGGGGTGGGCGGTTTATAAATTTGATAGATAGATAGATAGATAGATAGATAGATAGATAGATAGATAGATAGATAGATAGATAAATAAATAAATAAATAAATAAATAAATAAATAAATAAGTAAATAAAAGGTTCAAATTAGAACACCCATAAATCAATGAGCTGAGGATCTTAGAACTGTATCAATATTTGAATGCATGGAATACAGACCACTGCATATGAACAATTTTTAGATATTTGGAAGTCTTTTGTAAAAACTGATGTGTAAATCTGCCACCACTATTGTCATTTTTTCTCTACTTTTTTTCTTTTCTTTTATGTATATTGGATTTTGAAGTTTTCCCCTTCTTCTTTTTTTTTGAAAGATTTTTCTTAAAAAAAATAAATCAGTAAGAATAATAATCAATAAAAGCAAAGCACTTTCTACCAAGACCCAACCTGTGTAAAAGGAGCTTTTCAAAATGGAGTTGTTTGCGGTCTAGCTCGAGCTCTGGGCGAACTCCTTGGCAGCAGATTCGGAAGGTTATAGGCTCTGGATTTTCCTTAATGCAGCAGACAATGTTGTCTGCAAACATGCCGGTGCCCGTTGGATAGGCCCATACTGTCAGTTCCTGAGGAGTGAAAAGAAAAGATATTCAGATGGAAAACCTTTCAAACTAGAGTGTACTTTAAAGAGATGTATTTGTTTAATTCGATTTGTGCACTGCCCTTCCACAGGGGTTCAGAGCGACTTGCAGTAATAAATAACAAAGAAATTTGATTGAAACACTTAAAACACTTAAAACAACTATAGCAGTAAAAATCCAATCTAATTAAAACAATTTAAAAGTTATAGTAGTTAAAATCTAATCTAATCTAGTTTAAATACATTTGAATGAAAATCAACTAAAAGCTTAATTTCAAATGGAAGATACAATAAGGCTGGCGATCCCCCCCTTCCTCTGCTATTACCTGTTGTTCATTGGGCTTCAGTGTCATGGTGGGCGGGTCCAAGAGGTAAGTGATTGCCTTGACATCATACTGGAAGAAGAAAGATATTTCACAGTCCAAAGGAGATACGTTGAGGATGGTTATGTTTTCAAAGTGATTCAGGCATCGGTTTGCCTTGTACCTGTAAGGACGAGAAGGCAAGCATAGAATAGTCAAGGGAAAGTTTTGAAGTTTGCTAGGAAGAAGGGAAAAGTGTACCTGCCTGCATGCTTCACCCAGAAATGTTCATTAGACTTATTGAAATGAAATACAACTCACTCCCAACAGAGCAGCAACTCTCTCTATGAAACCTAAAGATGAGGAAGAAAAGCAAGGATGCTATCAGAATTTCAGAATTTCAGAGAGCAGCAGGGAGGATCAAATGAACTTCTGTACATAAAGAAGTATATAAGTTCCCCCAGAAAGCATTTCTTTTCTCTTCTTATGGTTTGGAGCAGATTGTTATTTGGGAGTTCAAGAAGTGACCAACTGATT
Source organism: Sphaerodactylus townsendi (assembly GCF_021028975.2). Classification (NCBI taxonomy): domain Eukaryota; kingdom Metazoa; phylum Chordata; class Lepidosauria; order Squamata; family Sphaerodactylidae; genus Sphaerodactylus; species Sphaerodactylus townsendi. The sequence goes on from NC_059438.1 coordinate 27,856,492, forward strand.
GCAGAGCGGGGTCATGAAAACGTCCCCTTTGCAAGAGCGCCAGGGATGCCTCGCGCTGAGGGGCCCGACAGCAGCAGCGTCGGGGAGGCTGCGCTGTCGCCGCCCCTCTCGTGGGGAGTGCCGGGGGACCCTGCGCTACTCTCCTCAAGTAGCGCGGGGCTTAAGGTAAGTGGGGAAAGGCCCCTGGATGAAGAAGGGAAGGCAGGCAGTTGCTATGGTGGCTCCTACTGTGGTTGGTATGAACAGGTTATGCTGTTCTCCTTGTTCACTTTTTTATTTTGGAACTGCCTTTAATACCATTTTAAAAAATTTATTTTGTCGAGCTTAGGGCATAAAGCCTGTCTCCGTAAACCTAAGCGGAGAGACAACTGGGAATTCTAGGGGACACTCCCTCCTTTGGAGCAAAGCTGTCGTGCCTTATCTATCAGTCTAGAGAGGTGGGAACTAACCCAAACAACAATGAACTCCTAACCACAGGGAGAGAAAGGCATCCAAAGTTTTTGCTAATCAGGGCTGTGGAGAATACAAAGCAGATTTCGTGAGTCTTGCAGTTTAGACTCTCTAAAAGACCATCTTCCCAATCCAAACAATTTTGCTCCTCAACATAGCCCAACAGTGCATTTCAGGTTTCTAGTTCATGTAGAACTATACATCCAATTCTGATAATCTATGAATGAGGTCAGGCAGGCCTACGAACCTTAAAATGATATAATGCCATGTAAACTTTGTGACTCTTCTATAGTGGGAGTTCCCTAAAGGCCTTTCCCCACTTACCTTCTGCTGCGCGCTACTCGGGCCAAGTAGCGCGGGGTCCTGGGGCACTCCCCACTACAGGGGCGGCGACAATGCAGCCGCCTCGACGCTGCCGCTGTCGCGCCCCCTCAGCGCGCGTCATTCCTGGCGCTGGAGAAAACGGTACCTTTTGACGCGCGGGGTCTTGGGGAAGCAAGGGTGCGCGCCAGAAATGACGCGCGCAGTGAGTAGCACGCAGCGACAGTGGTAGAGGGAAAAGTGGGGAAAGGCCCAGAGATGTAGTTTGTTCTATGTTTATTTAGCTCTTTTTTTGTGGAATAAGGAGGCTGTATTCCAGGCACTTACTTATCTCTTGACTTCCCGCAGAGCAAGGGGCCAAAATGAAACACACCCAAGCTCGTTATGTACTTATTGAAGAAAATCTCATCAGGTCTGGCACTCTTCTTATGGTGAGGGAACACTATCCTGGATTGGAGAAACACAGAAGCATTAGGAGAGAAACAACAGGCAGAGTTCAACAAAACAAGGGCTCTATAGTAAATCCATGTGCACTTTCATGTGTGAAGTAAATCCATGTGCCCCCCATGTGTGAAGAAGATGAATGAATGCTTCTGGTCTGAACTATAATATACACAGGTCTTAGAAATTATGAATTATGGGGGGGGGGGAATCCCAATATTTTACCCTGAATACATCTGCCCAACCAAGACACATATTACACCTCTACAATTATGGGGTTTTTTTGTGATCCATAGTTATAGGGCATTTCCCCACTTACCTTTGCTGCACTTTGCTGCGTGCTACTCTCAGCACGCAGCATCTCTGGCACGTGCCCGGGTGTCCCCACGACCCCGCGCTCTGCGCAGGGTCATCAAAAGGCGCCGTTTTGAGGAGCGCAAGGGATACCGCGCGCTGAGGGGGCGTGAGAGCGGCAGCGTCGGGGCGGCTGCGTTGGCACCGCTCCTGTAGTGGGGAGTGCCCTGGGAGCCTGCGCTACTTGAGGAGAGTAGTGCAGGGCTTAAGGTAAGTGGGGAAAGGGCCATAGATTTAATTCTGAAAACAGTGATACTTTTCAAATTAATGGCAGAAACAGTTATGGAAGAGTACACTAATTGTTAACATATACACGCTGAAGGTATAAGAAAATGGTATGATATTCATCTGGCCAAGGCCATATTTTATTCTTTGTCTTCATACTGGATGTGGGGAACCCCTTGGGCTGCCTGAGCCGCTGACCCTAAGCCGTGACCCTCAGTCTACTTATGAAGAAAATGTGATACAAGTCCTTAGACTGGCTTATGAATCCTGTCCCAGTAGACTGTGCACTGTCCCTTCTCACACTTACTTGGGGTCTTGGGAAATGGTCGGATATGTGCAGATCCCCCTGCAGTAAACCTGGTACTGTCTCCGTGTTCCCTGGATCTCAAAGTTGAAGACTTGATCAAACAGTCCTGTTTTTGTGGAGGAGAAATGGATGCGCATCAAAACTTCCCCATTGGCAGGGACAATCCAACGAAAGGAGGTCAGCCTGTGGAATGAGAAGCACAGAGAATTAGTTTCAAAACATTCTGGATGTGCATGTGTTTGCGTATCTAAATTTCAATTACATTTGGATACATCGCTCCAACAAAGCAGCAATCTGAGCTGCCACTTCATACGGGTTAGAGAAGATTCTTGTAACACATGCCTGGTTCAGAACAGACTTTATTTCAAGGAGAATTTCATGTCTGACCAGCCACACATGTGCAAGTGTTTTCCGATTGCTTCTAGACAGGGCTGGCCCTAGGGCTGTTGGCATCTCTAAGCCAGCTGGCTGGGGCACATGCTACCTAGCCACCTGGCCAGCCTGGTAACCTGAACAATGGAGTTGGGCCTGAGGGTGTCACAAGTGTCTCTGGCACCCCCCCTGCCCTCTGGTGCCCCAGTAAATTGCTTAGGCCTGCCTAGTCGGTGGTCCACCTCTGCTTCTAGGTGCACTGCAAGACTCTCCTTCTGCAACTAAAGCAAGTGCTCCAGGGCCTGTTATCTCACTTGATAAGCTTCTCAGTGGACGGCTCTGCAGACAGGGCAGTTTGATCTATCTCCGACAGAGGTGTCAACGAGCCAGGGCTGGGATGAGCGCCCTTCCTGCTACGAACTGGGCCCTTTTTATCCTTCGACGGCTCACGGGTTGACTCGGGCTTTTCCTTCTTGGACCTGCCTCGAGTTGGGGTGATCTGTTCCTCCTGAAATCCAGACAGATAAGAAACTTGGGAAGAAATCCAGAGGACGGAACTAGCAAAAGCACTCATACACAAATGGAATCGAGCAGTGTATGTGCGTGTGTGTGTGCATGTGTAGATGTATGATTACTGCCTCAAGATCATAGCCAGAAATACCCCTATACCTAGGTGCCCATGCACTAGTATAAGGCACAGATTGTCTACCAAAACCAGATGTTCTGCAGTTATAAAAACAGCACATCAACTACCTTCAGTTTTCGTTCTGCCTGACTGGCTTTAAAAGGAGACAGGTTCAAGGAGCCATGTGGCCTAGTGGTTAAGTGCTTGCACTGCCACTCACACGGTCAGGAGTCTGAGCTCCCTGTGGGTCAGATATCCTGGCAGCTGGCTCATGGTCAACTCAGCCATCCATCCATTCCTTGGTCGGCAAATGAGTACTGCGGCACCTCCCCTGACTGCCCGTCCCCCTGGGGCGAGTGTGATGTCCCACCTCCCTTTACCTGGGGGCTGTCCTCCCCAGTTGATGTTTTAAATAGTCTCGCCCACAGGGCGCCTCAGCTTCAGGCGTGCCCTGACACCCTCCTGCACCCTTCCCCTTGCTCTGTTACTTCATTGAGCAAGGGTTGGTCCGCCTACCAGGCTTCCCACCACTCTCCCTTCCCTGTTGTACCCTCACAGGGATGGGGCTCAACACAGGTCCCCCAGCTTGTTCTCCTGCACAGCTGGTCTCCAGGACCCTCTCTCTCCCTGCCCTGCTGGGCTGAACCGACTTCTTTCCCTGGCTCCTCACAGCTCTCCCTTCCACCATCTTCCCTCAGCCAACACCCCAGAGCTTCCTTTCCCACCCCCTTGCATCCCTTTCCCACTCTCATCTCCCTGCCCTGTCCCAGCTGCTGTCCCTTCCGATCATGCTCAGCTGAGGCTGGGTGAGCCTGGCTGGGCTCAGAGCCCCGCCCCTGCAATCCCTCGACATGCCGTGTTTGTGCCGTCAGACCGGCTGATTCCCAGGTCAAAGGATTGACTGGTCGATATATCGACATGACGTCCGGTTCTTGTGCCGGTGAGTCGCCATGTCGGGGCGGCGGCGTCCTGTTGGGGCAGGGAGGCGGCAGATTGACAAGGCCGCACCCCGTCCCTTCTTCAGGAGCGTGTGCGGCCATGGCCTTCTACGGCTTCGAAACAAGTCCGGGCACCGCACTGGAGCTCACGCCCGGACAAGTACCTAGCACATAGCTAGCGGGTAAAGAATAGCCGGGGAAAGCAATGGAAAACTACCCCACAAAAATGACTTGCCTATGAAATCACTGCTTGCAGTGGTACCCCAGGGTCAAACATGACTGAAGGGGAAACTTTAGACAGATTCATAAAGGATAGGTCCACCAATTGCTACTAGTCATGGTGACTGAAAGGAGCCTCTACCTACATAGGTCTATAAAATTATGCATGGGGTAGAAAATGTTGACAGAGAGAAATTTTCCTCTCTTTCTCACAATTCTAGAACAAGGGGCATACATTGAAAATGCTGGAGGGAAGAATTGGGACTAATAAAGGGAAACGTTTCTTCACGCAACGCTTGGTTGGTGTTTGGAATATGCTGCCACAGGAGGTGGTGACGGCCACTAACCTGGATAGCTTTCAAAGGGGCTTGGACAGATTTATGGGAGAGAAGTCAATCTATGGCTACCAATCTTGATCCTCCTTGATCTGAGATTGCAAATGCCTTAGCAGACCAGATGCTCAGGAGCAGCAGGAGCAGAAGGCCATTGCTTTCACATCCTGCATGTGAGCTCCCAAAGGTACCTGGTGGGCCACTGTGAGTAGCAGAGTGCTGGACTAGATGGACTCTGATCTGATCCAGCAGGCTCTTTCTTACGTTCTTATGTTCTTACATAGGCAAGAAACCCCAGACTACCAATGTGAAAAGGAGGAAGGCTTTGGTCTCTATGCCCTGCTTCCAGGGAAGCGGGCTGGCCACTGGATGAAACATGATGCTGGACTGGATGAACCGCTCATTTGACTCAGGGAACCTCATGTACTTTCAGTCTCTTAAAGTACAAAATAAACTAAGAAAGCAAGTGTATCTCTTGCACCACATCACAGCCAAACACAGACATCCCTTGAGCGAGTGGTCAATGAACATTAGCCTTGATTGGCTCTGTGTATAACTATGGCAATATTACGTGGAACAGAATCTACAGCCTCTGTGATAATGGAATCCATCAGTCTTTGTTATTGTGCAATTTTACTGGCATCCATTGATCCCTATTCTTTTATCTATGGTGTGTCTACTTCAAAGGAAGAAGGTCCATCACCTTCACTGCTGGGAGACTGTTCATGATCTCTGCAGTGAATTCAGCATCCTTCTTATCATCTTCGGTGACACTTGCATCTTCTGGTATAATGAAGGTGAAGTGCTTGATTGCCTCCCCTGGAGCAGGCAGTATTCGTTTCTCTGGGTACGGTACCATCGAGAAGAAGGCAGCACGGGGGGTGGGAGGCCCTGAAGGACCCAGTCCTAAGCTATTCAAGATCTAGGGAAAGAGAGAAAGTCACATTAATGCTTCACTGAGATGCTGCAGTCATAATCAAAGAACTGCAGGACATTTGGAATAGTCTGTTCTTCTTATGGGAGATCCTGAGCAAACAGGAGGAGTAAGTTCCATGATGACCAGTATGGGCAGGACATTTCTTCTGCTATGTGAAATAACTCCTGCGTCCTCATGAAATTAATCTGTTACGCATGTGAGTTTTATACTATAGCTGACAATTCAACTTGGTTTGTTTCTGTGTTGTGATTTTATGATACTGAATTTGTTGTTTGCTATGACTGAGTCAATGAAATAAAAGGATTGGATTTTGCTGCTCTAGACAATTATTCATTTGCCCCCATAGAATGGGTAAGTTCTTGCTCTTTGGTGGGTTATGAATACATGGTGAAACAAACAGCCTAATTTCCTAAATTTCAAGTCTCTGTCAGGTATACTTAACTCCCCACTCAGTTTCTATATTCATTCTGACTAAAGAGATTGACCTCCCCACTAAAACAATCCCCCTTGGCTTCTGGTGAGTAGAGCCCAGCCCAATCCATAAATGGTCCCCACCTGGTGTACGCTTGGAAGCTTGCCGCTCTCTTGGATCCTCTGGCTGACAGAATCCTCAGAACTGAGCACCTGGATTTCTATGCATGGGACTCCAACACTGTCTACTTCCCCTTCTCCCTCCTGCCCTGCAATCCTGTTGTCCTCCATGGCCCTCAGCTTCTCTAGACGCTCCTTCTCAGCCTTCTCTTTTTCCAGCCTCTCTTTCTCGGCTCGCTCCTTCTCCAGCCTTTCCTGCCGCTCTCGTTCCCGGTCCTTGCGGCCCTTGCGGCCTGATGGTGCCTGCCGCTGGTCCTCTGCTTCCTCCTGTTTTTCCTCAGAGCCTGGGGGTGGCAGCTGGATGCCCTGAACCCGATCCCAGAACAAAAGGATCTGAACAATGTCTTTCTGTGAGGCCTCGAAGTGCCTGAACCGCTCAGCCAGATTCTTCTCACTTTCACTCATTTCCTTCTCAGTTTCTTCCTCCTCCTGGGCCCCAGGGGGTGCCCCCACTTGCTGTCCATTCTGTGCGGGCTTGCTCTTCTTTTTCTTCTCTTCCTTGTCATTGGCATTTGCATCGAGGCGTTCCTTAGCAGATGCTTTCCGTTCAACTCCTTCATTCAGCTTTTGGTCTGATTTTAAAGAGGGAAAAGGGGCGGTCTGGAATGACAAGACCCAAGGTGGAATGAGAGAATGCAACAAAGCAGCCAGGGATCTTCAGCAACATTTTGGACTGCTCAAATGACCACACCATCCATCACTCAAAATCAAAGCGCAACGGTTTCACTGAATTGCAGCCAGGGGCTGGGCGGGCTAGCACAACTCTCGGGAACTTGAAACACTTGCACCAGCTCAATAAGACCTCTAGTCTGACATGAGCATCTGTCACTCCCCTTTTGCCAGGTATGTGAATTCAGCAAGAGACATAAACCCCTAGCCTGCAGCTCACTGCCTGCAGCCCTGCAAAACCAGCACCAATCTAGAATGTCGTTGTACCTTGCTTTAAGATTGTATTTTGTGCCTGTTGACTTGTATATTTGTTTAAATTCCATTTTTAATGCATCTTGCATTCCTAAGCTGCTTTGAGTCTCCAATGTGAAAGAAAATAGGGTAAAATATTCAAATGAACAACCTAATTCCCTCTGAGGCGATTTCCTGCTGGAAACATGAAATCTGCTGCAACAGGGCAGGTTCTGAGCCTGGTCCAGAAATCGCTTCACCCCTGCTGGAACCGAGTTTCATTTTCAGTCAACCTCTGGACTGAGTAGAATTCAGTGCTACAATAAAACTTTTAAACTCAAGACAGCATTGTGTAGAACAGGGGTCTGCAAACTACGGCTCTCCAGATGTTCATGGACTACAGCGCCCATCAGCCCCTGCCAGCATGGCCAATTGGCCATGCTGGCTGAGGCTGATGGTAACTGTAGTCCATGAACAACTGGAGAGCCGCATGTTGCAGACCCCTGGTGTAGAATTTCACTTCCTAGATAGACACAAACTGGAGCAGGATATGGTGTCTGTTCATAAAGCAGATGTTGCTCTGCAAAGCACATGGAGGTCAATGTTGTGCAAAAATAATAAAAGCAATCACAAGTGTCTTGAACTAGCCAGGAAACTAACAAGAAAGGGCAACTGATGCAGTGACAGATACTAATGTTTTCACTATCCTATGCCAAATCTGCAAGGGAGGGCATCATCTCACACATTTCTAGCCTTCAAGGGCAGCCTGACACATTTCGCATTGCAGAAACTGAACAGAAGCCCCGTCTCTTTTGATTATGGCTGTTCTTCCAAACAGCAACTCAGGGGTCAGCACACAGTCACCGCCTTTTCTGTGGTAAGGTGTATATGATTTTCCAAAGCTTGTGAGAAGCAGAACCCTTAAAAGTTAATGTTTTACCTGTTGGAGTGAGGGCGTCTCAGCATGCCTGGACTTTGGGGACAGGGGTGCTAAATTTATTTCTTGGTGAGATGTTCCTCTGTTTGTACCTGGGAGCTGCCCTCTGACCCCTCCTCCTCCTCTCTTAGCCACTGTTCTTTGTCACACTTTGCACTTGCACCTGAATAGAGTCAGGTGCTTCTACAGGTCTCTCCTGCAGAAGAAATATTTCATACTTGCACTTATATGATGCCAGATTAGCTGGCCACTTGTATAGGGAAATGTATTCTTTAGATTAAAGTTTTTATCTTTCTTTCAGCTGTGACAAGAATGTGAACATAATCTACTTGAATAAATGTAAGATTTACCTTTCTGCAATTTACCTCTTGGGAGGAATGATTTTATTGCACTCATTATCATGTTTTCATGATTGGGCAAACTCTGCTACATTAACCAAAAATGCCCAACATTCCCACTGCCACTTTCCCCTCTTTAGAAAAGTCAGCACCCCAAATCTGCGAAATGTCTGATGTTTGACTGGGAATGTTAATTCCAAGATGTATGGGGCACTTTTCCACAAACTGATCTTTTACAGAAGTGATTTGAACTGATCTGATCCTGATAATGGAAACCACTTTAAACATGTTATCGTGGCTGGTTTGCACCCCATGATGGCCAATCTCAGGACCCTCACTAGTCACTGGCTTACTTGTTTGGCTGCTGCCTGGCCCTTCTTTTCTTCTTTCTCCTTTGCCAAATCCCTCTTGTACCGCTTGCTTTTCTTCTTCATCTCCTCTTCTTCACGCAAACGCTCCAGCTCCTGCTGGTGTTTCTTTTCCTCCAATTCCCGAGCCAGTTTCTCCATTTCCCTTCAATGGAAACATGGAAACAACCCTCAGTTAATTATCCTTCTGGCCATAGGGCACCTGGAAATGTACTAATTTTCCATCTTGCAAAAAATATGGAATTGGCTGGGCTCCACTGTTCATCTAATAGAGCTGGAGTGGCTTGCCTAACACGTTTAACCTGCATAAGATCCTACTCTGTTACTTTTCACTGGCCCCTTCCGCACACACAAAATAATGCATTTTCAAACCACTTTCACAACTGTTTGCAAGTGGATTTTGCCATTCCGCACAGCTTCAAAGAGCACTGAAAGCAGTTTGAAAGTGCATTATTCTGCATGTGCGGAATGAGCCACTTTCACGCTTTTTGCTGAAGGAACTGGGGGAATCTGTGGAGAAGAGGGCTTCATTTGGCTGAAAAAATGTGTTTTTTTTCAGATGCCTCAGAGATAACAGTGCATCCCAGGCAGTGGGGAGTCAGAAGAACGACAGTCCCCATGACTCCCAGTGATCCTGGATACAATGTCCATATGTAAGCATATGTAAGGCCTTCTAACACCATGTTCCCTTCTTGGCCATTCTTCCTCTCTTCCCCTAAACCAGTAGCATGAGAAAGAAGAAAAGAAAAGGAGCCATATTCAGCCAAGAGGAATGCAGGCAGACCTCAAGATTTCTTTACACATTAGGTAATACCCATCAGGTGCCTAAACACCTCAGAGAGGGCCCAGTTATTTCATCCCTTTTTTGGATCTGATTAAGAGGCTGGTAATGTCACCTGGCCTCTGAAATGGGCCTTCAGAAATGGGGGAAATCAACCAAATCTAGCCACTAGATCCCCTAGTTGTGGAGTTTTGATTCCAGGACTGGTTAAATGAGAGCCAGCATGGTGTAATGCTGTGGTCTGCAACCTACGGCTCTCCAGATATTCATAGACTACAATTCCCATCAGCCCCTGCCAGCATGGCCAAGTGGCAAGGCTAATGGGAATTGTAGTCCATGAACATAGGTTGCAGACCCCTGGTGTAGTGGTTACATTTTTGGACAAAATCTGGGAGAGCAAGATTTGAACCCCCACTCTGCCATGGAAGCTCACTGGGTGACCATGGGCCAGTCACAGTCTCTCAACCTAACCTTCTACCTCCCAGTGTTGTTGATGTGAAGATAAAACAGGGGAGGGGAGGATGATGTTGTAAGCCACTTTGAGTCTCCACTGGGGAGAAAGGCAGAATATCAATATAGAAATAAATATAGAAATAAAATATTAAATTAGGTTGGCATTTAGCTTTTTAGTTTTATGCACTGATTAATCAACAGCCGCACCACCATGTGTAAGGCATATCCATCAGAGGCGTAGCAATAAGGAAAGAAAGTGCCCGGTGCACTAATGTGTCCTCCAGTCCATCCCGCCCCCGCCCACAGGGGTGTGTGCTCGGTGCATCGTGCCCCCCTCTCCCCCTTGGAGCTATGCCTCTGATATCAATTCAGTTTATATGATCAACATACTCAAGGGGCAGATGCTTCGCATTCTGGACAAGTGTCAGATGGTGGGCAGGGGTGGTACCGCGGGAGTTACCAAAGAGTCACTTCCATTTCTAAGGACAACTGCAAAAGCACTGTCCAAAACTAGAACCTTCTGGGCATGTAACATACTGACCTCTTTTTCCGCTCCCGCAGTGCCTGCAACAGTTCACTGTCAAACAGGATTTTCTGCTCCTCGGTGAGGGCATCATATTCCTCTTCATCCATCTCCTGAAGACGAGCCTTCTCCCGTGCAGTGGCTTCCTGCTGCTCCCGTTCTTTCCAGAAAGTCAAGAGAAGAACAGAAGAAAGTAATACTTGGGCCACATCTAAGATGCCACTTAGTCTCTATTATTATTCTTGCAAAGGTAAGGCTGGGATAGGCAAACCTGGGGAGATGCTGGTAAAACCTGGCTGTATTTAAGACTCAAACCCCATAAAGATGTGACCTGTTTCTGTTCACAGTGACTATGAAGGCCAAAGAAGAACAGCTGGGGTGTGCTTGGGCCGGCCTCACCAGACAATCCTTACCTTCCTGCTCTTGCTTGGCTTTTTCTCTGGCTTTCATGGCTGCAAAGTCCTGGAACAGGTTCACAAAATATATGTGGCGCCGATTATTAATTGCTTTGAGTAGGCAGAGGAGTGCTGTTGGAATGTTGCGAGCAAACGAAGTCTCCAGCCCGTCAAATACAACACCACGAAAGCAGTCGTTGAGCTGCCAGGAAAAGAAGGCACACCTCTTGTGAGGTCATGACAGTGTGTGTGTGTGTGTGTGTGTGTGTGTGTGTGTGTGTGTGTGTGTGTGTGTGTGTGTGTGTGTGTGTGTGTGAGAGAGAGAGAGAGAGAGAGAGAGAGAGAGAGAGAGACTGCCATGCACAGATCCCATGGCAGCAAAATTCAGCCAGTGTTGAGTCTGCCTAAAGCAGCAGAATGCTCCACCCAACATGGCCGTCCTTCAGCCTCATCAATGGACTACTCTGAGGCCAACATGGATTAAACCTAGTTGTTGAATGTACTCCCTACGTCTCCTAAGAACACTAATCTGGGAAGAAAAAGAGTTTTGTTTTGTTTTTAAACTCCTAGGAGAAACTCCCAGTGAGTGAATAAATAACAAATCTTTCCAGAGGGGACATGGTTGCAGCAACATCAACAGAAGTCCAGGGATGTTTTTAAAAATTTACAAAATCCAGCAAAAGCTTCCATGAGCTCATCAGACAGCATTCACTGAAAGTAGCTCTGATTCACAAAAGGTTATTCTGGAATAAATTTTGTTCCCCTTCAACATATGGCTGGGCTTCTGCTTAATTCTCATTTAAAATATGGATGTGCACTAGATGCAAGAGTTTTTCACTACTCTCCCAATTGGAATTATAGCTGCTAAAGATTCTGTGGCTAGAGCTCAACGACGACAGCACCAGCAACTTGCATTTACAACATTTTAGCAAGACACTTGCAAGACACAAAAACAGGGGTGGCTTACACAGAACAGGGATCAGAAAATAGGGATTCCCATTATGAATAGGGAAAGTTCAAGTGTGTGTCTTCACAGAGTACAGCTTTCCAATCCCAACAATATTTTCATTTTCACCTTGCAGTAGGAATTCCCATGAGAACTAGCCACGCAAATAGGTCCAGGATATAGTTTCTTGGTCCATCACCTCACCCTAAACCAGACTACACCACAAAGAGTGGCAAGGTGATTGAGCAGAAAGAGTGGCTAAGATCTACCTTGGCTGCCGTTGCTGCCCATGGGTGGGGCAGGGAGAGGGGCAGGCTCAGCGCCGGCATCCAGCCCAGAGTGGGGCTGGGCTGCCCAGCTTCTGGCACGAGCGAGCAACATGCCTGGAGGAGGTGAGGCTGTGGCCTTATATAGGCAGGCCGGGTCATCCCATGCCTTCTCGCCTGAGCACCAACAGCTTCTCCTGCCCTCCCTTCCCCGTAGGTCTGAGTTTTTTGTTGTTGACATTCTTATTACAGTGGTGGTGGTTGTTATTTGAATTTCATCTGTCACAGCCTGGCGGGTTGCGCATGGGGACAGATCCATTCAGGGGAGGAGGAGCCTGCATGCCAGCCCTCCCCATTTGGTGGGGATGGGGGCCTCCCTAAGAGGCCTAGGGGGGTGAAGTGAGCCTGTGAGCCACATGCCCCGGCATGTGCCCCCTGGCAGCAAGGGGAGTTCGTCCAGATACCAGTGCCCAGATGGCTCCCACTATCTTGCTGCTCTGGGTGTTGGTGTTTTCCCCCATGCATCGGTGCCAGAATAGTCCCTTATGCTGCACCTCTGCTTCCTTTTGCCAGCACACCAATAAAATGGCTGTAGCCAAATTTTACCCACACAATGGGTTTTCTGTGTCTCCTTCTGCACCCTCGGACCGCTTTCTCCCCTCCTTGGGTGGCAATCAGGAGTTACCAAAAGTCCACAAATCCCTGGCCTTCACTGCTTGCCAGTTATGCTTACCTGCATTCTCTCAGAGAGAATCTCCACCAAGAGCTCCTCAGGAAACACACAGCTCAGCATGACAGAGTCTCCTGCTGTGCTGGCACTGATGCTAAGGCGCCGCTGGATGGGAAGACTTGTGATGGAACTGGCTAGAGTCTGCAAGCATGGCACAAAGGAGGAGGAGTCAGAACCAGCCAATCCTCTGTGACCCCTCAATGAAATAGGCAGTCATCTAGGGCTCTGGGCTCTAAGGGATAGCTTAAATAAAACTGCTTTTTCATCTAATAAGATTTGCTGGCCTTTTGAGATGATGTTCATCTTTGTGCAGATTGCTCAAGTTTCTCTTTTCTCAAGAGGACCAATATTTTGAGTGTCAGTAAGTGAGAAATCTTTGTTCTAGAATACTCCGTTTGGGTCCTGGTTCCTACCTAGCTCTGTCCCCAAGGCACCAGGATGCAAGCAGAGCATTTTAGAACAAAGATGGTTCAGGAAATGGTGGATGAATTCTCACATCTGGTCTCATCTTTATCCTGAAAAGGGTACAGTACTTTTTCCTCGCTAAAATTTTCTAACTGCAAAAAAGCATCTTCAGTGAATGCCAGCTGATTATCGTTAATTTTATTCTGAAGATACCAGGCACAGATGCAGGTGAAACATCAGGAGAAAATGCTACTGGAACATGGCCACACAGCCCGGAAACCCCACGACACTCCAGTGATTCTGGTCGTGAAAGCCTTTGACAATACGTTAATGTTATTATTGGGCCACTCTTCACAGTTAATAGTTTTATTCACATTCAATATAATGTGTGATTACTATTATCGCTATTATTATTGCTATTATTATTGCTATTATTATTATCATTATTATTATTATCATCATCAGCACCCATAAATATTGCCATTTTTTAAAAAAGAAACAAACCAGTAGCCAATGCAGAGACTTGCAAATAGGAGTAACATCGTGAGGGCGTCGCTGCACATGGCAAAGTCTTCATGCTTGTCCATGGACGACATGAAGACTTCGTGTCAAACGCCTCCCAGAAGCTTTTGGCCTTTTTCTGCTCTTAACAACAGTGCACAAGCCAAAGCAGCTTCAGACTTTCCCCCACTACATATCATTGTGGTTTCCTGAAATCACCCCATGAAGCTGCCATTGGCTCTACTGAGAAAATTATATGTAGCCACAATAAGTCATGTGATTTTGCCATGGAGCCAGTAGCTCCTTGGGGTGGTTTCAGGGTGCCGAAATGGCATAGTGGGGGGGGGGGGGGGGGGGGACAGGAATTGCGTCTCCCAGTGTGCCAGTTTGAGAGCAGGGCACAAAACTCCCTTCATGTCTTCCACATGGGGACATGTTTTAGCAAGGTTCTGAGAATTTACCTGTGAGGAGGGAGTCAGGTGAATCATCTTACCTGAGATACAGGTTGATCAGGCTGTTGATGTTGTGGTTGTAGTTGTTTTGGGGCCTGTGACCCATGACTCTCAGGCTTGCCCTTGGCTGCTACTGAACTTCCCCGGTAGCCTCTAGCAGTGGTTGTCAGTGGTCCTATTTTAGTATCAGAACTGTGCTGGCTGCCTTCTGGGGTGCGCTTGACCAAAGCTTCAGCACTCAACCTGGCACCCAGAGATGTAGCTGGCGGTGCATCAGCTCCTTTACCCATTTGAAAGAAAGACACGTGGAAAAGGGATGCAAAATTAATAGGCAAGTTTGGGTGATGTCGCTCCCATGCTTAGCCCTGTCCCACTGGACTTCCCGATTGGGCTCCATACACGCTACATGGAGCACTTATTTAAATTGTTTTTGGTGTGGAAGAAATGTTGCCTGATTGTTTTACAAGCATCGTTGCTGGATTGCGAATTCAAAGTGCAAGTCCCCAGCAAAAGGGATTTTGATAGCCTGGGAACTAGAAAATGGGCACTCAGAGCTGGCAGGCCTCTGAAGAGGAACTGGACCAGCCACAGTCCTGAGAAGGAGATAAATGTGCACTGACCAAGGACCAGGAAAATGAGGAAAAAGCCATGGTGCTAGAGGTCCCCACGTCCTTCTGGCAGACAGTTCAGCCTGCACATTACTGCTTATTACCAGCTTCATTGTTTTCCCGCTGCGAATCCTCTAGGGCGGCTCGGATGCAGAGTTCCCGTGCACGGAGGGCTGCTGGGCTGCTCCCTTCAGAGATGGCTTCTAGTACCACAGAGTCAATGGACAAGCAGGCAGCACTGTAAAGTTTGGCTAGGGTAATGGCTGCACTGGTCTTCCCTGGAGGGGGTGGGGGGTGGGGTGGGGAAATAGACAACATGTATATGTATGTGCATGAGTCTGTCGTTCATTCCTTCAGGTCAACATACGACAACTATGAGCCTTTTGCATGCGGGAAAACTACAGGGAACTGAATGGGTCTGAAAACCAAAAGGGAAGCTTGCATGAATGAGGAGGGCAATTTAGAAAGTGGGGGAGGGTCATGGGCTGGTAGTAGAACTTTTGCATGCAGAAGGTCTCAAGTTCAATTCCTGGCATCTCCCATATAGCAGGTGATGTGATGGACTTTTATACCTAAGACCCTGGAAGGCTACTGTCAGTCAGAATAGGCAAAGCTGACCATGATAGATCAAGGGTTGGTTTCAGTGGAAGGCAAGTTCATGCAAGTATGCCATTCATTCATTCATATTCATTCATTCATTCATTCATTCATTCATTCATTCATTCATTCATTCATTCATTCATTCATTTATAACCTGTCCTCCGCTGAAGGACTCAGGGCAGCAAACAACAAGAGGACCAACAATATAACAACAATATAAATCAATTCAATAAAAAGGTCCATAACTAGATAAAACAGATAGCAACAAACCCACCCCCCTCCCACTAAACAAATGAGAGGCTGTGGCGATAGATGGCATATTTACAGTCTTCCCGGCTGGCCAGGTGGGAAAGCTTGGGTGAACAGGATTGTTTTACAGGCCCTGTGGAATTCCTGCAAGTCCCGCAGGGCCCTAACTTCTCTCGGAAGCCTGTTCCACCAAATGAACGCCAGGGCTTCAACGGGGCCACCTGGAGACAAATGCCCCGTCTATCCGCTGGCTGGTCATGTGGGGGCATAAAATTGCCCCCCACGCCCCTCTTCTTCCCCCCTCGGCCCAGCCCTGCCAGGTGTTCCTTCAGCCAGACCAAGGGGCACCTGTGGAGGCTCCACCAGCTGAACAAACAGCCTGGTGGGGCCACTGCAATGTGCCCCTTGGCCAGACCCTGCCCCACCAGGCTGCCTGAGACCGCCGCCACTGACTAAGGTAAGTGGGCAGCAGGGGGCCCGCGGGGGGCACCATTTCCCCTCTCTACACCTCTGTGTCAGCATAAGCATCTTTGCTCAGAAAGTGGCCTGACCATTCCAATTGGTGATGGCAAGCCATGTCTGGAGCGCCTTGTGTCACAGCTAAATTAATCCGGGAAGGACACGGAAGACAGTCAGAGCTTGCTTTCTTTTAACAAAGAAGCTGGTTGGAACTGTACTTCCTCCACTTGCAGCTGAACAGGGGGGAATCTACGTACCTGTAAGGGGAGCCCCGTGGATCACAATGGCAATGCCTCTGCGGTTTTGGGCAGCCCGTCCTTCTGGAGAGATGTCAATGTCTAGGTGGCGGGCAATAGCACGGGAAACAGGATTGTGGTCTATTTCTCCCACAACCTCCTTCAGTTTGACAACGCTCAGCTGACTGCCTACAGGAAGAAATCCATTCTTTTCAGTGTCAGGGTTGGAGTCCCCACCCGACCACCAACCTCAGTTGCTTGACATTTCAACCACAACTCTAAGGCTCATTCCGCACATGCAGAATAATGCACTTTCAAACTGCTTTCAGTGCTCTTTGAAGCTGTGCGGAATAGCAAAATCCACTTGCAAACAGTTGTGAAAGTGGTTTGAAAACACATTATTTTGCGTGTGCAGAAGGGGCCTAAGCGTGTTTCCAGAGAGGCTCACAGTATAAATGGTGCTTCTTTCTGTGCTCCTCCCTTTGAAGAAGGAAGCCAAAATCAAGGAAGGGAAGCGGGAAAAGCACAGAAGTAGGAACCACCTGAAAAGTAGAAGCTGGTCAAATGTTATTTGGGATTTCTAAGAGCACAAAGGTCATCCTGGAACAAATAGGGCAGATCGCCCATTCTTGTGCCCCCAGTAAGCAGGAACAAAATCTTCCTTTCTTCTATTGGAGATGATGATACATACATACATGCGCATACACACACGCACGCATGCACGCACATATATATATATAAAAGTAACAGAAAACTAGCACATCAGTAGCAGGTCTGCTTGGATCCAGAATTCTTTGCAACATCCAGCATCCAAAAGTGCTTCAGGGGACAACCTAGTGTCTAAGGCTGATAGACATGTGCACATTAGAGCTAAATGGACAAGTTACTTAAAAACAGAGCATGGAGCAGCTTCTCCAATGGCCTGCATGGAGGGTGGCTTCCTCTGGGACTGAAAGCCTACCTCCTTGAAGACACTGCTAGACTAATCTTCCAATGCTCCCGTCAGATTTTCAGATCTTAGATCTATAGTCTATTTAGTCCAATTTTCGCATTCCAAAGGCTGTATTGGATAAGGACCAAATGGTGGGATCATTAAGTCCCAGGAGTAGCAAAAAAATATATACTTCTCCACAAATCGCTGTCTTGTTCCCAGACAAATATTACACCCATGCGTACTCCAACTCACTAGGTGAGTATCACTTTAACATTATCTTACTATCACAAATATACAAAAAATGTTTAGTAAGTACACGGTCAGATATGGCTATAAAACCTCTAGATTAGGTTTTTATTTCGGCAATCCTTTGTCAAGCCAATAATTGTTGTACAAAGTATTCTTTGTACAACCATTTCTTTCTCTTGTCCATGCAGCCAAATTTCTTTCATAAGAACATAAGAACATAAGAACTAGCCTGCTGGATCAGACCAGAGTCCATCTAGTCCAGCATTCTGCTACTCGCAGTGGCCCACCAGGTGCCTTTGGGAGCTCACATGCAGGATGTGAAAGCAATGGCCTTCTGCTGCTGCTGCTCCTGAGCACCTGGAGTCTGCTTCATAAGGCATTAGCAATCTGTGAGATCCAAGGAGGATCAAGATTGGTAACCATAGATTGAGCTTCTCCTCCACTCACGTCACATGTCAGAAAGCCCTTTTTTTAAAGCTATCCGGGTTAGTGTGGCCACATCACCACCTCCTGTGGCAGCATATCTCCAACAGCAATCACTGCGTTATGTGAAGGGTGTTTCCTTTTATTAGTCCTGCAATTCTTCCCCCCAGCATTTTCAATGAATGCCCCCTGGTTCTAGTATTGTGAGAAAGAGAGAAAAATTTCTCTCTGTCAACATTTTCTACCCCATGCATCATTTTATAGACTTCAATCATATCCCCCTCAGGCGTCTGCTCACCAAACTAAAGGAGTCCCCAATAGCTGCAAGCTCTCTCTCTCTCATAAGGAAGGTGCTCCAATCTCTTCAATCATCCTCTGTTGTCCCCTTCTCTGCACTTCTTTTCTATCTCTTCGATATCCTTTTTGAGATGTGGCGACCAAGGGCTCAGACAATTACTCCAAGATGTGGTCGCTGCATGTTTTATATAAGGGCATGACAATCTTTGCAGTTTTATTCTCCAATTCCTTTTCCTAATTATCCCCAGCATAGAGTTTGCCTTTTTTCACGCGCTGCCATGCATTGAGTTGACATTCCCATGGAACTATCGCTAAGGCGCCTAAATCCCTTTCCTGGTCTGTGACTGACGCACTCTGACCCCTGTATGCAGTGTATGTGAAGTTTGGATTTTTTTGCCCCTACGACCATCACTTTGCATTTTGGCTACATTGGAACTGTGCATTTACCATTTCTTAGCCCACTCACCTAATTTATCACAAGGTCAGCTTGGAGCTCGCCATAATCCCTTTGTGGTTCTTACCACCCTACATAATTTGGTATCATCTGCAAACTTGTACCACACTACCCACCCTACTTCCAGGTCATTTATGAATAGAAGTTAAAGAGCACTTCGGATCCCCAAAGCGGATCCTTGGGGGACACCACTCCCTACATAATCTCTCCATTGTGAGAACTTCCCGATTTATACCCGCCCTTTTTGTTTCCTGTTCCTCAACCAGTTTTTTAATCCATGGGAGGACTTCCCTCTTAGTCCTTCATTGCTGAGGTTTCTCAACAGTCTCTGGTGAGGAACTTTGTCAACAGCCTTTTGGAAATCCAAGTAGACAATGTCCACTGGTTCCCTCACTTATCCACATGTCTTGTTTACAGCCCTCAAGGAAGCGCTCTGAAAGTAAGTTTGCAGACAGGACTTGCCTCATACAAAGCCATGCTGACTCTTCCTCAACCAGATCTTGCTTTTCTACATGTTTAATAATTCTTATCTTTAATGATAGGATTTACTACTAATTTACCACAGGAACAGATGTCAAAACTGACTGGCTCTGTAATTTCCCGGGTCCCCCTAGACCCCTTTCTTAAAGATTGGTGTGACATTGGCCATCTTCCAGTCTTCAGGGATGGAGCCTGATTTCAGGGATAAGTTGCATATTAATGTGAGAACATCAGCAATTTCATGCTTGAGCTCTTTAAGAACTCTTGGATGAATGCAATCTGGGCCAGGGGATTTGGTAGCATTTAGTTTATCAATGGCTGCCAGAACTTCTTCCTTGTCTACCACTAACTTCGCTAGTTCCTCGGATTCACCTCCTAAGAAGCTTGGTTCAGGTGCAGGAATTTTCCTCACCTCCTCTTGGGTGAAGACAGATGCAAAGAATTCATTCAGCTTCTCTGCAATCTCTGCAATCTTTCGCTTGTCCATGCAGCCCAAAAAGTTCTTACCTTGTCCTTGTCCTTGCACTTGGACTTTTTCAGGGCTCTCTTCTTCCTCTTCCTCCTCCTGATCAAATTTTGATTCCACCCTATAAGTGCGGGGTCCTTCAAAATGCGTAGCAGAAAGGAGAACAGAGCCGGCGGATACCATACCAGAAGGCAGCGGCTTTATTTTGTGTTCAGATGCAGGGGCGATTTCTTCTTCTTCTATTCCAGAGGGGGATCAATAATATAAAGGGTTCAAAGCATGATATTGATGTTCCCCCAAAGGTGCTATTTACACTCTTGACTGCTGTATGGAACCGCGTGAAGAAAAAGCCATACTCTACCATGGTGGTTCCCAGCCTTTTAGGTATGGTGACCCACAAGTCCAAATTGACTCGTTATGGTGATCCACTTAAAAACAACAACAGAACTGCACAACTCCAGAAAAACTGCAAAAACTTAGGATTCACTTTAACAAAATTGCAACTCACTTTTGAGTCAGGATCCACAGTTTGGGAACCTGATCACCCATTTTTCGCAGACAGAGAGTCCCGTCCCACCCTAATTCAATCACAGCTGCCAGTTTTTGGGATCCTGGGATCTGGGACACAGGCCCCAAAGTGAAGAAAATGCACTTCTGGCCTTCAGATGATCTGACCAAGAGAAGAAGGCTGCATTTATATCAGGCGATGCTTGGGCTCCCCTTAACCAAAGGTGACATGAGTTGCCTTTCAAAAGGCTGCAGCGAAGAGAGAATGATTCCTACTGCCCAGGCCCACTAGAGCAAGTCTTCTGGTATTGCAGGACAAAAGGAGTGGAGGAACAGCATGAAATGCACAGAGGGATTCAAAAGAATGACTCAAATTAAATTAAGACAAATGATCCACAGGCATTGTTCCAGAAATGTAAAGGTCTCCTGAGGTGTGTTGGCACAAAGCAACTAATTCAACACACTAATTCTTAACTCAGGGCCAAACAGGATGTATGCCAAGAATTCTGTAACAGGGACTCCAAGCAATTTTTAATACATTTAATACATTTTCAATTGCTTGGACAGCCCAGATTCAGATCTGACCGAAGGATGTGTGGCTAAACCTCCACTTCCCCAGTGCCATTTTTTGGACCTAGACAGGTGGCAGCTCTCCAGGTGTTTCAGGAAAACAGTGCTGAGGGCCTTAACCCCTCCCCCGTATGCAGATGTACCAATACAAATTATGCCTCCTGAAAATTCTAGTCTTAAAACAAACGAGTGGGAGTTCCAAATGCGAAACTTTCCGCACACATATGGGCCCCTTCCGCACGGGCTAATAGCGCAGGATGGGGAAAAACCCATTTGGGGGGGGGGACTTTGCACGGCTCCCACCCCTAAAGCAAGGCTGCCCCACGTTCCCCACCCCGAAATGGGTTATTGGAAAATTGCACTATCCGCAATTCTCTTGTTTTAATGCGTTTTGCAGCCACTCGTGAGAGAACAGCTGCCCCAGGAAGTGTTTTATTGGCCGCACTTCCTGGGTTTTAACAGTCACTGCCCACAGTCTTCCAGTGGAGGGAGGGACATTTTTTAAAAAAAGCCGTGCCTCCATGCGAAGGCGCGACAGCAGCCCACATTGCATCCACAGGCTCCATTCGCTGCCTGCACGGAGTCATGCAAATGCGAAAACAGGGGAGCGGGTTACTTTATCCTGCCTGCAACCCGCTCTCCCTGTGCTGTACAGAAGGGGCCTTGGTTTGGTTACTACTCTTCAGCAGATGTCTTAATGATATTTGTTTCTGATTTCTGCCTGTCACTTTGGGAGCCGATTTTTGTTGGAAATACAGAGTAGAAAAATCTAATAAACATTCAAAGATGCAACTGTAGCCCCCTTGTCATTCGCTGACAAACATGCACGCGCAGCCTTAAAGAGCAACCATAGCTAAGTCATGCAGCTGAATTCCCCAGAAGCTCCCCCTTCATACTCACCGTGATCATGATGAACTGATTCCTGCCCCACTGACTAAAGAGCACATGATACTCTCGGGAATTAACCAGGTTTGGCGCAGAACTCCTCACTGCTTTCTGGGCGATCACGGTTCTGGTGCTTCCTTGTTCCCCTTATCATGTGCTTTCCCCAGACCTGGATGAAACTAGACCTTTTTTAAAATGCCGTGATCAACCCAGGACAGAAAGGAGCAGTGGGGAGGATTGAGGGAGTCGAATCTCCCATCCTTGTGAGTGACGTGGAGGCTCCCATCCAATCAGGGATTTTTTAATTTTGCGGAGATAAGAGCCACGTCTATTATGAAGCAACGTGGGGCCAGTTCACAATGATTTTCTCAGTAAAAGGCAATACAAAGTACTGCTAAACCTTATATCGACATGGATACGAGGGGACAAAGCAGCACGGGAACAGGGCTTGCCCTTACTTGCCAGTTTCCCCGTAGAGTTGCTCTGCGCATGCTTGCGCATCCCTTTTTCATTTCCCATACCCAAAATCGACGTGGATATGAGGCAATATGGGGCCGGTTTTGAATGCTTCACTGAGTAAAAGGCAATACAAAGTACTTTTAAACCTCATATCGACGTGGATACGAGGGGACAAAGCAGCGCAGAAACGAGCCTTGGTTTTAATCGCCCGTTTCCCTGTTTCCGCGTATGGTTGTTCTGCTCATGCTCGTGTAGATGTGGATCTGCAAGGTTGAAAAGTTAAAAAAAAAATTCCTGCCCCAGCACAACGCAGCAGTCAATCAGGAAAGCCCCTGAGCAGATTGTGCGGCAGATCTGCCAAGAGTGGGAAGTTTTGTGTGGCTGCTATACGCATGAAATACATGAATTCCATTTTCTTGCAATGTTCTCAGTGGCAAGAGTATTATAAGATACCCAATCTCCTGAACAGCTCTGATGTGCTCTTTTGTGAGACTGTTGCAAATTTTATACTGGAAATTAGTAATTTTAACTGTATTTCTTAACCTTGTTTTGATTTAAAATATTGTCCTGTTTTGTATGCCAATAAAGGCGTGTGTGTGTGTGTGTGGCTGCTGCATTGCCAGGAGCAGGGGTTGTTTGGGGGCCACAAGCTGCAGTGGGGAGCATGAAACCGTGCTCAAAAGGTCCCAATTCTTTCCAAACCAGTTTCTATCTAGTTTCATTTGTTCAGTGATTACCTAGAGTCTTCTTCTGCTTCTCATAATATTCTAGCACTTCAGGAGGCAGCCTCTCACCAGGCAAGCGAGGAGGCAACAGGAGCATTTTATGGCTGTCATAGCCCTCCAACATTCGCAAAATCTGAAATCAAGAAGATGGTAAAGAGCCCATCAGTCAAGAAGAGTTTATAAAGGTGGAAAATGGAATTCACAACTCTCTCTGGCTACCCACATCTCCAACAGTCTCTGACTATCTGAGCCTGAAGAATTTACAAATTAATAGGTTTTTATCTGCATCTATTCCTCACCAGTGACACCAATTACTTCCATACAGGACATTTTCTTCACTTTGGCTACTAAACTGCAACTTTTTAAAAAGCATCCACACAGTGTTGCAGCCTAATCACACTGCAGTTGTCCTATCCCCATCTTCAATACCCTCTCCCACTTATTTCTCCAAAGTTTTGGGAACAGCAAAGTCCAAACTTAATTTCAGGTGGTCTGGATGGGAAGATTTATGTTACCCACGGCCTTGCCAACATTGGTGCCACCTTCCTCCCCCCAACCCCCTGAAGCCAATATTTTCCCCATCATGTCCCTAGGGGCCTTTTTAAAAATTGGTAACTGCTCAATCACAGTACTGTTATAATGTTGTAAAGATCTGTTGTAAGAATGTACCAGCAGTTTGTACGAATTCCCAGCTTTCTCTCTTTTTAAAGTAAGCCTCTAGTACTTTTCATTGAGGAGATTAATCTTTTCCTTTATATCTCCACAACAAAAGCTGTTAGAAATTTTGTTGAAGGAGACCGTCAGAATGGGAAATACAAAACAACAGTAAACTGAATGTTCCTCATAGACCAGTGATGGAGAACCTATGGCACGGGTGCCAGAGGTGGCACTCGGAGCCCTCTCTGTGGGCACACGCACACAGAGTTCGTCATGTGGGGGGTGGAAAATCACCCCCCCACACACACACACACATCTAGGCTGGCCTGGGTCACTGAGCATGATGTGCACGCATCGCGGTGAGAAGGAATGACTTGGCTGGCGGGCCTGGTGCCTGTGCTCCGGGTGGCTGCTGCCCGAGGGGGGGGGGGCACAGGCAGAGATGCTAGAGAGGCACAGAGTGGTGCGTGCGGGACTTGCTGGAAGCTACAGCAGGCTGGCCCCTGCTCAAGCGGGTGCGGCTGAGGAAGAGGGAGCCAACTGGTTTTTTTCTAAACTAAAACCTCAGCATTCAGGTTAAATTGCCGGGTTGGCACTTTGCGATAAACAAGTGGGGTTTGGGTTGCAATTTGGGCACCCGGTCTCGAAAAGGTTCACCATCACTGTCATAGATCTATTCCACATTCTATGGGTACAAACTGCTTCAAAGGTTTCTGGTGTCCTCTGGTAACAGAGAGGGTTGGAGATGCGCTCCCTCTTGAAAAACGAAAGTCCCTGGATTCCAAAGGTCCATTTCAGACCGTATCATATAGTGCTCTGCACTGGGATGCTCAAGCGCCAGCCATTTCAATTCAGATCCTGCTCTCTAGTCACATACCGGTAACTTCACTGTATTCTTTTTCTAATTGTGCCATACAATGCTTTTTGCCCATTCATGTTCTCACACAGCCTGATTGAGTTCTATGCCAGTCCCCTGAATAACCTCTTTACTTAGTATGCAATGGTTTAAACCAGGGGTAGGGAACCTGCGGCTCTCCAGATGTTCAGGAACTACAATTCCCATCAGCCCCTGTCAGCATGGCCAATTGGCCATGCTGGCAGGGGCTGATGGGAATTGTAGTTCCTGAACATCTGGAGAGCCGCAGGTTCCCTACCCCTGGTTTAAACAGACAATTTTATTTGGATCAGTCCACATAAAATCACATAATTCAGTCATAAACTGTTAGGGCCCAGCCTGGTCTGAATGGGAACCCCTGGGTGGAAGACTCAGATAGAGAAGAGGGGACAGTGTTGGTTCCAGACTCTCAGGCACTACCTGTAGATGCAGAGACTGAGTAGCCAGAAGTTCCTGCAGGACCAGGTCCCCAGGCTCAGGCAGAGCATTCAGGCTGGGATCTACAGCCAGGTCCAAGCTCTGAGATTCCCCAGAATGAGCTTAGCTCTGAGACTCTTCAGCCCCTTGATACAGAACCAGAGAGGACCCTGACAGCTCCCTCACACCCTGTCTCCAGAGCCCCAGGAGCAACACAGGAGGAGACTATGTGCTAGCTTACAGCAAAGGAGACGCCGCAGCAGGTTAGCAGCTATGGGGTGAGCTAAGTAGATGCAAAGTCTTTTCAGGAGCCAGACTAGATAACCCAAAGCTGAGCTAGCTTGTGGCAGCAACCTTGTGGTTTAGCGGGCAGGTTACTGTTTCTATTTGCAGCCAGATGTGCAGAGGCTACTTTCGTAATAACTACAGACACGGCTTGGATTGAAATGGGCCGCAGCCCTTTATTAATATAATTATTATACTGAAGCGGGGCGAGAAAGAGGAGCGCATCTTATCTGCTAGTCAGCATCCATGGCTGATCCCAGCTTCAATCCCAAACTTATTGTGGAGGACAGAGAGATACTGAGCCAGGGGCGCCTGCCCCTTCTTCATGGCCCCCACATTGCTGGGGTGTCGGGCTCGCTAGCAAAAGCCTCTGCGGCATGTGCCCCGAACCTGCCCCGCCCCACCCCAAGCCTCTTATGGAGGCCCCCATAGGGAGGGAGGTCCGGCATGCAGGCTTGTCCCCCCCCCCCAAGATGCGCTCCTCTGCCCAAACTGCCCCACAAGAGCTGCGACAATAAAGTTAAAATCCCCATCCCTTGTTTCAGGGAGGGCAGGTGGGTCAGTTCGCTTCCAGGCGTTGAAAAGGAGAAGGAGCAAACACGTGTGGCCTTATATAGGTCGCATGCTCCACCCTGATGCCCACATGCACCAGCATGCTCATTGCCGGGTGGTAAAGGCGCAGCTGCCTGGCCAGCCCAGAGACACGCATGCCCCTCCTCTGGAGCTCTTACCACATGCTCTGCCCTCTGTCACAATTACGGGCCTAGTTGATTCTATTGCCGTGATTTCTTGTCTTGTCTAAATTCCTTGCTCCATGCACATTAAATGTCTGAATCTGCTAAAGCCTATGTGTGGACTATCCTTGGTTCCTGAGGGCCTGTCTACGACATAAACCAACACTGTCTTTTAATAAAATCCTACCCTTCAGTGTTTATCCAAGACCCATCTCACATGAAAGACCAGTCTATGACAACATCTAAATAGGATATTTATAGGATAAATTCCAGGGTACGGGGCACGGTCCTTCAGTGGATTGCCTCATTTCTCCATGATAGGGGTCAGCATGTGTGGTGTGGGGACCAGGCCTCCCAAAGGTGCCCGTTGGATTGCTGCGTCCTTGGGCCATGCAATCCAGTGGTTCAAACTCTCTCAATCTATCATAGCTCACAGAATTGTCCTGATGATAGAACCAGATAGCCTCAAAACAGAACTGAATGCTCCACCATAATTTTAACTGAGAGTCAGAAATTTGGGAACATTTTTCACTCACCCGTTCTTCCAACAAATACTGCTGGTCCAGTTCCAAGGAATAGAACTCAATGGGGAAGCTGCATGGGTTCTTCACCACCACTTCGGCCTCATCCCCAAGAGCGTAAGGCAGGAGGGGTCCAAGTTCCACAATAGAAGGGATGAACTCTAGACGTGGCTCTAGACCATGTCCTGTGACGTGGAAATGCAGCTGATGAGTGCTTTGAGCGATGCTCACAATCAGGTCGTTGCTGTAGAATTTCTAGGGTGACAGACAATGGAGAGATTACTTTCTCATGCACACACACACACAAGAACAAGTTAAACCTTGAAATAGTCACAACCCTGATCTAGTTCAGGATTTGATACCACAGTAACTAGACTGAAGTTTCTGCAAACATTAGGCATCAGGCATTGTAATGCCACCTCCTGTTTTTTATCCTTTTTCCTATTATTTATCCTATAAAGAGAGGTTTATTTATATTTATATTTATATATTATTTATTTATTTATTTATTTTTATTTATTTATTTATTTATTATACTTGTATACCGCCCTCCCCCGGAGGGCTCAAGGCGGTGAACAACAAGTTAAACAAAATACATAGATAGAGCACAGATAAAATCAGTAAATATCAAAATTAATTAATAATAATTGTGGCTCTGTACTCATTAAAACCAAACCCCATTAAAATGCAGCATCCAAATACCTTATTATTATCATCATTATTAATTAATTAATTAAGTAAGTAAGTAAGTAATTTTTAAAATTTAATAAACCGCCCACCCCCAGAAGGCTCTGGGCGGTGTACAGCAAACCAGTGCATAGAACTCCATACACAATAAATAAAATAAAATATACCCGAATATTAAAACCCTTAAAAACACAGCAGCATTAACATAACCTCCATTAGTTGACCTCAATTTGTTGACGGCGCCTGATCCCAAGGCCGGGGTGGGTGGGTGGGGGGACATTGATAGTGATAGATAAGATATTATATCAGCAGTGCCGGAGATAGCATAACAAGTGGTGCGGGGGCATCAGAGGAGGCAGGTAGTCCGCGGCCGGCCTCCCCAAAGGCCCAGTGGAACAATTCGGTTTTGCAGGCCCTGTGGAATTCACTAAGGTCCCGCAGGGCCCGAACAGCTGATGGAAGAGTGTTCCACCTGGCCAGGGCCAGGGCTGTAATGGCCCTGGCCCGGGTAGAGGCCAGCCGCATCATGGAGGGGTGGGGGACTGTCAGTAAGTTAGCCTCTGCAGATCACAGAGGCCTACCTGGGATATATGAGGTGAGACGGTCATGAAGGTATGAGGGCCTCTGGCCGTAAAGGGCCTTAAAGGTTAACACCAACACCTTGAAAATGATCCAGAATTCCACTGGGAGCCAGTGTAGGCAGCACAACACGGGGTGATATGATCTCTAAAGGAACCACCCACCAGAAGTCGCGCCACCGAATTCTGGATCTGGATCAGTTTCAGTTTCTGGATCAGCCACAAAGGAAGGCCTACATAGAGCGAGTTACAATATTCCAACCTGGAGGTGACTATTGCATGGATCACAGTGGCCAGGTCAGCCTGGGAGAGGTAGGGGGCCAGCCGTCGGAAGATGGAAAAAGGCAACCTGGGTAACATGGGCCACCTGGCTCTCCATAGAAAGAGAAAAGTCCAGGCGGACCCCCAGACTGCAGGCCAAGCAAGTTGGGGTTAAAGAAACGACCCCCCCCCCCCAGTACCGGCAGCTGAAAGTCTCCGATTCCCCCACCACGACCCAGTCAAAGGATCTCTGTCTTCGATGGATTAAGTTTTAACCTGCTCTGCTTCAACCAACCAGCAACAGCCTCCAAACAATGCTGAAGAGTCTTAGGGGCAGAGGTCGTCCCCCCCCCTCCATCAACAGAATGAGATGGGTGTCATCAACATGTTGATGGCAGACCAGCCCAAAGCTCCACACCAACTGAGCAAGGGGTCACATGTAAATATTAAACAAAAGCGGGGATAACAAGGCCCCCTGGGGCACACCGCAATCCAGCGGGCACCTTTGGGAGGCCTAGTCCCCACACCACACATGCTGACCCCTATCATGGAGAAAAGAGGCAATCCACTGAAGGACCATGCCCCGTACCCTGGAATTTATCCTATAAATATCCTATTTAGATGTTGTCATAGACTGGTCTTTCATGCCTTGGCTTCCTTCTGACTGCTAGCCCAGGTTTTTCTGTACCAAGTCCTTCCTGGACCACATTTCCCCTTACACTGGCTAAGCCTCTTCTCATCTTCCGAGCACAGAAGGACTCTGAGATCCCTCCTTGTCAGCACCTCCATGGCCTGGGCTCTCATTCTCTTTCAATCAAATCAGCAGTATTCATTATGTGGTCCTATGAGAAGGGACTTGTTTCAGTGGTAGATAATCTACTTTACATGCAGAAGGTCCCAGTTCAAATCCCCAGCATCTCCACAAAAAAGGATTGAGGAGTAGACGACCTCAGCCTGGAGAGTGTGGCTGCTGGCAGTGATGACCTTGACAGAGCATTTGTCAGACTCACTCTAAAGCAGATTCATGCTTCAGGTGTTCACCAAATAAGATGCACCTGAATAACCAGGGGCAGCCATTGCTGCCGTGGTGAGCAATGCAGCAAGATAAGGGGCATGCATGGCCTGGCGGCTAGCTGCAGAACCGGGTGCAATGATTGGCTCCCACCGAAAAAGGCGGGAGGAGCCTGGGTATATCTAGAGCGCACTTCCCGGGTCCAGCGCCGGCTTCCCGGCGGCGAGAACCAGCAAGGCGTGGTCGTGTTTTTGGAGTCTCGCGTAAGGCCTGGAAGGAGACTGGCCTTTTCTTTCCTTTCCTTTCTTAGCTGAATTTCCCCTTCTTCCTTCTGGCCCTCCTCGCTTCTCTCGTTTCAACCTTTTTCTTTCCTTTCACCTCTTCTGGGCCGGTCTCGCAGCCGCCATGGGGCCGAAAAGGGCCAAGAGCAGGGGAAGCCTGGTGCTGAAGGCGCGGTGCCATCGGGCAGAGCAGCGTGCTCTGCTGAACAGGAGTCCGGGCCCAGACTGGCCCGGGGACATTGGACGACGTCCCGGTTGTTGGGCTTAATCGAGAAGCGGCGAGGGCGGCTTCGCTGGCTCGGGCTTGTCTCCCAGCGTCGGGCAGGGGACGGCCGGTTGGCATGGCGGGACAGTCTCCCTTAGGAGGGGCCCTCCCAGCGGTCGGGGTGCCCGCCGCCCGGCATCTTCCCGGCCGAACATGTTACAGCCATGTGGCACCGATCCTGCCTTGGTCCCGCAACCTGGCGGACACCCTGTTGCATCTTTCACGAAGTCCTCGGTGGGAAGCGGCTGGCGAAGTCGGGCCCCACCTCGGGGTCGAGGGCCCTGAGCCCACCACGCCAGCGGGCGGCCGGTGCAGCGCCAGCCGGGGCCTCGAAAGGAGCAACTGGCGGAGGAGCTGCACCTTTCGCCACACCCGGTTAGCGCGCCCACATCGGGTGGATGCGTCCGTCGGCCCCTCGGGCGCTACGAGGGCAGGAAGGAAGGAGAGCGGCCGTCAGGGCGTTCCCGTTCCTCCAGGTGATCCCCAGCTCTTCGTCGCCGGGTGAGTCCTACTGGAGGATGATGACGCAGCGCAGGCTACTGCGCGGAATTTTGGGTGCGGGGAGAGAGTGCCTGCTCTCCCACCGCGTGGCTTGCAAAGCGCAGGGCGCTTTGGGCGGCGGCGCCATCCCTAGCCCAGCTCAAAGGCACGACCGCGTAACTCCGCCCGGGTCCCACCTCCCGAGGAAGCTCCGGGAGCGGGCGCTGGATGGGTATTACGTGGACATCTTTAAGTTCCCCGCGGCGGGAGGGGGAGTTGGGTTTGTCGGGCGGGAAGGCCGACAATAAAAACGGAAGGACCCGGCAGCAGCCCGGCGGAATTTTAACAACTGGCTGCAGGGGCTTCACGAACCCACTCCTGGCCCTCATCGGGCAGCGTATCCCCTGCGGGCCTGGCACCTGGCAGCTCACATGGCTCATGTGCTGCGGGCTCGGGCGCTGGCTGGGGAACTGCTCGCGGCCATCGCTAATTTACGGCGAGGCCATCCATAGCAAAAGCGCTACCGCACAAGTGCCTTTTCCGCTTGGGACTGTAGTAATGCACGCTGACCCAGCAGCACCCGTGGTGCGGCTGGAACACCCTACAGCTTCCTGACGGCCTTCTGGTGCGCACCGCGCCCCACTCCTCATCCCCCTATGAGTCACGGGTCATGAACTGTCTGGCTCAGTCACCGGGCGCAGGGACAATGGTCTTGCCCCCAGGTGAGGATTAGGCTCAGACGCTTACGCTCCTCTCCGCACGTAGCCAGGTGAGATCATGCATCACATGATGATCTCCAGGTCTCCCGGTCTCCCGCTCATCTCCCTACCCACCTCCTTTACACGCCCACAATGAAACCCTAATAAAAGGTGCCAGAGACCAGCACAGAGAGTTGTCAGGATCACGAAATCCCGCGCTTCCTGTTGCTGACGCTCTCCACCAGATGAAACCTCCTCCGGCGTCCTGCCGCCCTATTCGCTTAGCGGCGACCCTGGCGAATGCACCGCTGACCCAGCAGCACCGTGGTCGAGCGCTGGAACACCTACGCTCCTACGGCCTTCTGGTCACACCGCACCCCCACTCCTCATCCCCCTATGAGTCACGGGTCATGAACTGTCTGGCTCAGTCACCGGGCGCAGGGACAATGGTCTTGCCCCCAGGTGAGGATTAGGCTCAGACGCTTACGCTCCTCTCCGCACGTAGCCAGGTGAGATCATGCATCACATGATGATCTCCAGGTCTCCCGGTCTCCCGCTCATCTCCCTACCCACCTCCTTTACACGCCCACAATGAAACCCTAATAAAAGGTGCCAGAGACCAGCACAGAGAGAGTTGTCAGGATCACGAAATCCCGCGCTTCCTGTTGCTGACGCTCTCCACCAGATGGAACCTCCTCCGCGTCTCGCCTATTCCTTAGCGACGACCCTGCGGGGATGACTACAGGGACCTCATCCACGACCAAACCTGGATGGTCGTGGTCCAGCCCGCCATGGGAGGGGCGGCGGATCCTCCTGTTCTTACAAAACCCGGCAGAGCCTACCCGGGGCGGGTGGGGGCTAAGGGGTTGTGTTGGGAATTCAACAAAGGTGCTTGCCAGCGGCCAAAATGTAGATTTGAGCACTCTTGCTCCTTTTGTTCCGGCAGCCACAGCAGGATCAGCTGTCCCAAGCCGGCGGGACGCCCTCCCTTTCGGGCAGGTCTGGCCGCCTCGGCGCCGGGCTCCTCCCACAAAGATGCCGGTGGCCAGGGCAGTGCCCCCCGCCTCCCCGCAAAACACTGAGATGCTCGCCAGCTGCAGTCTCTGGCTCCTACACCCGCTCAAGTGGGGGGTGCTTTTGGAGTGGTTGCAGCGCTATCCAGACAGGGGCTGGCGCGCCTGCTGGGGATGGTTTCTCTCTGGCTTCCGTGATCCCATACCAAGGCCCAAGGAGGGCTTACCAAGCCAGCAATCTAAAATCTGTCCGCGATCTCCCTGGAGTGGTGGCTGATAAGCTCAACAAGGAAATCCAGGCCGGCCGCATTGCTGGCCCTTTCAGTCACCCTCCTCTCCCCAACCTCAGGGTCTCCCCTATTGGCTGCCGTGGCCTAAGAAAGCCCCGGGGGAGTTTCACTTAATTCAACACCTCTCCCACCCCCGGGGCGATTCCGTGAATCATTTCATTGACCCAGAGGTTTGTTCGGTCCGTTACGCCACCCTGGACGAAGCCATCCTCTGCATCAGGCAGGCGGGTCTGGGGGCATCCCTAGCAAAGTGTGACATTCAGTCCGCCTTCTGGCTCCTGCCCATTTCCCCCGTGGACTTCGAGCTGCTGGGCATCCACTTCCAAGGCAATTGGTATGTGGACAAGGCCATGCCCATGGGCTGCTCTTTTGCCTGTGCCGCCTTTGAGACTTTCAGCACTTTCCTTGAATGGGCTTTCAGGCAGCGGGTGCCCTCCGGTTTTGGTGACCCATTACCTTGATGATTTCTTGTTTATCGGCAGGCAGGGCACCCGGGAGTGTGAGCTGGCCCTTCAGGCTTTCCAGGTCCTGGCCGCCGAGCTGGGGGTCCCCTTGGCTCCCAACAAGACAGAGGGGCCCGCCACTGCCCTCAGCTACCTGGGCATTCACCTGGACACGGTCAGAGGCACGTCGCCACGCCAGGCTGACAAGCTGACAGCCCTGTCAGCCCTGCTCCAGTCCGCTCTCCCTCCTCTGAAATGCAGGGTGCGCCTGGTCCAGTCCTTACTCGCCACCTCAATTTCGCTTGCAGGGTGGTGGCCCCGGGTAGGGCTTTCTGCCCCCGGCTGGCGAGGTCCTTGTCGGGCTGCAAGTCCCCTGACCATCACATCAGGGTCTCCCGGGGCATGAAAGAAGACCTACAGGTCTGGTTGTCCTTCATCCAAACTTCAACGGGATCTCTCTGTGGCATCAGCTTTGGAACTTGGCCTGGAGTTGCAGGTGCACCTCTGATGCCTCTGGGGCTTTGGTTTCGTGTGTTCTTCCGGGGTCAGTGGGCGCAGGGCCTGTGGCCCTCAGAGTGGCACGCCAAGGGCCTCACCAGGGATCTCACTTTTCTGGAGCTGTTTCCCATCCTGGTGGCGTGTGCACATTTGGCACAACCTCTGGCTTAACAAACGGGTGCTTTTCTGGTGCCACAACCAGGCAGTGGTGCGGTGGTAAACAGACAGTCGAAAGCAAATCGGGCACGGGTCATGCCTGGTTCGCAATTTGGTTCTCACCTGCCTCACCTATAACATCTCTTTCAAAGCTGCTTTTGTTCCAGGTTTGCAGAATGAGATTGCTGACGCCTTTATCTCGCCAGCAGGTGGATCAAGCTTCCGGCGCCTGGCCCCCGGGCGGAGCCGTTTCCGGCGACAGTGCCGGGCGCCCCTCTGGAGCCTTGGCAACAAGACGCCATCACAGGTGTTTTGAACTCGTTGGCACCGGCCACGCAGGCAATACGACGGAGCCGCGGCGCCTGATTTCCTGAGCTTTGCTGCGCCCCTCCGGGCGCCCGGTCTGCGGTGGGGTGGACACTGGCCTTCTCCTCGAGTATTTGGTCCGGCTCCATGGGCAGGGGATGCACCCGCGCACCATGGGGGTGCACCTGGCGGGCATCGCTTTCTTCTGCAAGGTTTCCGGTTTTCCTGACGTCACCAAGGCGTTTGTAGTCCGCCGCCTAGTGGCTGGGTGGCGGCGGGTGGGCACCAGACAGAGGGACCCAGTCACCAAGGAAGTGTTGAGGGCGGTCACTGGGGTGCTAAGGCAGGTGTGCGCTTCGCGCTATGAGCGCTTGCTTTTCGCTGCCGCCTTCCACCTGGCACACCACGGGGCTTTCAGGCCTGGGGAACTGGTTGCCCCTACCAGGGATCGACCTTCCAGCACCGAGCCTGCAAAGGGAACACCTCGCCCTGTCGGGGACATGGTCTACGCTTTGGCTGGCCCATTCAAAGACCGACTCAAGAGGGCCGCTGGGCTTGGGTCACCATGCCAGCTCCTACCGGGCGACGCCACCTGCCCCCCTCCCCCCCCCCTTATTGAGTGGCTACGGCACAGGCCTCGGGTGGGTGGCATGCTCTTGGTGCACGAGGATGGGTCCCCCCTCACCAGGTTCCAAATGCTGGCGGTGTTCAGGGCATGCTTGGCTCAAGCCAGGCTACCGCCGCGAGTTCGGCCTGCACTCGTTTCAGGAATTGGGGCCGCCACGGCCGCTGCAGCAGAAGGCAGGG
Organism: Sphaerodactylus townsendi; assembly: GCF_021028975.2. Classification (NCBI taxonomy): domain Eukaryota; kingdom Metazoa; phylum Chordata; class Lepidosauria; order Squamata; family Sphaerodactylidae; genus Sphaerodactylus; species Sphaerodactylus townsendi. Next base: position 27,890,484 of record NC_059438.1, read on the forward strand.
CCCCCGGAGGATATCCGCAATTTGGGCAGGTGGCGGTCGGGGCCTTCGGGCGCATACATTCGCCCACACCTGACTTGTTGATTTCCCTCCCCAGTGCCTCCAGGGACGCCGCAGACTGTCTATCGGCAGGTGTGGGTCGGGGCACAGCCTTGTCAACAGAGTCGGGACTACGCCTACAATTCCAATGGGGCCGGCATCTCGGACTCGGGCGCACGAAGAATTTCCTGATGGGGCAGGGCACATGCTTTGGCATGAGCTAGAGCCCAAGGTCATTGAATACATTTTTTCAGCTGGCTACACCGACCTCCTGGTCATCCACCTTGGGAGGAAGATCTCCCCTGCCAGGTCGGGCTTTGACCTGCGCTTTGGCGGTGGCCGCCACGCTCAGCAGCTTTGCCAGACACCGGCCTAATATAAGCTTGGTTTAGTCCGAGATGGTGCAGCGGGCCCATTGGAGCGGGGCGTTGGATCCTCTGCAGTGGAGAGGGCCTGCAGAAAAGTCAATAAGGCTGCCGCCAAGGTGGTGCTTTCCCTCGGGGAGCGTGTGGCGGAACACTCCGAAATCACCCGACGCCATGGACCTTTTTTTCAGCCGGATGGCGCCCGCTTCTGTCCCAATGGGGCATGGACTTGTGGCTTCAGTCAGTTCAGTTTACCCTTCGGCGGTGGTTAAGATAGAGACAGGCTCAGGCTTGAGGAGCTTGGGCGGTGAGCTGCAAGGGAGGGCAGCTCGTGGCGGGTTTGCAACGGTGTCGCACATCTGGGGAGAGAACGAGCCTTCCGGCTAGGGCTCCAAGGCTTGCGCCCTATGAGGGCCGGGGGGTGGGGCGGGCAGGCTGGCAGGCCGGCAGGCCGGGCCACTGCCCGACACCCCAGGGAGTGGGGTTGGGTTGGGCCGGTAGGCGGCCATGGGCTTAGCCGGTGCTCCCCGGCTGACCCCAGCAAGCACGGGAGGAAGACGGGCTGGGGGCGGCCTTGGGGCTCAGCCGGTGCCCGTCTCCTCAGCAGGGGCGGGAAGTGTGGAAGCATTTAGGAGTATGATCTCTGGGCTTCCCTTCCCGCCAGTTTCCCATTCATTGGGATGTGATGTGCGACCCGTTTGCCGCCCAGCTCTGATGTAAATAGTTCTTGTTTATATGTTTGTTGTTTAATAAACGGGCTGCGGCCCATTCCTTTCCAGCCTGTCGCTGTGGTGTACTTATTGAGCGAGGGAGTCTCACCATCTACAGCAAATAAGATGCACCTGAATAACCAGGGGCAGCCATTGCTGCCGTGGTGAGCAACGCAGCAAGATAAGGGGCATGCATGGCCTGGCGGCTAGCTGCAGAACCGGGTGCAATGATTGGCTCCCACCGAAAAAGGCGGGAGGAGCCTGGGTATATCTAGACGCCTTCCCCGGTCCGCGCCCTTCCCGGCGGCGAGAACCAGCAAGGCGTGGCCCACCCACCCTCCCTGTAAACTAGGGTTGGCGGGATTTTTTGGGTCCTTACTGTCGCAGTCCTGGCGGGTTTGCAACGGTGTCGCACATCTGGGGAGAGAACGAGCCTTCCGGCTGGGGCTCCCAGGCTTGCGCCCTATGAGGGCCGGGGGGTGGGGCGGGCAGGCTGGCAGGCCGGCAGGCCGGGCCGCTGCCCGACACCCCAGGGAGTGGGGTTGGGTTGGGCCGTTAGGCGGCCATGGGCTTAGCCGGTGCCCGACACCCCAGCAAGCACGGGAGGAAGACGGGCTGGGGGCGGCCTTGGGGCTCAGCCGGTGCCCGTCTCCTCAGCAGGGGCGGGAAGTGTGGAAGCATTTAGGAGTATGATCTCTGGGCTTCCCTTCCCGCCAGTTTCCCATTCATTGGGATGTGATGTGCGACCCGTTTGCCGCCCAGCTCTGATGTAAATAGTTCTTGTTTATATGTTTGTTGTTTAATAAACGGGCTGCGGCCCATTCCTTTCCAGCCTGTCGTTGTGGTGTACTTATTGAGCGAGGGAGTCTCACCATCTACAGCAATTCAGATGGGTCCTCCCATGCTTTATAGTGGTCTTTGAAAAAATACATCAGCCATGAAGACACACTGCTACTTTCTTTTGGCAAGCATTGCAGTGCTCTTTCTCATGCCACTATCTCCTACTAGCTGTCTGTGGGAAGAATAGGGCAACCCGGGCAGCCATGCTCCTGATATTGTTACCTACTCGAACTGGTTGGGGTGGGGAGTGGTATGTGGTTTGGAGATGAGAGATTCTGCTACTTCTGCCAAGGCTGAGATAGCCAAAACCTCCAATGCTAATGAAGGAAGGAGGGCAGTGAAGCAGCCCCCTCTGAGGAATTGAACTGAAATCCAATTATAGAAAGGATCTGTTTTTCAGGGGGCAGCACTGACTCCTCCCACCCAAGACATGGCTACCTCTTCTGCCCATTGATTATCACAGAGTAGGGAGTAGTTGCTTCCTGGGAGGACTTTGATTTTAGTCTGGCTGTTACTATCAGAGAAGGAAAATGCCAGAAAGGTATTGATCTGGCTTCAGCATGGGCCATTGTGTTTACGGAAAAAGTAAAAGACCAAAATGTAAGAGTTACTCATGGTGACATCCCAAACCACTTTGAGCCCCACAGGTTGAAAGGAAAGAGGTATATAAATATTTTACACAAACTGGGTAAATATTATTAAGCCCCCTTGAAGACCTAAATGCTGGGGAAGTAGAATACAAATCTTCGAAGTCAATCAATCAATCAATCGATCAATCAATCAATCAATCAATCAATCAATCAACCAACCAGTTATTCAAAATGGCTTCCCACGAATATCATCGCAACCTCTCACCTCTTCTCTTGGTGCAAACTTTATTTGCACAGTAAGCCGCTCTCCAGGAGCCAGGATCCCACAGGAAGGGATCATCTCAAAGACGTGCGGCTTGCTCTTCAGTTCTTGGCGCATTTTCCTACGCAAGGCTGCCGGCATGTGCTTGTCCACCTAAACATACAAGTCAATCAGTGAGCAATGACTGGATCTCTGTGGATAGCTATGACTATGAGAAGAAGAGTTTGGATTTATTGTTATGGTATGTGGGGAAAAAAGGGTTCATCTCCTAGGGCAGCAGATAGAAGGGTCAGCAACAGAGCCGGAGCCAGAAAGTTTGGAGCAACTTGTGACAGTCAACCTTTAACGTGATTAGTGAAAGAGACTGTGACTTTGTTCCTATGGAAGACTGTTGCTGAGCAAAGTGCTAGCTTGAACATTATAAAGTTGTGTATAGAACTCTGCATGTATCTTTAGACTTCTTACTTATCTTAGTGCTTAGTCCTGTGTAGCTTAAGAACTTTGTATAGTGTTTGTATGCTGCAACTACCAAGTAAAGCCTTCCTGTGGAAAGAATGACTTGTGAAGTGTGTCTTATTCCAAGAAGGTGGGAGGCTGCTGAGTATATGCAGTTGGACTACTAGACCTCCTTGTCTACTATGGGTAGCTCCGCTCTACTCTGCTGATATTTATACCCCATCTTTCTCTCCTGTAAGGAGACTCAAGGTGGTTTACAAGCTCCTTTCCCTTCCTCTCCCCACAACCTCTCCCCAAAAAGGAAACACTGCACATCCAGATGAGCATATGTCGGGAGTGCTTTGATTGTGTGTTCCTGCATTGTAGGGGGTTGGACTTGATGGCCCTTGTGGTCTCTTCCAACTCTATGATTCTATGAGAGTGTTCCAAAGAACTGTAACTAGCCCAAGGACAGCCAGCAGGAATGTAGGAGTTCAGAAACACATCTGGTTCACCAGATAAGCCTCCGCCACTCAGCTGGAGGAGTAGGGAATCAAACCCGGTTCTCCAGATTAGAATCCCCCTGATCTTTACTACACCACATTGATGGTGTAGAGACACCCCCATGTGGGTGGTGTAGAGTCAATGAAGGCATTGCTTCAACAACACCTGCAGCATTGCCAAGGAAACAAATGGGCTGGCACAAGAAGGAACAAGGATGCAGTTTGAGGAAACTTCTGCTTGCCTCCTTTTCACCAGATAAACCCATGAAGCTGCCAGGAGTCTCTTTTACCAGTTTAGACTGGTACACCAGGAATGAACCTCACCAAAGTGATATCCACGCTAGACTACTGTCATGCACTATATGTGAGGCTGCTGTTTAACAGGGCCCCTTATTTCTGGGCAACCAGGAAGCTTAGTGGAAACAGCTGGGCAGAACCCAACGGCCACAAGAGGGCAAAGAAAAGCACATCACTGCCATCATAGCCTTTACCTTTTTCGTTCGCTCATTGCTGGTGGCAAACCACTGGCATGCGACTTGCAGCTGATTATGAAACTGAACAGTCTCCACTTGACACTGGCCACATTGCACAGCGGAGAATTCACAGTTTTCAATGGATATGCAGAGGGATGGCATGATGACTGTGGCATGGAGAGAGATGTGAAATGTGGGCCCAGACACTACCTGTAGCCAACAACAGGAGCAGAAATGTGTGAGATACGTAAACCACACCAACCCTGTTAAGAAGTACTGCCCAAGGTGAGACCCGCCAAGCTGTACCCCTGTCCAACAGGAGAAAGTGATATATACACAGCGCATATATCATGAGTGTATACCAGACCATAGCCAACATGTAAGGCACAACAAGAAATGCAGCCATATAAAGATCCATGAGTTTGGAATACAAGCAGAATTGCAATCGAGATCACATTTTGCAGTTGAAGAGCTTTGATGAGATGAATTTAGCCACCATCATGACCCCATCCAGCAAGTCAGAACTAGTCCTCATCATAAACCCATCATGGAGGACATGGTATTCAAGGCCATGAAGAAGCTAGGGAAGGCACAGACCCAGGGTCAGTGAGACTGAGCATTGCAGCAGATAAAGACAGCCTCCTAAGGAACTACATCTAGCAACTACCTAGGACTTCATGTTTATCCAGTTCTCCTTGCCCAAGAAAGACAGGGTTGCACTTACTTGTAATTGATGTTCATTGAGGTCTTCTGTGCAGGCACACATTGGGACCAAGCATGCACAGGGCGAGCCATAGTGAAGTTCTCAAGCTTCAACAATAGAAGTTGGTCATATGTGCGCTTCCCTCCTAATGGCACTAGACCAACGGTCCAATGCCCTTTCCCTCAGTTCCACCTGATGAATCCTATAATGAATTTCAAATTTCTTGAAACTAGCTGGCAAAGTTGGCCCACAAATCCATCAGCATTTCCAACAAACCATCCAAAATGGTAACGCTACTACGCCAGGAGCGTCAGCATACACATGAGACAAGATCTTATTTTTAGGTTCTGGAACTGTAGCTGACACCTTGATTTCCAAACCCTATGCCATTTGCAACATTTGTCCAGTGTACAACCACAAGTCTGATCTGGATCTGATATGAATCTGATCTGGAAGGGGGGTGTGACTTCTGATCCGAGAAGGAAGAAGGAGAGATAGTGGACACTTCCCCTGATGAATGCGTGGCAGATATGCCAGCTCTTTCACCATCTTAGACTTCACCAACTGTGCAACCTGCGGCTGAAAGACTAGTGATGCGAGCAGTTGCAGGTTCTGCCTCACCCATGCTATAATTTACTTCTGTCACTCTCTGCAACACAGGTGCCCCAATTCAATGGCCACTTAAAGCCCAGTTCCAGCAATCTCCCCAAACCCGTTGCCTCCTCCTCATCTGTCAACAATATAGCAGGGGACATAGGCAGTGGTGCGATTCAGCCGGTTTGCACCACTTCGGCAGAACCGGTAGTTAAAATGGTGCTTGTAATCAACCAATTGTTAAATTATTTGAATCCCAGCACCGGAACCGGCTATTAAATTCTTTGAATCCCATCGCTGGACATAGGTCTTACTGATGGGGTCCTCATGACAGGCAAGGCCACATGCACAGGACTTTCCAACTGCTTCCATGGACTTGACACCAACTGACTAGACCTACCAGGCTCCTGATGCTTAGTGTCTTCCTTTTAAGTTTTGCTGGTGGTTTCGAGCAACTTCTCAGAACAGATGGCTTCCTATGCTGTCCCTGGGAAAACTCCAGATCTGACCAGGCAACCTCCAGAACCGACTTCTCCAAGGCTGCCTTCATATCCACCACCGCCAGCTTTTCAGTGCCTTCTGCTGCTGACAAAGCCTCTTCACACGGGGCTGCTTACAACTTCGAACCCTTGTCAGTCCTAGCATGTGAAGTGCATTTTTGACAAATTTTACAAGCAGGGACTTGTAAAGCAGGAACTTTCACCATGGCACAACAAGCAGAAGGTGTGTTTATTGGTGTGAGTCACTTTTTGACACACGCTGTGTTCATTTTTAAACAAACTGTGCTGGGCCATGACAGCAGCTATGCCAACCGCCACGAAAAAGCCAGAGTGGAGAGAAATCAGCAATCCAAAGACTGTAAAGTTTTACGTAGAGCACAGCTCAAATGAACCTTCTCCCATAGTGGTGAAGAAAGAACGGAAGGAGGGGGCACCGAGCCGCTGGTCTAGTGCCGGAGAGCGCCCTTTATTATTGAAACTCAAGAACTTTAGCGTGGCTCGGCCTGCGCATGTGCAGTCCCAATGTGGGATTGCATAGAAGACCAACGATGAACCAGAAGATGTACCAAGAAGTCACAACTCAGTGAAGGAGTGGTAGGTCCCAGGTCAGAGTGTGGCCTCCGTAGAAAATGGGGCATTGGAGAGTCTGCACCGATATGTATGGGTTCAATTCAAGTCCAGCAGGTTTTCTGCCTTAAGAGTTATCTTTGGTCCTGTAAAGTGTCTGGCTAGTCCTCCTGATATCTACCATCTGGCTGGCCTTCAGCAGTCCTGATATCTTTGTCCAGCTGCTGGTCCATGAGGATCAAAATCAGACCAGAGCAGATTCTGTCACAACTCTGCAAGTCCTAAGATAGAGCACACCCAATTGTTGAAGTTGTATTCATGATTAGACTGAATTGCTTTAGCCGTACCTGAATGATCCAGGCTAAATGCATATAAATATAGCAATCTTTGCTTTATTTGTCAGGGGCAAGTATAGCATGGGCTATCCAAGGAACAGAGCCATCAAGGGCTGCAAAGGTGGGGAATAACTCAACAAGGTACCTTGATGGGCAGCAGCACTTTCACCTCTCCAAGAGGCTGGTTGGCACTCTGGGGGTCAAACCGTATTTCAAAGGTCTCAGTCTCGCGGTATGGCAGGTGCTTCACTCGGTCCAGTTCAGTGGTGAAACCTGCCCTCAAACAACAACAGAATTACTCACAGTCTAACCCAGAAGTGCAGAAAAGTCATTTTTGCAAAGAAAGATACTACTGTGGTTCAAACTACATGTTACACCTACCACGTGATCACCAGGGCCTTGTGGGAACTCAATTCAGAAACACAGCAGGGGCCCCATTCAGATAGGGACTGAGGAATGGGTCATGCCTCCTCCTTATGCTATTTCCCAATCCAAAACAGTTCTGGATAGTGTTATTTGTCATCTCAGAGGCTGAATATGTACTGAATGCTTGCATCTACATCTTCATGGGTAAGCAACACTCCTACATTGTTTTGGGTCCAGAAATAGGGGCGGTGAAGAGGAGCACCCCCTCCCCTCCCCATCCCCCCCCCGGGTTGGGTCCTAATCTGAATTGGGCTCCTATGATGCTTCTGAATTGAGTTCCTAGGAGACTCAACTGCTGGCCTCCTGCTCCATGTCCACATGGTGATCATGGTGCATAGTTTGGGCCTGTGACTGCAGTGGTGTATTTGCCTAGGGACAAGGAGTACCCCTTGCCTCCGGGTACCCCTTGCCCCCAGACTTCCTGCTTCCATCTCTGAGCACCCTCAACCCCACCCATGTCATCATCAACATGGACATGGGTGAGGGTGCCTGGCCCCAGCCCCCCTCTGCACCCCCCGCCGGCGGGGCTGCCAGCCAGCAGCCAGCAGTCCCTTATGCCCTCCCCTCTGGGCAGGCCAGAAGAGACTGCAGTCCCCAGCCTCAGAGAGCTGCTTTTATAAGCACTGAGGTGGGTTTGGGGTTTGGGGAGGCATGGCCATGCCCCAGGGGTGGGGCCATGGCCCCACCCCCTGAGCCTTGCCCCCGGCCTCAGTGCTTATAAAAGTAGCTTTTTGAGGCCGGGGACTGCAGTCTTTTCTGGCCTGCCCAGAGGGGGGAGGGCAGAAGGGACTGTCGGCTGGCAGCTGAGAGTGGGGCGGAGCCCCGCCTGGCAGGGGGTGGAACTTTGCCCCCAGGCACAGGGCAGCAGCAAGGGGGCACCATTTACCTCCGGTACACCTCTGTGTGACACCCCAGAATGTTGGAACCTTAGTGGTTTGCAACTGGATTGATTTGCAGAAGGCCTTTGATAGTTTTAGTCAACCCAGAAGGCAGCTCGTTCGATTTATTCATTTAACACCCCATGAGTTGAGTATTGTTCTGCAGAACATCTAATAACAAACAGGGTCTAGAGATATGGGTCACAATCAACTGCTTTTATGATACTAACTGACAGCAGCAGAGACAAAGGGAGACAGGCATTCCTCCATTATGTCTGGACCCGCTTGTGTTAATGAAGATAGTTCTTAAATGCTCTTATACCAGTGATGGAGAACCTTTTCGAGACCGAGTGCCCAAATTGCGACCCAAAACCCACTTATTTATCGCGAAGTGCCAACACAGCAATTTAACCTGAATACTGAGGTTTTAGTTTAGAAAAAAAAGGTTGGCTCCAAGGCGTGCGTTACTCGGGAGTAAGCTTGGTGGTAGTCAGTGGCTTTGCTTTGACGCAACCATGCAACTCTTCCAACGGGTGAATCACGACCCTAGGAGGGTTTACTCAGAAGCAAGCCCCATTGCCAGCAACCAAGCTTACTCCCAGGTAAAGGATTGCGCTTTAGTTCTTCACATGAAAATCAGTGGGGTATAACAGCGCTTAACAGGGTTACCTACACTGCTTCCCCAAAATTAGGTCTTAGGTTTAACGCTAATAATCAAGCCCAGTGGCCCAGGTCAGCCTAGATGTGGGGGGGGGGGGGCTTTGTTTGTGCATGCCCACAGAGAGGGCTCTGAGTGCGACCTCTGGCACCCATGTCATAGGTTCGCCACCACTGTCTTATACACTGCAATATTTTCTAATGAATCAAATCAAGCCTGAATCCTCCCTAGAAGCTAAATGACTAAACAGAGGACATTTTACTTTGGTCACTTTATGAGAAAACAAGTCACAGGAAAAGACAATAATGCTAAGAAAAGCTGAAGGCAGGAAAAGAGCAAGACACAACATGAGATGGATCGCCTCAATAAAGGAGGCCACAGCCTTCCATTTACAAAACCTGAGCAAGGCTGTCAATGATGGGATGTTTTGAAGGTCATTAGTTTATAAGGTTGCCATAAGTCATAAGCGATCTGACAGCACATAATGTACACATATTTGATGATGGGCAGCTCAGTTAATTTCTTAGACCTCAACTGGTTGGACAGCATGCATATTTCAAAGGGACTGGAGGAATGGAGAGATCCCATAACTTCCCAACTCCAAGAAGATCCTAGGAGCCATCCTCAGCACCCACTCAGCCAGGGGCACAGTGAAAGGGGGTTCAGAAGGACACCAGGTGCCTGGGGGAGCCCTGGTTGCTGCCCCCCACCCCCACAAAGCCACTATGGTGCCTTCAAAATGCACCAAACTTTGGTGGGCACAGCTGTGGGGATGGAATGCAGTTCCTGGGGCCATTTTTTTTAAAGCTGCACCCCTGTACTCAGAAAGTCAGCAACACGGGCAAACCCCTTAAGATGGTGCCAGCTGGCCAATAGTGATAGGCCCACCATCTGACAATCAAGTGGACATCAGCCCTGGGTGCTGGGGGGGGGGGGGGGGCACACAAGAGGATGCCACAATTGTAAAACAAACATAGCAGAGACTTCCCTCATGAACTGCTCAAATGTCATAGGAGTCCTGAAGGGCTGGCACCACTAAAAGGGATGGCACCAGGTCCTCAATTAGGCAAGGGGGAATAAATTGATGAGGACATTCCTCGAGTAGAAGTGTCAGGAGTGAAGAGGTAAACAAGGATGGGAGAAATTACCCCCCCTCTCAGTCCGAGGCCTGTGGAAGATACACAATACCGCCTTATGACAAGGACTCTAGTAGGCCCCATGCAAAAGCAATAAATATCATTTATTTAATGATTTATTACTGCAATACTTGGTTGCTACCAAAATGTGCCTCTTCCTGTTATCACTAGCTGGCAGTGCCATCAGGCACTCAAGGCGCTGAGAAGGGTGCTGCTCTACTAAGAACAGCGCTCTTGGGTTTCTCTTTGCCGTGGTCATTGATACTCTCCTCCTTGCGGTCACAGGGCTGCCTGAACTTCCGAACGACCTTGCTGAGCTGTGAAAGTTCAGGGTGGCTTTAACTGCAGACCCATCTGCACACCCATCCCCTGCTGCTGTTTTGCCAGCACAGACTGGCCTACTTGCCACATCAAGCAGAAACAGAGGGAGGAAGCAAGGACTGGCACAGCAACAGGGAGAGGAGCTCATTCTCTCTATACTCCAGAGCTTTGAAAGGCCATTTCTGGGCAAACAGCTGGCAGCCCTACATGAGAGAGGAGTGAATTGCCCAAGGCAACCCAGTAAGCATCATAGCTGAGTGTGGGTTTGAAGAAGAAGAAGAGGAGTTGGATTTATAGCCCCCCCTTCTCTCCTATAGGAGACTAAAAGGGGCTTACAAACTCCTTTCCCTCTCCCCGCACCCCCTAACAAACACCCTGTGAGGCTGGTGGGGTTGAGAGAGCTCTGAAGAACTGTGACTAGTCCAAGGTCATCCAGCTGGTATGTGTTGGAGTGCACAAGCTAATCTAGTTCACCAGCTAAGCCTCCACAGCTCAAGTGGCAGAGCAGGGAATCAAACCCGGTTCTCCAGATTAGAGTGAACCTACTCTTAACCACTACACCACTGCTGCTTCAAACTGCACCACTCAGATCCTTCTCGCTGGAACATCACATGGAACTTATTGTTTCTGATAAGCCTGCACGGCATAGTGGATAAGAGCAGCAGACTGTAACCTGGCAAACCAGGTTTTGTTTCCCCACTCCTCCACATGAGCAGCACACTCTAATCTGAAGAACCAGGTTTGAATCCCCATTCCTCCACGAGGGGCAGACTCCAGTTTGGTAAATCAGGTTTGTTTCCCCATTCCTCCACATGAAGCCTGCTGGGTGACCTTGGGCTAGTCACAGTTCTCTTTTAACTGAGCCCTTCGGGGGAGGGCGGTTTATAAACCCAATAAATAATAATAATAATAATAATAATTAACTCTCTCAGCCTCATTTGCCTCACAAGGTGTCTGTTGGGGAAGCAGTAAGAGGTGATTATAAGCTGCTTTGAGGCTCTTTAAAGGTAGAGAAAAGCAGGGCATAAAAATAAACTCTTATTCTTCTCCCACACTACAGTACTAAACAGAGTTAGACCACTGCAAGCCTATGAACTAAGAAGGATGTTATCTCCACTTAAGGATTGCACCACCAGTAATGTTCGATGCCTTTGATGTCTTGACAACGATGACTACAATATGCACTCAAGTGGCCTTCCTCTCAGAGGCTGATAATGAACCACCAATCTGTACTTTCCAAGGCTTTTTACTGTGGATCCCATGGATTCATCTTTCAGTTCTGATGCTTACACAACATTTGACCAGGGTGGAGGAGGTCATACATTGGCAAGATCAGCAACGCAGTATCTTTCGGGCACAAGGAAAGAGCTGATTTATCTGGTCTGCTAACTGGCATTATGAGTGAAAACTGGTGGGAAGGAAGATTGGGGTCGGTTATTAAATTATTTCATTTTAATATATTCATGCAAGTGTATGTGTACACTATTGCTTGGGTCCTTAAAGGGGCTTGGCCTAGAAACAGAAATAAATAATTGGATCCCTTTTACCTGTATCTTGCAGGTTCCGCTTGTCTGCATGGAAGGACACAGGGAAGTTGCTGGTGTTGGTGATTTTGACAATATGTGTCACTACGGTACCCAAAATAACAAAGCCGAAGTTCAAGATGTACTCAGGTAGATGCGCTCTGAAAAGATTGACAGCATGTGGTTTCATGTGGTGCTTAATATTCAGCAGCACAGCATGGGCGAAAGATTCAGCAAGCTTTCAAGGATTATTCCCTAATTATTCTGCACTTAGATCTAATCTCCATAAGATCATGAAAGGGGGAAAGGAGAAACAGTGACATGACTCTCCTCCCTAGCAGTCACAGAAACTGCATTTGTTCTGATGTGTTTTAGCTGCACAGTCCTTCAGAGGGCCATTAAGAAGAACACTTCTCTAAACATAATGGAAAAGTCACTATTTGATCCACAGGTACCCCGGTGTATCTTTACCTCTTTTCTTTGCACCACCACTTGGTACCTCACCTGGAATATTGCGCACAGTTCTGGGCACCGCAATTCAAGAAGGATACCGACAAGCTGGAACAGGTCCAGAGGGGGGCCAACCAAAATGGTAAAAGGTCTGGAATCCATGCCCTACGAGGACAGACTTAAGGAGCTGGGAATGTTTAGTTCAGTGAAGAGAAAGTTAAGAGGTGACATGATAGCCCTGTTTAGATACTTGAAGGGATGTCATGTTGGTGAGGGACAGGGACGTAGGTATAGATTTTTTATGGGGGAGGTTCGGGGGGCACACCCTACCCACCCCTAGGGCATGGCCACGCCTACCCAAGCCCCGCCCCTGGCCTAGCGCTTATAAAAGCAGGCTAAGCAGCTCTCCGAGGTCGGGGATGGCAGACTTCCCTGCCCTGCCATGCCATGCCCTGCCCTGCCCTGCCCTGCCCTGCCCTGCCCCTTCCCTCTGGGCAGAGGCATAGAGGGAAAATGGAGCCTGGTGCAAAATCTGAGTTTTGCACACACACACCCCCCGCAGCTGTTGTGATGCTGGAAACCACCCCCAAACAGCATCACTTTCAATGGTGTTTAAACTAGAGAGCCCAAATTCTCTTTTTACATCCACCTTAAAGGGAGAATCTGGGGCCCCTAGTTAAACAACATTGAAAGTGATGCTGTTTTGGGGTGGATTATCCCCCACCCTGAAATAGCATCACTTTCAATGTGGCGTAGTGGTTAAGAGCAAGTGCATTCTAATCTGGAGGAACCGGGTTTCCCTGCTCTGCCACTTGAACTGTGAAGACTTATCTGGGGAATTCAGATTAGCCTGTGCACTCCCACACATGCCAGCTGGGTGACCTTGGGCTAGTCACAGCTTTTCAGAGCTCTCTCAGCCCCACCCACCTCACAGGGTGTTTGTTGTGAGGGAGCAAGGGCAAGGAGATCGTAAGCTCCTTTGAGTCTCCTACAGGAGAGAAAGGGAGGATATAAATCCAAACTCTTCTTCTTCTTCTAAACTGAGGACCTCAGATTCTCCCTTTAAATCCATGCCGAAGGGGTGGATTTAAAAGGAGAATCTGGGGAAATTTGGGGGGTGCCTGCTGTCAGGGGTGCAATTGTTAAGCTAGAAGCACCAAACTTTCAGGGTATCTTTAGGAGTCTCTCCTAATGATACCACCCAGGTTTGGTGAAGTTTGGTTCAGGTGGTCCAAAGTTATGGACCCTCAAAGGTGTAGCCCCCATCTTCTATTAGCTCCCATCGAAAACAATGGAGGATGGGGCACTTCTTTTGGGAGTCCATAGCTTTGGACCCCCTGGACCAAACTTCACAAAACCTGGATGGTATCAGTAAGAGACTCTCCTGATAATATATCCCAGGCTTGGTGAAATTTAGTTCAGGGTGTCCAAAGTTATGGACCCTCAAAGGAGTAGCCCCCATCTTCTATTTGCTCCCATTGGAAACAATGGAGGATGGGGGCACCCCCTTTGGGAGTCCATAACTTTGGACCCCCTGAACCAAACCTCACCAAACCTGGGTGGTATCATTAGGAGAGTCCCCCAAACAATCCCTGAAAGTTTGGTGCTGCTAGCCCAAACAAAGCGCCCCCTGCAGGCAAAAAACAAACAAAACACTAAAATGTTTTTAAAACCCACAAACGGGGGGGTTCATACTCGAGAACCCCCTCCCTTACCTACGTGCATGGTGAGGGAGCAAGCTTGTTTTCTGCTGCTCCAGAGACTAGGACCAGGAGTAATGGGTTCAAGGTGAAGGAAAAGAGATTCCACCTAAACATCATGAAAAACTTCCTGACTGTAAGGGCTGTTTGACAGTGGAATGCACAACCTTGGAGTGTGCTGGAGTGTCCTTCTTTGGAGGTTTTTAAAGAAAGGCTGGATGGCCATCTGTCAGGAGTTCTTTGATTGTGTGTTCCTGCATTGCAGGGGGTTGGACTTGAAGGCCCTTGAGGTTTCTTTAACTCTATGATTCTTTCAATAAATTGCCAGCCTTCTGAAGACAGACCCTGTGCCCATCCCAACCCCAACTCTTCTTAGGGTGAACAGGATGACTCAGGATTTAGGTTAGTTGCTATTCCTAAGTAATCTCTTGAATACAGGGACTCTCCCACATAATAACCCCAGAAGTGAGGCTCTCAACACTTACTTGACGAGTCTCCGGAAAGCTCTCTGGCTAATGGTTGGGTCTTCAGAGGCCAAGAACCGCTGCTGCTCCAGGGCGTGCTGTTGAACAAGCAGCCTCTCCACTTCTACGTGCAGCAGTATGTCGAACTGCAGAATGCAAAAGCAAAAACAAAACAACCCACAGGTTGAGGAAGTCCAGTAGCCCTTTCATGTGGCAAACCAGTACATAGAGCGCAGGCTTCCTTTCCAAAGAAAGAGGCTACAGATTCTGTATACTGCACACCTCAGAGGTGGAGGTGTGCAGTATACAGAATCTGTATCTATAGCCCCAAGGGTTGTGAGGTCTCTGTTCATGACAGCCCTATCAAATAGGTCTTCTGGATCATTTGCTGTCAATTGAGGTTGCTGCTTCACATTCCACCATTGTCCTCCCTGGAGGTTGAGTGGTGGTGGTCTTGCTGTAGAAAACCAGCAGTGCTGCTCATGGTACAGTCTGCCCAGGGGACAGCAAAATGGCTGTTTGGCTTGCAGTAGCAAAAAGTTCCTGAACAGTCACTCAGTCCTTGCAAAACCAAGTCAATGCCTCCAGGAAGAATTGCACCAGCCCACACTTAAACAGAGGAGTTTTCCTCTTACTGCAGTGGAGTTTTCATCCATGGAGGGACACGTAGCCTCTAGGCTGCTGAACAGTGTCTCTTGCAGTGAATTTTGTTCAAGACGTTGCTTGGCCTCTCTGAGGATGTTGCTGAAAAGATCATTTCCTGCAAAAATACAGATTGAGAGTTTGTGATTGCAGACCTTTAAAGTTGTTATGATCAGTTGTGTGCAAGGGGAGACAGCGACACAATGTAATTGTCTCAATACACACAGTTGCTACTTTGCATGAACAGGTAATAAGTGTATTTTCCAGATTCAATATATTCAAAAAGGTAGCCTTGACAACTTGGGTTTTCTGATCATGCATATTGTATCAGGAAAATACATGTCTTGCCCTGTTGGGACAATGTGGCAGTCACAAATATCAAGAGTGCCACTGTGGGATCTCCCTTCATGTATATGTGATCATAATGAATACAAAGGAGTTTCCCCCTATTTGATTTAACAGAAAGAGAAATCTCTACCTTGTATGTTTCTGGGCAGATCCAGGAGAATTCTGGGGAAGATACCCTCTCCTTTCAGAGTGATGTGGTCTGGTTCCAGGTGAGCTACTTGGATCTTGAAAGTCCTGTGAAAGGCCTCAGGTATACCAGGCAAATAATAGACTTTCAGCACCTGCTCTTTTTGTGACTCAATATAATTCTAGAAAATACAAAAAGGAAATGTCAGACGGCTGAACAAGACCGAGTAGCTAAAAAGATAGTTGAACAAAACACAAAGCAATCCAGTGCTTGCTGAATAGAATTGGAAGCTTATACCAGGACTCCTGTCTGCCCGAGCTACAGATTCACTACAGTTTGTGAGTCAGGGGCTGGAAGAGGAATGACATCACCTTGAAGGAAAACAGCCCATGCTTTAATAATCTAATTTTCTCTTTGTCTTGGCCCAAACTGGATGAATGAGAAGGAGCACACTAGCTCTTGTTGGGTCCAGATGGGTTAGCAACTGTATTAAAAAAAAGTTTCCACCATACCATAAAGCCACCATATCTACTAGCAAAATAATAAATGCAAAGAAGCAAATGCACCTGTTTGTTTATTTTATTCCTTAATGTATTTGTAGACTTAGGATTTTCAAAGGGTTTCAAGATTATATGGTTGTTGGGAATATCTGTTTATTTTACAGAATTTATACCCTGCCTTTCTGCTCTCAGCAGTGCCACAAACTTGGCTAACAGAGTGTGTCAAAAAAGGAACAATACACATCAGAACCATAGAATTGGAAGAGACCTCAAGGGCCATCAAGTCCAACCCCCTGCAATGCAGGAACACATAATCAAAACACTCCCGACAGATGGCCATCCAGCCTCTCTTTAAAAACCTCCAAAGAAGGAGACTCCACCACACCCCAAGGTAGTGAATTCCACTGTCGAACAGCCCTGACGGTCAGGAAGTTTTCCCTGGTGTTTAGGTGGAATCTCTTTTCCTTCACTTTGAACTACTGGAGCCACTTCTTAAGCCAAGAGCCCAGGACAAGAATGGCCTCCTTATAATCAACATCACACCCAACCACAGTTAATAGATGCGTTCCCATATCCATCACTGGGTTCAGCTTCATCAAATCTCTGAAATTTCACAAGATGCTGCCCAGATGGAAAACTTTTCCCCAAAGAGGCCTGCACAAACATGACAGTAAATTGTGTTTGGAGCTTCCAAGCAGGAAACAGGTTCAAAAAAGGTTCCACAGCCCCTCCTGCTTCCAACCCCATTAAGGCATCAGCATCCTCAAGCAACAGGGAAGGGAAGAAGTAGGTTCTGTTCTTCCTGAATCTCATGCAGAAGAACACCTGAAGCTGCCAGAATACATTTATTGCTTTGAGGGAAAGAGCCAAACAAGGAGGAAGGAGGAAACTGGGAGAGAGAAGGGAGAAAAGGCAAGACAAGGTAAAAGAAGAAAGGGTGGGGGCACAAGGTTAGTGGCATCCTTCCATGAAGGCTTCAGAGGCTTGTGCCTGCGATTCCATCTCAGCACCTGGTTATAAGCAGAGCCTGCATATAAAATGAAAAGTTACCAAAGCGCACCAGCCCGCAGGGGCTGATCTTCCTACTCACACTGAAGGGCAGAGTCAGCGGCACACCGGGTGGAGGGTTGTTGGCTGAAGCCTGAATTTCATCGAGAATAGTGTACAGAAATCCAACTTTTCCGGTATTCCTCAATGTGATCTCGGCCTCACAGACTTGATCAAAAGGCTTAGTGGGAGATAAGAGGAAAAGAGCAATATGAACACACAGGTGGGATTATGTGGTCAACTGGGAAGTATGTTGCCCATAAACCTTTCAATCCTTCCCTAACCTAGCATTAACCCTCTTCTTGGCAGTTGAGCAACACATGGCACTTCCAATGAAACACATGAGTGAATGAACATCGCACCCATGAAGCAGAGTGACACCCTTCTAACCCCATTGACTTCAAGGAGCACTGGGGCAGGTTACCTGAAGGACCGCCTATTCCCATCCAGATCTGCCCAGTTGCTAAGATCATCCAGGAAGGCTATCTCTCCATCCCTGCAGTACAACTAATAGGGACCTGAGAAAAAGCCTTCTCGGTGATAATGCCCAAATTTTGGAGCACTTCCTACTGAAGTCCAGGTTGCTCCTTCCTCGCTCTCCTTCCGTCTTCGGGTGAACGCATTCTTATTTTGAACAGCTTTTAACATCATAGCCAGCAGACATTCAGGTTTTATGAGTGGCACAGTATAATTTCATTATTTTTTGGTACTGTACTGGGTTTCATTACTGTATCGTGGTTATTGCATTATAGTGCATTTTATTGTATTTTGTAAGCCACCTTGAATACGATGATAGGTGGGGTAAAAATACTTGTAATAAAGACATGATTAAATAATTCAGCTTAGGATTCGGCTCTCCTGATCTCCTACAAGTAAGCATTTTCCATAAAGGCAGTTCTTCACATTCAAAGCAGTCCTCCAGTTGCCCGAGAGGGCATCTACATGCCCCTCAGCATAAGGAAAACGAATACATATGAACAGAAATTTCTCTAAAAGATTGAAGGTGTCATTCTCTGTGCCCCATATTCCATCTTGGGGGCATGTCCATATCATGCCGCTCACCCAATGAGTCCATTATTTATGTCATCGTCTGATTTTAAGATGGAGGTTGGAGCTGGTTGTTAATTGCATTCAACTGGTACTTTAAAATGTTGTTTATTGTTCATAATTTAATGTGATTGTTCTATTGGTTGTACACTGCCCAGAGTCCTTTGGGGATTGGGCAGTATATTAAATCTGATAACTAACTAACAAATATAGACAGACAGACAGACAGACAGACAGACAGACAGACAGACAGACAGACAGACAGACAGACAGACAGACAGACAGACAGACAGACAGACAGACAGACAGACAGACAGGAATGAGGTTATTTCTATGTGTGCAGAGATGCGCAGTTCCAGGGAACTGGCCAAATCTTTCTAACATTAATAAAAATATCTGCAGAAGTTTTACTTAAGCAGGACTGTCAACATTTGCCTCATGTTTTGTACAGGGCAACCACCGGTAGAAACAGTGTGGCATGTCTGCATGTATCCATACTCGAGTGCAGTATTTCTGTACACAGTGTTTCAGCTTTGTAGAAGGTATTGAGGTGGCACCTTTAGAAACTCCTGGTTGGGGAAACAGCTGGGATGACTCTGGGCATCTTTGCTTGAGAACAGGAGGGCAGTATGGAATATGCTGCAACAGGAGGTGGTGATGGCCACTAACCTGGATAGCTTTAAAAAGGGCTTGGACAGATTTATGGAGGAGACTTTCTGGTTGCCGCAGTAGCACTTTGGTGACACAGTGCAGTCTAGCACAACTCTGATAATAAGACGTCAATTATATGATAAATGTTGAAAGCCTGCATAGAAATATTTGTAACAATGGCATGTTGAATGATTGTAGCTTAACAGCTAATTTCTATGTCTGTCTGGTTTCAGCAAAGCAGGCCTAGCCATTATGAGGAATTTCTCCCAGGAAGCAAGCCAAACCTGCATTTATTATTATTATATATCCTCCCTGAGGTAGCTGTTAGTGAAACTAATGTACACATCTGGCTGGAGTGACCATGTTTGATGAGTTATTGTTGGTGCATTATTGCTTATAAAAATACGTTTTTAAATGGTTGTACTGTAATTATCTCTTTACATTATAAAGGACTACCATCCCAATTGAAATAGTAGGGAACTAGTTTCTTAGTTAAACAATTCTAAATGCTAATAGTTAAGGTTTTTGGTCTCTTCCTTGGTATATCACAACCCTTTATGGGAGTTTCATGATTTGGAGTTTACTATAAACACAGTGTGGTTTGAGTTATCTTGTGTTTGATCATCTTGTTATTGATTCGCAGTGAGACAACTGTTGCACTGGATTAAACTCTTAATTAAGGTCTTTATGATTACAGTTTAATTTTGACCAGGCTTGTCACAGTTGTAATTGTACTTCGATTCTCCCATCCATGTTGCCAGTAATTTGTCACCTTAGAGAGTTCAAGCTGTCGAGCGCCAGTGTCGTGGGCTCCCCAGCCAGGCTTCCTCAGATGAGGAATACTGGCATGACTTCATCAGAGTCTCAGCTGGCCGAATCTCCAGAGCCACAGTTGGTTGAGTCCCATGAGCAGCCAGAAGTCACACAGGTGGAAGACAGGGCTGGCCCAAGCCAAGAACAGGAGGACAGGGCAGACAGTCCTCCCGGATCACCTGTTTCTGTGAGGCAGCTCAGACATCGTGGTCGTCAGGTGCTCCGTGCCAAAAGTCACAGCGCCCGTTTGGAGGCCCAGAGACACCGAAGGGACAGGTGTGAGCCAGCTGAGGATTCAGACTGAGCAGGAATGCAGGCTTATAAGAGGCAGTTGCGAAAGTAAGAGTTGCAGGAGCAACTTTGGGAAACAGCCTGCAGAGCCTGCTCTTGGATTGAACGTTTTTGATTTGTGAACCGAGACCGGATAGAGTCTGACCTGCCCCTTACTTGGTTTGTACAGCTTGCACTGAACCGCTTTTCCTGAGGGCTTGTAGTAAGCCCTCTCTCTGCCTGCTTCTGCTAGCCAGCTGTAACCTGAAACTCCTGTGCCCTCAGCAGGCCACAACACCCAGCACCACCTGGGGTTCCCCTTCCCAGGGTCTGAGGAGACCTTCCTCCTGCCTCAGACAGGGTGTCTGGGTGCAGCCCTTCCCCAAGGCTAACAAGTCCTGAGTAAAGCCATAGCTACACGGGAGTATCCTCTCTGGCTGTCCATGCCCTCACCCCTTTTACTCCCTTCCCCCGATCTGCATTTCATCCCTGCCCCTTCCCCCGGCTCTTTCCTCAGAGCCTTTAAGAGACCTTATCCAGCCCACCTGCTCCCCCTCTCCTTCCTGGCCAGGCTTGGCCCCGCCTCTTCCCTGTTACTGTTCCAAGAGGGCAGAGGTCCCAGTTGGGCTTCTGGGTCTGGTCCAGGTCTCTTGTTGAAGGCTAAGGCTCCTGGTGTGGTGTTGGGCTATGTCTGGGCACAGCTCAGCCTGCCTCTCCTGCCACTGTGCAACCTTTGGAGCCCAGACAGCCACAGGTCCAGGGCAGGGCTCTTCCCTTCAAGTTGCCTTTCTCCGCAGAGTCTGTCCACCTCCCCCACACCCATCCTCCCCGCCGCCATATGCATCCCCAGGATCTGGGTAAGCCTTTCTCCTTGGTCTTCTCCTAGGTCTTCTGGGCCTTCTCCCAGTTGGGGCAGGAGTCTGGAGGCAGGGTCCCGGACACAGGATTGACACAATTGCCCACAAAAACAGAATACTCAGTACCTTTGCCCAAAAAACAACACCCCTCTTGAAATTGGGAAAGGCTGCCAAAAAAGCAGAGCTTGTGCAGGGGAGTTTTGTGATGGACGGTGTCGACGGTGTCAGAGCAACAGATGGTACTGTCTGAGTGATATATTGAAAAGAACCTTGGGAGTTGACTGCACAGATCGCAATCCCAGTGGCAACCAGGGTGTACGTACCTGGAACCCATAGTTAATCTCCTTGTTGTCAAATGCATAACTGACATGAGAGGCCTCACCACGGAGCAGGATCTCGTAGGTGGGGCCGCCTTCCACTTCGCAAACTGCTTTGACGCAGGCCACAATGTCGGCGTGGCCATAGAAAGTGAATGTCATTTGCTGAGCTTCCCCTGGCTGCAGAATCCCATACAGGGGAAGGATGTCAAACACCTGGTTGGGAGGGAGATGGGCGGATGTTACTCATAAGCACGAGCAGGAATCCAAAAAGATGTGTCTCATTGAAACCTTCTCACCACTTGTGCAATCAGTGCTCCTATGATCATGGTGGTTGCAGAATTGTCACAGAAGACAGAAGACTAATGGACTTAGACTTCTTCCAAGCAAAACCAAAGAACAAAGATTATTCTAATCTGGTATGCTACATATTAGGTTGTGGTTGGTTTTTCGGGCTGTGTGGCTGGGGTCTGGTGGATCTTGTTCCTAAAGTTTCGCCTGCATCTGTGGCTGGCATCTTCAGGGTGTATCACAGAGGGAAGTGTCCCTCTGTGATATACCTCTGAAGATGCCAGCCACAGATGCAGGCGAAACGTTAGGAACAAGATGCACCAGACCACAGCCACACAGCCCGGAAAACCCACCACAACCAGTTGAATCTGGCTGTGAAAACCTTCGACAATACATTCTACACATTATGAGGATTAATTGCATTCATAATATTTCCAAGTTTCATCAGCCCAAGTTCAGATAGATGAGGACTGAAATTGGGGTGTCTGCCTGATTGAGGTTTCTGCTGTGAGAGTGATGCCTAGTGCCGATCGGGCTGATTGTTGTCTCCTGCCAAGGGGAAGCATGACACCTGTGCAACTGTTGAGCTGTCCTCTACCTTCAAGGCAAGCAATCAAGGTTCTGATAAGCCCCAGCTGGTACGAGGGAGTGGCAATCTGCTCTGTCCCACTCCCACAGGGAGAGATCTGTCAATGGAGACAAATTGAATGCATATCCCATCTCTGCCTCTATGAAGCCTGTGGCTTGGATTGCGTGGAGTTTGGAATATATTTATTTACTTATTTAAAATATTTATACCCTTCCTTATCACTACAAAATTGAGGAACCTAACAAACAGCAAAAGCTGCAAGGACATAAACAGTAGAAGCATCCAGCAACAAGTTAAACCCAATGCACACCATGAACAACATGGGCAAAACCTGTCTAGCCTCCATCATACCCACTCTGAGAAAGAACAGAAAGACCTGCTGAATGTGACAAGTGAAGGCATTTGCTCTAGTACATCTTAGTTTTACCCACATTTGCTTGATAACTTCCAGCACTAGAGGGGAGGGGAGGATGTGTCAGAAGTAGGCACTTCCACAATCCATTAGGTCGGGGGTGACCAACTCTGGCGCTTCAGATGTCCATGGATTACAATTCCCATCAGCCCCTGCAGTTGGGGCTGATGGGAATTGTACTCTATGAACATCTGAAGTGCCAGAGTTGGACACCCCTGCCACAGATTATGAATCACAGGAAAAGTGCAACCAGAGCTTCTCACAAAGAACAGACAGCATGGGAGATGTTTTTTCCTGAGGTTTCTCAGTAATGCCTAAGACTGTCTCTAAAGTAATAATTAAGACATACCAAATCAGAGTTTAATTCACATTAGATAATCTTTCCTAAATCTGCTTGAACTATGGAAACACATACCCAGGGACCTCAGCGAAAAGGTACTCCTCTTCTCTCTGTGCTTGAGGACCCTCACGGCATCTGTAGGGTTGCCTTTAGCACAACATCCGAGGTTTTCAGATATGCAAGCCATGGGATGTCTTTCTCCTCAATGCACATGATCTCCATGGACACTGGGAGAAATAGGCTTTAAAGAGGGCAAACCATCCTCCAAGTACTCATCAAAAATTCTCTATGTTGGGATTTAATCTACAATTGGAAGGGGGGACATCAGGGTGTATCCTACCCCTATCCCAACAATTCACTGAGCAAAATTTGTATATTCATTCATTAATTCATTTAAATATTTGTGCTGCACTTTTCCTTTTGACTCAAGTTTGAAGCCTTCATACAATCTCCAACCCAAGCAGCTTTACCACTGGAGGAAGAACCATGGCAGTTGATGAAAAGCTGCTAACGTAGAAGAAAGGCTACTTGGAGGATGGGTGGATTGATCTCATCATTTTTTGAGTGTGAATTCTAATGTAACAGAATTTCACTACCTTTCCTAATTATTAGTTTCAGATGGGTTAGATGACATCCTGAGAAAGAACTAACATAGATGAATCCTACTCACACAATCTAAGGACAAGACAGGTAGGCAAAGGGGAGGAAGAGGCGGAGATCCAGGACTTTATATCAAGAGATTCACAGCAGATGAATGTGAGAGGACACATCATTACAAAGAAGTGCTAAGATCAGAGGAAATGTTCCTTACTTCTTCCACGCTTGTTGTATGATGCTCCTTGGGCGCTTTCTTGTTCTCTTCCTGATTCTTTTTTAGAAGAATTCTTTCCACTTCATCAGCACTTGGCGAGGTCTAGAAAAAAAGACCAACACATTCATGGTCCCACTTGAATGAAAATGCATCTTACTTTGGAGGTTTCAGATATACAAAACCTTCACCTTTAGGGTTTTTTTAAATTCTCTCTCTTTGCAGAGAATGGATTTGGGGAGGGGGGGGTCAATTGCTCTCGCACCAAACCATGCCTTAGAAATGCAAATAGAAAGCCTAGCCAGAGAGAATGAAGTGGTTAGGCTGCACCTTCTTTCTTTCTTTCTTTCTTTCTTTCTTTCTTTCTTTCTTTCTTTCTTTCTTTCTTTCTTTCTTTCTTTCTTTCTTTCTTTCTTTCTTTCTTTCTTTCTTTCTTTCTTTCTTTCTTTCTTTCTTTCTGTCTGTCTGTCTGTCTGTCTGTCTGTCTGTCTGTCTGTCTGTCTGTCTGTCTGTCTGTCTGTTTTCTTAAACTTTTATACCGCCCCATCCCCGAGGGGCTCTGGGCGGTATACAACACAAGGGATAACAATGTAGAATAACTATCAGGAAAGTAACACCCAACTGGAAACAGAGATCTAGAAAACAGACAATACTATCTTAAGGAGAGTTACTCCAGTCTAAGCCTATTCATTTCAGTGGGTTTGGCTAGATCAGGGGTCTGTAACCTGTGGCTCTCCAGATGTTCATGGACTACAATTCCCATTAGCCCCTGTAATTCTGTATAGGATTACACTGTAAAGGTGCTACGCAGACTTCAGGAAAAAGCTTCTTTCAGGGGTGGGCAGACTGAGATAATAAAACTCTTATCCCCAGAGGGGAGGATCTCTGATTCCCTCCAGGCAGATAAAGCTCTCACCTGGACTCCTGCTAAAGGCAGCAATTGTCTGAATAAATGGCAGGCATGAACAAAAACCTCAAGGTAATGGGGACCTTTTATAACCACTGTAACTTCTAAGTGAAGGAGGGTCCCTTAGAATAATATCAGCTAGGACATGTACAGAGTGAGGGACAGAGGAATTGCATGTTTACACTTTTCTTTTGGATGCCTTGCTCAACGTTTTGCATACTGAGAGTATGTGTATGTCAATCTTATGGTTAATAAATGTTTTATAACTTTCAATGCTGGCAACTGTTTTCAGTACCACTTAGACCAGTACCATTTGAACACACTATTTCAAAATGAGCACCAAGAGGGGGCTGTCAACTGGCTAATCCCCTACTGGTGCGTAATGCAGTACGTTGTTCCTGCAGTGAACAGACACTGGGTACTAGGAGACAGCAGCATGAGGTGAGTCCATAGAATTACACTGTAAGGAAGGGAAGCTTAAGGAGGGAAGGACATTATCAATTGCACCTCTCAACGGATAATTCCTACAAAGCCTGAGTAATGGGAAGGAGTAAACAAAAAGAGGGAGAGAAAAGTCCCTCCATGGGTTGGGAAAGATGAGTATGTGGCACATACTAGATTCTGGTCTGCTGCTAAAGCTGAAAGGCCCCAGAGGGCAAGATGGAAAAGAGCAGAGCCTTCAGGTCCGTGAGGCTGTTCCACCACAGTATTCATGGCTACAATTAGATGATAGAGAACACTGTGAGTAAAATTTATGGGCAAAAGAGACAACTCAGGAACTGGACAAGACCAATGGTCCACACATGGATTCTTTTATGTTTTGATAGGTTATCACAGAATTGTATCGTAACTGGGGTTATTTTTTACTGATGGAATTGAGGGTATTTTTGGCTCATTCCGCATATGCAGAATAATGCACTTTCAAACTGCTTTCAGTGCTCTTTGAAGCAGTGCGGAATAGCAAAATCCACTTGCAAACAATTGTGAAAGTGGTTTGAAAACGCATTATTTTGCCTGTGCGGAAGGGGCCCTTGAGAGAATTGACACTTTCACTGGCTCCATAAACAGGCTATGCCAAGTAGGCACAGGGTTTCCTGCGGAAGGCTCCCCTAATTCATGCCTGCAACAGTTAAGACTTTGAAACCTCTTTAACAAACAGAACATTTTGTGACCAAAAGAAAGAAAACAGGAAATAGAGTGACTCAGTTGGGGATAACATCTGCTGCTAGAAGCCATGGGAGGCAGAAGATCACTATTGGATTCCAGTCACTGGTCAGAATGCTTCAGTGGGTAAAAATGTCCCTCCATTCCACTGATCAAAAGTCCTCCATTTCTTTGTCCAGCAGTGAACACAGGATCACTGGGAAGATTTGTGATATTGCTGTTCTTTACTGGGCAATGGAGAAGGCTCAGACAGGAAGAACCCAGGTGCTATTGCCAAGCACTCTTACCTTTCTCTCTGAACTCTCATTCCCAGTATCTGAAAGTTGTCTAACAGAAGTCTCATCTTCACCTATACAGGTCTCAGTTTCTTCTATAGCCTCATATCTGGAAATGGAAAACAAAGACTGGGATACAAATGTGCTTAACAGTACTCACAACATGAACTCTGGTTAACCTCCCAGATAGACTGCTGCTTGGCACCTTTCCAGCCTCTGAGCAGAATCTCTAGAAGTTATCTTGAACTCCCTTGCACTGCCAGGTGCCTTCCAATATATGCAGGCAGCTTGCCTTCAGGTCAGCTGTAGTCAGTGGGCAAGAACAAGTGGAAAAGCCAAGCCATTATACATGGAACACTTACCTTGGGCCTCTTAGCTGCACAGTGGGGCTGAAGTGGGGTCTCCTTGCATTTCTCTGTTTACACATGAGGAGCCAGCCCCCAGCCTGCAGCACAGCTTTTATGCTGAACTCTGCTAGGTCTCTAGTTCTCCTGGTTCTCTTAAATCTGCACATCAACAGCCTTGAAGGCACAGAGCTCATCACACCTGGGAGTCACAACACTAGAGCTGATATTCTCTCCCCCTCCCTTGCCCTCTGCACACATATACATGCACACACACTCTCGCTGCTGCTGCTGCTGCTGCTGTTGCAAGAAGAGATAGGCTTGTTTTAAAACAGAGTCTTTTTTGAAATAAAGTTTTAAAAGCTGTCCTGATAATCAGGGAGGGTGGAAGCAGAGCGGGGGAGGTGGGGGTGGAGCCAAAAAGACAACCTGCTTGCACTGTTCCTTGCACAAGTCCTCTCTGTTATTATTATATCAAAATATTGATCTTGATATATCAAGATATCGATCTCCCGATATAACAAAGAGAAGCAGGAAGGAACCAGCAGAATGGAGTGGGGCGAGGGGGAAAACGTGCAAAATGGTGCAAGGGAGTGGGAAGGCAGGCTGTGGGCAGAGCGAAGATGTCTGGGCCAAAGCTGTGCTCACTGTGCTATATTTTCCCATGCCTAGGGAACAGGGAGGAAAGGAACTGTGAAAAATCTGCGGGTGGGGACTGGAAATGGCAAGACAAGGGAATGGTGGTGGCAAAAGAGGCTATCCCCTCTTACATGCACTCCCTCAGGACATAGTCTCACTTTGTCTCACCTCATCCCAGAGCTGGCCTGTGGGCCTTTATACACTGCAAGAAGTTCCACATAGAAATATGCATGTAAAAGTAACTCATAAACAATCCCATCAGCTCTAATGATCAAACAGGCAGTGCACTGTAGTAGGGTGAGAGTGTTGGACTTGGGTACAAACCTTCACTCAGCCATGAAGCTCACAAGGCAACTTTGGACCAGATACTATTTCTCTGCTTGGCAGAGTTGTGATCTGCACAAAACAGACTGTTCCATGAATACCTCCCTGGTAGAAGGGAGGAATCCTGATGTCATTGATAAATACCTCTCTTCTGTCTCTCTCCTGCTTTTCCCACTGTCCAGTTCTTTGTGCCTCTGCAAACCTTTGCTCTCCATTCTACATAGCACACTGTATAAAAGCAAGAGCAAGGTTCCCAGGGAATTGTCAGTACCCCTAGCCCAGAAAAGAACCACAGTTTCTGTGCGAAAGCACAGAGGGATTCCTTGGTGAGTCAAGAAACTTGGTTCTGGCCTTCAATGTCTCTGGGAAATCAAACTGCCCAGCCTGCCAAGGCATTAACACAGTACTGATGGCTCTTATACAAACCTCTCAGAGTCTTCACTCTCACGTGGGGATGCTTGAGACTGCTGTAGGACTTGGTACTCCATTGTGGGTTTCTGTTCATTAAGAGGTGAGGTCCCTCTGGGACTGAATCTGAAAAAATCCAACATCATTTTGTAAGTGAGAAATCTCCCCTGTCCCATCACAGAATCTCCGTTGGTGCCTTCCAGCCTTCCTCCTAGCTTTCATCTTAACAATGGTAATTTGCGCCGAGAGCAAGGGGCCCATGAGAATCATGGGCTTGGAAAAAAATATTTTGATGCCGCAAGAAGAATCTGAAGATTTGAGCAGAGCAACTGCCTCTTCACAGGCCTCTGTCCAGGCCTCCCGTTAAGAATAGGGCAATAGCACGATTATAGCAAATGAAAACAGAAGATAACCAGTTGCTCCCATTCTTGTCTCACATGCAGACAGGGATCCCAGCTACTTCCCTGTTACAGATATCTTATGTCTCAATCTGGTTTAGCCCATCCCAGTCTTTCATTGGAGTGGTGTGGTCCTTGCAGCTAAGGGTCAGCTCCAACAATCTTCCTTGCCCCCTCTTCAGAATTATCAGACACATTAGTTTATCTCTAATTAATGGTATGCCTTGCCGTTAACAGCCCTTGTGTCAAATACCATGGCAAATAAATAACTTGTGCAGCCTACTGGTTAAAGTTTTTCCTTTTCCCCCTTTCTTTTTCATCCCAGCCTCCCTTGATCCTTGACTCAGTTGGAGGGGGTAATCCTTAAGAGGGGTTCTGGCTTAGGTTTTCTTTTTTTAATCTTTTAGACAGAGGGAGGCATCTCATCTCTAGTCTCAAGAGCTCATATATGTCTCTATACCAATCTGCTCTAAAGAGTAGAGGTAAAGTAAAGTAATGGTAAAGGGGACCTGTTTCCTTAATCTCTCCCTTAGTCAAAATTGCTGTCCTACTTTAGGAAGGGACTGTAGTATAACTAAGGTCTGCTTCTACTGCCCGTCCCATTTGCAATGAAGAAGACTTTATTTACAGTCAATGACCAGATATCCATTTGCAATGAGACAGATGTAATGGGGGTTGAAATGGTGGATCTCTTAAAGGATATTGCGTTTCCCACTTTTGATGGGGTTGAGCTGACTCTTGATGACTACATTAAGAGACTTGTGATTATACTGTATCCAGAACTGCAGCAGCAAGCACAATAGTAAACACTGCAGCAAAAGCAGTTGCAAAAAATGCTTTCTTCCAACTCTAGCCCACAAGATGGCCCTCAGACTTGACTCAGATTATCTGGTGACCCAGATCCATACCATTGTAACATCAAGTGTAGTGTAGTGGTTAAAAGCAGGTGGATTCAAATCTGGAGAACTGGGTTTGATTTCCCCACTCCTCCACATAAGCAGAAGACTCTTATTTGGTAAACCAGATTTGCTTCCGCACTCCTACATTACTACTGGGTGATCCTGGGCTAGCCACAGTTCTTTGGAACTCTCTCAGCCTCACCCACAACATGTCTGTTTTGGGGAGGGGAAGGGAAAGGAGTTTGTAAGCCACCTTGAGACTCCTTACAGGAGACTCCAAACTTCTCCTCCTCCTCCATCAAGACTAGTTTACTGTAATGCACTCTACATAGGTCTCCCCTCAAAGGTTTCAGGTCTCCTTTAGATTTCTGTTTGCTTTCAGATTCCTGTAGCCCAAACACTATTACACTGTTCATTGTTGTCCCATCCTGTTGACTGTATTTAATTCACACTGTGTAATCCACCTTAAATCTTAGCAAGAAAGGCAGACTAAAAATAATGTAAATAAATAAATGGGGTCCTGCTTATTTGCTGTTCTGTTCTTCGCTGACTCTGGTGCTTTGACTGTCTACCTGCCGGGGAAAACATTTTCCTCAGCAAATGTCTATGGGGATGATTTTCTTAAGTACAAATACCTACTAACTCCTCTGGCTGGTAGCTGTCACTTAGATTGTCTGTTGATAATCCCTACTTTCTGCCCCTCCTGTACTTTTATCATCTCTTCTTGTGCTACGTGTGAAAAATGGATAGCAAGGTGTCAAAGTAACAGCCAGATGCTGAACGCTGAATGCTGCCAGAGATTAGCAATTGTTGCAGCTTTTAGCAATCAGATGTGGCATATCAAAGACATGCAAGAAAAAGGGAGAATCTAGGTCAGATTTTCATCAGTCAGTTTCCATGTGCATATCCTAACGCCCTAGCCATTTTTGGATGAGTAACTGTCTTTTAGAGGTACCATTTTACTCCAGAATATATTGGCCCTCTGCCACTCTCTCAGAAACTTTACAAGACTGCTCTTCTAGTGACATGCAAGAGAGACAGCACCTGCCAATGTGTGGGAAGCAGGGAGTGCTATGAAATTCCTTCCCCCCAATAATTCTGGGCAGTTTTGCCAAACCACCACAAGGTGTCTCTATTGCAAAACTCAATTGGCTGCGTTGTGTGGAACCTCAAAGCTGATTTTCAGCACGAGCGGCGACGTTCTCAAGTGAGCAAGACTGGCTGTTCTCACACCTGTTGAGAAAAAAACAGCATTCCCAAACATTCACTCTTTACAAACACCACAGGAAGACAACTTTGCATTGTGGTCTTGGTGCTTCCTGTGTAGCAGTTCAATACACAACCTAGGAGAATTTCTTTACACCACTGAAAGCATTTCTTTTTGGATTGCTACAGTGGCAGTGGGCAACCCTTCCAATGTTCATGCTATTATGTACTGTGTGGAAAGAGGGGGGGGGGGTTGCCTGCAAACAGGTTTGTTAAATCCCCACAGATGGATCCTCTGAAAACACTACAGACATTTTGTACATTCCCCAAGAGCTGAGGCACCAGCCAAGCAAGTCAAGCGGCTACTGGGGCCATCACAGTGGGAGGAGAGCATTATCATGGGAGGTGACAGTCATAGCTTGCATCACCTTCCAAACTTGACCTGCCACCGCCTAGGTGCAAGCAAAGCTCCAGAGGCAGCAGCAGCACCACTGGGATTCATCTTCTGCCAGCCAGTGGTGACACAGGAAGAAGAAAGTTAGCTCTACTGCTTGCCAGGCCACCTCTTGGGTGCTGTGGGCTGCTGGCAGCACTCCTGGATTTTTTTAAATTCTAGGCTAGCAGAGTGGAAGCAGATGGCTAATAACCATAAGGTGTGGCTTATGTGCCTTCCAAATCTACACTGCCATTAAGAACATAAGAACGAGCCTACTGGATCAGACCATCTAGTCCAGCACTCTGCTACTCACAGTGGCCCACCAGATGCCTTTGGGAGCTCACATGCAGGATGTGAAAGCAATGGCCTTCTGCTGCTGCTGCTGCTGCTGCTGCTGCTGCTGCTCCTCCTCCTCCTCCTCCTGAGCACCTGGTCTGCTAAGGCATTTGTACTCTCAGATCAAGGAGGATCAAGATTGATAGCCATAGATCGACTTCTCCTCCATAAATCTGTCCAAGCCCCTTTTAAAGCTAATGCTAGGACCAGCAAAATACTTTGAACCCACCCAGAAGCAAGCCTAATACTCTATGCAGGGAATCTGGAAGGCTGCTCAGTATGCTATACTTCCTGTCTGAAACAATACTACTCATCTGGGAAGCCACAGGTAAAATGCATTAGGTAACCAGGCTGTCTCAACTCTGGGTATGAAGATTAAATAGCAACCTCACACAGGGCAAGGGCATCTTCCACATCAAGCACACTAAAAATGCAGTCCTCATCACAGTGACACCCTGCACCAAAGGATGTAACTCTGCTTAGGACTGCACTATAAGATTGATACTATTTCCCCAACATGTACCATCCCCCAAGCGGCAGGAATGTCTGATTTTGGGCCAACAAGGTTTTCCCTATCTTTGTTGTACATTGCACTGATGATGAAGAACTCTTCCTTGGTCTGACTGAACACAATGTATAAAGTAACTGACTGCTATATCTCATTGTAGATTTTTTTCCCCACACAGACGGATACCAGAACCTAGCTAGATACATGCTGGTATTTTTGTCAGCTATATAACTCTCTCCAAGGCTGACGTTTTGTTCTTTAGCCTACCCAAGCAGGATATGTTTTGAACAAGACATAAAACATTGCCCAAGAAGGCCATCGAAGGGGCTCACTAAAGCCTACTGTAGAACCAAATCTTGTAATCAACATTCCATTAATCTCCACACAGTCTTGCTTCTCATTCACACAGTTTCTCCACAAATGGTAGAAGTCTTCCTCATCTGGGTTTATTCTGATCTACAGGCTCCAAAGCTACAATCTCCTGTAAATATTTTCTTTCACCCTTACAGAGAGGGCAGCTGATATCATCAACTTGCCAGTTCTTTGCCACTACACTGAAGAGAAGTCACAGTCCAACGTTATAACCCAGATCGACTACTTTACAATCTCTCAACAATCGGCTACTTTATGATCTCTCAAAAGTTTATATTTGGAAATAAGTTCTTACAGGCTGATTTCCTTATAAACACTCTGATATCAAGGAAGAGGGAGGAGGTAGGCCTACATGAGAAAAGTTTGTTGGTATATTTACTGTTCTATGGGGGAAACAGTAAACATCTTAATAAAAAGACCTTCTTGTACAGTACTTGGATGGTACACCACCAAGGTTGCTACACGGAGGAAGCAATGGCAGATCACCTCCAAACATCTCTTGCCTTGAGAACTCCAGAACATCACCATAAATTGGCTGCAACCTTACATCAGTTTTCCAACACCGATGAAACTTTACCAATGTATAGGTAACATGCACTACTTTTTAAAAAATATCTAGTTTGGAGCAACATACCCTAGTGACCACCAGGCCAGTACTATGTGCCATTAAGGCATCTATGTGCCATTAAAGGGGCCAGTGCTGCCCCTTTAGCCTTTTATTTTAGATTTTTTTAAAAAATAAATAAAAATGCATGTAATTGTTTTGGGGAATTCAATTAGCTTGTTAGCCCCTTTGATATCCTATCAACTTGACTTTGCCTGCAGCCTAATTGAGCTGTTATCCCAGATATGGTGACTCTCCCCACCTCTCCCACCCACCCAGCCACACAAATACAGACCCCCGGTAGAAAGCCCTGGGCAACAGAAAAACAACATACGGTAACTTGCTGTTCTTGTCTCCTGAACATCTATTCAGCAAAAACAACAGGGTCTGAACAGAGGTCAAAAATGCATTTCAAGCAATATGTTTTTACATAGTATGGCTTTGGGCAAAGAGGATAAAGCTGCATTGTAGTCACAGGAAACATATACATCATACCTTTGTTACAAAGCAGCACAAAAAGCACAGCTGCAAAGGTGCTAAGAAAAAGAGAGGCAAGGTTTTGGAAAGCTCGGAAAGGGCCCAGAAAATAGAGCTCACTTCATTACCACGACCACATATTATGAAAAGGGGCAACGAGAAAGGTCACCTTTGGTCAGAGAAGTCCCATCAGACAAACCCCTTTCAGTATGCAGACAGAAATGAGAATGGAAAGTGTTGGCAGTCATTTATAAATTGATATGGCTGGGCTTGGCCAGCCAGAGAACACGTTCCAAAAATCTGAAATCAAAGATTCATCAACAGTCAACGACACTATTATCCCTGACTATGCAATCTAGTGAATATGTCCCACCCTCCTGCCAGTACTCAGGCTTATGTAAATGGGGAATTGATGGGGAATTAATTCAAGTTTATGTAGGAAGTCTGGAAAATAACTTTTGTATATGCAGATCACACAAAAACATTTAAAGAGCCAGACATTGCCTGGAGCACAATATGTCCTCAAGGGACTTGCAGAATCCACGCTATAGCCCCTACCACAAAGAATAGAGGGGGGAAGTCAAGGTTCAGAATAAAAACTCCCCTTGCCAATCTATCTACACCACTGAGAACCTACAACGCTTTTGGAGTAGACACCTACCTCAGCAAAGCTACACAGTAGTCATTATTACATTAGGATTTCCACTGCAAAGCGATCATTGCTGTAAGCAATTAGAGAGATGCAGAAGATGCTTTGTGTTGATGCTTCCTGGAGCCCTCCCCAAGATCCAATCCGATTCTTTCTGGCTACTTTTCTACTTGTGAACAGGCCCTTTAGTTAGATAACTAACTGGATAACATTTTTTGTGAGGCAGTAAACTCTCTTTATTCAGGGCAGCAGTGGCTTAGTGGTTCAGAGAAGGTGTACTTTAATCTGGAGGAACCGGGTTTGATTCCCCGCTCTGCCACCTGAGCTGTGGAGGCTTATCTGGGGAATTCAGATTAGCCTGTACACTCCCACACAAGCCAGCTGGGTGACCTTGGGCTAGTCACAGTTCTTTGGAGCTCTCTCAGCTGCACCTGCCTCACAGGGTGTTTGTTGTGGGGGGGGGGGGGGGGAAAAGGAGTTTGTAAGCCACTTTGAGTCTCCTTACAGGAAAGGGGGATATAAATACAAACTCTTCTTCTTCTCCTCCTCCTCTCTTCTTCTCTCATGTAAAAAACCCAAGAAAAGCAGCAACACTGACAGCCATAAACCCAGAGTTTGCTCACTTCCCTTGACACTGCTGGCATACGGCCTGGCAAATCAGAAGCAAAGCCTGATGGCAGCAGTGAGCTCTGACTACATCAAGTACCACCCTCTGTGATCTACACTATGGGTCTTCACCATACCATACCAAAACTGCTTTCCTGCGATGAGTGAAACAAACAGAACTTAAGGAATGCACTCTGATGACATATTTGTGCTGGGATTCTTGGTTGGGTTCCCCCTCCCACCACCACTGTTCTCCTCATTACTTCGATTACTTTTGGAAGGGTGGAGGTGTTCATCAGACTTCACGGGCAATGAACATCCTTGCCTCGAGGAGCATATAGCTCAGCACGTAATGCAGATATTAACGTTAATTGACAAGAAGGGCTGAATGAGGAACTCATTTGGTGCTGAAGAACTCTGATGCCTTCTTCTACGCTTTGGGGTAAAATTTCCTTTGTTATCATGACCTTTTGACTCCTTTGTTATCATGAGCAGCAGAATGAATGCAATGGGGCAGGATATTATTTATAAAATGTATCAGCTGCCAATCCAAATGTTCAAGATGGCTAACAAACAGTATTAATCCCCTTCCAGTATCCCCCACTCCCCAAACTCCAATACTGAAAACACTCAGCAAATCAAAGCTGTGTGAAGGTATGACTAAACTTCAAAGAGCCAATATGAATGAATGCACTTTGTATTTCATGGTGAAGAACAGGAAAGAAGAATACAGCCAGAAATCTGCTGCTAAATCATTCCTTGGCCTTCAGGGCTGATATGGAAAACCAACTAGGATATTGCCAAAGTGGCACTTTCAGCCTTCTGCTTTGAGTCCCACAAAACAGACATTACCAGCAAAGAATAAAATGGAGTTGAAGGCTTAAATCTCCACTTCCTTAAGTACTACAGTCCCCATCTGATTGGACCAGACACCATGTGCCTGAAAACAGTTTAAAGAATTGCTGGAAGTCCCATACACAGAATTCAAGTGCATGGCTGGTTTGGCACACAGATAAGTTGCAAGGGAGTGCTTCCTGACAATATGGGCAGCTGGGAAACAAAATAAGTTGAGAAAACAGGGATTTTGTGAGATTGTCTTCTCAGGAGGGTTTGTTGAACAAGTTAGAAAAATGGCTTGAATGTGGCCTGATCTGAAAGAAGGGTATTTTTCACAGATGGTGTGGGTAGCAGCAAACCCCCCGCCCCCAATCAGCAATTTTCAGACATTACTTTCAAAAGGGAAAAAGTGTTTGCCCAAGCAAAGCCAAGGGAAATCTTCCTAAACTTCTCATTCTGTCAGAAAAATGGTCAAACTAGATTGGCATGTCACTGCAGGGCACCTTTGCATTTTCCTTTCATATGATTACTGATTGGTTGGGATCACCAGGAATACAAGGAGGGGGGCACTGAAGCAGAAGCCAAGATGGGCATTGAACAGATGCAAACAAACAAACGCTAAATATTTGTAAGACTCACCCCTAGTTATAAAAAAGTTAGATATCCATGAGCCCTTATTTATTGCAAGAAGCTGTATGTAAGGTGCCGTCAAGTCACAGCTGACTTATGGTGACCCCATACGATATTCAAGGCATTTCTCTATTTTCTCCTCTTTCTCTTTGGATGGAAGATACACTACTGAGTAATAGTATGTGAGAACAAGATCTTGGGGTATGGGAGGACTGTAAGTTAAATATGAGCAGTTAGTGTGACGCAGCAACCAAAAAGGCCAACGTGATCTTGGGGAGTATCAATAGGGGCATAACATCCAGAATGCAAAAGGCGGGGGGGGGGGAGTTTTGCTCTGGGCACTATTTTCTGTAGATATGCCCCATGCTAGAGAGGGGCATTTACCAACCATCCCTCCCTGATATTTTTTTAACTCACGATCAAAAACACATTCTGAATTCTATGACCGAGCTATGATTCCAGAAGCCCAGCGTGTACAATCCACCATCCGCTTGCTGGGGCAACTCACCTGGCCCTGTCTCTAGAAAGGGTCAGACACTCTGCAGGACATGAAGGAAGATGCAGTCACTCTGCAAGAGATGGAGAAGGGCAAGTGCCAGGCTCCTCCCACTGCATTCGACCATTTTAGCTGAGCTACTTCAGGTTTTCTTTTAATCAAAGAAAAGAAGGCCACAACATCTATGACAAGAAATGCATACATATACTGTGCTCCAAAATCCCAGCAACTGGGAAGCAGAGCTCGCTTCCTCCTTCCCCATATGGCAGGCCAACCGGGCTTTTGTGTTACTTGCCTCTCTATTTATTTCTAGCTTCTAAAAATGGGTCATCATAATCCATCAGAGGCCTAATCGGCGTAGGCTTAGTAGTTCCATTAGTGCGCACTTCTGTTCACGCACCATGAAATAGAATTTTTGCAACATGGCTATTCAGTCTTTGAGTACACAGAGCTGTGCACATGGTGTATATGGGGGGGGGGGGGGCATCGTTCCAGATTAATGTATGCAGAGGAAGGGGCTGTTTCTTGTGTGAACACTACCAAAGGGGAAAGAAATGAAATGAAAGGTTAACACAGAATAATTAGATGAAAAACCATAAAAGTCACTGCCCTAATTATAAGGTCCAGAAATAAAGCAACATAAATTGCATTCTTCACCCCTAGCTGAAAAACAGATGTTAATCTGAATGACAATTAGTTGCTGTGATGAAAGGCACAGAGTGGATAGAATAGCAGTGACCTGATTTTCATCTACCAAACTGTCAGGCCACATTAGCTAGATGAAATTTTCTGAGACACAGAAATCATATCTGAGGAACTGGGCTTTTTTTTTTTCCCGGCCATTTAATGACCGAACGGAGGTGCCAACAGCTTGGACCTGCCTTCAAGGCTAGATGTTCTCTGCATTGTCAGGCGATGCTTTGCTAAAGGACCTGGCAAGACAACATGACCAATTAACACAAAGAGAAGGCGACACAAAACCAGACAGGACCAATGTCACTTCCAGAAGGTTCATGAGGAGTGCTGCAGAAAGGAAGGTCCATTCCTGAGATATGCTGGCTATGCACCTGTGCTTTCACAGGCAGGAGAAACTTCACAGAGTTTCTAAGAGACAGCAAGCCTATAACAGGGACAGAAAGTCTAAAGGCACGACTGGATTGTTATCTTTTAAAGAAAAGCCAGAAGAACGTTATGTGTGATGTTACATAATGGAGGATCGTGTAGAGAAGCAAGAGGGGAGACTTTCCTTCTGTGATTTCTAAGCAAGTGGAAATAAGCAAGGGGCTTGGGGGGATCTTGTTTGTGTTTCATGATCAGACCATGCCTTTCATGTCCCTGAAACTATTCTCTCCTCCCCAGGGATCTCCAGGCATCCTCCATCATCATCATCATCATCATCATCATCATCATCATCATCATCATCATCATCATCATCATCATCATCATCATCATCATCATCATCATCATCATCTTTATTTACAGTCAACAGACCCATAAAAACATATTAAGAGAGCTAATAATTTATCAAGTTTAAAATACAGGCATCCTATATCCACTTTGTGACCAGTGTCCTGCTCATGCCAAGAGTCTCTTGAGGCACCATGGCACGCCTCTTTGTTACAATGATGCTGAGAGCTACCATCTCCTCACACTTTTCCGTTCTAGACCTACAGAGCTCCATCCTACTGAGCTCCCTCCCCTGTTGCTGGCACTTGCTTCTCCAGGTAAGAATCAGAATAAAAGGCAACTGCAGCTGCTGTGAAAATGCTGCCTGAGACATTCTCTTATTACTGTCTAGTGGCAAAGCCACCTGGTTCTTTTATCTCCTCCATCTTATATTAGGTGTAGAGATGTTTGGGGATCTCCTTGACTGCTATGAATTGCATGAAAGGGACAATGACACTCAGCACCTGAAAAGAAATGCTGAGCGTTGTCCAGGATCAACTTCTTTAATGAGATGCTGTGGTGTCCCTCAATGGTCCTTTTTTCTCCCAAATGGCCTCCTCACTGGGTCAAGCTCCTGCTTTCCTAGGGAAATCGTTTATTGATGTTATTCAGAATGTCAGCCCATCAATGCAGAGGTTATGTCTGCTGTGTTCCCGAGGCGCTGTGGAAAATCCGTTTGCAATTGTAATTAAATAATTGCAACGAAGCCGGCTTCAGGGAAACTATCAGCACGGGTCCATGTATTCATGCAGAAATATAGCTTTATTTATTTAGAACATTTTTATGTTGCCTGTCCACCCGATCAGGATGCACAATGCAGGGAACATTAAAAATGTTAAAACATCTAAACAATTAAAATGCAGTTAAAATATAAAATTCGGTTAAAAAACCATAAACAAACTACACCAGAAGGACAGTTATTGCTGATATGCCAGATGAAACATACAAACAAAGTCTTCACCTACTGGCAAAACACAGCAATAGAGGGTGACGGACAAATCTCCCTGCAGAGGGAATTTCAAAGTTTTAGTGCAGGGGTGGCAATGCCAGATGTTCATGGACTACAATTCCCATCAGCCCCTGCCAGCATGGCCAATTGTAGTCCATGAACATCTGGCCCACCATAGGCTGGCCATCCCTGTTTTAGTGCCATGACAGAGAAGGTCCTTTCTCAGGTTGCCACTTATCTAGCCTCAGATGGCAGAGGCAACTGAGGTAGGCCTCCAAGGATGACCGGAGTGAGTGAATAGGTTCATACAGGAGAAGAGGGGGTCCTTAAGATATGTTGGTCCTTGGCCATATAGGCCTTTAAAAGTCAATACCAGCACCTTGAAATTGAGTCCAGAAGCCAACTAGAAGCCAGTAAAGAGGGAAACAAGACTGTAGTCATATGATTCCTATGACCCACTCACTATGGCCACAGCATTCTGTACCAACTTTAGCTTACAGACAGTCTTGAAGGGCAGCTGCGCGGAAGCAATTTAGTATCGATTGTAGAAGTACATGCACCAGAGTGGAAAGATTCTTCCTGTCCAGGAAGGGCTGCCACAGGCTTACCAGCCACCCCTGGCCATCAATGCTACCTGTTTATCCAACAGGAGGCCTGGATCCAGGAGCATTCCCAGCTACAAACCTGCTCATATAGGTAGAATGCAACCACATCCAGCACAGAGGATAACCCATTACCTAGGTTAGACCTTCCCCCACTAGTAACACCTCTAATCAATCAATCAATCAATCAATCAATCAATCAATCAATCAATCAATCAATCAATCTATCTATCTATCTATCTATCTATCTATCTATCTATCTATCTATCTATCTATCTATCTATCTATCTATCTATCTATCTATCTATCTATCTATCTATCAATTTGGTTTTATATACCGCCCCATCC
The DNA here is from genome assembly GCF_021028975.2 of Sphaerodactylus townsendi. NCBI lineage: Eukaryota > Metazoa > Chordata > Lepidosauria > Squamata > Sphaerodactylidae > Sphaerodactylus > Sphaerodactylus townsendi. The sequence goes on from NC_059438.1 coordinate 27,929,872, forward strand.
CAAAAGGGCTCAGGGTGGTGTACAACACAAGCTTCACTACAAAAAACAACCAGACCCAACCCCCAAAACAGGTGGAGCAAATGGCTAGTACAAATAAGTAATTTACAAATAAATAGTACACAGGCTATAGAAACTACAAATAAATAGTACAAATAAATAGTACACAAATAAATAGTACACAGGCTATAGAAACTAAAAATCCATTAAAACAACAGTTAATACAATAAAACGGCATCCAGCAAAAGTCTTAATTTAAAACCCTCCCAGAGAGAGAAGAACGATGGGTCCCACTGATGTTAAGAGACCCCTGGTACAATAAAAACAGGATTTTGATAGGATGTTAGCTGTTATCCATTCCAAAACTGTCTCCAGGGATCTGCTCATGGTTTCCACAGTTTTTCTGGGATATGCTGGTACTGCAAATAGAGCTGAACATCATCTGCATAATGAAGGCAGATCAACTAGATGACCTCTCCCAGCAGCTTTACACAGATGTTGAAAAGTAGGGAGGCAAGAAGGAACCTTGGGGAACCCCAAAGGCCAAGGGGCAGAGCAGCAGTCATCACCACACTCTGAAACTATCCTCAAGGTAGGACTGGAACCACCACAGAATAGTGTCATCCAGTCCCAAAAGATCCTTTTGATACTGATTGGCATTATCAAAAGCTGCCAAAGGGGTCCCAGAAAATTAACAGGGTCACATTCCCTCTCTCTATTTCTTGGCACATGTCATTCACCAGGACTACCAAGGCCATTTCAGACCCATAACCACACCTGAAAACAGACTGAGTCCCATTCCCAAATATTTCTATCGAAATCATGCTCTCTCAAATTAAAAAGCCACAAAAGCAGTTCCAGGACATTTAAGGCAGGTGTGATATGTTGGACTGTAGCCCTATAGCAAATAATGAATGATCGTAGGTAACACATTGCTCCCACAGAAGTCTGAGACACTAACAGACCAATCCAGATGGGGAAGTCAGATCATCCCATGGAGGCAGAAGAGGCAGATTTGCGCTCCCTGGGGCATTTATCCTGGTGAAGGGGCAAATATGCCAGTGGGCAGCTTCTGCATTTGTCTTGGATGCTCGGATGCAGCGCTGACCATCGCGTCAGAACTCCTGCACTCCACCAGCCCCACTGGCACAGAGGGCAGCAGGGGGGATTCCCAGGGGTGGAGCCAACGTTAGCAGCTTCTACCCCAGGATTGCGGGAAAGTCCAAGGCAGCCTAGGCCTTGGACTTACCCCGCCCTTTTCAGTGGCATAAGTCCATTGAGCCCTTTGGACAGCTTTCTGGTGGCATTGGGGTTTATTGGGTTTTCCTCCTTCCCCCCACTGCTGAAAGGGTCTCTGGAGGTGGTGGGACTGCACTGCAGCAGGGCTCTGGATTGTGCTGGATTGAGCTGCTCACTTTTCAATGTGGCAGCTGCTGTGTTTTTGTTTTTAACTGAAAAGAATGTGTGATCAACTTTTATCATATTCTATCTTCTAAATTTTTGGCATTCCCCTAAGATTAAGACCTTCTGTATACAGATTATTTAGTATATTCTGAATGAACGTTTGGGATATGAAACCTCTCTGGATCATTAGATAATTCTGTTATGCCACTGGAAGAATACTGTAACTGGATATTGATCTTAAATTAACATTGAGCTCACTGACAGATATAAGAATACCGTGGAAACTCGGTTTACGATGACTTTGGATTTCGTCAGTTTCGGTTATCGTCAATCGTCACCAGTCGTTGTATTGCCTCGGTTTTTGTCAGTCGCCTTGGATTTTGTCGGCGTGCGAACGAAATCCGAGGCAACTTTTGCGTAACTAAGCTGTGTCGTTTGCATTGCACCTGCGCAAACAGCGTACCTCAGTTTTCATTGGTTTCAGTTTTCGTTGGGTATTTCCAAACGGATCACCAACAAAAACTGAGGTTCCACTGTAATAGCTGGGGAAAAAAATCAAGCCTTTCTCCTGATTTGTTGCTAAATGGTTGAAGTTTGTTTAAAGAATAGGTTTGTTGACAAAACTAACTGATTTTACACAGAAATCAAGGAAATGATCATGTACTGGAGACACATTTGTAGAAAGATGCAAGATGTTCATTATTTACTGGATTTTGGAACACTAAAACAATGGTTTATATATTTAAAAGATGCCTAAATTGTTATCTTTTTTTTCTTTATATATGCCCTTAAAATAAAAAGTCTAACAGTCTTCATAGTTACAAAAAAAACCATAATCTGCTAGGCCTCAAGATATGAGAAGGATGCTAAGCACCAACTTGAACAAGTTAGCTATAGAAGAAGAGTTTGGATTTATGCCGCCCCGCCCCCCCCTTCTCTCCTGTAAGGAGACTCAAGGTGGCTTACAAACTCCTTTCCCTTCCTCTTCCCACAACAGACATGTTGCAAGGTGGGTGGGGTTGAGAGAGTGCCAAAGAACTATGACTAGCTCAAGGTCACCCAGCAGGAATGTAGGAGTGGGGAAACAAATCTGGTTCACAAGATAAGACTCCGCCACTCACATGGAGGAGTGGAGAATCAAACCTGGTTCACCAGATTAGAGTCCACCTGCTCTTAACCACTACATCACAGAGATGATACCATTGCTGACTGGCCCAAGCCAGTACACTGGCTTTCTTTGGCTCAAAGCTATACATCAGTGACCACATATTCAAAAAAGGACAGCTGGAAATAGAAATTGGGACATGAGGTAATGTTACTCCTCTTACCTGATTTGGGTCCCAGGGGCACTCCGCAGAAAGGACCAGCAATATTTGACAACAAGAGGGCTGAAGTTGGTCATATTAACGTAGCGAACAACTTCTGTGTTATTCAAAATGCAGCCAAAATTCAGATCCATAGTTTCGAAGTCCAGGTTTGGGAAGCGCACTTCTCCCCGAAGGTTGACTTGGTCCATGTGAGGATGCTCAAGGTAACGTACAGTTAAGACTTCCTCTGCAACTCGATTATAAAGGTCATCTCTGTAAGTGGGGTCAAACCCGATACAAAGATGTTGTTCCCCATTAACGTCTACCGGTATAGGCTGAAATGGGAAACAATACGTTGAAAAACCACTATCTGAATTTTTCTCTAATCATAGTTCTTAAAGAAGTGCTTCTGTACAGACACCCATATAAGGCTATAAAAAGACCGCTAGGGCTGGGTATACACACAACCAACACCTTCAGTTGTAAGGCACTAAGAGAACCTATGCAAAAAGAAAGCTCTCGTACCTTGCAGGGTGCAGGGAGACATTGCTGTTGGCTATTGCAGAGAAGGAAGGGATATTGCAAGGACAGAAGGATGTTGACTGGCAAAGACGATACATTGTTTAAGTTCAAAGGCTCATACTGCATAGTCAAGGCCCCACCGGGGCTCTGGAGATAAAGCAAAAATACATACATGGTAAAAAAAGACAACAAAAAATAATATACCAAGGGATCTGATGCTGCCACATTGTAACCAGTGGTGGTGAACCTTTGGAACTCCAGATGTTATGGACTACAATTCCCATCAGCCGCTGCCAGCATGGCCAATTGGCCACGCTGGCAGAGGCTGATGGGAATTGTAGTCCATAACATCTGGAGTGCCAAAGGTTCGCCACCACGGTGATAGGCCATATAGTGATGGTTGTAGGTACATGCTTAAAAAATTTCTTGGGACACAAAGAAGCAAAATCTCTTGTATAAAATATCATCGCCAAGAAAGGTTCAATATCTAAAATAAGCGTCCTGACTAGAATTCTAGTTTTTAGCAGCTGCATATCTACCCAGATCCATTCAGTTTGTCTTTGTTGAAAGAGAAACCAGTACAGTATAATGGTAACTAACTGGGTGAAAAGGTGGAGGGTACAGAATTAAAGGGAGAATGGAGAGGAGAGGAGAGGAGAGGAGAGGAGAGGAGAGGAGAGGAGAGGAGGAGAGAGTGGAAGAGCTTGCCTCCCCTCAACCTCACCATTCCACTCCTGTGTCTTATATAATCATATGGTGGCCACAGATGTGTGGTGAAAAGATTTTGCATACTTGGAGCAAAAAATGACTCCAGGTGGGGTGGTGTCCCCCCAATAGCTCCACCTTGGCTGCCACCCTGCACTAGCACTTTCTAACATGCCAAAAGGCAGACTAATGGGCAACGCACTAACCTTTTCCACTTGGAATTTGATGGCTCTGGAGGAAATCTGTAGAACGGGTGCAATGAATTCGCAGATGACATCCACTGTCATGATACGCTCCTTCCCGGAGTGCTTCCCTATGATGGCATGGCATATCAGCCTTTCCTTCACCACCTACACATGCAAGGAGCACAGCTTATCATTGGAACCAAAACAGACATGGCCACACAGGTTTTATTCCACTGCTTTCAATGTATGCACATAAACATATGTGAGCGACATTTTTCCTCCATTGGAAACAATAGAGGCTGGTGGGGGCACCCACTTTTGGGGCTCATTCAATTGGACCCCCCCCCCCCCACCATCAAACTTGAAGATTCAAGTGATTCACAGCATGGTGTAGTGGTTCAGAATAGTGGATTCTAATCTGGAGAACTGGGTGTGATTCCCCCAGTTCTCCATATGAACTGGTTTCTTTTCACTGTTCCTCCACATGAAGTCTACCGGGTGACCTTGAGCCAGTCACAGTTCTCTCAGAACTCTTTCAGTCCCACTTACCTCACAAGGTGTCTGTTGTGGGAAGGGGAGGGAAGGTGGCTTACACTCTGAGACTCCTTAAAGGTGAGAAACAGTGGGGTACTAAGGGGAAAAAAGTTTCTGCAGCCCAAACACTGATTGTTATGAGTCCTCTTATTAGGAAGTTGACAACATAAGTATGTAATAAATCCACATTGCAGCACCTATCGCAATTGGTTTAGTAAACTGGCATAAATCTGCACAGGGTTTGCACTTTCTGGCAACTGTTCACGTCTGATCATTTCCATTTCGGTCAAGCATCTCTAAGAAGCCCTTTAATCCCATGAACTTTTGTTGGTACCTTGGCAAGTGCCTGTCACACAATCCAGCAATGAAGGAGTTAATTTTGTGCATGCTAATTAGTCAGTGAGGACAGAAGTCAGTGACCAGATAATTGACCCCTATTGGTCAAGCAGACCTGGCATGGGATACATGCAGGTCTGCATGTAGACAATGGGTATATATTCTTTGTTGCTCTCTGCACGTGCTCAGTGTGTGTGTAGTAGCTTATTAGCCATGTGATAGTCAAGCTGAGGGCTAGCTAATGACGCTAGGCAGTTAGAAAGATTTTTTCTTGTTTTGCATCCAAGTTCCCCTACCCTATCTTGTAGTTAGTAAACTTCATTTATAGTAAGCAACTGTCTCTGTCCCGTTATTGCAAACTCTGCATACGTAAGGAGTGTGATAGCCATATCACAATAAAAACAACATCAACTTTTTTATTTTGCCTGCCCCTCCCTTTGCATGGTGGTTATTCTAGTATCCCACCTACATCTCCAATGTACCTTAACTTAAACATTTTATTTTGGGTTATGTATAGAGCTACGTTTGGCTCTGAAGCTACAGAATGCAGACCCCTGTTGTTGCTTTTAAGGATATTCATTGATAGAATCAAAATGCAACTGAAACAGATCTAAAGGAGGAAATATATCATTTGCATATCTCTTTACCCTGGGAGTGTCAGAAGAGCCTTCCAGTATCATGTCCATGGACTTTCCTGGGGCCAGTTCCATCCTCAATGGCTGCAGTTTAAACACAGGCAACCGGGGATCAGGTTTTGGATGGGCACTCCTGTTCTTTGTGGCAGGCAGGGTCTTGTACTGGCAAAATGGGGGGAAACCCTCTGTCATCCAGTAAAGCTGATGGGTGCGACGTCCACGGTTTGTTACCTTGAAGCGATAGCAGCAAGGGTCCAAACTAGGAAACAGAGCAGAAAGATGTAGTGTGCAATCGTTCTTCCTGTGGCAGAGACATGTGGAATGCCTCCACATAGAACTCCAGGATCTAAAGGAAGAGTCCAAGGGGTATCTTTGCTCACAGATCAGGTTTTATTGGGCCTAGAACAACTGCTTTTTGCCTTAGGGCCATGATAACCTTCTCCCAGTCAGCTATGTTGGTTCTTCCTGCTGCCTTTGGTCCTCATCCACAGAGCTTATATCCCTCTCTGCCCCTCCCTCTTTTGGCACTCCTTTGGTGCTGGAAGCCTTGCATCATCCTAGGTGCTCTTAGACCCTCTCCCCTCGCTCTTGCAAGCAGCCAGCAGCCCATGTTCTCTGTTCCCACTGGCCATCAGTGATGGGTATATCCCAATTGGCGCAAGTGACCATAGCAAGGAGATATGCAAGAAACTAAAGGTAAATCCCATGCAGATGCTCCAAGCTGCAAAACATTAAGTCTAGCCATATCAGCATTAATGTCCTTTATTCACAACTCTGAGGTTAGAATTGCAAATTCAACATCTGTTTAGGTTGAGAATAAAGTCACAAGATATGTTGATGTGATGGTAAATGAACAATACATATTTCTTGAAGCGAGCTAGATACACAGAATGGCTCCCAGTATTTTCAGTTGCATGATTATGTAAATATTATGCTTTGACAGAAACAGTTATGTAGCTCGCCAACCAACTCTGGAGGCTGGAATACAAAGCCAGGGAAACAAGAGACCTCTTCTCACAATATTGCCAAAGTTGACTGAGGGGAGGTTCAATAGAAAAGCGCCAACTTTTTGTGTGGGAATAGGATAAAATGCTGAATTGTGCAATCATGGGTAGAGAATGGCAGGTCCTGGTATTACAGGTCCTGAGAATGCAATACAGACCAATATAAAAGAAAATATTTCTGACAGCACTTGATTCCGTGCAGATTTTTAACAATCTACAAGACCAGTTGGCAATAACTTTCTGGAAGCATGGGAAGGCATCAGCAAACTACAAATACATGTCCCATTATTTAACAGTTCTGGAGAAAGAGCATTTTAGAAATTAATTAAATAACAGGACATAAAATATTAATGGAGCCTAAAACCATATGCTGGGATTTTTTTTACAAGACTGTTCCGCACTATATCAAAGGTGATATTGCACTTTAAAAAAATTGCTAACAAGTGGTATAATTGTATGAACCTGAATTTTAGAACACAGATAAGTATGGCAGAAAGCCAAATTGTGAGACAGTGCAGTTAGAAGATGGTGGTCAACAGAAGCTGGTCTTTGCAGCTAACTGGAAGTCCTCCATGTCTTTCACAAAAGGAAATTTGGGCTCAGTGCTGATATACATATATACACACATACACAACTGTGCCTGTCCAGTATCAACTAAGAATGGTGACAGCTTGAAATATAGTTGTTGTTTCAAATGTTGTGGGTTAAGGTGTTTTTTTTCTATCGTCACGTATGTTCAAATTATTCTTAAAAAAATTTAAAAGCCTGAGCAAAATATATCACAACTATGGATGCCCTTGCCAAAGTTTTCCTCACTCAGTCATTCATAAAATATGGAGTGCTCTCAGAACCATACTTCAATTTCAGCAGATGGAATAAATATCAGGTCAAAACAACAGTTACACAAATAGTTACAGCAGAGGTTGTGACTCAGGATGGTCAGAAAAAAACTCAATTTCAATGGGCATTGGCCTCCTTAGGACAGCACTGTAAATCTCCATGACTGCTGGAGTAACCATAATATATGTTAGACCTGATTGCATCTGGTACACACTGACAACGCATTATTTTAAGAACTAAAGGTTTCCAAGCAGCCTGAACTACTTCTATGCGAAACAGATGATTAAGAACCAGACACCTGCAGCTAAAAAACCCTTAGAATGCTGCATGCGCTAGGTTAGAGCACTGACAACGATCACACTGGCTTACCTGAAGTGGGGTCCCAGATCGATGGCTGGAGCAAAGGGCTTGTCAGTGACAATGGTGGTACCAATGCCAGTGGCCTGGATTGGGACGATATAGGAAATGCTGTTCTCCACGGCCAGGTGGACTTTGTCCTGGACTTGCACAGTATCATCCAGGTGTGCTATCAGAGTGATTGATATCTCAGACTCTGGAGGAACTACTCCCTTACAGGGCTCAATCCTCCACAGAGAATTACTGCGGGCCTGAAACAAAATACATAAGCTCATTTTAGTCTCAGTTTCTCATGTGAGCCAGTGGGCTCACCAGCAAAGGAAGCTGCCTCCCCTCCCACCACCGTCCTGAACTTGAGGAGGCTATCAGTGTCCCACTAGTCTGGAACACCTCCCTCTGGGCAGGAGGGTGACACTGGCAGAAGCCAACTGTGTTCTCTGTGCATGCACAGTATTTTCAAGAAGACCCTTGGCTAGAACAGGGCTGTCATGGAACTGCACTGCAGCACGTTATTTCAGTACTCATTATAGTGCCAGACGAAAGGTTGTTATTGTCTGACACCTTACAGACAGGGGCCCAAGACATTTTGTCATGGATGAGGCTGAGATTTGAACCAGGCATTTTCTGGCTCCTAGAGTCTGTTCTTTGTGCATTTTGATAAATCAGTAACAGAGGCTCCCAGTTTGCTGATAGGGAATGAGTATGTCATGGCCCAGCAGAGCTTAGTTGAGGAATTAGACACTGGCATCACAGCCTCAGTCAGGCACAAGCACAGAAGACCCTCAGCCCTCCAGTTCTAGATGAGATGCAGGGGACCCCAGGCTGACATGCCCTCCCCTCACTTCCCTCTGAACCCTGCGAGCAACGCAGAAGAAAGCTGTGCAGTGACTTTCATGAGAGAAGATGCAGCGTTCGTTTGGCTGCTCAGCATCGGCCAGGTCTCAACTATGATGGAGAATGCTTGCACAAGCCAGTCTGATGCATAAACCATGTGCAGAGTATCTCTAATTGCCAGGTGAGAGACTGGCTTTAAAAAAGCCAAGGGAAGAGCTGCCATGTGGTAGCAACGTCTCTCCTACGTGCCTGTACCACTTGCTGTGCTCCAGTTCCTGGTTGCTTGCCTCCCATCCTGACTTCAGCTTGTGTTCGGCTTCTGCTTGCTGTCTCCTGACCTGATCTTGGCTTGTACTCTTGTGACAGAGAGCAAGTGAGGATGGATACACCTCAATCAAGGTTTTTCACGAATGTTTTTAGAAATACCTTGTTCCTGTTACCGAGAGTTGTAATTCACACCAGTACATCTTAACTCCCATCACTATATTACACAGGATAGAAGAACTGGCCACATATGCAGGCAGAAGTGAAGGAGGGGAAAGAAATATCAGCTAAATGAAGGTCTGGTGGACATCAAAATTTACTTGCTTGGTCATTCATATGAAGATGGTTCCCATTCTTTTACGAAAGGTTTCCACAAGTTTACTAGTTGCTCCGCCCACATTTTTTTTTTTTGTTACGAAAGAATTCCATACTCACCATCTGTGCCTTGAATGGTGCAGGAATAACAGATTGATTGGAAAGGTAGAGCATCATGGAGGCATCCTTTAAGACCTGGATGTTGCCAAAATCTAGATTAGAAGGATGCACATAAACAACCGGCCCTTCTCCAAAGGTCACCAGATCAATTGCCTGCTCCAAGGAACAACAGGAAAAAAGAACAGAGATTGAAAAGTCAGCACATCACTGTCTTTAGCAGCAAGCATATTTCTTTTGAGTCAGTAAGCATGAAAGGGACTTAGGAAAAGACTTCTGAAGGGAACTGGGATACACCAACGATCTTCCTGTTGCAAACTTTTGATTCAACCTCAGATGCTCACTGGCTGGACAGGACAGACTTTTGCAACACCCACTTTTAAATCCTGAAGCTTTAGTTTGCTATAAATATTGCTGATAGACTTCCACTTAAGAGTCATACTACATCCATTTATTAAAATAAATCCCAGCCTAATACCTCCTAAGACATCCAACAATAGTTTAAAGACAAATACAGCTATTTCAAACAAGAATGCAAAAACAGGAAACAACAGCAAGCCAGCAGCTTCAACAGGCCAATGACAGCTTATGTTCTGCTTACTCTCAGTAGTATCCAAAACACTCTGCTGTTTATAAATCTCTGAAAGGTAAGTAAGGATATGTGGCCAGGCAGGCCTCTTGTGGGACAGTATTCCATTTGCTAAGTGGCTAAGGATTGTTTATTCAAATATAAGTGAGCCAGCAATGTACCTGCAAAATACTTTATCAGTACTTTATGGATATTTTTGGCTCCCCCAAATATATCAGGAAATTTTCAGGATATTGATTCCAGGGCCAAAACCAGATGGGCCCAATGGATCCTAGATTCAAGCTTTGACTTGTGTCTTGTCTAGTCTTGGATTTAGCCTACCTGGGGGGAAATCATGATTGGTGATGAACCAGGCGCTAATTTAATCAGTTCATAAAGCAACAGTCCATCTTTTGACAGGAATTAATGCTTCCATCATATTACATGTGTAAAGAGTCTTATAACCTGAGTCTCACATACCTCCCTCTGTGTACAAACATGTACATCAAATCTGTTTTCTATTTTGTACCCTTCCACAGGGAGATAAAATCAGAAGGAGTCTGTTCCAGGATTTTTTCGGTGGTAGCTTCACCATTCTAGAAGGGGCCTGTATTTAGGGTTAAGGTATATAAGGGTTTATTATTTCCAAGGGCCTTTTGATGATTTGATAATCTTGATGTAACTGTTGATCTGGATAGAGGCAGAGTTTATCAAACAATAACATGTGTCTGGCTGGATCGGACCAGTGGTCCAACATCCTTTTCACACAGTGGCCAACCAGCTGAATTGAAGGGCTAACAACAACAAAAAAAACCACAGAGGCCCAGAACTCCTGCTGATGTTGCGTTTTACTGCCTCAAAATATGGAGGCCTTCTTTAGACATCATGGCTACCAGCCATGGATGGACCTTTTCTCTATCAGTCAATCTAACCCCCTGTTAAAGTCATCTGTGCTTGTGACCATCATTATATCCTTGGGTAGTGAATTCCAGTTTTAATTACATATTGAGTGAAGACATACTTCTTTTTGTCCTGAATATGTGACCCATCAACTTCATTGGGTCCTCTTGAGTTCTAGTGTTATGGGGGAAAGGGCAAGGAGTGCCCTATATTCACTTTCTCTACCCCGTGTCTAATTTTATAAACCTCTGTAATGTCACAACTTAGCTTATCTTTTTTAATAGACTGAGAAGTCCCAGACTGTCTAGCTTTTTCTCATAGGAAAGGTGCTCCAAACCATAAATCATCTTGGTTGTCCACTTCTGTACATTTGCAGTTCTGCAACATCTTTTTTGAGGTATAGCTACCTGAACTTTACACTGTATTTCATCTGTGTCCACAATAGAGCTATACATGAATACTGGCCATTTTATCATCTTTCCTATTGTCTTTCACTGTTGCCACATACTGAGTTGACAATTGATTGTACAGTGATGTTTTTGTTTTTAAAGTACATGCTGTGGCATGTTTGGTAAATTGCCTTGGGCACGGCATGCTGGGAAAGGCAGCTCATCAATTCTTCCAGAGGGAACCCCTGCTGTTTTGTCCTGGTTTGAAATCTTGACAAATCCTATTGCTAAGTAGTCTGTCTCACAATACATCAATTAGCATGTGAGCTCCCAAAGGCACCTGGTGGGCCACTGCGAGTAGCAGAGAGCTGGACTAGATGGACTTTGGTCTGATCCAGCTGGCTTGTTCTTATGTTCTTATGTTCTAGCACAACCACCATGGAAATGACTGAAACTACTGGCCAGACCAGTGAGGCAATGGAGACAGTGGCCCCTTCTGCACATGCAGAATAACGCACTTTCAATCCACTTTCAATCAATTTTTGCAGCAGGATTTTACTGTGCTGAATAGCAAAATCCACTTGCAAACTATTGTGAAAGCGGATTGAAAGTGCATTATTCTGCATGTGCGGAAGGGGCCTTTGGGTTAGTAAAGTTGGAGACGAAGCTTCTGCTTGCTCCAGCCAAAGGTGATCACTGCTATTGCAGCCCATTAGCCCAAGGGTCAGTCCCTCAAAGGAAACAAATGGTTATGGGTTGTTCTTGAGAGGGCAGAAGAGATTCCACAATGACAGAAAGGACTGCAAGAACAGACATTAAGGCCGAGGAGGCTCATCACCCAGTAAGACTAAAATGGCTGCCTTGTCAGATAGGCCCAATTTTTCTCTCCAATTTTGTCCCTTGTGTGTTAGGTCATTTATTTCCACTGTGGTGCCAAATTAAGTCCTGGATCAATGAAATTCTTTCCTGGGTTCCTGTCTTGGATTACAGGCATTGGGGAAAGCTGCTTTTCCAAAATCAAAGAAGGTCAGTCAGTTGTTGAACTGAGTCACTTCTCTTAAAGAACTCCATCTCTCCTGGTGGGCATTAATTGTGATAAGCTGCAGGAGCAGCTGCACCTCCAACGGCTTGGAGGGTCACCCGGAGTTTGTAATGCTAATATCTTCCGTGATATGAGCAAGCCATTTAGTTATTCATAGAGCTATAGCAAAAATCTCTTGTGTGGGAAAGCACTGGCCACTGGTCCTGCCCAGTGATGGCTGTGAATAAAGTGAAATTGTTTCTGGTTGTTGTGGGTTTTCCAGGCTGTGTGGCCGTGGTCTGGCAGATCTTGTTCCTAACGTTTTGTCCGCATCTGTGGCTGGCATCTTCAGAGGTGTATCACAAAGAGAGGTGTGCTACACATCGGAAAGCCCACAACAACCAATTGAGTCCAGCCATGAAAGCCTTCAACAATACATTGAAATTATTTAATTTTTCAAGGTCATGCCCATAAAATAAAAGAGGGAAGAAGATGGAGATAGCCCTTATCCTAGTGTGAATTCTCAGATGCAAGTCTGAATTAAGCATTCAGTGGAGCAGCTTTCAAAGAGAGGTTTAGTGCCTCAGATGTAACGTCCTGAGCCAATCATGCATACATGGCAAAGGTGTGAGCCAGTTCCAGGTTTTAAAAGGCCAGGACAGAAAACTCACAGGACCCACTCTCTTCTTTGACCTGGCACCAGCTCCCTATACATGCTCTCCTTCCCCACACCTGCACACTTTCACCTGCCTGTGTTCCTTAACCTGCCCACTTGCAAACTCTCCCACTGCCTATGCTCAGCACCTCCTACACCCGTTTTCCCAGAGGAAAAGTGTAAATAGCTGGGAGTATGGTGGGGCACTAGCAAATGAGTGAGTGGTGGGTTCAACTGCAGGGACCCTTGCCAGAAGCCCTGGGACCTGATGCCTCCTCAGGGTATGCTCAGGCATGTGGGACTGCTTTCCAAATACAGTGCTTTCAGAAACCAGAACGTTAACATTTGTTTCAAGATGGTTTCAGAAGCTCTCCAACCCAACTGGAGTTTTCACAGTGCTCTTTCCAGCTGCTCCTATGTGTCGACTATTAAGATGGTACATCATGCAATCTGGGTGAATCCACATCTTCTTCCCTCTTCCAATAACTTTTCTGACGCACCTGCTGATGTGCATTCAGTTCATTTTGACCAAGAAAGTAACCTTGGTAGAAAACCTGAGCATATATATTTTTTGGAAGACTTACTATTGAGCTTTGCCGCAGGCAGTTCAGACTGATAGATTCCACTCACCAGAGGTGGGTCTTTACTCCCAAAAACAGCCATGCGGGCTGTGGCTTCCTGCTGCCCCATCTCCTGGACTTCCAGAGCAACGGGGATCTCAACCACGGCATGAGGCGCAATGATGCCACATGGTGCAGGACTGGAATATAGGATTGGTGTGTCCTTTTTATATTCCTAGATGGAGAGAAAAGCATCACAACCAGCCTTCACAACTGTGCCTAGCGCTTTTCGCTTGCAAAGCTTGAAAATGCTGGGGGGAAGAATAAGGACTAATAAAAGGAAACACTTTTTCACACAACGCGTTTGATGTTTGGAATATGCTGCCACAGGAGGTGGTGACAGCCACTAACCTGGATAGCTTTAAAAGGGGCTTGGACAGATTTATGGAGGAGAAGTCGATCTATGGCTACCAATCTTGATCCTCCTTAATCTGAGATTCCAAATGCCTTAGCAGACCAGGAGCTGAGGAGGAGGAGGAGGAGGAGGAGGAGGAGGAGGAGGAGGAGCAGCAGCAGCAGCAGCAGCAGCAGCAGCAGCAGCAGCAGCAGCAGCAGCAGCAGCAGCAGCAGCAGCAGCAGCAGCAGCAGCAGCAGCAGCCCATTGCTTTCACATCCTGCCTGTGAGCTCCCCAAGGAATGTGGTGGGCCACTGCGAGTGCTGGACTAGATGGACTCGGGTCAGATCCAGCAGGCTCTTTCTTATGTTCTTAAAGCTGTTAACACTTGCAAAGGTCCAGTGAATAAAGCTATCCAGTTTTGTAAGGCTTCTGAGAGTCACTTTTGAAGAAGAAGCTCAGCTTGCGGTGCCACAAGACTACTCTTCTCATTGAACCCTTTTCCAGAATTCCTTGTAAGGTTTCATAAGCTTAAGAACTTAAAAGACATTCAACAGCAGGAAATGCAAGCATGTGGAGCCAGGAAAATGTTATTATGGGTCTTGCCATTTTTCTTCTCTTGTCCCTGCCCTAATGAGGTGGTCACCACCCTCAACACATTTACTGTACTAGAACATGTCGTGATGCTAGAGGACCAGCCTGGCACCCTAAGTTCAGTCTGGAGCTAAAATACCCCAGCACACATAACTGTATGGCAGCATGGTTAGAAAAGGCACAGACCTGGGGGAGGAGGCCATAGCACCCTGGCAGGTCGCTGTCATTAATGACACACACCACTTGCTGGTAGGGGAACTTCAGGAAACAACGTCCAAAATTCACGGTGGGATCAGCCACTCGCAGGTCAGGTGTGATGCATCTAGTCAATCAAGTGAAGCACATAAACAGAGAAAGAGACATTTCAGGGCAGAGCATCATGCAGTTGACACTGTCAGGTGGAGCCTTATCACCCACAGGACAAACTCTGACTTTAAACCCTCCCCCTAAAATCAGACACAAAATGAAGCTGTTACAGCTTTCAATCCACAGATCTTCCATCTCCACCAGTAAGTGCCCAAGGAACAGGGAGATTTCTCACCCTGAAACCTTGTTAGCAGCTTATAGTTTTCTTGAGAATCAGGGATGTCTCCTGGCAGCTTAAAGACTAGCATATCTACTGTGGCAGAATCTTTCATCACCTGCATGAAGTGTAACATTTTGTGAAGAAAGTGTACCGGTATATATTCTTTTAAATTTACTTACGGATAAATTTGTCTTGTATATTGAGTCTTTTATGAGGCAACTAGGTTTTGTTAGGTTGTTTACAATGCAACTGTGTGGCCTCACTAAAGTCATAAACTGTGTTTATGTTTAGTTTAAGTAGTGTTATTCTTTAGATAATGGAATTGGCTTTTACAGGCTATGTTCTAAACCAGACCGATAGGGCTTAACTGCCAAGAATGCTCAGGTGGGGGTCATCTCCTTCAACACCTAGAAGATCCGAGTCTATCCGACACCCAATTGGTTAATTACTGATCAAATGGTCTAGATGAGCCAATTCTATAAAACCCCTGACACCATTCTAAAGAGATTCATTCATAAGGATACTTCTTTAGGTTTTCTCATTGATGTTCTTGCAATTCTTCTGCCTTAGGCTGGATAGCCTTGTTTGGTATTGTTTTTTATACCTAGAACTCTCTAGCGCTGAGAGAGAACTGGTTTTATTATTTCTTTTCCTTTCCTTTTGATAACATTTTAAAATCTCAGCTGTTTGAGAGAGTATCTGGATAAAGGTTTTGGTGCGTTACTGGTAAGGCTTTGGGTAACCTTTTCACACATTTAGCAGAGGAGGTGTGTGCGTACATGTGTAGATGTGCATGAATCAAAAGCAGGAAAGCAAAATCCCAGGATTCCAAAGTTGCATCCACACAACAAGGGTTCTTGGTTTTACCTTCGCTGCTGCAAATGCAGACATGCAAACATTGTTTTGTTACATTATCTGCAGAGGACAGAAGATCACTAGATCTTGTTTCGCAAACAAGTGGTCCAAACCAATTTCAACTGCACTGATTGTTCTTTTAACTGGATTTTGATTTTACCTGTGCCCTGTATAGGAGAGAAATACAGGTATTGTACATATAGTTATATTTCACTCCCATGGAGCAAGGTAACACACCAGGTCTGGAAATCCTCTGTGAAAAAAAAATGTAACACTGATGGGGTTCTGGGCTGGAGTTCTTCTGCACTTCTTCAAAGGAAAGCCAGAACTGGCTCTTTGCTTTGTGGAAGAAGGAAGAGGGCAAAAGGAAATAAATAAGTGTACAGAATGATGATGACGACGACGACGACGAAGATGAAGACGAAGACGACGACTTTACTTACGGTCAGTGACTAAATATTACAGAATGAAGACCTTGGGGTTTATGCTGGGAATTGCTGCTTTAGCTAGGGAAGCTTGAACACTCGCTGTTTTGGCTCATGTCCTATTTGCCAGTTACGAACAGGGAACTTTTGACAAAATTCATCAATTTATTGACCTGTTAATGACGATTCAAGCAGGTTTCACCGCAATCTTTACAAACAGTGTGATCAGTTGTTTGTATTTTGACACAGCCCAACTGAGTTCTATTTCACTTCCCTCCTTACTGAGACGCTAAGCAGACAATTCTTTAAACAGGCAGCTAAATCACTCACAAATAATATAATTTAGTCATTGATATAGGCCAAGTTTAAAAACATCCTGCTGTTCAATGTTTGTGTAAGTAGATTCTTAAAGACATTCACGTCTGCTCATTTGTTTGCAGAGGCAGCATTTTTGCACATGAGCAGTTTGGGTAAACACCTGGAACAAACCTATTCAGTGGGCTCATGAGTCATTCAGCGCCAAACAGAAAAGACCTAATCATCAGCTCGTGCCTGATTGTCCCTTGCTGTGGCCGTAAAGCACACATGACGCGAAATGCACATGATGTCTTAGCAACATCCCCAAGTCCCCCTCCCCATGTCCAAGCACGTGTGTTTGGAATAACTCTTCCCCACTCCCTCCCCACCTTTGGTGCCCTCCCCTCCCTCTGTTGCCTCCTTTGGGCCAATTTTTGGGCTGTGAGCTCCTTGGGGCAGGAACCCATTTTCTTGTATTCTGTGAGGTCCCAAGTCCAGGGACAGCACTGTACGAACAAAGAAAGCCATTGGCTCATAAAAAACATGTCCCACAATATATTGGTGAGCTTTTAAAATGCTGCAAGGCTGGATTATTTGGGGGAAATGGAGATTAACCCTTTCATCCTGAACTGATGTCTGATCTAAATCTAAAACAAGATCGACACAGACTTCAGAGAATAATCAGAACTGCAGAAAAAAACAATTGCTGCTAACCTGCCTTCCATTGAGGACCTGTATACTGCACGGGTCAAAAAAAGGGCTGTGAAAATATTTACTGACCCCTCGCATCCTGGACATAAACTGTTTCAACTCTTACCCTCTAAACGTCGCTACAGGCACTGCACACCAAGACAACTAGACATAAGAACAGTTTTTTCCCGAATGCCATCACTCTGTTAAACAAATAATTCCCTCGATAATGTTAAACTATTTATTATATACTTATTATATAATTACTGCACTACTTTTTTCATCATTCCTATTACCCATCTCCTCCCACTTATGACTGTATGACTATAGCCTGTGCTGACATTTCATTTTATTTTATGATTTTACATTTTATGTTTTTATTACTATTGATTGTTTCCTGATTGCTTACTAGACCTATATGACAATCATTAAGTGCTGTACCTTATGATTCTTGACAAATGTATTTTCTTTTATGTACACTGAGAGCATATGCACCGGAGACAAATTCCTTGTGTGTCCAATCACACTTGGCCAATAAAGATTCTATTCTATTCTATTCTATCTCTCCCAACCTATTATCTGCCATATATGGGGATGTGGGGGGGGGGGGGAGAAGTGGAGGGAAACACAGGTATTGTACGTGTAGTTGTATTATGCTCTCATGGAGCAAACTGCATCTTAGAACCTATTTTGATAAACAAACTGGCATGGAGCAAAGGGCTGAACAACCCTCTCCGCCCAACATCACAGTTCCAATCCAAATCATCACCACACTGCTGTTTTAATGCAAAACAAAATAATCCCACAGGAGATTGTAAACATGGGTCCACCACAATAGATTTAGCAAACTGCATCTGTAATTCAGCTCAGCTGCTCCATTACAGCAACGCTAAAGGGTCCAAAGGGTCTCAAAAACAAAAGCACCCCCTGACTCAGTGGCACACACCCCGTTTACTGCCTTGGAAGGGTGGCAGAGCAGGAGGCTCGTTGCACTGAAAAGATCCCTCTGGGCTGCTCCCCGCAGCCCACAGGTTCAGAGTCGCATCTGTTTCTCTTGTGCCTTTCAGAGCACAGCTGCTCCTATCTCCACATATTACGCTAAGTAGGCAGTCTCCACACCGACTGTCAGTCAGACGTATCCAGCTGATGGGTCTGCCTCATGTCACCGTCACGAACACCACTCATTCATTCCGTGGCACAGCAAGGCTTCACTTTTCTCAGTCTCAAGGGGTCTCGTCCCAGTTCCAACTGGAGTGGGGGCAGCCATCATAGTCCGTTACAGCAAAAGCAAAAAGGAACCTAAAGGCTAATAGAATTATTGAAGAATAAGCTTTTGCACCCTAAAGACGACTTCATCGGCTACATCAAGCGAACCTTTGGCCAGAAGGAGATAAAATATACTCCAGGACAAAAAAAGGGGAAACTTCAATGAGGAATTACTGGATTATAACCGATCGGTAGGTTTGATTATATCAACAAGAAATTGTATCAACTAGAAAAATTTGACCACAGGTGTCAAAGTCGTGGCCCTCCAGATGTTACGGACCACAGTTCCCATCATCCCCTGCAAGCATGATGCTGGCAGAGGATGATGAGAACTGTTGTCCATAACATTTGGAGGGCCGCAAGTTGGACACCTATGCCTTAGCCACACCAGGTGTTAAACTGTTTTAACATACCTAGGTTAACTTATTTATCATCAATTACAGCTGTCAGGGATGTGCTTTTCTTATACTCTCTTAAGCTTTGTATAAAAATGTTGCAGACTGTGGCTTTTACATTTCATGGCCTTTTATCCCTACACTTTTCAGTCACTGGCATCTCCAGCCACAAGGATCAGGAAGAAAGCAATGGGGAAGACCTCTTCCTGGGACCCTGAATAGTCACTGCCAGTCTGAGTAGATGGTACTGACCAGTGCTGGGATTCAGCTGGTTCGCACCACTTCAGCAGAACCGGTTGTTAAAATAGTGCTTGCAAACAACCAGTTGTTAAATTATTTGAATCCCATCACCGGAACCGGTTGTTAAATTATTTGAATCCCACCACTGGTACTGATCTTGATGGACTGAGGGTCTGAGTAAGTATAAGGCAGATTCAAGTGTGTTTAAAAAAAAAGCAGTGAAAAGCGTAATGAAAGAGTTATGCCCAATCATGAAGGGGGTGAGGCAGGGACAAAACTGGAGCAACTGCCAAGACTTCACAACAGTTGCCGCCTCCCATTTGCAGAGCAAGGCAGTTCAGGAGGCCATTGCAAGTTTAATTTCCCAACCCCCCCACCAGGTATTCTCAGTGGAGTCCTCGCAAGCTCCTCCATCTGTTCTGTGCTGCAATACACAGTTCATCGCCGTAAGTGCAGCAGTGACAGGGACAATACCTGGCTGTAATTAGAAGTGCCAGCACTTCCTCACCGATACCCTTCACATCGACCACCAGCGCCGTTTCATATTTCTTCACAGTGTTGGAACATAAGGTCACCTGCCGCAGGATGAGAAGTATTTTGGTTACAGGAGCAAAGTTACTGAATGCGGAGGAGCAGCATTTATTTTTGCCATCGAGGATTTATTTTTGCAAATTTCAGCACCCACCCTAAAGAATAGATCTCTTCCTAATCCTGAGAATTGAGTCAGGCTCATAAAACATAAGAAAAGCAACCTAGGGAAATTGGGGTTACAAAGAGAAGTATGCTAAGAAAAAAGCATATGACTAAGAACTGTGTCTGAGGGATGCTAATGAAGACATGAATTCTCAAACCACTTCGATCCAGTTCTAATTACAAACAAATCGTGACCCGTGGGCTAATTCCAATTGTATGAATCTTCATCCAAGTCAAAACCCAGATCTCAAGATGCCTTTGATGCTCACTGCTCACTGGGTGGTTCAGCCAATGAAACTGGCAATTCAGAAGCCAGCCCGCAATCCCACGATCCCACATGGGAGACGTATCAAGGAAAGCTACCTCCACTTTGGACTAGGAATTAAGTTCAGTGATCTCAGATTCCTCTTGTAGATCACAGGCCTCTTGGCTCATACTGCTTAATGAGGACGGTCACAAAAGGATAACTGGCAGATTCTGTTGTAATAGTTGAGCTCACCCAGAATTTCCATGGAAATCCACCCATACAGTCTTTTGAATTTAAGGGATGGCTTTGCCTCTTGATAAGAATATGTTTGCTTGAAGGATGATTCACATTCACATGTTGGCTACCAACAAAGATTGGAAGTGAATTCTGTGGTGGGAACTTAATTGCCAGGATATGACCCAATTCAGGGAGCTGGCATGTAAACCTCCCCACCCCTACCACCATTTCCCTGACATGAACAAGTCCCAAGGAGCCACTAGTTAACACGACGGAGGAAATTATGTATTGCTGTCTGTACATGTAACTTCCTCCATTAGGGCAAATGGCAGCTCCCCAAGACTGATTCTGTGGGGCTAATGGCAAGAGGAAGGAGAGGCTGAAGCAGCCTCTGCAGGGATGCCAGAGTCTCTATCTGACTCAGCTTGCAGGCACATGCCTGGGAAATAAGTTCCCAGCATAGAACTCACAGAAGGCACTCCTTGTGTCTGCAATGTGGACTTGTGCAATGGTGTAAATGGGCCCTTAGGGAGAGGCTGGTGTACTAAGAGGGAAAGGGAAATTTAACACAGATGGTGTCTGTTGACTGGGCAGAGAAAGACAGACAGCAGGTGGGTTATAATAACTTACAAGAGGTGATCAGAACTTGGAGCATTTTAGTGTAAGAACAGAGAGGAAAGAGCAGATTTTTGAAATGTTGAAAAGGAAGAAGTGGCAGCTGAGATCTGGAGAATACTTTTCTCTTTTGTTGCAGGCAACTGGCTTCTAATTTGAAAAGCATAGCTGCTTTTATTGTTTAAATTACCTTTCAAGTGGCTAGTTTTGCAACCCAATCAGTGCCCTGTGACTATGTTGATGGGAGGTACTATCTAGCCAGTAGGAATCCTGTGCATTCAGTTTGCTGCCAGCTGCACTGCCCAAGATAAACAGCCGTCTTTAGTGGCACTAACCTGGATATCCATGAGCCCTTGCGAACGGATGGTACCATGGCTGGGATAAATGGCAAATTCCTTTGGCCTCGCGTTTCCAACATGTGCCTTTTTCCAGCTTTCCCGTGTGATGTCAGAGGCTTGAATTCGACTCTCAACGCTTGGCTCACAGCCATCTCCTGGGACGCGAAGGCTGAAGGTCATCGGTACCAGAGATGTGTTGCTGATGCAGCAGGAAAGAGTGTGAGGAAAACCTGCAAAAGGTCATTGTCGCCCAATAAGAATTAGTGATGATAAGATCTCTGAGTGACGGAGCTAGAAGGACAGCCAGTCCAGTTCTTCACTGTTGTAACTTCAGCAACAGGAACAACGGGCCAATATAATTGTCTATATATCAAGGGGTACTCATGGTGTTGAATCAATAATTCAGCCCTAGGTACAGTTAGTTCCTGAGGACTAGCCATGTATGATTTAAAATGGAAGGAAGGCACCTCAAATGATGGTTTTAAGCTATGAAGTAAGGCAGGTCTCTTATGCACCAGTCAATTGATGATCAGAGTTAGGCAAAAAAAATTTTTTTTTAAATGTCTTCTAAGTCGAGTCTGACTATGGTTATGAGTCAAGGCCTCAACATGGGCAAAACTGAGTTTTGAAATTTATGAATGGAAACGTGCGTCTCAAAGAGCGTGTCAAAAAACGGACCGGAAAAATTATACAAGACACACGTATGCTGCTAAAGTGGCATTCAATGTATTACCCTCTTATATTTCTAATCATACATAAAATACAAGTGCAACAATGCTTATTTGTATTTCTATTCCAAGTGGACTTCCTTGGAAGGAGCGCAGGGATTTTCTCACGCGTGCTGAAACAGTTCACTCTCAGTTTAGTGCACACTCAAAATAGTCCAACGTATTAGTCCTACTCTTCATATATTTGTATCCAAAACCATAGTCATAGGATATTATCCTCACATTTACAAAAGTTCTTATTCTTCCAAAGAGTATGTTGTTGTTATTCTGGATGCGTGGCTGAAATCTTCACGTGATCTCCTGCTGGAGTCCATTTAAAAGGAGCCTTGTTGCAATGGAGGAGAAAAAATTCAGCAAGCAAAAAGTTCAGCAAGCAAGCTAGTCGGCGTAACTAAAAGCTTTTAGATGCCTTCTTCCGGTGCTCATTATTTTGCCATTATCCTTGTCATTCCTAAATCTTGTTACTCTCTTAATGGATGTCCAATGCGGAACACTGAAGAGGCATCCAGCACAATTTAACTGAGCTTTTTGCTGGGCCCTACTCGCGTACAACAAAACTCCTTTAAATGGACTCCCGGCAGAAAATCCGTCAGGCTAAACCCTTCCTCGAAGACAACAACATACTCATGAAAAATAGAACAAGCGTCGAGATATATCTATGATATGATTTTAGTCTAAGCAAAGTAGGACTTTAATAGACGGACTATGCCTGCTGAAGTGGCGATAATCCCATCCTCAAAATCGCAAACTACAAATAATGACCGTTACTTATTTATCGTGATTAGAAAATATAGAACAACTGTGAATGCCACTCGTGTGTCTTGTATAATTTTTCCGGTCCGTTTTTTGACAAAACTGAGTTTTCCCAGGAGAACTTCTACTTGAATGGCCAACTTCCCTCCAGCTTCCTGCATCTTGTTGAGAATTCCATCAGTGAAAACTGCAAGTATGTGAGAATTATGCTTGTCAAGAAAAATTAGTTCTAGTTTGATATATGGTAGCTAGGTGCTCAGGAGCAGGAGCAGCAGAGAGCCATTGCTTTTACATCCTGCATGTGAGCTCCCAAAGGCATTTGGTGGGCCACTGCAAGAAGCAGAGTGCTGGACTCGATGGACTCTGGTCTGATCCAGCAGGCTCGTTCTTATGTTCTTATTTTTTTAAAAAAAATTTACACAATGAGAATAAATATTTACACATCCACATTCAAAAATAAATAATTCCTAGTACATTAATTCTGGTGTTCTACATTATTTAGAGTGTCCAGTTCTTTAACTCATTTTTCACCTTAGAATCCAATCCAATTTAGTATTTCATTCTTTGGTGGCTGAGCTGGCAAGTTTTAGTTCCAAGAAGCAAGGAAGGGAGTCTATCATTGCCTCTACAGAGTCTGTGCATAACGCTTCTCATGTCCGTCAGCTTTTAACACAGTGATTCTTGTCCATTAGTTTGATATGCCATATCTTACATAGCCAATTTTCTCAATAAGGTACTTGTTCTTTCTTCCACTATTTAGCTAAAAGGCCACCAGAATTTGCCATATTAAGTACCACTTAGAGAAAGCCATTTTATTAAAGCCCAGAAAATGTATTAAAGGTAATAAAGGAAAATGGGGAACTATTGTGAGACAAAAAGATAATTCGCCAGCAATAAAAGAGCGGACCAGACTTACCTGGTCCGCCATTGCCGCCGGGGGAAGGGCGCCGCATTGGCACCCCCCCCCACCTTCTTTCTCCCTCCCGCTGGGCTGCTCTGCGCAGGCGCTGGGCGGAGCAGCCCATTGGCGGGGGGGGGCTTGCTGGTCGCAGGGTCTCGACGTCAGGCCTGGCGCCGCCCACAGCCTTTATAGGCAGGGGCGGGCCACGCGTCGGCCTCTTTTGACCCGCTGCCGCCGTTCGACCCACCCTCCCTCCCTGTTTTTCTATGTTGGATTTGCTAATTGTTAATTCGTTCCTTGCGGTTTGCGCATGTGGGACTGATCCTTGGTCAGGTTAGCTGCCTGCTAACCATTTTGGGAACCTCCCTAGGAGGTTTGGGGTGGAGCAAGCCAGGGTTCTTACCGCCCAGACGTGGGCTGAGCTGGCTTGCGCCCCACAGCGAATGGGGGGAAATGTTCCAGGCAGCGGTCTACCACCCATCTGATATTTCCCCCTCATTGCTGCCAAATTTCATTTCCTCAAACACGCGGGTTTGAGGAATCCCTGAGTCCGGGGGACAGCCTGCTGGGCTGCCCACCACAAGGATCAGTCCACATGCTGCGCCTTACGCTCACTATTCTGTCAAGCCAATAAATTTATGGCAATGGCCATTTTTTATACCACAAATAAAGTGTTTGTCTTTTGTAACCCTTGCCTTGTTTGGTTCATACTGCAAGCTATCTCTCCCTCTGGTGGCAATTACAAGCCTCCCCGCTCCTCCTATTAGTTTTTGCTCCCAGCCAACTCTTCAGGTCAGCCAATAAAGCCCTGTTAGGGATTTGATCCTTTCTAGTAACAAAATCTTCTGATACCCAGAGCAGAACCTGGACTTTTCCTGGGGGACTGCTTCTCTCCTTCTTCATTGAAAAACATTCCTACCCTGCCAGGTTTTGGAATACTCAAGTTGCTTATTTGTAACAAAGAGATAATATATGCTATCCCACATAGCATAGTCAGTTTCCTCTGCTGCTGGTCAGTTTCCTCTGCTGCTCGCATTTTATGCTACTGCAGGAATTCTCCTGTGTGCAACTTTCTGCTTAAGGTTTCCCTGGGGACATCTGAGCTGTAGGCTCCGCTACTAAGTGCCTTTTCAGCCCAAAAAGTACAGGTCATACTCAGTTTGTCCTGCCAATTCCAGCAATATATACTTTCCTTTGGGGGGGGGGTGGAGTGGGGAGCTTCCTTTGAAGACATAACTACATGCATCCAAGAGTCAGTCGCTTGTTTTATCTTGATTGGTTTTATATTGTATGATTATTTATGACCGTTGTATTGTTTTACCTCTTGCTGTTCACTGCCCTGAGCGGTTTATAAACAAACAAACAAACAAACAAACAAACAACAAATAAATAAATAAATAAATGCACAGAGGAAGTATCAGCAAAAAGACAAAGAAGAAGGGATCTCCACTGTGACTGTCATGTTCCACCTGTGAGCACTCAAAGGAGGATAGTTCAGAGAAATGCTAGACTGGTTGGGTCCAGCAAGGCAATCAATAATCCTTCAGTAAAACTCAGCACACATGCACCATTCTAATTGGCATAAACTTACCGAAGGAGACATCCCCAAAATCGAGGGACGGGACGTTGAAATGAAATGTAGGTCCAATAACGCAACCCCTGGAAGGAAAAACATGGAGAAATAAGAATGGTCTTCCAGATGCTTGTGAACTATGATTTCCATCAGCCCTGTCCACAAAAATCTGCAGGATTGGGTACCCCTGCTTTACGGTGTCACCCAGAGAAAATGGCCTTCAGTGGCCAAAGTGATCCTCTGCAGCTTCTTCGCAATGGTCTTCCAAAGCGGCTTCAGAAGGCATCTTCATGTGTTACATTTAAGAAGGTATGTAAGGCAGTTTTATTACAGAAAGCACTTGGCAAAGGTGAACAGTTTGGGTGCATTTGGCTGCATTTTTGTTCTGAGAGGCTTTTTCACCTCCAGGAAATAGTTTTATTTATTTGCAATGCTCTAGTACAAAAGTGTCCAATTCTGGTGCTTCAGATGTTCTTAGACTACAATTCCCATCAGCCCCTGCTGATTAGGAATTGTAGCCCATGAACATCTGAAGCGCCAGAGTTGGACACCCCTGCTCTAGTATGACTTTCAAAAGGTAGAATTCCAACCTTACATTTCAACTGCAACAAAGTACAGTTTTAGGCTATTTCACATTTTTTCTCCTCTTCCCCCTCAGATGTATTCTATGCTAGAGCCCTGAGATCCACTGAGAGTGCTAGCCCTGTTGAGATCTGACTGGCCCTGTCCTGAGTTTCATTTCTGAGTCACACTAGAGTGCGACTGGAAGCAGGACATGACATGTATACAGATATTATGGCTGCCCTCCCACATCAGCTCTGACCCCAAACAGTGTGACAGACATCCATGATGCTCACTGTCATTGCTTTTCCAGCTTACCTGATCACTAAGTTCACAGGCTGGGGAGATCCATTGACATTGAACTGGAACTCTTCAGAAAACTCTCCCAGCATTGTGGAACTGAAGGTAATCTGGACGGCTTGATGGTCTCCAGGTTGGATGATACCTTCGCTGGGATGAAAGCTAAAGCAGGAGCCCTGCGTTGTGTACGAGGACTTCATACTAAAGAGGGCATCTATAGCTCCTTGGTTAGACAGGATGGCCTGGAGCAAAAAGAGGAAGGAAGGCTCTCTGACCTCAAAGGCAAACCTGCTTTATGTTTCCCAGGTAAATCTGAGGAACAAAATGGCAGAAGAAATGTTTCTATTCTGAACAACACACTTGCAGAGTCTCCCTCTGGATGTTTTAGACCCGTGGTGGTGAACCTTTGGCACTCCAGATGTTATGGACAACAATTCTCATCAGCCCCTGCCAGCACGGCCAATTGGCCATGCTGGCAGGGGCTGATGGGGATTGTAGTCCATAACATCTGGAGTGCCAAAGGTTCACCACCACTGTTTTAGTCCAATGACACTGAGCTGGGACTTTTTCCTTCAAACCAGATATCACAATATATTGGTCCAAGGCGGCTTACGAAGGCAAGGAAACAAATGGTGCACAGCAAAACAAATTGTTTAATAATTTTGCAAGCCCTTTGCTTTTCATATACACCTTTGTAGGGAAACTTACATAAGTCTTAATCCATGCATGGGTATATTACTAAAAAGAATCTGAAAGATTCACCCTGATGAAGCTGCACACAAAACATGAAGGGATTGCAAAAATTATTAGAGAATTCATTTCCCTTTGTTTCTTTGCCTTTGTTTTATCTTGGTGCAGCCTCCTTGGAACAGCAGTGGCGTAGTGGTTAAGAGCTGGTGCATTCTAATCTAGAGGAACTGGGTTTGATTCCCCGCTCTGCCGCTTGAGCTGTGGAGGCTTATCTGGGCAATTCAGATTAGCCTGTGCACTCCAACACATGCCAGCACTGTGCACTCCAACACATGGGTGACCTTGGGCTAGTCCCAGTTCTTCTGAGCTCCCTCAGCCCCACCCACCTCACAGGGTTTTTGTTGTGAGGGAGGAAGGGAAAGGAGATTGTAAGCTCCTTTGAGTCTCCTTACAGGAGAGAAAGGGGGGATATAAATCCAACTCTTCTTCTCCTTCTCCTTCTTCCAACACATTTGTTCCATAGCAACAACAGAAAAGAGTACACAACTTGTGCTTCCTCTCACTGAATCTGAACTTTCTGAGCGTTTTGGAGAATCTACATGCCTGTCCTGCTGCCTTGAGATAACAATGCATGTGACAAGGAAGATGAGATGCTATTCAGCACCAACAAAGGGCAGCTTTCAGTCATTTCAATTTATCTCCAGCCAAAGAAAATAATGCAGAGATACAAGGGGAGGTAATAGACTGTGGCATGAAACATGCATGAAGTGCCAACACTCGTTCTAAAGAGACATTTCAGTGCTTCCTTCTTGGAAGCAACCAGCTCTTTTTAAAGAATGTCCCATGTGACACATCACTGCAAGTTATTCCAGTGAAGGCTGCGCTAGTCTTTATTCCTTAGCACCCATCTTTGGGTCTTTTGCAAATGAAAGGGGGAGCGCTGGAGGGTGGGGCCCATGGGGGGATGGAAAACACAGAGTCCTCCCTGGGCACAAATTGGCCCAGCTACACCTCTGGTTCAATGTACAGATTTTTAAAGAGCTAAGAAAAAGCTCTAAAGGCAGAGAGGCAACACTGTGAGGTCACCTGCCACGTGGAAGCCCTGTTGCCACTGTGCTATATTGGCAGCCGCAGCCGCAACGGGGAAACCCCATGTGGCAACACCAGATCGTTCCCACGAGTTCCCCAGCAGACCAAGACTAGACATATAATAATGCTCACCTCATAACTGTGGGCTGACCCAATGAAAATTTTGCCAATGTTCAGCTGGTCAAAGTTGAAAAGCAGCTTGGGACCCATGGCCTCTCCTTTGATACGAAGAGGGAGTCTGCTCTCACGGCCTGCAGAGAAAATAACCCTTCATAAGAACTGTCACAAAACAGAGAACTACAGCCAGTGGTGTAGCTAGGTAAAAAGGAGCCCAGGGTGGACTCCAAGTTTTCTGCTCCCCCTATGAGCCCCGCACTCTGCCCCCCCCCACACGTGGTCCCTCCCTCATCTCCCCTCCATGCCCCACTTACCTTAGCCAATGGCAGCAGGGCTTGGCGGGCTGGTTAGAGGGGGTAACGGCGGCACAAGAGGACTGCCTGGCCGGTGCCTAGCTGTTCTGTGCCACAGCTGGCATTAAGTCGGCTCAGCTGCTGCACGAGAGATGGGCTGAGCCAGAGGGGGCAGCTGTGGTGTGGAGCAGCCAGGTGCCACCCGGGCAGGCCTCAGTCCATGCCTTGGGCAGCAGCCGAGCCAGCCAACAGGCCAAGAGACCTGCCTTGCCAGTGCCTGGCTGCTCTGTGGCCAGCTCGCAGGCTTGCTTGGCTGCTGTCCAAGGAGCAGGCAGAGTCAGAGGGGGCGGCCACGGCATGGTTGGGGGGGGCAAGAGGGGGGAAGGAAGGAGCTGCCCCCTCTGCCAGCAGCCAGAGCACGCCTTCCAGGCTGGCCAGCTTGAGGCCTGCCCAGGCGGTGCGTGCACGTCGCACCCAGGTCCAGCCAGGCCAGAAGTGTGGGGTGTGATTTTGCCTGGATGTCCCTGTGGCAGCTATGCCACTGACTACAGCTACAGCAAATGCCTGGGGCTTCTAAAAATCATATTGTGTTCTGCAGCTGCCCCGATAAATGTGGTTAAGTTGGCTCAACTGACTGCAGGCTATATCCAGACAGCTTTTCTTCTCTTGTTTGAAATATAGCTATCATCCTGGCAATCATTCCCCTCCTCTCTCATTTTCTCTTCTGTCCCTATTCTGCACAGCCGGCTTTTCCCCAGTTCATACATCTAGCCCACTGATGTCAGCACTGCTGCCTCTCAGAAAGCCTCCTCTTGGCCAGCAGGAGTTCAAACAGTGATATTCGAAATTTACTTTTATCTCTGCTCCTGACAAAATGGCAGACCTCCCAGCGTGGCATAGTGGTTAAGAGCAGGTGCACTCTAATCTGGAGAACTGGGTTTGATTCCCCGCTCTGCCACTTGAGCTGTGGAGGCTTATCTGGTGAGCCCAATTAGCTTGTGCACCCCAACACAGAGTATGTTACGCTTGAGCTCAGCCAAAAGGCCGAGAAGCGATGCACTCCAACACATACCAGCTGGGTGACCTTGGGCTAGTGACAGTTCTTTGGAGCTTTCTCAGCCCCACCTACCTCACAGGGTGTTTGTTATGGGGGGCAGGAACGGAAGCCCCCTTGTAAGCCCCCTTGAGTCTCCTTACAGGAGAGAAAGGGGGGGTGTAAATCCAACTCTTCTTCTTCTTCCCGCCTGTTTATAACAACTGAGCCTGTCTACATGGAAACTGGAAGATGAAAGGATAAAATCTGCTGGGCCCTCCAGGGAAGCATCTCCCCTTCTGGGTTTGAGTGAGAACAATACTATATCTTTCATCAAAGTGTAACTCCCGCTGTGTAAGTAGATGGCTTAATTTGTAGTCTGTCTGCAGCACAGTACAGCCTTCACCTACAGCATACAAATGCCAGGGAAGTACTTTCTTATTTGGAGAGAACTGCATGGGGTTTGCTTGGTAACGGCCTCCCATCGTAATTATCACAGATTCATGCCAGTTGTGCCAGGAAGCAGCAAGGGCTGGTCTTGATTCCCTCCTTGGCTGGAGAGGCTCTTTGAAGGCTTTCCTCATAAAGAGGCAAGTATTTGGATGGGACCACCAAGGAATGTGACTATGCATAGGCATGCAATGGCAAACCATCTACGAATGTCTCTTGCCTTCAAAACCCTTATGGAGTTGCCATAAGTCAACTCCAACTTGATGACCACAATGAAAGAAAACTGGGTATCCCCAAGGGACTGGCCTCCCTCTCCCCCTCCTCCCACTCTATGGTCCACCCCTATTACAGTGCCTGTCTGGTGGTCACATGACTTGCAGCCGTCTAGTCTCCCTGTTGCAGGAGTGAGCAGTCACTGCTTCAGCTTGTTTGCTCACCCATTCCAATTCCCCTCATGCTGAGCAACAGCTGTGGTGGGAGACTCCTCCCCTCTTTCTCTGTTAGAACAGGATCTTCTTCAGCTCCTTGTGCTGAGTTTCCATGGGGATCCCATCAGTCCTTCCAGGCTATTAGACCCACAGCACATAATAGCTAGCAAGTTTCTTCCAAGAGTCTTGGACACTAATGACAGGGATTTTTACTTAATAGCTTGCAATTCAGTGCTTCACTGAGGGCTGTGTTTTCCCACCCCTTTTCAAGAGTGGACTGGTCTCACACTATTCCACTCCACCATCAAAGAACCCACAAGATGGGGCTGATCTCTTGAGAGCTCAGAATGTCAGGGAACTTGAAGTTACCCACTTGGCCACCTGTAATTCCACTCGCCAACCAACTTTCCCTCTGTTCAGTATATTTTTATTCTGCCCTTCCTCCAAGGAACTCTGGTCTATATCGATTTTACCTTCATAGCACTATGGTGGGATAGGTGAGTGAGTCTGAAGGAAAGTGAGAGGCATTACCCGCAAAGATCTAAACCTAAGTCTCTTCATACTTAGTTCGACACTCTAACCACTGCACCTCATGGCCCCTGTGGGATTCAAAATACATATTACAAGAGCAAACCCATAGAAAGCAAACTATTTTTTTTGGAGGGGGTGAAGTTTGGTAAGGAAAATCGTTGCAGGGGGGAAAGGTCAATGGCCCCCTATCTCTCCATTTAAACTTTCTCCATTAAGTGCCATTAACTTAATAACCAAGTCATTCAGGCTTCACTGCATTCTGTTGCCATTGCTTATAATTTATAAGGCCTTCATGGTTACTGGACTTGCTTTTCCAGCAGAGCAACCTTCAGGATAACAGTCATCCAGCCCTGCAGTGTCCAAAACTCCTTAAGCCTATCAGCATCTGTTAAAGAATCTCAGTTTTCCCTACTGAGCAACTGTGGGGTAGTCAACATGGGGGACGACCACCCATCCCCATTTACCATTTGTCTGGAAAAGCCTCCCTGGCTCATTCCGCACATGCAGAATAATGCACTTTCAAACTGCTTTCAGTGCTCTTTGAAGCTGTGCGGAATGGCAAAATCCACTTGCAAACAGCTGTGAAAGTGGTTTGAAAACGCATTATTTTATGTGTGCGGAAGGGGCCCCTGATAGAGGGAGGGCTCATTCACGATGGGCCCATGTAGGCTGCTATTTCATTGCAATTTGATGTGTTTGTCTGATGGGCAACAGGCAAGGAAACACATTGCCACACAGACACCAATTCAGTTCCCAAGACTCCTCTGCAAAGTGCATCCCAAAGTGTACTGTCAAAGGCTTTCAAGGCTGGATTCAACTGGTTGTTGTGGGTTTTCCGGGCTGTGTGTGGCTGTGGTTTGATAGATCTTGTTCCTAACGTGTCGCCTGCATCTGTGGCTGGCATCTTCAGAGGTGCATCACCTCTGCCATCCACAGATGCAGGCGAAACATTAGGAACAAGATCTACCAGACCACAGCCACACAACCCAGAAAACCCACAACAACGAGCAACCCAAAGTGTTTCAACAGTGGAACTTAACTCCAGACAAAGCTCATTCCCCATTTACTCCCCACACTTGTGAAGTTGGAAGGAATCTGGGATTACTGAGAAAGAAGGGGACTCGCCAGAATCTCATCACAAGGTGGTCTCCAAAGACAGGAACTCAGAAGAAATCCCCACGGGGGCTGCGTGAGGTGGGCATGCAATACCTGAGATATCACAATACACGGTGCGATGATAAATCCCCGCTTCTTGAGGCCTGAAAATCACGCTCACTTCAGTTGTGGAATTGGGCCAGACATCTCCCTCCTATCAGCAAAGGGAAGAAAAAAATGTGTACATTGCATCCTGGGTCTTCAAAGGATTTCAAGCACTGCCCTTTCTGCCTCCTGAAAACAAATCTGCCTTTGCAGCTGGAGGAGTAACCTCAGTTTGTGGGTTCTGTGGGGGAGAACAAATCTTGCAAAACAATTTAAAACAATTTTTTTAACTTTTCACTTAACATATCACAAATCAACATAGAACTTGGTAGTACAACAAAACCATGATCTTAGAAATTAACTTTCCCCCTTTTCACAGCTTGCCAGTGCCAATGCCATTTCTTTTGTCTTGCAGGTAACCCAGAAAGTCTCCAGGTGAACTGGCTTCGAAAGATGAAGACCCCAAGAGAACTCCCACCAAACAAACGCAGCCGTTAAACAAGGTGTGAAGACCCTATGCTTAAATTTCAAGCTCCCAGATGGGCAGCCTTGCTTCCTTCTTCTGCTTTCTATGCATTCTGCACCCTTCTGCCCCTAGAGGGTTCACCTCTTCCTGGCTCATTCCATTCCTATGCAGGGGTTACAGAAGCAACGGTTCATTCTTCACTAAGTGGCACCAAGTTTACCAGTGGCTGTTTATGCACAGATGTGTTGCTCCACCTTGACTTCTTACAGCAACACAGTTAGTGGGCATATATCCACATGACATCATGCTCTATTTGACCTGTTTCTACATTTCTCTGCCTCGCTGTGATCTTTACTCAACCTGCTTTGGTATGGTTTTTTGGAAGATCGCAATCAGAGCTCCTTTGAACATCCTGGTGGACAGGAACGTGTGCATTTTTGCAGATCCCATCTATATCAGCAGCATTTCCCTCCAAGATAGGTTTGCCCAGTGTCCCTATAGCCTTACTGCCCATCCTCCCAATGCGTTGGACTAGTTTGTCAATGGCCTGACAGGTGCAATGCATCTCGAGCTAATGAGTGGGAACAAAATTTATAAGGAAAAAAAGCAAGAATATGCAGAAGAGAAAGAAAATTTTAAAAGGAGCTTGCCCTGATGAATATGCATCTGCTAACGATGGCTTTCTAGATGGTTAGTTTTAGCTGATACGGGGATTTCAGGAACTCCAAGCCCAGCAAGTTTTGTGACAGAATTACGAGGGACGTGGTAGTCTGACCCCACTGCTGAGAGGCGCTGGAACTGCAATGTGCTGCAGAGCATTGGGGAGGGGGGGGAGGGATGCAGACAGAGCCCCATGCAGGTGTTTGTAAGGGGAGGGTAAGGCCAAAAGGCAGTACACAATCCAGAACTGGCACCTAACCTGGTAAGCCCAGAGACTTCTTCTCCATAGCAAAAATACCGTTCCTGTCATTGAGCGTAACGTGATTGAAAAATGATTCCTGAGAAATCAGATGATAATAAACTAACAGATTTGACTGGACATTGCCTGGATTTATAGCTGGCAGCAGTTTTGAATGCCTGTCGTTTCTCTGTTTCGTGACCTTTTGCCATTTTTTGAAACACTTTCAGTGTCCTGCCTTCTAAAACACTGTCTACATTTCTGATCCCTCTCTGTTTGGAAACAAACAGCTGTTACTTTTCAACACAAGATAGTGCCTGCGGGCTCCCATGTGCCTACCTACATGATGTAGGTAGGCACAATACTGATGTATTCTTGCTGGCGAGGCTTGACCCTCAGCTGTTGTAGTCACTTCTGGAAGACTTTAATATTGAAACTGGTGACTTCGGTCACGTATTGAATAATAGCTGAAAAGATTGTGGTACATAGTTTTTAAAGGTGCTTAGATGTCTAGTTGGGCCAAGGGATGCAGAAATTTGAACTGGAAAGCACTCTGCACATTCCTGGAGGCTGGGATCTAATTTACAGATCTAGTCACAGTTTTCCTATGTAGTGTGACACTCGGTTGTAAATAGCCTCCCTCCCCTCCCTTGCATGCCACCCCTCCCTCCCCTTCCCCTCCCTCCGCTAGGGTGGGCCATGTCCAGATGCCGGGTCCCCTCCCTCCCCTTCCTTTGCATGCCACCCTCCCCCTGTCTGTGCCCTTCTTTCTCCCCCTACTAAGACGTAATACCACATCAAGAAGTGCACAAACAAGGGTGAGCTGGAGAATCAATGATGAGTTGCGAGAATGTGGCTGTTTCTTGTCAATGATGCTGCAACGGCAGCACATCCCTTCCCCTTCCATCACTTCTGGTTTCCATTTCGAAGGAGTCAGCTGGCACATGTTTGCAATGTGACTTGCTGCTAATGGCACAAGATGACCCTAACAGAAGTCAAAGTGACTCTGCTGCGAAAAACCAGACCTCTGTATTCTCTTGGCCACCTGGGTTTCCCCCTCAGTCTATTTCTGCTGATACACCGATGCCACTTTGGCAAAAAAAAAAAAAAAGTCCTAAAATCAAGCTAAATTTGAGATGTGCTCAGAACATCAGATTGCATAACCATTTATTTCCCATGGGCTTGGAAAACTGCTCAGTCTGCTTGGATTTTTATTTATACAAACATACCGACTTTTTAAAAGTTGGTTAGGGAGCAGCAGTGGCATAGTGGTTAAGAGCAGGTGCATTCTAATCTGGAGGAACCAGGTTTGATTCCCTGCTCTGCCGCCTGAGCTGTGGAAGCTTATCTGGGGAATTCAGATTAGCCTGTACACTCCAACGCATGCCAGCTGGATGACCTTGGGCTAGTCACGGCTTTTCAGAGCTCTCTCAGCCCCACCCACCTCACAGGGTGTTTTTTGTGAGGGGGGAAGGGATTGTAAGCCCCTTTGAGTCTCCTATAGGAGAGAGAAAGGGGGATATAAATCCAAACTCTTCTTCTTCTTCTTCTTCTTCTATCCTCTATCACTGGGATCCATTACTGCTGCTATGCCTTGCAGGACACAAGAAGATCAGACAAGGAGCTTGGCTCTGTAAACCACAAACTGCTTTATTTACTAGCAGTACTTTTTTGTTGCATAACTCCAGCTAGTGTTCAGATCCCTGGAGAGTCACTGAGGTAGAAGCAGAAGACTAGAAGTTAATCTTGGATGCAGCCTTTTTTTTTTTTAAGGAAGGGTTTCCTCTTAAATGCATAAATACAGTCTTGGCTGTTGCTAAGCAATCGATATCCTTCCTCACCCTGCTATTACTCCCCACTCACTTTCCGCCATAAAAGACAATCAGTGTTTGGGCAAAGTGTACAGGTGCTGTATTCAAGACTTTAATAGTTCACCTTTTTATGTCGATCTGTCAATTTATCAATATATTGATCTATTGACAAGATCAAAGATAAAAATTAAAGATTATATTAAAGTTAAAGCACTCATGCGCGATACAGAACCTACAAAACATTCCCCCACCCTCACCAGGTGCAAGCAAAAAGACAGCTCATGGGTAATGCCTGCCCCGCTGCAAACAGGGAAATGGGCAATAATGCTGGACATGCCCCAAATCAAAGACTCCCTCCCTGGCCAATTATCATTGAAGTTGCAGGAACCTCACCATGTGTAATTGGCCACTCTAAAGTTCATATATCCTTCCTATTAAAAGGGCCTCCAGAACTGGGCACAATATTCCAAATGGGACCTGACCAGTGCAGCAGACAGTGAGCAGGAACTGGCCGCAAGAAACTGGAGCTGGCACACAGGCTTGCTCCCAGTAGACTGGCTGACCCAGTGAGGCAGCTTTCCCAAGCTTCGGCTGAAATAGGCTGGGAAGTAATCAGGCTCAGCTGCCTTGCTGGCTGAGGTGGTGCTCCTATGGCTGCATTGTGCTCCGGCCAGGTGGTAGACTAATGGCCACCATTGGGACAGGAGAGTGGGAAACGGTTGCTGTGTGGGTGGGACTAAGGTCAAATCCCCACTACCATCTTAGCCAGGTTTCAGAACACAAACTAAACAGGTTTGAGGGACGACCTCCCCATTGCTTGCGTGACAGATTCCATTTCTGGTGCTCGTTCTCCCCGTTAATCTGTGTTCCCACTCTAGAGTGTAACATGGAATTTGGGCAAACAATCAGCGCTGCGATGCGCGCGCAGCCTTTCCTTGGTTTCGTTTCTGCTTTTGCAATCGGCCAGCAGAAGGGGACGCAAATGTTAAATAGTCAAACGTGTAACTTTGAATCGTTAATGGCTTACACAGGTAACGATTAACTGTTTGCACAGTTCAACAGTTCAACATTAAGCTTTTACACACTGGGTTTTTTTATCATGTCCCTACAATATACGTTTCCGCAGTGGGAAAAGGTCCCGCCCTGCCAAGGCACGCCAGCCAATCAGGGGAGACCAGCAAAGCGAGCTCACTTGGTAGTGGGGATTGCTAAGAGTTCTGCAACTGGGTGTGTCTGCTGTGTGCTCGCTGCGGTGGGAAGGGAGAAACTCCGAAGAGGACACGGTTTCACAACGAACAGGTTTGGATCTGCGTGCAAATTTCAAGTGGGGATTCGACCTAAGAAAATCTCAACTATCCCACCCATCCAGCCACCATCCTGGATTTTCAACAGGGTTTCTCAAAACTTTGCAGCAAGGCAGGCTTGGGACAGATCAAAGGAAACTCAGGGGAAACCCAGGAGATGTATGAATGAGCTACAGTGTTGTGGGGAACCAGGAAAGAAACCCTCTTCCCAACAGCACTGAAGCCAGGCCAAATAACCTAAATGGAAAAGGTCATGCGTTTTCCCAAAACTGCTTTACTCCACCCAAGCATGTTACAGCACCATATAACAGTAAGGGTGCACATTTTCCTGCCCTGCAAAGATCATGCTCACATTGGGGCCAGTTTCCATGTATTTCTCCCTGCCACTGCACCAGAGGGCTTTAAAAAAGCAGTAATTGCCAGAGCATTACAGCACTATAGTTCGGTAATGATCAGTTGCCACTTATCGTATCTACTTCCACTTCAGATTTCTACAGAGCCATTAAAGCTCTGTAATGCATGTGTAAACTAGAGAATCAGAACAAACGTGGTGGGTAGCCACAGTATAACAACAGAATAAATAAGCCGGTCAACATGTCTCTCATTTCTTGGAAGCAGGTCCAATATATCTCCCACTTCATGGAAGCAAGACGCATGCACCTTAGTCCAGCACGAAAGAACAGAGGCTTTAAGTAGCAGTTAACATAGTTCCAGTATAATTGAGGGCACGCAACACATCACAAAAGATTGAAGAAGAAGGGCTGCTTCCAGGAAATGGGTAGCCACAGCAGCCATGATGGCTGAGGCCCTGAGAGCTAATGTAGATCCATTGTGTTGTGCATGCAGAAAAGCAAAGAATATAAAAACAAGGGAGAAAAGTGCCATGAAAACTCCATGGGTGGAATGTCCTCACCAGCATGCATGTCGCTGCATTTGCAGCTGCAATTAAAACAACACCGAGCATTCCCACCATGCGGAAGTGATCTTGGAGCTCTCCTAGGACTCGTGGGTAGCATAGCTATGGCTGCCAAACTCAAGGTGGGGGCTGGAGATCCTCCAGTATTACAGCAGATTTCCAAATGACAGAGATCAGTTCACCTGGAGAAAACATCAGCTTTAAAGAGTGGATTGTGGGCCAATATATCCCACTGAGGTCCCTCCCCTCTAAGCCTTCTCCTTTCCACCCCCCACCCCCAAATCTTCAGGCGTTCCCCAACTTAGCGCTGATGGTCCTACTCCAGACTGTCCACCAAGATGACAACATACATGGAATGATTTGAGCAAAAAAGAACAAAAGCCCAAGAATCATGCTTGATATTCTTATTTTCCTGTTTCCTTCTTCATACCTAGGATCCTTCTCCTGTGCACCGCTTCTTACCAGAGGTTCAATGGTGAAGATGTTGTTGTTGAAAAGCATGGGGTCCTCATACACTGCTGCCTGGCGGTTCCGAAACGTCCGGGTGACTATGGAGAGGTGCTCACGGAGAGCGGGATTTGTGATGCATTCCTCCAGAAACAGATCAACCACACCGTCTTCCTCGACCTTCAGTGAACGGCAGAACCTAGAGCCAGGGCGCGAAAGGACAATAGGCAACCTGCATCCAAAGGCTGTTGGTTGCAAGTAGGGGAAGGGGGAAGAGGCATAGAAGAAGAAGAAGAAGAAGAAGAAGAAGAAGAAGAAGAAGAAGAAGAAGAAGAAGAAGAAGAAGAAGAAGAAGAAGAAGAAGAAGAAGAAGAAGAAGAAGAAGAAGAAGAAGAAGAAGAAGAAGAAGAAGAAGAAGAAGAAGAAGAAGAAGAAGAAGAAGAAGAAGAAGAAGAAGAAGAAGAAGAAGAAGAAGAAGAAGAAGAAGAAGAAGAAGAAGAAGAAGAAGAAGAAGAAGAAGAATCTACTGCCCAACAGCTTCACTGGATCCCCCACCACCACCACCAAATTCAAGTGCTATGGGAGAGTTGGGTAAAAGTGAGAATGGGATAAAATTTCTTGAGCATGCTCTTTAGCTAGGCAGTGAAGAAAAGAAAAGCACATTGCAAAGTAAAAATGAAGGGCTTGGGCGAGGGGAGGCTAGCATTGAAAGTTCTCTTTTCCTTGCTTGGCAAACCCCTGCCCCACCAACTCCTTTATCAAGTTGCCAAAATGAATCACTAGAGATGTGCAGATTTAGCAGCCTCAGCGAGTTGTCTTTGAAAAGCCCATCTGATTTATTTTCTCTCTTGGATCTTTCAAAGTGACGAACGACTGTCTAGAGACACCACTGGACAGGAAGAGCAGAAAATACTTGGATCTATTGCTAGGTGAACCACCTTGTCATCAAACTTTTGCCTTGACCACTGTCCAGCTATTATTTAATGTTCATGCTAAGATCAGAACGTCTTTAAAAAACTATATGCCCTCCATTCACCTTCTCACAAAGGGTCGGGTCTGGAATTTGTAATCTGAAGATCAGTTCTTTCCAGCCCTTGCGGTACATTCAATGGTACTGCCCAGTGCATCCAGGATTGGTACAGATTGGAAATAAAAGAGTTGCTCTGGGTACATGAAATAAAGGGACAGAAACAGAAGAGGAGGCTGTAGTGTTTGTGGCTGGTGAAACAACCAACTACCACTATACCAGGGGTAGGGAACCTTTAACACTCAAAGAGCCATTTGGACCCGTTTTCCACGGGAAAAGAAAACATTTGGAGCCGCAAATAATTTTTGACATTTAAAATAAAGATAACACTATATATATATAGGGTTTTTTTTACCTTTTACTCCGCTCATTCTGAGAAGCGCATGGATGTGCCCGCCCTGCTGCCTGCAGGGCGGGCAAGGATGAAGCCGGCGGCTCGGCCTCGCTGGCCGCCGGGAAAGCACCTGCCCCGCTCCAATGGGGCAGGCGAGAGGGGAAGCCCGTGGCGTGGCCCAGCCGACCGTGGGCAGTTGGTGCGCCCGCCCTGCTGCCTGCAGGGTGGGCAAGGATGGGGCCGGCAGCTCGGCTCGTGGAGCCACAGTGCAAGGGCAGAAGAGCCGCATGCGGCTCTCAAGCCGCAGGTTCCCTACCCCTGCACTATACCTTTTTCGGTGAGCTTGAAAATAATGGCACCCTATCTGTATTTCTGTCAGAGGTCCATAGTTTCAGAATTTAAAAATTAGAGACAGTCTCTTATATTTTACATTGTTACACTGGTAATTTGTGGACTTGCCCCTAAGGTCACGTGATCTCAGTGTAGCGTATTGGGGAGCGAGGCTTAAAAAATGTCATATGTATTTGAAAATTTACCCAGAACCAGGCACCACTGAAACCAGCACCACCTTCAAAAACTTACAGCTGTTTTTTCTGTTCCTCCTCTGCTTGTGTCACAAAGAACTTCCACTGGAAATGAGCAATGATGTTGCTCCGATTGTGAATAGCTACAGACTTCTGGTTTGCTAAAGTGATGTAGGTCTTCTCGATGGTCAAGGAGTTCTTCTCCAGTCTCACATTAACATCTTCAGCTGCGCCATAGATGTGGACATGGATATCCTCCCCTGGAGGAGAGAGGGCCACACAGAAGATCAATTCAGCTGTGACAAATCTGGCTGTTATAAGACGGTTGTCACAAAATGTGGCTGCTTTATGTGGGCTCCTCATCTTGCGAAGGAGAGGGCAAAGTAAGATTTAGGAGTGGGGGAAGGAAAGGGGGACAAATCTCATACCTCCTATTTTAGGTGAAGTTAAAAGAATGGAACAACATTTTTGGGAACAGGAACCCTTACAAACAGATGCTACATAGCTCTTTCCTCTTAGCAAGCAGGTGGTTGCCTAGCACACTTTGACTCCTCATTTATTTATTTATTTATTTATTTATTTATTTATTTATTTATTAATTAGTTGGACTTTTATACCGCCCCATCCCCGAAGGGCTCTGGGCCGTGTACAGCATAAAATATAGTTATAAATAGATTATTAAACCCTTTAAAACAGCGATAACAATAATAGTAATGATAGTAGAGGCGTCCAGCCAACCCCATTTTTAACATTCTCCCCGGGGGAGTGGGGGCGAGTCCCAATAGATGATAGGCCCAGATGTGGAAAGCCAACTGGGGCGGGGGGGGGACCATTTCAGCGGCTGGTCCCTCCAAAGGCCCGGCGGAACAACTCTGTCTTACAGGCCCTGCGGAACTCATTGAGGTCCCGCAGGGCCCTAACAGCCGGAGGAAGGGTGTTCCACCAGGCCGGGGCCAGAGCCGTAAAGGCCCTGGCCCGCGTGGAGGCCAGCCACATCATTGAGGGGCCAGGGACCACTAATAGATTGGCCTCCACTGAACGAAGAGGCCGTGCCGGAACATATAGGGTGATGCGGTCTTGAAGATACGAGGGTCCCAGGCTGCACAAGGCCTTAAAGGTCAACACCAACACCTTGAAGATGATTCAGAACTCTACCGGGAGCCAATGCCTTAGTGCAGACATGGCCTCCATGGGATCTGAAGGCAATATCACACAAAGCACACCCCACAAAGCCTCACTCAAGCTAAGACCTTGTGGCAAGGCAGATAGAGTGGGGTTGCCAAGGGCTGAGGCATCATTGACTCTGGAGCACCCAGCCCAGTGATAGGATGTCCCGTTGAGTCATCTCTTCCCACAGCTGAAAACACATGCAATCTCCATGCTCAGTGGAGGAATTCCTGTTGTGCCCTCGCTGCTACTGTGAATGCAGAGGCAACAACCAACCAACAAGGGTTATTTTCTGTGATATAGCTCCTTGTGCTAACCCCTCCCCCCCCCAACCACTAGAATGACTTTTGCTGGCTTTTTAATCAGTTGTAGTATATATGGTACTGGTACATTTGGGACACCTTTCATGGGGAGTTCCAAGCAAAAGACAAGCAGAAGCAGCTTGCCACTGACTTCCTTAGTGACCTCCCATCCAAATACTAACTGTGGTTGGTCCTACTTAGCTTCCAAGTCCTGACAAGCTCAGGCTAAGCTGGGCAATTCAGGCAGCTGAGAAAAAAGACAATCAAGTTGCAACAGATTCATGGTGACACGAGGACCAAGGCAAGAGACAACCAGTGATGGTTGGCCATTGCCTTCCTTTGCATGGCAACTCCAGCCTTCCTCTGCATAACAACCCCAGTCTTCTTTGGCAGTCTCCCATCTAAATCTGGTTAGTCTGTGCTCACCTGTGTCGTAATGCACTACCAGGTCTTCAGAGTGATTGCCCGTCTCCTGTGGCAGAAATTCAACTGTGAACTGTGTGGTCTCCTCAACTCCAAGGGTCCCAGTGGAGGGTTCAACAGCGAAAGGGCTGCATAACAAAGGAGAAGAGACCTGAGCACATTTTCTTTTGCTCCTGACCAGCTGATGAGATCCAAGTAAATCAACCAGGCCACCACCAAACAGAGAAATGAACCCTATATTTGGTGTAGTGGTTAAGAGCAGGTGCACTCTAATCTGGGGAAACAAGTTTGATTCCCTGCTCTGCCACTTGAGCTGTGGAGGTTTATCTGGTGAACCAGATTAGCTTGTGCACTCCAATACATGCCAGCTGGGTGACCTTGGGCTAGTCACAGTTCTTCCGAGCTCTCTCAGCCCCACCCACCTCACAGGGTGTTTGTTGAAGGGAGGGGGGAAGGGAAAGGAGATTGTAAGCCACCTTGAGTCTCCTTAAAGGAGAGAAAAGGGGGATATAAATCAAAACTTTTCTTCTTCTGCTTTCTGTCAATTTGTCTTCCTAAACAGAAATTCAGTTTTGTTTAAATCATGTCATTCCTCATTACCTTCTGCATTTTCCTGGCCAAGCAGCACTGGCCCCAACTTGCAGCCACAAGCAATCCTCAGTGCTCTTTTTTACCTTCAAAGACCTGCTTTTACTTTACTTTACTTCTTCTTCTCCTCTGTCTGATGAAGGGAGCTTTGACCCTGAAATGATCATTGATCTTCAAGGTGCTACTGGACTCAGATCTAACTGTTCTGCGCTGTTATAAATGAAGCTATTTGAGAAAAGCCCCACTTTGGCTGGGCACAAGAACATCTTACGTTGGGCGCTGTTATCTTTTTTGCTGCCCTGGAAAGCTACTAATGCCAATTATATTAGTCAGCCATCCAGCAAATACCCACTGGCCGATACCACACTTGCTATGTAACAACAATCAAAACATGTTTGTGAATGCCAGCTTGATGATAGATTTTTCAGCCGCTTCTTTCTCTTTTTGCTGTTGTTGCAGTTTTCTTTCTTTTCTTTTCTTTTTGGTTCCTGTCCTCTTCATTTGATGACTGGAAGCCATTATTTTTCCTGGCTGGACCAATCATTAGCCGCCCACTGCAGCCCAAGAAATATAATTGGTGTGGTACGAGGGTTGGGATCTCGCAGAGCCCTCAGAAAGCACTGAGCAGAGGCCACCTCACTGCAAAATCAAAGTCTTTGAGAACCACATGCTTGGGTGACTCTTTGGCCATGATCCTAAAACAGGAACGATGTGTTCTCTCTAACGAGAAATGTTCCTCACAGCTTCCTATAATACCTTTTAACTATCCTATTTATAATGAGTCCAACTTTGAGACAAGATTGTTACAAGGCTTTTTCCCTTTGTTTTTAGTTCAGATTTTTATGTGTGCTCAGAATTCTTAATGACAGTTGGGACTGCAATTGGAGAAATGAGAGAGGACATCCCAGATTCATTTCTTTTTCACCCGGGCTTTAATTCGGGATTTTATCTTTTTAGCAGTTTTATGGTTTGCTTCTGGTCTATTTTTTGGATATTTTATGCCATTTTTATGTTCCTGGTTTATCTTTAATGGCTTTTGTTTTGATACTGTTAATGTGTAATTATTTTATGTGTAAGCTGACTTCAGAAAGATTCTAGAGAAGTAGCATAATCTCTTAAATAAATAAATATTGTGTTCAGGGCTGTGCATGATACGTAAAAGATACCTCTTTTCTAAAGTGGTGCTCAGCTGCGCAAGATGGAAAGAGGCATAACAGTCTGTTCCATTGTATTGTCGAAGGCTTTCACAGCCGGAATCACTGGGGTGCTGTCTGGTTTCCGGGCTGTATGGCCATGTTCTAGCAGCATTCTCTCCTGACGT
Organism: Sphaerodactylus townsendi; assembly: GCF_021028975.2. NCBI lineage: Eukaryota > Metazoa > Chordata > Lepidosauria > Squamata > Sphaerodactylidae > Sphaerodactylus > Sphaerodactylus townsendi. The sequence goes on from NC_059438.1 coordinate 27,973,309, forward strand.
TTCGCCTCCATCTGTGGCTGGCATCTTCAGACAGCACCCCAGTCTGTTCCATTGCTAATCAACTCTAAGCCCCAGTTGTGATACCAGAATTGCAATCAGGAAAGTTCCTACACATAGAGCTTCAACATACATACATGCATACACATATGCATAGTTTCTTTAAAAAAAACAAGTTATATTCCCATTTGTTAATAAAACATTCTCAAGGCAACTTCCAAAATGCAGCTAAGCAATATCCTTTTCAATAAAGGATATCGCTTGAACACAAGGTCTTGTTATTGATCAGTCCAGGGGCCTGACAAATGCCACAGTCAATGTTATCAGAAGCAACTGAAAGTTCAGGAGAATCAACAAGATTCGTACCTCTCCCACTCTTGGTCATTTGTCCTGGTAACTAAGACAGTTTCATTCAATACTGGTACATATCTCAGAGACGGGTTCAGACAACCTGTGTTGGCTTTGTACCTTGTGACTTTTAACTGAGCTTTCATTAATTTTGGCAAGGCACCATGGATACCCCAAAGTGAAAATCCAGGGTGGAACATTTTTAAAATTGAAAAAGGCAAAAATACCATAGACCTGCATACATTTTTTTTTGTCATCAAGACACAGCTGACTTATAGCGACCCCACAGGATTTACAAGGCAACAGTGGTTCAGAGATGGTCTGCTACTGACTGCCTCAAGATATTCCTTGCAAGTCTCCCATCCAAATACTTGCCAGGGTCAAGGCTGAGAATGTGTGACTGACTAAAGGTCATCCAGGAAGTTTCTAGGCAGAGCAGGGATTGAAATCTGGGGTTCCCAGATCCTAGTCTGACACTGCAAACTCTATACCATGCTGGCTCACTCCTGCGTACATTAAAAGAGCTCAAACCTATTCACAGCATCCTGAGCCTTTTTTCAACCTATGACTGTATTTTTGTTTAATGTAGCCTGCATCATTTCAGACAGCCCATTTCCAGCTCTACATGACTGACCCAAATTCTAGCTGCTCAATGATTAAGCACCAAAGGCGACATCCTGTAACAGCCTGCACCGTAAAAACTCCAGTTTATGATCTGCTTCGCTTAAACCATTATTTGACATTCTGTAGCAAGTAATCTAGGCTATTGCTCACTTCTGTTTCAATATTCATAGGATTCTGTCGAAGGCTTTCACGGCCGGAATCACTATTGTGTTGTGGTTTTTCCAGGTTGTATGGCTGTGTTCCTGATGTTCCAGGTTCTATGGCCATTTTTTCCTGACGTTTCGCCTGCATCTGTGGCTGGCGTCTTCCTCTGAAGATGCCAGCCACAGATGCAGGCAAAACGTCGGGAGAAAATGCTACTGGAACACAGCCATACAACCTGGAAAAACCACAACACACTATTCATAGGATTTCTGGCCTAGGCAAAAGAACCCCCTTCTTACCTCTTCGTAGTGATCTGATAGCGGGCTTCTCGGTTCCCAATGTTGCGAACCAGCAGCGTTTTCTGTGTGTTGTACTTGACAGGGCAGGTAGAGAAATTCAGCTGGTCAGGGAAGTCCAGAATGCCCCTGGCTCCAATGGCTCGGATAGGCACAATAAATTTTTCCCTTTCGGTAATGCAGGTCACCTCATGCAAATAATCCTGGGCAGAAAGAAAAAGATGAATTGAATCTTTCTCTCCATGGATCTGGTCTGGGCTAGCAGGTCTGCTGCCCAGGAGGAGTGTCTTTTTGCCTCTGTTTCTTACACTTGGAAATAAAGCAAATTTAAAAACTGGTACAGTTGCTCGTGTTCTCTCGTCCAAAGAAAACCTATCCGACACTGCTCTGAAATGTCCCAAAGTTTTGGGAAGTGGGAACAAATAGCCATAATAAGGGAACCAAGAAGGAGGTCACCATGAGGGGATACTGAGGAGGCCACGGGGAAGCTGGGTGGAAAGAGAGGGGTAGGCCTGACAAGAGAGTGAACTGCCTTTGAGAACAAAGAAGAGAAGAAGAAGAGAAGAAGGGTTGGATTTATACCCCCCTTTCTCTCCTGTAGGAGACTCAAAGGGGCTTACAAACTCCTTTCCCTTCCCCACCCCTCACAACAAACATTCTGTGAGGTAGGTGGGGCTGAGAGAGCTCGGAAGAACTGTGACTAGCCCAAGGTCACCCAGCTGGCATGTGTTGGAGTGCACAAGCTAATCTGAATTCCCCAGATAAGCCTCCACAGCTTAAGTGGCAGAGCGGGGAATCAAAGACAGTTCCTCCAGATTAGAGTACACCTGCTCTTAACCACTACGCCACTGCTGCTCTGGTTTGGAGACTGGTTTGGTGATTCCTTCGTAGGAATTTCATAGAGAAGTCAAAGAGAGATCATAGGACAACACACAGGCAGGGCTGCTGGTCACCCAAACAGCCATATCAGACCCACACTAAGGACCAATTTACATGTTACAAATTCTTCCTGTCCACCTTCTAATAAGTCCAGTGTAACAGACATGTTCTAGGAGTTCCACACATGGAATTTAATTCTCAGGCACTCATAAGATCAGGACTGCAGGATACTGCAAGAAGGGGATTAAGCCTTTCTCCATCATGACAGCTTCCTGACCTGGAATGGTCCCAGGGATCCTCTGTTTGCCCCACTGACAGAGACAGAAACGTACATGTACTGGCAGGCAGCATGCATGTTTCCTTGATGCAGCAATTTTTAATGAGCCAAGCAAGAACAACATGCTCCCCTTTGTACTTGGGTATCAACTTAATGGCTGGAAAAATGGCCACATACTTAGTGCATATTACAGATCCTAGGCAACGATGGATCCTTACCAGAGCCAGATGCAATGTTTACCTTCCAGCCTTGCTACAGGGTCGCTATGGGAATGCTCCCTTGTCGGACAGAAGAGGCCCACATTGTCAAATGCGTATCGAAACGCTTTAACGCATCCTGTTCCATTGTTCAAAATATGAGTCGTTTAGCTCCCCTGATGCTGATATTGTTAAATTACTTAATGGCAATGATCCTTGGATGCTAGGGAACACAGCCCAATATTTGTTGCAGGTTCTGCTTATAAGGGAAACTTAATCTGTTCTGTCGTAACTATTGCTTTTATGACTTATGCCTAATAAAGGTCTTTGCTGTTGTTAATGTTTCCTTGATGCAGCAAATAGTGGCTTTCCAGGTCTGTTTTCGGTCTGGAAAATGGCATGGGCAAAGGCTTAAACCCTCTCTCATCAGTTCTAATCCAAATCATGTTTCCTATGCCTGGGAATTAAGTTCCAAGCATAGAATTCCCAAAACACGTTCCACTGATGGCGGGGGACTTTGTGAATCAAGCCTCAGGTGGCTCTGTTCTCTCGCCACCTTGCATGGGGTCCACAGTGTTAAAAACAGACACTGCTGTTTCTCTGCTAGAAGAGATGATACCTTGTTCTCCTCCGGAGTGAAGAGGATGCGAAATGTAGATGGCATGCCAGGTGCAACTTTGTTGCACACGTTATTAGGACTAATGACTTGAAAATAGGGTGAACTCTGCAGGACCACTTTCACCAGCCTGGGAATCTGCAGAAAACACAAACACAAGAAAAATGAATGCTATGCATGTACGCAATTTATGTCCTGCGTCATTGCTGAATCTCAAAGAATCTTGCATATTTAAAAATATATATATTTATGCCCCGTATTTTAAATATCTATATTTATGTCCAATAAAATCCTTCAAAATACAATCCACAATACCCCATAATAACTGTTAAAACTTCAGGTTGGGAAAACACCATGTGGAGCACACAGGCAGAGGAGCTCAACCCCCACCCCCCCCACCCCAGTGCTCTCTTGCCAACCATCCAGAGCTGCCATTTGCCTGTTTAGGAAACTTAAGTATGCAGATCACCTATATGTGAGGTTCCCTAATGTCAAGACTGCTTTTTGTGGGGGTGGGGAGTTTTTGCTTTGTGTGAATTCTTGTACTTGCTTGTAGCCAGGTGCCTTATCTAACTGTTGCTGGTGCTGGCCTCATGAAGGCCAAATGTTTTCGGTTCTCATAACTGTGTCTGTGCTTCCATGGGAGGGGGAAGGGAGTGTTGCTTATATTGGAGAAAGCTCTACGTGTCAGGCAGAGCTTCCTTTTAGCTGTTCCTGATCTGTCTTTCTGCCTGCAATAAAGATACCTTTGTACTCCTACAAGTGTCTGCAGTGTCTGGTCAAGTGGATCTTGACACCTAACAGGCAAACAGCAGCTTCTTTGGGCGCATTCAGGCTGCGGAAATTCCCACATGCCACAGCCCTGACTTGCATCAGGATCCTTGCCACAAGAAATCTGCATTTTAACAGGGAGATCCCAAGGTGCAGTAGGTTGTGCAGGCAGGAAGGCGCTATCAGTGGCGGAAGATCTGTGTTGTAGGTAGAGAGCTCAAGGTCCAGTCCTTGGAATCTCCAGTTAAAGGATCATCTGAGACAGCAGATGCTGGGAAGGTGGAGAGCTGCTGCCAGTCAGAGCAGGCAATTCTGAGCAAGAGAACCAATGGGGTAACTTAACATAAAGCAGCTTTAAACACAGAGATGGAACAGCAGGTTTCGTTTTCTGCATTTGTGCCCTGTATTTCTTCTCAATGGGGACGCAAGCAGTTTACATTGTTTTCCTCTGTTTGTCTCTTGCCTTGAAAATTCCACGAGGGGGGCTGCCTTAAGTCGACTGCAACTTGACGACAAAAAAAAAAAATAGAAATAACAATTACCAGGTTGCTTGCAGGACAAGGCTGGCCCTAAAGGGAAGGAAATGCATCATCACCCACAGCCCCTGGCTCTGACTGCTCCAGTGCCTCACCGATGATCCAGAGCCGATCCAGGATAATGATCGTTCCTCTCTCTATGGCCTTGAGCAGTAGGCCTTTACCTGCCTCCTCTATCTAAAACAGCTACATAGCTGCACCCGTATATCATAACTGCCCAGGGAGCAAATAGTGCAACTAGCACCAGTGCCAGCTCTTGTCACCATACCCACAGGGCTTCATGATATTACTCATATATCATCAGCTTGGATGTCAATCTGACATTAAGAAGGCTAATATTCAGAAGTCAGCAGGATAACGTTTCATTCTCCCAGAAAACCGTGGGAGCTGCTATGAAAGTCGCTGTCCCCCTGCAAAAGAACTTTAAAGGGAACATGAGACTGCTGAATTAGAATCATCGAGAAATTTGAAACCATCTCCTCAAGGGCTTAACAAGGACTTGGGAACCTGCCTGCCATCAGGGGTGTTAATCACCTTAATCAAAGGCATTAACTCCCTTAGCAAAAGTAGAGAAATAGTATTATTGCCCATTATGGCCATTGTGAAGAGTCCCTCTCCATACTTTCACTCGTTACATTTGAATTTTATATCAAGCATCACCTTTAATTTTTGAATTTCACGGTCTTTTGACCATGATGATTAAAAAGAAAAATCTTCATAAGCTCATATTTAAAGGTCTACCTAGTAAGGACCAACTACGTCCAGTAAATGAAATGCATTTTGTCCCTCTAAAACCTATCTAGAATAAAAACTTGTTAGTTATTATGATACAACCAGGCTGCTGTTTATTTTTGCTACAGTGGGTAAACATAGCTATGCCTCTGGTCTTTCCTCTTTGTATTATTAACATTATTAATAAATTAATTGTTTTAAAGTGGCCCAATAGGTGTGTGTGTGTGGGGGGGTAATCATTGTATTTACTATGTTACCCTGAGATAGTCCAGGATAGCCCAATCTTATCAGATGCCTAGGATTGCTAGGCTGCAAATGGTTTTACTAGAATGCAAGAAGAAAGAATTGGCTGTGGCTCAGTTGCAGAGCGTTTGCATTGCACGCAGAAGGGTCCAGGTTCATTACTTTAAAAAGGAGACAGACAAGGATGATTTTGATACACCAACGGTCTGATTCAGTGTAATGCAGCTTTATGTGTTTTAAGTTCAGGCAGGTTTTCGGATGCCGTTCCGCTTCAGTCCAGCCAGCCCTTAGACTCGTCTGCTAGATTGCCACATCTGCCTGCTAAGTTTCCTGCATACCTTGCTATCAATTCTTTATTAAGCACTTAGAAGGAACCACAGTGCAGAGAGTAGAAGAGACCAGTCCTGGCAATAATGGTTTATGGTTGAGTGGACAGGATACGAAAGGAAAAGGTGACAGCCAGAGGGGTAGAAAGGCAAATAAGCCAGTCCCTGTTCAAAAGGCCATGGAGTTGTTTTAAGGAGTGGGAGGCACTGCAAAGACAACTGGGGGTGCAGCTGGTGAACTGAAAAGCATCTTGTGGAAGAAGCAGCATCCCACAGGCTGTTCTGAATGCCACCACTGCATGGTGTAGTGGTTAAGAGCAGGTGGATTCTAATCTGGAGAATCGGGTTTGATTCCCCACTCCTACACCTGAGTGGTAGAGGTTTTTCTGGTGAACCAGGTATGTTTCTTCACTCCTACATTCCTGTTGGGTGACCTTGGGCTAGTCACAGTTCTTCCGAACTCTCTCAACCCCACATATCTCACAAGGTGTCTGTTGTGGGGAGAGGAAGGGAAAGGAGCTTGTAAGCCACCTAGAGTCTCCTTACAGGAGAGAAAGGTGGGGTATAAATCCAAACTCCTCCTCCTCCTCCTCCTCCTCCTCCTCCTGCTTCTTCTTCTTCTTCTTCTTCTTCTTCTTCTTCTTCTTCTTCTTCTTCTTCTTCTTCTTCTTCTAGTTGTTCTTGTTCTAGTTGTTCTAGTTGTTCTAGTTGTTCTTGTTCTTGTTCTTCTTGTTCTTGTTCTTGTTCTTCTTCTTCTTCAAACCCGGTTCCTCCAGATTAGAGTACACCTGCTTTTAACAGCTACACCACTGAGCAAGAGAAACTGGAAGCAGTGTTTCTTCCTTATACTTAGGCTATTGTACTGAGAGACTGGCTCCAACATGGAAATGTGCCATATTTACATGGTAGACACATATTTTGATTGCATGTGGTAACAGTATGACTTTGTAAATCCAGTTCAGAAGGGATGGACATATTTTTCAACCAGCCTGAAAATGTGTCACCCAAGAGCATAACTGTAGCCCAAACAGCTTCAACAAATAATTTCTGCTTTGCTCAGCACAGAGAAACTTTGAGGAAAATTATCATGGCACTGGTGTTGATTAGCCCGAAATAAATATGCAAAATCTAAGATTGTCTGTTTGGGACGAACAGCAAAAGAGAACCAAAGGCCCAGCTGCTCACTTGAGTAACAGCTGAAACTTTGCCAGGCCAAAGCTAATATGCTCGAGGAAAACCTCAAAGAGGTCATGGCTGCAGGGCAAGGAAGTCATTTCTGAATGATGAAAGAAATCTACCACCTGATGGGCAAAGGGCATAAAGATCACAGAATGCCATATGACTGCTATCCCTCAAGTTAGACAAGCAGTAGGCAGCACAGTGCCTTGGCTGAAAACCCAGTCTGAAAAAGAACTACTGAGAGTCCTCAAGCTTTGGGTTTTGTGGAGAGAACGTGGGAAAACTGGTGTACTTTGCTGGCCTCTGTTCTTAAGGAGCTCCAAGTAACCAAGGAACAGAGAAGGAGAAAGATCCCTTGAAAGCTAAGGAAAGGAGGAAGAACCTCAATAGTAACAAAAAAGTTCCTAGATGGAAGAGAAGCCCCCCCAAAAAACCTTGATTGTAGGACGTCCCCGATGTTCAGGAGAAGAAAAGAAATGTGAACACAAAGCAGCATGCCCCCCCCCCCCCAAGGAAAAAATGATGCAGTTGCAAAACAAAGACTCTCTCGGTTTGGGTCTGCTTTTAGGTGATAACCAGCTGTCCACTATCCCACAAACAGGTAGCTTTGCTTAGCCATTGTGCATCTCCACAAAGCAGACTAGGGAAATCAGCAGGATAACTATTCATTCATTCATTAAATTTCTAATGGCAGCATGGAAGGTGGAGCTTCTCAACATCAGTTGCCCCCCAGTTTGGCTTTTGTTCTATAAAGCCCTCCTGGGATACCTTGTCCTCCAAACAAGTTGAATGTCAACCTGAAGGATTCACTCAGGCATTGCTGTCTTTGCAAGCATCATTAAAAAGAACCATCCAACCCAAACCTTCCTGCTTGAAGAATGCAAGTGATCTTAACACTGCCCACCCATGATAGAATAACCAAAACACAGCCAGTAAATATGAGTGAAGCCTGTTACTGTTATTGTAATTTTGTTTGCATTGATGGAAAAACTTTGCAGATGGGGATATTCTCACCTCTGAATGAGTCTGTTAGTTTGGGGTTCTTATTAACTACTGTAAAACCAGTTAGCTGACTCACTTAACCAGAACACTTGGTTAATCAGCATGCCCAGGTCCTGTAAACCACGCTGCCAGAGGTGGGATCCAGCAGGTTCTCACAGGTTCCCAAGAGTAGGTTACTAATTATTTGTGTGTGCCAAGAGGGGGTTACTAATTGGTGATTTTGCCGCGTGATTTTTGCCTTAGTTACGCCCCTCCTCTCAGCAGTAGCGCGCAGAACTTGAAGCAGTCTAGCAGGAGGTGCACCGGCATGCATGGCAGCCTGCGCCTGCATGCATTCGTTTCCCGCCCAAGGACCAGCGCAGCAGCTGCGTCCTTGCTACAGCCCCGCCCAGGAATGCCCCGCCCCCAGAATGCCGCACTCCGCCCCCGGAATGCCCCACCCAGCCCCATTGGCGCTACGCCACAGTTTGAATCCCACCACCATGGGAATCTGTTACTAAAATTTTTGGATCCCACCACTGCACATTGCCAGCTTGGAACCAGCAATTAAACCATAACACTAAGGGGGAGGGTGCCATGTCAGGACTCACAGTCCCTTCCACTGCTGCCATCAGGTAAAAGCTTTGTAAATCAGTTAGTTAACCGGTACCTCTGATTCCCTATGGATGCCAACTAACAAAGTTATACTATATCATAGACTAGCTGGACCCACTTGGTGGTGATTGGTGTGGAGAAAATGGCTCTAAAATTCAAAGCCCTTAGACAGAAACAAGAGTGCAAATTTGCAACCATCAAGACCAAAGCAACAGCAACTGAGTCAAATCAGAACTATGATGCACCGCCTTCCCTTCCCTGAGATCGCTCAGCAATCACCCACTATACCTGAAGAGGAGAGACAGGATACAAGCACCCAAAAAAGGTTGCCAGTAAGCAGTATTTATTCTGTAGTGACAATTGCTTTGGCTTTCCTCTTACATTAGTGAAGGCAGCGATTTGTGGAATCCCAGGAATGCTTGGTAGCTGAGATGCACAACATCCACTCCCTGCCATCTCACCACCACATGGTCAACGTGGCCTACCTTGTCATTGTTCCGCAGAATCAGTGGCACTTCATAGATCTCGCAAGGGGCAAAATTCTGGAAAATCACTTCTGATGGGAATGGTTGAAACAGCGTCTGGTCCAGATCGACAGAAGAGAACTGAAGGGATAAAGAGAGCATGCAAGTGCTGGGGGCAATAGTGGATCAAAACTATTCCATCAAAAGTGGATCACATGACCTTTCTGGAGGGCATGCAGGGATCTTGAAGAAAAGGCACAGCTGCAGGCCCTGCTAGGGTTACAGATGAATGGGCTGCATTTGGGTTAAATGGAACTTCCCTATCACCCCTCTTCTGCTACAGCCCAAAATACTGTCCTGGGGGATGGGAGACCTCCAACCACAGCTTGAATGGGGAGGAATTAGGCATGTGCCACAGGAAGGGGGAATTGGGAAAAAATCACACACACCCTGAACACATGGAAACATTCTGTTGCTACCAATATTCCAATAAGAATAATGTGGATTAATTCTGTTCCGTGTATAACTTAGTTACGGAACAGAATTACATCACTGGTGCATCGCCACCAGCTCGATCCCTAGGGCTCACACATCTCTGAATGCGAGGAACTTGCTGTAAACAGAAGCATGATAGATGGGGTGGGAGGCAGTGGGGCCGGAAAATTTAAAAGAAAATGTTATACCAAAACCTTTATTAGGCATAAAACCAGTGCCAAGAATTTCAAATACAATAAAAAGATCATTATTGCTCAACTTGCAGTACACCGAGCAAAAACATAGCAACAGCTTCAGATATTTCCACACTAGAGCTATTTAGAAGCTTAGCCATTTTTGTTTTATCAGAGAGGAGCATAAATCCTGTTGGTAAAAAGAAAATGTTCCTTGGAGAAGGCAAAGGTAAATAGAAAGTGTGATTAAACATTTAACATGAAGTTCCCTTCTTCAGATAGAAGCATGTCTAAACAACATACTTCCACTTAAAAAAGAAACAGAAATGTTCATCCTAAATTTTTCACCATGTCTATTTTAGGCATTTCCTTTCTCTTCTTCTCCAGCGTTTGATTCAGCCCCTTGATGAAATCATCATCCTCCCACTATCACAACCAAGGGTTACCCTCCTTTTTTTTTCCAATAGAAAGACTATAAATTTCAGGAGGAACTGACATAAAACCCATCTGGGTTGGATCCAGCCAACTTTCTTTTTCAGTCTTGGGCAAATTTGCCTCTTTATCCAGCTCCCACTCCATGTGGCTTTTATTGACACGGGCCCCGACATCTGCAGCGTAGCTTTTCTGTAGCGAAAGGGGACCCTCTTCCCTCTTCTAATCAGCGGGGAAGTTCTTTTAGAGCTTCTCTAGTACAATGATAGAATTTTTTAAAAGGCAAAGTTTTACAATATTGGATGCTATGTGGTTTCTGGGCTGTATGGCCGTGTTCTAGCAGCATTCTCTCCTGACGTTTCGCCTGCATCTGTGGCTGGCATCTGAAGATCCTCTGAAGATGCCAGCCACAGATGCAGGCGAAACGTCAGGAGAGAATGCTGCTAGAACACGGCCATACAGCCCGGAAACCACACAGCATCCAAGTGATTCCGGCCGTGAAAGCCTTCGACAATACATTTTACAATATTGTTTTAGCTTTTTATTTTCTCAAAAAGCTTTCTTCTATTTTCACAAGACATACTTGCAAATCTTAAAGAGCAACAATGTGCTGCTTCACTGTTGTTACTGTTTGGATAGGACCAAGGGTATCAATACATTTTTTAATTTCCTAATTATAACAAATAGCACAGTGTTGAGTTCCAAGGACTGTACACTGATATTATATTACTATAATAATCTTTAGGGTGGAGAAATTCCTGGAGATCTGGGAGTGCAGCCGGTGTTTGGAGAGGGACGTCAGCAGGGTATGATGCCAGGAAGTCCACCCTCCAAAATTTTATCCAGAGAAGTCATCTTTGTAGTCTGCAGATCAGTTATAATTCCAGGATATCTCCAGGCCCCATCTGGAGGTTGGCAGCCCTATTAATCATGCAACTTTAAGTCTGATGCAAAAAGAAGAGTGGCATGAATTTTCATTTCCTCCTCAAAGTTCAAAGAATTCAAGAACACGCTTTTGTGATTCAGAGCTCACTTCCTCAGATGCATGGACTTCATCTATCTGAAGAAGCGAACTCCAAGATACAAGTCACAAAATCTTAAGCTGATATAAATTCTGGGGAGTCTTAGAAGTGCTAAAGAGCTTCTGTTTTTGACACAGCCATCAGAACTCTGGAATCGGAACTCATGTTTTGTTGTTATTCAGGTCCACGGCAGCGAAGCAAGAAGAAGTGCTACCTTCTGGTGCGAAGTTTCGCTCATGTCTAAAAGCTGGACGATGCGAGGGAGGCGCATCTCATGGGTGTCTGCCAGTTTCTGCTCCGTTGTGAGAGACATCTCTTTCAGGAAGGTAGATGGAGTCAGCTGCAATTCAGAGTCAAGATCAGAGTCAAGATCACATCACTGCCTACACTGAGAACAGCTTTCTCTGGTGGTGCACATGGAAGTACTCCCTACCGCCAGGAGAAAGCCAATCTACCATTCATTTTCCCAGAACATTTGACATTCAGATATGTTGGACTTCCATTCAATATACATTCCTAGTACATTTGCTTGTGGTTTTTTGCATAATCTGCCCTGGGTCCCTGGTGCCTGGCAGCGCTCTGGCCACTACACCCCCACCCCCCCAGCATTGAGAAAGAAGGAAAGTTAGTTGAGTTTTAAAGGAATGGTGTAGTTAACTTTCCTCCATCCGGCTGCACCAAGGCCAGCAAGATACTGGGGGCGGAGACAAGACCAGGGAAGGAGAGAGTCCTCCCTGGCCTTGTCTCTCCCCTCAGTACCTTGCCAGCCTCGGCACACCTCAGATAGAAATTGGGTGAATTTAATGGCACCACAGGGGTTTTTTTGCGGAGGGAGAGGTGGCAGGGGGAAACTGGGGGGGGGGGGCGGGACGAGTCTCTGGTGCCTTTTTAAAAGTAACTCCCCTGAAGCCAGAGCAAACAGATTTTCAGGGCTACATTAAAGGGTCGGTGTGCAAGCTTACCAAGAATTCAAGCCCTATAAATCTTTCCCCCAACCCTGGGGACCTAGGGGAGCAGATGATGTTGCAGACACACTTTGTATATGCTTTTTGCTTACAGGGACTAAATCAAATGGTTCTCCCAGGCAGGCTAGGGAGAGGCTAAAATCCTTTCTTCAATACTCTCACCGACTGTTAACTTACAAGGGGACCACGTTCATGTCAGAACATAAACGGTACTATAATAATTTTAATGCCTCTCTCTGTGTGTGACTTTAAACTGAGAGCTGAGTTGGAGAGAGAATGCAGTGACACCCTTAAAACCAACCAAGTTTTATTCTTGGTATCTAAAGAGAAGCATATGCATACAAAGATTTACACCAAGAATAAAACTTGGCTAGTCTTAAAGGTGCCACTGGACTCAACATCCACCAGCAGGTAACTTCACAATCTACAAAGCAATCCTAGGCCCTGCTAAGGAATTTGGAAGGGCGTAACTCCACTTAGGACTGCACTGCCAGTTACTTGTTGAATGAAGAGACACCTCCTGTTGTCCATCTGGATTTATTGTCCATCACGACATTGATAGGTAAGTGACAGTTAAAGTGATTCGCTTTCCCACATCTACATTCAGATCATAAACTGTACGTGAGCTGCAATGAACGGTGTATGTTATAATAGTCTTCTGCTTTCTGCCCCACATTAACAGAATTCACAAGTTAGTTAGCCCAAGGGTTATTTTTGTAACCAGGCCTAGAAGAATAAAATGAACTTGGTACAAAGAAACATACTGGGGCATCCTTCTTCTTTTCTTCTCTGATCAGCTTCGGATTGCGAGGTGCCACGACCTTGCTTTGAAATCCTTCAGGCAACTTGCAAGGATTCACACATTTCTGAATTCTGTCGGTTTGCATCTTTGATTAATCCGGCAGAGCCTCTGGAATAAGAACAAGAGATTTTAAACAGCTGGAAGAATAAAGGTCTGTGGGAGGGGAGAGGGGACTACTATGAGAACAAAATTATGAGAACCTGAAGTTAGGCAATACATGTGATTATTTTGGGTTGGGTCTGAATGCCATCAAGAAGTCTCAGAAGAGATATTTGTTTCCTGGTGTCTTTTGACAGCCCTTGCCACAAAATTCACAGTTCCTGTTGTGCTTAATTATCACCTGATGGTGGACTAAGACGCACTGCAAAGTACATCCCTTGGAAAGCAAATCAACTGACACCCTATGCAGAATTTTTTAAAAGAAAAAAGCAGCTTCAAGACCTAATAAGTGATCATCTCTACCACATGGATTTTGGTGTCACTAGAAAGGCACAGCTGGTGAATTTGCAGTCATCGCCAGCTCTTTCCCTTTGGCCTTATTCTCTTCTGTGTGTGATCCTTGATAAGTTCACATCCCTCTTCAGGCTGGACACCCTTTTGCCACCACCGGTCATTTAAATTAAAAAAGACGTCCATGCCTCAGGAGGTAGGGAGGCAACATTCTGCCCACCCACTCCCTGTTGGTCCAGAAAGACTATTTAAAAAGAACTCAGAATTTGATTTCAGGCAATTACTGCTGTCAAATGATGGCTGAATTCTGACTTCAGTGGGTTCTATGAAGAGCCCTGCTGGATCAGTCCAGATGTTGATCTAATCCAGCATCCTATTTCCTATCTCAAATGGTGGCCGACCAGTTACCCAGAAGGTCCAGCATCAGGGCAGAGACTTCTGAGGACTTCTGAGGACTTCTCCAGATGTTTGATCCTACAATTGATATTCAGTTGTTTACTGCCTCTGAATGTGAGGGCTCCCCATGGCTAGTAGCTACTCACAGACCTACCCTCCTTTAATCTGTCTAATCCCCTTTTAAGACATCTGTATGTGCTCATCTATGGTTTCATTGCTGTTTTCATTCATCTTCTAAGAGGCAGGATTAAAAGTTGTTTCACAAACCAGAGATGTAAGTATCTCATGATGGTGCTGCTGGAGGGGAAAATCGCTTTCACTTTTGCAGGTGTAGTTTTATCACTTCTAGTTGTGGCCTTGGAGTTCTGCAGCTGGGAGGAGCCTCCAGGCCGGACAATGTGAACTGTCGGCTTCTCAGGTGGGGGTGGGAATCTTACACTCATGTTATCAAGAGTTTGGCATGGTTTTTGCCAGAAGTCTCTTTCTATGTTCCTGACATGTCTTGAACCCATCAAGTGATTTATTGTCTGAATGGGGAATCTGACAAAGTGACATGAGGGAGGGGGAAAATTATAGAAGAAATGGTTTCAAGATTCGGAAGGTTCTCCTTCCACCTTATATGCTGCTGACAATAAGGTGCCCAACACCAGTGACCTATACAAATGAGTTTAGCATGTATTTGTGTTTACTGTACATATTATCTTGCATTCACTACATTTTATACTTATACAGTGTAGAAAATTATATTACATAAACTATAATGCCTAATATTTCATGTTTTGTTTCAGTTTCCATAATCTCAGTCCTATTGCATTGCTTATGAGACGCTTTCTCTATTGATTGCATTGATTTACAATATGTATTCGACACACAGTCTCAATGAGAAAGACAAACTAGAATGTAATTTTAATAGCAAAATGTATGTACTGAAAGACCAGATCTCTTTATATATTTAGCACCCAAATGTATTGATTTGTATGCCTCTTAAGTAAACCTTTTCAAGGTTTTTCACAATAAATCAATGCATCTGTTTGTAAAAGATGTAATTTGTCTAACAACCTGTTTTCTGAGTTGATCCAATGCCTAGTCATAGATTATGTTGATTGCACAGGAGTGGTTCCAGGAATAAAATTACAAGAGTTACCCTCCCCCCCCCCCCACAAACATAATAAAGGCAAATGAGCATCTATCAATCCATTAAACCAAATGTTCTTTATAAACTAGAGTATTAGCAGCAACTCGTATTAAACAACATTAAATAAAATTATTGAACTGCCAAGTAGCAAATGCATACAATGAGATTTTAAAGGTTGTTCTTAATAATTTTTCCAGCTCCCACCTGGAGGAAGAGAACCCTGGAGCCCCAAGCAACCCCACAGAGGAGCAAGTCATGACCAAACACTTACTTGGGGAGGCCCTTTCACCTCCTCCCGCTACCCCTCAAGCTCCAACAGACACATCAGCTCCCTTCCTCAGCCACCAGCTGCTGTTTCCTGGTTCCCATAGCAACTAGGCCTTCCCTCTAAGAGGAAAACAGACACAGAACTTTGGCTGCAGGCCCGTCAGCACTATGGTAACCACTGGATCGCTTGTCAGCACAGCCATGCCCCAGACAGACGAGGCTGTGGGAAGGAGGGCAGAAGTTCCTGATGATTACACGGGCCTTTTCCCCTTTTTGCATTAGTTTTCAAGGCAGCGTGCAAGACAGAGCAGGGAATTCCTCTTTAAGAGACAGTCATAACACTTCTGCAGTCACATCTTTCCCTGCTCCATTCATCTAAAGATATTCTTTACAGTAGTAGAAGAAGAAGAGTTTGGATTTATACTCCGCCCTTTCACTCCTCTAAGGAGACTCAAAGGGATGTACAATCTCCTTTTCCTTCCCCCCCCCCCATCACAACAAACACCCTGTGAGGTGGGTGGGGTTGAGAGAGCTCTGAAGAACTGTGACTAGCCCAAGGTCATCCAGCTGACATGTGTTGGAGTGCATAAGCTAATCTGGCTCACCAGATAAGCCTCCACAGCCCAAGTGGCAGAGTGGGGAATCAAACTCGGTTCTCCAGTACACCACCCTGGCTCTCTAAAGACATTAAGCTGTCTGAGAGCTGGTCAGTGGTCAGGACACTGTACTCCCCATCTAGAACCACCTCAACTGTACACATTATCTTGCCATCACTATATTTTATACTTATACAGTGTTCTCCAACAATTAATTCCATGACATGGAATCTACTTGTTTCTTCTCCAAAGCATCTCTCTCCAAAGTACAGGATTGCCAACAAGCCTGGAGAAAATGTCTTATTCCTTTAATAGTAGGTGATGTTATTTAGATTTATGCCATGAAAATCTTTAACTTGTTGGGGATCAGAACTAGCACATGCATCATCTTTTTGAGTTCTGCTTGATTATCAGAAGGGTTTTTAATAATTACATGGCTTACTTCCTGCATCTTCATTGAAACTAATAATAGAGATCTCTACTGTAAATAATTGTGACTATTTAATTTTGAAACAGGATACGAAGAGACTGGATGGGTGGCATTTTGACTCATGATTCCTTGGGCTTGCAGCACAGCTTCGGGTTGGTTGGCACCCATGGTCTCTGGTCTTTGAAGTGCTGCAAACGAGCTGTCTTGTTGATTTCTCTTCCTGTGAGATGCAACTTAGCCTTCCTCTTTTTATCTCCAGGCACATGCAAAAACAGGCTTTCCCTCTCTTGAGCAAGCTTTGTTCACCAGCTGCAGAGAAAAGGCTCCTGCCTTCAGCAAGTCCAAGAGTTGCCCCAAGAAAAAGAGATTTATCTCAGAGGTTCAGAAAACTTATATTTCAAAACTGCTCCTATCTATTCATACTCATCTGCACAGTGGTATGCATGCCGGCTCTGGGCCCATAACCTTTAGTTGGGGTAAGATATTCATATTCATAGTCATCATATTTAGCTGAGCAATACAACAAAAGCTGACAACGCCAGCACACTGTGAGTGAGATTTTACAAAAAGATTCTTTACTAAATAAAACTAGATAGGAAGGGAATACATGAATAGACAATAATAAAAAACTTTTCAAATGAGCTGCATTTTAACTATATATTAATCTAGATCTGAAGAAGATAAAAGAGAAAGAACATGTGAGCGGGGAAAACAAAGAACAATTAACTTTTTATCCAAAGCTCCCCCTTTTGCCTGCATGACTCAAGGCATGTCTCCCTTGTGCATTTTACTAATTATGAAAGAGACATCTACTTTACAGAAAGAACCCTAAACTTGATACCCCATTTGTTACAAGGTAATCTAAATGATCTGGTTACAGCAAATAAACCAACAGCAAATTAATTCTTTCATGAATGAGGGGCTGGCACTCAAAAAATCCAATCCAACTGCCCCTTTCCATGCTCTAGGCCTCTGATAAAGGGGAAGATCATTCATTTACCTCCAGGTCCTGCTCTCTTCTACACTTCAGTGGAGTAGGAAGTGCTTCAGAAAAGTACTTTTGGAGCTGCACAGAGAACCCATCTGCTTCTAGAACCACCTAAGATTTTGTGGAATGCACCAGGCTTTTTAAAATTGGACTGTTTCCTCATTATGGTACCCATTGTGTGTTTATAAAGGGTCATCAAGTCATAGCCAATTTCCAGTAACCCCAGCAAGGGGCCCTTAAGTCAAGGGAACAGTGTTGTTCATTTGTTCCTGAACAGAAATTAGGAGCTGTGGCTATTTATCTTCATGTAATCATGAAAAAGTAAAAATTCTCCTTTCATCCATCCTCACAATATGCGTGACCAAATCATTGCTTCCATTCTGCAGCTGGAGAGTAGAGAGATGGGGCGTGTAGGAGAAAGATACTAATTATTCCCCTTTAATAGATAACAGTTGTTTCCATGTCAATAACCATAACAATTCAAAGGCACCACCCACATCTAAGAGGGAGACTGCAGCCCATCTGGGACAAAACTCAAGAGATGAGAAAGATATCCTGTTCCTTTTCAAACCTTTCCACAAGGGAAAGCCCTATTGTGGAAACAAAGGGGGGCATTGCATTGAAGTTATTTTCCTTCCCCTTTCATGAGTCCTTGTAGATTTTCTACTTGTCTCCCTCTATTAGCAAATTTGATGTACCCACTAGCCCAAGACAATTTCTGTATGCTTCAGGACAATCCCAGGCATGTAAAAATAAAAATGTTTTCCCCCTTTCAGCAATGGAAAGGGGAAGCATCAAAAAATGAGACTGTATGGAGAGTGAGTATGCACACTGGCAGTTCTCGTTTTTACTGATAACAGGTTGAATATATCAGCCCTAGCCATGTTGCCTAATTCTCCTACAAGGGGTCTTCAACAGAGGGTTTCTAAATGCTCAAGGGGCGCTGTAGCTTAGCAAAAATGTTCATTTGGAACAGTCCAGCAAGCTGACTTTGGGAAGCATGCAGTGTTGCACATCAGTTAAGGAAGGAGGAAAAAGAGAAGAGGAAGGAGGAAAATTAATGGAGGAAGCAGGGCTTGAGACACACATGCCCAAACACAATTTCCAGCATGATATCAGCTCTCAAGCAACAAGAAATTAGGACTGGAAGAAAAAGTATACCTGCTCACAAAGCCCTCGATAGCTTGATATCTTCAAAAGGAGGAGGGGTGGAGGTGAAAAAAAGCTCAGGTTTTTGTGTTGCCAAGTCCTCAGTATGAATTCTTGCCCTCAACTCTCCTATACAGCTTAGGAGAGAAAAAATATAACTACACTTGCCCTTCTTGTATGATACCACTGTGCACCAATGTTTCACCAGGAGTTTCCTGCTCAGCTTGGAATGAACTTCTACAACTGGGGCTCTTTCCCAATAGCTCAGGATTGCCAAGCATCATGGTGAGCCAAGCAGCAAATGGCAGATCTAGCCCTGGTGCTGGGCAACATCATCGTTTTGTGCCATGTGTTTCTGGGATGGAAATTCCCCATCTATCTATCTGTTATTCTCCCTCCCCCTTAATTAACCTTCAAAATCAATGGCTTGATTCTCCAGCTGAGAAGACAGTGTCTGAACATCCTCTGCTCGGGCTTATTTCCGTTTTGATGTCCCTTGTCAGGGCTCTTCTATTCCCCTGTTTGCAAACTTCCTCCTGCCCTGTAACCATTTTCATTAAGGAGAAAACCCAAACAGAAGGAAACACAAAATGAGCTGCTGGTTCTGGAGGCTGAACTCCTTCCAAGTCCTCCTTTCAACAAATGAGAGTTGAAGGGTTCAACAGCCTTGCTAGAAGCAATAATTAAGAACTGAGAAGAGACCAGAGGTGGGCACCGAAGAAGCTGGCCAGAAAGGATCTGAGGAGAGCTCTCAAAGGCCACTTCACACATTACTCAATACATAAGGTGGGGTGGGTCAACACTATAGCATATAAGTTGTGATTCCTATGCATGCAGTATCTAATTAAGTGTAGGTGAAGAAGTTCCAGCATTTCCCATGCATATTTTTTTCAAGCCTGAAACAGTCTGGAGCAATGGTGGCAAACCTATGGCACTCCAGATGTTCATGGACTACAATTCCCATCAGCCAATTGGCCATGCTGGCAGGGGCTGATGGGAATTGTAGTCCATGAACATCTGGAGTGCCATAGGTTCGCCACCACGGGTCTGGGGGGTGGGGGGGTAGTGGTGGGATTCAGATAATTTAACAACTGGTTGTTCACAAGCACCATTTTAACAACCGGTTCTGCCGAAGTGGTGTGAACCTACTGAATCCCACCACTGACGTGGAGGGGGGGTGTCTGTCTGTTGGAGGAAACCCGCATGTATCCCAGGAAAAATGTCATCAACCCAAATAGTGCCCCCTCTTGGAGTGTTTCAGGTTGGGAAAATGATGCAGGTGGGAAGGCTGAAGGTTGTTTTAGAATAATAAAAGAACATATAATAATACATTAAAAGCAATGAATCCTACAAGTAGCAGCCAGATTGTATCCCATGAGCTATAAAACAATCAACTAAAATAGAAGAGTAAATAATCAGATAAATCATTCAAAGTCCCTCTGGCATGAAAATGCTTTAAGTCTACTGTAGACAAGGTTAACGACTGACTGGAACAAAAATGTTGGTCCCCTTTAACTGAGTCTTGATGGGATGTTACTTGCCTCATGTCATGAAAAGATTCAGCTGCTCATTTCCATGCTTTAAGCAGCTCACAAAGTGAAAGCCATACAATACAATACAATACAATACAATCAGTTTTAAAAAAACCTTATAAATAACAAGTCAAGCCACCAAAAACAAGGCCATCAAAGCAGCATAAAACAATATTCAACAGGTCTCCAGACTTGTTGGCAACTGTCCAAGGATGTCAGGGCACCTCAAGTACAGGCCTCCTAGATTTCTCCAGGAGTGGTGATGAAGGCAGCTTGCTATCCACCACACCCCAAACCACACCAACCCAAGTGGAGTTGCTGCACTTAACTCCAATTGATCCCCCAATACCCCTGCCTACATTGGCCTAGCAGGTAGCACTCCACTGTCTGGCAAGTGAGGTCCTCAGCAACCCCACACTCTGTAGGACAGTCTTTCTCAGCAACAGTGGCAAGGTCCACTGTTGAGCAAAAGTGGCGTGTGTGTGCATGCGTGCAAAGGGGGCGTGTGTGTGCATGCATGTGTGCGTGCGTGCTGTGACAGGACATGGTTGAGGGTGTGCCTCATAGCAATCCTGGCTCTGGAAGTCCTGAAAAGATAACATGTCACCCTCTATTTATTTATGATTCTTTTATGCTGCCTCTATAGAGGCGGCAGCTTACAGTACAATCTTCACAATTTACCAATACAAACAAAAGTAGTCATAGCATTGTAGGGAAGGAAGTTCCACAGCCTAGAAAGGTTGCCAACCTTCAGGTGGGGCCTAAAGGTCTTTTGGAATTATAACTGGTCTCCAGGCTATAGATATCAATACCCCAGAGGAAATGGCAACTTTAGAGATTGGACTCTATGGTATTATATCCTCCTGATGTCCCTCTCCTCTCCAAACTCCACCTTCCACAGGATCACAGGAAAATCCCACCCGCCAATCTCAAGTCCCAGCAGGCTGATATGGATGGTGACGGCCTTCAGGCATTTAGGACTTTAAACCCAGTTCTGAGAATTGTCCCCAGTATGCCTGCATACCATCCCCAGTGTGCATTATACTGCAAGAAGCTGCTGGCTGACAGAAGGGAAATGCAGAGAGGCTGATCTTAAATCACCTGCTGTTCAAGCATCACCACTTGCTTTAGCAACTTGCCCCTCGTCCCCCCCAAAGGGATGTTTGCAACTGTTCTTAACGTAAATCTTCAGAGCCCAGGTCCTCCCAGGCTGAACGGAGTCCATGCAAAAGCATCCACAGCTGCAAATTTTCTGGCTAAGCTGGTCTCTCATAGTTAATCACATACAACACTGATTTCCCTCCCACTGCATTATTGCGCATAATGACAAGCGGGGGCATCTGCAACATGCAGCTATATACTCTGCCTGCCTAGCCCTTTTTCTGAAGTAGAATATTTAGGCAATCACTAGTACAGATATGGCATGGTGTGGCTTACAGTTGTTCTAGCTCAGAGAAAGAAAACTTCCCTCCCGCGAGGTGTGGACAGAAATCCCAGTAAAGTAATATTGCTGCTGGAGCTCCTCAAAATATCCAACACAATCCCCTGCTTGTCCCCCAGTCCAGGAAGCTGAAACATTCTCTAAAAGAAAAAGATGGCAAACAGCTTAAATCTAAGACCCTTCTGTACCAATAATACAGTTGTCAATCTCCACGCAAGGCTTGGAGTTGTCCTGGAATTACAACTGGTCTCCAGCCTGAAGAGAGAGATTCCCCTGGGAAAAAATTGCAGCTTTGAAAGGTGGGCTTTATTACACCCCAGTGAGGTCCTTCCCTTCCCCAAACCCTCTCCTCCCCAGGCTCTACCACTAAATCTCCAGATATTTCTGAACCAGAGCTAGCAACCCTAATCCGAGGGCATTGGGAGCCAAACTAAGTGTTAGGGTGGACAACCTGTGGCCTCCAACATCACTTTATAGCACAGGTGTCAAACTCGCAGTCCTCCAGATGTTATGGACTACAGTTCCCATCATCCCCTGCCAGCATGATGCTGGCTGGGATGATGAGGCACTGAAGATCCATAACATCTGGAAGTTGTTTCCCTGACTCTTTCTCGAAAAAAATTTAAATTTTTTTTAAAATTGCTCCAATGCCTCAACGGTGGCCTCAACGGTGGCAACGACCATCTTGTTTCCCCTCTCCCCCCCCCCATGCCTTTTGAAGCGATGAAACAGCCCTCCATGGCTGCTTTCCTCTAAAATAGTGTTGGTGGTCACAGGTTGGACTTGTGCCCACCGTAACATGTAGTTTGGCCCTGAGCCACCCCTTGGTTTGAATGAATGAATGAATTTTATAGTTGCGGTCAAAGACCAGTCCTTAAAAATGTCTACATCATTTCGTCCATACAATACCTATATACAAATCTGATGTACCTTCTGTTGTTACACAAGTACATACAATATACAGTTACATAAAAAATAACCTCAAGATTCAGTTCCTTAGATGGGCAATCCAAAAATACACACTATTATCACATTCCCATCATATCTTATCTCCCCACTAATTATTTGCTACAAAAACATATACATTATAAATTTGCCTTAAAATTTCTTTAAATTTAGCTCTTCTTCACTTATCATAATAGTCTTCTATATATATATATATATATTTATATATGTGTCAAAATTCCAGCCCTTAAGTGTTATTCCCAGCAGTTTTCTTAGTATTGTATATTGCCCATTTCAAATTTAGCAACCTTAAAAGTAATTTTGTACCACCCCTTGGTTGGGATAAGAAACATTTGTGTTTAAAAAGTATGAGCCAATGGCTTTGATGTTCTACAGCCCATCCTCCGAGGCTGCTTTTGCGAGCAATTTTCCTGCTCATGTCAGCTGCTGGTACATTGTCGGAACCGTTTCCTCATTACATAATGGAAACCGTCCTGGATCTGATTTAGCATTAAAAAGTGTAGCAACAAGCCTTTCATAGCAGAACTTTGCTTGCCCTCGGGCTGTCTAGAATTATCTATTATTTTAATGTAACCAAAAATCCTATAGGCAATGACCCCAATCCGTATAATCTTCTCAAAGAGGAAGGAGAGTTGTGTAAAAAAGCATTGTTACACACTCTCCCCTCCTCTTCCCCAAGCAGAGAACTATCCAGGGGCAGCACTGAAGGGGTTTGCTTCTTTTCAGAGCTGTGATATTGTCCATGTATCATTTTGGTGTTTTCAACCAACAACACTTGGGGAAGTAAACAGCATCCTACAGCCACCAATAGAACTGATTGTCTTATTCAACAAACCAGACACTCACACACTCTCGGCTCAAAAATTGTCAGCTCTCTCCGCCTCTCTATTTCCAAATTCAACCCTGAACATTGCTTTCTTAGCCCACGAGGGTTGCCAACCTCCAGGTAGAGTCTGGAGTTCTCTTTGCAACTACTTTCCAGATTACAGTCCCCCTTGAGGAAAATGCCAGGGGATTGCCTTCAGGGATTGGGCGGTATACCGGATCCAATAAATAATAAAGACTGGACTCTATGCAATCACATTCCCATTGTTTTCCAGCCCCAACAGTAGGGGGAGAATTTGGGGGGTAGAGACTGGCAAAACAGTAAACATCAAATTGCTGCATCACATGTTACTATAGCATTTTTCCTGTTCTCCATGGTTTCCCACCCAGAACTGACATCATGAAATCAACCCTGCTCCCACCCCCTACTTCTGCTCCACTGAACACCAGTGAGGGATGGGGAGTTCTGGCAAGGGTTTGCCTGTAACAAGTGCCCATATGTTAACCCAGGGGTGTCCAACTCTGGTGCCCCAGATGTTCATGGACTATGATTCCCATCAGCCCCTGCCAGCATGGCCAATTGGCAGGGACTGATGGGAATTGTAGTCCACGAACATCTGAGGAACCAGAGTTGGACACCCCTGTGTTAACCCTACACTGGAGAAATGGAGGAGGTTAACTATTTGACCATCCATTCCATTTTCCCAGTAGGTATTGCCCTCCCCATACAGAAAAAACAACAAATAGCAGTTGATGGTAGAGAAAATTAACAAATAGAACTTGATGGGTAGATGGTTGTTTTTACTAAAAAATGGAATGGGGAAAACAGTTAAGCCCCCACTCCCCTGCACTTAGACTTGATTCCAATCAGACCTCCAGCACCTTGCATTGATTTTTATGGTAAAACTATACATTGGGAGATCCATTCATGGCCCCAAACAACAGGAATGTCTTCTCCATTGTTCTTAAATGATATGTCTTTACTGGCTATAGCCTTAATCCTAGCCCCCCCCCCTATTTTTTGTTAAGCAGGAATATATAGATACTTGGCAGAATGTCAGGAATGTTTGGGACAATCATTCCTAATATATTTAGAATTATGCTTCTGTAGCAAAGGGGGGGAAAGCAGGTCAGCAATTCATTTTCATCTCTCCAGTGGAGAAAGGGTGATCTTTTGTGACAAAAACCATAGTGTGCATATTAGCAAACTACAGATCAGAACATTCTCATTTTCTGTAGAAACCTGCATTCTCAATCATAATTAAAATTATCTTAAAATTGTTATTTGAGCCCCAGATCTCTGAGTAGCAGAACAGGTGATCTAAAGGAGCAGAAAGAGAGCTGGTGACGTGGAAGAAAATGGTCTGCTCCCACCTCTTCTCAGATGGTTTGCCTGTTCCCTTGGTTAGGGAGGGGCTGGTGGTTAGGAGCTTGTGTATCTAATCTGGAGGAACCGGGTTTGATTCCCAGCTCTGCCGCCTGAGCTGCGGAGGCTTATCTGAGGAATTCAGATTAGCCTGTACACTCCCACACACGCCAGCTGGGTGACCTTGGGCTAGTCACAACTTCTCAGAGCTCTCTCAGCCCCACCTACCTCACAGGGTGTTTGTTGTGAGGGGGGAAGGGCAAGGAGATTGTCAGCCCCTTTGAGTCTCCTACAGGAGAGAAAGGGGGGATATAAATCCAAACTACTATCTTCTTCTTCTTCTTCTTCTTCTTCTTCTTCTTCTTCTTCTTCTTCTTCTTCTTCTTCTTCTTCTTCTTCTTCTTCTTCTTCTTCTTCTTCTTCTTCTTCTTCTTCTTCTTCTTCTTCTTCTTCTTCTTCTTCTTCTTCTTCTTCTTCTTCTTCTTCTTCTTCTTCTTCTTCTTCTTCTTCTTCTTCTTCTTCTTCTTCTTCTTCTTCTTCTTCACTGGGATTGTGCAGTCCATCGGTGCCTTCCACCACACCAACTCCCTGCAAGGATTCAAGGAGGCAACTCCTTGCTGGAGCTTGAAACTGTGCTGCTTTCATTCCATCAACAGAATTTTGTGTAAAACAAACCACTGAACTGAAAGGACCATTTCAAAGCAGGGAAAATCCCTATCCCTTCCTTCGTTCTTTGCATTCCTGTCATGCTTTAGAGGCACTGAGTTGGAAGCATTGAAATATTCATACACAATAAAGCCATATAATTTCCTCAATAATTAATACAGGAAGTTTATACATTTCCAACAGCCAGGAGAAACCAGAAGCCTTCCTTCCTTCAATGTAGTTCAAGATCTTGCCTTATCTTGCCAACAGCACTCAGGGACAGAAATCCTGGCCACGGCTGCCAGGTTCTGACCCGAGACAAGACAGGAAAAGAATTCTACCAAGCGTGGTGTCTTGCACTGCTCCAGTGCTTTAAGAAAAAGCACACCTTGAGGACAACAGCATCCTACCTGAGGCCTGAGAGGAAGTGTGGAGAAGGAGTTAATTCCTCTTTAACAGAATCTACCATGGAAGGATGAAAGCCGTAAAACCTGGGCCTGAACAAGGTTTAATTCCCCTGGCCTTGCCCCCTCCCCTTGCCCAAAGTACTAGAACTCAGGATACCCAATAAAGTTGATGGGCCAGCATACCTATAAACCGGCTGTGGCCAAAATTTTATTTCATACAAGGTGGTTGTCTTTCCACACCCTCAACCTCATTCTCTCCTCTTCAGGCGGCAAGAGGGGGTATCTCATCACTGAATTTAAAACTGTACTTTGAAGCTGCTTGTTTAGTGCAGATAACGGAATGGGTGACTTTGAAGAACAGTAAATTCCTGGATCTGGAGGGGCATGATAGATTTGGTTGGCATGGATACTTCTGAGATATAACAAGGGGAAAATACACAAGGGGGAAATACAATGATAGATTTGGATGGCATGGGTACTTCTGAGATATAACAAGGGGAAAATAATCATTATGTTAGAAGGATTTTACTATGGATATGGGTGAAACGTTAGAGATTTGTTGCAGGGGTTACTACTTTATGGTTTTCCCCAATTGAAAAACGGCGTACATATACCGAGCCGTTGTTTTTTCAAGATAATAAATGTGAACGATTTAAAGATAAAATTTAAAAAAGTTTCATTATTACCAACTGTTAGAAACATTTAAAGATGATAATAAGAAAGTTAGTTTTGTTTCACAAATGACAGATTTTGAATGTAACTTATGTATAAATGATGACAACTTGATAACCAAAATGTATAAGATGCTACAATGGGATACAGAAGATGAGGTGGCTAAATCTGTAATGAATAAATTGGTCTAGAAATGCTGGCTGAGATATTTTGATGGAACAGCAGGTGAGACTGTGGAAAGGTTTTAAATTTACATGTTACAGTTTGAAAGAAAACTGTTACAAAATGATGATAGATGTATTTAACACCAAAAAATTTGGCAAAGATGTATAAAGATGTGTCAAATAGGTGCTGGAAGCGTCAACAACAAGAGGGGTCTTTTTCATATATGGTGGACGTGTTAAGGAGGCTATCACTTTTTGGGATATGATACTCAAGGAACTGCAAAAAAATCCTGAAAATAACAGTTTTGAAAAAACCTGAGGTCTTTCTGTTGGGAATAAAGGGGATGACTTTCCTAAGCAATATAGAACTCTATGTATATGACAACTGCAGAAGTGACTTTATTTGCACAAAAAAAGGAGAGACAATATGATACCCACAAAAGAGGACTGGATTCTGAAAGTTATAGAATATGCAGAAATGGCAAAACTGACACCTTGATTAAGAGATAATGTTTGGACAGTTTTTCACACAACTGGAAGTCCTTTACAGAATATCTTTTGAAGACCTACTCAAATAGAAAAGTAGTGTCAGGGTTTGACAGCTAAAGAAAACAGCAGACTTGTAATCACCAGAAGACGTTTAAGAAAGAGTTACTGAAATTACAGGTTAACTGTGTGAATTGACGTTAGAGTTAACTGAAGTTAACTCTACAGATGAGATAGCTAGAAGTCACCTTATAATGTGTAATGGGTTGTGTTTTGTTTTTATTTTTGAATGTTTTGTGTTTTATTTGTTGTCTTTTCATATGAAAAAATAAAAAATATGTTTTTTTTAAAGTCTCTCTGGCTGGCTACTAGAGTGCATAAGGAGCAGCAGTGGCATAGGAGGTTAAGAGATCGTGTATCTAATCTGCAGGAACTGGGTTTGATTCCCCACTCTGCCGCCTGAGCTGTGGAGGCTTATCTGGGGAATTCAGATTAGCTGTGCACTCCCACACATGCCAGCTGGGTGACCTTGGGCTAGTCTCCTGAGCTCTCTCAGCCCTACCTACCTCACAGGGTGTTTGTTGTGGGGGGGGAGGGCAAGGATATTGTAAGCCCCTTTGAGTCTCCTACAGGAGAGAAAGGGGGGATATAAATCCTAACTCTTCTTCTTAATGTTCCTACAGACATGGCTCCTCCTCTGGGATATCCTTCTTACTGGCAGCCCCAGCAAGCCTCTCCTCTTCCCAGCTCTCTCACATCAGATTTATTCTGCTGGCCCAGGCAGGTGACAAAGAGCAGCACACGCAAGCACACGCACACACAGCTGACTGCCTTGCTCTCAGCGACCACATCTGTGCCTCTGATCTCTCCAGCAGCTGATCGCCCCGGCATGCCCAGCTCTGATTCCTTTGCTCCAGGGTGGCAGCTCAGAAAGCTCTGCCTGCTGCGTATTCTTCTCCTGCTCCCTGCCAGTTAATATGCTCAGGGGCACAGGTCTTGCGCTAATGCCCGGGCAACACTGTGCTTCTGCCTGGCTTCTGCAAGTTTTGTAAAGAACAAAGGCAAAAAAATACCCCTGTCTCACAGTAGCTTCCTGGGTCTTCCAGGCTCGCTTTGCAGCAGATGATAAAAAGCGCTCTTCAGATCGGGAAATTTTCAGAGTGCTTTTAATCTTTAATTCACCATTTATGGCTGTCAAACCTTGCCCCGGGAACTGGGTTTCTTGGTCCCGTATCCACGGTAACACACCTCCCTCCCCTTGGGTGGACAGAGCTGTCAGAGCAGTTGGTGGGAAAGAGATTTCACTTGATCGCCGCTGGTCTTGAAAACTTCCCCTGTAATTTTTGTAAACAGCTTGCAGGAGAGGCATTTAAGAAACCAGTCTGCCCGTTAATTGGTTCTGAAAGAAAAGAACCTGCTGTGTCTTTCTGAAATGGAATTTAGAAAAATGGAGTCGGTTCCATGAATCACAGTGACATTACATCTGTCAGAAAAATGGAGTCAGTTCCATGAATCACATCTGGATTAACTTGGGAGGTCTGGTAGGAGATCTTTTGGGGGTCTCTGCTAACCACTGCTTCAAGAACATCTGAGATGGTGCTTCTGGGACTCAACCAAAGTCCAGTGACTTGAGGATTTTTTACTGTATAATTTTGTGTAGGCCCTTCTTTCCATAAAAGGAAAGAACTTCCTTCTTTTCCATTGTTTCTTTTCCACAGGCTAGCATTTCAAGAAGGCCTTTCTGCATCAACTTGTCAATTGGGGAAATCTTACATGTGCGCCATGGAGTCCCCAGAGATTCTGGGAACAGGAAAGTACGCTGCTTCTCAGCTGAGGCTGGACAATAGCCAACCCACATAATTACTCCTCATTAACTGTGTCTGTGCCCTAGAATGCTCCCAACTCCCCCCCACACACACACACACACTGGGTAACCTGCCTTATGAGGAAACGTGTCGACTGTTATTGTACTTATTTTTTTGAAGAACTCCTGCTAAGTTTCTGCAGAGTTCTATAGTTCTCTGGAACACTGTTTGGAAATGGCTAGCTTACCAAAATATTGGTTCTCATCCCCTTTTTACTGAATATGGACACCTACAAGTTTCCTCTAACACTTTTTACCGGCAAGAAAATTGCAGGGGGTAAAAAGTGTTACGATTCTCTCCCCTCAATGCTGTTTTCTTCCTTAATAAAGCCACTCAGGCAACTAAATTAGCAAAAGAAGAAACATCATTTCAAATAAACCCAGAAGAAATAAGAACTGTGCAGTTGAGCCTAATCGGCCACACAGGATTGATGGAAGAATAAAATGCAGGAGAACCATGCATGCCATCCTGTGCTTGAGGGTGCGAGGGTAAGATAAAAATGAACTAGGTAGACAGAGGAGTAAGATGTTTCATCACATCATGCTCTGGGTAGAGGTCGACATATAGTCCCCACAGTCAGGGTCTGTGTATATTCCTGCCCTCAGTCATCTCATTTAAAACCTTACCAATTCCAAACTCTTTGCCCTTTCCTCCAATCCACTGTCAACAAATTTGCTCTCTTCTGTTCCTTCTCCTTTCTTACCATGTCCTTTTTTGACATGGGGTGACCAGCACTGCACATGGGATGCTAAACATTGGGACACTGTATTGTTGGAGTTGAATAAGCAAGTCTGTGTTTGAAACATTACTGCTTTGTATGCTTCTCAAGAATCTGTAACATTGCATTGCTGGGGGGAGGCTGGAAAGGACTTCAAGAGTCCTGCATCTATCTGCCTTGCTTCCAGCAGCAGTGGCGTAGTGGTTAAGAGCAGGTGTACTCTAATCTGGAGGAACCAGGTTTGATTCCCCGCTCTGCTGCCTGAGCTGTGGAGGCTTATCTGGGGAATTCAGATTAGCCTGTGCACTCCAGCACACGCCAGCTGGGTGACCTTGGGCTAGTCACAGCTCTCTCAGCCCCACCTACCTCACAGGGTGTTTGTTGTGAAGGGGGAAGGAAAAGGAGTTTGTCAAGCCACTCGAGTCTCCTTACAGGAGAGAAAGGGGGAATGTAAATCCAACTCTTCTTCTTCTTCCTTTGGAGGGGGCTATTTGTGTGTGTGTATGCCTTTAAATACCAGCAATGGGAAAGATTCAGCTTCACCCAAGAGCCGTGTGGAACCACATGATGCCTTTTCCTCTACCCCCACTTTCCATGAAGTAGGTTTTGTCCTTCTGGAACAACCTCTGCAAGAGGACGGTACGGTCTCTCCATCCTTCAGTGTCCTCGGAGCTATCGAAAGCAGTACTCAGCTCAGTGAAAAATGAGACAGCTGGTGGGGCTGGTAGGGTCAAGTGATGCTTAGCGTGCACAAGGAAGAGATGAGGCAGCACAAGAGTGGGAGCAGCAGAGGCCTTCCTTACTATAAACTACAGGCAGACCAGCAGGAAAGATAATCATCCTGGGACAGATGGCGGCCAGGAAGAGGAGTCCACCTGGTTCAGTCACCACGGTTTTATGTGAGGCCAGCTTAGCATCTGTGGTGTTGAAGGGGAAATGCTGGAACTGGGAAGGGGTGGGATGAACACTGCAGCAAAACTCCTCAGTGTGAGGGACCCTTTCTCTTGGCCTCTTAGAACAGGGGTCTTTTTCCTATGAAAGAGCTCAACTCAGCACAAGACCAGGAAGGGATGGGACAACCAAATACCTTGAACTACCCCTGCTCATATCTGGGCACAATCTATTTCAAAAGTGGCTTTGCCTATAACCTCAGAACAAGCACTGTCTGGAGAGGCTGTGGAATGGTGGTAGAGTCTCTGCTTTCCATGCAGAAGGTCCCAGGTTCAATCCTGGGGGCTTCAAGTTTAAGAAGATGTTGGGGATGTAAAAGACCTCTGTCAGAGACCCCAGAGAGCCACTGCTACTTAGAGTAGAAAGTACTGACCTTGATAGATCAAGGGTCTGATTCAGGGATTCGTTTACTTATAGAAGTTTTTGGCTCCCAGACATTACAGACTTTTTTCATTCAGGAATGGAAGAGGTCCTCTGTTTTCCAGGCTATTTCCTAAAGAAGAAATCCAGAAACCTTTCATGTGAACAGTTTTCTGCCTCATCACCTTCTCAGGGCAACATTTGCATTCCATGTTTTCTAAATGATCCATATCAATATGACCAGTAATTGGATGAACTAGACAATCACCATTAGAACCTTGTTTGCTCATTTTCTCTATTCTCTGCCAATTTTTTTTTAAAAAGATCTGAGCAGAAAGTTCTGTGAAAATGTGTGACATCAACGTTTGAGCCAAATGCTAAATAAGTTTTGTGTTTAAAAAACAAGTCTGGCCAGAGACCTCAGATTCTGAACCAATGCAAATTTGTCCCTCTGAGGAATTCAGAGCAGAATAATCAACCAACTTGCATTACTGAGCCACAGGGGAGACAAAGATCCAACCAGTGAGCTCCAGTGTGGGTCTGAACCCAGACCGCCCAGTTTCAAGTTTGATTCTCCTGTCACTACCTTATAATAGTTATCACCACTTGCTGGTGCACAGAATAGTGGTTGTGGCAATTTGGTTTGTCTGCCACTACCTGCAGAGAGAACACTGCCTAGTAAATGATGGAGGGTACAGAGCACTTGGGCCTTGGAGGGACTCATTAGTGTGAGGAGGATCATTATAGAGTAGATCCAGAACTCCTTTCAGGAAAGAGTCTTTCCAAGAAAACCTGGGCAGGCACACACTTCTGCATATATTTACATGCTTGCCGTATAAACACCTCCCACCTTTCTGCCAGAATTGGAACCCGACAGTTTAAGCTTTGTGTCAAAAAAGACTCTCTGAAGCTCTCCTGAATCTTTGCAAAATAATGACAGGACGTTGCAGGAGCACCCCACACATGATTATAGATGTCTTTGCTGGGCAGCCCCACAGAAGAGGGGTGTGCTACAGGAGCTCATGGATAGCAGCCTTTAACTGCTGATGAAAGAAGTCCTTTTCTGAAGTTGGGGGTGGCTGTAGTGTAGAGACTCTTTGGCTTGCTTCTCTAGCATGCTTTCTGCCTGAGACTGAATGGATCATAGGAGCATGTTTTCACTTAGGAGGATTTGAGCTGAGCACCAGTGAGGCCGTCGTCACTGTGTAACGACTTCACAGCCTCTGTGTCTGAAGGGGGTGCCTGCCTTGCCATCTGCAATGGGCTTCATTGTCACATGACAGAAGGAGTGGCAAGCCCCTTTGCATGCGCTGCTGATTATGCTTAAAAACCCTCCTGAAATACCGGCTGTGCAGAATGCAAAAAACCTGCAGGGATGTGAACTGTCTGACTGGGAAATTAAGCACAGTGTGGTTCAGAAATCTATTCTTGGCAAAGCAAAAGCATCATGGTATATGGAGATGGGAGAAAACATAACCTGCTCCTGGGAGTGGACATCGGCTAAACCTTTCAAGCCCATGCTTTTGCCCTGCCTGTTCTAAACCACTCCACAAGTGGTGCAGCACCAGCCCTGCCATTCTTTGCTCTTCTCCAGGAAGAAGTAACATTGTGTTTGGAAGAACACAGTGCCTTTGTCAACTATGGACACTCTCTCAGTGGATTAGCTGCCCTGTCTAGAAACCAGAAGCAACAGCATTAGTTACTCCCTGTAAATCTCCTTCCCTGCTGCCTTGATGGCATCCGAGATTGTAACCATAGGGGTTGCTGGAAACTCCAGAGCTACCTGCCTGCACTCCCCCAGTTCCGTTGCCTGGCACCCCTTCTCTTTGCTGCTGTGTCCCAGGATCTGCAGCCCTCTGGTGGACACCGGCACCCTTTGCAAGCTCCAAAGAGTTTATAAAGGCAGCAAGAGCAGAGAAGCAGCTAGAGAAGCTGGTGAACAGTTCCTGGTGCTGAAAGCAGCAAAAGAGCATCTCTGTTGGGGACCAACTCACTCATGGCCGGGAAGCAGCAACAGCCCCCTTATCTGCATCTGGCGGAGCTGACGGCATCCCAGTTCCTGGACATCTGGAAACATTACGATTCTGACGGTCAGTACAGATGAATGGAAAGAACAAACTTAGACTCAGTTCACTATTTTTCCCCAAATAACTGCTGATATTGCATTGTTACCAACCTGTGGTGGCTGCAGAGAGTGGGACATCCAGTTCTGGACCTGATTTATTTGTTGTTTAAAAATGAGTCTTGCCGTATTATGTGCACTTGAAGTTCCTTTCTACTTTGTTAAAGGTTTGAACAGGGCTGTGTTGTTTTCTTAATACTGTAAAGAGGAAGTTCCTGTTATTTGTCTTTGTTACGCAGAATGTAGTGGAGCCTGCATAAAAAGAGGGCATGTCACACATAAAAAAGAAATGGGAGGATTAAGAAAAAAGGGAGAATGGGCAGAGGAGAGGAGAGGAAACTATTTAGAGCAGTGGTTCTCAACCTGTGGGTCACGACCCCTTTGGGGATAGAACAACTCTTTCACAGGGGTCGCCTCAGACTCTCTGCATCAGTGTTCTCCATCTGTAAAATGGATAAATGTTAGGGTTGGGGGTCACCACAACATGAGGAACTGTATTAAAGGGTAGCAGCATTAGGAAGGTTGAGAAGCACTGGTTTAGAGTGTCAGTTTCAAAGCATTTAACTTACAGCATTTAGCCAATCGGAGAACTGATTAACTCCGCCTTCCATTTTCTGCCTAATGTTGATTTTCATAAACTGTGCATGCAAGTAAACTTTTGCATTCTGCTCCATGCTTCTGGCCACTGGCCACTGTCTTAACATCAGATCATAATATGAAGATGCAGAGGAGAGGAATGGTGTCGAATGCTACAGAGCATGGGTAACATTTGCTGTATTATGGAGTTTGGATCCATGCAATAGCTTGTGTCATTGTAGTTGACAGCCGTTCCTACAGCTGTCTAGTATCATTGCTATGAGCCCTTTATCTCTAAACCTCTGCTGTGTCAAGAAGATATTACAGAGTTACTCTGATGTCTCTAAGCAGCAACTGCACTTGAGGTAAGTCAGAAGTTAGGAGGCAGCTGCACAACAGGGGAACAGATGGTGACTCTGTGGTGTTGTGATCCAGGAATGCTTTTGGCATAGAAAATAGTCCCAATGGTAGCCCACAAGCTATGGGGAACTCCAAATGTGATCAAGAAACTCAGCCCTAAATGGGGGCGGCGGAGCACAGGAAAAGCAGAATTTGAAAGAAGAACATGAGGCACATGGTCATGTTAAACACACTCTGGAACAGTTGTGAGAAGCAGCAGCCTCACAGGGGTCCAGACAAGGAGGGATAAGATATGAAGAATATTTACGCTGTTTCCCCCAAAATAAGACCTACCCCCAAAATAAGCCCTAGCTACAGACTCCCAGTAACATGGGGGGGGGGGGGGGCAAAATCACCATGTTGTTCATGGAAAAAATAAGACATCCCCTGAAAATAAGCCCTAATGCATCTTTTGGAGCAAAAATTAATATAAGACCTTGTCATATTTTCGGGGAAACACAGCAGTGATTATCTTTTTCTGAGTGAATGACAAATAATCGCAAATTTCTAATAATTGACAACCACTTGTGGGGTATGACTGTATTAAAAAGATTGATTGAATGTATAATTCGCGATTTTTCTCAGGAGGGAAGGGAGCATAGTATAGCCTGATCTCATTTGATCTTGGAAGCTAAGCAGGGTTGGTATTTGGCAGAGAGACCACCAAGGAAGTCATTGCAGAGGAAAGCAATGGCAAACCACTTCTGCTTCTCACTTGCCTTGAAAGTCCCTTGCTGGGGTCACCGTAATTCAGTTGCAACTTTATGGCACTTATGTAATTTTTCTTGTGCCTCTTTGTGGTTGGAAAGGTTCCTTGCCTTCACCATCTGCCTAACTAATTTCCTGTGAGACTAATTGGATGAAAACACTGGCACAGGGATAGTCACCTTCCCTTACAATGTATTTCCCTGCGTAATTTGAAGAGTTTGTTTCAGTTATTTGGAGTTACATATACAATGTCCCTGATCTCAAAATCTTGAATCTTTGTTTGAGGTGTATTAGGGACCAGAGGATCCAAATCTGGGCAGAGATGGAGACAGACTAGACTCATAGCATTAAATTGCACTTGATTTCATCCAAGTTTATTTATTGCTAATCGACAATCACTAATAGCCAATTGTGTTGTAACCCACCCTGAGACCTTCGGATATGGGGCAAGCTAAACATGCAAGCAAACAGGCAAATAAATTGAAATGAACTGTGCTTGATGGGTTTTGGTTACAATTAACTGTGTGGTTTTAGATGGTATCTGAAGAAATCTCAGGATAAACTGGGGTGGCTCAGGGATTATGAATGGTCAATTGTATATTTATTTACCAGCTCAGCTCATTGTTGCTTTGCCTTACTCAACACAGTAAACATTATAAAATAGTGATTATAATGGTTTACAGTAAAACCACTTGACATTTCAGAACTCCACCACATACAAGGCTATTAGTCAAAACACAAGCTCGAGTAGCCTTCCCAGCCCCAAACAGTCACAAGAAATCTCAGGGTGCTCAGAATTACAGGACTAGAGGCAGCGCTAAAACAGAACTTGTACCAGTCCTCAGTTTGACCAATTCACACATTATAAAATCCTCATATCCCCTATCTGGCCAGTTGAAATAAGTGGTCTGGGAGTTTTGTACACAGAGCTTTACTGTCAGACACATAGGAACCCAATTCAGATCAGAACTATGGTAGGTAAAGAGAGGGGCCTTAATTCTCCCAGCTGAGAAAGCTGCTATTTCCATCACCTAAGAAATGTAGATGCAGTTGTACATCTAAGTTGTCCCACCAGGGCAAACAAGAGCTTCCTGGAACTGTTTTACATCATGAAAATGGAACAGGGGGTGGCCTCAGCCTCCTCTCCCTGCCATGGTCTTGAGTTGAAGTGGAATCCAGCATGCCTGAGTATTAAATTTTGAACATGGAACTCCTGGTACACATCTGTTTGACAACAACAAAAGACGGGCTATAGTGACTATCAACTCACACAAATACATCTGTTTGAGAGCCAGTGTGATGAAGTGGTTAGAGTATCAAACTACGACCTGGGAGACTCCATTTTGAATTCCTGCTCCGTTGTGGAAGCTTGCTGAGTGGTCTTGGGCCAGTCAGCCCCACCTGTCTCGCAGAGTTGTTATTATGAGGATAAACAGATGGAGATGTAAATGATGTAAGCTGCTTTGGGTCCCCACCGTGGAAAAGGCAGGATATAAATGGCGTGCTTATATAAATAATTTACGGGACCCATAGCAGCCACATGAAGACGAGGAGCGGCACAAGCCCAGTCCTTCTGAAGTCACTTTAGAGGGGACACTGGAATTATAGCAGCTAGCGAAAAAAGTCAGGGTGGGATGGACCACTCTAAACACTATGTGATTATGAACAAATTTGCGGATGCATTTTGCTTCACTTCCAGAGGCTGCTAATTGTACTGGAATGTTAAGGAGGAATGTGGCTTTGCCTTTGAGTGGCTTTTCGGCTCTCACAGAATGTGTCTTCGCCCCTTTGTTAATGTCTCTAGGAGATGGCTGCTCTGTAATCTTCTTGTTTGATTCTGCCTGCGACACAGTGTAATAATCTCAACTAGATTATATAGGTTACTCTGTGAGAGGTGGTGGCAGAGGTGAAGGATACCTATCTAAGTGCGAAGAACTGGGCTTGACAATTTTTTGGATAATACCCAGTGCTATGATTTGGAACACATTTCTCTCAACTAAACCAGAGTAATCTTCCAGGAGTGTGTGGAGCTGTTCTAGGTAAATCTAAAACTGAACTAGCAGTTGGGCAACCCACAAGAGGCAGAGAGGTAAGGTAAGGCAAGGCCAGATCAGCAAACTGTCATCCAGTAGTGCAATAATTCCCCACTGACAGAGCTCCTAAGGAAGGCAGATGCAAGGTGAGAGAACTCTGCATTGCACACCTCTCCTTTGCCAGGTGAAGGGGTCTTTTGAGGGTGACTTGCCCATAATCCCACTCCCCCAAAAACCTCTGACCCTGGCAATTGGGAAGTTACAAAGAAGAAAATATGATGATCAGAATAGAGGGGGGGAAATGTTGGATGTTGGAGAGGGGGATGCAAAGTAATGAATAGGTTTAAGCTCTCAGATAACTGCAAGTGAATGATGCGTCAAAAGTGAAAAGTCAAAGTGTCGTCAAGAGGTCATATTCCCTCCTCCAAGGAATACCAGTAAAGAGGAAAAAGCATTCCTGTTCTATGATTTAAATGTTTGCCTGCAGGTACAAACTGCCACGCATGAGATGTCCCCCTCTTCTTGGGATCTTCAAGCAGGTCTATGTTGAGTAAAACAAGAGACTAGGCAACAAGAGTTCAATCTTGAACCCCCAGCCTCAAATCACTGGGCTACACAGTGATTTCCCCCACCCCATCTAGATGCCAGTCAGCAATTTCCCCCACCCCATCTAAATGCCAGTATTTAGCCTAGTTGGGGAAAAACATATTCGAGGAAGAAGGGAAGGAGTGGGGCTTCACATACACACCCTCCAGATGCTCTGGTTTTATTTGAAACTCTCTTACTCCCAATTTCCTCGCACGTGAGCAGGAGGGTTTGCTTGGTGGGGGGGGGAGAGGTCTCAGATCTTGGACATTTTCCTATTCCATTCAGAAGGATAATACTACCTACCTACATGAGAAAATGAGCAACGGGTAGCCTCTGTGCCTGTCTTTATATCCTCTAAATTACCCTGCTTTTCAACAAGCATACACAGGCCAAACTGTATCCTCTATCCCTCCATTCAGCTTGAGACCATCAGGCATTTGGTCTGTGCTGAAAACCAGATCTGGTCCATAACCCACCACATGGGCAGGTCCTAAGATGTTCTGGGACATCACCACGGTTCTCATTCCAGTTAAGAGAGCTTGGCTTGGGTGCTGAAATCCCAGGAACAGTGTACTGTTGAAGGCTTTCACGGCCGGATTCAACGGGTTGTGGTGGGTTTTCTGGGCTGTATGACCATGGGTCTGGTAGATCTTGTTCCTAACGCTTCGCCTGCATCTGTGGCTGGCATCTTCAGAGGTGTATCACATGGAGGTGTATCACAGAGAGAAGTGTGCACACCTCTGAAGATGCCAGCCACAGATGAAGGCGAAACATTAGGAACAAGATCTACCAGACCACGACCGCACAGCCTGGAAAGCTCACAACACCCAGGAACAATGTATGGTGGTTTCTTAACATTTGACACCACACAATATGTTGGCCCACTCCATAAATTGCTGTGTAACAGGGCACTTGGGGATTAATTTGGGCCAGTGTTCATCAGTATTTTCAGCTACGGGATTCATGAGAGAGACAGATAAATTACTTTTCATCATCCCTTGTATATCTCATTGGCCTGAGCCTTGATACCTCTCTTTAAATAAAAAAAAACACTAAGTTAGATCAAAAATGAAAGTGAGAAGGCTGGAACTGTGAAAT
Source organism: Sphaerodactylus townsendi (assembly GCF_021028975.2). Taxonomy (NCBI): domain Eukaryota; kingdom Metazoa; phylum Chordata; class Lepidosauria; order Squamata; family Sphaerodactylidae; genus Sphaerodactylus; species Sphaerodactylus townsendi. The sequence goes on from NC_059438.1 coordinate 28,011,756, forward strand.
CTAGAGGTGTGCAATCAGAACTTAAGCTCTAGCATTAGTACCCATTTGTAAATATAAATATGCAATAGTTTAAAAATTCTAATGTTCAGGAGTGAAAAATTCTAATGTTCAGTTCAGTCTCCCAATGAAACAGTTACTTTGGCATCTCACTCTCTGGTTTTATTTTTCCTGATTGTGAGAGGTAAGAGAGGCAAAAAGGGAGTGAGTATTTCAGCCGATATGTGACTGACAGGGACGTTATCCAATCAAAACATTTTGCAGAACTTCCCACTGAACAGGATTCTTCCAATTAGGATTTTTTGGTGCACAACAGGAGACAGTGGCAAAGGTTTTGATAGCGCATGCTTATTTATTTGTTTGTTTGTTTGTTTGTTTGTTTGATAAACCACCCTACCCCCGAAGGGCTCAGGGCAGTGTACAACAGAACAACAGCAAACACAGTAAAAACAAATTGAATAATCCCAGTTAAAAATAATACAAAACCTTAAAACTATAGAAGCAGTAACCTTCAATAAATAGTTAATAACAAGAGACGTCTGGCATCATACCCCAGTGATCAAACCCTGGGAGGGGGCTGGCAGATGGTCGAATACACAGCCAGTGCACAGGCCAATAAGAGGGGCGGGCTCAGCGGCGCCCCCCCCCCCCCAAAGCCCAGTGGAACAGCACAGTTTTGCAGGCCCTGAGGAACTCTCCAAGGTCCCGCAGGGCCCTAACTGCTGGAGGAAGAGCGTTCCACCAGGCAGGGGCCAGGGCAGTAAACGCCCTGGCCCGCATGGAGGCCAGCCGTATTACAAGCAGGCAGTGATGCAGAAGCTCAGGGAAACAGAGGGAAACGCTCCCGTTTTGCTTCTTCTCAGCAATAGATCTCCCCCGCCTTGCAGATAGCGGGAGGAGGAATAGTGCCTGAGGCTTAAGTAAAGAAGATATTCACACTTAAGAGATGAAAGAGAAATCATTGACAATGGATCAGACCATGCATTCTTAGGGTGCAAGACCTTTTGGATGTCTTTACTGCATGGAAAAGTAGCTGTGAGAGTATGCAAGAGACCACCCATTCATGTATAAAGCAGGGGTGTCTGTTTAGATATAAAACTGGAGTGCATTAGTTAGAGTCTATTAATGATAGGATCTTGCAGAGCTTGTTAATTCATAGGGGGACCGTAAGTCAGAAGCAACATGAGGACACATAACAAACATACATTGGCTAGAGGCATTAATTTTGCTCTCCGGCTGATCATGGCCCCACAGCCTTGGCTGATTCCTCTTTGAAGTGTGTTTTCTCCCAGCTAGGTTCTGATACCGAGTGTCAAACTGGGAACAGATGCTGAAAGCACTGGAGCACAGTGATGTAAGGTACAGGCAAGGCCAGATCTCCCAGATCTACAGGATCTCTCTTTGAAGAACACACCTACACATACACACCCATCTTGGTAAAAGAGGGAAAACTCATTCTGGTTCCTACCTTCTTGTGTTCGTTCTGCAAGAGATAATTGCAATTGTTCTACAATAGTTTACTCTCCTTCCTTTTCACCTGAAGTTTGGGAGAAAGCAGCCCTCACCCAAGAGGTCCTATGGTTACAGCAACAAAAGAATCAACCACACCTTTCACCTTGCACTCTTTTAATGAATCAGTTCCCAACCAAATCTATTCCCCTTTCCAAGGATCCATTTACACAGGAGAAAAACTGATCCCTGACTGAACTTATCTTGTAAAGCCGTTTTGGATGGGCCAACTTTCTGTCTCACTGTGAACTGACTGAAAAACAGTTTTTAAAGAAAAATATCCTTGGACAACTAATCACACTCATCACAGGGGAGGAGGGACAGCCTCTGTAACAGGAAAGACATTATTTCCAGCTGGAATACTCTGGCAAGCCACTCATGGGCTCATTCCGCACATGCAGAATAATGCACTTTCAAACTGCTTTCAGTGCACTTTGAAGCTGTGCAGAATAGCAAAATCCACTTGCAAATAGTTGTGAAAGTGGTTTGAAAATGCATTATTTTGCATGTGTGGAAGGGGCCATGGTCTGGCATTGAGGGGATCTTATGTCAGGGATCTAGCAGCCCCGTGTCTGGCATTGCCACAGGGAATGACTGGGAGGGACCCTTGAAGAATGCTTTTCCCTTTAGTCTTTGTCTGGGATGCATCCGCTAGAGAGCTTAAAGCAACTCACACCTTTTAATTTAGAAAAAGCACTGCTTAAAAAAAAACAGAAATGAGGTGTTCCCCCCCCCCCCACACACACACAAAGTAAATAATATGTTATTGCAGTGTAATTTTATGGTGATTCAGAGTGGGCTGAAGCAGAGAAGGGGCTCCCAGGGGAACCAAGACTCTCCAACCTGTGATTAATATAATCGTTTTGACAAGTTATCATTATCCACAGCTTGTCAGTGACATCACCTCATTTGCAACAGAAAGTAAGAGCTTGTCATGTGTCTCAGGCTACACTATGCTGGCTGTGTTGGTAATTCTGTTGCTATACTATCAGGCACCCCTGCAAGCTGCACTACATTTCAGATCACAATGTCGTGTAAGTTGATGGAGTTGTATACATCTCATTCATAAAAAATAATTTCAGAGGATAGCCATGTTGGTATGCAGTAGAAGAGCTAGATTCAAGTCCGATATCGCTTTAAAGACCAACAAGATTTTTAATAGAATCATGGCATCAAAGCGTTGGAAGAGACCACAAGGCCATCAAGTCCAACCCCCTGCAATGCAGGAACTCACAATCAAAGCACTCCTGACATATGCTGATCCAGCCTTTGTTTAAAAACCTCCAAAGAAGGAGACTCCACCACTCTCCAAGGCAGTGAATTCCACTGTCGAACAGCCCTGACGGTCAGGAAGTTCTTCCTAATGTTTAGGTGGAATGTCTCAATCATCAGGAGGTTATTTTTGAGATATAAGCTTTTGAGAGGTAAAGCTCCTTTAGCCAGATTTGAAAAAATGTCCACTAGTCTGGACACAGTGTATAACATACTTTCCTCTGTGATACACCTCTGAAGATGTCAGCCATAGATGCAGGCAAAATGTTAGGAACAAGATCTACCAGACACCGGCCACACAGCCTGGAAAACCCACAACAACCAGGTCTTCAGTGGGTTTGTACTGCCTGTGAGTCACTTTAAGAACAACATTATGAAGCAGCATAGATAAAGGTAGTCCCCTGGGCAAGCACCAGGTCATTACTGAACCATGAGGTGATGTGACATCATGATGTTTACTAGGCAGACTGTTGATGGGGTAGTTTGCCACTGCAGTCCCCAGTTGTCTACGCTTCACTCCCAGCAAGCTGGGTACTGAGGCTGGCTTTACCAGCCTCAGAAGGATGGGAGATGGAGTCAAAGTTGAGCCAACTATATCTTTAACCCAGAAATAGTGCTTTCCTCTTACCTACAAGGCTCTAAATGGTTTGGAGCAGGGTGTATTGTCCTTGCTGCCAGCTAAAATCTTCTGCATAAGCTCTGCTCTCTGCACTCCCAGCTGCAGAAGTGAGGCAGGAGGTGACCAGAGATGGGGCGTTTTCAGTGATGGCACTGCAGCTGTGGAACGCTCACCTGCCTGAGGCTTGCCTGGAACCAACCCTGCTCTGTTTCAGGTGCCAGGCCAAAAATCCTTTTTTTACCTTCATAACTTGTTATTTGTCTCTTAAACTGCTTTTACAATCTGCTTCTGTCATAAGTATCATTTTAGGCTGCCAAATACATTCCTGGGGGTTTATTAGTGAGATTTATACAGGTTAACATTAATGATTTTATGTCTGTATCCGTTTCCTTGTTTTATTCTTGAACCAACTCAAATAGGTCTCTTATATACTGCCTCTTCAATGTTGCAAGCAGACCAACAAATAAATAATACAGCTATTCCTCAACAACTTTCCCCTCCAGTGACACTCTTATTAGTTCCTGAAAGATGGGGTGGGGTAGAGGGAATGGGATTGGCAGCTTCAGAGGAACATTTAATCAAGGAATGGTACCAGTGAAAAGGGCCAAATGCCATCAAATGAACAGCCTCCACTACTGCTTCATGAAAGAAAGGGGGGAGCTGGAGAAAGAGAGAGAAACTAATTTCAAGATATTCTGATCGCAGATCTCCCCAAACACATCTACTTTGGTATTCTGGGGGGGGGGGGGGCTGCATGTTTAATGCTGCTCTTTGCTAGAGCAGTCAAAGGTCTGGTATCAGAACTTTTCTTCAACCCATCTTTGGTTTTTAAGCATGGAAACCATCAGAAGTGTCCGCCCACACCCACACAGCCTAGCATGGGGCAGTCTGTTCTCCCATCTCTCACTCAGTGCAGCAGGTGTAGTAGCCAACTTCTATCACTCTGGATTAGAATACCCCCTTTGCCTATCCATTGCATTGAAAAAGCAGGGAAAAACCATTCCTTCTGCCCTTCTGGCAGAATCAAATGAGTAACATGAGGAAAGAATGATGAGCCTATCTTTCTATTCCCATCCCACCTTCCTTCCAAATCGATGGCCCCTTTTCTGTTTTCAGATTTATTCTGAGAAACTCTCTCTCGCTGTTCATAAGAACATAAGAACATAAGAACATAAGAACTAGCCTGCTGGATCAGACCAGAGTCCATCTAGTCCAGCACTCTGCTACTCGCAGTGGCCCACCAGGTGCCTTTGGGAGCTCACATGCAGGAGGTGAAAGCAATGGCCTTCTGCTGCTGCTGCTGCTCCCGAGCACCTGGTCTGCTAAGGCATTTGCAATCTCAGATCAAGGCGAATCAAGATTGGTAGCCATAGATCGACTTCTCCTCCATAAATCTGTCCAAGCCCTTTTTAAAGCTATCCAGGTTAGTGGCCATCACCACCTCCTGTGGCAGCATATTCCAAACACCAATCACACGTTGCGTGAAGAAGTGTTTCCTTTTATTAGTCCTAATTCTTCCCCCCAGCATTTTCAATGAATGCCCTCTCTGGTTCTAGTAGATTGTGAGAAAAAGAGAGAAAAATTTCTCTCTGTGTCAACATTTTCTACCCCATGCATAATTTTATATGAGCTCCCCAATCATATCCCCCTCAGACGTCTTCTCTCCAAACTAAAAGAGGTCCCAAACGCTGCAGCGCCTCTCCCTCCATAAGGAAGGTGCTCCAGCCCCTCAATCATCCTTCCGCCAAGGTTGCCCTTCTCTGTACTTTTTTTCTATCTCTTCAATATCCTTTTTGAGATGTGGGCGACTAGAACTTCAGAACTTACAGTACTCCAAGTGCGGTCAGCATCTCATGCACGGCTTTATATAAGGGCATGACAATCCTTGCAGTTTTATTATCAACTCCTTTCCTAATTATTATCCCCAGCACTTAGAGTTTTGCCTTTTTTACAGCTGCCATGCATTGAGTTGACATTCCCATGGAACTATCAACTAAGACGCCTAAATCCCTTTCCTGGTCTGTGACTGATAGCACTGGCCCCTGTAGCATGTAAGTGTGAAGTTTGGATTTTTTTTGCCCCTATGTGCATCACTTTACATTTTGCTACTATTGAACTGCATTTGCCATTTCTTGGAGCCCACTCCCACCTAATTTATCAAGGTCCGCTTTGGAGCTCTTCTCAAGCAATCCTTTGTGGTTCTCACCATCCTACATAATTTGGTATCATCTGCAAACTTGGCCACCACGCTACCCACCCCTACTTCCAGGTCATTTATGAATAGGTTAAAGAGCACTGGTCCCAATACAGATCCCCAAATGGGGGACACCACTCCCTACATCTCTCCATTGTGAGAACTTCCCATTTATACCCACCCTTTGTTTCCTGTTCCTCAACCAGTTTTTAATCCATAGGAGGACTTCCCCTCTTATTCCTTCATTGCTGAGTTTTCTCAACAGTCAAGGAACAGAGGAACATGCTGGTCAAGGAACAGAGGAACATGTTCCCAGAGGAACATGCTGGTAAAACCTCCTTTGATTAATTCGGAGCTATCAGGGACCAATTAAATGATGCAACTTGTTTTGAGAAAACACAGTTCTCCTCCATCCCAGGCTAGGTAAACAGCCTATAAGAGGCAGACCTCTTCTTTAGCCTAGCATTACTGCCGCCACCAACAACACCAATTAACAAGCTTACAAGAGGGGGATCCAAGCCCCCTCTACATATACACATCCTTCAACCTCACTTTAGTTAATAGGAATCCAGGAATTCGGTGCCTGCAGGGCAAATTGCTGGGCAAGGGAGAATATCCCTTCAGTGCTTTTAAACTGGCCCCTCTAGCTGTCCCATGCATATTGGTTTGATCTGCAGCAATCATCAGGAGGTTATTTAGCTCTGTGCTATAAAAAAAACCCTTCGACACCTCCATTTCTGAATGTTAAACCTTTATTAAAGGGACAGGACATTTTTCTCCTGGCCAGTTGGTAACCTCGCACACAAATGTTTCGCTTCAAATTTGGCGAGCAGAAGATTGTCCACGAATGTAAGAAGAGCCCTGCTGGATCAGACCACTGGTCCTTTTAGTCCAGTATCCTCTCTCACACTGTGCCAGCCACTTAAACTGGAGGGTCAGCAAGAGGACATAGAGGCCAAAGCTTTGCCTTGATGTTGCCCCCTGGCACTAATTTTCAAAGGTTTATTGCCAGAGGATGTGGAGGTTCCCTTCAGTTACCACATCTACTACCAATGACAGACCTATCCGCTATGAATCTGCCTGTCCTGAATCTATTGTCCACCAACTTCTCTGGATGCCCTTCGGTTCTAGTATTTTGGAAGCGGGAGAAAAAAGTTATCTCTGTCCACTCTCTCTCCCCTTAGTCATCCTGGTTGCCCCCTCACATTTACATTTTCCAGCTCTGCAAGGTTCTTTTTTGAGATATTGTAACCAGAACCGCACATAGCATTCCAAATGAAGTCACATCATAGATCTATGCAGGGGCATTATAATATTGGCTGTTCCATTTTCAAACTCTTTCCTAATAATCTCCAGCACAAAATTTGTCTTTTTCACTGCTGCAGCACACTGGGCTGACATTTTCTGTGAGCTACAAGTTTACCAAGCCCCGTGGCACAGAGTGGTGATCTGCAGTCAAAGCTCTGCTCACAACCTTCATTTGATGCCAACAGAAGTCAGTTTCAGGTATCTGGCTGGGTGTGAAGTGTAGATGACTGGGGAAGGCAACAGCAAACCCCAAAAACAAAGTCAGCCTAGTAAATGTCAAGATTTGATGTAACGTCACCCTATCCGTCGGTAATGACCTGGTACTTGAACAGGGGACTACATTTACCTTTTTGCAAACCCAAGGACTCTTTTCCTGTCAGTCTCAGCAAGTTCAGACCCTGTAAGCATTTACTTAAAATTAGGATTTTCTATTTCAGTGGGTCACATCCAGTGGTGGGATTCAAATAATTTAATAACTGAGAACATAAGAACAAGCCTGCTGGATCAGACCAGAGTCCATCTAGTCCAGCACTCTGCTACTTACAGTGGCCCACCAGGTGCCTTGGGGAGCTCACATGCAGGATGTGGACGCAATGGCCTTCTGCTGCTGCTGCTCCTGAGCACCTGATCTGCTAAGGCATTTGCAATCTCAGATCAAGGAGGATCAAGATTGGTAGCCATAGATCGACTTCTCCTCCATAAAACTGGTTGTTTACAAGCACCATTTTAACAACCGGTTCTGCCAAAGGGGTGCGAACCGGATGAATCCCACCACTGGTCACTTTTATCTCTCCCCTTGAGGGTGAAAAAGCAACGGTGGGTAGGTGCCATTGAGCTGAAAAAATAACCTGAGCAGAAAGGACTAAGCAGCCATTCTCTATCTGTCCAAGGGTGCTCTGGGTTTAAACAGACAAACAAGCATGGAGGACAGAAGCTCAAAACTTTGGCTAATGGGTCTTTGTCTGAAGCCCAGAAAGGGCAGCCTCAGCATTCGCCTGTCATTTTCTCCGAACAGCCATTCATCCTGTTTTATAAAGGACAGTCCTATTTTCAGCTGCATCATCCAGTAACAACATGCGGGATATGATTGATTATTACAATTATATTCCACCTTCTTGTTTTCCAAGTCTCTTCCTCATTTATTCAGCTTCATTTCCTTCCCCACCTGACACCCCATTCCCCATTTAACAATTCAGTCCTGCCCCACAAAAGGCTGGCCTTAGAACCATTTCCCCCCACAAACATTTTTAATCTCCCTCCCCTTTAGCTTCCGGTTATCCAACCATGTTTTGAATACTGCTTGCTTAACAGCTTGCCTGTCCCATAGAACCCACCATCCATTAACTCCATCTGAATCAGAGGCATACCGGGAGAAAATGGAGCCTGGGGCAAAACCTCCTCAAGCGCGTACCCCCCCCACCCCCAAGCCCCACCCCCTCAGCTGGCAGAGGAAGGCAGTGGCGGTCCCAGGCAGCCTAATGGAGTCGGGCCAAGGGGCGCCTGGAGGGCTTGCAGCAGGCTCCTTGCCCGGGCAGAGGCACCTTTCTGTGGGAGGGGCGTGGGGGCAATTTTGCGCCCCTCACGTGATCCAATGGGTGGCACCCAGGTCAATTGATACCCCCCCGTCCCTCTGGCAGATACACCTCTGCTCTGAATCCACCCCAACAAGCAGTTTCAGTTTCAAGCTCATATCTAAGTTCCCAGATGCCCAGTTTATTTTAAAATGGTGATTCTAAACCATTAGCCAGCTTTCAAACATTTTCTTAAACAATGACATCTGCATGATAATTGAAATGCAAAAGGAACATTTAAACTTGGTTCAAGAATGGATTGCAAGCCAAGGGTCATAGAGGGTCATATTTGGGGAGATTCCCCTGTATTAAAAACTCCTTATAATTAGAAAGCCAGCACAACTGGGGGGGGGGGGTTTCCTCTGCATTGCTAGTTTTCAACTTGCATGGAGTTTTTGAGAAATGTAAAAACACATTCAAAGCTGGAAGGGAGGCATACTATTCTACCCCCTCAGGGGACTGCCAGTCATCTACAACTCATCCCTTTGCATGTGTGAACCAGGCCTTATAAGAAACAATCCAGAAACATACAAGATGCAAATAAGTGCTCTGAACTGTACTGGAATTTGGTCAACAAAGTGGAAAGTGCAGTTTCTTCTGAGTCTGCATTATACCTGAGTTATACAGATCTCAGGCCAGCAAGGTTTGAAGTTTGCGATTGTGCACTAAGGCAGAACCAAAAAAGAAAGAATAATTCAATATTGCATTATTTTGATTTATAGCCATTGTTTCTGGCACTTGGTAATGGCTTTAATTTTGAACTGGCTAAATAGTGGCATTGATGGAGCTTCTCCATTTTGTTTTCATGAACTGTTCCCATTTCTATTATCCTCCTCGCTGCCCTCACAAATAGGATTCGTATTGAATTTCATTTTAGGTTCAAGCAAGCAATTGGAATGATGCCTGGGTTTTCCCATAATGCAACAGGGTCACTGGCTAGAGACACCAGTTCTCCGGGGAAGAAAGAGGGAGAGTGGCAACCGCCCATGCCATGGAGACACACTTGGACCTTCCCTATAAGGTGGATCAGACCCACCTTGTTCCAATACATAGAAAGGTCAGAGCCTTTCCCTGGGCGGCAAAAACATAATCCCACGACCAGGGGTAATTTTAGGACTTCGGATATGACTCGACTGACTGGGCTGTTTCAGTTCTTATTGCCCCTTTTGAGCAACACACAAGCTTGTTACCTTCTTCCTCCTCCCACTTGGCTGATATCCTGGCTGGAGGAAAGGATATAAGACAAAAGTGTGCCAACTGGAGACCTGTTCAGACTTTACTGTTGGGGAATCCAATGGCATCTGGGAGCGTGTGCTACTTACTATGCTCCCAAGATGCATGGTTGCCATTTTGTCTGAATAGTGAAGCATGTGTATTTTCCATAATCAGTATGTCTGAACTGGAGGCGTATGGGGGGGAGGGGAAATGGCACCCGGGGACAAAACTTCATCTGGGCACCCCTTGCGGGTTGCGGAGCTCTGCTCCCACCCATCGCGGAGGGGCCTCCCTGGCTCCTGCTCTCCCCAGGGCCTTGGGAAGGCTGCCTGCCTGAAGGAAACCTCGTCTGACTTGGGGCTCCCTTGGCCCCACCCACGTCGTTGCGATGTGGGTGGGGCCGACAAAGGCCCAAGTCAGACAAGGGGGAAGGCTTCTGGTCCCATGGGGGACCAATTTTGCACCACCACCCCATGTGAGCAGATTAGTTGTCCCCAGGCATATGGGGACAACTCCATGAAACATGGAGTATTCCATATGCATAGATAACAAAGATTTAAAATACATGTATTTCCTTATACATCCAAAATCACAACCATACATATGGGGAGAATCATGAGTGACGCATGCTCCTGGTATGCAAAGTAATTAGGGTTGCCAGAAGCTTCTGGGGGTGTGGCATGGGAAACGAGACCACTGCTAAAGGCTCTAGGAATTCTTCCAATTTCTAAAGACCTTAAAAGATTGGGAACTTCCTTACAGTGGTGGTGTCACTTCTGAGTTTTCACCTGGAAATGATGTTGCCACATCATGTGACATTATTCCCCCATTTTTCCCTTACCACTTCACTAAAAAGTGCAAGGAGGCTGTGTAGCTCAGGTGGGACTTCGACCACCACCAGAGGACAACTGATAAAGCTAGCACAATTGGATTCACCCCCCAAGGGTAACATCTAAAAAGGTGTCAAACAAGGATAGTTTTTTTTAAAGGGCATTTCCCTACTTGCCACGACCCCCGTATGCCCCGCGCTGCTCTCAGTACACGTCATTTCTGGCGCATGCCCGGGCTTCCCCACGACGCGGGGTTATCCAAAGGCGCCATTTGGAAGAGCACCAGGAATGATGCACGCTGAGGGGGCACAACAGCGGCAGGGTCGGGGCGGCTGCGTTGTCGCCGCCCCTGTAGTGGGGAGTGCCGGGGGACCCTGCGCTACTTGCCTACAGTAGCGCGGGGCAGAAGGTAAGTGGGAAAATGCCCTGTATTGGGGAGGGGGAGTCCAATGGAGGAAAAATTCTATTTACTCAGGATAGAGCAAGAATAAGTGGAGTGTGTGTACTCAAATGAAATGTCCAACTCTGGGAGACTCTCAGAAATCTTTAAAATGCTCTGTGTCTATCTGAGTTAGTATTCAGGCAAAGCAGGTATTATTGGATTAAGTTTATTTATTTGTTCTTTAAAACTTATTTATTTGTTCTTTAAAACTTTTTAAAAGGCCGCCTGTTCAGAGACCTACTCCAGGTGGTTCATAACTTAAAAAACAAAATCATATTAAAATTAACAACCATGAAAAACCAGCCAATAAAACTAAGAAGCATAAAAAGCACATAAAAACCCAGAAACCTAAGATATTTGGCAGCCTAAATAACCCTCATAACAGTCCTCAGGCTAGAAGCAGATTGTAAAACCAACTAAAAACCTCTAGTTAAAAGGCTGACTATCCAGATTATCGAGCTGATTATCTACCACCATATCTACTGGGTGTTAGTTCAGGCTCTGGCACAGAGTCTTTTGTTGTCTTAATGGTTATTTGACATCAGGATAAGGACAGATAAAATAACACCTTACTGATTCTTCTGCATCTCACAGCACCCATTAGCTATGGTGCAGTACTGCAAAAGGACCCCCATGAAACATAGGCCCCTTCCGCACACACAAAATAATGCGCTTTCAAACCACTTTCACAACTGTTTGCAAGTGGATTTTCCTATTCCGCACAGCTTGAAAGAGCACTGAAAGCAGTTTGAAAGTGGATTATTCTGCGTGTGCGGAATGAGCCATAGTGGTAAGCTACAGTACTGCCGATGAAGCTCTGCTCAGAGTTCGATCCTACTGGGTAGTCCTGCTCTTTGAAGACCACTTTTCTGTGCAGCAAGAAAAAAACCTCTTTTCTCCTCTGACGTCTGTGCTGTCTGGAACAAACATGAGAGGCAGGTTTTTTTAAAAAAGATGTCCTCAGGACATCTTATTTTGGGCATCAGGAGTAAAAAGAAGTCACCTCTTTTTAAAATGTCCTCCAGACATCTCTTTTGTGCCGTGCAGTACAGACCATAGTCTGCCTAGTAAACATTGTGATGTGATGTTACTCCATGGGTCAGTAATGACCCAGTGCTTGCACAGGGGATACCTTTACCTTTAAATATAATGCTGGAATTAAAATCATCCTCCCCGTTTCTATGATACAATTGAACGAAACAGAGTTCCTGGTATGGATCGTTATCTGCTCGGGTAACTAAATACAAGTTGGGGAATTCCTTGATACTTGGGGATAGAATCTGGGGGGGCAGGGAGTTTAGCAGGGTAAAATGCCATAGCGTCCACCCTTTGAAACTGATGTTTCCTCAGGAGAACTGGTCTTTGTAGACTGGAGAGGTAATTCTGAGAGAATGCCACAGTTGCGCCTGGACATTGGCAACTCTATTTCCTGCTCACCAAGCCATAGATTTCGGCAGTAGAGTCCAACTAGCTGCAGAGAGAGCTGCGCATTAGCCCTAAAATGAAGTCATCCAAGGCAGTAGAGAGGCATCTTTATCTATCCCTCTCTATCCTGCACAGAAGAATTGAGGGGAGAGGAACCAGGGAGAAATCACCTGTCAATATATATCCCCCAATAAGCATTTCAGCTCCCTCATTCCAAGATACGATGCGCCATAAGGGGTTCTGCCCCCAACTGCAGCTGAAAGAGTTTGTGTACGATTAAATGCTTTTCTCCCAATCCAAATTAATCTCTTGCAGGCGCTTCTAGCTTCAGAATGATCAGAGCCCTTAGAAGCTTATAGCATGCCAGACTACAGAGGGTAAAACCATGGCGTGCAACCTCTGGCCCTTATTCCTCTCCCTCTGGGACACAGTTAACTGTTTTGACCTTTGCCCCTTCTCTTTAGAACCCACCAACTCCCATTCGCTCAACTTTCCCATACATTGTATGCCACCAAGAGGGCAATAAGCACGCTCAGTTATCACCAAGGCATTTTTAAAAACGTTTATTTCACCAACTAATGTTGTTCTGCAAGCAAGGAGAATCTCATGTTTTGATATCAGGTAACTCAATTTCTACAGGGCTTAAGCCAACTAAAGCTGTATAAGAGTGTGTCCAAATTGTACACAAATACAAAGAGGGGGGTTGTGCAACTCATATACAACAAATGATTTACACAAAGAATGGTTAGCAGTTCAAAGACTAAACAATGAAACAGTTTACTAGATAAACAATGTGAACCACAAGAGATTATGTACTTGATAATCCAGTAAACTGTTACATTATTCAGTCTCTGTACTGTTAGCCATTTTTTTGTGCAAATTATTTGTTTGTTGTTTGTTCAGGGGTATGGCCATGACAGCCCAGTTTTTCTAGAGAAAAATGAATATTCCAAAGCACTAGAAAATCCCAGCATGAAATATGCTGTGCTGAAACCATGGGATTTGGAAACAGATGCCGAGAGATCAAAGGATACTTCTGGTAACCAAGATGTTAATATTGAGGTCTTGAAAGGACACGGTCTCACTGGCACTGCTTTAGGGAGCCAAAAATATTTCAGAGCTTGCACAGAGGGAACATATCAAGTTCACAGATTAGGAGCACTGGAGAAATTCGGTCATTGTATCCTGTACCTTCTGAGAAAATTATGACACACCATTATTTGAATCCCTATCCAATTATTCACCTGCTTGGCCACTCATTCCTCACTGCTTTTTCTTACTAATTTTAAAAATTCTCTTTCTTCCATTGTCCCAGCTCATCTATTATCAATCTCCTTTAATTCCCTTCTAATCATTTTTAATGGGTATCAGGCTTGATTCACTCCAGGATGAGCCTGGCTGTGTGCCAAGGTGATAGAATGTACTGCAAACTGCTGATCATATTTTTAAGTGCACTCTAACATGGCAAACTCCTTGCAAACAGAGCGCCGGCATAGCAACCAAAAAGCCAGGCTAGAAGAACCCCTTCTCCCTGCTGTGGTAATTCCATATTTGTGGACAGATGTTTGCACAGAACAAGAACTGAAGAATGAAATCTACCATCCGCAGTCTGGAATGGCATCACACACCACATTTTGTCTGTATGCGTGAACTAGTCCTTATGCCACAGCAAATACAAGGCATCCAAAGGAGCAGGACTTTTCCAGAGCCAAAAAATTATCATGGAATTCTCTTCAATGAAAGGTTCATTCATCTCCCTCATTGCATTGAACGCATGATGTGGCTTCATAGGGAATCAGACTATTTGGTCTGGCAGTGGCTCGCCTGGATCTCAGGCAGTGGTCTTTCACATCACCTTCTACCTGATCCTTTTAACTGGAAATGCTGAGGATCAAAATTGTAATCTTCTACATGCCAAGCAGATGCTCTACTACTGAGCTAGAGCCTCTGCCCTTCCTGGTTCCTCCTTCCTTCTTTGAAGAAACTGAAGTTGTTTCTGTATAACTGAGCATTTGTAGACTGGGTACAGCTTGCCTTAAGGACAGGAAGTTACCCGCAGTGATGTAACAAGGGGGGCAGCAAGGGTGCTAGAGTCCCGGGCACCGTTTGAATAGGCTTCGAGCCTGCAGTTAAAGCTCAACCCAGCCAGGCTGAGCCCAGCCTCAAATTAAGCACTAAGTCTGACCAGCTCCAGCTTTATAATGCTGGCTCTGCCCCTTAAGTTCAACCTCTGAAGATCAGGTGGAGCTTGCGGGGAGCCAGTAGGATAAAACCTATGAGACCCAGCACTTAGTTTGATGCTGGATGCAGCCTGGTTGGGTCAAGCTTAAACTGCAGGCTCTAAAGCCTACATTTTAAAGCTCAACCCAGCTGAATCCCGTGTGGAACAGGTGCACCCCGCCCCTGAATTCCACATAGAGTTTGGGGATGGGGTGAACTGTTGTGCTTACCCTGGGCATTGATTTAGGCAGCTATGCCCCTCGTTACCTTTATTGCTGACTTCCTGATACTATGGTTATTCTGTTTTTATGTTTTCTTGCTTTTCTCTCATAGTTCTACCTACTTTAAAAACTTTGTAAGTTAAAGGGATTTCAAAACATTACAACTAAACCACAAAAAGGCACAGCAGTCAGAATACACTACAGTGTACCTATGTCTTTCTCCAGACATACATCTAAACAAAACTGTTTTAACGGCATGGCTGAAAGAGGGGAGGCCAGAGATTTCCCTGAGATAGTATAGGAGCCACAGCAGAAAATACTCTCCTTGTTCACTGAACATTCCACTTCTGATGAGGGTACAGTTGCCAATTCTGGGTTGAAAAATACCAGGAGATTTTGAGAGCAGGATCTGGTGAGGGTGAATTTTGGGGAGGCACTAGGTAGTTTATGTGGCCCTCATAGTAATACAGGTAAATGGAGCAACAGCAGGCTGAAGACTGGAAGGGGAAAATAGGATTGTTTCACTTTTACCTCAATGTGGTATCCAGACGTTGTCAGCTCTTCATGGTGTCAGACTGGAGAGTTACTGGACTCACTTCAAAGAAGAAAGGATATATCAATAAGTATGCAAAGAACCCTCAAAGACATAGCTGCTGAGGCCACAATATGCATATAATTGCTGCCAGCTGAGCAGGTGCAGATTGGCCATTGCATAATTTAAAGGGAAATTTCCCATGTCACTGCCAGGTAGGGTTACAACTGCTCTCCAGAAGGAACAAAGAAAAAAAGGTGGGAAAAGTTGAAGAGTTCATAGAAGTACCAAAAAGGTCAAGACTGAGTTCACATATAGGGCTAACAGGTTCAATTATAAAAATTATGAAAATAATAAAAATTGATTCAGATATAGTGGAACCTCGGTTTTCGTTGGTAATCCGTCAGAAAAGAATTGATGAAAACCGAAACCAATGAAAACCGAGGCAAACTTTTCCCTAGGAATCAATGTAAATCCAATTAATTCGTTCTAGGCACTCCAAAAAACATACCAAAAACACATTTTTAGTGAATAAACATTGTGTTTAATGCTGAAAACAGTAACAAACAATAACACTAGGACCAGCTTCAGAGCCAGTGGACCAATGTCACACCAGAAAGCTGTCCAAAGAGGTCTGTTTCTGATGCCTCTTTAAGATTTGTCTGAAATGGGGCAAGACATTGTCATTAAACAAGTTGCAGACACGGCCCTCAATAGCTTTGTCCAGGTGATTTTTCTCCACAAACCCCTGCACCTTACTGCAAATCGCTGAAAACCCAGACAAATTTTTCACTGAAAAAATTGATGAAAACTGAAACTGATGAAAACAGAAGGCAATGAAAACCGAGGTTCCACTGTATATATAGTCAGATAAAAGCAACCACACAAATGGGCCCTTAATAGCCTACAGCAGGGGTGTCCAACTTATTTATCAACTTTTTAAAAGTTCACTAGAGACCAACAAGTTGGGGGGGAGGGGAGCAAGCCTTTGAAAGGCAAACCTCCATTTGTTAGATATCTTTGCTAGAAATCTGCTTTGACTCTTGAAAGCTTATCCCCCCCCCCCCAGCAAAAACAGTCTTGTTTGTCTTGAAGGTGCTACCAGACTCAAGTATAGCTGTTCTACTGCAGACCAACATGGCTACTGCTGAAATGACCTTCTTGGGTATATCACTCTAGCTGAGATTTTTGTTTTCTGCTGGAAATGGCATCTGGGCCAGAACATTCATACATGCTAGAATCAGGGGTAGGGAACCTGCGGCTCTCCAGATGTTCAGGAACTACAATTCCCATCAGCCTCTGTCAGCATGGCCAATTGGCCATGCTGGTAGGGGCTGATGGGAATTGTAGTTCCTGAACATCTGGAGAGCCGCAGGTTCCCTACCCCTGTGCTAGATCATCTGAAGGAACAGAATCCAGGAAAAGCTTCTGGTTAAAAAAAAAACTCTACAAGGAACAGAACAAATGTAGATTTGCCACCATCCTAACTTTTCACAGCTGGAAGCCTTCATCGGAACCATTGAGAACTTACACCCTCCTTGATTCATATCATTTTTCTTCTTTCAGGAAATGGTTATATTGAAGGGAAAGAGCTGGAAAACTTCTTCCAAGAGTTGGAGAGTGCTAGGAAGGGCGCTGGAGTGGTAAGTAGCATTTTTCCCTTTCCCTTTTTTGTCTTCAACTTCTTATCCTTTTATGCATTCAATAGATGTACTTTCCAGTAAAGTACGGAAGTCATACTGTAAGCGAAGCTGACTTCAGCTGCCTACAACCTCTTGCAATCCTGGACTTCTTAGTATTTCTCATCCATCAGATCTTAACACACTGGCTTCCTTCAGACACCGTACCATTGGATTGGGGAAAATTAGGTTGAGTCCAACTAACTCAGCCCCCCCACCCCCACCCCAGCAGGAAGCTAGAATAGCAGGATCCAAAGCAAGCGGCTTGGTCATGTTATAGCCAGGATGAAACCCAACACAATAAATGTATGGGGGCATTAATCCACAGCAGTAGCCACTCCAACAAAACCGGCTCCTTTCACAATAGTCAAGTTACTAGAACTGAGGAGCTAGCACAGAGGCAGAGCCCAGCTGATCAGCTCCCCCCGCTCACATGTTCTCAATTGGGCTGGCCCAACCACTTCTGGGATGGCACTTGGGTTGCCAATCTCCAGCTGAAGCCAGGAAATCTCCAAAATTACCACTGATCTCTGTACTACAAATATCAGTTCCCCCGGAGAATATAGTTGCTTTGGAGAATGGACTCTGCAGCATTATACCCTACTAAGGCTCTTCCCTCTCCAAACTCCATGAACAAATTTCCAGGCATTTTCCAACCCAGATTTGGCAGCCATACATGAGTGAGACCAGCAGCTGGCAAAATATGGCTCGTGGCTCTCATTCACCTCAAAGGAGTTGTCCTTTGAGTAGATCAATAATCTATACAGCACTTCAACCCACAGCATGCAGAGTTTCCTCATACCAAGAAGAAGCCCGAAATAACACTAAATGGGAGTGCAAGAAGAAGAAGACTTTGGATTTATATCCCCCCTTTCTTTCCTGTAAGGAGTCTCAAAGGGGCTTACAATCTCCTATCCCTGCCCCCCCCCCCCACAACAAACATCCTGTGAGGTGGGTGGGGCTGAGAGAGCTCCAAAGTCAAAGAATTGTGACTTAGGAGCTGTGACAAGGTCACCCAGCTGGGAGGTGTGGGAGTGCACAAACTAATCTGGTTCTCCAGATATGCCTCCACAGCTCAAGAGGCAGAGCAGGGAATCAAACCCGGTTCTCCAGATTAGAATGCACCGGCTGTTAGCCACTACATCACGCTGGCTCTCAAGGACAAAGAAGTGAGGGGAGAGGCTGCCCATGAGACTGACCCTGGACCAACCTTCTAGACTTTGGACCCAGTCCCCAAACTTCTCCTGGAGGACCACAATTCATAACATGTTCCTGCCAGTCATTAGGCTGCTGTTGCCCCCCCCCCCCCCCGTTTTCTCCCATCACCCAGAAAGAATAAGACTGTGTGGAAAGGTAAAGAAGTGGTGAGAGGCAGAACAAGCACCTGAGAGAGTAGCAGAGACAGGAAATGTGTCAATTTCCTAATATCCTCACCTACGTTCTCTTTGAAAGAGGGTGTGAAGAAAAAGTCTTCTGCAATGGGATAAAAGTAACTTTTTTGCAAGAAAAGAGCAAGGCAGGAAAGAGTTATAGTGCTCATCTCAACTCATGCTGTTCTCTTTGAAAAAGCAGCTGCAGCAGATGCATTTGTAAAAGAAAACAGATGAAAACAAATATATAAAAAAGAAGAGTGAAATGTGATCAGGGCCGGCCAGCTCTATCACTAGGTCAACTGAGGCCATCATCTTAGGAAGTAGATTTGGATGGGCGCAAACAAAATAATTGCGTGGAAGGCATTTCACAAAAAAATCAGAAACCCTTCTGTACATTTGTGGTTACTGAAGTATTTTTAAAGAGGGTGGCGGGAGAGGATAAAGAGGGTTAACCACCGCAGCTCCCAGGGGTAGTGAGAGAGGCATTCAAGGTGGTGGTGACATTGCCTCAGGGAACCAAGCTGTCTGTAGCCAACACTGCAGTGCTTTGCTTGTGCAACAACACGGAGGAAGGCAAAAGAAGGAAAACGGATGGTGCGTGTGAAAGGGATAGCAGGGGTGAAAAGAAAGAAATGGATCGCTGAATGGGGTGTTATTACTGAGAGAAAGATGGGATCGGAATGGGATGCTTGGTGTGTGTCTGTGTGTAAAAGAGCAGGAGAAACAGGCATAATGCTTGTGGTCTATATGGGGTATTTTGTGTGAATGGGAAAGTTTTTCAAGGGAGTAACATCGTCCCCATTTCTAGACGAATCTCCATATCTTATTCATCTGTGCACCAAATAGCACGTCATTCTCTTCGCTCATTCGTTAAGTTTACAAAATAAAAACACTACAGAATCACTTGTATGACATTCAGGAATTGGCATATAATCATCTGATCTGTGGCTTAGTTCATAGGTTTTTCTATGCTTGGTGTGGTCTATGCTTGGTGTGTTAGTGAAATTATTTTGCTGTTAACTTGAAAGTGTTAATGTTTAGACTCGGGCGGTGGTTGGGTAATGTATGCTGTGTATTCAATGGCTGCTCAGAAGTTAATCTCCTCATAAAGGGGACCAATTTTTACTTTTTGTACAAGGATACTGTGACATTCTTTAATCTGACGCATTAGGCCTTTGGGGAAATCACTTGTTTAACACCATCTCAAGATACACCACACTGATCTGGACAGCTCAGACTAGCCTAATATCATCAGATCTCAGAAGCAAAGCAGGGTCAGCCCACATTAGTATTTGGATGGGAGACCACCAAGTAACTCTAGGGTTGCTAAGCAGAGGCAGACAATGGCAAACCACATCTGAGCATCTCTTGCCTTTGAAACCCTACAGAGTCATAAGTTGACTGCAAGCTGGTGGCACTTTCCATCTCCACTAAGATGTACCCGCTCTTGTTTGGTGTGCCTCTGTTTGTAAACCAAGAACATATCCAGGAAACAAAAAAAGGATCAGACTAGGAAACAAGCTGGGTTGTGATGCTGGGGGAGCTGTGGCTAAAACTCCCCAGAGGAACGCCAGAAGTCCCACAGGAACCCGGGAAGCCTGCTGTAGCACAGCAATTCAAATCCCATTTTAGGCACATTGCTGTTCTTGTAGTCACCATTGCTGGCTGCAATACAGGCAAGAGACGGTGAAGCACCCACTCAGCTATTCATGTGTATGCTAAGGGCCCTTTATTCATGCAGTGCTTACCTCAAAGCTGTTTGTTTTGAAGGGGGCCTTCCCTAGTTTTCAGTTTACTTGCAAGGAAGCGGCCCACTCATTTCTCTGAGCCCAGTCACCACTTTGCCTGCCCCCTGCTTCTGGGTCAAAAGGTTGATTGCTGCCTTTTTCTTTTCTTTAGTCATTTTAACAATTTATTGCTCCTGCCGGAAATGCTGGCAGAGCAGTGGGTAGAACTGCTCCTGCATGGGTGGGAGAAGGTAGGGAGGAGCGGAAAACTGGGAGGAAGTCAAACACATATTGGTCTGGTACGCTTTCCTTGTGTGGCTTCTCTGATCTGTGGTGCAGTAAGTTTGGGAGGGGGAAAACATGTGCGCCACCACACACAACAAACACCCTGTGTGGTGGGTGGGGCTGAGAGAGCTCCAAAGAACTATGACTAGCCCAGGGTCACCTAGCTGGCCTGTGTGGAAGTGCACAAACTAATTTGGTTCACCATAAAGCCTCCACAGCTCAAGTGGCAGAGCGGGGAATCAAACCTAGTTCTCCAGATTAGAGTGCATCTGCTCTTAACCACTACACCATGCTGGCTCTCAGATGGGCACCCTGAATACATTTTTTGAACACTTATGCAACTAAAGTGGGAAGATTCCTCTATAGGAAGTTCTTCTGCACAAATAACAGACAAGTTGCCTTTCTTTCCTTTTTGCAGGAATCCAAGAGCCTCAACTTTGGAGAAAAGATGAAGGACTTCATGAGAAAATATGATAAGAATGCAGATGGCAGAATTGAACTGGCCGAGGTGAGCTATGTAAACATGGGGGTGCAAATCCAGGACCATACCCTATCTCAACAAAAGAAAAAAATGTGACTGTGTGTGGTGTGGTGGAAATGACACTCGCATCTTTCTGCAGGGCAAAGAAGTGCAATTCTCCGGTTGCGTTTTAATAAGTATTTTAAGCACCGCTTCTGTCGAAACCTTTCTTCTGTGCCCTGTTAAGCTTGCTACTGTGATAAAGGGGCATTCTTGGTGCATCTGAAGTCTATTAGCAGAACATGCCTTTTTGATGATTGAGCCCGCCATTTTGTGCCAGCTTGAGCAATCTGCTCAATGAAGAAGGAAGACTTTAATGATGTGCAGATCTTCTCTGCCTTTCAGGGAGAGAATTTCAAAATTGTGGCTAGGAATGTTCAGAAAGCTTTGAGATTTATCTCAATAACTATGAGATTACAGTTGCGAGCTTTGCAGTAGCCCATGTGCTTCATGGTGTGAGAAGAGGCATGCTGGGTCAGCCCACTGGTCCATCTAGCCCAGCATACTGTCTCACACAGTGGCTAACCAGACCCTCTGGAGGGCTAACAACAGACCACAGAAGCCAAACCTTTGATGTTGTCTCTTGGCACTGGTATTCAGAGGTGTGGTGCTTCTCAGTGTGATGGTATCCTTTAGTTAGGAGACAGGAATAGATCTGTCTTCTAGTGGTGGGATTCAGCAGGCTTGCACCACTTCGGCAGAACCGGTTGTTAAAATGGTGCTTGTAAACAACCAGTTGTTAAATTATTTGAGTCCCACCACCAGAGCCAGTTGTTAAATTATTTGAATCCCACCACTGCTGTCTTTCATGAATCTATCTAACTCTAATCCCCTTTTAAAGTCATCTATGGCTGTGGTTACCACTACACCCTTAAAATTCCACATTTTAATCACTTGTTGTAGAAAGAAATATTCCTTTAGTCTGGCATGATTCTGCTGCCCGTCAGCTTTGCTGGATGCCTTCAAGTTCCAGTATTCTGGAAGAAACATAACTATTGCACAGATCCTCTACCATCACTGCTGGTGAGGGGTTTGAAGATGACTGCCAGCAATTTGTTGGGTGAATGAGTGGACGAATAAACTAGATAAGTCTAAAAGGACTTCCAGCTTCATCTCTCTTTCCTCTCGCCCTTGTTGCATGCTTAGCAATTCCAGATACTTTTTACTGCAGTTGATGTGGCTAAGAAATACCCATGTGGTACAGTGGTTTAAGTGTCACTGCGGGATTACCAAGATGGGGTAGCTCAAATGTTCATAATCCTGTGGGTGAGCTGGGGCCATTCGTCATGTTTCCCATGACCTACTTTACAAAGTTGTTCCGAGGGGGAAAAAAACTGAGAGGGAGATCCACATAACCCATCCTGATCTGCTTGAAGGAAAGGCAAGATGAAAATGCAATAAATAAATACATGCCTAAGTAAATCAAACAAAGCTAGGCAGTTGAGCCTGGGCACTTGCATTTCTCTGTATGATGTGGTGTGGCAAAGCTTCTCACTCGTTGCAAGAAAATAGGGAAACCACATAAAGGAGCCCTTGACAAGGAGGCAGGAGGAGGACAGAAGGAAACAGTAACCTGAAAGTTCAATGACTGGCCATTGGAGCTGTGGTGTAGCTGGTTTCATTTGAATTTTACCAGCAGGATTTGGAGCCATTTGGGACAAATGCTTAGAAAGAAGGCAGTCATATTTTGATTTGTATCTTTCTCAGGTAGGCTTCAGATTACCTTAACCTGGATTCCTGTTGTCTTCTTACCTGGCATCTATGCTGTGACCAGGAGTTACCTGGAAATTCTAAAGTATGCTAATTAATATGCTTGAGGCGGTGTATGTGTGAGGGAATACCTTGTGACTATTTTCCCTCACCAGCAAAATGGCTGTGAGGGAATACCTTGTGACTATTTTCCCTCACCAGCAAAATGGCAAAACAAAGCAGGTGGGAAGGATGTGCTTGTGCGCCTGCACTTCTTACACTTCATCACTGAAGTCCTTGTGTCTGTTCTCTTTTTCCTCTTCATCAGCTGGCACAGATCTTGCCCACGGAGGAGAACTTCCTGCTGTGTTTCCGACAGCACGTTGGCTCCAGCGCTGAATTCATGGAGGTAAGTATTCCTGCTCTCTTCCTTGGACAGTGTCCCAGAAACCTTGGGTCAAAACAGATGCAATCAGGTTCTGAGAGATTTCCATTCCTTTTTGAAAAGATAAATTAAAGGCACGCGCAGCCCCAATTCAGATAGGAGATATTCAGAGAAGGTCGCTTAACCCTTCAAGCCCTGCATAGTTTTACTAATCAAAATGAGGTTTACCTTGCTACTAGCAGTTTAACTAAAAACCATCCTCCTCCATGGTAGTGCTAATAATGGCCTTAGGGTCGTGGTTTAAACTAACTGAGGAGAGGATGCCAGGGCAGCTGTGGTGTGGTTGACATAGAAATTCCTTGCAGTATTACTGTGCCAAAGAGGAAATAAGTGGGCACTCTCTAAGCAGGTGCCGTATAAATAAATGAATAGTTGCTGACATGTAACCATCTTTAGACATAAATCCAACAGCTGTGAAATAGCAACCCATCTAGGCAATTAAAATGAATAATAGGCAATGAATACTGTGTCACAAGAAACCTGAGCCCCTCTATTGTTAGCTAGAAGGAAAATCAAGTTCTGTGTTAGGCATAAGCAATTAGCAATTAAATCGATCCCACTCTAACAATACCACTTATAATAATTTGGGCCTAAAATATTCATTCTTCTAATAATGTTGCAAAGCCTTGACCCGCTGCCCTGACCTGGCTGTAGACAAAAACAGTCCAGCAGTAGAAGGGGAGGGAGCAGCAGAATGAGATCTGAATTGATACCTTGGCTGATCTGGGAGTCTTGATTCGGGAAAAAGTAAATCTTTACACAAGTTGATTGCCTGCCTATCATTAAAAAGGCAGAAATGAAGGCCAATAAGGGACAGAATGTAAGTTGCCCTTGTGCTTTTGCAAGAATATGAACTATGGATCAATGTCAAATTTGGAGGCACATAAATGTGTGGGACAGAGTGCTTTGGTACTAAACACACAGACACACATTTTGACCTCTGCTATAGCCATTAAATTCTTTTTTAAAATTTAATATTGCTTTATTGGATTAAAACATAGAAAGTTTACAAATAGAAGGGAAACAAAGTTTACAATGTCTTGCATGACTTCAATTAAATAACAAAAACAATGGTTACGTCTGCTCAACCTTTAACTTATTTACATTTCTTTGAATTCATCATAAGTTCCATCCGTTCGTTATAAATTTGATTCATTAGGGGGGGAAATTAAATAGGCTCGCAATTTACCGTGGAACAAAAATAAGGATAATGAGGTCTAACAAGAAAAGGCAGAAAGAAGTAATTAGGACGTAGGTTAAGTAGGATATAAGATATAAAGAGAAGTCAAGAAGAGATAGATAAAAAGGTTATTAACATAACCCTGAGTTTATTTAAACAAGCAAATATCCGTCAAATATTGTCATCTGCACCATCTTAAGCAGACTTCGTTAGTGAGCCTTATGTTGTTCTATTACATTTTAACTATTGCCCAAGGGAAAGAAAATGCTATATTATTTTAATAGGAAGAACAGATTAGTCAATAATAGTGTATATGTTATTTGGTATATTCTACCCTACTAATTAACACCTGGTATTACTCTTATCTATTTGTTCTACCTTATCTTAAATGACTGTTACATACAATCAATAATTAAATAATCTATTGGATATAAGTCAACCTCTAGCTTTTCCGTTATATAGTTAGTCCAGAGTAGCCATTAAATTCTGATGCGCAGAGTCATCTATCACTGTGCAAAAAATTGGGACCCCACATTGAGTGGTCCAATGTAAAATTTACTGACTCTGGAGAAGACAGAGTGTGATATGGTTTTCCTTTGATCAAAGGGATCAAAGACGTTACACTTGAATTGCCAAATGCCAAGTTAGAATCTGGAGCTTGTGCTGCACCTTCAGGCACTTGCTCAAGCATTGCAAGGGGCTGCGCTTCATGAAGACATGATTACATGAAGCCATTCTGACCAGACAAAATAGGCATTGGAAGAATGGGGAGCATGTCCCCGAACCTCACAACAGGCGGGTCGTATTTTGATCTGACTGACGGGGCATCTTCTCAGTACCCAAACTCTTTTAAAGCAAATGGGCTTTCCTTGGGAGACTCTGGAAAAACCTTCAATTGGCAATCTAGGGATCACCATAGTTGACTGCATTTTAAGGGAGGGGGGGAATAAGGCTTTGGAAGGCACCTCCTTAAAACACCAATAGTAGCACGGGAAGCCCAATTCCGTTAGCAAAACTGATCAGGGCGAAATTTTAATGTCTCTCTCCTCTTACTGCATGGTCTCAATCTGAATCCCAACAGCACGCAGACATAGTTTGCCTTTCATAGATGATCTTTGTTACATCTTTTGTTTATGTCTTGTAACTCTCATTTCCATGCACCCAGACACCTGTCTAGTCTTATCGTGAAGCTAGAAATCAGTGATCAAGGATGAGATTGACCACCATAACTGGAAGAGAGGATAAGAAGCAAGGTCAGGCCTGTTTTGAGACCTGGCTCTGTCTCCAAACTCACCAATGTGACAGCTGCAGGTTGTCACTTCGCTAGTACTGAATCACACCCCTCCCCATAAACGCTGCTGCTACAACCAAGGAGTCGAATTTACCACCACCCCCACTCCAAGTGATGGCCTTGTATGGGTGAGGTCATGGAGTGAACTTCAATGTTTCTTTCCTTCCCATACTCAAGACAGCTGTGGATGTCAGACATATATCACCCCGTTCCCAAAGTTAGCTCCCAGATTTGATGGGGAGGGCAATCTTTGTTCCTAATAAGTGCAGGAAAATGCCTGAGAACATTTCATTTCTTTATCATTCTGAACATTTTCCTGCCTAATCCTAAAGAATCTGCTAAAGACTTGGTGCAGCTCTTGAATTCATTTAGCAAAGCCTCGGGGTACAAGGTTAATCTAGACAAATCAGAATAGATGGGTCTTTAATATAAATAGTCTGTAAAAATGGACTGGCTAAATTTTGCTCCATGGTATGGAAAATGGATTATATTAAATATCTAGGACTTGGGGATATTTCATTAGTTACAAATAATCATTAGATGTTATTCCTGGAGGTGGAAAAAGACTTAAGCTTCTGGCATCCTCTCTCTCTGTCTTTGATGGATGGCAAAGTCCCCACTGCGAAGATGAATATTCTGCCTAAAATTCTTTTCTTATTTATTAACATCCTATTGCAAGTTAAATCCTCCCCATTAGATAGCTGGCAGACGTTGATTTTTAAGTTCCTTTGACCGGTTAATCCACCCAGAATGGGGACTAAAACCCTTTGTAGAAAAGAGAGGAAGGGAGGGTTTGGGGGTTTTTAACATCAAACTATTCTAAAGCGGTTAAATGAGAAGCCGTGAGAGAACTGTTTATCCCGAAGACAAAATGCATTGTTAGTAAAATCTGTTCTCGCACACACACAAATTATTTGTTTTCAAGGAAGAAGCATGAGATTCAATGTTACTTTAGTTTAGTTTCAGTAGTACCCTAAGAGTTATATCCTTCTGAGACCATTTTACTTCAATGGATGTAGAACAGCATAACTCTGCATAAGGTGGTACTGTTAATCTGGTATGAATCTGAGCCTCTCAATATATATATATATATAACGAGAAGAAAAACATATATATATTAAATGAGCAACTGATAGATAAGAATTTTTAGGAAATACTTGCATTTAGAGGAATTAGAAACTGTACGCCATTAGGATACCCAGAAAAGAAATTCCTATACATCCCTGTGGAAGGTGCCTGTCTACTAATGCAGAACCTGCTCCATATCTTGTGGTCTTATTCAAGTCAATCATTCTGGCATCAAGTACTTGGCTTGGTTAGTGAGAGGACTGAAGAGGAAATTCCTCCTGATTTTTTTATTGTGCTACATGAGGGATGGAATTGAGGGGACTGATCTTGACTCAGGAATTAGTTTATTAATGGCAGCCAAATTGTCAATTGTGACTTCTTCGGTACAGTCAGATCAATTCAGAAATAAATGTGATCTTGATGACTGAAATGACCTGCTAGTAGGAGCCAGAGAGGTTCAGACAGGCCCACAACTGTCCTGAAGGGCAAGGCAAGAAAGTGTTTATCAACAAGGTTGGTATTTCTTCAGTTTTTAAGTTTTTAGGGAAATCCTATTTTACTGTGTATGGCTTTGATTATAATTTTGATGTATTTTGCAGTGTTGACATTTGTGCAATCTTTTTCATTTTCTGTGTGCTATTTTTACTTTTTGTCCTGGTTTTTTTAGAAATATACTCTGAGAGCGAAAAAGAAAATTCTGGGCATTTATCATTTACCAGCAAATCATGGAAAAAATGGATCATTTATTGAAAAAGTTCTTTGATCAAAATAGGGAAAATCATAAATAGTCAGATAACAAAGTGCTGTTCTGACATTTACCCCTTGCCAATGGCCTAAATCATGATCAATAAATAATGGTAATTGCCTTTGAGATTTACCAATGAAATCTTTCACCACTTCTCATTGGTGATCACCTGAATTTTTGACATTCACCATAAATAATAGATATTTAAAGCATTCTTAAATTGTGATGATTAAAACATCCAAATACTTCTCTTAAGATTGCCAAAGGTGGCATGAATCACTAGACAACTCTGTTTAGGAATAACACATGAAACAATAGTTTGGGAACCAAAAACACACAGAGGAATTGCTTCCCATTGATCACCAATTACTGTAACAAATCTGTGATGTTTCCATTCTAGGCTTGGCGGAAATATGATACAGATCGTAGCGGCTACATAGAAGCCAATGAGCTCCAGGTGGGTTGTATGAGAAGTCCTTTCTGGGTTCTTGAGGGATGAGATACAAAATGGATCAGAGCTGAACTTTAAGAAAATGCTAATTGCTGAAACCAATGGTACACATTTTCTAATGCAAAAGCAAATTGAACAATCAAAATAACAAGAATAACCAAAGAAAGAATACTCCAGCTTTATATCATGTGTTGAAAATGCTTTAGAGACCGGCCATGATCATCTTCAATAAGATAGAAAAGTTCATTTTTATACCCCACTTTCCTCTACCATAAGGAGTCTCCAAGCAGCTCACAATCACAATCCCTTCTTCTCTCCACAACAGAAAAGTTTAAAAAGGAAATGAAAGAAAGTAATGAGAAGTAAAACAAAGATAAAGGGGAGCCTGTTTTCAAGAGCTCAATGGCTCACTCACACTGCTGATTGTTATGCTGCGGGAACCATGATTAACATTATAAATTTGATGAATGAACGAACGAACAAACAAACATGAGGATGTGTTATAAGGTGGGGGTTTCCCAGTCTACACTTTGAATTCTGCACATTTTTATTTATTTGGTACATTGTATCCTGTTCTTGAGAGCCAGCATTGTGTAATTGTTAAGGAGTGGTGGAGTATAAGCTGGTGAGCCGGGTTTCACTACTCCACATGAAGCATGCTGGGTTACCTTGGACCAGTCACAGTTCTCTCAGAACTCTCTCAGTCCCTCCTTCAAAAGGTGCCTGTTATGGGGAGGGGGAAGAGAATGTGTAAGCTCCTTAGAGACTCCTTAAACTAGTAAAAAGGCATGGTATTTGTTTTAAAAGCCCTGCTCTTCCTTTAAAAACCTTGGTGCAAAATACATAATTTTGCCCCCTTTTTACACCACCTCCAGCGTGGTGTAGTGGTTAAGAGCAGGTGCACTCTAATCTGGAGAACTGGGTTTGATTCCCTGCTCTGCCACTTTAGCTGTGGAGGATTATCTGGTGAACCAGATTAGTTTGTGCACTCCCACACCTCCCAGCTGGGTGACCTTGGGCTAGTCACAGTTCTTTGGAACTCTCTCAGCCCCACCCACCTCACAGTGTGTTTGTTGTGTGGGGGAGAAGGGAAAGGAGATTGTAAGCCCCTTTGAGTCTCCTTATAGGAGAGAAAGGGGGAGATAAATCCCACCACCACCACCTCCTCTTCCTCTTCTTCTTCTTCTTCTTCTTCTTCTTCACCTTCTGAGTAAATGTGTTTATGATCAGGCTGTAAATCACTCGGAACCTTCTCATAATGCCTCGCTTTCTTTGCAGGGATTCCTGTCTGATTTGTTAGAGAAAGCGAACAAGCCCTATGAGGAATCAAAGCTACAAGAATACACACAGACTATAGTAAGTGGGGGAAGTATCTGGCCTCCAATGGAAGGCTGCTCAGCTTGGAAATATTGTGCATGATGCCCAGCTACTTTTCTGCAAATTTTGGCTGTCCAGGGTAACAGGGAGAGAGGGAAACTCTTGGCAGAAAAGAGATGAGCTGCAGTGGACAACGTTTATCTTGAAGAAAGAGAAGTGCTGGGACTCCAGTGAGACTCAGCCTAGAAATTCTGCAATCAGATGAGACAACAGCACCCTGCACATATGCAGAAACACTCTCTTTTCAAACAGGATTTTACTTGTATTTGTGAACATTTGTAAGATGAAGGTGCATTACTGAGACATATTCTACGCAATGGCAAATGCAGAGATAAAGAGAGACCACGTAAATATATTTTAAAAATTAAATGTTGATCTTTTTATAGAAGATAATGTTTTAAGTCCAAAATGTGAGAGCTCCAGCAGGCAAACAAGGTCAAGGTGATCAAATTTTAGAGTAATAAGTCCCCTCAATGCTCTAATTACAGCTAGATTTTATTCCAGTAGCACCTTAGAAACCAACAAGATTTTGGGGGAATAAGCTGTTATGAGTGAAAGATCCCTTCGTCAGATACAAGTTGAAATGATCCACAAAAACCTGACTGATTGGGATTGCTGACATCTCTATGCTAGTCTAGAAATTATTCCCCCAGATTGTAGCCAGGAAGCCTCATCAGCTCAGTATGATACTCCATGTCCTACAAAAACCAGCCTCGCCAAACTTCTTACAGATTGTTATTTCATGATACAACTGGAAACAGCGGGGCTATTAGGACTTGGCAAAATGAGATGGTGGGGAGAGACAGCTTCCATGCCGCCGTTCTAAACTGTATCATGCTTTCCTTAATTTTAAGAGACATTTTCTCTAGCTGCTGATGTGACTGCAGGGATTGTGAATGTGGTCCAGGGCCCAACACCTTAAAAAAGTAACATCTAGCTTGGCCCTCAGTGGTAGAGCATATGCTGAGAATGCAGACATATATCGGTAGAGGAGCTAGAAAAGATCTTTTTCCTCTAGAAAACCTGGAGGGCGACTGCCAGTCAGAGTAAACAACACCGAGCTTGATAGACCAGTGGCCTGAATTAGTATAAGGCAGCTTAATAAATTCAACCAACCAGCAACCTAGCAGGTTTTGCTGTGCACACACACACACACCCCGGTCTGTCTTTGATTACAACACAGTTTACATGTAGAAAATGAATCCAGGCTATACATTGGGAATGCCCCAGTATCCTGAGGGCCACTAACAGGCTGTCATTTTGTACCTTGCAGCTGCGGATGTTTGATTTGAATGGGGATGGAAAGCTTTGCCTGTCGGAAATGTCACGGTAAGATTTTCTGTTTGTGTTGTTTAGAAATGCAAACAGAGCCCCTGGGTGTTGGGTGAACTGTCATTTCTGCAGCTTCAGAGTCAAAATAGATAAAAATTCTAACATATCCGTGAATGGATCTCTAGAGTGTTTTTAAAACCAAAAAATAACAGCCATGGAGCCCCCATCTGCATTACGGCTGCTGTGCCCAGGGAAAGTGGAGTGAGCTAATGCCATACCACCCCCACTCCTGTTCCCTGTGGCAGGATCATAAAAATGACATTTGAGGAACTTGTATGTTTCCCACAAAGCGACAAATAGCAGCTCAGGTGGGAGGAGGATCTGAGAAGTGTGAACAGCATGGAGCACAAGAATATAACCTTCTTTTTCTCCTAAGGGGTAGTCCCAATCCAAATAGCGGGGGGATTGCTGCTATTTACCAATAAAAATGGTAAATATGGCCATAGATAAAAGAAATATTAAAGCACAGAACAAATAAATTTGCCAAATTCAGATCCAGGCAAACTTGACTTCCTCTGGATTCTTAACAAAACAGGAGTTTTCTTCTTGTTGGAAAGTGGTCACCATAGTTGTAAATGAAATGATTGTTCCCTTCTCTGATTTGCAATTCTCCTTAGCCAAACTCTGAATAGTTAAGTAGAGATACAGAACTTACCACTTCAGATCTGTCTCTTGTAGATCATTTGCTAATTACCAAATCCAATTCCAATATTCCAGTCTCCAAATGTCACCCATCCACCAACTTATAGCAAACAAAAATGTAGCTGGTTGTTGTGGGTTTTCTGGGCTGTATGGTCATGATCTGGTAGTTTTAGCTCTTAACATTTTGTTCATAACTATGGCTAGCATCTTCAGAGGCATGTCACAGTAAGTGGTGTTTCTGAGATGTGTTTTGAGTAGCCAACTGATTCCAGCTGTGCAAGCCTTTGACCATACATTAAAATGTCATTCTTGTTGTCCTGGTGGAATCCCCATGAACACCCCTTTCAGGGTACAGATCTCTTTTCTTCTTGACTGAAATGTTCCCATGGCTGATGTTCTCCTGTTCATATTACAGACTGCTGCCTGTGCAAGAGAACTTTCTCCTTAAATTTCAGGTAAAGGCTCTGAGGATTATTTTCTCCAGCAGCATTTCGCTAGTTTTTCCTTCTCAGTTTTCCTTTTCTCTTTTTCGTTTTACACAGGGGATGAAACTAGATGCAGAAGAATTCAATGCTATCTTTGCATTTTATGACAAGGTACAAGATCTGGGATGAGATTTTTTTAAAAAATAATCTGTTTATGGGTGAATATATGAATCTGCTGGACCCTCAGAGTCTCTTCCCTCTTCCACTGGCCTTACCTCCTCCTTCAAATCTATGCACTGAGGTATAACAGTAATTTCCAGTAGGCAGGCTGAGTTTAAGACTGGTATGCTTCCAGGACTTCCAGTGGAATGAGCATTTCACTCGGGGCGGGGGGGGGGGTTCCTCTGAGTGCTCCCAAACAACACACAGCTGACAGGGGCTATTTTTGCTGGCTGCAGAGCAATTTTTCTTAGTTCTCATCTCCCCAGATATTGGGGACCTCAAATTTGACAGGTGGACTCCAAGGGTCCTCTAGCTCAAAAAAAAAATCTAGAATCAGCAGTGTGAGTGAGCCACTGAGCTCCTGAAAACAGCCTCACCTTTATCTTTGTTTTCCTTCTCGTTAACCTTTCTCTCATTTCCCTTTTTAACTTTTCCTTTTTATTACCCTTGTTGCTATTACTGTTAACTTTTTTTCTTGTAACCTTTTGTTAATAAAATAAAAATTATTTTAAACAAATACTGGTGTGCCTTTAAGCAGAATAGGTTTTTAATGAGGCCAGACAAGATATTTAGGAAAAATAAGGAAGGCTTTAAACGCTCCAACTTGTGGCATTTCTTAATCTTTCTATATTATCCTGATAATTTCCAGGATGGCAGTGGCTTCATTGATGAGCATGAACTGGATGCCCTATTGAAAGATCTCTATGAGAAAGACAAGAAGGTGAGAAAAGGCTTGCTTGTGGTGGCTGGACTGCATTTTCACTCTAAATTCATGGGTTTCTACTTCATCATGATCCTTTCCCAGCTGCAGCTACAGAAACTTGCCCTTACTTAACTAAAAGATTGAAGCAGCAACCTAAGGCCATATGTTGTCAGAAGTAGAAAACCCAAGCACTTCATGCCTTACCATAGACTTTGCAGGATGCTATGGGAGAGGTTTTATTTATTTCATGTAATTGCTTCATTTATATCCCCCCCCCCCGTTTCCCACCAATGGGGATCCAAAGCAGCTTATGTTGCTTTCCTCTCAATTTAATCCACAAAACAGCCCTTTGAGGTAGAACCTAGTCTAATTCAGGCAGTTGTTTATTAATTTACTACATTGTTATCCCATTCTTCTTCCACGAAGCTTGGGGCAGAGTACACTGGCCTCCCCTGTTTTACCATGACTATACCTCTATCAGATAGATTAGGGTGAGAGAGTGTGATAGGCCCAAGGTCACCCAACAAGCTTCATGGCACAGTGGGGGTTCGAACCTGGGTCTCCCAGAACCTAATCCAAAACTTTAACCACCAAACCAGGCTGGCTGACTAATAAAAGAAAGAAATCAGTTCATTTCTATACTAAGAATGGTGGAATGAGCTGTTGAAACAGAAACATTTTCTGTGCAACAGACCAAGACTAATCACGAAATCTTATGCAGAGGCATTCCAGAAACTGACATTGGTGGTCTTAGGCTGCAGAAACCATGCATAGAATTGCATTAAAAGAAATAGAGGTCTAGAAGAAATTATGTGGTTCTAGACTGAGCAGTGGAGAGAAGAAGAGTTTGATTTATATCCCCCCTTACTCGTAAGGAGACTCAAAGGGGCTTACAATCTCCTTTCCCTTCCCCTCCACACCACAAACACCTTTTGAGGTGGGTGGGGTTGAGAGAGCTCCAAAGAACTGTGACTAGCCCAAGGACACAAAATATACCTGTTCAAATATATATTAGTTTGCAAAACAAGGATTTCTTGTGGGGAAGAAAAAGTGGAACCAAAAATAAGGTAAAGGGGTCTCTTTATATAGGCTTCCTATTTATACAGGCCTCTCTACATGGGCTTCATCTCCCTCCTCCTAATCAACACAAGGAAAGCAGCATCCTGCTACTTGGCCCATCCTTCTGGTACTGAGGCAAACTGCATTACTTCTCCAGCTTGTCTGAGTTGTGGATTCAGGAGCTGCCCTGTTTAAAAATAAATAAATAAATAAATAAGTCAAAGGAAGCGAGCTGGACAAAAGCATGGCAGGCAGTTTTGGATCCATATAGGTAGGGACCTAATTGAGAGCTGTTCTCAAGGCCAAATTAGATGCAATGTGATCAGGAGTTAATCCACGATTCACCCCATGGATTATTTCCAGGATGCCTCGTTTATCCCTGTTACTGAATATCATCCATTAACTTAAACAAACAGGGATGAAAGGGGAAAATATCAGGTCTCTCGACCTGATTTCACCTCGTACAGTAGGCAAGAGGGCAGAATAAAAATGTAGCTCATTTATTGGGACTTACGTTCGGAAGCTACCATTTTCACTGGAGGATGAAAGAGTAGAGGGAGGACCCTTAGTGTGCGAAAGGCAAAATTAATTCAAGGTCTGGTATTGTGGAAGCATTGCCATGGCTGTTGTCATTACTGAGTGTGAATTTGTTTGCGGGTAAGTTTTTGTAGTGTGCTATGCACTGTTGCACAAGCAGAGAATCAAAAATGGCTGCTGGAGCAGAGGCTGTTGGGAGCAAACAAAATCAGGGGAGAGGAATCTGGGTATACCTTTTTACCATGGGAATTTTTGATAATTTTGCTACTGGGCTTCATGGATTTCTGTACCCTTACCTAGGCTGAGCAAGCTGCTCTTGTCTGTGCTTAGATCTGCAAAACTGGTAGGGCATCCCCAGCTCAAATTTCCCATTGCTGCCAGAGCAGTTACAGTAGTCTTATTAGTACAGGAGGGACCTTAAAGATTAACTTTCATTCCAGCATATGTTTCTGAGAGTAAGAACTCACTTCACTAGTTGTATGAAGGCTTCATTCAAAGTGTCAGACAACAGAAATTATTGTTCAGGATTCTACATCTGGCTGTGAAAGCTCTTGTTTTAAAACTTACATTTTAAATTTGCCATAATCTCTATTTGGAATTTGGGGTTTTAAGTTCTGTAGCTTGACTTTAAAATTTTCAGCTTTTTGTCACGTGCCCAGTGACGTGAAAAAGAATATCTGTTTGGCAAGTTTTCGTACTGTTGGCTTTTGACATTCAAAGTACTCAGTTTCTCTGCTCTTGAATGTACCTAGGAATGACACTTCTGTTTTGAGAGGAGGTTCCCTGAAGAGGCACAGAAATGCATTCATAATTCTGGGTGCAATTTGCTAGGTTTTCCTTGTAGTCGGCCCACGTGGTCAGCGTAAGAACGAGACGAGACGCGGAGATAACATCTGGTGGAGATCGCCAGCAGCGGGAGCGCGGAGCTCCGTGTTCCTAGCGAGTCTCCCGCGTGCTGGTTCCTGGCACCTTTTATTGCTATTCTATCGGGGGCGTGTAGGAGGGAGGAACGGGGGGAGTTCCGGGAGAGCGGGAGGTCGGGAGATCATCATGTGATGCATGATCTCACCTGGCTACGTGCGGAGAGGAGCGTAAGCGTCCGAGCCTAATCCTCACCTGGGGGCAAGACCATTGTCCCTGCGCCCGGTGACCGAGCCAGACAGTTCATGACCCGTGACTCATAGGGGGATGAGGAGTGGGGGTGCGGTGCGACCAGAAGGCCGTAGGTCCGTTGGTGTGCCAACGTTCTACCACAGTGCTGCTGGGTCAGCGGTGCATTACTACAGTTTTCCAGTGCTTCAAAGCTTAAGGAATTGGGAGAGCGATGGGAATTCTTGCATCACACAAGATATGCTCTGACTTCTGCCCCATTCTGCCAGCATTCAAATGGAGCTAACATTTTTTTCCCAGCTCAAGCTGAACCTAACATGTCCTCCCTCCTGTGTTTCCCTTTGACAGGAAATGACTATCCAACAGCTCACAAGCTACAGAAAGAGCATCATGAATCTCTCAGATGGGGGGAAGCTGTACCGCAAGGAACTGGAAATTGTCCTCTGCAATGAGCCCCTCATGTAAAGAGCAGCAGTGTCCCTTTGCCACCCTCTATCCCTTCCCCTGCTCTGCCACTACCACAAAGGCAAAGACACCAGAATGAGCAAATGTAGAGGTGTCTGCTGACCTGCATCTGGATGATTCTCCCAACCTCACAAGACTAGGCTCGCTGATCTGCTTGTGACTGTGGACCCGGGAATCTGCACAAGAGGGTGGGAGAGGGACAGCCCTATATAACTTCATCTCTTCTGGTGGGAAGGGGCAGCTCCAACCTAGACAGTCAATTTTTCTGCCAAGCCTTGCTTCTCTCTCTCTCTCTGTAGTTATCATCGTCAGTGTTTTGTGGTTTCCCTCATCTGGAATGGATTTTTGTTCTTTTGCTTTTAATTTTTCACCTTTGATCACCTTTCATGTTCAGTCTTGTTTACCAAAAAAGAGTTTACAAATAAAACTGATGTTCTGCTTCAGGATTTTACCAGAGTGCATCGCATATTCCCCCAAAAGGTTAATGGCTACGCAGCAATGGGTGGATTTTTAAATGGAGAGCCTTGACTCACTCTTCAGGGGATGAAGTCTCTTTTACAGATTTTTCAAGATCTGTTCACCTAATGCATTTAAATTATTCAATGGTATTGCTGGTATTTGCTTTAATGGGATATGAAAATCTTAGTGGTAGAAGGAGAGACTTGAGGTAGCCTCTTGTTGATGTTAAGGGCTTTCTATTTGCTACTGACATCTGGGTATTCTCTTCATCCAGGGAGTTTGCCTGGAAAGAAGGATAACTTCCCTTCTTTTCTGTAAGATCCAGGCCATTATTTTGGATCTAGCATGTACTACACTAATTGTCTCTGCATAAAGATATGTCCATTCCCTGATGGAGATGAATCAGGATTTTAGTACCCTTTCCCCAAGCAACTAAAGGCAGGGGAAGACACAATGGGTTGAGTGGTCTTTGAACTGCAGAAAGGGCTGATCATGCACAAGGCGCCTGCTGTGCGATGGGGGCAAATGTGCATCGCCACAAGATTTCTCGTACGGATATATTTCCTCAAGCCCCACTTTAACTTTCTATTCTCCCTGCAGCAAGCAAGACCACTTCTAGCATGAATTTAATTTTGCTTCGCAGCCAGAGAGGGCAAAGTTGCCACATCTTTGCCCCAGACCCCTTCCCTCTTCTCACAGCCAGCCTGCCTAGTCTCACCACCCCCACTTGCTCGTGCTGCTTTGCATGCTTCCCCTCCCCCCTCTTTAAATGCTTGTATCAGTACATTGATAG
This sequence comes from Sphaerodactylus townsendi, assembly GCF_021028975.2. Taxonomy (NCBI): domain Eukaryota; kingdom Metazoa; phylum Chordata; class Lepidosauria; order Squamata; family Sphaerodactylidae; genus Sphaerodactylus; species Sphaerodactylus townsendi. Next base: position 28,048,688 of record NC_059438.1, read on the forward strand.
GAACAACACAAGCAGGGTATTGTTCTGGTTCCACCCCACTGCCCCTGCTTTGCTTCTGCCCTCTCCAGTAACCGAGAGGGCATTTTTAAAACTTTCTTTCAGACAAGTTTCTATTTTAAAAACAAGACTCTCTCTTTGGTTTTTGCAAAGGAACAACACAAGGGGTCTCTTTTTGTCTCCACCCCACCTCCTCTGCCCCGCTTTTACAACTTTATTTCAAACAAGACTGCATTTTAAATAAGTTTCCTGGATGCAGCAGCAGCAGGAAGAGAGAGAGAAAGAGAGTGTGTGTGGAGGAGAAGGGAGGGGGATCTAATATGTGGTCTCTTTTTTCAGCAGCATGTGGTCCAGGGAATGGCTTTACCTCTTTCTTTTGGGGGCAGGGTTGTGTTGGAAGAGAGGCGACAATATTGATATACCTGCTATCACAGGTGTATCGATATAAATGCCATTTAAACAGATTTATATGCAATTTGTTAAAGCCCTTGCAATTGGGTGTGATTATATCTGTCCCTTAAAGAGCAGTTGATGGGTGGAGTTAAGAGAACCAGGAAAAGCTCCAGAGGCCCATTGAGACCAACAAGCTAGCTTTAGGACAAGTGGAGAATGGCTCCTCGCATGTTAACAGAAAAATGTGAGGAGACCCCTCTGCAAGCCCCCTGCACACTAAAGTGTCCCTGAAGAGCCCCAAGGTAAGCTTTCTATGCGTAATGGATCAAGATGGGCAGAAGGAAAAGTTATCCAGTCCAGGAAAGAGTTGCTCTGTTGATATCTTTGGCTAGGGCCTTGTTAAGGAAATTACTGTTCTGACCACAAAACATATACTTTCAAAATAAAGATAACTGAAATGCTTAATCTTTGCTCTACATATGAGTTGTTACGAATCTGAGGTGCTGAGAGTCTGCAAAATGTTGCACTATCAAAGAGAGAGGTGAAAGAAGAACGAGAAATGGGGCAAACAGAGTGAAGGTGAGTAGGAAGGGGAACATAAATGGTGGCTCCTTGATGTGAGGCACAAAGTCACACTGAAACCCATTAAACAGCAAAGCCTTCTACAACCGTATCCTGAAACAATTGAGATTAGAAATGCTTTATGGATTATTTCCATCAAAATCTCAGGTGTGGGGGTGGTCTTATGAATTCAAATTTTGCACCAGCCAGCTATAGCCAATAATTTGGACCAGAGCTGAGGTCACAGAAACCAAAGCAGTAGAAGAATAGGTAGAGAAAAGTCCTATGTGATAATACAATCCTTTTTAAAAGAAAGGGAGAACAGGAGCACATCTGACTTTTCAATCTCAATGAATTCTAAATTAATGGAACTCTGCATTACTTTGACTAACTGCCATGCTAGCTGGCAAATGGCTTCAAGCAGAAGTTGAATAATTGCATTCTACAGAATTTATTTGTTTAAAACACTTGACTTTCCTCCTAAAGGCAAAGATCCAATGGGCTAACAAAATATGAACCCTGCTAAGAACAATAGCATTCATTCCATCACTTCATGAAGGGAAAGAGGACTCTTCCTGCATTTATCTCTATTCCTGCAGCCCCTTCCAACACTCAGAAAAATAATTCCCTAGCACAACTGTCTGGGTTAGGAAAGGGACAAGAATAAAGGAAGACAAGGATTTAAAATCGCTCTTCCTTTCTCTTTCACTGCTGAGCAAAGGGGTCAATGTCATCCACTTGTCCCTCCTTATTTCAGACCCCCTACCCATGCTGCTGTTCTGAACAGATCCTACAGTCCTGGGAATGACCTTTCTAGCTAGGGGGTCAGAATGGGCTGCAGGAACATCAAGGAACCCAATAAAATCCCATGTGCTTTCAACACCTGAAAGGGAGAACACATGTCAAATATAATATTAAGAACAAAACACAGCAACCAGGTTACAAACAAGCCAACAACAATAATTCCAAATACCCTCCACAGGTGGATTGGTGGTGGCAGTCCAACCTGCTCCCTTGGCAGCAGGCTTGAGGGTCTCACTTTTCAATGTTTCTGGGGCTGAACTTTTGCCTGTGGCCCCAAAATTGCTAGAAGTGCCCCAACTTGTGCCTTTCTCTAAAATACATAATGGAAGTTGGTTTCTTCACAGATTCTGGAAGGCTCCATGACTTTGTTGTTGTTATAGGAAAAGTCCAAGAGCAAGCAGCAGAATCTCCAACCGCTTTGCAGGAAAGACCAGAGCTGCTACATGGGCTGATGGTCTCTCAAGTATGAGGGTCTGAAATCACAAAAGGGCTTTGAAGGTATCCAGAAGCAAACAGGCAATCAGTACAAGGAAAACAAAATTACTAAACCAGCTAGCCTCAATGAATAATCATGCTGTCTTGCTTTGAACCAACTAAAGTTTCTAAACAGTCTCCAAGGGCAGCCCTTCACAGAATATATTACGCCAGTCTAGCCTCAAAGATACCATAGTCTGGATCAATGCAGCTAGTTCTATTCTATTGATTCCAAGTGGGACTATATTCCCTGCCAGATATAAAGGACTTCCAGATACTCATCAATTGTTTTTCCTGAAGGAAGGATGGATCTGACAAGGCTTCTGAGCAATTTACTGAATTTGTCAGAGAAAACTTCACCTCATATAAAGAAGACAACGTAACTCTCTCTAAGACATCAAACCTCCCCACCAGCATCGTATCTCTCTTTGCTGACATGAAATCCAGATTGCTTTCCACTTAAACAATTAAAACACTTAAATCAATGATGCGGCTGGCCTCCACGCGGGCCAGGGCCTTTACGGCCCTGGCCCCCCCCCAAGCAGAGAGGCCTTTCAAAAAATCACAATTTTGGGGTTCACCTTACACTACTATTATTATCATTATGTTTGTATCGCTGTTTTAAAGATTTTAGTAATTCATTTTATTTATGCTTGTGCTGTACACCGCCCAGAGCCCCTTGGGGATGGGGCGGTATAAAAGCCGAAACAATAAATAAATAAATAAATAAAATAAACATATGATCCAGGAACTGGCGGTGGCATGGGAAAGAGAGGACTGCCTTTCAGAGGCTTTTTCAAAGAATTATAAAGTTAGATGTCATGTATTATTGATGTGTAATACTAAAGTTTTGGATGGTCTCATTCAAAGATATCACATACATATTAAAAAACACAGGATATAAAATAGACATTTATGGAGTCCTGCAGGTCAAATCCCAAATAGCAGACTCTGCTCTCCAGGGGCAATCCTCTTACTCTGGTTGGATAAAAAGAGATTTTAGCAACACAAGCGCTGCTGCTGTAATCCAGCAACACCCAACATTCTGCTTGCTAATGGGTTTCCTGACACCTACTTGCCACCTAGCTTGACCTCTTCCAGTTCTATTCTTCATCCCTTTTCAATTTCCTGCCTTGGTGTTCCTTAAGTGGTCTGTTTATACTCCCTTGTTTGTTTGTCACATTTCACATCCTTTCCTTCCCTCTCCTCTGCCCTTCTCCATCTCTTGAGTTTCTCTGTTCCTACCTCTACTTCACACTAGTTCTCCTGTACACTTCAAGTTGCGCTTTGGGTGATGGCAGGAGAGGCAGTGAGGAAGAAATACCTGGGGTGGGTGGCTGGGGATCAGGCTACAGTCTCCTACTTAGAAATCTGAACAGGAGCTGTAACTTAAAGGACTCAGGGATGAGTTGTGTGTGGGGGGGGAGCCCCTCCATTTAGGCCTACCCCAGTCCCACTCCACACAGAAAGGAAGAAGAGAGAATGAGCCTCCTTGCCTGCACAGTTAGATCCACCCCACCATGACTCAGCTGGGTGTCACTATGTGTGCGTTATCCTTCTTGTCACTGGGTTGGGTTGGGGGGGTGGGGTGGGGTGGGGTGGGGTGGAGGGGGTGGGAGGCCATCAATGTGTAAGGTTGACCCCATAAAAAGCTGATAGAAAAGGACTCTTGCTCTAACTGCAACCTACAGAATTCAAAGGCTTGGCATTTCAGGTTATCAAGTGCACAGTCTTGGTGGCCAAAATGGCCAATCCATGCTTGTTCTGAACAACAGCTGCTCCATCATCAACAGGACGTAATGAGAAGGGAAAGAAAGCGCCAAAAGAAAGAAGAAAATAAGAGGAGGAGAATGGAGAATTTACACTGCTGCATTCTCAGTCACGCAGACACACTCTCTTAGTGCCTGTACACATGGCAATTATACAGGCAAATGGACTTCTCCTCAATACTGGCTTCAAGTAAATTCCCCTATCAGTGTACAGAAAGACTTGCAGTTGGTGCCTAAAACAACCCTAGGAACCAAGAAGGTTAGGAGCAATGAAGAAAATATCACACACACACACACACACACACACACAATAGTGTCATCGTTCGACCTCTGAGAAAGACTAAATTTGATTAAAATGAATTAGCACCTGAGTGTACCTATTTACCAGTATGTAATCTATATGACTGTTTTTAATTCAATTTTTAATAACTATCAAGTGTTTTAACTTAAAGATTGTGTGGACTGAACAATAAATGCTGATTATATAATTGATTTTATTTCCTTTTTGGTTCTTAACCATGTTGGTTCCTAGCTTGTCGCATTGGGTTGCCTCCTTCCCTTTCCGTATGTTTTGGTTGACTAAAACCACCAAAATTTATTTCAATTGGATATATATCAGCAAGCTCTGGCAATTACACAATTACCTGCCCTGTTTCTTAATTCCCTAGGGAAAAAAATAAAATATTTCATGTGCTCCACCCCAAATATGTCCTTTCATTTATTTACATCTTTTCTATAAAATATGGAAGGGAGAAGAAACTAGGAATTGCTGAACACCTACACTTCCCTGAATGTAAAGTCAGATATATTTGAACGGTACATTTTCCCCTTCCACTGGAGAAACTACTAAAGTGCCTGTATGGCTGCCATTTTGTTATGACACCTGCTACCTTTTCTCAAAATTGCACATGGTTAACAAGTCTAGAAAATGCCCATTGGGCAAGGTGGGCAGCTGCCCAGGGCACCACCTTGTGGGGGGCATCAAAATGCAGGGTTCGTTTTTGGGTATTTTTAGTGGTTTTCCATTTTTGGTCTGCAGGGGGTGCAGTTTTTAGACTAGCGGCACCAAAATTTCAGCGTATCATCAGGAGACTGCCCTTATGCTACCTCCCAAGTTTGGTGAGGTTTGGTTCAGGGAGTCCAAAGTTATGGACTCCCAAAGGGGATGCCCCCATCCCCCATTGTTTCCAATGGGAGCTAATAGGACATGGGGGCTACAGGTTTGAGGGTCCATAACTTTGCCCCCCCCCCCCCCCCCGCCTGCAACCCCCATGGACAGCAATACAGAAAACATAATTTCAGGGTATCATATGGAGACTGTCCTGATGGCACCCCCCAAGTTTGGTGCAGTTTGGTTCAGGGTGTCCAAATTTATGGACCCTCAAAAGGGTAGCCCCCATCTCCTTATCAAAGTATGGGGGATGGGGCACCCCTTTTGAGGGTCCTTAACTTTGGACCACCTAAACCAAACTGCACCAAACTTGGGGGTCCCATCAGGAGAGTTTCCAGATGATATGATACCCTGAAATTTTGGTGTCAATACATCCACAACTGCGCCCCCTGCAGGAACATCCCAGAAATTTGCCCAAGAATCTTTGGCCCCTTCCGCACACACAAAATAATGCATTTTCAAACCACTTTCACAACTGTTTGCAAGTGGATTTTGTCATTCCGCACAGCTTCAAAGAACACTGAAAGCAGTTTGAAAGTGCATTATTCTGCATGTGCGGAATGAGCCCTTGTTCTGCATTGAGTTTTCTGTATTGCTGTCAATGGGTGTTGCAGGCCGGGGGGGAGTGGGGGCACATTTCTGAAGGCAAAGTCCCAAAACTTTCAGGGTCTCATCAGGAGACTGCCCTAATGATACCCTCCAGGTTTGGTGCAGTTTGGTTCAGTGGGGCCAAAGTCATGGTACCTCAAACCTGTAGCCCCCATGTCCTATTAGCTCCCATTGGAAACAATGGGGGATGGGGCACCCCCTTTGGGAGTCCATAACTTTGGACTCCTTAAACCAAAACCCCACCAAACTTGGGAGGTAGCATAAGGGCAGTCTCCTGATGATACGCTGAAATTTTGGTGCTGATATTTCTAAAAATGCACCCCCTGCAGGCACCAATGTTGTGGTGCAAAAAAAAATTTGGTCGTGGTGGAGTGGCCGCCCATGGGGGGTGGGGGGGGGGCATCCTACTCAGGTTTTGTCCAGGGCTACAGTTTGCCTCATTACGCCCCTGCTACTGATCTGTGTGATGTTCTCCAAGTGCTTTAGTGAAATGACATGCTCACAGTCAAAAGATCAAGCAAAACAAAGGGGAAAAAAGGAAATGTTCTCCTTTATCAGTCTGCAAACAGATTGTCCCCAACAGCAGGTGACCCAAAAGGAGACTCTGATGCCAGACACGACAAGACAAGATCAGACAGAGAACATCTGCAAGGCTTAATTGGAGTGAGTCGGCAATCTGTATGGAGGCTAAATTAGGACAGGTGAAAACAAGAGCCCCAATAATGCCCAACTGTTCCAAACAGAAGCACAGCTGGATCTATCCAGAAATGCTAATAGAATTCTACCCTTATATAGGAATCATTTATAAGGGAATTATTTATATAGGCAAAGAATGCAACTCATCCCCATATAAGCCAGAGTAGAATTGCCCATTAATTAGGGCCTGGAAACAGGATAGGTTTCAGAAATTATTATCCTTAAAAGAAATCAACCCATGAGGCTCACCTTCCAGGCCATGTTCCCCTTTGAGAGACAATCAAACGAATCTTCAAAAACAGGCAGGGCTTCAAATCCACAGCACTTTTACTTGTCAGGCCTTGATTGATCACAGTGGGGCAGGCTGCTCCTTTTTTGGAACAAAAAATGAATGTCTTTATTAGGAACAGCAGTTGCAAGGACATTCTTGAAATGGCAGGGGATGCTTGCACATTTTACGAACAAGCATTTCTAGAACACCCTGTTGGATGCAAAGTGCACTAAGTAATAACCCAGTGCAGTTAAGGCCACACAGACATTTGAGACAATGTGAGCACACAACTGGGATCCATTCCCATGAGATGAATCATAGCAAGGAAGCTCCAAGAGTTATCCTCTACAAATTAAACTCATCCCTGTTTGGGCCAGAGTCAAACTGACCACTTATTTGGGAGGGCAGAGTGTGTGACTGGTTTAGATGTGTGCCTAACGTACAGATCTCCCCACCCCCACCCCCCGCCACCCCACCCCATTCTTGCCTCTAATCTTCTTTTGGAGTGCAATAATGTGGCACAGTACAAACAGTTGCTCCACAATGAATTTAGCAATACTCAATTCATATGTCCCCTTAAACTTGCCCTAAAGGTGGAAATAATACAGGTACTTAAACATAAGTTGCAGAATTAGTAGCTTTTAACCTCATTACTACAAAGTGCAGGCAATTATCCTTCCTTTTTTAATCATAGCTTCCAGTCTTCCTCTTTCAGAAGCCTCAATGGATTTTCTTCTCTTTCCTCTCACATTTTCTGACTATTTCCTATTTTATTCCCAATAAATTATTCCACTGAATCTGCAGGAATTTTCTAGGAGACAACAGCAATTTCTGTTACTAAATTTTTTGATGTGGATATGACACTCAGCTCTGATCAGAGGAAAGTGTCTTGTCCCACCCAGGTCAGTAACCCACATGCTACAAATACATTTTTTCCCCAATGCAGTGGAGTGCAAAGCTGATCTCTAATCCAGAAGAATTGGCTTCACAGTAGCCTGCGCTACCCAAAGAGGCCAGGAGCTAACCTCTGTACAGAAACAGAAGACAAATTAATCTTTTCCTGCCACAGCGAGAAAAACAAGAGTCTCCAAATGTACCTGAGATTTCTGAGTGGTCACCAGCTTAACTCTTGGAGGGCAAATTAGCCACAGTAAATAGTAACATACTTGTTAGTTTTTAAGGTGCCACTAGACATGTTTGTTTCTGCGGTAAGAGACCTATACAGCTTTGTGTGTATTTATAAAAGTGTTGTCAAGCTGACTTATGGTAACCCCCGCAAGGGGCTTTCAAGGCAAGTGAGAAGTAGAGGTGGTTTGCCAATTCCTTCCTCCACAGAATCTATCTCTGTTTAATATATTTATTTCCTTCACTGTGGCTTCTCTGGAATTAAAGCACAAACAAATGGGCAACTGACATTCCCATTGGGCCATGAACTTTGTCAAATGAGCAATCAATACCCCCAACTTTCTCCCCCCTTGTTATCTTATTGATCAACCAATCAGGTTTGACATTTTTTTTACTCAAGCCTAGTCCACTAGTCCATCTTATTTTTCCTATTTGTATACTTTTCAGAGTAAAGTAAGCCAAGAGAATCTCAGATTGAGAGAGGTCTTCCTGTTGTTGATTGCTCCTGACACTTGATTCCTGCTCCTGACTCCAAATTCTTGGATGGCAGATCTCAATGGACTTCAACCTCACTGGATCAGGACAGTAAGCTTCTCTTAACTATATGTGCTTAGGTTAGGACCTAGTGGCATTTAGGGTTTGTAGAACATTTTTCAGCATTTTGAGTGTGTGTACATGCTTCCAAAATGAGTATTCAGTTTGTTAATCCCCTCTGTCATTGAGGGTGGTCGTGGTTACAGTTCCAGCATCTTTCCTCTTCCCCCAGTCTGAGGATCAAGTCTGACTTATGCAATACAAGAAACATCAAGCCACCTAATACACCCGAAAACAAAATCCAACCGTTCAAGAACTTTTAGTTTATAAAACCTGATTGGGCAATATTTCAGGCTGTCATGCACACAAGTAACCAGACTCCTCAAATAAGCCATCGGATAAGCCCAGTAAATCCAGAAGACACTCCAAACAACAAAAGTTCTGTATTTAGGAAACTCAGAAGAATGCACTCTGAACACTAAACTAGCTTATATAAACTATTACATGTGTAAACTAATAAAAATATGAGCTCCAGACAAAGTTTCCTAATCAACTCCCACCACAGAACTACCTGGGACACTCTGGGGGATGCAATCAAAAACCCAAACGTTACACACTAATGCTGCACAGTGGCTAAATTATATTAAGAAATATCATACTAATATAGTGTACATATGAACATATTATCATCCTAAAGAAAGTGCATTCATCCCAATAGTGCTATTAAATATCAATAATTAAAAACAGATTGTCTGCGGGACCCATCTGCCTCATCTTTCCAAAGGGTCATTATTGTCTGTAGGAAGATTATGAGTGCTGCGACCTCTAAAGACATGGAGGGTTGCTGCCGCAGTCATGGGCCAGGACACAACATGCAATTATACTGGAAGCGGCAAGCAGCACAAAAAGCTGTATACTTCAAAGAACCTTGATAAGGACACAAAGTCTTAAGGAACTGTACAAAGTCAACCTTGCAACATAGACTCTCTGGTCTTTCTGTTAATTTCAAATGATACAGTGTATGAGCATATAGGTCAGTATCAAGTGAATACATCATGGTCCAAGGTAGCAGCCCCACTTCAGCCTCTAGAGCAAAATTCCAGAAACAAGGAAAAACTACACATAATACTGCAGCTTCAACAATTCTTTTTCCATTATAATGCACCCACCTAGGGAAGGAGCTGAAAGTCATGATGGAGAAGGTTAAATTCTTCCCCTATCATCCTATTTTTTTCTGAAATTCTCTCCCACCAAAAATGTAGTTTGCTATGGAAGGACTGGGAAGTCCAGTGTCGACAGAGATAGGGTTAGGCACCCACTTCCCTCTTATCTGCTTCATATGGGTGCTTTGCAAGGGAGAATGGGGCAGGGAAATGTGCCATCTTATCCAAAGGAAGAAAAATATTGCCCTGCAGACAATTTACACAGCAGCTGTCCTTCATAACAAACATGCCCTATTAGTTCCTTCACTTTACATTCCTTTCCTCTGCTTGCTACATCTCGAAAACATCCTTACCAGAACCGCGTGTGGTATTTCAAACACAGTTGTATGCTTGATGTATCATGATATTTGTTAATTTTATTTTTAATTCTCTTCTGAATGACACTTAATTTTTATCACTGATGCAACCACTTCTCACACCTTACGCTTCTCTTCTCCCTCGTTTGTTATCTATGGACAAATTGGGTGAATGTACTCCTACAGAATGTCGATTTGCATTCCTGTACTGCCTGTCGATTGTCAAGAGTACAAGTGGAGCTGCAGCAGCATCTGGTGGTCTGACAGACTAAAATGCCAGCCAGCTGCTACTCAGACTCTAGAGGCCCCAACAGGCTACACAAAAAGGACTTTATCTATCTTTATGTAACATGTGAATTCTAAGGAACAACAGTTAACAGGCACCACGCTGAGCAGTGTGAAATAATAAGCCACTTAAACATACCAATATATGGAATCCCATACTGCATAACTGAGATCCAGCATGATTAAGAGTGGTAGATTCTGTCCTAGATCACTGAGTTCAAGTCTCCACTCCTCCACATGAAGCCTGCTGGGTGACCCTGGGCCAGTCACAGTTGTCTCAGAATTCCCTCAGTCCATGTAAAGGCAGGCAATGGCAAACCACCTCTGAATGTTTCTTGCCTTGAAAACCCTATGGAGTTGCCATACATCAGCTGTGACTTGACAGCACTTTACAACAACACCATGTTGCATAATTAAAACAGGGTGCTTGGAAAGGAGTGGATAAAACAACAGTGCTGAGTTGTCAACAACGTATAGTTTTATGCAGCCTCAGCTGTTACAGGATGAGCAGAACAACCCAGTTCAAACACTCTGATATGAAGAGAATGGTATCTGCCTCCATAAAAACAAATGAACAAACCCATGCTGATCCTTGTGACACTGTCTTATTTCACTGTCTTTTGAATGTAGTCAGTGGCCAAGGTAGATATTTATGGAAAGGAGAAACAAAGCATATAAAGACTTTCATCTGTGTGTATAATTTAATGTTTGCACACAGCATTTCTGTGTAAACATTTTAAGAATCCCTATTCGGCTCTGCAAGGTTGATCAAAGTGAAATGAATGCAGCATTGCCAGTTCGGTTACCACAGTCTGCGCTTCGACAGCAAGAAGAAGAAGAGTTTGGATTTATATCCCACCTTTCTGTCCTGTAGGGAGACTCATGGTGGCTTACAAGCTCCTTTCCCTTCCTGTCCCCAGAAAAGACACCTTGTGAGGTAGGTGGGGCTGAGAGAGTTCCGAAGAACTGTCACTAGTTCAAGGTCAGCCAGTGTAACCCCTATGTTCAGAATGGGATGACCCAGAAAGGGGGGGAGACTGAAAGCAGCAGAAGGCTGCAAAGCTCATGAAGTTGGAGGAAGCGAGGCTACCAGGTTGGGACCTTGATTGTATGTATGTATGTATGTATGTATGTATGTATGTATGTATGTATGTATTTATATACCGCCCTCCCCAAAGGCTCAGGGCGGTGTCCATCAAGAATAAAACAATTTAAAACATCATAATATATAATTTACATAAAATAATACATAAAACCAAGACTACAGATGGCTTCAACCCCTCTCTCCCCCCTTTATATACCCACGGGAGGCCAGATGTTCTTATGGCGGAGTTGACATCATCCCAGCTGGCCAAATGCCTGGCGGAACAGGTCCGTTTTACAGGCCCTGTGGAAACTTTGTAAGTCCCGCAGGACCCTGATCTCACCTGGAAGCCTGTTCCACCTGTAAAGGCCAGCCAGATCGCTTTGGGGCCAGGGATCACCAGTAGTTCCGCCTCCGATGAGAGGAGGGGCCTAGAAGGGCGATGTAGGGAGAGACGGTCCCTCAGATAAGCAGGGCCAAGGCCGCGAATGGCTTTGAAGGTCAATACCAAAACTTTAAACATGACCCGGTACTCGATTGGCAGCCAGTGCAGTTGGTATAGGACCGCCGTTATAAGCCCTTAACACCTTGTTTAAGGTAACTGCAATGTTGTTGGGAACTAGTGGAAAGGGAGTTGTTTATTTTTGCTCTATTGTAAAAGTAAGCATTTATTGTTTCAGGGTTTTTGTTTATGTAATCGCTGAGAGTTCTTTTGGGGACCTTCATCATCTTGAATCCAGTTCACCAAGCCTCTGGACTCTTCATGAGCCAACCACCAGCAGGAAGAAATGAACTTGGCATGATCAGACTGTAATTAGAAGGACTTGGAATGAAACTTGAACAGGACCTTGGAGTGTTAAGTTAAACGTTAATGTTTGATAAGTGTCATATGTTAAAGAAAGCAAACCGTTTTGTTTAAAATGTAGTTGTTGCAAACTCCTTCCAAGTTCTGCCCCACAGAACCCACAAGCTGAGGTTACACCAGCAGGAATGTAGGCGTGCGGAAACACACCTGGTTCACCAGGTAAGCCTCTGCCACTCAGGTGGAGGAGTGGGGAATCAAACTCCAGCTCTAAACCACTGCACCACGCTGGCTCTGTTGTATATTACAGTCGATCTCCTACACCGTGCGATGACATTGTTTTTCTCTCACTCGACTCTACAATCCGTCTTGAGTCTCCATGAGAAAAGTACCAAAATTACATCAATAAATAAATACACCCTGCCTAATGTTTGGGCTTCCGCCAAGCCTGAGCCCCGTCACGGCTCCTTGCGCGGGGTCCGTCGGGCCTGGCGATGGAGCTATGGCGCCTCCAGTCCCGCCCGCCGTCGGGCCCCGCCTCCTCTCTGGGCTCAAAGGCGAAGCGAAGGCAGACAGGCAGGTAGCAGCAGCCGGCCATGGCTCTCCTCCACTCCACTCGTCTCGTCTCGCCTTGCATGGCCGCTCTGTCGGCCCGGGCCAGGTAAGGGCAGCGCTCTACGCGCCTCCTGAGGCGAGTGGCGAGGGAACTCTTGAGAGGGAAGGCGCGTCTCCGAGCCGGCCTTATGCGCGAGACAGAGGACTTATATTGGGCCGACTACGGCGGGGGTGCGCGAGGGAGAAGGGGCGCTGCGTAACGTGTGAATCACTGCACGTGAATTTCTCGCACTCCGGGCTTCAAGGCTTTTAAAAAAACCCAGCGGGGCGGGGGGTGGAAGAGAGAGAGAGACCCAAAAGCGAAGCTTAATCAGTTCCTGGCGCGGTGCCTTTTTGTCCCTCAGCAGAGCCCGTAACTCCAGTTAAAATTCCAACCGGTTCCACAGACTTGCCTATTTGAGGATAGCATGATGGTGGGGAGGGCGGTGGTCGGAGAGCGTTCTGACGATTGGCTGCTTCGAGGGCGGGACCTTGTGGGTGTTGTCGGATTGGCTGGGGGTGGCGATACCGGGTAGGGATTGGCCGTCTTCAATTGGCGTTAGGGTGCCCTTGGAGGGGGTTTAGAGGGCGGCCGACCAGGGAATGGCGTAGCCTTTCTTCACCCCGAAGGCCCCCATGACTTTGTAGCTACAGTTCCGCTTCCTGTTGATAGAACTTCAACCCCATGCGGGTCGGCTGAGTGGTGGGGGCACGTGGGAACGGGTCGATGTGAAAAATAGTACAATACTTGTTCCATATGGTCGAGCACGTGGCCCGTCATATTTGGAAAGTCCTTGCAAAGCCTCAGACGTACTGTTGGTACCTGAGCGTGGCCATCTTCACTAGTGGGGAGTTTCTCCTAGTTAACTCCTCTCCACCTGAACACTTGAGTTAAGAGGAAGGAGCTGCTTTACTATTTGCTAAGGGAAAGGCTTGTTCCTTCTTTACTCTTCTCATGTATAAATCACTGCTCTGGTGTAGTGGTTAAGAGCAGGTGGATTCTAACCAAGGCCCCTTCCGCACAAACAGAATAATGCACGTTCAATGCACTTTGCAGCTAGCTTTTTCTGTGCGGAATAGCAAAATCCATTTGCAAACCATTTTGAAAGTGCATTATTCTGAATGTGCGGAAGGGGCCCATGAGAACTGGGTTTGATTCTATACTCCTCCACCTGAGTGGTGAACCAGATGTGTTTCCGCACTCCTACATTCCTGTTGGGTGATATTGGGCTAGTCACAGTTCCTTGGATCTCTCTTAGCCCCACCTATCTCACAAGGTGTCTTGTGGGGAGGGGTGTGTGAGTTTTTTTACGAGGGCTTTTCTGCATTGTCGATATGGATTCATTTATTCATTACCTTTATTAGGCATAGGATAAAACAATCAGACTAACAATAACAACAATAAAAGGTTATTAGGTGATCAACAGGAGTGCACAGTTGTTGATAAAGCTGTTGTCAAAAACTTTGCTACGTCTGCAGTTCTTTTAGTGCAACAGTCATTCAAAAGCAGACGTAGCTTGTCTTGGTCAGAAGTGGCAAGACACAAATTAATGTGAGGTTCAATGTTGCGACTCCTGAATTCTGTGTGGCGAGAACAATACTGCATTGTCAACATGGATACAACTGCAGTTGGCAAAAAGACTCCTCATTACATGGCCTTTTAAGAACATGTTTCCCTTGAAAAACAGCTTTCCTATCTGTACCACTTTGGGTTTGAATGGGCTGATTACTCTCTGACAGTCTTTATTTGTGATAGAAGCATCAGAAATGCAAATGGATCCTTGGTGGTTATATAGTCAAGCTGTTGTCTGACAAAAAGCTTCCCTGCAAAAGTTGCAATTTAAATGGGGTTCACAAAGAGGGGGAAACTTAAGTGTCTCTTTCATAACTGCCTGCTTAGGCCGTTATTGAGGGCCAAAGGCCTTTTTTCAGCAGAGGAAGTGCCTGGTTGCAGAAAGAGAAAACTGCACAGCAGGCTGGATTTGCCTCTGTGTCTGATGTTTAGAACTCGGTGTTTGAGAGCAATATGTGGAGTTCAGCCCCTGGCCCTCTTGCTGCCCTTCTACCTGCTTTTGCCTGTCCCCTGTGCCTTGCACGTGAAGTTATTTCATCTCCCACTGTGGCCCAACATGCCATTTCTTGCTGAACCCTTCTCTTTCTCTCCCCAGCTGCTGAGCTTCTGCTATATGCAGGTCTCTGCTCTGATAGTTGTGTTTGCCACCTTGCTTCCAAGCTTTCCCCTTAACCTTCCCTTACCCTCTGAACTGACTCCTTTCTCAATTTCTCAAGTCCACCACATCCTCCTTCGTGCCAACAGCAATTAGTTCCACCCACCTTCAGGCTCTGAATGTTCATGCTGTCATCCCAAATGACCTTTGCTACCCTCATAGAAGTTGCACTATTTTATCAGCGTCCAACAGCAGGTGGGTTGCACGTGAACTATTTGAGAGACTTAGAATATGTATCTTGTAAATTCTCATGTCCTAATAAAGTCTTGGCAGGGTGCCTTGTCCTTTGCAAACGCAGAGGGGTTGTGGGATTGGTCTAGCCTGACTGGGGAGGTGGATACTTTCTGGTTGTGGCTGTAACATGAGATAGGACTTATGCCCATCTTCTGGAGTGTTTCCAAGAACTCCAAGCCATTCCAGTAACCACTGGGGATTTGTTGCAGTGGTGGAGGTCCTTTGTGTCCAGAAGGATTTTCCTTAAAGCTAACCATTCCATCTTCTGTATTTATTTCATGGAGTAGATGCAGGCTGCTGCACAGAGGGCCTTTCATGATGTCTGGAGTTCACAGTGCAGAACTGGTTGATACATTTATCTTGGTTATCCTAACAATTGAAGCTTTAATGAAACTGAATTCTTGTTTATTTCCAAGTGAAAACAACTCTGCTGGCAAGCTGACTTATGCAGGGGCTAAACGAGTGATTTGTACCGCCTAGTTTCTGTTCAGCCTCTACAATTGTTGCTGTGTTCTAACGCTTTCAGCTATTTACAAGAGGTTTGGATTTTGTGATGGCAAAGTGGATAAGCCTTGCTTATCCAGAATGCAGAACTGTTGAGGTGGCCGCAGGTGGAGGACTTGTTGCCGTTTGCTCTGAGGAGCAGAGTCAGCAGTTTAGGGGTATGCTTCTTCTTCCTTGGCACCAGTGATGCCGTACCTGGTGAGCTCTGCCAATGCAAATCTTGAATTCTGATGGACGCCACCTTGAAAATACAGGCACAAGGTGACAACACCCCAGAACTTGAGTTGTATACAGAATTAGGCACATCTGCTGAATAACCAGAATGTTTGCTTTAACTGTTCTGTAATGGGGGTGGTGTGAGGAGGGAGATTTGTCTATTTCATTTTTATCCTGCTTCAAAAAGCTTGCAGCAGCACACATGATTCTCTCTTCCATTTTATCTTTGCAACAACCTTGTGAGATAGGTTCGGCTGAGAGAGAGATATTCTCTGAGACCTTTGGTAAAATATGGTGAACCAGGGTTTGAAACTTGATATTATCCTTGGCTTAGTCCAGTGTTAACCTCTGTGACAAGATTCATCCAGCCCCATATTAAGAAGCAGCAGTGGCATAGTGGTTAAGAGCAGGGGTACTCTAATCTGGAGGAACCGGGTTTGATTCCACACTCTGCCGCCTGAGCTGTGGCGGCTTATCTGGGGAATTCAGATTAGCCTGTGCACACCAACACACATCAGCTCAGTGACCTTGGGCTAGTTACAGTTCTTTGGAGCGCTCTCAGCCCCACCTACCTCACAGGGTGTTTGTTGTGAGGGGGGAAGGGAAAGGAGTTTGTAAGCCCCTTTTAGTCTCCTATAGGAGAGAAAGGGGGGATATAAATCCAACTCTTCTTCTTCTTCTTAATGGGACTTGAGGTTTCCAAATCATGCAAATATTGCCCTGGTTAACCAGACAACAAAGCTTCTATTCAAATTTTTACTAATCAGGATTAAGCTGTTGTGTCCGCTTCTGGCTGAGGCAGAGGCTTTTGAATCCAAAGTTCAGAGCATTGTTCGTAGAGATCTGCTCGGAGGGACTGTACCATGAGACTCAGCTCCTGACAAGGGCATCAGATTGTAAATGCTGACCCATCTTTTGTGTTCATGTTACAGCTCGTGGTGGGCTCATGTGGAAATGGGACCTCCTGATCCCATTCTGGGAGTGACTGAAGCCTTCAAGCGGGACACCAGCAGTAAGAAGATGAACCTGGGAGTTGGGGCATACCGAGATGACAATGGGAAGCCGTATGTCTTGAACTGTGTTCGCAAAGTAAGCAAAAGACAACTCCTGCTGCTGCTTTTCCTCCTGCTGGTTTAGCATTGGGCTTGGCATATCTGGGCTCAGTTCCTGGCCGTCCTATTGGCTTGCATTGTTTTAGGTTTTCTTGGCTTCTGTTCCCACATAAAATGCGAGTCAGTAGTGGCCTGTCTCATAAGGGATCTTCTGATGTGTGGATGGTGGAGAGACGATAGCAGTGGTGGGATTCAAATGATTTAACAATTGGTTTTTTAGAAGCACCATTTTAATAACCGGTTCTGCCGAAGTGGTGCGACCCTGCTGAATCCCACCACCAGACCATAGGCCATCTGGTCCGTTACCTGCCATCTCAAAGATACCCTACACTCTTTAACATGAAGAAATACATCTTTGGGCATTAGCACGCTGGCAGTAATGGACCGAAGCAACTACTCCTGGTTGGCTTTCACTCTTTTCAGGGCTGTGCACTTAACTGCACCTGCAAGGAAAGTTTGTGGCTAATGGGTCCAGTCTCTGGTGCCACAGCCTGATCGCAGCCTTTAGACTGCCTTGCACGGTCATGGCTGTAAGTACTGTGTATCTGCACAGAGAGGCTTTGATGTCCCAACCCCAGCATTAAAGAAGCGGTTGGCACAGACAAGGCTGTAGCAGCTGAAATAGCATTGGCAGCATGGCTAACTAATCCTCCGGTTGTGTGCCTGAACAAACAACAAACGCTCTACAGTCAGTGATGCCATTTTTAGATGTCCTGGGAATCAGGCAGGTATGGCTGTGGGCGACATTACAACAGGATTGACACTATGCTTGCTGAGCTGCAATGCATAGATTGGAGGTGAAAGGGCAAGTGGGCAGTAAATAAATGAATTGGCGCTGCGCTGGTTGGTTGCACTTCCAGGGAAATAGCCATTCAATCGCTGAGCCGATTGTAAGAGGAAAGAATGAATGGGAACTTACAGGACTTCCTGCGCTGAATAGCTGAAGCTGGAGAAAGCAGTGGGCTGGATCCAGACTAAATTATTGATGTCAGAATTTCTCCCTTCCTATGGCATGCTTCCCACCTGTCATTTCTCAGAGTCCTCTGTTCTCCTGCAGGAGCAGAATTTTGTGGGAATCAGTGGGATTCAGGAAAGTTCTTGCCTGTTGATGGGAAATTGAATTTGGATTCAAACTCGTGACCACGAGCAGAATGCTCCTTTGGGGAGTCCCAGAGGATATGTCTCAGCTGATGAGCGAGTGGTTGGTTAAGAAAACTCTGGGGATGCTGAACTTTGAGCAAGGTTCTGCTCCATTAGCCAATACTGTACGCTTGAATAGCCTGTAAATCCTTTCTCTGAAGCAAAGCCAATAATTAACCCTACAGAGCTCTCTTTCTTTGTCCTCCATTTGGAACCCTAATCTAGGAGCAGTAAATCAGGTGAGCAGAACTGTTATTTCTCTTAATGCACTGAGAAGGCAAAGGAGTTAACAAGGATGCATGTGTTTTTTGATCTAGGCAGAGGCCCAGATAGCTGCAAAGAAGTTGGACAAGGAATACTTGCCCATTGCAGGGCTGGCAGAGTTCAGCAAGGCATCTGCTGAGCTGGCTTTGGGAGACATGAACGAGGTTATTCAGAGTGGCCGGGTAAGGAGCAGACTTTGAGTCTTCAAATCAAAATAACTGCATCTGAGTAACAATTCCTACCTCTTCAGGGAATTATTATACATTGATTTGTATGCTGTAGAACCCCTGCCTGCTGCAGAAAAGGTGATAGAAGTGTTGTAGGGCTCATGGCTGGCTCACCGAGAACGTGGACCAGGCCTTGATATTGCCCCTTTCAAACAACAATTGCCTCCTAGAACATCTCCAGTGCTGCTTGTAATGTTTCAGTCCTTGGAGTTGGAATAAACTGTGAAGGTGTGCTCATTTTGGACCACACACATAACTCTGAATTGTCTAACTGCAAGAAATGGCTCACCAGGAAGGTGGTTCCATACCGGATGAAATGGCTCTGCTTTCAGCTAATCCCAGATGTCAGGGAATACTACCATTAATATTCTTCTCATGGACAAGTCTCAGCTGCTTTACATTCACAGAGCAGCTTACTTTCAGCTTTAGCTGATGGCCAGATGGGATTCTTTAGGGTTTTTTAAAAATCTTGCTTTGCTAAACTACTTTGGGAATTAATCTGGCTGAAATGTGAAACTTCGGGGTAGTCTACAGTATGAATATGTGGATGTAAGAATGAGTTGCTGGGGGGAAGTAGGGTCATTGTTTGCTTGCTCTTCTGGTCCACCATCCACCCCCCCCCCCCACATTCACATTTTGAGTGGCTCTGATCTTTTTCTCTCAGTTTATTCTTTTTCTCTCCATTTTTTCCCCCAGAAGGAACTTTAAAAACAAAAAAGCAAATTAGAATGTATTGTTTCCCTTTGTAAAAGCCAATTGCTCAAATGCACAGGTCACTGGATGAGCCATATTGTATGCATCTGGTTCTCTCCCTCCTGCCCCCCCCCCTTGCCCATGGCTGTGACATTGAATGATAATAATTATATTATATGGTGATGCACATCAAATTGTACTATTGTAATATTTATCTGTTTGGCTGTATCACATAATGTTTTTGCACTTTCAGTATGTCACTGTGCAGACGATTTCTGGAACCGGATCTTTGAGAGTTGGTGCCAATTTCTTGGTGAGTGCTAATTTAATTCTGTCTTAATAGAAAGAAAAGGGGACCTTTTGGTGTACAGGGTTTGCATACAGTGGTTGCAGTGAATTTGTTGTGGTTCTGGGTCACTCAAATATGGCTTCTCATCTTCTCGTTACAGCAACGATTCTTCAAATATAGCCGTGATGTCTACCTCCCCAAACCATCCTGGGGCAATCACACCCCCATCTTCAGAGATGCTGGGATGCAGCTCCAGAGCTACCGGTACTATGATCCCAAGACCTGTGGCTTTGACTTCACTGGAGCTTTGGAAGACATTTCTGTAAGTTAACTGGGAATGGCAGGTTGTGATGGTGGTCTATAAAGCCCATAACTGCATGCAAACCTACAGATAAAGCAAAGCAATTGTGCAGCGGCAAAATCAGAGGAAACACATGGCCCAACAAGGCAAACACCGCAAAGCACAAGAGGCAAGTAGCAAGAAAAGGCACACATACGGTCACATAAAGTGTATTTGAAATCAGTAAGCATTTCCAAAAAAGATCTACACTGTGGACATAAACGCACACCTCATAATAGTTCAAAATATTCATATAAGAGACTCAACAGCTGGATAGAATCCCATCAACAGCAAACAGAGAAAATTTTCAGTAATATGTGCTCTCAAAGAAGACACTCCTAAAGGTTGAGGAGGATGGTGCCTTCCTTACTGTGTCTGGAATCTGATTCTACAAAGTGTGTGGGTGATTTTGGAGAAGGCTTTTAGATGCATTCAAATTATTTCAGTGATTCCCAGCTGGGGTTCCACAGTACCCTGGGGTGCCATGAGCACATCTCAGGGGTACTGAAACTATGCTACCGTGCCCCCCCTCCCCTGCGCCAGAATCAGCTGGATTCGGGGTGGGGGGTTGGGAGCCTCATTGGCTCCCTTTAAACAACGTTGAAAAGCAGCGTATTACGTTTTAGGTGAGGGTGCTGCTAAAAGGAACCCAGTGGGGCTTGGGCACGAGTGTGTGTGTGTGTGTCACAGAATGTAAAATTAAAAACCAGCACCTTGAACTGTTCTTGGGACCATCTGGAATTCTGTTGCAGTTGTGTCACATAGTAGCTGATCATGATCAATGGGCGGTCTTCTGTATTTTGTTGCAATTGATTCTTAGCTACTTTATAGCTAACAAGAGCCTCTATTCTATCTCTTTGTCTCAAGAAAATTCCGGAGCAAAGCGTCATTCTCCTCCATGCCTGTGCTCACAACCCAACTGGTGTGGACCCACGACAAGAGCAGTGGAAGGAGCTGGCAGCAGTAGTGAAGGTAAGGCCTGAGACAAACTCGGTGGCTGGGGGTTCTTTATGTGCAGCTTTGCCCCCACCCCTCAAAACATTTGTGGTAAATATCTCCAAATATACTGCGCCTTTGGTGTTCTGCTCTTATCACTGGAATCTGATCTGATGAAGTGGAGTGCACTCCATGGAGTGCATAAAATTTGCAGTGTAGCAGCACATGCTTAGTGGTTTCTAGCTGTCTCAGTGAGCAAGGGCGCAATCTTTCACTATGTGGTGTGCGTGAGTATCTACCCCAGAGGGTAGATGTTGGGAGTGTATTGAGATAAGCCAACATGACGGTTTGTTGGAGCTGAGGAGATGTAAGATGGTTGCGAGGGCGATCTGGCTGCGACATCTGTCACCCATCCGATTGATCACCAGGGTTGATTTGGCTGATCCGGCTGGCTATGCGGGTGTCCCCTACCTCCCTCTCTGCTCCATGTGCGTTCCTCCTGAAGCTGCGCGCTTCAAGAAAGAGGATGACCATCCCAGATAGGAGTGCAGAAGAAGCAATTTTGTGGCTGTGGCCCCCACCCTGTTTCAGAATTCTAAAAGTGCCCACAGACTCAAAAAAGTTGAGGACACCTGTTCTGAACTGGTTGCTTCTTGAAACTATTGTTTCATTCTCAAACTTCAATCCTCATCTTAACAATTTTAATGAGATTAACCTGTGGGCTACTGTGAATGCGTGGGATGAGGAGCAAGCTCACCACCCCCAATCCATTTACCTAATGGGAAACAGGTACAATAGGCTGTAAGTTTGTCTCTGGGTATATTTAGATATTTATACCCTGCTTTGTCTCTGGGTATATTTAGATATTTATACCCTGCTTTTCTCCCCATTGGGGACCGAAATGGGCTTACAACATCATTATCTCTGCCTTGTCTTATGATCACAACAGCTTTGTGAAGTAGTTTATGCTGAGAGAGACTGTGACTAGCCCAACATGGACGTCCTTCTGTGGCAGAGTAGAGTTCTGAACCTGTGTCTCCCAGGACCCTGTCTGATGCTAACAGCTGTGAACCTGCTGCTTTTAAGAAAACTGACTAGACGGCCTCTGCTCTCTTCCAGAAAAGGAACCTCTTTGCCTTTTTTGACATGGCATACCAAGGTTTTGCCAGTGGGGACATAAACAGAGATTCCTGGGCTGTCCGTCACTTCATTGAACAAGGCATTAACGTTGTGTTGTCCCAGTCTTATGCAAAGAATATGGGTCTGTACGGTAAGTTGAGAAGAGCTACTTCACTTTCCAGAGGATAGAGTGTGAGGTGTGTGTGGGACCAATGGCGAGAGCCAAATTTGAGTGAACTGGTTCAGGCCACAGTCCTGTTTGCGTCTTAGAGGTGCTGCCACAAATGGTGGCAAGATAGATGCTCATTAAGCTAACAAATGAGAAAGTGAGTGAGCATCTCTATGTCCAGTTGTCCAGATCTTGTTATTGTCAGCCCATAGAGCTCTTCTGGCAGATAACACACCTTCTGCAGTCTGCTTCCTATAGGCCTCCAGGCTCCAGCCTGTTTGACCACCTGGAAATTCCATCCCACTTACCAAAAATCTCCCTGTCTGACACTCTATAACTTCTTGGGAGTTTGAGCAGACTTGTGTCTCTTGCTCCCTCACTCTCCTTTCTTGTTTAACTGATAATGAGCTTCTCCATTCATTCCTAGCCTCCTGGAACATACTTGGTTCTCATCAAGCCATGATGTGTGAGAGGGTCTTTGTGAATTAACCAGAAGTCATGCTATTTGGGAAGTGTTTTGTTAGTGTGTGTGGATCCTGCCCTTTGGGGTGTCCCCCTTTCCCAAAGTTTGTGAATAGCCTGGGGGCTAGTTACTTTCCTTTTGGGGATCACTGGGGTGGGAAAACGTCCCTCGAGGTGCCTTCTTACCATTTGGCTGAAGAGAAGGAGAACCCCCTGGTATTTCATGGCTGCTCCTTTCTCTCTGTCCTTCCCAGCTACACGTCTTAAATGTGTAGTCTCATGCATGCTTACCTGGGAGTAAGCCCCACTGAATATAGTGAGACTGGCATACACAGGCCTCTGCTGCACTGATACTAGCAACGCTTTATTGCCCAGGCAAGTCCCATTTCCCTTGCTGGAGGCAGGCCATCCTCTGGCTTCTTCTCTGTCCAGGCACCTTAGTGCCTCAGGGAGGCACCCCATAGAGTTGGGATGGACTGCTTTGTACAGTTTGTGTGTTTTGTAGGGAGAGGGAGTGATGCCTGTGGTTAGACCTGGTGTGGGCTTCATTATCCACATAGGGACCAGACTGTTCATTATTAGATTTAATGACAATGTTGTTGAAATACACCCAGAGGCAAAATGTGTAGCTCTCTTCCAGAATTATATCTTTAAGGGCAGATGTTGGCATCAGAGTTGTTGAAAGCAGATTGTATGTCATAAGTGGGACAGAAAGAAGGAACTCCATTCTTGTCTGCTAGATCTGCTTATTTATTTATTTGGGGGGAAAGTAAGCCATCTCAAGCAGGTTCTGTAGGCAGGCAGGGTTGGCCAAGGAAAACCTGATTTTTAAAAAATATATCATGAACAACTAATAAAGCATTTTAAAACCCAACTTTGAATTCATTCATTCTTTAGTGTCATGAGTATGAAACTTTTATCTTCTAAAAAGAAGAGTTGGATTTATATCCCCCCTTTCTTTCCTGTAGGAGACTCAAAGGGGCTTACAAACTCCTTTCCCCCCTCACAAACACCCTGTGAAATAGGTGGGGCTGAGAGCGCTCCAAAAAACTGTAACTAGCCCAAGGTCACCCAGCTGGCATGTGCTGGAGTGCACAGGCTAATCTGAATTCCCCAGATAAGCCTCCACAGCTCAAGCAGCAGAGCGGGGAATCAAACCTGGTTCCTCCAGATTAGAGTACACCTGCTCTTAACCACTATGCCTCTGCTGCTCCTAAAGGGAAAACTGCAAAGATCCCAAGAATCATGTAAAACTATTTCCCCTCCCATTCTGCTTAGATTCTGTCCTACATGATCCAGTCACAATTTTACAATATTTAATTTCTGTCTTCCAAAAAGGGAGCTGATCCATGTCTGGGGGTTGGGGAGTGATATTGCATGTCCTTCAGGCAACCAAGAGAAAGGTCAGAAGCGATAAGTGGTCAGAAGCATGCTGGACTGAAGGTGGTTTGGTTAGTTCAGGGAGGTCTAAACATTTGCTCCAGGCATAGGGGTCAGCAGGGCAGAACCACTGTGGGTGAGAACGTTCATGTGAACACACACACTCCTCTTCCTTGTTCCAAATATGTGCTTTTTTGATCCCTCTTTCCAGGGGAGCGTGTGGGTGCCTTTACCGTGGTTTGTAAGGATGCCGAGGAAGCCAAGCGAGTGGAGTCCCAGCTAAAGATTCTGATCCGCCCCATGTACTCCAACCCTCCAATCAATGGGGCTCGGATCGCCTCTACTATTCTCACCAGCCCTGACTTGCGCAAGGAATGGTAAGGCCCCCCTTTGTCTTCCTGGAGCTCCATCTACGTGCTATGAGAGCCAAAGTATTTGGTGGGTTTCAAGGGTATTCAACTAGGGAGCTAGAGTGGCGAGGCAGAGAAGCGCCATCAGAAAAGTGAAGGCAGTTCTGAGCGTACCAAGCATGTTTGGCCTCATTCTTGCATGATACAACACTTAGCCTGGGGATTAGCAGCGCTGGAGATTTTTTTCTTGCCCTGGTACTCAGCTCCTTCTCTTCCTTGACTTTGCTCTGCTTTCATAAAGGGCTGAGATGCTCCAGAAACCAATGGATGTGATAGGTGAAACCAAGGCCCGCCATTCGTGGCAAGTCTGGTGATACTATGCAGTTAGAATCAAAGAATCATAGAGTTGGAAGAGACCCCAAGGGCCATCAAGTCCAACCCCCTGCAATGCAGGAACACATTCTACTCTAGAGCTGTGGCTATGCTAAACTCCGCTGCTTCATATTGTTGTATTTGCTGTATTGAGGCTGTGTAGGGATGGGTGGAGGAAGGGGAAAGTGAGGATGATGTATGAGTCTGAAATTGTGTGTATCGAGGAATGCTGCTGTAAATTTCGTTGTGCGTGCACAATGACAATAAAATGCTTATGCTTATGCTTATAATCAAAGCACTCTCGACATATGTTCATCCAGCCTCCATTTAAAAACCTCCAAAGAAAGAGACTCCACAATTCTCTGAGGCAGTGTCCAGTGTCGAACAGCTCTGACAGTCAGGAAGTTCTTCCTTATGTTTAGGTGGAATCTCTTTTCCTTTACCTTGAATCCATTACTCCTTGTCCTAATCTCTGAGGCAGCAGAAAACAAGCTTGCTCCCTCTTCGACATTGCATCCCTTCAGATATTTAAACATAGCTATCATGTCCCCACTTAAAGTATGCTTCTCCAGACTAAACATCCACAGCTCCCTCAGCCTCTCTTCATAGGGCAGAGACTCCAGACCTTTTATCATTTTGGTTGCCCTCCTCTGGACCCGTTCCAGCTTGTCAATATCCTTCTTGAATTGCAGTGCCCAGAACTGTACACAATATTCCAGGTGAGGTCTAACCAATGCAGAATAGAGAGGCTAACTCTACTAGGCATGGCGACTTGGGATAACCCTGGATACGTGTCACTTTCATTTTGGCATTGCAGGCAGGTAAATATTTAGATGTTTACACCTTGCTTCTCTCCTCCTGGGGACTCAAAGCTTCTTACAGCATCCCTTCTGAGCAAAATCTCGTGTAGAAGGCGGTGCTGTACAAATTGGCAAGATCAACCACTTGGCTATACACATGTATTTTCTATTATGGCTTCCACCTTCTGGAATGGCCTATCTGAGGAAGTTATGAAGACTTTCATGCTCCTGTCATTCTGTAAACTATGTAAAACAATCACTTAGGAGGGCATGTCTTTAAAACTTGTATTTGAGAAGGTACTTGAATGAGACCACTTTGCAGTACTACGCATTATCTGTTGTGCTGTATGTATTAACTTCCTACTACCTCATACCATTAACTTGCGATTACCTCATACCATTTTCTGCACTGTTTAGCACATTTAATACTTTCTGCTTTGTTTTAAATTTCTGTAATCCCATTCCAATTACATTGTTTATGACAGTCATACCATTTTAGGCCCCAGTGGGGTCTGTCTGGAGTGTATCAAGCAGGGAGGTTGCCCAGACGTTCCCTTCCTCTTTGGCTGAACCTCTGACATTTCTCTCCTGCTGCCTGAACATCTGGATGTCTGCTTTTTTCGCACAGGCTGGCAGAAGTGAAGGGGATGGCTGACCGGATCATTGGCATGCGGACTCAGCTGGTGGCAAATCTGAAAAAAGAAGGCTCCTCTCACAACTGGCAACACATCACTGACCAGATAGGCATGTTCTGCTTCACGGGCCTGAAGCCTGAACAAGTAAGTGAGGGTCTGGTCAGGATGTGTGACAAAATGGAGATTAGAAAAAGGTGTCCCTTGTGTAAGCCCCATCCCCAAGCCATGTGTTCATTGCCATTGGCTGCAAGTTTAAATACCTCATCATCACCATAGTCATCACCACCACACTTAGCCTTTTATATAATAGGATTACTTTTAGCTACAGTAGGCCAAAAGGGAAGTGTGGCATTTAGTGAACTAGAGCCCCATGGTGGCAGACTCAGCTGATGTTTGCTTCATGTCATTTGAAATTTTTTGCTGTTGTCCTAGTCCGGGAGGAAGTTACTTACTACGTGTGGCCCCTTTTGGATCAGAACTTGCTGGCCTGGGAAAAGAGGCTTGATTCAGAACAGTCCTAAAGCAGCTGGTTTGGTTTACTTTCCAGGTGGAGCGGCTAACCAAGGAGTTCTCCATCTACATGACCAAGGATGGACGCATCTCAGTTGCAGGCGTGACATCTGGCAACGTGGCTTACCTGGCTCACGCCATCCATGAGGTCTCCAAGTAAACTGGGAGTTGAGTAAGCTCGGATGGCCTTCCCTTCCACCTTCTTTGGACACTTGGACTTCAGAGAATGGGAGAAATGAAGGACAGCTGTTTTCTCCATGGCACTTAACCATCACTGAATGTATTTCTGTTCTCTCCCCCCTCCCACCAGCATTGCTTGGCTCTAGGCAAAGCTGTTGGCACACGTTCTTTTCCTGCCTTCCAAAGAACCCACCTATATGTTAACCAAAAATGGACCCTTGCATACTTCTAGAGGTTGCAAGGGAACCGGTTCAAATATGCCCATCTTGAGTGTCTTGTCACCAAACATGGTGATGGTAGGGTGGCTACTTCAGCTCTTGTGGCATTCTGGTCTGTCTTTTCACGATCTTTCTTTTCCCCATGAACATGGACTGGTTTTCTGAGCTGATCTCAAAGAGCAAAACATTACAGAGGTTTGTGCTTCACAAGAGTTTTTTTTTCTTCTCCTGGGCATTTTGGAGGGCGGTTGAACGTCCTGATTCTTTTTTTCCCCAAGGCAGACAAGGGCATTGAATGTCCCTCTCCTCCCCACCCCCAGTGGCTGCAGCTATTGAAGAGGTCTGGATGTCCAAAGTGTGATCTATTTCTGATGGCATTTATAAATTGGCTGGCTTTTAATTGAAACGTGTGTCCCTTGCAGTGTTCCTTTGGGGGGGTGTATTGCAAACTTTTTGAAATAATTTCTCTTGGTGAGAGGTTTCCAAACACCATTTAGAATGCTGAAACCAAGCCAGTATTTTTCTTTCAGTACTGCACAAGGGGGGGTTTTGCATTTCTGGGGGATGACCATGAAAAGGCTACATCCTTCACCCTTCTGTTCAGCCACATATGAAGTCTTCCTCCAGCAGAAGAATTATTTACATTGGAGGAATGTTCTTTAGACTAGAGCGATGCATCAGACGTGGCTGAATGGAGTGGTAGGTTAGAAGCCAAGAAATGATGTATCGTATCTTTGGCCTGAGCAAGTCAAGTCTGGGAGGGAAACTTACATTCGCTTTAATCTCTGTTTTGGGAAGCCTTGTAGAATCCTTTCACATCTGGAGGAGGGACTTGGGCATCCTCTGCCGTTAGTTCAAAGTGCCAGCTCAGACTTGCTATTCCCAGTCTTTATGTGTCTTCTACCTGGTATAGAATCTTTAGAACAAGTCTGATATTTTTGCAGTCTCTCTGCAAGCACAGCCCTTGCTATCTGGGCCTGAGTATTGCACAGTGGCATTTTCCAGAGATGAAGCCTGGGTACTGGCTCCCCTTCTCCCCTTGATGGCAGGGACAAGCATCTTCCCTTTCAGTTCTGCACTACAGAGAACTTGTCCAGGGGTTTCTGCTCCTTCAGCTTTTCCCTTGGCGGGTTCCTTGCCCCTTGTATGGTGCAGTGTGGCTCCTCTTAAAATGGTGACACATCTGTGGGAGATCACACTAGCATCACATCCAACCTTGGCTGCCACCACAACCTTTGTTCAGAGGGAGAACAGAAGACCAAGTTTTCATAGTCTCAGGCTTCCCAAATAAGGCCACAGCAATAAAATCCTTAGACTTCTGAAGCACAGTTTTAGTTGGGCTGTTGTCACTCCTCTTTCACTTCCACAAGTCTAGTTTACCCACACCCATGTCTGCAGTTTTTAAGGTTATGACGGCAAGTAGGGCAAGAACTGAGAAACAAGGCCGGGCTGCAAGCTCATGTGTCCCGGGGCCTGCTGTCCATCTTTGATTGTGGGGAGGGATTTCTTTGGGACAGAATGTGGGGATCATCCCTTCGCTTTTTAGGTGAAGAAGCAGGTGCAACCAGAAAGAGACCTACTGAAATATCCGCTTCTCTCCAACAAGAAGACAGCCAGTCTGACTTTTTTGAGAATCAGTTCCCTCTTTTCAGTGTCTTGCTTTCCACTGCAGTTCTACCTTTGCCTTATCAATGCTGATCCTGGGTCATTTTTGATTTTTCAATTTGATTTGCACCCCTGGCTTTCTGGTCTGGCTCGGGCTGCCAAGCCTTGTGGCTCCGTTGGTGATGAGTAAGTGCCAAAGCGTACATCTCGCATGGAGGAAAGGTGCAAGTACCAGAATTCATTCTCACAACTGACTGAGAAGACTGTCTTGGCTCTGCTGGCCAGAGCACAATATGTGCTTTCAGCTGGAATGAGAACTTCTTTCGAGGAAGTTTCCTTGGGATGGTTTCTTGAAAGTTAAATGAATTAGACCGTTTCTCCCTAACCCCCTTTTCATTTGTCAATCTCTGGCCTATCTGTCTGCCAGAGGTTGTAATGGGGCATCTGCTGGTCAAGTCAGCATTCGGGTAGCTGCATCTCTTGTTTCCTTGAGGTCAATAGCAGAATTTTCCTTTGGAGAGCTGAAAAAAGTACTGCTAGCTAGAAAGACTGTAGAGCCTCACAGATCTCCATTCTATCAGCCCCTACCAGCATGGCCAATTGGCCATGCTGACAGAGGCTGATGGGAATTGTAGTTCCTGAACATCTGGAGAGCCGCAGGTTCCCTACCCCTGGACTAGAGGCCCTTTCTTATCAGAGAGAGAACAGGACCATACACCAGTGGTGGAGGCAGTCGGTGCATTCAGCACATCTTCTAAATGTGCTTTGGCAAGAGCACTAAACTTTCCCAACGCTTGGTCTTTGTGTTGCTGCTTTCCCAGAGGTGTTAGAAGGGGGTCATCTCTATCCTGTGATTCTCACCTGCCTTTTAGCTGTCTGATTCCTGCCCTTGCCTCCTTGCCTTTTTCCTGGAGAATCTTATTGCCATTCAGTATAAATCATGTAGGCCTTCATACAGCCTGTTTGTTTCAATGATAATAAAACTGCTGTTCATCTGAGCTCCTTTGACGTGATTTTTTTTTAGCGGGTTGCTAGCTCCAAGCAAATGGACAGTGTACACCACCCAGCATCTATAGTATGATCATTGAACAGGGCTTCTTGGTTCACAGTGCCATGTTAGATCGAAACACTTCACGTTTTTACATCCATGTACAATGAAGGTAGTTTTATCACACCCATGCAGACATGTGAACATTCAGATTAACAAGGTTTGTGCAGGGAGCTGAAAACCAGGACCTATTACCTAAAGAGATGGCTGTGAGAAGCAAATCTTCAGTAGGAAAAGGATGGCAGAAACCTGATTTTAAGGAATATGGAGTTTATGCTAAGCAAATACTAGCATTACTAATTCAAAGCACAGATGCAGTCCTTATCCTAGCTTACATAGCGACAACAACCAAACATTCAGTGCATTCCTTATCCTAGCTAACATAGTAACAACAACCAAACATTCAGCAGAGCTGCTCAAGTTTGGAGTAGGGGTTACTCTTTGTGGTAAAGATGTGACTGGAGAAATGAGGAATAAGACAGAGGAGACATGAAATCAGTTGAGACAGATGTGTCCAGTCTTCCAGATGTGAGGGTCTTGCTCTCTTTGTAGCAAAAGTGTGGTTTGGAAAATAAAGAGAGATAGACCAAGATGGAGAAAAAATATATATACTTTTCCTGTTCTTTGAAAAACCTGATGAAAGAAGAATGCTGACAGCCTCTGCTGCAGTCCAGTTTGTAGCCCATGTCAGACCCAATTTACTGGCTCTACTGCCAGGTTAGTTCTACTGTTTCTGGCCCATCGCAGAAAATGGGGTCTTTTGGGAATAAAAAGATTATGACCAAGGCAAGTAATCAGGAGAAAAACATAGAACTGATTAAATGGTACCAGGGGAACAGTAACAGAAAGGGAAATTTTTGATTGAATTATAATTCCAGATTACAAAACCAGAGACATAAAACTGAGTAATATATTTGGCAGGAACTTTGAGGGAAAATGAGAAGATTTGAATCGGAGGTTCCCCTCTGTCACAGGGCTCAACAGCTGAATTGCGTTAATGGTTTGTGACTGAATACATCTTTGGTCTTCTGGTCTGGCTTAATTTTGTTTGTTCTGTTGGCACTCCTTCATTTCTTTCAAAAAGGCTTCCTTGGAAGTGTTTGTTGTGGCTGTTGCTGTAAGCAATCCTCTGCTTTATCCTACCCTTCCTCCAAAGGGCTGTCTACACAGTTCCCCCGCCAGTTTCAGTCAGCACACTTCATGTGTAGGAGTGCGAAAATCCATCTGGTCCACCAGATAAGCCTCTGCCACTTAGGTGGAGGAGTGGGGAATCAAACCCAGTTCTCCAGTTTAGAATCTACCTGCTCTTAACCACTACACCACACTGGGTCTCAGAGTAGATGGACTCCGAGTATGAGAGAGGCACCTCCGCTCCAGAGTCCCTCAAAAGGGACCCGGATGAAAAGCGTGCGTTCCCGTCCAGCGCCGTAGGTGCGCACTACGCCCCTCTCGCTTCTGCAGGCGATCTCGCCCGGGCGCCGGCTGTATCGCCTCCAGGGTCAAGGAACTACATTTCCCGGCGTGCAGTACTGTAAGGGGGGGGGGCCCGCACGTTATCACGTGACGTTAGTCAGCTGAGTAGCTGCGGGAGCCGGTGTGAAGGCGGTAAGTGGCGGGTCGCGTTTAGAGATTTGGCACAAGCGGGCGGCACGCCCCGCGGGCGGAAAGCAATCTGCTTTGTGGCGGCGGCTGGCTTTCTGTTTGCAAGGGGAAGGGATCCATTATAGCCTTTACATTCCGGTGTGATGCAAGCGGGGATACAGAGGGAGCGAAATTTGCCGCGCTGAAATGTTGCATGGCTATGGATGATTTTTCCCCCCCTACAAACGGGACTATAAAATTTTGGGTGGGTTTTTTTTTGGGGGGGGGGATATTCTCTTACGCACAAGCAATTGATGTTTGGTGCTGGAAAAGATGCTCGGATGCTGAAGGCCATGGATGTAAACCAGTTTGGGGTCCCTTTGTGTGCTTTCAAGCTAGTTACAAAGGGCGACTGTGATAGAAAGTATGGGTTCATCTGGGGACATGTGCAGTATCGAAGAGAAGGTAACTGGGAAAAAACCCCGCGATCTTCCTCTCCTAGGATTATTTAATCTCTCAGGGGCTTGACCCCTCCCCCCTTTCCCTGTTGACTGGCTCCAAGGTAGCATTCCCTCTGAAGAATTCCTGAACTCACCCAATTTTAAAGGATTACCACCCACCCACCCCCTTTGGTTAACAGAGCCCTATTTTACTGCACACCTGACAATTCTCTGAGCAGTCAAAAGACCCCAGCCTTCTTGTGGGTGGCTGTGTTGTCATCTGCTCAGCTGTGTTTTGCTTTGAAAGGCAGCAGCTAGGTGAGAGAAACAGCAACTGTTCATTCAGAGAAACAGCAACTGTTCATTCAATTTTTTTTCCTGGCCAGTCCTCAAGTGTCTCTGAACTTCACCCTAGTGAGCCAAATTGTTTTTCCGCTGAGCCTAGCAGGAAATTGCTACATGATGCATCTGGCTGGTTGAACAACCAATAAACAAGGGCAACAAGTGATTTGGGTGACTTCCTTTTTCAGGATTCATCTTATCTGGTTCAGGGGCAAACACACTTACCAGTAAAGTCTGTGGAGAGCCACTGATAGCCAGAAGCGAGCGGCATCTTTGTGATGCTGGCGGGGCCCCATGACAACAGGGGTAAAAAGACTCCCTTGTATTTTTTTCCAATAAAATAATTTGCTAGACCTTTACTGTCTCCCTTTGATTAGTGGAAGGAAAATTTACTACACAGAATAACCCCACATTTGTAGTTCATTTAGGTAATATAATTTTGGTGCATGATCTGGATTTTTGTAAAGCCTGTATTTTATGCCACCCATAGACCTGTCTGGATCTGGTAGATCCTTGTCAGTAGGGGGCACTTGTGTACCTTTCCACATGCCTGAGACTGAGAGAGAAGGACCCTTCCGTCACCCTGGTTCTTCACCTGTCTCCTGATTCTGCCGTATTCAACTACAGGAGCAATAGCCTTTGTTTTTGCCTTATGAGGAGCCTGGCTTACCCTGGGGCCAGGCCCTCTGAGGCTTAACGCCTCTCGATCTCCAATAGGATCTGAGCAATTATTGTGGAAAGCTGTTGATGCCCCGCATCCCATCTATAACTCATCTCCTTGTTTTCCTGTTCCTGTCTCAAGGCTGCATCTAAGCTGCTCATTTCCTGCAGAGATGTCTCTAATGGAATCCTCTGCAATAAGGGAGGAATTTTGAATGTGTCTGTGTCCCCTGAGAACAGCTGAGAGGTAGCTTTCTGATCCCTTCTCCCATAAAAAAGCTGTCGTTACATGGACCATAATAGAGCAGGGTAGCCCATTTTACTGGCAAGATCCCCAACACCCTGGCCCATATTTTGATGGCTTCTCAAAGTTCTTTTGACAAAGTTGACAGGGTTTCCCAGCTGACCCTTCTTTTTGGCTTCTGGCTGTCAACGTGGCCCAGGTAGTCCACATTATCCCTGGCTTTCAAAAGGCAACATTCAGCCAGCTTCAGAGTCAGAGATTACTGATTTTTTTGAGCCTATGGGAACCTTTGGAGTTTTGACACAGAGTGATGGGTGCAACCACAAAATGGCTGCCACAGGAGAACTCACCGCAAAGTGGCAGGAAGTGAAGTCATGCATCACTCTAATAGCAACTCATCAGTATTTCAGGCTGAAGCTCTGCTTAATAGGGTGCTTGTTAAAATGGACATAGTGTTTTAAAATGTTTTCTGGCGGGCATACACAAAAAGCTTACCCTTAGTCATGCATGAAGATCCTTGCATTGTGGTGGCAGCTGCTGCTGAAACAACTTTTTGAACATTTGCACAGCCAATCAGAAGCCCTACTGAGTAAAAACCTCACCCATTAAAAGCCCACTTGGTGGGTGTCAGGAAAGCTGTTAGTGGGCACCATGTCACCCACGGACACCACATTGGGGACCCATGCTCTGAGTCATTACATTGCAGAAACACCTCTTGTCACAGCCTACACTGTCTTCCTGCCCTGAGCACCATCTCAAGCAACCAAACTGGTGATGAGTCTGCATGAATTTGTATTTGATACCCCATGCATGGGATAAACCAGGCAGGAGGTTTTGTGGAAACAGATCAGTCTTGAAAACTGTTGATTGATGATACTTGCTGTCATCCTGGGTAGAATCAGATCAACCCTACACCTGTGCTAGCACATAGTGTTGCCCTAAGTACTGTGTCATAGAATGGCTAAGGGCACTTCCTAATCAAAGACAGTGCAGAATAAATGCACCTTTCAATGCAGCTCTCGATTTTATCAAAGCTGAATAGCAAAAACCCACTCTTGCAAAACAACTTTGTGAAAGTGGGATTGGAAAGCTAACATTATTCTGCATTTTTTGCGCGAAAGGAAGCCCCTTTGGAATAACAGTATAACCTCTTGCTTTAAGGATGGTAATTTGGGCAAATGTTTAATAACTGGGGCCTGGCAGTGTTGAAGAACAGGCTCTTTTTCCATGCACTGAATGCTAACTTTCTTCTTCTGGGTTCTTCTAGGAGCACCATCCACTGACCCCCCAACTTTGAAGGGGGGGCCCTCATCTGAGCTTGACATGTCCCTCCTGGATGCTAAGCTCTTGTAAGGGTAATGCCTTGGGTTTCTCCAGGCATGCGACTTGGACCAGGTTTGGTTTGGGACTGATAGTTGCCATGGCCCAGAACAATGCAGGGATCAACAGCGACTATGAAGACTGGTCCTGGAGCACAGATGCCGGCGAGCGGGCCAGGCTGCTGCAGAGCCCCTGTGTGGAGGTGGGACCCAGGAGTGCCGAGGAACAGCGGCCTGCAGCCACCTCGATCCTTGGGGCCATTTTCATTGTGGTGAATGCGGCCCTTGGGGCTGGGCTCCTCAACTTCCCAGCAGCCTTCAGCATGGCAGGTGGTGTAGCGGCAGGCATTGCCATGCAGATGGTAAGCGTGGAAAGGTGGTTTTGCACTAAGAGAAGAGGGGGATGGGCTGGCTGAAACGGGGGATGTGGGGAGAGCTGTGTAGACAGCCCTTTGGAGGAAGGGTAGGATAAACATGGGAGAGAATATGGGGATCATTGCCAACCCCTGCCCTTCAACTTAGGGGAAGCGCTGATTGACATTGACTGTGTTAGTTATCTCTCTTGCATATGGGGAGTAGTTTTAAACAGTTGTTCCCTGGTCGTCTTCTCTGATGGCAACAGATAAATGGTGTGCTAAAATATATACCTGCAACTTCAGAATGCTCAGGACTAAGTATGAACGCTACACAAACCTGAGACTTCAAGACTGGCCTATTTTGGTTCCAGTTGAAAAACTTGGATTTTGGCATTGCTTGTTGGTTCCCAGAAGCCATATCATTCATAAGGTGTTGTTCTGCCCCTTTGCTGCAGTGCATGCTCGTCTTCATCATCGGTGGCCTGGTCATCCTGGCCTACTGTTCCCAGGCCAGTAACGAGTCCACGTACCAGGAGGTGGTATGGGCTGTGTGTGGGAAGGTCACGGGGATCCTGTGTGAGATAGCCATCGCGGTCTACACGTTCGGCACCTGCATTGCCTTCCTCATCATCATCGGGGATCAGCAGGACAAAAGTGAGTGCAGGTTATGGGGAGTGTGGAGTGGTGGGAGATAAGCTGCATGGTTGCTTTGGTGGGGTGGGGTGGGGTGGGGTGGGGTGGGAGGGCTGCTAACCCTCTTCAGTCTTATGCTTTGTAGAAGTTGTTCATTTCCATAGAAGCTAGAACTTCCCTGCAGCAGAACTCTCTGCTTCTCAAACACCTTTCTGGTTATTTCCCTAGAGGGGGTAGCATTACCCTTGCTATGCACCAAGGGGCTGGCACATGGCAGCGCATTATGTTCTCATTTGGAGCACGCCCGGCAGGCATTATGATGTATTTGTTAGAGTATTTATTTAAGTTACATTACTGGAACTCAAGGCAGATTATAGGTAGTGAGTGCAGCCAACAAAATGGGGCATTTAGTAACCAATGTATTAGGATTTTAGAAGTCTGGAACCACTAGAAACAACTGAAACATAGCTGAAGTATTCACATGACACATTAACAGCCCAATTCGGGGGGTGGGTGAAGGGACACATGGAGGCTGTGTGGGTCTGCACCGATGGATTTGCCCTCAAGGCTTTTAACTGAGTCAGCAAAGGTAAGTTGAAAAGCAGGAACAATGTCCTTCAAGACCTCTTTATCTGCCTGCCTTTCCTCTTGGTTCAAGGGGTCCTACAGTAATAATTAAAAATGGCAAATTTAAACCAAAATACTATAAAATAAAACAAGAAAAGGTATACCCATCACTTCCTGGGCTTGTACCAGTAGGGTCCAAATGGACCTAGGGAGATGATGCTAGTGACATGTAGGAGCCAGCGTGATGTAGTAGTTAAGAGCAGGACGACTTTAATGTGGAGAACCGGATTTGATTCCCTGCTCCTCCTCCTGAGCAGCAGACCCTTATCTGGTGAACTGGGTTTATTTCCGCACTCCTACACATGAAGCCTGCTGGGTGACCTTGGGCTAGTCACAGTTCTTTGGAACTCTTTCAGCCCCACCTGCCTCACAAGGTGTCTGTTGTGGGGAGTTTGTAAGCTGCCTTGAGTCTCCTTACAGAAAAGAAAGGCAGGGTAGAAATCCAAACTCCTCTACTCTTCTTCTAGGCAAGGGCTAACCTGGCAAGGATGAACACTTGACAGCAGTTGTGGTGTAGGGGTTAGAGTATTAGACCAGGGTCTGGGAGACCTAGGTTTGGATCCCCACTGTGCCATCCAAGCTTGCTGTCTGACCCTAGGCCAGTCACACACTTTTAGCCTAGCCTACTTCGCAGGGTCATTGTGCAATTAAAATGGAGGAGAATTGTGTGGGCTACTTGGTGTTTCCATTGAAGAGAAATGTCAGGAATGAAGTTAGTAAGTAAGAAAAATAAATGAAATGCTTGCTGCTGAGAATGTTCTACTCCTGGGCCAGTTTTCTGTCCAAGCCTCCTTCGTGCCTGCTGAAGGTTGCCTAGTGAGCTGAAAAATAATTAGAACCCAGGTCTCTTGTGCCCAATCAGCAGTCCTACCAACATACAACTGTCCCATGGTTAGCTGGTTTGCAACCCAACTCCATTCTTGTGCTGCAGTCTCTCCCCATTCTGGATTGTCAGGGAAGTTACACAGTTGGGTCCTGCCAATACTTCAACCTTTTTTGGGGGGTGGTTTGAGCACTTTCCTCCCTTCTGTGGTTGTTCGTGGGAAGGATCTCAGCCTTCAGGCTTGCCTGGCCTGGTACCTGTAGCCCTCAGCTCTCTGTTATTAAAATGGTTTCCCTTTGTTCACTCTAGAAGCCTTGTTTCTCTTGAACAGAGGGTCAGATTTACACTGGAGTTCTTTCCCTGCCTTCAGCCGTGTACTGCCTTGAGCCCTTGATGCTTGACCCCCTTTGCTAGCAAGAAGATTCCCATGGTGAGGCCGAGTGATAATTTCCTCTTGTCTTCTTGGCTAGTCATTGCAGCACTGATGACGAAATCCACAGGAGCAGAGAGCAGTCACTGGTATGCTGACCGCAAGTTCACCATCAGCATCACGGCCTTCCTAGTCATCCTTCCCCTTTCAGTTCCTAAGGAGATTGGCTTCCAGAAATATGCCAGGTACCTGCAGGATGAGGCGGGGAAGGGCTGGACCGATGTGTGGCTGGCTCTCAGAATGGGGATTGTTTAGTGGTCTGCCAATTTTATTGCACAAAGGAGAACCTTTGTCCAATCTTCACAGCATGAAGAGTGCTGGCCACCTTGGTCGGTCTTGATGGGACAAGGCAGGCTCAGTTGCTGGATGTATCTCAGGCTTCCGGGAGGGCCCTGTTAAGCTGCACTGTTCATATGAAGAACAATGGTGGGTGCTGCATCCTTTGTAGTCTGGTGGCTCTGAAATTTTCCCTGAATGGTAGCTGCTGACTGGGAGCAGTTGGAACTTAGCAATGGCAGGGCCCAGTGAGAGTAATTTCCTGTAACACAAAACTCTGAGAACCATTCCTTTGAGTTTGCCTGAAGGAGTGTGGGATGAATGGTGCAGGATGAGCCTTCCAGTAGCATAGGAATTGTTGTAGGTGGATGGGAAACAAGTCTTCAGGGGCTATCCAAAGAGTGTGCTGGACATGGCAGAGAGGGTCCTACCTCTGGTCTCCACATACAGGCCCATCCCATGTGTGTAGGTGAGATCTCTATTCTAAAGCAGGGGCACTCACTCCACAGCTCATGGAGAGCCACATTTATAATCACTAGCAACCAGAAGCATTTGCTTCCATTTCTGGTGTGAATCCTGCAACTAAGGGAGGCTGACATCTTACCCATTCTTCTGATGGCAGCTCTTTTGAGGTGGGGCCCACCTGCCAACCACAAACACTAGCCAAGGGCCTTGTCCACTTGCCTGGACCATGGGGCAGGTGCCACACTGGGAAACAGTGCTCAGGTAGCATGCCAAAGAGCCACGGAGTCTCACTGGTGTGGAGCATCCCCTTTCATGAGACTGTGGGTGTTGCGTGTATATGTCTTGTGCATCTGCAAAATCCCCTGGCTGAATCTCTCTGCTCACCACTTCTAACAGTGGTGGCCCCTGTGACCACAATGCAAGGCTGGGAAAGCCACCCACACTGGCCTGTCACGATGCTGGTGCTTGAGTGCACGAGTGTGAGACCCCTTTACTCAGGACAGGCCTTAAAAGGCAGTAGGATCCATGTAACCGTGTCTGTTGCCCTCCATTTATATTCAGGGGTAATGCTACTGGTGCTCACTGGTCACAGCAACCCTGGAACAAGGTGGTCATGTAACTCTGTAACCTTTCTCTAACCTCCCTCTCCCTCAGCTGTTTGAGCGTGGTAGGAACCTGGTACGTTACTGCTGTCATCGTTGCCAAATACATCTGGCCCGACCAGGAGGTCGTCCCGAAGGAAATCCCAACCAGGTAAACTGGGAGTGGCAGTTCTTGAAATACAGTGGAGACCATTAGGGGAGCAAATTTGGAGACTTTACCAGTTGGTTCTTATGTTGTACGCAAAGGCAGTAGAGGGCATTTTGTTTTTGCTGGAGTGCCCCGCAGGAGAATCTCCAATTTATGAGTGAAATGTGATTAGAAAGAGCTTAAAGTTCTCAGGTGGCCAACAGCCACACACCCCACACCCCATGGAGCCTTTCTTGTGACTCAGCATCATCTTGATGCATGGAACCATTCCCTTCACAGGCCACCTTCTGGACAGAAGGAGGGCAGCTGTCTGAAAGCCAGTAAGAAACTGTATGAAGAATTTGAAGAAAAAGAGTTTGGATTTATACCCACCCACCCCCCACCCCCGTCTCCTGTAAGGAGACTCAAAGGGGCTCACAATCGCCTTTCCCTTCCCCCCCCCCCACAACAAACACCCTGTAAGGTAGGTGGGGCTGAGAGAGCTCTGAAGAACTGTGACTAGCCCAAGGTCACCCAGCTGGCTTGTGTTGCACAAACTAATCTGATTCACCAGCCAATCTGATCTTCCAGCTCCACAGCTCAAGTGGCAGAGCGGGGAATCAAACCCGGTTCCTCCAGATTAGAGTGCACCTGCTCTTAACCACTACGTCACTGCTGCTCCTACGTTTGCTTAATCCTCCTAAAAATGAACACATATGATTTTATGTCGATAGATCTCCTTTGAGAAGCTTGTAGTGGGTGTCACTGCCTTGACTTTGCATTAAGCCAGATCTGGACAAGCCAGAATCTGAGAATTTCTAGGCCCTGGTAAACATTCTGTATAGATAACAGTTGAGAAAGGTTCTGAGCAACTTTGTGTTTTTCTCCTTACAGCCCCTCCTGGATGTCTGTGTTCAACTCAATGCCCACCATTTGCTTTGGCTTCCAGGTACTGCTTGTTTGAGGGCTGTG
Source organism: Sphaerodactylus townsendi (assembly GCF_021028975.2). Taxonomy (NCBI): domain Eukaryota; kingdom Metazoa; phylum Chordata; class Lepidosauria; order Squamata; family Sphaerodactylidae; genus Sphaerodactylus; species Sphaerodactylus townsendi. The sequence goes on from NC_059438.1 coordinate 28,088,304, forward strand.
GAGAGGTAGAAGCTGACTGGGTCTAGCTGGCCTCCAGCTCCTCTGGCTCTCTTTGTGTTAGGCCTGGTTAACTAACATCATGTTTTTAATTTCATTGACTGACTTAACTTATCCTCTGCTTTTCTCCCCAATGGGGACCTGAAGAAACTTACATCAGTTCTCCTTTCCTTCCCTATATCTTCAGAACAGCCCCGTGAGAATGGTTAGGCTGAGACTGTGTGACCGGCCCAAAGTCATTCAGCAACCTTCCATGACAGAGTGAGGATTTGAACCTGGCTGTCCCAGATCCAACACCCCAACCACTACATTACACTGGCTCTTTTGTTCTTGCTAACCTATACAGAGGTAGTAAAAAGGGCACGTTGTCTTTCGAATAACAAGGTCAGATCACAAATAACCCCTGTACTCTGTTTAACAGAGACAGTTAATGACTTAAAAGTGGGGAGGACAGTCTGCTTGAAAACCTCAGCGTTTATTGACCAATATCACCTCCATTTCAATTCAATTAACCTTTGTTGGCATAATAACACTATAGCAGCATACAATCAACCCCTTTATGCACGTTTGTCAATGACAACACATAAAATTTTTCCTACCGGCTCCAGAATCTCCTTGCAATCACCATTCAAAAGGAATCTTCAAGACCCATCAGTAAGGGTTCTAAATATTTGCTCCTAGGCCTGATGTAAAGGGGGCAATACAGTAGAACATGAAGAACTCTTCACCCCCAGTTCCACAGGAACACGTTCTCTCATGATGGGCAATTCCCAAGACGCTCCCCTGTCTAAGAGCAGAGGGTAACACATTACATCTGGCCAGTTCAAGGCTCGGCGCAATCTGGCCTCGATTAAAACATGGAGATAGCTAGTTGGTAAGGGAAATTCCCAAATAGAAGGGAGAACAAAACTTGTCAGCTTCCTCCAACAAGAAGAGGAATTCTTCTTAGAGCATCGCCTCCATTTCCTGGAATGAAAATTGGAATTATCCTTTAGCTAAGCTGAAGTCCATCTTACAGAGCAAGATTAATTATAAAAAAACTATGAGTGGCTCACTGATTTGCTGTTTGGATTCTGACCACAGCATGCCAAACCTTTGCAAATATCTAACGGAAAGGGAGTTAACATCAAATGGATCTTTTGCTCACCCTGCGCCATTATATTCTGCCCAATAAATTCTGCATAGCTCCGAAGCTTGCCTGTTCTTTTCAATCAAGAGACATTCTTGCCTCACCAGTTTGGTATCTCCTCTTGTCCCTGGCAGTGCCACGTCAGCAGCGTGCCCGTCTTCAACAGCATGAAACGGCCGGAGTTGAAGCCCTGGGGAGCAGTAGTGACGGCCGCCATGATCATTGCCCTCTTTGTCTACACAGGCACAGGTAGGGGATTAGACCCTGTCAGGTGCGTTTTTTATAACTGCTCCTTATGGCCTGGAAAGGAGAATGGAGCGAGGAAGCGCCCTCGACTTCTGAGCACCAGCAGAGACCCCAGGATCCTGTTCCTCTACTGGAGAGAGTAGCTGACTGCTAAAACTTTGTCCTCTCCCTGCATTATGATGGATCTATTTGTTCTCCATTTTCCACCAGGAGTCTGTGGTTTCCTCACCTTTGGTTCTGGCGTGGATCAGGACGTGCTGCTTTCCTACCCCTCCAGTGACATTCCAGTCGCCATTGCACGAGTCTTCATCATTGTCTGTGTCCTGACATCCTACCCCATACTCCACTTTTGTGGCAGGTGAGCACCCTGGGAGGAGCCTACAGAAGCTACCAGTGGAATTGTGCCCTCGTTGCAGCGGGTGTCGCCAGCCACATGTCAAGCTCCCAGGGAGCCCCGGGCGTGATAAAGGAAGCCTGTGATGGTTTTTGTTTTTGCTTCCTGGCCAGGGCTGTCCTGGAAGGTCTTTGGCTGCGCTACAAGGAAGAGACTGTGGAAGAAGACGTGGTTCGAGAAAGGCGCCGCCGCTTGCTGCAGACAGTGAGCTGGTTTCTTCTCACGCTCCTCCTCGCCTTATTCATTCCTGATATTGGCAGAGTCATCTCTCTCATTGGAGGGCTGGCTGCCTGCTTCATCTTTGTCTTCCCAGGTAGGAGGGTTTCTTGGATGGTATCGTTTGGAGGCAGCAGGAGGAGCACCCCTGAAGGGTACTCTTCCCTGTTCACAAGTTACAGTGTATGCACATAAAATCCATATAGAGCATGCACTTGATTATATTCACTGATTATGTGCATAATAATCAATGCACATTGATTACTGATGTGCATTGAATACAAACCCCACTTATCCAGGTACTGGACCCTGGTTGCATTTGTAAAGTTGTATGTGCATTCCCCGTTAATCTGAACAAGGCTACCAGGAGGGGGCAGGAAGAGACCTCCTTGTGTGCCAAAGGCAACTGCCAAACAACAGGGAGCCAGAGAACCTCTTGTTTGTCCAGTCTTGGCAAAAACCATCTCTCTGTTTTCTCTCTGCAATTAAATTCCTATATCAGAGGCTGAGAGCTGTTCATGGTGCTGGGAAGACAGCTGTGTGCATTTCTGTAGCGAGTATTGAGATTCTGGAAGGTGGCCATATAAGATAACCTGTCCCCTTGCAGAGCCTGATATTCAGAGTTGGGACAATGACTGATTTGTGGCCCTGAAATGTAAACAGGCTTCTTTGTGGACGTGGCACGGAACTTTTGTGCATCTCCCATCCTTCTCTTTTTTGGATGTTTGCTTGTTGCCTCCTGCAGGGGTGGGGTCTAAGTGAGGTCACAAGTCTAGAATTCTGGTGCTGGGAGGAGGTGCACGGCAGATCTTATTCCAAAGATCCTGCTGGCATAGGGGAGCTTGGCTTTGTGCCACAGCTGCTAACTGGGATGAATCCAAGTTTTCCCATGTAAGAATGAAAATCGATGTGACCGAGAGGAATACTGTGGGGGTTTTGCTTCTCCCTGTTTGCATTCTCCGCAAGTGGTTTGGGGACAAAATGCTGCTCGTAAGATTTTTGGTGTGGCTCAACATTATGGCTGCAGAAAAGAATCAGAGTTCAGGGTTGGGGTGTGTGCCTTTTCCTTAGCTTCTGTCCAGCTGGCACACCATTTCCTTTCTTTTGGAACACATGTTCTGAAAGGAGCTAAATAACTATGGACTGTCACTACTTGGAACCTTCAAGAAGTAGCCATGGGAGCTTGGAACTTGCAAGAAGTGGCTGCATGGGAGTGATTTAAACCTTGAGAGGAGGGAAATCCCAACAACAATACATGTTCAGCTTCAAACCTAGGATAATGGTGGTGGCTTTCATGAAAGTTTTCACAAGAACTGGCTAGTTCAGGGGTCTGCAACCTGTGACTCTCCAAATGTTCATGAACTACAATTCCCACCAGCCCATGCCAGCATGGCCAATTGGCCATGCTGACAGGGGCTGATGGGAATTGCAGTTCATGAACATCTGGAGAGTCGCAGGTTGCAGACTCCTGGGTTAGTTAGTTTCTGTCATGAATGTGTTAAGTCTCTCATCAGAATTAGGTAAGCTGGTCACTGGGGCTTTGCCCAAATCTCTCACTTTGTAAAAAGCTACATGTGACATGGTAATATGGTGGATTTCTCTTCCCCCCCCCCAACATTTTGACATTATTTCTCTTGCTTTTGGTGGTCTTCTTGAGATTGAGTTCACATAATAGACTTTTCTGCAGCTGCCTCTGTGGTAGAGCCCATGTCAGAGAACAGTTCTGAGGTGGCTTGGTTTGCCATTAGCAACCATATATTTGTTCCTTGCCAGGGCTCTGCCTCATCCACACCAAGCTCTCTGAAATTCAAGAAGCCAGACCAGCAAGGTAAGAGACTTAGCTTACCTTTTCCTCTTAATAACCTGGCAGTCCCTCTCCCTGACATGGTGCCTGATCCTGTCTTCCTGTTTCCACAGCTGGTGGGCCTTGGTCAGCTATGGAATCTTCATGGTTACTCTTGGAGCGTTTATCTTTGGACAGACTACTGCCCATGCTGTCTTCGTGGACCTTGCAAAATGATCCCTTCAACTCCACCCTTAGAAGACGAGTTTGCTGCTTGAACTGTGGAATAAAAGGAAACCTCAGAGAATTATTGGCCTAATAGTTAGGATCTCTTAAATTTCCGTGAAAGAGGATTTTCCTTTCAATTTTATCTCCTGAAATGGAACAGGACTGATATGAGAAAAATTCTACAGTTTTGATTTTGAAGCCAAGCATCCTAATGACTTGGTTGCTTTTCTATGTACCTGCACAAGTCTATTCACCTAAACTTTTTAGGATATCTTCCTCTTAAAGAACTCTTTTGTTCTGCCTTACCTTACACATGCTTATGTAAGAATCCGGGATGGTCACTACATGATAACTGTATTTATTCAGCCAACAGGCTTATATTTTTCAGCATTACCAATGATTTTACAAGGCTTGTGTATTTGATTGTGAAATAATTACTGGGGGAACAATGAACTTTATCATGTACGAGCATGGGCACTGGGGCTTAATTATTTGAAATAATGAGTTCTTAAAATCCAGGGGGGAGGGGAGAGGCTTGTAATTTTGTTAAAAATTTTGAACTTCTGATGTGGAGTGCTGTCCAAGCTCTACCCACAACCTGAGTTTGATCCCAACAGAAATCAGTTTCAGGCAGCCAGCTCAAAGTTGACTCAGCCTTCCATCCTTCCAAGGTTGGTAAAATGAGTATCCAGCTTGCTGGGAGTCAAGTGTAGACAACTGGGGAAGGCAATGGCAAATCACACCACAAACATAGTCTGCCTAGTAAACCTGCTGTGATGTCACCCCATGGGTCAGTAACGACATGGTGCTTGCACAAGAGACTATCTTTACTTTATATGAAAAAGACGGTTCTTGAAGAGAATCCTTGGAAGATAAAAGGGAAATTTGAATATATTTCAGGGAATTTGACTTGGACTAGAACTCACACAACTGCTTTTGTGCCTTAGCATGATTGGCATTTTTTTCCTGTCACACTCTTGAGGTGCAGAAAATCCAGGTGGTGCAGTAATTTGGAGACCTGAGGAAACCATCAGAATGTTGCCCAGGGAAACGAAAACAAAATAGGTCCTTTTATCCTTTAAGTCAGCTTCCTGAAGATTTTGTCATGGAGTCTGGATGACTACTGGGGAAAACCCTTCTGGTACAAAGGAAGGCTGTTGCATGGCTGTTAATTTGCTTAACTTACCTTCAAAGTCTGTGTCCTTTACTTAACCGGTTTATTCTGCTACATTCTAGTTCAGTGGTGGCGAACCTATGGCACTCCAGATGTTCATGGACTACAATTCCCATCAGCCCCTGCCAGCATGGCCATTTGGCAGGGGCTGATGGGAATTGTAGTCCATGAACATCTGGAGTGCCACAGGTTTGCCACCACGGTTCTAGTCTCACCTTAACCTGGTTCGCACGGGCCTGTTTCTCAGCAGAGATTTTCTGAGCCAGCTGCTTTTAGCTAGACTAAACTTCTAATTGTTTTTAGAGCTGATGTGTGATTCTTGCCTAAAATCTGGGCTGGTAGCAAAACTCCAAGTCTATATGTTCCCCCATTCTGTTTGTTGGGACATTCAGGAGATGCAGTTGCTATATCTTGCTGAGGTGCTCTCAATACATCACTTTATTATTTTTAAAGAGGATTCAGGTGCTTTTTTTGTTTGGGGTTCAAAGCAAGTGATCTTGGTGGTTCTTAAAGGGACAGGGTCATAATGAAAATAATTAAAAAAACAGTTCTTGGACGACTGTAGTTTGGTGTCTGTTGAAAATGGAGTTGTTTCCCTGTTGAAATTGCTGTGTCTCCAGGCTGTGCTCTCCTGCAGAAAGAGTACACAGCCAAAAGAAGTTACATTCTCCCTGCCAACTTGATTTACCCTGAGCTCAGTTTCCTTTCCACTGTTGCATCTCTCGGCTCATATCCCACCATTAGGGTTTGAGAGTAAGAGGAGGACAGGGATAAAAAGGGGATAGAGTTGTAACAATTCCAAGATACCTGGAGAGGCAGCTGGGTACAAAAAAGGAACATTGGGTGGAAGGCAGCACTCTCTATAGCATTTAATTTATTTTTATTATTTGATTTATATGTCACCCTTCCTCATGGCGGGCTCTGGGCAGCTTACAAAAAAATCCAGTTTAAAATCCCAGTTAGCGCCTTAAAAATTTCTTAACTAAGGGAAATAAAGATATGAAGGAGGAGGGGAATAAAGGAAAATCATGGAGGGGGAGGCAGGGAAACCAGTTTTGATGGAAATTGCCATTGCTGTCATCAAGCATTGGCCTCGCACAGCTTTGTCTTAGAGGTCCTGCAGAACTGAGATAAGTCCTGCAGGGCCCTGGTCTCATTTGACAGAGTATTTTATCAGGCTGGGGCCAGAGCTGAAAACACTGAGGCCCTGGTCAAAGACAGCCAGATAACTTTCAGGTCATGAACATCAACAAATTGTTACCTATGGAGCGACATGCTCTCCTAGGGGTCTATTTGGAGAGGCAGTCCCTGACCGCTCAGATGCCTATCAGCATTTAACAATTCCAGCCCTAATGCTACACACCCTCATGGAGCTCAGCGTGTGTGGGGTGGGGGTGGGGGGTGGGGGTTACTAAAGCTCATATGATGAGAAGTGAATTCTCAACAGCAGTGAAATGGTGGGAGGTAGATCTCCTTTCCATGCTAACACAGGCTTTACCTGTTCTATATTGCAAATGATGCTGGGAGAAGAGCACAGAAGTGTAATGGCAAGAGGCCGTGCTCCTGAGGCACTCCTTCCAGGGTCATTTCTGCTACAGTATCCAGAACAATCAGTCTAGGGGCCTCATGATTCCATATTGCATCATTTGAGGACTTAACTGCAGCTACCTAAGGAAATGGGAGCTGGATATTAAGTGCAGAGGTGGGGGTGGCATGGAGATGTCTGTAGTTGCCAGAAGTGGAAAAGGATGATAAAAGCTGGATTTGGGTTGTGGGTACAATCCAATGTGGCTACCATTTTACTTTTTTCTTGGTGCTGGCTGAAGTTCTAGAGGGGGTTCTAGGTTCTTTATTAATGATTCCTGGGTAAATGCTCTGTTCATTTTGAGATGTAACAGTACACAACTGGCTTGAAATGCTTTTTGTACTGCCTATGGATTATGGACTTCAAGTTGGTAAAATCACCTTTGAAAGAGCAACATAAGGAATGGAGAAAGAATGAGTTCAAAACACACACGACTGTCACCTCCCTACCCACATACATGCCAGTTTGACAAGTAGGTGGCGCTGAGACAACAATATTTACCCCATTGGAAGAACAGGAATTGACCCTGAACTGTATAGTGCTAAAGAAGAGAGCCACTGCATGATGCTATAGTGATAGAGAATGGGGAAATTTTGATTTTTGGCCAGTCAGGATCAGCCTGTATTTTCCCACCTGCTTGATTTGTTTGCACAGGCCTTTAATGGCAATGAAAAGCCCCTCTCCTGATTTCCAGCCTATGGGACCTTCAAAGGGAGCACCATTTGAGTGGTACGATCAAAAAGTTGGACTGTGATGGGAGAGACGTGAGTTCAATTCCACACACAGTCATGGAAGGTCAATGGACGACACCTTTCAGTATCTCATTGCTATACTTGCCTCACAAGCTTGAGACAAGAATAAAATGAACTGATTTTCAAACGTTTTACTAAATGCTACTGCAGCTTTTGATATATTTTCTAAAGTGTTCTACATTTAACCACACACTCTCTGGGCACACTCTCTCCTTTTAACCACACTCTCTCTGGGTAGGGGTAATTTTTCTGATATTTTCTTCCATTTTGTCAACCTTATAGCTTGTATGGCTGACAACAATCCTGCACTGCTTGTAGCATCAAGAAACGTTGCAAGGGACACAAAAATGCTCGTTTTTTGAATTTATTTATTTATTTATTTATTATTGTATTTATAAACCGCCCTCCCCCGAGGGGCTCAGGGCGGTGAACAAACAATAAATAGAGCACAGTAAAATCCACAGTATCAAATATAAATAAACATTAAATAATGGCTCTATATTGTTAAAACCAAACCCATTAAAATTAAATGCAGCGTTCCAACATCAAATAAATTGATGGCGTCCAATCACTAATCCCCTTAGAGGAAGGAGGAGGGGAAAGGGCGGCAGGGTCCACAGATGACATAAGAGGAGGGGGGGAGCCATCAGCGACTGGGCTCCCCAAAAGCCCGGCGGAACAGCTCCGTCTTGCAGGCCCTGCGGAAATCGTTGAGATCCCGCAGGGCCCGCGTAGCTGGAGATAGAGCGTTCCACCAGGCAGGGGCCAGAGCTGTAAAGGCTCTGGCCCGGGTGGAGGCCCGTCGCATCATTGAAGGGCCAGGGATCACCAGTAAGTTGGCCTCTGCCGAACGCAGAGGCCGATTTGGGACATATGGGGCAAGGTGGTCCCGTAGGTACCATATTGCATCATTTTGCATCATTTTCTTTTGATCTTTTCACCATTTGGTAGCCGTTTATAGTATACTGGAGGTGTTTAATGCCTGTTTTGGCTTTCTGATGACATGAAGACAACACAGCCTGGATAATTTGAATGGCAACCAACTTTGAAAGTACAAAGTTCTGTTTGCTGTGTTATCAGCAGCTGGCCCAGAGCTGACAAAAGTCCAGCATCCTGTCTCACAGTGGCCAGTTACTCCACAGAGCTAATAACAGGCCACAAAACCTTCCCCCAATGTTGCCTCCTGCCACCGGCATTCAGAGTTTTACTAATTCGGAAGTTCGCTTTACTCAGTAGGGCTAGTAGCCACTGAATGACCTTTTCTGCATGAATCTGCCTAACTGCCTTGTAAAGTTCTTTGACCATCACTCCATCCAGTGACCGTGAGTTCCGCAACTCAGGTGAGCATTATGTGTTATCTTTCCTGTTTCTTTAAACTGCTGCGCAGCAAGTTCCTAGAAATATCCCAAATTCCGGCATTCCAGGAGAGGGAACCAATGGTACCGCTTCTCTGGCAGCCTTCTCTAGTTTCCCTACAAGCGGCGCATCGTCTTCGGCGAGACCACCAAGTGTCCAAAGTGGCTCAGGAGAATGGTCGCAAACAGCAGCTTGTCGAGCCACCCATGGAGGTAAATGTCCGCCCATTGCCTACCTCCAAGGCGATGCACTGCGAACTCCGCCTGATTCACCTCAGCGTTTAATAGCAGGAAGTGACCACACCTCACACCACGCAGCCATCACGGGTGTCCGTGGCCCTCCAGATGTTTACGGACTACAATTCCCATCAGCCCCTGCTAGAATGGCCAATTGTACTCTGAACATCTGGACGGTTACACCCTTGGCCTAACCTAAACTTGCGTTCTAAGAGGCGCGAATGGCGGTACTTGAACAACTGGTATCTCTCATCAGATCTCCCTTTTCGCCCCTTTTCATAGTATCTCCCCAAACAAGCACGGGACTTTTTCTCCAAGACGTCAGACTACTACAACCGCGCACAACTACCATTGGTTCACGTTGACACGCCCTATTTGGCAGCTGAGGAACTCTGATTGGCCGAAACCGGGGAAGAGCGGGAGAGCCAGAGCAAGAGAGTATGCTGTTAGCCAATCATTGACTGCCAATATCTCGGCAACTCCGAAAGCCCATCCCCATACAATTCTCTCCCCGTTGCCCCGCCTCCAACCCAAGGGTTGGACAAATCCGCCTCCGCGGGCGCAGGCGCAAAGGCAGCTAATCTGGCGTGAGGAAAGGGGGCAGGAAGAAAGAGGCAGAACAAGTTCGAGAGCGGGCGTAGGCCGGGCTTTGATTGGCTGGTTCTTTTCTTCGAGCAGGCGTGGCCGCGAGTGACGGCCCAGCCAGCGGGCCCCGCCCCTCTCGCCTTGCGTGCGCCGCGGGGGTCGACGGGAAGAGAAAGGCCGCGACGTGAGCGCGCGACCCTGGACGCCATTTTGTTTTGGAACCAGCCGAGGAGGTAACTAGAGAAGCGCGAGAGGCTCCGGAAGGCGCCCGCTCCGGCCTCGAGACTCCCTCGCCGCTAGTCCGCCAGAGGTGAGGAGGAGAGACGGAGACCCGCGGCCTAGTTTCGGTCCGGCGCAAGCGGGAGATCCGTATGCGGGCTTGGGCGTTGTTGGCGACGGGTTTCCCTTCCTCCTTATTCTGGCGTTCGTCTCTCCGTTGCGCTGAGGAGGAAGCAAGCGAGTTTTGCCTGTGGGGTCCCCTCCCGAGCACGTGCTTCCCTTCACGGCCTCAACCCGCTGGAGTCGGTCCTTCAGTCCGGCCCTTCCGCTTGTGGCGGGCGGAGGGATCATGGCCTAGAGGGGCTTTCCTGGGACCACCCAGCCAGCCCGTCCGCGCGAGGCTTCACAGCAAGCGCGGTGCAGGCCGGGCAACGCTTCCTCCCGTTCCAAAGGAGATCGCTTCGGTGGCAGCAAGTTCCCCCCACTCCCACCCATGTCGTTGGGAATCGTTAGCGTGGAGCTGCGGCGAAGTGTGGCTTTGGGATGCTTTCGTTCTTTGCTTTCCCCATTTTGCAACCGTCTCTAGTGCAGGCAGCTGTATGTGTTTAAGAAACGAGGATTCTAGACTAGTTGTAGATGACTCCTACACGGCTCTTACAATTGTTGCCAGCTTCTCCCTTCTTTGCATATTAGATTTTAATTTCGGGTCCGGAGTGACACTCCTGCTTCCCATTTTCAGCCGCTAGTCGATTGACAGAAATGCTTTCCTCAGTCGGGCCAAAGAGCTGTCCGTTAAGTTCGGCAGAGTCTCAGAAGGAAGCTCATAAGGCAGTAACAGAGAGCCCCTGAAACACATCTTTGAAACTGGGGAAGGAGAACCTTTGAATAAGAAACCTTCCTTTAACCGACTCTTGATTAACTTGCTAAGCCCTCTCCAAATACTCTTGGCCCTAGTACCCTGGCTGTTGCCACATCTGATGCAAATGGACTCTGGAACTTAGTTCCATGTTTTATGAAGCATGATTCAATACTATCTGCTATGTAGGGCACAATCTCTGAGATTGTAATCTCACTAGTGACTAGCCGGTTTTAAGCAACCTGTGATTCTTTACTTTTAACATTCCATCTGCAGATATCTGTACATAACATCTCAATTCATGGTTTACAGATTTCATAATTTTAGAAACCCTCCTGATACTCTTGGTTTTGGAGGCAGGATGGGTAGCCTTTTGAAACTAGATTGTTATAGTTCTGTTAACTGTTATTGTTTTGTAAAAGCTGTTGTATTTGTAGTCCCTTAATGATTATTTACAAGGAACAGGATTATTTTACTGCCACATCAAACTGAACTTTAGTTGACCTCCCTTCTTCAGTTTGAACCTCATCAACATATGTGAAGTTAGGAATTTTTTTTTCAATGACCACCACTTTTCACTTAAATTGAATCTTCACTGCCAGTGTGTTCCCCCATTTATCCAGTTTGGTGAAATTGTTTGGAATTCTGTAGTTGGGTTGTGATTAGAATATTCTGAATAATTTGCTGTCCTTTGAAAATGTGTTCATATTGGGTTTTAAATTTCCAGTGTTTGATACTTGAGGGTAACCAACTGCTTGCTTGCTTTCCTCTTGTGAAAACTCGTTTGTTGCCTCTACAACTTAACCTTTCCTTAGCCAGCATGGTGTGGTAGTTAAAAGCAGGTGGATTCTAATCTGGAGAATGGGGTTTGATTCCCCACTTCTTCACCCAAGTGGCAGAGTCTTATCTGATGAACCAGATGTGTTTCCGCACTCCTCCATTCTTGCTGGGAATGGAGAGGAAGGGAAAGGAGTTTGTAAGCCACCTTGAGTCTCCTTACAGGAGAGAAAGGTGGGATATAAATCCAAACTCTTCTTAATTCTATTGGTTCAGAAAAAGGCATGTAATCTGATCACACCTGTAGAGAAGGACTTTGCCAACAGGTTTCTGAACTTCAAGTCTGCTATCCACTTGATTACTCTCATATGTACCTGTTGGATATATTCAAGTTTTTTTAAGTTGTACTATTTCTTTCTCAGCAGTATTCTATGCATTGAACAATTCCAGTTTTAACTATGCTCTCAACGTGAGGGGACAGGCGTCTAATGTGGGAATGTGGCATTTTCAGCTAGTTTTGTAGTGGCTTCCCTCACTTGTTTCTTGTGTGTGTGTTTTCAGAAAGTAACTTCAAAGATGCTGTTCTAATTTGTAATTACAAACTGATGAGTAACTTGGATTGTAAGCGTTCAGAGTGAAATGAGTGCTGATCTTCCTTGTAAACAGGAAACAGTTTGCTTGAAATTCTTGTGCCAACTTATCTAGATTCTTGGCTACCTTCTTTTGACGACTACCTAATCCTGATATTAACTGGACCTAAAGAACAGAATACCTAAGCAGAGCTTTAAAAATTACCCTTAATTGTAGACTAGTATAGCATACCATGTGTTATTTAACTCTTGTGTAATATTCTAAATGTGACTGTGCTGATGAAACTGTAATTAAAATCTTACCCACAGTCAAGTGCAGGCAATCCATAGTTGTTTAGTTGATTAATGCTACCTTTGGCCCAAGTCAGATGGTACTCAACTTGTAATTCTCTGGTATGTCATGTTGGCTAACTCTTCTTGGTAGCAGTATTCTAATTCTTGTTTTCTGAACATCTAACAAGATGTAATTGGCAGTTTCTCTCCAGAACATGGCACGAGCTAGTTCTGATGACCTCTTGTTCAGATATAAAATTGTGTCAATGGATCTACAATCTATGTCACACACATTGGTTGTATTTGAAGAATTGCATTGTTTTGGCTAAGTTTGAGTTTGAGTATAGTGTATGTAGGAAGCAGCTTTTGCACTGCTCTGAGATTAGCCCTGAGCAGCAGTGGCATAGTGGTTAAGAGCAGGTGTACTCTAATCTGGAGGAACCGGGTTTGATTCCCTGCTCTGCCACTTGAGCTGTGGAGGCTTATCTGGGGAATTCAGGTTAACCTGTGCTTTCCAATACAGGCCAGCTGGGTGACCTTGGGCTTGTCACAGTTCTTCAGAGCTCTCTCAGGCCCACCTACCTCACAGGGTGTTTGTGGTGCGGGGGGAGAAGGGAAAGGAGTTTGTAAGTCCCTTTGAGTCTCCTACAGAAGAGAAAAGGGGAATATAAATGCAACTCTTCTGATTCATTTTGGGATCTCTGAGTTTATAAAACTTACATTGGTTCTGTGCCAATATTACTGCTATGGCTTCTTGAGTGAATTTTTAATTGTAGTTTGAAGGTGCTTAGAATTTGTTAATGTGGTGGCATGGGTGTAGCTGCGGCAAATGTAGCCCTGCTTTGATTAAGCCAACTATTTCAGATTTGTCGTGGTCCGACTGCAGACTGCTGTGATCATTGTTGTGTATAGTAGAAACTCATCTTAGTTTAGATGTGCAGCAGAATGCTTGCTGCTGAACAAGCTCATGTGACCAGTGTGAGCCTGAACAAGCAATGAACTCTGCTGTTTTCATAGGTGAATCGGCACATACCAATCATTATTCCTACTGAGAGCCAGGGTGGTGTAGTGGTTAAGAGCAGGTGCATTCTAATCTGGAGAACCAGCTTTGATTCCCCACTCCTCCACAGGAGTGGCAGAGGCTTATCTGGTGAACCAGATATGTTTCTGCATTCCTGCTGGGTGACCTTGGGCTAGTCACAGTTCTTCGGAGCTCTCTCAGCCCCACCTACCTCACAAGGTGTCTGTTGTGGGGAGTGGAAGGGAAAAGAGCTTGTAAGCTACCTTGAATTTCCTTGCAAGAGAGGAAGGTGGGGTATAAATCCAAACTCTTCTTAAGGCCATCTTATTTTCACTCTTAATGTAAATGTATTGCTGACCATGGATAACCTAGAATATTTGCGTTTTATATAGTTGCTTGTGTGTGTAAAGTCCTGTCAAATCACAGCTGATTCATGGTGACTCTGCAGGGTTTTCAAGGCAAGTGATGTCCATAGGTGATTTGCCATTGCCTGCCTCTGCTTAGACTGAGAGAATTGTGACAGGACTGTGTCTGGCTTAAGGTCAACCAGCATGCTTTGTGTAGAGGAGTGGGGAGTCAAACCCAGTTCTCCTGGGTTAGAGTCCTGCTACTCTTAACCACAGCACCATGTTGGCTCTCAATAGCTGTTAGGGGCTGAAGTCAAATTACAATTTTATCGTGTTCTAGTGTTACAGATATAGCTGTACATCAAGTTGTTCTAGTTCAGGTTAATTATATCTGTTACTGTTGGTTGATTAGTACGAACATTCACGAAGTATGCTCATTAGATCGTCATCCACTGCTTGTGTCATGCATTGGTTGATGGGACGTAATATGGTGGAACATGTTAGAATGTTTTGTTACATGATGTAAAAGGCACACACGTTAAGTTCTTGTCATTGCTTGTTTACATATTAACTATAACATTTAGTAGTATTGGATTAATTCATTTCTTGGCTAGTAGCTTTATGTACTGGCTCCAATGTTCACTTACATGGACCTTTTTAAGAGCCATAATGAAATTATAAGATATTGGGCAGAAATGAGAGGTTAACTTTTTTATAGTGATGACAAGAAAATCTGTCAGGGCTTGATTTGCTCTGATGGGCAGTGACTCCCAAGGGTATCAGATGTAGGTCTTTAAGATCTCCTGGTAGATGATTCTTTCAGCTGGAAATGCTGGGGATTGAACCTGCCACCTTCTACATGCAAAGTGCCATGAGCCTTCATTCCAGGGAGCATAGATCCCGCCTTGTGTGGGTTTATGCTAAGCAGCCTTGCATGTCAGATTACAGGTCCATTCTAATCAGTATTTGCATTGTGGGGAAGGGAAGGAGTTTGTAAGCTACTTTGATACTCTTTACAGAAGAGAAATGTGGGGTATAAATCCAAACACTTCTTCTACCTCTTCTACCTGTAGTGTAAACGGATGTAAATCTAGGAAATTTAAATTTAGGAGTTTTGTTATTTGGTTGCTCTAAATAAAAAAGCACTGTAATTTGTTGTTAGGTGTTGAGTCAATGAATGCCTTCATGGATTTGAGATGTGGCATACCAGACCAATATACTGCTCAAACAGTTTCACTTTTGTTTCTACTGCCTATCCCTCCCTTCTGGTAGTTATCATCAGCCTTCTTCTCTAGGTGTATTCCTCCCCTCAATCTAGTCAGAATCAGCAGCAGAAGATGCTGTTGTTTTCAGGTCTTCCTTTGTTGCTTTACCCTTTCCTTTCTCCTTTATCATAAAATCTCTCCCCCACCCCCTAATAATCTCAACCTGACACAAATGATAGAAGTATTAACTGGTAAAGTCAGTGATCTGCATAAGATAAAACAGAAATAGTCATGCCTTTTGACGTTTGTGTACTGACCAGGTATATCGTTAGCATAAGATGGGACAAAAGTTTCATCTGAATGGATCAGTGGATAGTTCTTATGGCTCTAGCCCCCCAGTATCATGGCATAATATAAGGGCATGAGATACTGTGCTGCGTGCTGGCTGACGGAAGTGTTTTCCACTCCCGGTGTTTCATACCTTCATATGGAGTTCAAGCAATGTTTGCATTAAATTTAGATTTCATTTTCAACTAGATTATGGTTACAGTGGAAAAGTATAGTTGAAGCTTTAGTTAGTTAGTTAGTTAGTTAGTTAGTTAGTTAGTTGAAGCTTTATTTATTGCTTCTACCATTTTGTTAACCAGCTGAACAAACTTGAAATAAATGTGCCAGAGCAGGAAAGAGCAAAAATATTGCTCTTCTTGCCTCCAAGTTCAGAATGTCAGCTGCCCATATATAAAACAAATTATAAATGAAATAATCAAATAGCTTCATCTTGCCTGTAAATCACTTACAGAATGTAACATTAAACTGTGCTGTTCTATCTTGCAGGTGCCATGTTTCAGAACAGAGGGAGAATACTTGGAAAGAAGAGCTGAAGACATAGCAGAAATTGAGACATACGCTAACTGGAAAATATTAACCTGTCTCTGAGGTGACTAAAGGGGAATAATGGTGATTTTGCGCCGGGCTCGGCCGCCTGCTTCCGCCCCAACCAGCAATGAATCTTGACTCGCTCTCGCTGGCCTTGTCTCAAATCAGCTACCTGGTGGACAATTTAACCAAGAAAAACTACCGAGCCAGCCAGCAGGAAATACAGCATGTAAGTAGAGAATGCAATAGTGGAGGAGGTATCCACAGCTCATTTTATATTATTTGTGTTCCTTACCTGTTTCGTGTGGTATCTAGAATTACAATTTACAATCTTTCTGTAATTTGGGAGTTAATGGTTTTGTCCAATTACACTAAAAGGCAACTTCTTGTCTAATGTTTCTTATTAGCTTAGTTTCCTTTCCTGATTTATGTATTAAAGAGTTTGTGTGGACTTCTGGATCATCACTGACTTATCAGCACATTGCTTGTAGGGCTTAGTAAGAAGGCACATAATTCTGCAGCCATGCTGAATGTGGCATGGCTCTGTATGGGGAACCCACTCAAACCTCCTCGAATGCCACGATAGAAAAAAGTCTGGATATAAATGTGATAAAATCAGTACATTGGTCTACTTAGCACTGTGTTATTTGCTGTTACGTTACTGCCCAGTAAGTTCCTGAACATTTAAGAACATTTAATAAAGAGAATTTGACAAGTCTTAAAGTGTCCATTTTTAGAAAGGTTTCTGATTTTCTATGAATAATGTAGTTTTGTGCATGTTTCAACTACAAAAGCTATTTATTTACATGTTCTGTATCTTGCCCCTATAATTTGGATTATAACATCTAATTCAAATGTAATATTTATAATAATGTATTTATAATAATATAAATAACATTTTAATAATAAATGTAATATTTATAGCCCAGCATCCAGTCAATAAAAGTAACCATATTCAGAGGGGAAAAGGGTGAGGGGACCAACCTCTTGAGCAAACCGAAGTATTTTAACCTGGTGCCTGACATTCCACAGGCTAGGTGCCTGGTGGATAGTTATGAGTGATTGTTAGGTCATTACAGGGAAGGCTCTGCCTGTAGCATTCAGCCTCCTAACTTGAGACAGTGGGGAGAAGGATAGGATCTGTAAAGATTGAAGTAACTGGACAGATTCATATGGACAATAGTGGTCCTTCTAGAATATGGAGACCTGTAAGCAGAATACACCATACTTTCAATTGTGCCTGGAAATGTATAGGCAGCAAATGCTATTTGTTTAAGACAGGGGTGCCAAGCAATGCAGAAAATGGAAATTTAATTCCTGATTGAAACTCTTGAATGGTCTTCATGGTCAACTCCAGATTTAGCATTTTATTGTAGTCTGATCTGGCATGAGCATTAATAATTGTAGAGAGATCTTATCCAGGAAAAGCTACAAATGGCACATCGCCAGTACTGGAGCATAGGCGATCTGTATCATAGAGGCCGCCTGTGCCTCTCTATTGCACAGGTATGAAAGTGCCACAAACCTCACTTTTCATTTTTATTTTATCCTTACTTCATTTATGTCCTGCTTTTCTCCCAGAGGAGACTCAAGCTCCTTACATTGTTCTCCTTGCTTCTGTTTTACCCTTAACAACAACCCTGTGAGAGTTGTGTGACTGGCTCAGAGTCACCCTGCAAGCTTCCATGGCAGAGTGGAATTTGAACTGGGGTTTCCCAACTCCTAGTCTACCGCTCCCAACTATTGAACCACACTGGCTCTGCTCCATGTCCTCATCCAGTCCATTACCACTTTGACGCCTATCCAGAACATCCACTGTCTCACCTGCTACAATATAGATGTGTGGTTGGATGTTACCAGTCTGTTGATGGCAATCCTCTCCAAATCTCTAGATGACTTTTTGGAACAGTTTCATTTGGATGCTTAATCCAACGGGAGATCATGGGACCCAGATTTTGTTCTGTGTCTGAAAACAATGTAAAATGTTTTGAGTCTTCCAATGGGTGTGGAGGGAAGGTCATGGTAAGAATAGATGATGTAACAATGCTGCAGTAAGTTAACATTTTGTTTCCAGTTTCTTCCCTGTGTGGCTTCACGTTCAAAAGCAGTATCAACAAATCACCTTGAAATATTACTCTTGGAAGTCTCAAGAGAGATGCTCTATGTGTAACAGCTAGTATGATCCACTCAAGTGCAAATGACTTCTCAACGAGCAAGTAGCAGTTGCTAAAGGGCAAATGAATAGCAAGTTATACCCACACTTTGTAATGTAAGACACCTTTGCTAGTGGTCATACTGTAAAGGTGTTTGCATAGCCGTACTCTGTGCTTCCCTTCTTGTGACTGTTCAGAAACGTAGTAATTCATAAGAGGCCAGATGCATTTTCAACTCTGCCTGTACCTGATTTTCAAAGATACGTAGAGGGTTTTTAATTAAGGGTCTGAAATTATTCTTCACAACCATACTTTCCTGGATTGTTATAGAAGTGCTCAAAATCATTGTGAAGTGATTATTATTCTTGGACTCTAGTGGGACTACAGGAAAGGGCATTAGGTTGTTCTTAAACATTCCATGGAACCACACATCATATTGAAAGGGGCTGCAACTGTCTATATTCATTCTACTCAAAAATGTATTCCAGTTTATGACCAGCATGGAATTTAAAATTTGGTTTTCTCCTTGGAACAGATATAACCACAACATGTTTGGATTCTGTTAAAAAGCTGGACCCAACCGTGCATTTGATAACTTGTCATTCTTTATTGAGCTATATTTTTTTCAAGCCTGTGTTTGATCACCATGGAGTGTTACACACATTTGGTTGCTTGGGAATGACTAGCTTGACCTTTTCAAGTGCAGATTTGAGGTTCTCGGCCTTTCTTTGACAATGTCCTGGTCTTTTTGCTGCAAGAATTAGGGAAGGTGTTTCTGGGTGGGAAGATTATTTGAAAAACAAACTGATGGAGTCAGTGTTGAAAAATGAAACGATTGTTGTCTTTAAATGTAGTAGTCTGAATATATTGCCTGGATCATAAACAACATTCTAGTGGTTGCTATCAAGTCTCACGTCAGGAAATCTCTCCTAAAAGCCTTGTGAAATAGTTCAAAGAACTTCTGCAGATCTGCCTTGCTAATGAGAATTGAGAGGATGGATGCTGCCTCCTACTTCTGTGCAGGGTTGATTTGATTTTAAACCCTGGTTAAAGTCTGAAAGAAGAAAAAGACTCATCATTTACTTAAATAAAAATTATATTCTTTGTTTAGATATTTCATAAATAAAAGTGAAGACCAATTTGCTGCTATATCATTAAAATACACTGGATTGGAGGCAACCTCAAATAATGCTGAGTTAAAGCATCTAATGGCATATTTTACTGCTTTAGAAAATGATATGTAGTAGATTGTTTTAGGTAATTTAGGTCTCATTCCCTGTCAGCCTTCCAGAAACAGCTGGAAGATTTTGGAGACACTAGAAAAATTTTTTTTGGTTTTTTTCCTTCTGCCTTTTCTTTAGCATATGAGTTTATTTAGATATTCATACTTCACTTTTCTCCCTAAAATGGCTTAACAGCACTATCGTAGTAATTTGAGAGGTAGGTTAGGTTGAACAAAAGTGCCTGTCCCTATGTCACCAGTCAGGCTGTCAAGGCCAAGTAGGGATTTGAATCTTGGCTTTCCAGATCCTGTTCTGATAACTTTAACGATTACATAATGTTGGCTATTGCCCTTCCCCACCCTCAAGAATAATTTCTGTGTGAAACAAGGCCAAGTCATTCAATTATGCCTCTTGGCTGTTGACTGCACTTCCCAGTATAATGGCAGGCAAGGTTGTGAATTAGTAGCAATCATTCTTGAGCTCTTGAAGTCATCTGTAGTGCTTTCCCTCAACAGAGTGGAGACCAAGTGCAATCAATGTTGTAACTGTCAGACTGGTTTATCATCCCAGAACCCTCTGATGGTTGGTTGAATTTTATTGGAAGCACCAATAGAGGACTATACTTGACTATAATGAACCTTTAAACAACTCAGCTGGTTTTTTGAAAGATGCTTGTGAAAATGCCACATCAGTAGTGGTCGCCCACGAGCCTCAGGCTGACTTGATTTTCCCAGCTGTGCTAGCAGCAGAGCTTCATGTTCTAGACTGGGACACCCTGACCTCTCTGTCTCAGAAGGGACTTCTGTATAGAGCCCAGCTGTGCTCTTCAGAACTGTTCCAGAATAACTATCCATGAGTCAATATGTTTGTTCTTTCCAGAACTGGGACAGAATCCTTGGATACTTCATCGTGTGTGTGGGGGTGGGGGTGGGGGTGGTGGCTCCACCCTTCCTACTGTGATTGGTCACTTCCCTTTTTGTCTCTGTAATAAAGCATTTACTACACACTTCTTAAAATCCAAAAATTGTTTTCAACTTGCCTGTTTGCAGTTTGCTTTCTAGTTTTGCAAGCCTTTCACTGGCTCCTTGGCTCTGCTAGTCTCACTGCTATTTATCTCATATTTGTTCGATCTACTTAGACTTCTTTTTGAAGAACAAATTCCGTTTGCTGTTCTTAAATCTCAATAGCACTTGTGTAGCTTACTGCTGTGGTTTCCTTTGTTAACAGGGCGTTTAAGCATTGAGTCATGTTCTCCTGGTTAAAAGCATGGAATGTTGCTTGTGTGTCAACCTATGTTAAACGTTTTTTTAACATGGACCCTGGTAAGCATTTAGCCATGATGGGTGGGAAGGTCAATTGCCAATTGGCCATGCTGGTCGGGGCGGATGGGATTTGTAGTCCATGAACATCTGGAGAGCCACAGGTTGCAAACCCCTGCCCTAACTAAAACAAGCTTCAGTGCTGAATGTTATGCTGCTGGAAACAGGATTCACATGAGGATGTGCTATAAAATGGGGTTTTCCCAGTCTGCACCTTGAATTGTGCACATTTTTATTTATTTGGTACATTGCATCCTGCTCATGAGAGCCAACATAGTGTAATGGTTAAGAGTGGTGGAGTATAATCTGGTCAGCCAGGTTTCACTCCTCCACATGGAACATGCTGGGTGACTGTCAAACCTCGGATCTGGAAATCACGGAAACTGTTGATTTGTTCTAAAACTTTTATTTCAGAGCGTAGGTAACATTGTCAAAAGAGGAATCTGGCGATTCCCACACAAACCCACTACCTATATCCCGTTGCCCCCTCCCACCGAACCAAACGGCTCCTCCTCTCCTTTGCAAACTACAAAGCATTGCGAGCCTGGGAACATATCACACCTTCCTTTGATAAGATCTGTGTCCAGGCGCTGAGGGGAAGACACCGGACTTTCGCCCCATACAGAAGATGGTAAACCGCACCGCCCCCACGCCCTACCTGCCATTTGGCACTGACAGGCTCAGTCCTGACAGTGACTTTAGGCCAATCATAGTTCTCTCAGAACTCTCTCAGCCCCACCTACCTAACAAGGTGCCTGTTATGGAGTGGGGAAGAGAATGTGTAAGCGCTTTAGAGACTATTTAAACCAGTAAAAAGGCATGGCATTTCAAAAACAACAACAACCCTGCTCTTCCTTTAAAAACCTCTGTGCAAAATACATCATTTTGCCGCCCTCTATTTTATCCTTGGAACAGCCCTGTGCAGTACTTTAGGCTGAAGGAGTGTGTGACTGGCCCAGAGTACGCTAATCACTACACCACACTGGCTATCACTAATATGATGTGTCTGGGATCACAGTATTGGGTCAGGCCTGCAGTGAAATTCAACCTGATGACTATCTGCTATCTTCGTTCAACATTTCATGCCTTTCTCAATGCACTCATTGCTCCCAGCCCATGTATTTTCCTCATTGTGAAAGTATAGGAGGGGTGGTATGAGGCTGGCTTGAGTTACTTGATCGGGCTTGGCTGCTGAGCATCTGGTGTAGAAGGGGGGTGTTGCGTTCTGTGGCCATGGTAAAGGGTGCTGATAACATCTGAACCCAGTTTTAAAAGTGCTTGCAGTGCTTATCATGGGCCAAGTGCAGTTTGGTTTGGCTAAAAGGATCCAGTGGAACATTCCTGAAGATCTCACTGAGAACAAATGCTGGGATCCTTTCAGAATGTTAGGAGATTGCCTTGAAAACCTTGTTTAGACAACTATAGTTTGTATATTGATTATTAAGCAAGGGAGCATGTCCTTTGACAACCAGCCATGTCCAGATGAAACCGTAAAGCAGTTACCTTGAAAGTCAGACACATAGCAGAGTAAAAAATGGAGAACCTGCTTTGGATTTCACAGATGGGTGTCTAAAACTGTAAGCAGAGCAGCCCCCATTTCTATATTGGTCATTTGTATATTGCTGTAGGATTAAGCCAAAAAGAAAACTTCACAAAGTACCTGGAATTGTTTGTCTAGCTTGCTGCATACCTGTTTGTTTGGCTGTGACTTTCACCTTTTTCTCCTGAACAAAAAGCTATAGATGAGTTCCAGAGAACTCAAGATGCTTGCACGTTGTTTTGTGACCCTTTGGTCAATCTTTGTAACAGTTAATGTGTTTCTTCTGTGTTTCGCCTTCATCATGTCTGTTGTGCACAGTGGGCTCAGATGTATTGGGTATTGTCAGACAAGCACACAGGAACAGTATGACTTCATAGTTAAAAAGAGGACTGTGGAGTGATGCAGGACTGTTACAGAACCAATATAGAAGTACAAGCAGTTATTATTCTTCAGGAAGAAATCTCCTCCAAGGTAGAAGGTCGGTGGTACAAAACTGAAGGTTAACTGTATTTTATTGTCTAGTTATACATACAACCCCAAGTCCCAAGATGGAAGTGTTTCCACGTTACCCCACCACCACTGTTGTCCAAGTCAGTGAAATGAAATGTGTCAATAAGGCAAACCTTAGGAGCTTCAGGCTTCAGATGCAGTTATCTAAAAGTGATTGCATGGTACTGGATGGCACTACCATTCACATGCTTTCAGTGAGGAGTTCTTGAACATTGTACATCAGTTCCATTTTCCAGTGGTGTGTCTTGCAATACCTAGGGCAGATAGATAGGTTGGGTAGAGTATGGGTAGCCCAGGTCGCAGCCTAACAGCGTCAATTGCAAAAAAAGCAAAGTTTGAAGTGGAGAGATGCCCCGTTATGGATGCCAAGTTATTGGCACAGCTACTGCTTGTCAACAAAAGCTGTTAAGTTCCTCTTGCTGGTGGACTATGTTACTTCAATTACTAAGGCAGATATAAAATACCCTTGGGTTCCAAGTTCTAAGTTCACCTGGCAGAGAAAACAAAAGCTGCATTGAGACCTATTGACATAAGGAAGCTGATATGCCTGATATTATGTGTGTGATGCCGCACACAGATGGCACCAAAAGATTAGGGTCAAGTCAGCAAACACGTATGTGATTGTCATTTTGTCCAACTTCAACACAAATTAATGTTGTGGATATTTTTTCAGTGTTGACAAACTTCACTGGTACATTGCTGCACGCAACTGCAGCCACGGATTTCAAAACAGCCAATGCATTGCCCATTGTTCACATTTTATGTATTCACTTTGTATGACGAGACTGTTTCTTCGAGGACAGGTGATAAAATCAGCTTGGGATATATTTTCCCCACCTCCCCTGATTTCACAGCTGCATTTCATAATGCTAAAGTTTATGGGTACTGTTTGCAAGGTTTGTAATACTTCTGAATGATAGAATTAGATGATTGTTCAAAGGAAGCATCTGTTCTCGCTCTGTGGTAAGGAGCATATTTTGTAGCTAGTGTGTTTCCCACTGGCTGCTTAAGGAGGTAGGCCTCAAACTTCCTCTTCCTGTCTCCCAAGTGGGAACTTGTGCCTCAATTTTATCCCTTCTTTGCTCAGGGAGAGCTGATGAGATAGCTGTCTGCAGCAGCCATTCTACCTTTTTTCACCACTGTCCCTCTGCACCTTGCCTAACAATTCTAGCTCTCTGCTATAATAGCTAGAGCCTCCTCTGCTTTTTTCTATCTTGTGCCTGACCTCCTTCTACTCTTTCTGTGCCTTCTCTCTCCCTCTTCCTCCACACTTGCTAATGGAAGACCAAATGGAGACTGTTAATAGCTCTCCGAGGAGGACGCAGACCTGTGTCTGCTGTTCTCATCACAGCAGGGAACCCTCACAGCTCAAAGCAGCTCCAAATGTCTTGGAGGAGAGGAGGACAAGACTTTAAAGCTTCAGGTGCCAAAACAAGAGCTGCTGAATGTACCTCAGGAAAAAGGCATGGAAGGTTCTCCAAAATGGCCCCTAATGGCTTCCAGTTCAGCCCAGAGTGGCAACAAGTATAGGTCCTTGTGCCCTGCAAAGGGATTTCTTGAACCCAGTGTCAGGGATGGAAGTCTCCTGGGGTAATGAAACTTTACCCCCACCATCTGAAGTTGAGGGAAGGCAGCCATATTGTTCCAGTGAAATCACAGAGGTAGTTAGGAGGGCTCTAACGGAAGAGCTGCAACACCTAAAGATGCAACACTTCCGTTAGAGCCCTCCTAACTACCTCCCTGGCCTCCTATTGCTCCCCTTCAAGGTCTCCCAACCACACTTCCATCAACTGCTGCACATTTGAGTAGAATCAGGCCGCCCACTATGAGGAAAACACTAGGCAGGCTAACCAAGGCAGCCAGGAAAGCCTTCTTTTCAGGTGTCTACCTCAGTCACTTTCTGGGAAACATGTCACCTCTTCCATCTCAGATAATGAAAAGGAGGAAAGGAAAATATCCTCTAAGGAGGAACCACCACAGCAGAACAGCCAGCTAGACTGTGTAATGGGGAAGATTATCAATCACATGGCCCTGGATGTCTCTGATGATCCTAAACCACTTGAGGAACCCAAAGAAGGCAGACCCAGACCAATGGAAACCAAGGAAAGAACAAAAGGGTGTGAGATATGGAAGATCTTTTCTCACCCGTGCTAGAAAATGGCCTGAATCTGAAATGTGAAAATCTGAAATGTGCAATCCTGGTTTCTAATTGCTTTGATCCTTTGGCTAAGATAGAGTCTGAAGACTTAATTGAATGTCAGAGGGCTTTCTCATCCAAGGATGACACTCCAGCGAAAGCGGAGGGGGCAGTGTCCCAGTAGGTGAAATAGGAAACAGTTTTATTGTGACAGCCCTTAAAAGAATACACCCATCGAGCTGCAAAAACGGTTAATAATATATTTGAGAGCATAAACTTGGTTTTGTCAAAGGTTGTCCAAATATCTCAGTGTTCAATCAAGTTCTGTCCCACAAACCCTGCCTCTGATATAAGTGCTGGTGACAGAAGAACAGCGAACAGCTCAAAGTTATCCTCTGGGGGCAAGGAGGCAGATTACAGGGAGAGGAGGAAACAGGATCCTAAACGAAAGATGGCTTTTTCAGCTCAAATTGCAGCATTGCACAGTCTGTCTCACAATATGCATCAGCATGGGCCTTTGAACACTAGATTTAAAGTAAAATGCCACCTATGCACACTTTTGGACATGCAGTCATCCCAAATTAGTCTGGAGAGTGTCCAGTCTCTGTGTAGTCTGAATTGAACTCAGAGAATACTGCTCTCTTTCCTTCACAGCTGTTTGATAACGAAGTGGTGTCCTCCTTGATTCCCAAACAATGTAATGTAAAGAGGGCAAGAGCTCGCCTGGGAGACAGGAAGTAGACTTTTAGTCCTCCTTCCTTTTAGCAGCTGTTGGAAAACATACTGGCTACAACTTGCCCTCCTCAGAGCAGAAGGAACCCTCAGAGTACATTTCTAAGGTTGCATTCTGAAAAGTTCACACATTCTTAGGTTCCACCAGCACAAGTGACTCTGAAACAACTGGAATGTATGTGATCTATCAAGGAGGACAATGGCCAGGAAGAGAAACTTCCAAGAAATCATTACCAGTCTTGCAAGCTACAGCTAGAGGAAAGCATTTGGCTTCCATTGCTGCCAGAGACAACTCCTGACCTAGTTTAGAAAAAGTGCTATGAACTGATGCTCTGCCACGATGAGAAATATAGAGAGGCTTGAGTAAACATCAGTGAAACCTGTATCTATTGTACTGCCTTTAGACATTGTGAAGGAACTGTTTCTGGTCATAACTGTTTCTGGTTTGACAGTAACTCTGTGGCATACTTTACAGTGTTGACATGTGTCATGAACAAAACTAAAGACTTCCAGATTACGTATATTTCTAAAATATACGTAATATATCCTTGATCTGAGATTGCAAATGCATTAGCAGACAAGATGCTCAGGAGCAGCAGCAGTAGCAGCAGAAGGCCATTGCTTTCACATCCTGAGCTCCCAAAGGCATCTGGTGGGCCTCAACAAGTAGCAGAGTGCTGGACTAGATGGACTCTGGTCTGATCCAGTAGGCTCGCTCTTATGTTCTTAAAATGGGTACATTACAATATGTGATAAGTTACACACAAAACCAGAATATTTCCTGCTTATTTGGAGGAAGGTAAAGATTTTGTTACTGTAAGATCAGTAACGAATATAAGATTTAAAAAAAATATATTCTCTTAGACTGCACAATTTGGTTAAAAATCTTAGTTTAATTGCGCTGATATTGATAGTCTGATACAGACACAATATGGTTGTGAGCTACAGCATTAAATGACCTATGTTTTCCATGTTTAGATTTATACTCCACTTATCTCAATCAGAAGCAGTCTCAAGGTGGCTTACAAACTCCTTCCCTTCCTCTTCTCACAGCACACACCTTATGAGATAAGTGAGTCTGAGAGAACTGGGAGTGACTCAAGGTCACCCAGCAGGCCTTATGTGGAGAAGTGGGGTTCTCCAGGTCAGTCGTCCTCTCCTAACCAGTGCACCACGCTAGCCTCTTTCTTTATGTCTGTTCTGCAAGCACAGTTCCAATTTCCTCCTGCTCCTTTGTCTCCTTGTTGTAGCATCCCTGCCTTGTAGTCATTCCTCTGCGTAGGACTTGTGACCCACCTCTCTACGAAGATGGATTTGTCTGGAAGTCCAAGGGGGCTGCCACAATGGATCAGAGCTTGGGAGGAAGCTGTATTCCTTCCAAGCTGCTTGGGCTTCGTGGTATATTTGACCCATTAGTTGAACTGAATGTCACTAGTCCTTCCAGCTAGGCTGAGAATTATTAAACTTAAAAGTTAGGGTGTGGGTACCACCATTTTTGTCATTGCCATGCTTTCTCTTCTACCTTTGCAAGCTACTTCATAGTAATAACTTTAGCTAAGGGAAATGGTGGATTAATTAATGTTTAGAGTTGAATGAGTGTGTATGCATGCTTTATTCTAGATCAGGCAGGTATTGACAACTGGAATATAGAGGAGCTTGTTTAAATATGACCTGTTTGAGAGGACGGTGATTGAAATATTGTTCCACTATCTTCAGATGGTTGTGTACTTTTAATGAGTAGAAAATGTAGCGCAGCAGGCAGTGGGTTGGATGGATCCCAAATACTTCTGCTGACAAAAGGCACTTACAGTAGTTAAGCAGAATTCCATTGCGACCCACCGATCTCCCCCGAAAGCTGCTCCCAGGAGTTGGGAAATTTAATGATTTTCAGGGTAGGGGAGATTGGCACTACCAGCATGGTACAGTGGTTAAGAGTGAAGGACTGTAATCTGAAGAACCAGGTTCATTTCCCCATTCCTATACATGAAGCCTGCTGGGTGACCTTGGGCCAGTCACAATTCTCTCAGAACTCTCCCAACCCCACCTACCTCACAAGGTGCCTGTTATGGGGAGGGGAAGGGATGGTGATTGTAAGCCACTTTGAGATGCCTTTCAGCAGAGAAAAGTAAGGTATAAAAACAAGCTCTTCTTCAAAAATTACTCCTCTTTCCAATAATGGAAATTATCAGAATCCAACCCAATGGCTTGTAAAAATATAAAACCTCTGCCCTGATTTTATTCAGCAAAGAGGATTTGTGGCTAAGTCAGTATCTTGCTTGGTGACTGGGCCAGGCTTTCTGCTTTGCATTGAAACATATTAGCATCTTGTTGGCAGTAGCTACTGAGTCTGCCTGTCTTCTCATTTTACTAGAAGTGAAAGCCAAGTAGGCTTACAAGGACTTGCTGTCCAGGGTTTTGTAAATAGCTTGCAAACCACTTCAGTTGTGTGGACCCTTACTATTTGATGTGCAGGTTCTGGTGAAGTATGTATATATGGATGACTTCTTTGTAAGTGGGGAAGACCAACAGGTGAGTCATCCTTAAAGTTATGTGGTTTGGAAATCAGGGGTTTTCTTCCTCCTCAACTGTCTCAAAGGATAGGATTCCTTCTGTTGCAAATGTTCTGGTATTTCACTGTATTTATGTTAGCCTTTCCTTCCCTTCCCTTTAGATTGTGAATCGGCACGGCCCCGAGGCAGACAGGCATTTACTACGCTGTCTATTCTCGCATGTGGATTTCAGTGGCGATGGTAAAAGCAGCGGCAAAGATTTTCATCAGGTAAATTCTGCTCTTGAAGATTAGCTGGCTGTTTTAACACTTTCTTTTTTGTTCTTCTAGTAGGGTAATGTAAAAGAGTGCACAAGGTGCAAAATAGTGCATTTCCTGATAACAGCATCATGATTAAAGGGGAGGGGGAGTCATGGAAGTTTCTGCACACCTGTCTTTTGAGACTTTTATAAGCAGCTACACAGGACCTACTGTCATCAGAAGCTGGTACTTGGAAATGCACATTCTTCAGGATCTCCATGGATGTTTAGAAATTCATGTAATGAAATCATTTTTAAACAGCCAGTAGAAAGCCTTCATGTATTAAAACAGCCAACGGACCTACAACATCATGCTTTCAATAACTGTTTTTAATAATAAGAATAGAGTTCTTTGCCTCCAAGCAATTTATCACCCAAAGGTGGTCTTAGAAAGGAATATCTATGGAAATTGGCTTATGTGTTGCGGGTTGTAAGTCACTTTGGAGGGAATTTCAAAGAGGTGGAGATGCCTTCAAATAAAGAGATGGCTTGGAGATGGTCTGCATCTTCATTGTTCTTGGTCTGCCTCCACGAACAAGGGAATGACACGCAAGGCCTCCTTTGCCTGCGAGAGCCCATGAGGGGATAAATGCTGTGTGTTGGTTTAACTCACTTGGAGCACAAATGCTGCCTATAAAGGAGTCGGATTGCTCTTTGTATTGTTCGTGACTCTAAGTGCAGTACAGAAGAACAATATGTATTTCTAAATAAGAGAATGACTTGCAGCAACTGTTTAATGTTTTCTGGAATAGGAAGGGCGAGAATCAATCTTGAACTGTAGTACTTTATATGCTACAACTTGTGCTACAAACGTGTGCTAGGACTGTGTATTAAGATTTAATACACGTTAAGATTTAAATAGCTGAGAAACGGGATCCTGCTCTTCTGAAGGCTGCAGTCTGTGGTTTGCCTTTATTTTGGGGGGAGTAGAAGAGATTTATCATCTAACTTAACTTTTAGTCTATTGTTTGAATACTGTAAACATAGCACTGTTTATTCTGGCCATGTTGGCATTGACTAGAACTCGTGCACCCTGTTCAGCTTTCTACAAGTCAGACCTGTTTGGTCAGTAAGCATGTCTGTAGTGTGTTGGGGAAACTATTGTGAGATGCTGAGATGGATTGGACTTACTTTGGACCTGGCATTCAGGTTATCTGCAAACGTGCGCTGAACGAAGTGTTTTGCTGTTGTATGCTTACAATTATCCTTGCTACAGTAGTCTTTTTCATTTCTCAGACTCAGTTTCTGATCCAGGAGTGCGCGTCACTGATTACGAAGCCAAACTTTATTTCGACGCTGTCCTATGCTATTGAAAACCCTTTGCACTATCAGAAGGTTTGTATGCCCTTCATATGGGACCGCCAGCACGCGAGAGCATAAAAGAAAAACCCTGTAATTTGATAGTAGCTGCGCTGAACGAACTGGCCAAAATGTAAAGGGTACATCTAGCAGGCTTTTGGAAGCTGCTAAAGTTCATGGGTATCTGTTTAGTTCAGTTTGTAGTCTCACTGGAAAAGGTCAAAGTGTTAAGAGACTGCATTAAGACTGCATTAAGGGAAGTCTCTAAATTTTACGCTCCATGCACAGCGGCAGTCACTTCTAACAGAATACATCCTTAAATTCATCCCTAAATTTGACCACTGTATTCCTGGCCCTGAGAAAGTAGCTGAGCCATTCAGGACTATCCACTGAGAAGCCACCTCTGCACTCCCACCCTGTGCATGGAGCGTAAAATTTAGAGACTTCCCTTAACTGATCTCAAAGATGGTCATATGGGAGAGTTCCTAGAAAGCGGGCTTCTAAGGTACATTGAGTCCAAGCCACTTACAACTTCACATGTCGTTTATACCTAGCACATAAATTGAGCCTAGAGAGCCACTGAGAGTTGAGTATTGATGCTTCAGTATCTGGTGTAATAAAGGTCTGGTGGACTAGCCTTTCGGGAAGTAGTTAACTGTATTCAGTATCAGCTGTAAAGTTTTCTTCTCTCTTCTGGTTACTAGTTCAATAGTATCATTCATGGTCCATCAGGATACTTGTTTCCAGCCCCATCTAGTGTAGTGGGAAAACTGTGAGATTGAGGGACTTGGTTTGCCTGGAACAGTGGGGGGTACAGCTGCATTTCACTTGGATGTTGGTAGCTCTGGGCTCCAAACTGCCAAACAATCTTGCCAAGCAGTCGTATATTACATACTATAATTTCCTTGTTAAATTTTCTGTTGTACACCTCCGGGGATAGGGCAGTATACAAAACTAATAAATAAATAAATAAATATTGCAGGTTGAAGAAGCTTCCTTTTTTCAGTGCCTGGTCAACTTCAGTACCAGCCCAGACAGACAATTTTTGCCTCCAGCGGCTGGTATACCAAAAGCCATCTAAGTTCAAGAGCAGCAGAATAAAAGTATTGTAGATCAGTTTTTGTAGCCCATCCTTTCCTTCATCATAAGATGCAGACTTTGTGTGAGTTGTTCTGTATAGGTAATTGCTGTAGAGCTATTTTTCTTTCTAGGGTAATCAGTTTCTTTGTTACCCGATGCATTGTGTTGTAGCTCTGAATTTCACCAGCTCATTTCCCCCCCCTTTTTTTTTTTTTCCTTTTCAGAGTCTTAAGCCATCACCTCATCTGTTCACTCAGCTGAGCAAAGTCATCAAATTAAGCAAGGTTCAAGAGGTGGGTTAATTAGTTTCCTTTCAACATGCTAAGTACCTGTCCAAGGACTGGCAACTTTGCAGTCCTGTGGTTGGAATCTGATCAGGCAGTGGAGTTGAGAGTGTTCTCGCCAGTTGAATTAAGGTGTGATGTCAGTGGGTGTGAATTCCTCTTGGTTTTCATTCCCACTTCACTTCTCACTTTTAACACATTGCTAACCTCATGTCTAGCCTCTGGTGTAAACCTGGGTAGAGAGTTGCCCCCTTGTATCTTACTTCTGCTTGGCATCTATGCTAGGATCATCACCCTCTAAATCAGCAGTCCCCCAACCTTTTTCAGTCAGTGGCCACCTTGGGAATTTTAAGTGGCTTCTACAGGAGGGGGAGCCAAACCCTGAAAAGCTGCTACAGGAGGCGGAGCCAAACACAAAACTCCCTCCCTGCCTTGCAGAAGAATGGAATGTCAACCCTGCGTCTTTCCCAGTCCTCTTGATTATCCAGTGGCTGTGGGTACAATTGCAACTGTGGAAAACCCTTTCTTTGAATGAGGACAACCGGTATTAAGCCCTGCCTAACAGTGACAACTTCCTGAAAAGTTTTGCAGGCACCGGGGGAAGTACTGATGGGCACCATGGTGCTTATCAGCACCACATTGGAAAACCCTTCTCCAAATCATGGTGTTTTCAATTAGCAGTCTCAGTTCCTGCTTAATACTAGAGGAGGACTGGGCCAGCGGTCAAGGTAGTGGCCCCATGATGTCTTGTGGAGGAGCTTCCCGCTTGTTGATTTACCTGCTGGCCTCTGCATTATGAATGTACAACCGTGCAGTTAATTGTTTTTCCTAATTTTGCTTAGGTTATTTTTGGCCTTGCACTGCTGAACTCTTTCAACCCAGATCTGCGAGGTTTTGGTAAGAAAAAGTGATGCAGTTCTGTGAATGCATGTGTCAAGTGATAGCAGGCCCTAGTGGCTGGAGCTCCCTTCTGCGTTATTGCTTATATGGGAATTAGAATGTTCATCATAAACCTAAAATTAGAGGGCTGGAAGGGGAGAGAATAAATCCCCAAACCCGGGAAACCTGTCCTAGTCTCCGTGGCCCAGAAAATGATCACATTTTGTAATACTGATCTAATGATTAAATGGCATAATTCTGCTACGGTAGCTAAACAATCTTTTCCTCGGTATGCCTGAACCCTGTATATACTGCTCAGAGCTCCTTGCTCAGAGTGGAGTTCAAATCTTAACTGGAATGCACAGTGTTCTCTAGCTGACTCTCTGGAATCTATTAGAAACCAGGAAATACGGATCTCTCACTGTTAGCATTTTGGCTAGCGTTGTTCCAGAATCTTTCTCATTTAAATGAGGGGACTGTCGGCAGATGTGTTGGTTCCAAGAATTATTGAATGTTGTGTCCCCACCTGTGGGCACCAGGTTGAAAGCAAGATGAGAGGTAAATTATGGCAGAAGTCAGGATGTGGATGGATCAGGGTGAACGTGCAAACAAGATTCAGGCAGAGTCAGCATGGAGCATGCAAAACAAATAGTTTCTAGGTACGCTCAAAGAGCTCCCAGCCAGCCTGTTGGAGGTCTCTTCTGACTTCTTTCTGGAGGTCTTTGTTGGAGATCAGAGCTAAGTGGAGAAGTTCAAGTGCTCTCAGTTCAGCTTATATTTTAGGGCAGGGTAGAACTGCTGAGTCTCTTGGCAGGCTCTTCCTGGCATGTAGCCCTTGAGGTTGTGCCAGACTACTTATGTGCTGATCAGAGCAGTGGGCATGTGTGATGTAGATGAGCCGTAACCTTTATTTTTATTTTAAAAAGCAATTCAGTTAACTACTGCTTTCTTTTCTTTTTTTTCAAAATAAAGCTGCCCAGTTTATTAAACAGAAGCTTCCGGATCTTCTGCGTTCATACATTGACGCAGACGTTGGTGGAAATCAAGAAGGTGGCTTCCAAGACATCGCCATAGAGATTTTGCACCTCCTCCTTTCCCATCTTCTTTTTGGGCAGAAGGGAGCCTTTGGGGTTGGACAAGAACAGATTGACGCTTTCCTCAAAACCTTACGTAGAGGTGAGTCGTATATTTGTGGTGCTGTTCTAAAACCAATCTTCAAAAAGTTGCGATTATTGTATGAAAGCTTACTGATAGGAGGGCGGAAGGTAAAAAAGTGACAGGTTGTGGCTTTACAAAGAAAACTGCTGAAGAAATGGCCTATTTCTGACAGGTGTACAGTTTCATGTTTTCACAGGGGTTACTGCAGGAACTCTGTTCTTTAGATGGGGGTTTGATCCGGTGATGTGCAAGCCAAAACCTAGCAGGGCTTTGGTTTTGTATAAGATCTTGTGCAAGCGGAATTGCGCTTTCATTTTCCTTCCTGCATATTAGAGTGCCCAGAAATATTGGTTGCAGAAGGTTTTCTGCAATCAGAAATGCAAGCAGGGATACAAAAGTTTGACTTGGCACAGGTACCTAACATGGTCTATTTCTTGAGTTTCCATAAGAGCTCTAGTGCAAGTGGCAATCTTGCACTGGATCCAATATACTCAGTCTTATAAAAGTGACAAAACTGGTCTGAATCCATGGGAATTGTATTTACATCTAAAATATCACTAAAATGGTTTGGAGGTTGTAATAGAAACCTTTCCATTTTTGAAGCCAAGTTACTGCACTTGTGTAAGTGTTGAGGAAAGGAATGGATCTCTAGTGCTGTATCTAGGTTTCCTGTTTGGGCAAGCAGAGGTAATGGCCAAGAATTTTGGAGTGCCTTTCATCAGCTTTGGCCTTCTTGAGCAGAAAAGATCTGGCCGCTGGGGTGCATGCCCTAGTTTCCTGCAATGCACTGTGTGTGGAAGCGCCCTTGAAGAGTGTTTGGAAACTAACAGTTACTACGAAATGCTGCAGTCAGAACATCTACTGGAGTGGGTTATAGGGAACATATCATTCCTGTTCTGTTCCATCGATTCTTTCCCCAACTTGTTTCCAAAGTGAATTCAGGGTGCTGGTGCTGACCTTTAAAACCCTTATCTGGCGGGACCAGCATATCTTAAAGACCACATACTCCCATGTAAACCTAACCTACCCTACCATCTGAGGCTAGAGTGGTGGCAACCCAAGAAAGAGCCTTTTTGATTGTGGCACAAATCTTTTTCCCCCGGGGGATCTGTCTGTGGCCCTCAAGCATTGTCTTCCACCAGCGGGTGATGACTTTTCTGTTTGATTTGCTCTCCCTAGCCGTTTTTGGTTTTGTGATTTTAAGTGCTTAATTGTTGATTTAAATTGTTACGTGTGTGTAAATATTAAATCAGTAAATATTAACGCTTGCCATTTGGTTTTGATCATTGCCTTTGGGGACCCTAATGGGTAGAAAGGTGTCATAAAATGTTTTAATAAAGAAATGTGTGTGGGGAGGTACATTGAGGAGTGCAGTTTACAGCCCCTGTGTTGGGTAGGATAGACTGAGAAATAGTGAGACTTATTGGGAAATAGTGACGCTGTTATAAATATTAGTAGTGATGATGATGTTTGAGGTTCCTCACCTTGTGAGAATTTGCTTTTGAACTTTCCATGCTTACAGCAAACTTTCCAGCTGCTTCATTGGCCTTGCTAGTGGGTGAGCTGTGATGCATAGTTCTGGAGAGTGACATGTCTCTTCTTGGCATGTGGCTGAATCTGGCACGAAGATTAAATTCCTTTTTGGAGAGGGGGTCACTAGTTTGGCAAACTTCAAGGAGCTGACCTGCTAGCCTCTCACTTCAGACTAAACATGTCCAACATTTGCTGTGCTGAGTAACTTTCACACAACATACTGCAAGATAATGACTGGCTGAGTTTAGTTAAAATGAGTTGAAACTGGTTCCGGTAGAGCATCTTAACAACCAGCATCCTCAGGGGAATATAATGCCTACTGAACCAAATCTTAGATAAAATATAAGTCATTTCTCAGAGTTGTCCCTATAGGTTAGAGCTTTTTACTTCCATATTTCTGAATCCGTTGACTTCTTATCAATAAATAGTCACTGGGTGTTGTGGGGTTTCCAGGCTGCATGGCCTGGAAGATGCCAGCCACAGATGCAGGCGAAACATCAGGTGAAAATGCTACTGGAACACAGCCATGCAGCCTGGAAACCCACAACACCTCAGTGATTCCAGTCGTGAAAGCCTTCGACAGTACAATAAACAGTCACTTTGCTAGCTGTCATGATTGTATTGCCTTGTAGCATGGTTGCAGACAAGAAAAAGCTAGAGTGGTGATGATAGTGTGTATATGGAGCGTGGTGGTGGTGGTGGTGGTGGTGGTGGTGGTGGTGGTGGTGGTCTGCGTTTGAAGTATGCTTGATCACTGTGAAATGCTAAAGTACTCTGGGCTGTTAGATTTTCCCCAGGAACGTTGCCCTGTGGTGCTTGCACCACTCCTCTACCCTGAAAAACGGGACATTCTAATGGACAGGATCCTGCCTGACTCTGGAGGGATTGCAAAAACAATGATGGAGAGTTCTCTTGCAGACTTCATGCAGGAAGTTGGCTACGGTTTTTGTACAAGGTATGTAGGTCATTTCGTCGAGAACCCGGCTTCATGCTTAAAAAAGCACCAGACAGCTTTGCTCTATGTTTTATTTGTTTTTATTTCATTAAATTTATACCCCGCCCATTCTCGACCAAAGCCAGACTCAGGGCAGCTTAAAATGAGACTAAGACCGTATCTGTACATAGAACATAATAGTAAATGTAACATTTAAAATCTAAAATTTCAGATGGTGAAACAAACTTAGCCTATAAACCATTCACCCTCCTCCGCTTTCCATGGTTGCTATAATATTTGGTGGTGGTGGTGGGAATATGTTGAAGGGCAGAGCTGCCAGAAGTTTTGTGGCAGCATCTTCCATCTGCAAAGCTGAAAAAGTTATCAGTCACGTAACGTCCGTGTGAAGCAGCATGGTTTAATGCAGCTGAGTGGGCAGCCTTTAATGACAAACACCGGATGATACGCATGTTGGTATTATTACAAAAAATTGGCTCATGTCATGTCGAACAGTTTCACACCAATGTCCCTTGTGTTTTTAGTGTGGAAGAATGTCGCAACATCATCACTCAGTTTGGTGTCGGGGAGGTCACAGCTGCCCAGGTGGCCAGGGTTTTGGGAATGATGGCTCGAACGCACTCAGGATTGGCAGACGGTATTCCATTACAGGTGAGTCTATGTATGTATGTATGTGGTCTATGGTGCTGGGTGAGGCACCTGGAAATTTAGCTGAGGAAAGCTTTTTGAATACTGAGGAGATTTTACAGTTTTAACTTACTCTCTTTGTTGCCATGATCTGATGTTACTGGAGATAATCTGAATGCGTGCCTCCATGTTTAATTTGCAGTCCATCTCAGCACCCGGCAGTGGAATTTGGAGTGACGGAAGAGATAAAAACGATGGAACACAAACTCATACGTGGAATGTAGAGGTTTTGATTGACGTGCTTAAGGAGCTGGTATGTTGATCTTAATGTGACCCTTTGGGGGGAAAAAAGCCGTCATGTCAGAAGTTAAAGGCTGCTTCAGAATTGGTAGATTTGCTACAGAGATGTTACTGATACTGCCTCTGTTCTTATCCTGTCATTCTTTTGAGAAATTCAGAGGCAAGCATGATTGTGTGACTTCCTCTCCTTGCTATTTTATCCTCTCTACAATCATGCGGGGCAGGTTAGACTGTGAAAGAGAATAGCTGCCCCGAGGTCAGTTTCGGAAATTCATTGAAGTTCATGAAAGAGGGACATTTGAATCTAGGTCACCTGTACAGTTAAGCTAAAAGTCCACCAACTATAACTCCTTCCTTTGATCATTTTAGAACTAGAAAGCAAAAAATACAGCCATCTTAAATGGCTTGGTTGTGTTCGTCACTCTTCATCAGTGGAGAAGATGAAGGCTGCTCCTCCCACTCTCTGCGGGTAGAGCAATGCAAAATGGTTTGAGCCTTCTCCTTCAATGATAAAAGGCCTTCTCCTGAATGTGTCGATTCTTGGAGAAACCACTGGGAACGGATCAGAGCGGTATTATATGTTATGATCTTTGCAGAACCCGAGTTTGAACTTCAAGGAAGTAACCTATGAACTAGATCATCCTGGTTTTCAAGTTCGTGATAGTAAAGGCTTGCAGATTGTGGTGTATGGTGTCCAAAGAGGGCTAGGACTTGAAGTCTTCCCAGTTGACCTCATCTACAGACCTTGGAAACATGCAGAAGGCCAGGTAAGCTTGCAGTGAGAAGACATGCAGGTTCTACTTTTCTTTTTCTTTTTTTGCTTTGGTGTCTTAACATAATGCATTAATATTTAATTTATTGGCCTTCAGCCTCTAGCTTTTGCTGGGTCTTAAACTTTGGGTTTTATCTTCTCAGTTCTCAGTACATGCAAACTTTTTTCAAAGACTCTTTGCTCACTGTCGTCATTTAAGAATGCCAGCTGAAGAGCCCGGCTAGCCATGTTAAACCTGTCACAGCAAGAGTGAATCTAAGAGCTTTTATCTGAAGGGGAGGGAGGGGACTAATCCGATAGTAATGGGAAACAGGAAGTTACTTGGTTCGGGGGAGGCCCACGTAACATGGTTAAAGGTTTCGAAATGACTCTTCCAATGATGTCATTCTGTTGCAGCTCTCATTTATCCAACATTCCCTCATTAACCCGGAGATCTTCTGTTTTGCTGACTACCCCTGTCATACCGTTGCCACAGATATCTTGAAAGCACCACCTGAGGATGACAATCGAGAAATTGCAACATGGTAACCAGTACCATTTTTTAATCCCTTGGATCAAAAACTGTCTCTGACTGCAGAATGCTATAGAAGCAAAGTATTATTCAGAAGCAAAGTATTATTCACCTTTGTTAAGAAGAGTCACTTAGTGCTTTGCCTGTGTAAAAAAAATGTGCCTGAGTGGTACGGATGGCCAGCTGGTTCAACACCAGTAACATCATCTCCCATGTATGGTAGAACAAGCAGTGCTGACTTTTCCGATTGCACTTTTCTGAATTGTGGGGTAGTGAGTAGATGGGGCGGATGGTCTTGCTGCTTGAAGAAGCAACAGATTGGCCTTTGCCTCAACTCCTCCTGCCTCTATAATTTTCTCTGTAAGAATTCCCAAAATGATTTCTCTTTACCCATCTAAAGGAGCAGCAGTGGCGTAGTGGTTAAAAGCAGGTGTACGAAATCTAGAGAAACCGGGTTTGATTCCCTCCTCTGCCACCTGAGCTGTGGAGGCTTATCTGGTGAACTAGATTATCTTGTGCACTCCAACACACACCAGCTGGGTGACCTTGGGCTAGTCACAGTTCTTCTGAGCTCTCTCAGCCCCACCTACCTCACAGGGTGTTTGTTCTGAGGGGGAAAGAGAAAGGAGTTTGTAAGCCCCTTTGAGTCTCCTATAGGAGAGAAAGGGGGGGGGATATAAACCCAACTCTCCTTCTTCTAAAGAAGTGGTCTCTGACTCACCAAAACTTACATTGAAATAAATGTTGTTAGTCTCCAGGTACTACTGGAGTTCAGCCGGATTAGATGGCCATCTTAAATGGCCCACGGAAAGCTTTTTTGTCCTTTCCACCTCAGCTCTTGTGCTTGTAAATATTAATATTACGTGAACTCGTCTGGTGCCTGTTCCTGAAACGTAATTATTTTTAACACCATTCCATAGGTTTTTCAGTAATGGTAAGAATATGTAATCCCATTGAATTGTTCATTCTTGCTGATTATGGGCGTGTACACACACAGGTTATGGTAGTGTGTGGTCCAGGTCGAAGTAACTCCCGTGACCCTTCAAGCCACTCTTTGGAAATCCCAGCCATCCTCTGACCAGGCCTATTGGCATTCTAATGAAGAACGTGCTTGTGTGCCTTTTAAATATAT
Organism: Sphaerodactylus townsendi; assembly: GCF_021028975.2. Classification (NCBI taxonomy): domain Eukaryota; kingdom Metazoa; phylum Chordata; class Lepidosauria; order Squamata; family Sphaerodactylidae; genus Sphaerodactylus; species Sphaerodactylus townsendi. The sequence continues at coordinate 28,127,098 of NC_059438.1, forward strand.
GCATGCATCGCTTGTGTATCTCGCTAGATAGCTGCGTTACCCAGCTCCAGAGCAGGCCTGGTGCAGGGGTTTCATCAGCCAGCTAACATGGCTGGGTTTCTTCCTTTTGCTAGGAAGAGCCTGGACTTGATAGAGTCGCTGCTGCGGTTGGCGGAGGTGGGACAGTATGAACAGGTCAAGCAGCTCTTCAGCTTCCCTATTAAGCACTGTCCAGATATGTTGGTATTGGCCTTACTACAGATCAACACTTCCTGGCACACTTTGCGGCATGAACTAATCTCCACCCTAATGCCCATTTTCCTTGGCAACCATCCCAACTCTGCCATCATCTTGCATTATGCATGGCATGGCCAGGTAAGTGCATTTCTATGCAAGGTCTTTCTTTGGCAGCAAAGGCATCCTTCACCCTTCCTTGTAGTGTTTGGCTGCACACTGTGCTTTGCACAAAGGGTTGGATACAGATGCAATTAACGATGAGGGGTTCTGGAAGGGTGCCTTGAGGCTACGATACGCCATAACAAAATTATTGATTGGAATTCATATTGGGGTTAGATATTTCCAAATCCAGACCTTTATTGGCACAAGTTAGGTATTGTAGAAAGCAAAATATAAAAATTACTATAAATATTGGGCTTAAAGGATGAGAGTAAAAATGGTATGAATCATTTTAAAAATTCATAGATCTATGTCTTAAGTAGGATGTATGTTCATCCTTCATTTTGTAGCTGGTGCTAAAAATTTAGCTGTGACTAAAGTTACTTCTGGGTCTTGGTCTGACTTCAAGAACTGGAAATGTTTGACTCCACTTAACTATTCTTTGGCAGCGATTGTGGGGTCTCCTTAGTTCATAAAGGTGAAGGTCCAAAAGATATTTCCCTTGCCATACGTCAAAAGAAAATTCCCCAAGATTCACTGTGTAGAGAAGAAATCACCTGTTCTCTGAAGGGCATCTTTTGACACGTGGATGACACATAGTAAGGGCACGAGTGACATATTTTATTGGTACCTCGTTGCAGGTGCAGTATCTCTGTCATCTTCACTTCATTAGAGTAGGAAGTGTTATCTAAGTGTTACCTGAATTCATGCATGATGTTGCTTTCAGCTATTGTGTAGAGAAGCAATTCTCCTTGCTTGCCTTCCTTCTCCAGAGTTAGTTCATTGACTGTATTGGTGGTGGATTTGTCCACCAAACCAAGAGGACTTGTTTCAGAGAGCCAAGCTGTTAGTAGATGGGTCAGGCTAAAGCTCTTTGGCCTCAATACTACCTGGGATCTGGAGAAGCATGCCTTGCCTCTTGTGGTCTTCACAGTAGTGGTTGGAAGGGCAGGAAAGCAAGAGAAGCTGCTACTTCAGGGTAATAAAAGGCTGGGCCAAGTTGCCTTCTTGGGGTTGGGACAGAAGAATTGGAAGGACAGGAGCAGGAAAAAATAGAGTTGAGAAGTGAAGAGGCTAGAACACTCTTTCTACCACAACCCTTGAAACAAAATTTGATATTCAGTGACACTTAACTTGCCTGCACAATCGAACAAAGTAGCAATGGAATTCTCCTGTGCCATGAAAGATGCTCTTTTAAGAATTAGATCACTTACCTGGATCCTCAGATTCTGATGATGATTCCTTTAGGGCCAGTCTCCTTCAATTCGCCAACTCATCATGCATGCGATGGCAGAATGGTACATGAGGGGGGAGCAGTACGACCAGGCCAAATTATCTCGTATCCTGGATGTGGCCCAAGACTTGAAGGTGAGTCTGATCTTTATCTTTTATTGAAACACAGGCGTGTTGACTCCAGTGTCGGCATTGGTGCAGTGTGCTAGGGTTTTTGTTTTGTCTGGAGTGGGAGAGATGATGTAAGACAGAGGTGTCCAACTCTGGCGCCCCAGATATTCATAGACTACTTTTCCCACCAGCCCCTACTAGCATGGCCAATTTGGCCATGCTGGCAGGGCTGATGGGAATCGTAGTCCATGAACATCTGGGGTGCCAGAGTTGGACACCCCTGATGTAAAGGAAGTAGTGTAAGGTATATTGGACCCTTTAAGGGACCATGTGTCTCATGTCCAGCTTCTTCTGGAATTGTTGTTGCCAAATGAGTTTTAAGCAATATGCCATCACTGGCCACATGTTTGTGTTAACACAACATTGGGTATTGTTGACCTTAGATAACAGAATTTTGTTTTCTGGAATTTTACTGCACTGTATCAGTTTTATAGATACTAAGAAGTTTCAAAGCATCACCATGTTGTTTCTGTTTTTAATGATAATGAACACACAGATACTGTAACTTAATTACCAGACACTTTACTAGGCCAACTTTCAGATTAAAACATTGAAACAAACTAGATCAACTTGTAGTGGAGGGAGCACCGGTTCAGCCCTCCTGTCGCTTGCTTGTTAAAAGCCAGTTTTAGTGTCGTCATGTAATGCTAGTGCCATATTGGACAAGGGTGGAAAGATTCCCAGGCTCCCTGACCCATTTTGCAAACCCTTGCAAGTCCCACTGAAATGAACCGAGGCACAGAGTAGCAGCCGTACACAGTGGATTGCTGCATATTATCTGTCACATTTATAGTACAAATATCCCTCAGATTTCATGTACAGGAAGCATTTGGGTTTCCAGTTCTAGGAGTAGGAGCTTGTGGTATCTTGGGCAACCAAGGAGAGGGATTGGTTGAGTGCCATCTGGGGTAGGCAGTTTTCTAGCCATATTTCTGCATGAAGGAGGGTCAGAGCCTTGGTGGACAAGCTTAGCAGTTCTCACTGGGCTGGATGTGGAGTGTATTTGGCAAGGGGGAGTTGGCCTAGAGTAGTGGTGTCCAACTCTGGCACTTCAGATGTTCATGGACTACAATTCCCATCAGCCCTTATTTGCATGGCCAATGCCATGCCAACATGGACTGATGGGAATTGTAGTCCATTGGACACCTCTGGCCTAGAGTAGTGGCTAGGAGCTGAGGAATGACACATTGCTGCTGATCATCCTCTGTCTCCTTGTTCTGTTTATGGTCTCACCCTTTCCCCTCCCTATCCTTAGTCATTGTGTGGATTGGGGGTGGGGAGCAGCCTGAGCATCCCCTGTGCCCTTGTTCCTGACCGTTCTCAGAGTGTGACATTGTTCTGAACTGGCCAATACAGAGAGGCATGGCGGTGGAAGGGTGGGAGGTCTAAGTAGGGCTTGCCCTTGATCCTTTGACTAGCTTTCTTCTAACTCTCTTTCTTCAGGCATTGTCAATGCTACTAAATGGTACTCCATTTGCCTTTGTTATTGACCTTGCTGCACTTGCCTCTCGACGGGAATACCTCAAACTAGACAAATGGCTCACAGATAAAATTCGAGAGCATGGGGTAAAGCAGCATTTTCTTAATTATTTCTGCCTCTGCCTTTTTTTTGTTTGTTGGTTTTGGGTGGTGATGGTTGTCCTGAAATTTCAGCATGCATTTCTGGGTGTAAATGTTTGAATGTTACTTAGTGCTCTATATGTTGGATCCAACCAGTTTTTCTGATTGGTAGAGACAGAAAGAGTATGATGTCATTGATGACCACCAAAAATGGCTGTGTCAAAAATGATATGATGTCATTGTTGACTAACAGAAAAGCCATACAGTGTGAGGGCTGTAGAAGGAAAGGGAGTTGGGTGAGATTAAGTGAAAAAACCTGACTGGTTCCAGCATATTATCTTTTTAATTTGTTCTTTAAAAATTGGCAGGTATATGCAGCCCACTGAGCCTTGATTTCTTTCTTCCTTTTAGGAACCCTTCATCCAAGCCTGTATGACTTTCTTAAAAAGAAGATGCCCCTCTATATTGGGTGGCCTTGCCCCAGAAAAAGATCAACCAAAAAGTGCTCAGCTTCCTCCAGAGACGTTGGCTACTATGCTGGCTTGCTTGCAAGCTTGTGCAGGGTAAGGAGATCATGCTTTTAATGACAGGATATCTGCCAAGGAGCTAACGGTTAAGAGGTAAATTATAAGCCAGAAGGTTCCTCATTGATTTCTTTGCTGAAACATTTGATCTTATAGTTGGAGAATCAGTACCGTGTTTCCCCAAAATAAGACAGAGCCTTATATCATTTTTTGCTCCAAAAGATGCGTTAGGGCTTATTTTCAGGGGATGTCTTATTTTTTTTCCCATGATTTTGTGCCCCCTACGTTACCAGATCAGCTGTGCTGGGAAATCTGTAACTAGGGCTTATTTTTGCTAGGGCTTATATTCAGGATAGGTCTTATTTTCAGGGAAACGGTACTGACCTGTTCAGTTTGATGGGTGTCAGCCCCCCACATCCCTTACAGATCGATCTTTCCCATTACATATCCTTGACTGGAGGTTGAACCTGGACCTTCTGTGTGCAGAGTGAGTTCTGCCATTGAGCCACAGCCCTGATGAGTCATTAAGCATAACTTGAACCTTGTTCACAGGGTTCGTAAATCCACATGATGCCACTGTGCTGGTGGTGCAGCTGCTGAAAAGCATTAAGTTGTGCGTGGATAGCTTCTGATTGTGTCAGTTCTGGTTTTTACCTTTTAAGTGGGGTACTTGAAAGAATGCCTCCTCCTGTATGAGAAGCTCTCCAATGCACACATGCAGAAGGCATTCACGCTGATGGGTCAAGGACAATAACTGTAAAAACCTTTCAGTTCAAAAGCACATGAATCAATTCAGAAGTCATAAACTATAACTGGGATGAAGTCAAAGCGAAGTTTTTTCCTGTTAAGGGACTAATGCTTTTTAGTTGGATTTTTGATCCTCCTACATTTGATTCAAATCACAATTTCTGTTTCAGACATTACGTTACGATGTGGCAATTTTGTGATGCATTATAGTTAAATGATACCTTTTTAATATATGCACAAACCACAGATGTTGACTGATGTAGAGTGTTCAAGTCTCTCACTATCTGGTGGCATAATAGGTTGATATGTTGTAAAAAATTAGCAACTTAATTTATGCAAGCAGATCAGTTGAGTGGGCAGATATGAATTTCAAAGCCAAATTCATTGCTACTGCTTAAGTTATCTTATCACTAACTATTCCTTTTTGATGTATTGTATTCATTTTTTTCCTGGTAAAAACCCAGTAATTTTGACCCATTACAATCTACGCTACCATTAACAGTTGGCACAGAACTGATTATTGGTCCTCTTCTTCACTGTAGTCATTTTCTGTGTGGAGCTTTTCATGTGGTTATTCAAGAGATGGGAGTGTATCACTATCATATCTACTTATTAGTGTTCTATCCCTAAAGTTCAGGGATTACACAATAGGCAGTAAATCTTCCAGAGCCAAATGTTCCAACTCAAGTATCTTAGGACACATAATCCTCAAACTGAGGATTGAAAGATTCCCTCCAAACTCTTAACTGGTTCATAGCTGCCTTCCATTGTTGTGTGACATGGTCTCTTTTCCTCAAGTCCAAACTTGTTCTGAAGTTTGCTCAGATTTCCACTTCTCTTGGAGGGAACACAGGAATGGGGATGTTAGAACAGTTTTAGATCTGAAGTGTGTTGACTGCAGAATGGGACAGCACTGCTTTGGGTTGAAACCCTGGGTTCCATTGTGATAGTGATGAACGATGCTGAATTTCTGGCATCAGAAGGTCTCTTCCCATTGATCTCCATCCAGTGCCAAGGAAGTTATCAGCAGACACTTCAGTGCCAGGCTCTAATCTTTGACCGCTTTTTGAGCTCAGACTAGTGTTCATAAAAATACCTACCATTCACTTCTGGAATACATCCTATATCTGCATAAAATACTCCTGATCTGCCCGAGGGAATCTAAATTGTGATGGCCCTAGCACAAATCACAAGGAGGCTAGAGAGTTTCTGTTGCGGGGATCTGCAACCTGTGGCTCTCCAGATGTTCATGGACTACAATTGGCCATGCTGGCAGGGGCTGATGGGAATTGTAGTCCATGAACATCTGGAGAGCCACAGGTTGCAGAGGGTTGGGACAAAGCTTGAATCTAGATTCATACGCGTTGCAGAATATGATGACTAGCCTGCCTCCTGCCTCCTGTCTGTGCAGACCTCTTGTGATGTTATGGTGACTGGGTAAGATTCCATGTTCAGCTGTTTGTGAGATTTTGCTTGGCCTTTCAGAACCAAAACAGCTCCATCTCCTGGAGACCACACAAGTCCTCTTGTATATTATGAAGTTGGAGACAACACAAGCCCTTCTATGTTTGCTAGGACTTTTTACTAAGGGCACTGTAACACACGTTGATCATAACAAATGCTTATTTGGGGATCTCTGATCCGGGAAAGGTGAAGAAGTCTCTAAATTGGTGTTTGATGCCCAGGAAGACCATCTCAAAAATTTGCCTGAGGATCTTGGACAAGCATTCTTGAATACATTTCATGCTGATCTTCATTTTAGCAATTTCTAACTATATACTGTGCATGAAGTGGCTTCCTAAACATTATTAAACATTACCTATAAAAAAACACTGAACAGAACAGTAAGCAATAAAAAGAACAAAATGCAGCAATAAACTTAGCCCTACAAACACATTACCCCCGAACAGACTAAATACTGACAGCCAGTGTGGTGTAGTGGTTAAGAGCAGGCACACTCTAATCTGGAAAACTGGGTTTGACACCCTGCTCTGCCACTTGAGCTGTGAAGGTTTATTTGGTGAACCAGATTAGCCTGTGCACTCCAACACATGCCAGCTGGGTGACCTTGGGCTAATCCTTCAAACTCTCTCAGCCCCACCCACCACACAGGGTGTTTGTTGTGAGGGGGGAAGGGCAAGGAGATTGTAAGCCCCTTTGAGTTTCCTTACAGGAGAGAAAGGGGGGATGTAAATCCAACTGTTCTTCTAAATTAGCAGTTCTGCCAGTTCCTGCTGCAGGTCCCTTTTATGTCATTCATCAAGTTCCCCTTTTCTCAGGGAGCAGCATTTTGTGTCAGTGGGCTGTGCTGGAGTGGGGGCAGAAAAAATTCCATTCCATTTAGTCTGGATCTGACCCTGGAACATTTATTTACAAATGATGAGCAGGTTGATCGAGGGAGTGACAGTTTTTCCTACCAGCAGGGAGGGAGTTTCTCCCTTGTTGAAGACAGAAGACTGACCCTACATACGTATCATAAGTAAAGATTGCCTCTTTTTTTCCCTTTAGAAGCGTCTCCCAAGAGCTTTCGGAAACTATTCTTACAATGGTAGCCAACTGCAGCAATGTTATGAACAAAGCTAGGCAGCCACCGCCTGGAGTTATGCCCAAAGGACGTCCGCCCAGTGCTAGCAGTCTGGATGCCATCTCTCCTGTACAGGTACAAACAGGTGGAGGCAGCATAGCGATGGGTGGTACTGCTTACATCTTTGCAACATAAGCGCTTTTTGTATACAGACCCTAAATAGAAAATGCATGAAATAACACGTGCTTCCTATTTAAGTAAATGCCATGTTGACTTCTTTCCCAGATGTTAACTAGAAACTAGTAAATAGTGTTTACAAACAATAAAGTAGTTTCGGCTGTCTGAGAGCTGAAGTTTAGGTGGTTGGGAGTAGTAAAACCAACTTAGTTTCAAAGCATACTAAACATACCTTCTTTATATGTGTGAATGTTAGACATTGAGGCTTAAGCACTGCCTTTGAACCTGATGTGTCTTGTTTGTAGCTTCTCGGGCCAAGCAACAGTGCTAGAGCGTAAGCACTTGTTATAACTGGGGCGCTTCAGCTCTCAACTGAACTGCTCTTTTAAGAACAAGGTACATTTCAGTTCCTCGCTGCCACTCACTACCCCTTCCTCTTCCAGGGAGACTTGCTTGAGCAAATATATTCAGATTAGGATCTTATTGGCCTTTTATTCTTTCTCAAGATTTGCCAGCCTCATTCTGCAAACTGCAGAGTAACACAGCAGTATCTCGGCAGCAGAAGAAAAACGTGGCTGAGAATCGTTAGAGTGGTAGCCAGTACAAGTAGCAAAGCCATTTTCAGACAGGATCACTGAAGGTTTTGTTATTATCAAGATTCTGCCCAAGAATGTTGTACCCCTGGGAGCAAGGTAGACTCCTAAGCAGATGTTGGACAACTGAGCAATTGCATAGTATCAGATTAGTGTTATGTCATACAAACACAGAGGTTGTATAATGCCATTTCGCTTACTCTTAAATGCATATAGAAATAGGTTGCCTTATCTACAGCATGATGTTAGAGGATACATAGAAACCTAGGTAGCAGACCCTAAAAAGGTAAAGGCTGCATGTGCATTGTTTTGATAGGTAAATTATTAGGTCTTGTGTGACTAAACAAAGCCGTCGCCCATTAAATAGTTGTGGAAAATATCTAGTTATGTCTGTTCTTAACATGAATTTTGTCCTCAGATCGACCCGCTGGCTGGGATGGCATCTCTTAGTTTAGGTGGTTCAGCAGTTCCACATACCCAGAGTATGCCTGGTTTTCCTCCAAACCTGGGTTCAGCCTTTAGTACCCCTCAATCACCAGCAAAAGCATTTCCTCCACTTTCTACGCAAAACCAGAATACACCTTTTAGTGGGATTGGCGGACTCTCATCACAGCTTCCAGGTACTGACGCTATCATATCATCCCATTGGTCCTTGTTCTTTCGTTGAGTATTAAAACATGCTAATGACTGCACCTTTAAAAAAATGAGACCGTTGTTTTGTGTTTTTCCTCAGTTGGTGGTCTTACAACAAGTAGTCTGGGTATAGGAACTGGGGCCCTCGGCCTCCCTGCAGTGAACAACGACCCCTTTGTGCCAAGAAAACTGAGCACATCAGGATTGAACCAGCCTACATTCCAGCAGAGTAAGATGAAACCTTGTAAGTGGTAGTGTTGTCTGATTGTGCAGTGTGACTGTGGTGGTATGTAGCAAACTGGGTGTCTCTCTCCCCACCCCCACCCCAAACTCCAAAATTTAGGGCACCAGCTTCAGCCTGTGTGGTTTCTGCTTCTTTTATTGTTTCCCCTTTGTCCCACTTTTTCTTCAGGGGACTCCCAAGTGTCCTAGATGGGACTTCCACGCAGGCCAGCTGGGGCTAACCAGAGTGAAGCTCGTCTAGCCGTAATAAACCAGAGTTAGGCATGCATCCAGCACAGTAGCTAGGACTAGTTCTAAATTATTTCCGATCCAGAGGCAGCCACCTGAATCAAATGGTTTACCAGTATGAATGAGAAATCACTTTTGTAGCAACATGAGCAGAATTTAAGGCTGTCTTCGCTATCAGTCTGCCCTGACTGCTGGTGAAGAGACCCATCAGGTTGATGGCTGGTTAGTCCCCCACCCCCTTCTTGTCCTTCTTGCACGAACACTGCAGCTGTGCAAGAGAGGAGGTCAGGTTCTTCAAGCCTGCTGATAATAGCTTTGGATACTGGAACGCGGTATGTTGTGATTGTGGGAAGTGTTGCATCTCCTATTCTGCATCTTTCCCTAGCTATTAGAGAAGGATCGAGTCACATCATTTCCCCCCATTTCTTTACCATATGCTAGTGTTCTCAGAGAGAATAGTGGTGCCTTCTTCACATGACCAAGCTGCTCATATGTCTTTTCCCTTCTTCCTTTTTGAGTAGAATGTGCGTTTGGTATATATATGTATTCACAAAACTATTTGATTTAGCTTACCAGAGCAAGAAACCTTTGATAAAGATGTCGCTATTCTAACAAATATGTTAGAATAGAACAGTGGTATTTACGTTTTGAGAGAGACTGTAGTTCATTGTGTCTTGACACACAGAAAATCCTAGGTTTAGGTCCCCACACCTCCAGTTAAAAATATCAGGTGGTAGTTGATGTAACAGGCTACCTGAGATCCAGGTGAGCTGTGCCACTCTGAGTAGACCATGGATGTGATTCTGTATGTCAGCTTCATGATTTCCCCATAGGACAGGTTAACATTTTCAAGTCTGACTCTAACATTTTAAATGAAGGGAAGTGAGGAGACAGCATTAAGCTCTAAAACAAGGTGACTGTTGATTTCATCATTAGAATGGCTGTTGACACACATTCCATATTAAAGTGCACATGACAACTTTTACTGAAACCTTGCCAGTATCCAGGAGATTGACCCCTTTTGCTCCACTTTCCATGGATTTTCAGCATTAGGATTTTATAGCTAATGAGGGTGTTAAACTTTCTTGGAGGAAAAAGAGATAGTATGATAGTGATGCAGTAATTTCTCTGGACGTGGTTGTCAGAGGGGTCTCCTGAGGATACATTTTGTGGCAGTGTGTGTAAACTGTAGGTGTGAAAATACACAACTGTGGCACAAGAGTGCTTTGGATCAGCAAAGGCTCCCTATGAACCATTGTGTTTGGGATACTGGATGTGTGGCATGAGGAGTTAAAGGAGAGAGGAGTCCGTGGGAGATGAGCTATACATTTAGAATACAAAGACTTTCTCATTGCTCCGTTTTCAGTATACAGGGTGAGCAGTTACTGTTCTCAGTTTGCAAGGCTTCATTTTAGTTCTGTTTATTGCAGTACAAAACTTGGACATACCGAATAAACGACTAGTAAACCTAGCAGCAGTGAATTGTGATCTCATTCTTATACTGAAGTTGTATGAAAGTGTGTCTGCATGTTTGTGTTCGGCATGCTGCGTGCACACGTGCTGTGTTCAGCTCAGTGGGCTGGGCCAAGGAATAAAGACACTCCCCTTTTACTGTCCATGGGACTTGCTTTCCTGCCCTGTAGAGTTACCATCAGTATAATACACAGACTGTATTTTGTCGATCACTTGACCCACCAAAAACCAGTTTCTGATCCCTTGGGATTGTGGAATAAACATGGTTTCCAGCAGTTTATGTATGTATTTGTGTCCTTTTTTCTCCTTACTTCCCATCAGCTGACTTATCTCAGGTATGGCCGGAGGCAAATCAGCACTTTAGCAAAGAGATTGATGATGAAGCCAACAGTTATTTTCAACGCATTTATAATCACCCTCCACATCCAACTATGTCTGTAGATGAGGTGAGCTTTGAGGAGCTGGTGTGTCGCCCCGCACATGCGCTTTTTCTCTCCCCTGGCTGTTTGTCCTTAGTAGCATCCTTTACAGTCTTGTACTAAGTTTGGGGCAACAAGTGCTTGCAACATTGCTTTTTGTTTGGTTACAGTAGAAGGGATGTTTAAGTTTAAAGTTCCAAGATGCATGCCTATGCTGTAGCAGACAGCTAATGTGCAAGTGAAAATTGGATAGTTTTAAAATGTGTCCAGTGGAAAGAAAACTGCTGTATTGCAAAAAACAGTACCAAGCAAACTTCACACAGATAGGTGGGTTTTCTGAACTGTGTGCCATGGTCTGGTAGTTTTTGCTTTTAACGATTCCCCCATATTTATGGCTGGCATCTTCAGAAGCTGGTCATGATAAGATGCTTTTCTGCCCATGGAACACGACATGCCTCTGAAGATGTCTGCCAGAAATGCAGGCAAAACGTTAGGAGCAGAAACACCGCTTGGGAATCTCACAATATTTTCACACAGTTTTTGTAATTCAGTATTGGATGTCAAAGCATTAGGGTTGCATTGGCTAAAACAGCATTGATAGACTTAAAAAGAAATCCCTATTGTGCTGAAAGCTATCAGCAAAAATTCTACTTTTGCCGTGCAGCCTCTTTTGGGGTGAGCAGTTCTTTAGAGGTTTTCTAAAATAGCATACTTCTTAGCAGAGGAGTATGTTAGCTTAAGCTTTAGATGTCAGGATGATTTGTAATACTCAGTAAATTGAACTATATCACCATCCATTTTTCACTCGTGTGGATTGTTAGGAAGTATTATTTTAATATTCTGCATTTCCAAAATAACCAGACAATTCTTGTGGCAGACACATTCATATCTAGGGTTCATCTGTTGCTGTTCCATAAATGCCTTTCTGTTTAAACGTCCACACATTTTTATTTTGCTTCCAATAGTTAAATTAAAAAGAGAGTGATTTCAGATTTTTTTTCCACTGGCAAACTATGTGCTTGGTTTTTCTAGTGAATGTGACACTGTGCAAGTGCTTTCAATTCCTATTGTGAAATGACTGAGTGAAAACAAGTCTCTTTGTAACATTCTGCTTTCTTTGCAGGTGTTAGAAATGCTACAGAGGTTTAAAGACTCCAACATTAAACGAGAACGGGAAGTATTTAACTGTATGCTGAGGAATTTGTTTGAGGAGTATCGCTTTTTCCCCCAGTACCCAGATAAAGAACTACATATAACAGCCTGCCTGTTTGGTGGGATAATAGAGAAAGGACTGGTTACATATATGGCCCTTGGCCTGGCCTTGCGCTATGTTCTTGAAGCCTTACGAAAGCCTTTTGCATCCAAAATGTACTATTTTGGTATTGCTGCACTAGATAGATTTAAAAATAGGTGAGTGTCTTTTTATAATATTTCCAGAAATGTGGGGGTGGGGAGTGTCACTAACTTGCATGTCTTTGCCAACAGTGTGTGGCTTTGCACTGTTTTTGAGTCCATACTACAACAGAGATACAGAAACTGAATAGAAATTTGTGTTAAAAGGGGAAGCAGAATTTAGTGTGACTACTTAGGTGGCATAACAGAAGTTACTGCTGAATATTTCTTGAATTAAGTTATGAGGTGACAACATCTTCCTGTTGTTCCTTAAGTGGAGAGATTGCAGATCCTTGTTTTCACTACCAAAAAATAAAATAAAATAGGTACGATCCAGCCAGCTTAGCCTTTTATGTCCCATTAATATCAGCCAAAGGAGCATCTATTGCATGAAGTCAAGGGAACGGCATCTTAGTTCATGGAACATGTCTGTCTGCTAGCCCTGTGGAGAGGTTCAAATGTTTGCTTAGTAACCATGAGGACTAGCTGCATTATTTTAAAAAAGGATTGTGTCACATAAGTAGAGTTGTTCTACCTGTGCATGAACTCTATTTCAGTACTTCTTTCAGGATGTTTGTTTCTTGTTTGTTTTACTAATGAAGTGTTTTGCTGTTGACAGATTGAAGGACTATCCCCAGTACTGTCAGCACTTGGCTTCTATTAGTCACTTTATACAGTTCCCTCATCACTTGCAGGAGGTGAGTGTTTAAAAAGTCATGGAAAGCGAACTAGAAAGGGGAGGAGGTGGGACCAGAAGGAAAGAGAGGAGAACTGCTGTGTTAAGCATTTGTGTCTGTTGAAGTCCCTTAACTGTCCTCTCAATAAAAGACCTGTACAAGTTCTGGGTGAATTTCCTTTTATAGAAAACCCATAGCCCTTTGCCACTGAAAGTTCATATTTGACCATTTCTCTTAATACTTGCAAGGCAGCTTTTATTTTGTGTTCCTCCCCAAGAACAAGTTTTCCTAGGAGTGGTAGTTTGTCTGCCCCAACCTTTCAAAAGTGATCCAAAAAGGGGCAATGCAGTTGGAATCCCTAGGGGTCCGATGTAAATGCTGTGGTCCAAACACGAAAGGCAATGTTGACTTTAGGGTCTGTGCTTCAAATGACATTCCATTCAGTAGGGATTTGTATACATGTATGTAATAACTGAATATTTACATGTCATAGAAGGTCTTGTCAGTTTTAGTTCAGAAAGGACAACACCCTAGTTGGGCTTCTCTCTGTGTTTCGATTCTCACATATCACCAATGGGAAAGTATTTTTACTCCTGGTGATGATAGAAACTTACTGTCCTTGCTCAAAATACTGTTCATACCTTGGTAATGATCCCTGTCCTCTTGTTGGACCACCATTTTATGATTTTGTATTATTGAAATATTGGAAGACTTCTCCCTTTTGCAATAGCAAGCTGTGTGTTTCCTTTCATTTTTGTAGCCTCTTATATTTCAGCAGTAGGGAAGATTCTGGGGGTTGAAATGGGACCATAAGATCTTGGGCCTCCAAAGGTTGCTTGCCACATCCCCAAGTTCTGTTCATGACTAGAGGACAGCTGCATCTCTAGCTATGTTAAGCTGGACAACTGGAGCATTCTAGATTTCCATGGATGGTGTTAAGAGTTACTTGGGTGTTTCAGAAACAGGGATGTTTGTGGAGTGGTTCTAGTACTGTGGAAGTAGTAGACTTCCAGATCCACGAGAATCTTCAGAGTGTCCACCTTTTTGTCTCTCTTAGTACATTGAATATGGACAGCAATCAAGAGATCCTCCTGTGAAGATGCAGGGCTCAATCACCACCCCTGGAAGTATTGCACTTGCTCAAGCTCAGGCCCAGGCTCAGGCTCCAGCAAAAACGCCTCTTGCTGGTCAAGTTAGCACTATAGTAACCACCTCTACCACAACCACTACTGTGGCCAAAACCACGATCACTCCAGTGGGTCGAGTCAGCTTTAAGAAGGATGTGCCGGTGAGTGCATAGCCTGGGTACTGGGGGTGGGGGAGAATATGATGAGCATGCTTGAATGTATGCTCAAGGGCACAGTCATACAGACACCCCCCTGCATTAACATCTGATTACTGCCTAAGGCAGAACACCTGGTGCTTCAGGTGTTCATGGCCATGGTGGCAGGGGCTGATGGGAATTGTAGTCCATGAACATCTGGAGAGCCGCAGGTTGCAGACTCCTGATGTAGATCGTGATGTAAAAACTCCATTTGTTTCCTCCTTAAACATTTGTTTTTGTTTTACAGCCATCAATTAATACAACCAACATTGATACCCTGCTGGTGGCCACAGATCAAACAGAGAGAATTGTTGAACCCCCTGAAAACGTACAAGAAAAGATTGCCTTTATCTTCAACAACCTGTCTCAATCAAATATGACTCAGAAGGCAAGTAGTTCTGTAGTTCTCAATCAAATATGACTCAGAAGGCAAGTAGTGTGTAGTTCTGTCCTGGTTTTTGTTTCTCTTCTTTTGAAGAGGCTGTTGGAACTAAGGGATCGAGCAAATCTCATTCATGAGGAGGGTGGGATGGCTTGCAGGGAGCCTGTCTGTGGGGTTCTTTCATGCAAAACACTCTTTTATAATTATGCCATATAAAGAAACATATGCAGGTTGTGTGCTTTAGTCACTGGAAGCCACAGAATTCAATACTGCTACACAGAAGTGTGGGGTTCTGAATTCAATACTGCTACACAGAAGTGTCGGGTTCTGTGCCTAGGGTCATGGGATATACTTATGATTCGTTGAATAATTTCTCCTTAATGTGTGTTTGTGGGGGCAGGTTGAGGAGCTGAAGGAAACAGTGAAAGAAGAGTTCATGCCTTGGGTTTCACAGTATCTGGTGATGAAGAGAGTTAGCATTGAGCCAAACTTCCATAGCCTCTATTCGAACTTCCTCGACACGCTTAAGAATCCAGAATTCAACAAAATGGTCCTCAATGAAACCTACAGAAATATCAAGGTAGGAGTTGCGCTGTCAGTCTTTTTCACCTGCCTTTCAAGAAGAGGCAGAGTTAATGACCGAATGCCCCTGACACAGGATGTTGCTACCCAACCTTGCTTGTTGGAGTGCAGGTATGCTAAAAGCTTCCTTAACCAGTTAAAAACATGCTGGCTAACGAAGTGGTGATCCGCAGCTTGAGAGCAGCTGAAAGGAACAGGTGGTAAATCCCAGTGGGCTCCTGGTCATGGGCACCTCCCTGGGCAGCAGGAGGCTTGGTGCCAGTAGCCAGGAAGCCCAGCTGAGTCGTGGCCTTTGGTGTACAGGGCCAGAGCCTGCTGCATTCCTGCAAGTGGAGAAGAGGTAGAGGACATGTGGTCCAGCCAAGAGTAGAACATTCCTCCCCCCAGTTAACATGGTAGCATGGTGGGGATTTAAAGGATTGGCTGCATAACTGATCTGCACCATGGGGTCTGGGAGCGCAGGAGAGAGTGAGGTCACAGCCACGGACAGCTTTCACAGCTGGGAGTCTCAGCTTGTTCCACTCCTGTCTGCTGTCTCTTGAAATCAAGTAGTGGTGGCCAGCATCCCAGTGAACAGGGCTTCTGCATCTGGATTACGTGGACCACACAAGTTTTGATATGGGGCTCGGGTGGTAGTTCCCTTGTACATAAGTTATGGTTTTCTGTAAGACTTTAATCTGTCCTGTTTAACTTGCTTCATTGTCAGTTTCCTGCTTGGTGTTTCCTGGCTTCTCAATATCCTGATAAATTGAAGAGTAGGCCACCATTTATAGGCAAATTTCAAATGTGATGGAAGCCCTAGATCTCTTGCAGAATGCTTATGCGGGTTGCTTTAGCCATTTCGTTGGACAAGCAAGAGCCCCCTAGGTAGAGGAGCTCAAATATAGGTGAAAGACTGCATTGAACAAGCAATTGTAGTCAGCTCGACAAATCCCAAGAACACAAAACAGAAAGGGAAGTAAACATAATTAGTAGTTGAAAAACATTTTATCCCAGTGTGAGGCATTGGCCGCTTTGAAGGACATAAGGTACATCTTCAGGCCCCACAGCATGGTGTTCTACAGATGTTATTGTACAGTAGCCTGTAGAGCTAAGTAGGAAAGAAGCTTCGTTCGAAAGGAATGAACTTTGTTTTGGGTTTTTTGGACAGGTAACTGACTTTTGAAAACTCTGTAGGGCTGCAACTTGACAGCAGAAAACCCCCCAGCAAACCTGAATTTTGACTTAAAAATATAATAGCCATTGTATATGGAGCACTGCCTTAATTGTAGTTTTAGTGCAGCAAACAATCCATGGTATAGCGGCTGAATTCAGCTGTCCTTTTGAGGCCTAAAACTTTTAGATCTCAAGTTGAGTCCTATATTGCTTGTGACTCAGGTATCTGCAGGACTGTCATCTCCTATATGTTTCTACCTGGGAGTTAAGATCACAGAGGGAAGGCCCTGTGCCAGGAAGCAAAGCATCTCGTTTGTTGGGTACATTAGGGAGGTCTTTTGCATAGTAGTCTCATGATTATGATTATGTTTTGAGTTGCAACACTAACAGAAGATGTTAAATGAGGCTTCATAGATATACTAGTCCTTCCTGTTAACTTAAATTTTAACACTCTCTCTCTGTCTCTCTCTCTCTCTCTCTCTCTCTCTCCCCCCCCCCCCCCAATTAGGTACTTCTCACATCTGATAAAGCTGCTGCCAACTTCTCGGACCGATCTCTGCTGAAGAACTTGGGTCATTGGTTGGGAATGATCACACTGGCAAAGAACAAACCCATCTTACACACGGTAAATCTGAGTGGGGTGGAGCTGATATTGTGAAGCTGGAAGTTTTGGTGCATCCTCGTGCACTTATTTTCCTGGCTGATTTTTGTCACATTCAACAAAAATTTCAGCAGAGCATGAACAAGCTATTGAAAGAAAACAGTCTTTGCAAAGGTGGGTGGGGGGATCTCTTTCGTTCTCTGCTGTGCTATTTTGCATTACCAGGTTTCATTTGCACTACTTTGATTTTAGGACTTGGATGTGAAATCGTTGCTTCTGGAGGCTTACGTTAAGGGGCAGCAAGAGCTGCTGTACGTTGTGCCATTTGTTGCCAAAGTCTTGGAATCGAGTGTGAGAAGCGTGGTAAGTCTGATGCCAGGTGTTCTGTCATGATGAAAAAAGGACATGTCTGTACAAAAGGAGAGCCAGTAAGCCCACCCTGCCATGTTCCGAGATAAATTTCAAGTGATTTGTTCATTGTCCCAGCCTATTGGTTCCTGAGGAGTCTCTTTCTTTGAGAGTTTGTAAACAGAATCTGGGCGGCCATCTGTCAGGAGTTCTTTGATTGGCAGGGGCTTGGACTTGATGACTCCTATGGTCTCTTCCAACTCTATTTGGGCATATCCTCACAACCTAAAGTAAAAGGATTAGACAAATCATCATGATGTAGATCCACTTTGCCGGTACTATGAAGGGCTTGGTCTGCCATAATCTTACTCACACTGCTTCTGTCAGCTCTTTGAGGGGCATTTTCAAAATTTGGAAAGTACATCACTTCCAATGAAGGATAAGAATCAGAGGCAAGAATAGTCAAAAGCATGAATTTCTTGGTTCCTTTTTGTTTGCTGTGGCTGCGCCTCTTCTAGATAAGCTAACACAATGGGAGAACGCTGCAGTCTTAAAGCTAATGAAGGAAAGATCTATACATCCATTAAAAAGGAAAGGAGGCAAGGGATGGCATGCAGCACATTTCACTTAATCATTTGTAACATTGGCTTATAAATAGGGGTCAGAAGTGTCACTAGTAGAGAATGTCAAGAAAAGATGCTTTGAAAACTTGCCTACTGTTGTAATAGTTGGGAACTTGCTGTGTTTCATATTCATACCTGTCACTTTCCTACGGGACACAAGTGGCGGCTGATATTTGCACAGAGCTGAGGTACTGCTTCAAGATAGCATTTCCAACAAAAAACAACAGCTAGACATGGAAGGGGTGGGACTTGGTGAAAAAGAGACATTGCTGCTCCTTAACCCTCACGTTAGGCATGGGAGGATACCTGAGGTGGTTAGAGATGGCAGTGGAGCAGCCAAATGCATGTCTTTTCTGACTCTACTTGCATAAGCATGGATTTAAGGCATGTATTACACATGTTGTACGAGTGCTGTCCAGAAGGATACAGGCTTGCTTTTCTGTAGGTGTGTTTAAAAGGTTCCACATGTGTCAGTGTAAGTTGTTCAAGTTCCTTGGCTGGTTTTGTTAACGTTGCCCTCCCACTCTCCTTTTATATTCTAGGTTTTCAGGCCTCCCAATCCTTGGACCATGGCGATCATGAATGTACTCGCAGAGTTGCACCAGGAACACGATCTAAAAGTAAACTATGCCAAACTTCTCTCATCTCCGCAGCATCACTTGATTCCGGGGTGCGGGGGAGATTGGCAAAAATGTATTGTGTGACAACTGTAGTTTACTCAAAGAAACTGCAACTTGACTTTCTGTAGACTAGAATAGATTTTAAAAAAGACAGGTTCTAAATTCGGAATCTCCAACCATGCTGAACCTGCAAGTGTGTCTGCCAGATTTTGAGAAAGGTTTTTGTGGACTCTGCACAAAATGGTTGTAAGGGGCCAGGGGGCTATGACTCACTTTTCTGGGATCAACCAGAGGTGGGATCCAGCAGGTTCTCACAGGTTCCCGAGAGTAGGTTACTAATTATTTGTGTATGCCGAGAGGGGGTTACTAATTGATGATTTTGCTACATGATTTTTGCCTTAGTTACGCCCCTCCTCTCAGCAGTAGCGCGCAGAACTTGAAGCAGTCTAACAGGAGGTGGCCTGGCGTGCGTGGCAGCCTGCGCCTGCGTGCATTCGTTTCCCGCCCAAGGACCGGCGCAGCGGCTGCGTCCTTGCCACAGCCCCACCCAGGAATGCCCCGCCCCCGGAATGCCTGGCCACACCCCCATCGTGCCCCACCCAGCCCCATTGGTGCTTTGCCACAGTTTGAATCCCACCACCATGGGAACCTGTTACTAAAATTTTTGGATCCCACCACTGGGATGAACACACTGGTTTGCTAGTCAGACAACTGATTTGAAACCACCCACCTCTGTCTTTAGAAAGATGATGGGAAATACACCATTGGTAGGTGCCATGACATTCCCAGGCACCACTGTTTTAAATTATGTTGCTGCTTTTGTTCAGAATATTTGGCTTGAAGCACTTAGTGGTTCATCACATATCTTAAATTGTGAAGCAGCAGTCAGATGTTGAAGTGAATCTGCATTGTCATCTGACACGGTGACTTCATTCATCCCTGGTTAATTATTGCACAGCTGAACCTGAAGTTTGAGATTGAAGTGCTCTGCAAGAACCTTGCCCTTGACATCAACGAGCTAAAACCTGGAAACCTCTTGAAAGACAAGGATCGACTTAAAAATCTGGATGAACAGCTGTCTGCTCCAAAGAAGGATGTGAAGCAGCCTGAAGAATTGCCACCCATTACGACCACCAGTAAGTGTAAAGTCATGTCATGTTGCCCACCCTTAAGAACATAAGAAAGAGCCTTACTGGATCAGACCAGAGTCCATCTAGTCCAGCACTCTGCTACTAGCAGTGGCCCACCAGATGCCTTTGGGAGCTCACATGCAGGATGTGAAAGCAATGGCCTTCTGCTGCTGCTGCTGCTCCCGAGCACCTGGTCTGCTAAGGCATTGGCAATCTCAGATCAAGGAGGGTCAAGATTGGTAGCCATAGATCGACTTCTCCATAAGTCTGTCCAAGCCCCTTCCTAGAATGGGTGAGGAAGTTGTTGGTTAATTTTTCACAGCCATACTCCTCAACATGGAAGTTCATGCTTTTTTTTTTTGGCCTAGTGTTGTATTAACAATAGCGAACATTACCTTTGTGCTTTCTTTGCTGGCGTCGATATCCTTGATGTTGGGGCTAGTTTCCATTCCTTGTTGACATTCTGCTTTTTGTAAGGATTTTTTTTCACGTAATATTTTTTTAATTTTTCCATAGATAATTACAAAAAACAGAAAAGGGTTTAGGGAAAAAAGAATAGATAGATTTTTAAAAGAACCGAATCATAGGGGGGCAAACATGGGGAATATGAAACTAAAGAAGAAGGGAAAGGAGGACAAAGGTGGGTAGGAGGTGCTTCTGAAAGTTGCGAGGCTGGCACACAACTACTGATCCTGGTGTATCCAGAATTGCTGGGTCTATTATTGATCCCCAACTAATTCATCTGTCAAATTGAAGGTCCCCAGAGTCCCTGGGAAGAAGAAGAGTTGGATTTATATCCCCCCCCTTTCTCCCCTGTAAGACTCAAAGGGGCTTACAAGCTCCTTTCCCTTCCCCCCCTCACAACAAACACCCTGTGAGGTAGTTGGGGCTGAGAATGCTCAGAAGAACTGTGACTAGCCCAAGGTCACTCAGCTGGCGTGTGCTGGAGTGCACAGGCTAATCTGAATTCCCCAGATAAGCCTCCACAGCTCAAGCGGCAGAGTGGGGAATCAAACCTGGTTCCTCCAGATTAGAGTACAGCTGCTCTTAACCACTATGCCAAAGCTGGAGTCAGACCCCCTCTGCTCTTATACCGGCAATTTGCTCCTTTTGGTACAGAGTGGCATGGAGCTCTAGAGAGCTCAAACCAGCTGAAATACCATCTTCCTTGTCCTGCTTTTTAGAAGGATGTGGCTCTGGTTGGGCTGGCACTAAAAGTGGGCAAATAGTTTCTGAGTACCTGTCAGTCCCATTGTAAAACTGGGCAAACGTCAGATCAGGTCTTGTGCCAAAATGGCTGGTCCTGGCTGGTAAAGCCACCTGCCTCCCATACAGTTTACCCCAAGGAACTGGATTTATATCAGGGAAGTGGTTCTGAAAACCTTCTTTCTGTTTCTGCCTAACTTTCTCAGCGGCTTCTACAACACCAGCTACCAGCACAACGTGCACAACTACTGTTCCACCACAGCCCCAGTACAGCTATCATGATATCAACGTTTACTCCCTAGGAGGGCTGGCTCCACATATTACTCTTAATCCAACTGTAAGTATTGGGCTTCAGTCACTTTGAAAAAACTTCCAAGCTTCGGGTTAGGAGGGATTTGGCTGCGGGCCAATTCTGTATGTACTTGTGATGTCCTGGGAATGACATTTGTTGTTGTTTTGTTGTCCTAGATTCCCTTGTTTCAAGCACACCCGCAGTTAAAGCAGTGTGTGCGCCAGGCCATCGAGCGTGCGGTCCAAGAACTTGTGCATCCAGTGGTGGATCGGTCCATAAAAATAGCCATGACTACATGCGAGCAGATAGTGAGAAAGGATTTTGCCTTGGACTCGGAAGAGTCACGCATGCGTGTAGCGGCGCACCACATGATGCGAAATTTGACTGCCGGCATGGCTATGATCACCTGTCGGGAGCCATTGCTGATGAGCATAGCTACCAACCTGAAGAACAGCTTTGCTACCGCATTGAGGGTACGTCTGCAGCTTGTTAAAATATTTTATTTTAAGCAAAATTAGTGGGAAACCAGTTTGTGAACTTTCATTCAGCAAGATTTACCAACATTCCTTCCCACTCCGTTGTTTAGCTGAAAGGTGCTCAGTTATTCCCACTTTTCAGAAGTGTTCTTAGAGGATGGTGCACTCTGAGCCTCCTGTGGATAAATGTGGACAAAATCCAGGGTTAAATTGACTAGTGTTAGAATTACTGAATCCAGAAAACGTTCCTAGCTTTTTAAGAGATCTTCAAAAAAGTACCTGATGGGTACATTTCGGAAACTGACTGTGTCACAGAGATAATGCTGGTTATTTAGTCCTAGTAGTTTCCTTATCGACATCCTTTGTTGAAGGAAAATATATGCGTAATTTAATTGCTGAGTTACTTTGTTGAGCTAATTGTCTCAATATAAATAAGCATCACCTGTTGAAGAGTTCCACGATGCCTGTTAGCAAATCATAAGCATGGATCTGGGGGACCAGGTTTGAATCACGCCTCTGCCATAGAAGCTTGCTGACTGATCTTGAGCCAGTTTCACACTGACCTACCTCCCGGGGTGGCTGTGTGGCAAAAAATGGAGCAAAGGAGAAGGATGTAAACAACTTTGGGTCCCTATTGGGAAGAAGGGGAGGCATAAATGAAGTAAATAAGTAAAAATAAATAAAACACTTGAACACATAAAGATCACATTAAGCTGCCTTATACTGACCCTTGGTCTATCAAGATCAATACGGTCTACTCCAGGGGTCTGTAACCTGCGGCTCTCCAGATGTTCATGGACTACAAATCCCATCAGCCCCTGCCAGCATGGCCAATTGGTCGTGCTGGCAGGGGCTGATGGGAATAGTAGTTCATGAGTATCTGGAGAGCCGCAGGTTGCAGACCCCTGGTCTACTCAGACTGGCAGCAGCTCTCCAGGGTCTCAGGCAGAAGTCTTTCACATCACCTGCCTTGCTTGAATTGGAGATGCTGGGGATTGAACCTGGGACCTTGCATACCAAGCAGATGCTCACCTTCTGAGCTGCAGCCCCCCCCCCCCCTTCAGAGAAAAACCACAGCCTTGCTTTCATGGCTTTCCTTTTGCAACAGGCTGCTTCGCCACAGCAGAGGGAGATGATGGAGCAGGCAGCCGCCCAGCTGGCTCAGGACAACTGCGAGCTGGCCTGCTGCTTCATTCAGAAGATGGCAGTTGAGAAAGCAGGCCCTGAGATGGACAAGCGGCTGGCCACAGTAAGTGTGGAATGCCCTGGATTTGCCGTTTAAAAGTGAAGTTACATCCACTTAAGTCAAGTTAACCTTTTCATTTTGTTCGGCAGGAATTTGAGCTTAGAAAACATGCCAGGCAAGAGGGTCGTAGGTACTGTGATCCTGTCGTCCTGACTTACCAGGCTGAGCGGATGCCGGAACAGATCAGACTGAAGGTAAGATCTGATAAAAGAAAGGCATAAATGTTATAAATGTGATTAGCACAATTTTCATTTATTCATCATTGGTATATTGATGCCAATAAAAAGCCATGCTTAGAAGTGTTGTGGGCATCAGTCAGGGAACCGCCTCTTGTGTTTTTTGGGGAGTCAACCTTTCTTGATTTGGCCTCCTCATCCAATGAGACAATTAATGCAACTCAGCAAGGCCTGTAAGACAGCTGTTTCACCAGGCCTACGGTTGAGGCAACAACAGCTCACCACCAGCACCCTCCCATACCTTTCCTCCCTTACTTTTTCTGTGTAGGCTGTGAGGATTTTAGTGTGTAATTTATTGAGATTTTACTGTGATAAGAGATGTGTTTTACTGATAGACCATTTAGTGGGATTCTGTCTACTATTTTACTGTATTTGAAATTGTATTTGTAATATGTTGGATGCCACTCTGGGCCTGTAAATCAAATCAATCAATAAAAATAAAACATATGTGATCTTCAGATGTATCTGGATGTTCCCTGCTTAATATTACCTGTATATATGTTTTGCTGAAATGTAGTTAAATAATCTTTTTACTGCTTTCTTTCACTGGTAAAGGTTGGTGGTGTGGACCCAAAGCAGCTAGCTGTTTATGAAGAATTTGCACGCAATGTCCCTGGTTTCTTACCAACCAATGACTTAACTCAACCTACAGGGATCCTAGCTCAGCCTATGAAGGTAGAAACTCAATTTATAATGTTAGACCTGTTCTGAGGCATCAGTTTTGTAGAATTCTAATGTGGATTAGGCTGTCAAAGAGCTATTCACAGGTATTTGAAGCTTCTGAGGTTCAGTGTTCAAAGCAGTGTTGATTAAGGGGAACCGTCTTTATAAGGCATCATATCGTAATTTCTATGGGGAAAAATGAGTTACAATTAACTTCTTACCTTGCTTATGTATGTCTAGTAGATAACAGGCAAGACAAGATAGATAAAATTAGTTAAAAACCATTAAAATTCCTTTTTAATTACCCTGAAAGCAAGCAATGTACAGTATGTTTTTACAAGCGAACACATCCAATTAAATATTTAAGAAGCTTGTAGCATACCTTCTGAAATATGCTTTATTTGCTTTTAGATCAATACGCGTTCATAGTTACAACAACCAATTAATGTGTGAATGTTTAGAAGGTATCTAAATAATACCTGCAAAGGTTTGCTTTAAATTGGTAATTCACAGTCCCAGCCTAAGCATAATTCCATATTTCAAGCCCATTAACTTAATTGGACTTAGAGTGGTGCAATTGTGCTGAAGATTGTACTGTTATATTGGCCTGGGGGTATTTAAATCAGTCCGCCCCAGGGCAAGCTGATGCACTTAATTGGTTTCTGCCTAAACTGGTGGCTTACAATAAAATCTGCTGCTGATAGCTTGGGGGTTTTTTTGGCTATGTGGTCAATCTGTTTAACTAAAATGTTCTTAAATATTCTGATGCTAATGCTGGTTCTGGAACTGTAGCAGGAAGACAACACTGGCATTGTGATAAACTTGCAGAATTCGCATTAGTCTGTGCAGCAGCCAAACCGAGTAACATTCTTGCATTTTCCCTAATCAGCAAGCCTGGGCAACAGACGACGTCGCGCAGATCTATGATAAATGCATGACAGAGCTGGAACAGCACC
Organism: Sphaerodactylus townsendi; assembly: GCF_021028975.2. NCBI lineage: Eukaryota > Metazoa > Chordata > Lepidosauria > Squamata > Sphaerodactylidae > Sphaerodactylus > Sphaerodactylus townsendi. Next base: position 28,151,907 of record NC_059438.1, read on the forward strand.
TGCAGTCTGTTCCTCACACCCTGCCCATGAACCCGCAGACCCAAGCCTTACGAAGCCTCTTGGAGGCGGTGGTCGTGGCTCGTAACTCTCGTGACGCCATTGCAGCTCTTGGGCTGCTCCAGAAGGTTTGTGGTGCTTTTTCATTAATGTGCATCTCCTTCTGACATCAGTGGGTGGGGACACAAGGAAGTATCGAAAAGTTGTTCATTTTATCTTCCCAGTTCTCTGTTGTTATCAGTGTTCGGTGTACATTTACCCAGTAAACCAACAGGACTTGTGGTAGCGTACAGGACTGCACCTGTGATATTTAAGTACAGATCCTTTAGGGGAGGGGAGAAGAGGGCAGGTGCTGCATGGAAGACCACTACCTTTCAAACGGAAGCAAAGACCTGTCCAAAAAGCTGTTTTTCTTCCCATGTGTGAAGAGTTCTGTCATAGTTTTAAAGCTTGTGGGGGCTAGCTGGGACATTCTATAGTAAATAATGTTCCATAGTCATCTGGTCTGGTGACATTCTCCAGTTCATCGAGGGGATTTAGACCATTTTTATGTGTGTGCGTATGTACTGTTCCTTCTGTAGGCGGTTGAGGGCTTGTTGGATGCTACTAGCGGTGCGGATGCTGATCTTCTTCTCCGCTATCGAGAGTGTCACTTGCTCGTTTTGAAAGCCTTGCAGGATGGCCGTGCTTATGGCTCTCCATGGTGCAATAAGCAGATCACAAGGTCAGTGCTGGCAAGCTGGGAAGGAATAAAGCTTCAAAAGCATAGGGAGTTAACTCTGGATACTTTAATTTGGATCGATTGACCAAACAGTATAATAGGGAAATATTTAAGTTTGTATGAAATCCAGAGGGAAATATTTAAGTTTGTATGAAATCCAGCACCCTGACCTTACAGAGGTGCATTGTCATTATATTCAGATTCAGTTGACAGCTAGTGGGTTGGGGTGGGGAGAAGAGGGACAGATTTTCAGTCCTTGTGCCTTTCACTCATTTTAGAAGCATTTCACCGGCTTTTTTATGAGTGTGTTTCTTCCCCCACCCCCCTCCCCAATTCATTGATTTTTCTTGTCAGAATAATTTTCTGAAAAGTCCTTGGAGAAAAACTTTCTACCAAGAATCCAGGCTTTCATATCTCTTCATGTACTGTGCCTCTTGTCCCTCTGTGTTCTTGATCCTATATAAAGTATGACGTACTAGTCGAGTGCCGTTCTTGCTGTGTGCTGGAACTTGGCACTACATGTGGAATGTTTGAAGAACTAATTAATGCCCCCAAATCTGTCTATACTGCGAATGCTGAGATTCAGAGAAAGGCTAACATGAGAAAATGACTTTTCCAGATGCCTGATTGAATGTCGAGATGAATATAAATACAATGTAGAAGCTGTAGAGCTGCTGATACGTAACCACCTAGTTAGCATGCAACAGTATGATCTTCACTTGGCTCAGGTGAGATGTTGGCACTCACTTTTCATCAAGTGTGCCTGAGGGCAGTGGGATGAACGCATTTCACTTGTCATGTATTTTCTTTTATTTTCTTTGGGCAGTCGATGGAGAATGGCTTGAACTACATGGCTGTGGCATTTGCAATGCAGTTGGTAAAAATCCTCTTGGTGGATGAGAGAAGTGTAGCTCACATAACGGAAGCAGATCTGTTCCACACCATTGAAACTCTGATGAGGATTAATGCTCATTCCCGGGGAAACGCACCAGAAGGGTAATTTAAAATCCTGTCCAGTGCTGCTGCTACCTTCCAGGGCGTGTTCAGAGTTCTCTCTAAAATCTTGTGTTCCTGTATTACTGTATGAGCTGCGGAGCTGGATATATTGAATAGCTTTGGCCTATCTGGCTTTGATTTCTGTTTCAGCTGGAGTATATAGAAGTCTCTAAATTCATTTCTGCCTTAATTCTAGACTATGCTTCACCTCTTTTGGTAACCCAGACATGTTTATCCTGCCTTCCTAGCACCATATCACTTCAGGTTGCAGCTCTGAATGCTGTTCCATATCAAAAATTCAACAACAGAACCTTTATTAGGCATGAATACCAGAAAAGTCACAGCAGGGAAACACAAAATCAAGACAAAATAGGTTAGACACTTCTTACCATCAGGACCTGCAATAGAAACTGGGCTGTTTTCCCTAGGATCATTACTATTCAGTAGTTTTACAATACTTGCTTTTGGAGAACAGTTACATACGGTCCCTAGTAATAAAGCATCCCTAAAAAGCTTGTATTTTGGGCAGCTGAGGAAAAAATTTCTTGGATGTGAAGAATGACTGCATGAGGGAGGACGATTGAGTAGTTCTTGGTTGCATGCTAATTTGCAGTTTTAAATATGTCTGGAGCTGAACAGCAGAAGCCATTTTGGTTTTGGTGGAGGTGAGGGAGACAAGAATATGGAAAGAAAGCAAGCTTGCAGGAAGAAGATAAGAGCTGAATTTATATCCCGCTTTTCTATAGTGCAAGAAGTCTCAAAGTGGCTTACAACTCCTTCCCTTCCCTGCCCACAATAGACACCTTGTGAGGTAGGCGAAGCTGGAGATGGTTCTGTGAGAACTGTTGACTAGCCCAAGATCACCCATCAGGCTTCATGTGTAGAAATGGGGTAACAAACCTGGTTCACCAGACTAGAGTCCACCACTCACGTGGAGGAATGGGGACTCAACCCCAGTTCTCCAGTCCACTGCTCTTAACCACTACTACATGCTGGAGGTAGTAGTGTAGGTCAGTGGTGGAAACAGATGCCCCCAATTTGAATTAAAAGATCCTTGTGCTAGAAAATCTGAGACAGGCTAGGTTTCATGCTACTGCAGCAATACTCAAAAGTCTTGAATTCTAGTACCTTTCTAAGCTGGAAACCTCCCTTGATACCCCTCCCCCACATGCAGACTCTCTATCTGGTAAAGATTCTGTGAATTTCACTTCAAACACATTCAGCTGTTGAACTGATCATAATTGAAGGGGGCGATCAGACATTAACCAGCCATCAGGTCTGTTCGGTTCGTGTCAGGCAGCCGTAAATGCCCAGTGAACTAACTCATTTGCATTTGGTTCCTGAAATTGCACTCGTTCAAAGATACTGCCGATTCAAATGTATCGGTGGCCATTTGCTCCGCTAAGGATTCTGTGGATGGACATCAGAGGGCGGGATTTTATTGAAGTACAGCATTCATTGATGACTGATTTAATGTGTGATGTCATTGTCCATTTAAGGGTGGTTGGGGGGATTTTATTAAAGTGCAGCTAGTGCAAGTCAATCAGGTTGTGTGTCAGAAGGCACATGCGCAAAAAGCCCATTGCTCTGCACTGCATGATTAGTAAGAAAAACAACGACATGGCCAGTGCGTGTTTGAGCATCCCTCTTATCTGGTGGTGATCATATCATGGAGATCATAACACCCAGCTGGTCCTGTGTGTCAAGATGAAGGCCTACTAAGTCTAATGCAAGTGCTGCATTTTCCCCGTGTTCCTTTGATTGCCGGCAGGGGCCCCTTGGTGCTAATTGCTGTCCTGCAGAGCAGCTAATTCATCTGTTTGTGAAGTCACGTGAGAGCCAGTGTGGGGAAGGACCTGGGAAACCCAGGATCAGACCTTGGCTGACCTTGGGCAAGTCTTTCAGCTTAGCATGTGCCACAGAGGTGAGGATAAAATGGAAAAGAGGAACTGTGTGCCCTGATCCGCTTGGAGGAAGAGAGCGAGCAATAGAACACCCTCCTGCAGCACCAGCAGATTCCTCCTTGAAATCCTTGTTTGCGGTTGGCTTCCCCCCACCACTGGTGAAACTGTGGAAGCTAAACCCTGGGCAGGCCACATTGTTCTCCAAGTTATCTGAGAAACTCACTGTAATTAGACCGCCTTATTGGTTTTTTGAGCTGTGAGGCTTATAGCAGGGGGGTAGGTTTTTGGCCTTGGATGGGGGAGGCCTCGTTTAAAGTCTCTGTTCAACTTATTGGCTGCCCTGGGGTAATCTACTAATTCTTAACTGTGGAAGAAAGGCCCAATGCAGGTTGTGGAAGAAAGCCTTTGTCGTTTGCTTGATCATGTTTCCACATCCTCGTTGAAAATTAAGCTTCTACAACTTGGTTTTTTTGTAGGTTACCACAGCTGATGGAAGTGGTACGCTCCAACTATGAAGCCATGATTGACCGTGCTCATGGAGGGCCAAACTTTATGATGCATTCGGGAATCTCTCAAGCCTCTGAGTACGATGATCCCCCTGGCCTGAGGGAGAAGGCTGAATATCTCCTGAGGGAATGGGTCAATCTCTACCACTCTGCTGCGGCCGGTCGTGACAGTACCAAAGCATTCTCTGCGTTTGTTGGACAGGTAGAGCTTTTGGAAAGAAAGGTGCTTTTTATTCGACATTAGGGCGTAAAGCCCTTTGATCAAGTATGGTGTTGTGTAGCTGCGAGTCCCCTAAAGCTTTCCTGTTCACAACCTGTCATCCCTGTGTGCTGAAGCGCATCCCTAGTAGATCTGGAATAGTGTTTTCCTGTTAGGTGTGTGACATTTGCTTGCATAATTGGGGGGGTGAGAAACTAATGAGTCACCCCCCTAAGCCTTTGTGCTTAGGTCATTTAATGTTGTTCCTGCTCACAAGAATTGCTCATGGGAAGAGATGTGCAGCTAGGGGAAGTATTTAACCTGTCTTTGCAATCCTCTGTGAATAAGGTTCCAGTTCAGTTCCCCCCACTAGCAAACAGGTTCCGTTCCAGGTATTATTTTAAATCTGACACCTCACTTGGTCCTAAATGATGTCCTCTTTAGCTCAGTGACACATAATCACAGATAACTTGCCAGGTCTCATTCTTGGTTGGTGATTGCACACCACATGATGTCATTAAAGGGTAGGGAAATATCTGCAGGTATTCCAAGGGCTTTTTAAATAGGCTGGAATCATAGTCATTTCCTTTTTAAAAAAAATAGATGAATAGGAGGGGGGAAGTTCACTGCCACACGACAGAATTAAAATAGAAATAAACTATGCAGTTCTGTGTTGGGGTAGTAGGGAATCCCGTATATTGAGTTTGTTTTCTTGCAGGTAGAATCATGCATGTTCATTTAAAAACATCAGATTCCCATTTGATGATTGGCCTTGTGCCCTTTCAGCTGCTGGTCCCTCCAGTTGTCACAGCAACCCAAAGTTTATCAAACAGTCAAGAAGAAGCGGCAGCCAAGGGTTAATTTTTTTTTCAGGGTCAGAGTTCTCTTCATCCTATGGACTGTAATAAACAGACACACAGAGATGACCCTCGGTCATAAACACACACAGAGAGCTGAGCAGTATCAGCTGTTTAGGGGAGGGTGTGAACCCAATTTGGCCAAAACAATGGCTGCATACCTTGGGACAAGAGAAATTGGCCCAATCAAGTCCTAGTACAAGAGTGCTGCCTCTCCTATTGCCGATATACCATCCTTCCCAAAATTGCAAAGGACTTTGAACTGCACAGACACTTTTCTGGACTCCCTGCCATTTTATGCTAAAGCTGTGGCTTATAGAAACACCTGACTCAGGAACTGGGGAGTAGAATTTACCTTGCCCATCTACCCTTCATAGGTCCCAGTGTCTTTGGAGAACTTGCACAACCAAAAGCCCTAGTTAACCCTAAGTAAACCCCAAAAAGCCTTGGCAAACCATTTCTTAGGCCTAGAGAGTTCTGAAATTGAAGACCTAGATGGCAATCTCAGATGCTTCTCTTCTTGCCCCAAAAGGGGAATGAAAAGTCGGCCAACATGATGCCAGACCATAAAGCCCTGCCAGGATAGGGAACTGACCCCTGTACCTCCCCAAGCTTGGGAAAGGAAAAGTCAGTATCCAACTCAGTGTTTTGTTGATGCTTACATTAAACTGGAGCATGATTCTGTAGCCATAGTTTCACACGAGGCATTCTAGAAATGGCTTCCTCTCTAAATAGCCAAAGGTAACACAAACCAACTCTCCTGTCAGACAGAACACGAGGATCTACAGGTGGTAGCTGGAACAAGGCCTCCTGTTAGTCCCCTCTCAGAGAAGCAGCTCCTATTCTGATAATATTCTTTTCCAGCTGGGTCTTGTGGTCCCAATCTGAAGCAAAGTTGGAACAACTGTCTTGCTAGAGCTTAGCGCAATATGCTAGTGTTTCTATTCTTCTCAGACCAGATTATGGACAGAGACATGTTCAACCACTTACCAGAACAAGCCAGTGTTACTAACAAGTCCTGAGGCTAGAGAGATCTTTTCATGGTGAAGAAGCAGCAAGAAACCTAATCTGGGCAAAGAGGCTGGACACATTTTCTTTAAATACTCTTCCTTACTTAATAGACTATGTTCACCTGTTTATTTATGAAACTGTCCTTGGAGCCATGAAGCATCAGGACTTAAACAGAAGTTAGGCAAGGCCTGGAGTTCGTCTGTGATAGTGATAGTAAAAAGAAAATGGGGGATCTTGCAGTCAAGAACAAATGGGTCTGTGTAATGCCATTCTGATCCAAGTGATCCAGGACCTATTTTATATTAGCCCTTCCTGTGTGACAACAGTGAAACTCTTAACAATCTGCTCTGAATTACTTGCCATGTTTTGTGCATGTAATTGCTTGAATCTGCTCTAATTTGCATGCTGCTTTAATTGCCAGAGGTTACTAAGGAGCAGGTGGAGAAGTGAGGTACACTTCCTGATTTCTCAGTTCTTGCTTTTTATGCCTCTAAAGGCCAAGGGATGGTGTCGAGCTGTGTTTAAGGCGTGATAAATATGTCAGTAGGTGATGGTTTGGACTGCTTTGAAGGAATGTGCTATAGTATCATTCCTAAAGAAGCCCTCCTTTGGGCTGAGATGGTGGTTCCCAGTATCAGCCAATAGTAGGTTTCCGTACTTGGGGCAGTGTTCTGGAGTGGATAGAGGCAGCTCAGCTCCAGACATGACTAGAGAATACTGATGGTCTCAGTCCAGTTTATACTCCTTAATTGGCACAAACTACTTTGGTTGCTCTGGCTGACAGTTTTCCCTGGGAAATGGGACTACTGCATGGCCTTGTGAGTTCTCCTGGGCCTCTTGGCAGCTTTTGATAGCATTGAGTTAATACCACTTTAGCCTGGCTACCCAGGTTGGAAGTGAGAGGTGCATTTGCATCTTCTTGATGAGTAGGTTCTAGAAAGTAATCTGAGTCAGGGGAGGGATATCCTTTTTCTGCTCCATGGCATTTATGTTATGGGGTGAAAATGGCTCTCAGTTTGCTGTTAACAATTGAAATGAAATAATTGAAAGAGGTTGTCTGGAGACCCAGAAAGAGGTGCAGTCAATATGCTGGTGAAGTCCAGGTCTCCTCCTCCTTTCTGTGTAACCCGTATATGAGAGCTAATAAACCGAAACGTGATCTACCTGAGATGGTAAGTGGTTCAGCCTGCAGAGATAGTGACACATTGGTTTTGGAAGTGTCTGTACTCTCCCTTAAGGATAAGGTTCCCAGATGGGATGTTGACACTGGAGCTGGTCCTTATTGTGCGGCTTGGTTGGCCTCTGTAATTTAAAGTGCCCTCAATTAGCTTTGACTAGATAGAGACAGCGTTGCCCCATGCTCTAGTAATATTTGGATTAGACTGCTATTGTGTGCTGTATGCGGAGCCATCTTTAAAGAACCTTCAGTTGGTTTAGTGTCCTCTTCCTTTCTTTGCACAACTCCTTGCTTTAAATGGCAAAGCCATTTAATAGGTTCATGTGGAAGAAGGAGGAGAACTCTTCGGATACCCTGGTCTTAAACCACCTGCCTCCTGTATAAACCTGCCTCATTCTTCAAAGTGACCATTGGTGTAGTAAATAATGCAGCAAAGGTTCACAACCTGATTAAAGAGTAGATAACGCTTTATTCAGAAACAGACATGCTTGATAATAAAGAGGAGGGAGAGGGCCCTGGCTACATCATTAGCTGAGAGAGACTAAGTGTGGAACTTCTAAAAAGAAGCAGGATATTGCCCTCAGAGTAGCAATCTGGAGACAGACAAGGAATGACACTTAACAGGACTGACACTTGCTGCTCCCCATCGGGTCGTCTTTATATACCAGACATTGCCTGTTTCAACAGTTACAGGTATCTCCACATTCAGAGATTTACTTGAACGGTGATTGGGTATAGCACCTTCTCTGTGGCAATGTTCCATTAATGAAATATTTTCTGTGTATCATATGGCACTGAGCTTGGTACTTTAGGTGTGGGGGAAGACCATGCTGTTCTCCCCTAAATTTGCAGAATGTTTTGTTTTCCTGCTCTGTTTTAACTGTAATTGGAGCACAAAAAGCATCGGGGAGTAGATTATTAGAAATTTGAGTTGGTATATCATAGTGCTGTAACATTAGACTTGTAGTGTGTGCTGCTGGGGTTAAGGGTTCCAGTCTAGGCAAGCAAGAAATGACTCATCTAGCCCTGAGCAGCACAATGCAGAAGTGTGTTGGGTTGGTTGGTTTGTTTTACTTTTTTCTTATACTGTATGGGGAAAAGTGTGAGAGGCCTTAGGGTTGCAAGTCACTATTCCTTACAGCACCCATCTCCTTAATTTCATCCTTCATCAAGGATAAATTGTTCAGGAGTTTTGTTCCTTTGCAAGCAAATATATACACAACTATTTGGGATCAAAAGAAATGCTTTTGCTACTGTTCTCTTATGATTTCAGTTATACACACAAAAGTTCTTGGTGGAAACATGCAGAATGTTTGTATTAAAGCTGTATATATCTGCAGACTGTGTATTAAAACAGACCTTGACAAATTTTCTTTGATTTTAGAAGGCAGCTCAGAAATTTAGGAGACAGTCTCGCATTGTAGCCATCAGGATTATCTATGACCATATTTTCTAATTATTGCTACCACAAAGAAATACTTGGTGCCATGATGAAATTTCCAGGCGCTGTGGGGCCCTGTCTCCTGGGATTTGTCAAGCCCTGTATTAAAACAGAATTTCTTAACAATGCTTAGCAATTGCTGATATGGAATGCCAACATCACTTTATACAAATATTCAGACAGCTCATGGTACTTTTCTCCACTAAAGAGAAAACAATGGGAACTGTTAATCTTAAATGTGATTACTGGTAGTTGTAAGTTAAAGTTTGAAGAGAAAAATATCTGAGAACTTAATGCACAAGAAATAATTGCTCAAGTCCCCCATCCCTTTAAGGATTTGTGGGGAAATTGTAGTTGTAAAAAGTATTCTTTTTTGCTTTAGAAGACAAGATTTTACTTCCCTTTATGTTATCCATGTAGCTAAGAGAATGCCAACAACCCTTTTTCTTAGAAGGGTTATGGTGGACACATGTATGCCTTGACCATCAGAGAGAGATAATTTGAAATACTAGGTGTGGTTTGCTGTGAAGTTGTATGTAATACTGAGTTGTATGTAAACAGTAAAGGAGGTGGCCAGGAAGATAATTTACAGTACCCATTTGTATATTCCATTGCGAGTGAAAACACAATCTGTTTTGTTACCCTGATGCTAAAATTCCCTAGTGCAGCAGAGGGCTTAAAGTGCCATGCTGGAAAATTCAGTTGCCTTGCATGTGTAATAGCATGTGCACTGCAGTTGTGAAATGAAAACTGCTTCCTTGTAATCTGACCCCAGGCTATGTGCAGTGCCTCTGATGTGTCTGAACTACGGACGTTGTGGATGGTTTTGTGGACATGGTTGCTATTGTGCCAGCACTCTCACCTTTCCACATGGTTTCTGTATTCAGATACATGAATGGCATGAGGCCTAACTATGAGGAAGAGCTTCTGCAATCCAATGGTAAGAGTAGGACTTGACCCCAAGATGTGTAAAAACAAAAACAAACCCCGCAGCAGATTTAGGGTGTTGAAATTCATGCCATTGATTTTCCAGTTTATATATTTGGAATAGCACTAGCTTCTGTTGGGCTGCAGACAAATCCTGCAGGTCTGAGCCTGTCTTTGTCCCCATAACAGATGCATCAGCAAGGAATCCTGAAGACAGACGACTTGATCACGCGATTCTTTCGCCTTTGCACGGAAATGTGTGTGGAAATTAGCTACCGGGCTCAAGCAGAGCAGCAGCACAACCCTGCTGCAAATCCCACCATGATCCGTGCCAAGTGCTACCACAATTTGGATGCCTTTGTGCGCCTTATTGCTCTGCTGGTGAAGCACTCTGGGGAGGCTGCCAACACAGTCACTAAGATCAACTTGCTCAACAAGGTCAGCAGAGTTCTTTGCCTACTGTACCTATTCGTCTTTGTGCGTTTGGCAGACTGGGAGCAGGTGCTGCACTTCAGAAGCAGCCTTGAGCTTTATGAGATCTAGTTCTGAGCCTGGTGCCAGCTAGCCAGCCGGCACCAACATCTCCTCTCAGCCTCCTGGGGCGGTGGGGCGGGGCGGGGCGGTGAGAATGAGACGGTATGGATTTAAGTCACCAACATTTATAAATTATTTATTAATTAACTGTATTAGACTGGTGTAGGCGTTTTTACAGTTTTAATGTTTTATTGAAATGTTTTAGCGTGTCATTAACTTGTTGTAACCCGCCCTGAGCCCTCTGGGAAAGGGCGGGATAAAAATAAATAAATAAACCTTGTGTGGGAAATATTTAAGGTTTGGGGGCTTGCTTTTGGGCACCTTCACCAAGAATGGATGCCATGGAGTTGTTGGTTGCATTAATGCAAGTTTGCAAGTTGTCCAACGGTAATTACCTGATGTCATATTTGGAGATGTGAATGCCTGGGCAGGGAGACCAAAAATCTTGGCGGAGAGAGGCAATACTTTTTTGCCTTGATTCTTTTTATGAGGTTTTTTTGGCCCATTTTTTCCCCCAATGGAAAAAATCAGAAATTTGTCAAATACTGCAAAAGCAGACCCCCCCAAAAAATTCCTGAGAAATAATTTGTCTAGTAATGAATAAAATGCTTTTTAATTTTGTCAGATGTGTACTATAAAGATTTGCCTTACATAAAAATACGCAGCATTACATAACATGAGTTAGAAGTGACTGAATTTGTCATTCATTTGCTGTAATGTACATGGCGATACACAGATGAAGTTCAAATTGATACCCAGATGTGCTGATTTCTACTTTAAATATATGAGATCATTTCTGCCTATATGACACACTTTCATATAGGTTAGGTTTGATTAAAAACCTAACCTCCATTCTTACTCAACCCAGTTAATAAAACTTCTTTTTTGTTCTCGGCAGGTTCTTGGGATAGTGGTGGGGGTCCTTTTGCAGGATCATGATGTTCGCCAGAGCGAATTCCAGCAACTCCCTTATCACCGCATTTTCATCATGCTGCTGTTGGAATTAAATGCTCCTGAACATGTCCTGGAAACAATTAATTTTCAGACCCTCACAGCATTCTGGTAGGTCATGTTGAACTTCCGTCGGCTCTGCTCTTAAGTTAGGCTTTATTTTATTCTGCCTAAACTCAGAACCAACCTCTGCTGCCTGGACAACTTAATGCTTCTTCTTCTTGGGCTGTATTTCCCTTGCGGGGGTAAGCACTGACATTTTCTTCGTCAGATAGCTAGATTTTGGGCATTTGGACAACTGATTTAGTAATTTGGTCAGCTGATTTAGTAATATTGTGGGATATGTGGAATTCTTTCCTTAAGGAGGCATTTGAGAGCTAGACTTCAGAAGGAAATGTCGGGTCTCTCTTAGATATCCACAGGACAGTTTATACTGTCATGAAGCAGTGTGTTGTAGTGGTTAAGAGCGAGTGGACTCCAATCTGGAGAACCAGCTTTGATTCCCCACTCCTCCACCTGAGTGGCAGAGGCTTATCTGGTGAACCAGATTTGTTTTCCCACTCCTGCATTCCTGCTGGGTGACCTTGGGCTAGTCACAGTTCTCTCAGAACTCTCTCAGCCCCACCTACGTCACATGGTGTCTGTTGTGGGGAAAGGAAGGGAAAGGAGTTCATAAGCCGCCTTAAGTCTCCTTACAGGACAGAAAGGCAGGGTATAAATCCAGATTCCTCCTCCTCTTCTGCTTTTTCTTCTGTGTTCTACCTGGCTGGGGAACTTAACCTGGCTGGTAAAAGCCTCAGTTTACAAGATCTCAGTGAAGTTCCCTTTCACCAGCTTTATTACTCCCTCTCCAACAGAAATAACTAGCGTTCAGCAAGAGCAAGTAGAGACGGATAGTGCGTGCCTGCCAACCCAAAACCTCTCCTCAAGGTTCCTTAGAACAAAAAATGTTGCTTTTCTGCCTTGAAATTTAAATCACTGATTACAGTAAAGGAGGGAAAAATCAAGTCAGAATACTCCCCAAGCTTCTCAAGAAATAAAATTTGTCAATTAACTTAAATAAAAACAGCCTAGAAAAATAACCGGTCTGATGAGACTGGAGCACCTTTGAGTGTGACAGTACAGCCTAGATCAGGGGTTGGCCATGCCAGCAGGGGCTAATGGGAATTGTAGTCCATGAACATCTGACGCACCAGAGTTGGACACCCCTGACCTAGATAGTAGTGTAGATTCTCCCATAATGTTACCCAAATGCTGACATAAAACTTGTGTGATCTGCTGTTTTTCTTTCAGTAACACGTTTCACATCCTGAGACCTACAAAAGCTCCCGGTTTTGTTTATGCTTGGTTAGAATTGATCTCCCACCGGATATTTATTGCAAGAATGCTGGCACACACACCACAGCAGAAGGTGTGGCTGCAATTTATCTTCTGTAATTTACGAAGCTTCTGCAGGCAATAAGGGTGCATCTTGGTTTTCAGGTTTTGTTTAACTAGTATGATTTTATGCCATTTACAATGGGGGGGGCGTGTCTGCTGCTGAATTACAGCATTTGTTTCCATATTTTCACAATGTACAGGAAACCACAGATAGTTTAATTTAGTAGATTGCCCAAATGGGTATAGAAACTTAACTGAACTGTGAAGCCTTCTTAGATTTTCAACAGAATCTTGAGTGGTCTACAAGGCAGCAAATTGTTGACTGCTTGCACTGTCCCCTTTAGCCGAAGTATGCCACATGCTTTGGCAAACTTTGCATTGTTAATCCAGTAAAACTGACTCATTGATTCATTTCTCCTAAGCCGAGAATGTGTCTGGGAGGGTTCAATCTGTAACACACCCCTTGTTCAAAGCCAAAGGGATTGAATATCCTTGACAGTTTCTAGTTAAATTTTAAGAGATTAATTTACCTAACTTATGGAATAGAATGCAAATGCTTGCTTCCGTCACACTGATCTTAGATGGAAATTAGGCCAGGTATTATAAGGATGCCTATAGAGACCTTATAACAGAGTTCTCATGTGATTTCTTTGCAGGGCTGGCCAATGTATGCCCAGCTGCTGATTGACCTATTTAAATACTTGGCTCCTTTCCTGAGAAATGTGGAGCTTGCCAAACCTATGCAAATTCTCTACAAGGTAAGTCAATGCTGTCATACAGAAACTGTGTTCTTTCAAGTGGGTTCAAGAACTGAGTTGAAATTCACAAGCTTTACGTTATCAGCTATACACAGTATATAATGAAGGGTTAGGAGGAGGAGGGGCAGGTCTTGCCTGCTGCTTTGTGTAGATGAAGTAAGGATGTACATTGGGAAACAATGCACCTGGAGCACCTTCCTTATGAGGAAAGGCTGCAGCGTTTGGGACTCTTTAGTTTGGAGAGGAGACGCCTGAGGGGGGACATGATTGAAGTCTATAAAATTATGCATGGGGTAAAAAATGTTGACAGAGAGAATTTTTTCTCTCTTTCTCACAATACTAGAACCAGGGGGCATTCATTTGAAAATGTTTTAACTGGGGGGAAGGAATTAAGAGACTAATAAAGAGGAAACGCTATGCCTTTCACGCGACGTGTGATTGGTGTTTAATGAATATGCTACCACAGCGGAGGTGGTGATGGCCACTAACCCTGGATAACGCTTTAAAAGGGGCTTGGACGAGATTTATGGAGCGGAGAAAGTGATTTATGGCCTACCAATCTTGGATCCCTCTTTTGATCTGAAGAGATATTGCAAATGCCTTAACAGTCCAGCAGGTGACTTTCGGGAGCAACTTAACCGCTATAGAAGGCCATTGCTTTCAACAGATTCCTACATGTGAACTCCCAAAGGCACCTGGTGGGCCACTGCGAGTAGCAGAGAGCTGGACTAGATGGACTCTGGTCTGATCCAGCTGGCTTGTTCTTATGTTCTTATGTTCTTAAACAGTAACATTAATCCTATTCCCTTTTATATATATAGGGTACCCTGCGTGTGTTGCTGGTCTTATTGCATGATTTCCCAGAATTCCTCTGTGACTACCACTACGGGTTCTGTGATGTGATTCCTCCAAACTGCATTCAGCTAAGGAACCTGATCTTGAGTGCCTTCCCACGAAATATGAGGCTTCCGGATCCCTTCACTCCCAACCTTAAGGTAGTGCACACCTCAGTGCAAGTCAGAGCAGCGAGGTTTCTTCATGTCCTTGCAACAGTTGAGAGACCAGCTATGGAAAATATCCCAGTAACACTGTACCAGAGGGGCTTGGGAATGTTCGGTCTGGAAGTGAGCAGGGGGTTGAGTGGGGCATGGTTGTTGCCTTTGAGTGTTTACTTAGAGGAGGCCAGGCAGCAGAGGATAGGACTCCCAAATAATGGGTTTAAAATAAGGATGGAAAGGCACTGTCTGGATATTAGGGGAAATTGTTTTACAGTAGGAGTTGTTCAGCAGTGATATTGGCTGCCTAGGGTGGTGTTGAGCTCCTCCTCACTGGCAGTCTTCAAGCAGCAGTTGGATGAATGCTTGTCAGGAATGCTTTCAGCTGATCCTGCATTGAACAAGAGGGTGGACATCCACAGATCTCACTTCTGTCACTCTATGCGTGTGCTTATTTTCATAGCTCATGTTGAATTAGCCAATGTGTAACATTTTCTTACAGCAGGAGGGAGCATTCTGAAGGGTATATGGGTTTGTTTGACAGGTGGACATGTGTTGAGTGAGCGATTGAACATGCGGCTCCCTCGGATCACTTCACCAAACTCTTCCACGGAGAGGTGATGCCCCTCAGTTCGGTAAAAGAAGGATCTCGATTCCTATCTGAAAACACGCTCTCCGGTCACATTCTTGTCTGATCTTCGCAGCAATTTGCAGGTGAGGCACCTTCTGCCAAGGCAAGATTGGAAGGCTGTCCAGATCCCTCCTTAGTTCAGGGTCTGTCCTACATCACTACAGACTCAGCCCAAACAACAGCATCCCATGCGAGGGCTGGTCTTTTTCCATAGTAATCCAATGTCTACCCTGTTATCAAATAGGAAATGCGGTGATGTTTTCTTCTAATTTATGGAGTAAGCTCTTCCCTCAAGAGAAAATATACAAAGAATTCCAGGGGTGGATCTGTCTGCTGATCAGGAGGGAATTGTCTTCTGGCATCTGGGCTCAAATAATTTGATATCTTTTGCGTTTGCTCCTCTAGGTGTCGAATGAACCTGGCAATCGTTACAATATCCAGCTAATAAATGCCCTGGTGCTGTATGTAGGTACCCAGGCTATTGCGCACATTCACAACAAAGGCAGCACTCCCTCCATGAGCACCATCACCCACTCGGCTCATATGGACATCTTCCAGAATCTGGCTGTAGACCTGGACACAGAAGGTAAACATGGAAACTGTGATTGTCTTCCAGATAGACGGGTTGGATCTCTGCATGAAAGACCTTCAGCTTTCAGTGCTGGGCCCCAAAACTCTTGCACCAGAAGGTGCCAGTACTGTGTCCTGCCATGACTTTTCCTTTATGTTAGTCTTTCTGCTTGACTCTGTCAATCTGTCTTTCACCCAGGCACCTGTGTCTCCTCTATGCCTGTCCGTTCTGCACAAGCTTCATCTTATGTAACTGTCCAGGTCTTTCCCCCTTCTTTATTCCTGTCCTTCCATCTTTCCAGCTCACTCCTGTCCCTTGTCTTCCCCAGTTCCGTCGAACCCTGTGCTTCAGTTGCATTGGGGAATCTCTTGCAGTTGAAAGGCAGAAATATACATATGCCAAATAAAAAGTTAAATGCATTTGCCCAGCTTCAGAGACTAGTAAATAATGTCAGGCACTGGGATCCTACTGTAGTATTCCGCTGGCATTGTCTGTGCATTCTTATGCCGTACACATAATTTTCTAGCCAAAATGAAGTTCTTACGTGATTTCATTTGGGTTGATCCTACTGCTCCTCTGAGCAAAAGTTTGAATCAACAGGTTTTGATGGTTACATCAATCAATTCAATTCCAAGAGATTAAGTGGGGAAATACCAAATCAGTGGTTCATCCAACTTGCATCTGTTGCTTCTCTTTCATTAACTGAAGCTAAGTAGAGGTGGAAGTAGATGGAGATATCGGTCTTGTCAGTTTTGGATCTAAAAGTCTCAACATTAGCTGGTGGTCAAAAGAATCTATTTTAAACAGAAATACTCTGTTCTAGGTCGGTACCTCTTCTTGAACGCAATTGCCAATCAGTTACGGTACCCAAACAGTCATACACACTATTTCAGCTGTACCATGCTTTACTTATTTGCGGAAGCCAACACTGAAGCTATTCAAGAGCAGATCACCAGGTAAGAGAAATCTGAATCTCTTGATTTACTTCTTGTTCATGTTGAATTCTCAGACAGCGGACAAGGGTCTCAGACAGCATACAAGGTTGTATTTCTGTTTCTGGGTTGTTCAAAATCATAGATGTGGCTTTGGATCTCCCCCATCCCTACACATGTGAGACAGAAGACTGTACTTATTAGAACGCTGCTCCTTGGTGTGTAGTGTCCGGGAGCGGGGGTAGCCCCCTCCCCGGACTTGCGCCCTGTGCCACGGCTGGCGGGGGGCGGAAACGTGGTCGGCAAAAGACAGGAGACCGGGAGGGGAGGCCTGTCTGCTACAGTCGTCCCTGCTCTACTCTCCTCAAGGCCGGTAGGGAGAGAGTTCGACGCGCTGGCGACAGCTGAAAAGAGAAGTTGTTCCCTTAGGCCAAGCAGGTCATAAACCGAGGCATTGGCGGGAGCCCAGTTATGCCGCATGACCGCCCTGGCTAAGGAGCCAGCTGGAAGAAGAGCACAGTTTCTGGAGCCCCTGTTGGAGCATGAAAGAGAGGAGCGCTGGCAGCTCCTGATCTTGGGAACAACGGGTTCAACCCCTCGGCAGGCACAGGAGGGGATAAAAGGGGGAACACCCAGGAAGAAGGGGAAGAGAGACGGGAAGGGGGGAGAGTCCATGTGTGGAGGGAGAAGGTGAAAGGGACAGAGAGCAGCAGGTGAAAAAAGTCGAACCACCCAAAGGGGTGTGAAAGCGGTGAGGAGAGTTGAAGCGAGAGGGGAAAGGGGTGTCTGCCCTGGGGAGCCAGATGGATGGGGAACCAGCGCAGAGGGAACAACGGGTGCGCAGAAATGGTACCCATTGGCGGAAGGGAGAAGCCACCATTCCAGGAGCTAACGGGGAGGCTTCCCTACTCTCCCTCCCAAGTGTACTGTGGGCCTTAGGGCAGTGGTGGGCAGTTGGGCCAACCTGTGGCTAAAGCGGCTGTCCCACTTAGTCCACTCCCCGGAGAACGGGAGTGAGGCCGGCAATTCCAGCAGCCGGGCAGGGGAAGGTGGGTTGGCAACGGGTCCTGGAGGCGTAGCTTCATATGTGCAGAGATTTTGGAGGTTTGTATGGAGGAGTATCCAGGCATGTGAACCCTCCCTGACAGACTGAAATGACAATCCAGGAATATGGCACATGGTAGCTACCTTGGTCCAAAGTCTGGGAAATTCTGGATGGGGTTTTGTCCTGGGCTGCCAAGGTATGTGCAAGAGTAAGGTAGGAGTGCTGTGTTTTTCAGCTTATGGAAGTCTCTCTTCTACAGGGATTCTGTTCTGTTTTACTGGGGTGTTTGCAGAAGCAGATGCTGCTGTCTAGTTCCTTTGATCTCACCCCAAGCAATTTCCCACGTCATCTCTTTTTCCTCTTTTGTGTTTCTTTTATAGAGTTCTCTTAGAACGACTGATTGTAAATAGGCCTCACCCGTGGGGTCTGCTAATTACCTTTATTGAGCTGATTAAAAACCCAGCATTTAAATTCTGGAACCACGAGTTTGTTCATTGTGCTCCAGAGATTGAAAAGTGAGTAATCAAAACCATTGAATTTTTCTGGTAAGCATAAAGGGGCACTGGGGGGGCTCAGTGTATTGCTTCTGGGGAAGATAAGTTGTCTTGAAATGAAGTCTCTGTCCTTGCGGTAGGCTGTTCCAGTCCGTGGCACAGTGCTGCATGGGGCAAAAGCAGGCACAGCAAGTGATGGAAGGAACCGGTGCTAGTTAGAGGAAGCGGACGCTGTGTCGGAAGTAGGCTACCCTGGAGGTCTCCATCCCATCAAGCTGGCAGAAGAATGTGTGTGGGTCTTCCCAGAGCTTGGAGGCCACACACCCCCTCCTCCCTCCCTTCACGTTGGGCTTACATCACAGATCTGTGTGTGAGAAGTCTCCTCCTGCGTGGGCATGTTCCAAAGTTTTAAAACGAGTTTTTGACTTATGGCCAAAATACAGAATATGCTGTGAATATAATTTTGAACTCTTGTAAATACACAGAATGGAAATATTTGTCTGGACTTTGGGTGTGTGCAAGTTTTGTTTCAAGAGAGGCACGACCCCTAGTGCCTGGCCAGCTGATCAGGAAGCGGTGGCTGCTGATGCCAAGCTTTTCTCGAGGGCAGATCTGCTTCTCCTGATGTTCCAGACTCCCAAAGAAATGGAAAAGCCAGTTTAAATATTATGTAACTTATTTTTTTCTTGTGGACGGGGGACCGATAAATCACAAAGTTGTTAAAGGAAAAAAAAGTGGATGTGTTGGAGCACAGGATTCTATGAAATATAGGGGGGGAGGGGGAGAGTTTAGGGTCCAGTGGGGTACTTGCCCTGTGTCACGTGCTGACAGCAAGGTGCGTGGAAGTTGGAGGACTCCTTTTGGCTGGCACAGGTACACCTCAGGCCCTTGGTGCGAGGGCTGGTTATTTTAGCAGGAGAACCAGACAAAGCCTGTAGATTTTCTTGACACTTGTAAATTTTGGGATAGGGAGGGTATGAAATTCTATTAAGTACTCTCCTTCGGCCACAAAGTTTGAGTTTGTAAAAAGAACAAAAAGGACCAATACAGCCCATTTTGTAAGGATTTTGAATGTTTTGTAAATGTATTGGTCCATGTGTTGTATTTTGTAGCCTTTCTAGTTCTCTTGAGCTTTAGTTCTCCTACTTCTTGTATGTATGCATACTGTAGTTAAACATTAAAGTCATGACCTGCAGCGAGTGTCCTCCTTCTCTCCTTGCCTGGCTCAGTTAGGGTGCTGGTAAATAGTCCTCATTGCTGTTCAGAAAAGCCCTGACTTCTGTTGACATGGGTAAATCTCGTTCCATTTTTATGCCACTTTACTGCAATAAACAAAATCTGGCATGGTTACCATTAAAGTGAGACTTACATCTCAAGGAAATCTCTTTCCCTGTTCTCTGCAAGAAAAACCAATTTGAATTGCTTTTGCCAGAAGAATTGGATTTTGAGTTCCTGGTCTGCTTGTGTTCTGAGCTCAGAAGAACAATATAAGAGGTCCTTGGTCTGTGAAGGACTGAAACCAAATCCTGGGCCAAATAGCTGGCCTTCTGGTTTCCAATCCAGAAGGGACAGACAAGATATTATACCAACCAGACCCACCAGCAAGGGGGTTTGATCTGTGCTTGTTTTGCACACTGTAAGTAGGACTCTTTTAAAACAAACAGGTGTCACTTAAATGGGGGGGAGGGGTGTTTTACAATACTGAAGCTCCTAAGTCCTGCTTTGCTCCAAGACTTGGCAAAGTACATTCCTGCTAGATTATAAACTCTTGAAAGTCTTGGATTTTTATTTAAAGAAACTTTAAAAAAAACAGAAAACACATCTTTGTATCACATGAATACAAATCTACAGTGAGGACTGGTCAGAGTACCTTAGCTGTTCAGTAAATCCATCATAATGTGAATTCTAGAATTCCGTGTTTCTTAGAGATGCATATCACATAAGTTTGCTGTGTGCATCCCATGCTTTGCAAAGTTTGCAGACATTCCAGATACAAGACCCACATCTTCTTTGGCCCACTGAAAGCAAGCTGTTGGAAATGGCGTCTCATTTGCACCCCTTGTCTCTTGATATGTTTCCTTTACAAATTTCACTGATAAATGCGTTCGCTAGTTAGCTGCAATATCTTTTCCTGATCTCATCTTCAAAGGCTTGCCTCAAAATACATATTTGGAAGTTTTTATAAGCTCCAGCCTTTACACTTGAAAGGTGAAAGATGCTGAGGTAGAAAGTCTTATCTAGTGCAACTGGCACCACCCCCAATCTCTGAACCTGATCCTTGAGAAGGGCAACCCTGTCCAGAACTGGCTGAATCCCAACTCTTCCAACCGGTATGGTCCCCAGTTGCCTCAATCTTTATCTGGATTAAATTTCAATTTATTTATGTTCATCTAGCCCACTGTGACTGAAAGATCTGTTACAGTCTCCACCCATATGGTCAGAATGTCCACTGCCTCCCTTGACTTCTGGAAAACTTCATTGGGTCTGGGTCCATTTTAAGGTACTGGTTATAATCTTTAAAGCCTTACACATCTTAAGACCTGCCAACACGAGGAACCATCTTTCCCATGAAAGCAGCACGTGCCACCTCTGGGCTTGTCCAGGTTTCCACCTGGTGGAGTCCTCCTTTAAGCCCACCCGGTCAGCTACCATTTGAGTTATGTTAGTTTCCACAGGTTATTTATTGGATGTTTGGTTGTGACTGATTTTAATACGTTGGATCCAAGCACGTTTTCTGCTTTTGAAAAAGGAAGAACGGTTTCCTTTTGACCACTCAAAAAAAGCTATACCGGTGATCATGGATTCTGCATGAACAAATGCCATGTGAAATTGAGTGGAAAAGCTAACTGGGTCCAAGGCAATACCTTTCTTTAATGAGCTGGCTTGTAAACTGCCTAGTAGCTTTGCAGATGGTAGAAGGCTATTTTGGAATGACAGGTTATGTCCAAAAATGATCTGAAGCTAGAATTAAATGGATCTAAACAGTAAGCGGGTGTACCACCACCTGCTCAAGTGTCTTGCCCCAAATAAGAAAATTAATGACTGGTCTATAGCAGTTCAATTCACTGATCAAAAGAGTGCAGCAGTTTACCCTCTGCCCTCAAAGCATTCCCCAGCAGGAGTCCAATACTGTTCCAGACAGTATCCTTCACCTAAGGAGAGAAGGCTAGAGGCCCACTGTCTTTGCTACTATGAACTCACTAGCTCAAGTAACTGGTGCAAAATTTTCTTCTGTCCATAACGAACTTGTAGAGCAAACCGTTCCCGGCAGCTCAGTTTTGAAAAGGCCTGTTGGTCGCTGAGCATTTCTTCTTCTGTTTTCAAATCAGAGTCGTATGCCTGCAGGGTTAACTGCGTGGCATCAAACAACAGTTTCTTCTCAGATGCCTTGAGCATTGATATCCTGGAGAGTGTCCAGTCACTGTTCCCGTTCTCACCTATGTCATCTTCCCAATCCTCTTGCTCTTTGAACATGCTGAATTCCTCTGCAGTCATACCCAGCACCTAAATTCAAAGGAGATTAGAATCACTGTTGGCCCTTCAATGAAAATGCATGCTCAGGGTTATATCTCTGCCACTGAGGTAGCCAATCATGAAATGTTATGCTGCAGTTCATTCTTCGTCTCAAAAGCAGAGTGGGAGGGTACTTGGTGCAGTTTTGCCAAGTTAAGTGTGGCAGGGGGCAGAGAGAGTGACAGGCATGGGGGAGATAGTAAGAGAAGGGGTGGCAGGATGAAGAAAGTGAGAGACAGAGAAGTAGGGGGGATGGGAAGAATGGGGATGGAGAGAACGCCCCGCAAGTTTTTTGCAGGTCCGTACTTGTATTATCTGTATTGACATGCACACACATACACATGAGATACCTTTGTGGATCAGGGTAACACTGATACTAAACAGATTTTTTTCTAAAAACTTGAACTCAGGATTTACAAAAAAATCTGAAATGTTAAAAAAACAAACAGGGTTTAAATTCTCTGTCCACTGCCTCAGATTAGACTGCCAACAAATAGCAAGAGGGTTAAGCTCCACCTTCAAAGCGGGAACTGCCACCACCAGACAAAGTGTACTCACCTTCAATGCCATGGACAACTCCTCTCCAGTCAAAACCTTTTCCCAGCCAATCACAAAGGCTCCTTCCTCACCCACCATCTCCATCTGACAAAGAAGATCCCATTTTTCCAAGACCAGCTGCTGCTCTGCATCTGTTTTTATAGCTGGGTGGAGGAAACAGGCAAAATAAATAGTGTAGTTCAAACATGAAAGCTAGGCTAGGCCCATCAATCATTATTGCATTTCTTGTCTCTCAATAAAAAGTTAATTTCTTTCCAGTGCAAGGTATCAACTGCATGTGAGCTGAAAAGACACTGAAGGGCCATCTTTTTTCTTCAGAATGCCAGGGTCCTTCAGCATCGCAAGTCAACATCACAGGGCCTAATTTCCGATGGATGTGGCATGTAGCTCTGGGGCATACAGGTGCAGCAGAAACCACACTCTAATACAAACAGAGCTGCAGAAAGCCATGAGAGAAAGAGATCTGCTGTCAAATCCATCTCCCAGGTTGCCAAATAATGAACCTTCTGATCACACTGTCACTTGCCTTGCAGAGCAGCTTTGCACAGCGTCAACATCTGGATGTCAGCGGCATCATCCCTATTTCCAGGATATGGTTCAGTAAAACCATACATGTGGAGGAGCTGCCAACTGGCCATCTGGCCATAAGTGTTGAAGATCTCTTGGCCTTTGCTGATGGGCTGAACCGCTACCATTTTCAAGCATTCCTACAGAGGAAACACAGGCAGGCGTAACTAGTTGCCACCCACTGAGAGAAAGCCAGCTAGTTTCAACCTGCTCCCACAGGCAGTAAGTCTTGATAGGCCAACTGCAGTGGACAGGAAGCCTTGGAAAACTTCAAAAGATAGAGTTCCTTACTCTACAAGTTTTAGCACTTTAGCACTGGAGCACACTGTTTGTGCCTGGATGGAGGAGGGGCTGGCAATTGTCTCAGCCAGGTGGCTCTTGGGCAGCTTTCTGCAGGCCACTCCGCCCCCCAGCAGCAGCCTTAATGGCCCAGGCTCCAATTTGGTCCACAGTTCATGTTCAAAAGGAAGCAGCTGCACGGGCACTGAGTTAAATGTGTTCATGATCTTGACTTGACATAATGCAACTTCCTACACAAAGGCTAGTCAGAAGAACAGCAGTCTGCTCAGTCCAAGCAGCACCTTCTTCCCCACCCTGTTATCTCAGAGTGGGTTCCATATAACATCTTGCTAAGCAGCAGATTTTCAGGCATCTCGCTGATCATGATTGGGCCGGGAGGATGTTACGTGTCGGCACAAGCTCGCTCTATAGTTGTTGAAATGTAAATGGGGTCACAATGCTGGGAGCATCAGCTTGTACTGAGAACCTAAATAGGAAGTGTCTGGAGCTCAAGCAAAAGAAGGCTAAAGGCTGAATGCTACCTGCCAGGTAGTAACTGGCTAGGCCCCCATGTTGAATTTTCTGAGGTTCCTTAGCCAACAATTCAAAAGATAATCTCACAGCAAAATGAATGTCACTTAATGCTATTTGCAGAACAGAAACCACCAAATTAAATAAAAAAGTAGGCTCAAAGGTTGGCTCCAACCTGATGTGCCAGGGACAGAGGCCTCCATTTCCCCAACAGACTAACCAACAAGGGTCTCCCAAAAGTTCAAAGAATTATCTGTCTTCCAAGACGAGGCAGACTGCATTTATACACTGTATGCTCCACTCACTGTGGAATATTCCAAGTTGGCATTGTGGTTGGCCACATGATTCAAAAGGTCTGCCATGGGCACCATCACAGGAGGGTTGGGCTCCTCTTCATCTTCCACATTCTCCTCCAAAGGCTCCTGGAAACTGGTTGGAGGAGAAAATGAATGGATGCAAAAACAGAGCAAAGCCACACAGAGGGCAGCAAGCAGGAAACAGCTGTGTGTGAATCCAGAACCAGCACAACTGAGAACTGCAAATATAAGGGAGCCAACACCAGCTGAGAACTGCGAGGCAACTCAGGGACGCCAAGCTTTAATTTCTGAAAAGGAATGGGTAATGCTTATTGCCGTGACCTGCATGGTCCAAGCTAGCTCAATCTTGTCGGATCTCATAAGTTAAGCAGGGTCGGCCCTGGTAAGTACTTCAATGGCTGACCACCAAGGAAGTCCAGGACTTGTATGCAGACGTGGGCAATGGCAAACACCCTCTATTCATCTCTTATCTTGAAAACCTGACTGAGGCACCATGTCAGCTGCAACTTGATTGTACTTTCCACTGCTAATTATTACTGAGAAAGTGCAAAGATTCACAGGTAATGAGTAGAGAGGAACAATCTGAAATGTCACCATCCAAGTTCTCAGGGGATTCAAGAGGTTAATCCCACATCTAGAGCATCCTGAGTGTAATTAGTCCTCATCAGGCCTATATGGCCCTCCCCTACTATCCTGTTCATTCAAACTTCTCTAATTAGTCTCCCTGTTCTATCTGGGGGGGCCCCAGTTATGCTAAGTAACACACACCACCAAATTTACTATTAGATAAAATAGTTTCAAAATGTATTCCCCATCTCTCAGTCAAAAGTTTCCAAAGCAGTTCCACAGAAAATCAACATTTCAAACAATCCAAGCGCAATCACGGTTGCCCGAACTCCCAAGAAGGTATGCTTCGTGTGTGCCAACCACTTCACTCAAAAAGTAGTGTTGGATGCCAACACAGGTTGAAAAGGGGTTTACACAGATTCATGGAGAAGAGATCCGTTAATGGTTACAAGCTATGGTGACTGAAGGGAACCTCTATCTAAGCAGGCAGCAGACCTCTGAAAACCAGAGCCAAAAGGAAATATTGGCAATGGTTTGGAGCACTATGCCCTGTTGTCGGGGCCTCACAATAACTGACTGGCCACTGAGGGAGACAGGATGCTGGTCTAGATGGACCACTGGTCTGATCCAGAAGGGCTCTAATGTTCTAAAAATGGCCCTGGGGTAGGACATCTTTATTTGCTAACTTTTACAGTCTGCCCTTCAGCTTCTCATCCATCTTTGAATTTATATGCGTAGCCTGAAATAATTCTGCCTAAGTCCATTTGTGTTGCATGGTGGGTTCTGAGGAAACTTTCCCTTAAAGACTTTGTCAGCCACCCAGGTCAGAGAAAGGAAGAGCACTACAGCAGCACTGACAATTCTCTGACTCAAGCCTCTTGGGAAGCCTTCTCAACTCACTCTCTCTGCATACATTTCTTGGGGAAAGGTAAGTTACGCTGAATTGCAAAACAGGTTTCCCCGATTCTGAATGTTGGGTCTTTTCATTCCCCTGCCCATCCCACAGCTATCAAGGGGGGAGGGCTGTTATTACAGTACTGATGCCCTCAACTACTTCGGCCCCCTTCCCAAGCCAGGCTATTTGCTTTGAGGACCTTCTGGGAAAGAAGTGGAATATAAACTTAAAGAGTACATGAAAGTCAGTCAAGAGGAGGAGGAATGGTGTAGACATTACTTCAATCCTCTGTAAACAACCTGCTGTTGCCTTCCCACTCACCTGTATGCCATGACAAATGCCACCAGCTTCTTGTACAGCTCTAGTGTGTGCACCTTAGGGTTGAAGACTTCTGGATGGGCCTTCAGGAAGGGCAAGATGACAGACGAATACTCCGTCTGAATATTGGCCAGATCTTTGTCCACAGCTTCTGGGATTTCCGTACCCTGTAGAAGCCTCTGCCGCTCTTCTTCACTCCTACAGAAAACAGCAAGTAGGAAGTGGTGTTCCCTTTTCTAAATAAATAAATAGTCAGCACTGGGATTAACATGATGGTTACTCTATAATGCTGACCACCAAGATGGTTATTCTCCCAATTGCCCTCTTAGTGCCCCCTGAAGCCAATCTGGTTTTCCTGGTCCCAGAGAATGCATGGTCTGGTTACTGTATACACCCTCTCCACAAGTAGAATTCCTCACTCCTGTAATTTTTCCTTGTAAAAAGGAGAATAGAGATTTTATACTGCAGTATTGTGCACAAAATGTGAAGTGCTGACACAAATCCACATAAGAACAGTTTCAGTGGGTACCCGTGTTGGTCTGCAGTAGAACAGTTAGATTTGAGACCAGTAACACTTAGAAACCAACAAATTTTAGCAATATAAGCTTTCAGGAGTCAGTCTCTTCATCAGATATGAGTTGGAATGCAAATGTCCTTGAGGGACATGGGGCCCTGATTTTCTGTTCCCAAACATTTCCCCTCTGCTCTAATCAAGTCAATTGAATGCATTTTACCTCTGCATCTTGCATTGCTTTTTGCACCCTTCCCACCTTCTGGCAGAGATACAAGGATACAGAGACTCAGATCGCCACCTCTACTTGTATCTGACAAAAGGGGGGGGGGGCAAGGAGAAAGGCACAAAGACTGCAGACTTGAGGTAGGACATGGAGGTGTGTTCAGCACAGAAACACCCAATCATGTCCATCCATGCCACTCCTTCCTTTTTTGATGGGTGATAAAACAGGTAGCCACTGGGTCTAGAAGCATCCTTTCTTAGAGAGGCCATCTTCTGCCCTAGACACAGTCTGCATTCCTTGGCACCCAGAGCTGGGTTTTGATAAAACACAACCATTACACCGTACCCTCTTACCAGAACATAGGGTGATCCAGAGTACTGAAACCAGGCCACAGGGAAAAGTAAGGCCCCCAGTAAGAGTCACTGATTGTGGATTCATGAAGAAGAGAAATCAGGAGAGGGACCCAGCCAGACTGACTTTTCAAGGAGGCTTGTTCTGTTGAAGACAGAGAAGAGAGATCAAAGGAATACCAGAAGCCTTCAAGGAGCGAAACAAAATGACCAGTATCCACCACCTACAAACTCAGATTAGCTGAGCAAATGCATCCCTTTTAACTTTGTTCTGGTAGCAGAACTGGGGACATATAGGCTTTTTCAGAGGGCTGGGAAATTCACATTACCGGTAATTTGAAACCTTAAAGTTTTCAAAGCAACTGCAGCTGTTTGGCAACCAAACAGGGCAGAAGAGAAGAGAATGCATAGCAGCCCCAAATTTTCAGCCAGGTTCCCTCACCAACTCTACACGTCAATTTCTCTGTGTCCCATATGGTTCTGGTACCTTTCTCCAGAAGGGAAGATAATGGGCTTGTGTGTTGTGAAAGGAGTGCATTTCTTGGGATAGTGAAAAGGACTTCTCCAGCCTGAAGATCCTCTTTGGCTATCAAGCCATAATCAGCCACTGTGCCTTCTCTGCTCACACAGACCTGTATCAGAAGCAAAAGACACTTATATGGAAAAGCATTGTTGGCTCCCAATATCCAGAAAGCTAGTTTAGCTATACCCCATTAAATACAAGTGTCTAGAAACATCATTTAACACAGATCAGTTAACAGGCTGCCCCCTCACAAGCTAGAAGGCTAAATAGTGCAACAATTCTTTACACCCCCGAGATTTTAGTCCATGTTAATAGTTACATAAGTGAAAGCAAAAAAGCTAATAATGCCCATTAAATCAAGAATGAAATAATGCAATCTTGTGAATTTATTTTATTTTACTTCATCTGTATTCTGCCTTTGTCCCAAAGGCAAACCCAAAGCAGCTTACAACTACTTTATAACAGCATATACCACCACCCTCAGCGCAAAATATGATGTAATAAGACTTCTGGATGCATTGCATGTGTTCAGAGGAAAAACAGAATTTGGACTAAGATGCTATGGCAGAGCAAGACATAAATATTTTAGAATAAAGCCCTTCAATCATTCCAAAGTTTTAACTATCGTACATAAATATAGACGTCTAAGAATGTAATAAAAGAAGCATGTTATCAGATTTTGAGACAAGTGTGTTTGAATGTTGAGGGATCAAAAGACTTAATGTTAAACCGTACAGGACAGGGTTGTAAAACCCTTCCTGGAGAAGCCCGCTCAGCATCTGAACAATCACTTGGGTTCAACTATACCCCTTTTAGGCAAGGTGCTCAAGTGGCAGTGACCAAGGTTTTATTGGATGAGATGGATTATGTGGCTTCAGGCATGTTGCTGGATAGTCTTTAGTTACAGAGAAGCAGGGGAACATCATACTGTTAATTCTCCTGAGTATTAGTGGCTTTCTTGATACCTTCTGTCACAGGGATTTTTATCCTAACACACTAAGCCTTGCTTGAAGCATCCCTCCATCATAATGTCGAATACCTCCCCTGGAATAGCTGGCTTAGATGTACATAATATGTGAAGGGGTGTCGATATGTAATTTTGTTCCTCTTCCAAAAAATGTAAATCTGGTCTTGGAAGTAGGGTGAAGCTGAGAGCACACAACAGGCCCAAGATCACTCTGGTTTGTGGTTCGCCCTCTGTTTTACCTGCACAACATCCCTGCGAGGTAGGCAAGGCTGAGAAAGGCACCCAGCAAGATTCCTGGTTCCCCCGCCTCCATTTCACCCTCACGACAACCCTGTGAGGTGGGAGAGGATGAGAGTACAGGGCAGGCTTAAAATTCTCCCTTCCATTTTACCCGGACAGCAGCCCTGGGAAGAGGGTGAGGCTTTGAACCAGGCTCCCCGGCCCTCGTCCCAAAGTGGTCCAACGGAGCCGATCTCTTCTGTGGAGACTGAATAGCAGGAGGAGGCCGAAGCCGCCGCCATTGCCGCCTGGCGCCCTCCCGAAGGTCGCGAACCAGAGGACGCCTTCGCGAGGAGCAGGCCAACCTGACTCCCTCCAGCTTCGGAAGCCGCCCGAAAGGAGCCGAGTGGAGCGGTGCCTCGTTCGCCTCTCAGGAGGGTGGGCGTGAGGAGAAAGGCCGCGCGGCCTACCTTAGGGCTTCGCACTAGGCCGACGCGGTCGCACCACTCGAGGAAGGCGGCCAGGGCGTCGGGGCCGGACGCGCGGCGGACCCGCTTCGGTGCACTCGCCATGGCCGGAACCCTTTGCTGACCGGCCCCCAAGCCCGCCCACAACCGGGCATGCGCGCTCGGAGAAGCGCTTCCTGTGACCGCGCGTTCCTTAGGCGCCCGAGGAGCGCGATTTTCCGCTGGAGCTGGAGCAGCGAAGGAAATTCAGGCGCTTCTTCTCTTGCACTTCCTTCGAGTGACCTCCCCACACACCTAATGCTATGGCTGGCTTGACTGTCAGCCCCCCTCAGCTTTTCTGCCCAGGCAGCAGTAGGTTTCCAAAGAGGTGCAGACAGAAAAAGCGGTGGGGAGAAGAGGGTACAAAGCTGTAAGGATCGGGATCCCACAGCACTGACAGCAGTCTTCGTCAGATGTTTGTGGATACGTTCTTGAGTGTAAACTGCTCTTCCTTTAGCAAAGCTGTTTGCTTTTATTATCCTATCTTTCTCTTGACAATAAATAGCAAGAAGATGGCTGCTTTCCAATCCGTCTGTTGCCGCCTGACTGACTGACAAGTAATTCTGCAGCTTCAACCCAGTGAACATGCAAAGGGTTCGACTGAACATGCAAAGGGTTCGACAGGGTTCTTACTGACCCCTCGCATCCTGGACATAAACTGTTTCAACTCTTACCCTCTAAACGTCGCTACAGAGCACTGCACACCAAGACAACTAGACATAAGAACAGTTTTTTCCCGAATGCCATCACTCTGTTAAACAAATAATTCCCTCGATAATGTCAAACTATTTATTATATATTTATTATATAATTACTGCACTACTTTTTTCATCATTCCTATTACCCATCTCCTCCCAATTATGACTGTATGACTATAGCCTGTGCTGACATTTCATTTTATTTTATGATTTTACATTTTATGTTTTTATTACTATTGATTGTTTCCTGATTGCTTACTAGACCTATATGACAATCATTAAGTGCTGTACCTTATGATTCTTGACAAATGTATTTTCTTTTATTTACACTGAGAGCATATGCACCGGAGACAAATTCCTTGTGTGTCCAATCACACTTGGCCAATAAAGATTCTATTCTATTCTATTCTATTCTGTAAAACGGCAATCATAAATATACAAGAGCAAATACAAGTCCTGAGAAGCTGACCAGATTTCTTCAAAAGAACCAGCCTGTCAGTTCTGCTGAAGATGTGGCTCTGTGCCCAGAAAGCTTCTTTTGAAAGGCTCCAATCCAGTTAGCCTTACAGGTGCCACAGACCTCAGGAGGTATTTTTTCTTGCGCCAGCCTCCCATGGCACCTAATCTATTTTATTCTCACAATTATCCTACAAGATCAGAGAGTTGGGTGGGAATGAAGGTATGTGGGGCATCCTTGACTTTTGCCCAGGACCTCACCATCGCTAAACTCCCCCTGTGTGACGGGATCTGCCTGCCAGCACTGGTGTGGCATGAAGCGCACATTTCATTGGTGGCACTTTGGGCTTGCTTCTTTCTCCACCACCTGCCTGACCACCTTTCCAAGCCCGCAGCCCTTTCACGGTCAACAGCTTTAAATCACGCATGTCCAGTATTTTTACTGATGCCATCTGGAAACCACTATGGCTTAGTGCTGAGTAGATACACCAAGGCCAGGAGTCATTGTGCAACTGCTACAAGACACCCCAGTCACACTCTGGGTCTATTTTGCAGTCAACATGGTGAGGTCACTGGTTTCAGAGAGCAAAACCACACCAATTGGGCCTTATTTGGCACTGTGACCTGGAGACTCAAGGAAGGATTCGGGGAACCCCACCAGGAAGAATGACCAGCTTCCATCTGTTGCTGTCCTTGGGATGCTCCTTAGCAGGTTTTCCGCACAGAAGTCAGGAGAGGAGCAGTGGTCTGGAATAATGTATTTAACGTTAGTCTGGTAATTAACACAGCCAAGTGCACAACCTGATTAAAGTGTAGATAAAGCTTTATTCAGGAATTGCCATACTTGATAAGAGAAGAGACAAAGACAAGGTCCTAGTGACATCACTAGGTGAGAGAGAGAGAGAGAGAGAGAGAGAGACTGAGTGTGGAACTTCCAAGAAGCAGGATATTGACCTACAAGTAGCAGTCTGGAGACAGGTAAGAAATGACGCTTAACAGAACAGAAGGTGCTGGCCTCACTATCCTAACTATTTCTTCTTGCTGTTCCCTGCAAGGGCTTCTATAGGCACACAGGATGTTGCCTATTCTAACACTCAAAAGGGCCAAAATCCAGACCTGTGCTCAGTTCTGCATCAGCTAGATTTGCCCTGAACAAGTAGATCAGAGTACAGCAGCACTTTAATAGAACGTGTCCCTGCATGAACTTTCATGGCCTGGAGCCCATGAAACAGATGTGGGAATAAAACGCTGTGTGGTCCAAGAAGCATATAAACATGCTTACTCAGAAGGAAGTCCTGCTTTACTCAGTGAGGC
This sequence comes from Sphaerodactylus townsendi, assembly GCF_021028975.2. Classification (NCBI taxonomy): domain Eukaryota; kingdom Metazoa; phylum Chordata; class Lepidosauria; order Squamata; family Sphaerodactylidae; genus Sphaerodactylus; species Sphaerodactylus townsendi. The sequence goes on from NC_059438.1 coordinate 28,183,249, forward strand.
TTGCTTGTAAGTAACCAGTAAATGGAATACACTAAAACAAATGACAAGAAAGCCCATTGGAAATTATGGGAGAGGCCTGAGAGCTCACTGATTATAATGGGAGTCAAGAATGCCAACTGACTTGTATGTTGAGACACATGTGGAAGGGATTTTGAGAAACCCGTTCTAGGTCTGGAATGACAACGCTCCTGAACGGAATTACAGTCCTTGAGTCCAGATGGGCTGCTTTCAGTCTAGAATGAAAATCCCAGAATAGAATGATGGTTCCTGGGATTAGATTGACAAGATGGAACGGGGCCAGAGGACGGCAACCAAAATGGTAAAAGGTCTGGAATCCATGCCCTGTGAGGAGAGACTAAGGGAGCTGGGTATGTTTAGTTTGGTGAAGAGAAGGTTAAGAGGTGACATGATAGCCCTGTTTAGATATTTGAAAGGATGTCATGTTGGTGAGGGAGCAAGCTTGTTTTCTGCTTCTCCAGAGACGAGGACCGGGAGTAATGGGTTCAAGGTGAAGGAAAAGAGATTCCACCTAAACATCAGGAAAAACTTCCTGACAGTAAGGGCTGTTTGACAGTGGAATGCACTACTTTGGAGGGTGGTGGAGTTTCTTAAAGAGAGGCTCAATGGCCATCTGTCAGAAATGCTTTGATTGTGTGCTTCTTCATTGCAAAGGGTTGGACTTGATGGCCCTTGGAGTCTCTTCTAACTCTATGATTCTATGATTACAAGTGTGCTGGGAGGGGGATTAAAACCCCCACAGTGGAATGATGGCCCTGGGGCTTGAACCACTGCTCTAGAACTGGAATGACAGCCCTACAGTGGCCTCTGGGTCCAGATTAACAGCTCAGTCCAAGGGTCGTCATTATCTCTGGGAGCTATCATTTCAGGGCCAGAACATTTCTGCTACTGTCAGGGATTGTCAATGCCACTCTGGGCACTATAATTCCAGAGCTAGGACAGACTTCTCCAAACCCATTCCACATTGCAACTTTTACTTATTGTAATGCATTTCAATAGGACCCGTACAACTGGCCTTCTTGGCTCCCATTATATCCAGTGGCCCTTCAAGCATCTTCCATGGTTCCAAAGGGGCATTCTTGTCATTTGTTTTAGCATTTCCCAAAGGGGAAAAAAACCCTCTTCTGCTTTGCAATAATAAAAGAAACCATCGCTCATATTTTTTTAAAGGATAAGTCTTGAAGGTCATAATATCACATCATAACATTTCATGGATGAAACATACCAACAGTGCAATCCTGAGGAGGCCTACTCCAGTCTAAGCCCCTTCATTTCAAGGAGCTTAGACTGAAGTAACTCTGCATAGGATTGCACTGTAAGACAGGTACTCCTCTGGAATTGTGTGTGCATCTCAGCAATGTCACACTCATGACTTCATAAAATAAGCTGCAGTTTCCACTCCAGAGAAGGTCTGCTTGATTTTAACATCTTTATTAGTTTTAACACAGTAAACCTTTCCACATCAATAAGGTTTGTTCTGAGGGTTGTTTTTGGCTTTGCCAAACACTTTATAATTATCTGTAGATATTGTGGTACCATTGCAACTAGGGAACATTCACAACCATCATGCACAAAACCGTTACATTTCACCTCACAGAGAAAAAAAAATCCACTGAGTTCCACCTTTACCAGGAAATTGTAAAATAAAAATCCAACATCCCCCCCCCAAAAAAAACAATAACAGCTAGATCACCTTCAAGTGAAAAACTGCACATCAGTTTCCAAATGCTACAATGAAATGAAAAAAGACCAAGATAAATATTATATATAGGTATTTATATATCTCATCCAAAAGAACACACCAAGAAAAAAATTCCAGCAGTATCTACAGTAAAAAGGAGTTCTAACAGCGTTCAAACATTCATATTTAAAGTATAGAGAGGAGCACACAAAATGACGGCATCTTGGATTAGAAGATAAACCACACGAGAACACCTAATCTGGTAATATTACTGTCAAGCCATTTCAATGTGCATGGTGTGTGTGTTATGTGTACATGTGTGCCTCTTTGGACCTACTGGCAGTAGCCGGACAGACAGGTGCACAGTCTTCTGAGGAGCATTAAAGACATCATCAGCAGTTTAATTCTGCAGTTTTCCTTCCTTTGATCCCAACTTCCTTCCGGCTGTTGGCATGTGTGTAAACCCAGCTGGGTGATGAGAATACAATTGTTGGCCTTTATTTTACAAAAAAAAGTACAAGTGTCTGTCACAGCCATTAGGATGTACTAGATGACATTAACAACATTGATTTTGCTCCTTGGGAGAGGCTGATGCACATCAACAGCACGCCAAGAGCGTAGAATGGCACAGGAAAAAAAATCCTAGGAAGCCCTTTCTTACTTCTTGTAAACAGAAGATGTCACCACAGCCCTGTGGCGTCTACCAGGAGAACTGTTTCTTCAAACACATTAATTGTGCACAATCATTTGGGGAAGGGGAAAAGAAAGAAACTCTTGGACAAATCCTTGCTACCTCCCTCTTTCTCTGGAGGGCTTTGGGTTTGCACCCTGGAAAGTATTTTCACCTGTGCATGGTTTGCAATAATTGAGTTCCGTAGCCCAAGGGTCTTTTGGAAAATGGTCTTTGCTGACACTCTTGGGACTGAAAAGGGCCTATCTGGGAGGGACTCTGTGTCTAGACCACTCATTCCATTCTATCCCTCTCAATGCCTGGTGCCAGCAGTCATCTGAATGATGCCCTGCCCCACAGTGGGCTCAACTTGCTTCCAAATACTTACATAAGCCAAAGTTTTACTGCGCTGGAGCTGAAGGAATTGCTATCCATACCAACTGTCCATTTCTGTTAGCCATTATCTGAACATCAGCAAGATTAAAAGGGGGAGGCAAGGCAGCACGGTATATAGCCCGATCCCATCAGATCTCAAAAGCTAAGCAGAGTTGGTACTTCAGAGACCAGCAAGGAACACTCTACAGAGGAAGGCAATGGCAAACCTCCTCTGCTTCTCCTTTGTCTTAAAAGCCACTTGCTGGGGTTGACGTAAGTCGGTTGAGACTTGATGGCATTTGACACACACACCAGGTTAAAAGGTATTTGCACTTGTAAACACATTGGTGCTAGTAGTTATTTCAAATACATAAATCTGGACTGAATTTGTGATTCATTGCAGGGCGGGGGCAGATTTTCTTAGCAGCAGGCACATGACACAGTACAGCCAATCACTGGCAGATGCAAGAAATGCGACACCAGACTGATGCTGATTTTAAAAGTGAGGCTCCTGCATCATGCAGCAATCAGCTGCTGTCTGTGAAACCCATTTGCCATGATTTAAAAGTGCCAGTTGACAAAGAAAATATACGAATGCACTTCCTTATTGGAAATATTTTTCTGATTAAGCGCTACCTTCAGAGGCCAATGTCACCCAAAACAATAGGTTGTAAATAAGGTTTTGAACCATAAGATCATAAATAATCATTAATGTGTGTTTCTTTATGATGATATTGCAGTTAATATACACAAGGGCTGGAAATGAACAGCAGACAGACAGGATGCATGAACGTGGGTTTATATTGAAGCTGAGAGGTCTTGTTAGGGATTCCATCGGACCACTACTGAAAGTGAGGAATTTAAGGACTTCTATCGAAGAAGAATGAGCAGGCTGACTTGGGTTGGAAATTTCCCCCAGCCTGTTCAGGCAGGCTTCTTGAACTTCAGGATCTGTGCTATAGAGGAATAACTTGGAAATTGCAACTGCATAGCTAAGGGAGTTCCGACTCTGCACACTGATTTTTGGCTAGACCAATGGGCTTTGATTGAATGAATGGGAGGCTGGTGAAGCTTCCTCTCACTTGAACCAGAGATCTTTCCCTAGGCTGCCTTTTTCCCCTTGCTCCGCCCCTGCTCAGCCCTGATCCTGGCTAGTATTTGGATGGGAGATCTCCAAGGAATACCAGGGTTGTGATGCAGAAGCAGACAATGGCAAACCACCTCTGATCATCTCTTGCCTTCAGATCCATATGGGATTCGATGGCAAAAAAGCAAGGTCTGCTGAGTTCCTTCAAGCCAGAGTGAGATCTTCCTATCAGCTAGACCAGGGGTCTGCAACCTGCGGCTCCCCGGATGTTCATGGACTACAATTTGTAGTCCGTGAACATCCAGAGAGTTGCAGGTTGCAGACCCCTCAGCTAGACTGTCTGGGTGTGCAATTATTCTATGAAACAGGAGATCTGGTTTTGCCCATCCTTAGGAGGAAGTGACATACTCTCAGCCCCAGTGGCATAGTGCCAAGAGGATGGGGGGGCACGCCACGTGATGCACTGGGCGCGTGCCCCTGCAGGGGCGTGGTAAGGGTGTTCCGGGTACGAGGCGGGGGCATGGCAGGGGCGCAGGGCGTATGCGTGCCCTGAGCACAATTTTCCCTTTCTCCGCCCCTGCTCAGCCCTGATCCTGGCTAGTATTTGGATGGGAGATCTCCAAGGAATACCAGGGTTGTGATGCAGAGGCAGACAATGGCAAACCACCTCTGATCATCTCTTGCCTTCAGATCCATATGGGATTCGATGGCAACAAAGAAAAAGATTGCCTGTTCTTTTTCTTGGTTGGAATGGATGACACAAAAAGCTATCCTGCAAGGGTAGTCCTGAAGGGTAGTCATATTCAACGTAGACGTTGAGAGAGGTCAACCAGCAGCTCTGAAGTTGCTTTGGGTAGAAGGCTTATCCTCTCTCCAGCCAAGACAAGACTTTGTCCACCCAACAGCCAAGGAGTGCCAAGCTGCCAGGGTCAGGTTCCTGTGTGGGAGGTGCTGGGCCATGACATCCCAGGGGCAGCTTGGTTCTTCTGCAAATGCATACCCTTATCTGAACTTGGGACCCATGCCCCTTCTACCATGAGGTAAGGGGTCCCTCAGCCTCATCTTCTAATCTTGGGGAAGGGGGCAGAACAGCACTCCAGCCCCACAGGGCTGGCTGCCAAGTAAAAACACTCTTGTAATGGAAGCAGTCATGTTAGAGGAAAGCCCATTTCAGACCCTGAGACCCAGCAGCACCTCTTCAGGGCGGGCTAAGAAGCATCCCAGCTGTGAGTGCAAATTGAAAACACGACCTGACACACTCTGGATCTGGTTGCAACCCCAAGGGGTCCCTGACACTTTCCTGCTTCAGAGAGGATTGTCATGCAGGAGATGAAAGAAAGATGGGGTGGGGGGTGGGGAGAGATGGAGATCCATGGGGAATGCTTGGCATTTAGTGTGGCCCCTGGGTAGGGGACTGGGGGGTGGGTGTTGCATCCCAGTAAAGGGTCATTTTTCCTTGGCCTTTGTGACAAGAAGTACAGGCACCGTATCAAATGCCAGCTCCTTCAAACACCAGCCCAAAATTGTCAAAAGATTATTGCCAAGAACTTTTGGCCTAAAGCCTGTGCTCCAAGATTGGGGCTGGGATCATGAGGATACCGACCAGGCAGCAATTCCCTTCCTTTGTACTCATCCCCAGGGTTCATTTGAGACTCCCTAAGGATGACAACACTCAGCAACTCCCTTTTCTACCTGCAGGGCAAATGCTGCTTTGCAGGGCAGGGAAATATACTCCAGTTAGCCACCTGCACCCCAACTTGTTGCTTACCTAGCCTCAGGGAATTCAGAAGAAGAGTCCTGTTTCCTTTACTATCACGAGGAAAGGGACTGCTCATGAACGGGACGGGGCGAGGGAAGATTGCTACGTCAAGTCAGGCCTAAAAGCAAAGGTGGCTGTTGTGTCTCGTTCCGCCGCTGCTTCCCGCTCTCCCCACCTCCCGCTCTGAATCCCGCTAACGTGAAAGGAAAAGCAAGACAGCAAAGAAAATCAAAGCCACAGAAGCTGCAGAGAATGGAGCCAGCTGGAGGTGAATCGATGCGCAGGTGCTCAAGGGCTCCCCTGAAAACGAGGGCGCTGCAGACGCTCAGCAGGACACCTCCATGGTGTGGTTGACCTGCCCCATGGCCTCGCTGCTTTCGGAGTGAGTGCAGGCACGAGGACGGCTGCCGTCCACTGAGCCGGCACTGGTGAGGGAGGCCGTGCGGGAACGTGCCAGGCGCGTCATACTCGCAGAGGGCACTGAGGAGAGAGAGAAAAGAGCGTCAGCGCTACCACTGGCAGGAAAGGCAAGCAGAAGGTGGGAGGAGCAAACACCACGAAGACAGGCAAAGCTACACAAGAGAAGGAGGAAGCACAGCCAGCCCCGGCGCAGGGATCCAGCCTCCAAGCGCACAAGTTTCTGACATGCTCCATGATTTGAGAAGAAGCACTGCTGGTCTGCGTTGGAGGGGGTATTGGGGTCAAAGAGTCCATGCTACCCAGGAGCCTGGAGGGAAGTGGCACCAAGATGAATGCAAAGAGGCCTTTGGCCACTGAAAAGGGTATTTGTGCCAGGCTTCAACAGGCAGGAGGTACTCCACCTTTCAGCCATGCTATCAGCAAACTCTGAGCATCTGACTACCTGACCATTGGCAGGCTTAGAAAGGAGCAGCAGTGGCATAGTGGTTAAGAGCCGGTGTACTATAATCTGGAGGAACCGGGTTTGATTCCCTGCTCTGCCGCTTGAGCTGTGGAGGCTTATCTGGGGAATTCAGAATAGCTTGTGCACTCCAACACATGCCAGCTGGGTGACCTTGGGCTAGTCACAGCTCTACGGAGCTCTCTCAGCCCCACCCACCTCACAGGGTGTTTGTTGTGAGGGGGGAAGGGAAAGGAGTTTGTAAGCCTCTTTGAGTCTCCTACAGGAGAGAAAGGGGGGTATAAATCCAACTCTTCTTCGTCTTCAAACCTCTGAGCATGAAGGGATGTCTGTAGATGACCATGGAGCTGTAACAGGAAAGGGGGCTGGATATGGATTTAGAAGTCAACTGGACAAATGTTTCACTGAGTTATTAGCCACAGCAGCCAAATGGAACCTCTGTGTTCAGAGTCACAATACCTCTCATCATAAGGTGCTGGGGAGCAATCAGTGCAAGAGGCCTCAGTTTGTGGGTTTCTCTGGGACGACTGGCCAGACACTTGGAAACAGGATGCTGGACTAGGTAGACCCTCACTCATCTCTTATGTTCTTGTGATGTGACTTTCAAGTACCTTCTGGATTGCAGAATCCCCACAACAATGATCCCAACAACAAGGAGCAGGGGAATGTGTGCTGTTCCCCCAACTGACCCTATGGCTCCTACACCCCCTCTGCTCATCACTGAGTACAGCACCCAGGCAGCCCACGCAGGGATTGTTCTTGCCCATGGTCTTCAGTCTCTTCACCTCTGCAAGAACTCAAGAATGATGGCAGGTGTATGCCCGAAGAGTCCTAGCCAGCCTGTCCTCTCTCTTGAGTCCCTTCCTGTTTCCTAACCTTGGTGGAAGTGAAAATGGGAAGGGGAGGAAGCTCATGGATGATTTGGAAATATTCCTAAGGTTCATAACATTGGAGTGGTGGTGCTGTGTCCCTACAGCACAGGTGTCAAACTCGCGGCCCTCCAGATGTTATGGACTACAGTTCCCATCATCCCCTGCCAGCATCACACTGGCATGGGATGATGGGAACTGTAGTCCATAACATCTGGAGGGCTGCGAGTTTGACACCTGTGCCCTAGAGAGTGGAACTGCTTCAGGGTTAAAGAAGAGGGGTTGATTTAGGAATGCCTGACTTGGAAAAGCTTCCAGAGCAGACCTGGCATCCACTCCTCGATGGTGTCCACAGAAGGCTGAACTCTCGGCATAGGCAGACTGCCAGATGGGACAGCCCATTTTGCCACCGTGATGGTGGGGTGAGAATACCGAGATTTGCCATGGATGGCAGCTGCTACCGAAACTGCCACACAGTTCCCATATGAATGGTCATGATCCATCGGGATCTCCACACTCACAAGACCTCAGACCACCTGGGGACGGTGAGGGTGGCGACTGACAGGAGGAAGGGGGCAGGTGGGGGGGAAAGTGAGCAAGACAGGAGACAAGCGAAGAGAAAGCATGTAAGCAGCGGAGAAGACAAAAGAACCCCAGCCTGATGGGACTGGACTTGGGAACTCCCAAGCCCAGCAGAGCCACCAGGAAGCAGACCTCCATCGGGGCCTGGGAGTCAGCGGCAGGTGAAAGAGCCTGCATCTGGCTGGGATACAGACTGCAAGAATCAAAGGCTTCTGTTTGCAAGGATAAGGTTCCAAAGTCTCCCTTCCTGGTCCCAGGCATGTGTAGCGCAACTCCCTTTGAGATGAAGACTTGCCTTTGAGGTAATATGATCGATCTGGTATGCCTCTTTCACGCATACAGGTGCTGCAGGATGTGAGCAGAAGTAGTGGTTCTGCCAAGCATCCCTCTTTCCTCACACAAATGGCACAGGCTGAACAGATGCCACTCTGGCAGCTGGCCTTTGAACCTGAAGCATAAGCTAAGCTCACTGGAATAACTCCTGAGGGTTCCTAGTGGGTGTCTGAGGGGGTAAGGGGAGGAACTGGGGTTTTTGGACTTCCATACTTGGCCTTGGGCCACTTCCTGCCTGTGCCACCCCTGTCCCTCATCATCTACTTATATGTACTAACATGGGCACGTAGGTTTTCCCGACTGCTCTCTGTGTCCATTTCAGCTTATGAAAATAGAATTGGGGGTGGGAGGAGCTTAAGCTTCCTCTCCTCCTGTGTCGTGGCCCGATCCAAAACAGCTGCTCAGGCACAAGGGAAGCACAGGAACCTGTTGACTTGATCCAGATGCTTGCCTGGGGAAAAAGCCCAGAAAGGCCCTTCTCTCTGTGGCCCCCTCCCTCAGAAATGATAGCCTCTGGGCCTCCCTCCTCACAGAGAGACCTCCATTGGGCACCCCACTTTCTAGCTCCTAGTGACAATGTTTCTTGTCCTCAGGCTTGTCGTTTGATGCTTGTTGAATTATTCTTTTATTTTTATTGCAGTTTTTAACCCCCTGTTCATTATTTATTGAGTTATATTTTTCTCACGTTGATTTTTACAGGGTTAAATTCTTTTTAGGGTTATTTTGCAAGCAGCCTTGAGTGACACCTCTGGGAAAGGGACACAGCTATAGTCTGTCTCAGAAAAAGATGACAGTAGAGTTGTATGTTTCCCCGCTACAGAATTAAACCTGCTCCTCCTGGGTCCTACCAGTTTGCAAAAGGCAAGTATTGCTGATAAGTCTTCAATTAACTATAAATGCTCTTGTATCCAAGTACTATGTTTAATAATGCACATGATGAGGCAGCGTGTAAAAATGACAATTCTCATATTTGCAACCAGATTCTAGTGTGGAACCGTACAATTTTCTCCACCACTGAACCTCAACTGACCCTACTAACATCTTTATCTGAGACAGAGTATAAACATAAGGCATAATTTTCCAGTAAGAGCCACGTGCTGCCAAGGGGGTGCCCCACGGTGCTTTAGAAGATTAAACTGGGTGCAATCCAAACTAGAAGCCCGCTTTTCAAAGGCATTTCAAGGAGTCCTGATCAACTTCTCGGGCTGGCCCTACTCTGAGAGCCTGGGATTTGCATCCACAACTCTTGAGGGATACAGAAGAAGCCCATGAATGTGTCGGCCAGGCTTTGCAAGGGGATTTAACTGGCAGAACCAGCTGTGAAAGCTGCAGTAGAGCACACATTCTGAACAGCACTAGTGTGCATGGGATGGAGGCGGAGTCAGGGCACATGCACATGTCCGCATGAAGGAAAGCAGGCACGGTGCAGTTGAGGAGTGGGGGGTACCTGATCCTCCACTCAGCCTTCGGTCCTTCAGGTATGCAACTAAGAAAGAGACGGAGGGGGGGCAGTGAGGGAGGAACAGAATCTTGGTGGAAGAAAGAGGTTTCTTTGGAGAGACGGCATAGTCAAGGACTGGAACCCCAACCCCACCCCCCCACCCCCCGGTAACAAAAATCAGATACAAATCAGGCAAAGACATAACAATCAATAATCAAAAGGAGAGAGAGAGACACCAAGAGAGAAAGGAGGCAAGGAGAATTTCACACACACGTGCACACACACATCCACACTTGCTAAATAAATAATGAAGTTACAAACGTTGTACTCAGCCAAAATGCCCATCAACTCTCCCATTCTGAGGTTGTTCTGGGAAGTCACTGCAGTTTTAGCAAACCTCAGGGCTCAGACATAATTCACTGTTCCCGTCTCTGTCTCTGAAGTCACCCTGGGACCTGTCAAGCATGTGTGCATTGGGAGGTCCTGGTTGAAATTTGGATTCTCAGGTGCATGGGTTGGGGGCAGGGGGCAATTCAGATGTGAACCATTGCGAGTGGGGAGATGGGGCTATTTTCTCAGGCTTTAACTGCCCCAGGGAGCCTTTATTTACCCCCATTGCAGACATTTATGTGTACAGACAGACTACATACACATTTTCCAAGAGCACAAGCAAATTGCTAGACTGTAATATCTGCAACAAGCTGAGGTGGTAGAGATAGGCTGCCTCTAGTTGGTTCAGATCTGAATATTTTAATCTATTCTACACCGCAAAGCACAGCCACTATGCAGGTGCCTGTTCCTAAACCACTGACGCTAAAGGCTGGGCTGAACAGAAGCACTTTCCTCACTGCCAGGTGCAACATTGGAAATTACAGTCTCAGCAGCCTCAAGTGCCATGGCCACCAATATATCTGCCTAACAGCGCAATCCAGTGCAGAGTTGCATCCTTCTAAGGCCAGTGACTTTAATGGCATAATTCTTACTAGAACTGCACTGAAAATCCCTTAATATATTCCCACACTCTGGCCCACCCATGCAGAACAATGCACTTTCAAACCACTTTCAATGCACTCTGCAGCTGGATTTTACTGTGCAGAATAGCAAAATCCTTGCAAACAATTGTGAAAGTGGATTGAAAGTGCATTATTCTGCACATGTGGAAGGGGCCTCTGAGTTGCCCCAATCAGCAGTGGATTGTCAGCAGTTACGGTGCTGATCACCAGCATGAGGGGTGGCAAATGTAGGCTTCCCCCCTCCCCCCAGTGACGTGCTACTGAGGAGAATACTGGGGACTAGGGCTGTATGCATGCAATCCTAGCTCTTGGATGGACCTTTGGATCCACAGGAAACATGGAGCTAGCCTTCATGAGACTACATATGTTCTCACTGAGCCTGGAATACACACACAGAAGACAATTTCTGCTCACAAAGCTGGTTCAGCATCTACACACATACCCTTCTGCACAAGCACACACATACAGCACAATGAACAGCTCCCATAACCTCTGACTTACAAACACACACGTGCCAAGGCTCTGTCTTTTGCCCTGCCAATGCCGAAAACTAAACAAATACTTACTGTAGCCCATCCCCTGCAGAAAGTACTTGAACGCTTCAGTCAGTTTTCCAGGCTGTTCAAGAAAGCAAAGGGACGAGAAAGGCAGCGAAAACTGTGAGACAGATTCAAGTTTATGACATCTTTAATATGAGTCTGAAGTCTGTGAATCCAAATCTCCATTTTCCACTTCAGCTCTACAGATTCCCCAACACAGCATGAAAGGAGCTGTTTATTTTCACACCATAAATGTGAAAAATACCATTATAAGACTTTGAAGCTTGAAACCCAAAGCTCGTGACTTCCCTTACGGCTGTCTCTCTCACAGTGCCTGAAGCGCATTTGCCAAATGCTGGATTTCACAAAACGAATATATATGTTTAAAATCAGCTTCAGTGACGGGACCTAGAAATAGGGATTTACTTTGACACAAGTGAGCCAAGAGAAGACAGCAGCTCCAGAAAGAAAAGACCAGGGAGCTTTCACCCAGCACGAACACACAGAACAGAATTCTCTTTCAAGGTATCCCTCTGAAACCAGAGAAATGCTGAAGGACTCACCTGTGTGACTTGGGGGAGACCACCAGAATCAGCCATCTGAGAAGAAAAAAAAATTTGGATCAGAAAAATCTCCCCTTCTCCTCCAGACCCCTTGAGGAGTGGACCCCACAAAACATGCTTTGGAAGTCATTGTTTGAGCCATGAACCATCTCTGGCCCAGCACTTGACGTGACCATCTCGCAAAAGCCTCAGTCCAACCAGGAGTGTTTCAAGATGGCTGCCACCTTGTCAGCACTTTCAGTGAGACATTTTTGTGTTAAAAAACACAAGATGCTGCCACCTCTAAACCCCTGATCAGTACCTAAACAGCTGTGGGAAGCTGGTGTGCTAGATCATGGGCCACGTCCAACTCCTATGAAATAGGAGAGGAATAATAATCCATGGTGTGGTTATTTCTACCTCAGAGCCCAGAAAAGACGGGAGAGAAGCCCTCTGAAGAACAAAGGCACAAAATGTCCTTCTTCTACTTGCCTGGGCTGTACTTTAAATGCCAACCATCCCCAACTCATGCCACTGTGATTTCAACTCCTGACAGTTTGTGCAACTTTCTGAAACTGCAACCTGCTCTTCCCTCCTCTCAAACAGAGCCCCTGGCGAAGCAGAGGGCAGGCCACTCTGGGGATTGTAATTGCTCCTTATCTTGCATAGGGGTGGAAAGTCCTTCCACTGGTTCTTGTCATTCATTTGTGTGGCATCAGTGGCTATGCTAGGCACTGCACGATCTCTGCCCCAGAGTGCTAACAATCTGAATCAGAAGCCAGATATGGATGGAGGGGTGGGTAGTGAGCCAGTAAAGAAAGCCACCAAGACAAGGCTCAGGAAAGGCTCAGCAAATCAGGAAGAGAACACCCTTGAAGGCAGAAGGGTGGCAATTGCTGGGGTCTGACTCAGTCCCAAAGGATGGGAAAGGGAACGAGGACAACACAGGGAAGAGAGGAGACCCCAGCTTATGTGTCCTGCTCCTCTAAAAGGTGGAAATATGGAAAGGAACACCTCTCATCCACTTTACCTTCAGGAAGGTGGTTGTGGTTGGATCCAGCTTAGAATTGCATTCAACCTGAAAACAGCAAAAGTGGCATCTCAAAAACAACACCAAAACAAGAAATAGGGGCTCAAATATCCTCTGTAGATAAGCCATCACCTCCATCCACTCAATCACCCACCCACCCACGCTCTGTGACAGAGAACCCTCAAGTAATTTCAGAAACAGGCCTTTGTTGAACTCCTGGTTTTTAAATAATGTTTCACACCCTTATGACTGTGCACTCAAAAATTTGAAAAATACACACCCTTGAAGAAGGGTAAAGGAGCTTTGGACACAACTTGGTTAGTCCCAACTAAAGCTGCCAGCTCTAGGTTGGGAAACTCCCAGAGATTCCAGGTGAGCCCACAGAGGCAGGGTTTGGGGTATAAGGCCTCAGAGAGGTATAAGACCAGACTCCACCCTCCAAAGCAGTCATCTTCTCCTGAGGAAGATCTGGAGATCAGTTGCAATCCCAGGAGATCTCCAGGCCGCACCCGGAGGTTGCCAACCTTAGTTCCAACCCCAAATCAGCATGGGGTGAAAAAAAACAGTCTGCAGTTGAGTGGAGTCTGCAGTTGTCATTGGAGCTTTTATCTTTGTTCAAATCCCAACCAGTGGAAGAAAAAAAACAAGAGACAGTTTGAATATTCCCCAACAGCAGCTAGCCTAAGACCACACTGGAGTTAGAAACAGGACATTCAAAATGGTGTCAGAGTCCTGGCAACCTCCCAAATGACATTATTATGAAGATCCAAAGACATAAGAACATAAGAACATAAGAACAAGCCAGCTGGATCAGACCAAAGTCCATCTAGTCCAGCTCTCTGCTACTCGCAGTGGCCCACCAGGTGCCTTTGGGAGCTCACATGTAGGATGTGAACGCAATGGCCTTCTGCGGCTGTTGCTCCCGATCACCTGGTCTGTTAAGGCATTTGCAATCTCAGATCAAAGAGGATCAAGATTGGTAGCCATAAATCGACTTCTCCTCCATAAATCTGTCCAAGCCCCTTTTAAAGACTGTTCCCGTAGACTCCACAACTGATCCACAATTCGCACACAAAACCCAACCCCTTTTACTTTTGCAAAGGCAGCTGTGGAGAAGGGAGGGCAGTGAACAGATCAATGGAAAATGTTTCCTTGGCTTTCCTTTAGCATTCCTATTTCTCTTCCCACATCTGTTCCTCAAATGGTGATGTAAGGCCCCTTCCTCCAAAGCAAGGGAAAGGTACTTTGTGCTGGACACTGACATCACCATTAGCAGAACAGGTCCCTGAGACCCAACCCAACAAACTAAGTGTTGCTCCTGAATTTCTCAGGGAGGCAGGCCAAATTTGAGGCCAGGAGCACCTGAGCTTTTATGTGACTTGCCTCCCTCAGGCAACATTTTTCCACCTCTCTGCCTTGCAATGTTGCAACCCACCCTGACCCTCTGCCAAAGGGGCAGACTTTAAGCCACGATGCCACTGGGGCATCAGTCTGCACCCGATGAGTGGCTCTGCCTTTGCGTTGTCCCCTTTTCTTACCACACCATCTTCGGCCGGAGCATTGTCTCCTACTACCAGCATCACGGGGCAGCTGCAAACACCAAAGGGAGAAGTGTGATTAGCAGAGAGTAGCTCTCTGCTGGATGGTCCTCCCCCTTCCCATCCAATCAGGAGCAGGCTTGTGACCTACCGGAGTGTTTTGGCATTTGGGACACTCCCGGGTCGGTTAATGTCCAGGTCTCTGCGGCTGAAGGAAAGGACAACTGTGAGCAGGTCACATGGCTGTGCAGGAAGCCTGAGGGCCTGCAAGAAGTTCCCCCTTCAGATGGGGCTACAAGTAGCCAGTGGCCAGGGCTAATGCTGCAATCTGCCCTTGGCCCCTCCCCAATCATTCTACACCATTCTTGCTGTTTTGGGCAGCCCTTAAATCACACTGAGGGATTAATCCTGCCTGGTGCATCTCTTTTTTTAGTGCCATCAAGTTGCAGTTGACTTAATGCAACCCCTAGTGGGGTTTCAAGGCATAGATTCAGAGGTGGTTTACCATTGCCTGCCTCCACATTATGATCCTGGCATTTTTGGTGGTCTCCCATCCAAATACAAACCAGGGCTAACCTTGCTTAGCTTCTGTAATCTAATGAGGCTGGGGCTGTCCAGGTCAGGTGCCTAGCACCCCCTCAAAACTGAGGTCCAGCAGACAAAGGGAGCCCATTGCAGGAAAGGAAACATCAGAAATCCCCCCTTCCTAGAAGGTTGAAGGGATGGGGTGAGTGGCTACTAGGAAATTCCCCACCTCTTCCTTCTGAAACAGGCATCACATAGACAGGGAACTGGGTAGGGTGTTTGCAATCAGTACCAAACATGAGTTTGTCACCTGTACATGACTCTTTAATATGGGTGGGAGGTTGGGTGGTTCCAAAGTTTTCCATACACAGTTTGTAGCTGCATACCTGTTGTACATGTTCCAGAAGAGCTGCAGGTTACACTGGTTCACCATGCTCCCAATCTGCTGCCGATAACTTTGCACCAGCTCTGTATTGCTCACTAGCTCCTCCTACAGGTGTAGAAATAACAATGGATCAACGAGAAGCCGTCAAAGCACTACTGGGAACCTAAAGCATTGCCTGTGGAATCTTGGGGAGAGAGGGATTCTGTCCAGATCTATCCACAAATATTCTGGGATGGCAAATCCTGTCCTTTTCTGAGGTGGTGAGGACAGCTAAATAGCTGTCTGTACCATCATCCATGAGCTTAGAACCTACTGTTCTCTGGGACAGAAACAAACCCCCAGTTTGTTACAGCTCAAAAATTTAGTCACCACCACAAACTGAGGCTAGGCTGCCAAGCCTCCTAAACTCTTCGTTCACAACTCTGTGCATACAAGAGGAGAGAAGGCAATGGAGCACAAGAAACGAAGGAGAAACTATGCTTGATGTCATCACAAGCAACCTCTGATGTGTTTGTGACAGTTGTGGTCTAAAGCACAGAAATTGTTTTCTGAGGCTCATATCCTGCACTCAGATAAACACAAAATGAAGGAGGAGAAAGGAGAAGGAATTAATGTTATACAGGGTTGCCAGCCAGAAGCTATAAAGCAACATCTAAAGCTGAGGTCAGGCATCCCAACCTTTTCTTGTTTCTTACCTGGCTGAACAGGTGAGACAGCACAGAGTCAGGTAAAGTACTGGTCAGGCCAGAGATCTGGGAATTGAAAAGATCAAAAGAATAAGAAAACTGCTGTGCTCAATCGGCAACAGTCTGCTTCTAGACATGCCTCCTGAGGAATAGGCCATACTGAAATCAGCATGCTTAAAGGTGCAGCCTAGAAATCTCTTAAGGTCATCATTCTTTTCCCAACAGTCATCATCTGGACGTTCTGGGAAACTCACAACAGTGATAGTCACCTTGCTTTATCAGTCTTCAGCGTTTGAAACTGAAAGGTATACTGTCCCCGCACATGAAGGTTCCTGAGCTACACCAGGGGTGCCCAACTCTGGCACCCCACATGTTCATGGACTACAATTCCCATCAGCCCCTGCCAGCATGGCCAATTGGGAATTGTAGTCCATGAACATCTGGGGCACCAAAGTTGGACACCCCTGAGCTACACAATCATCAGTACACCTCTCCGCCATGAAAATGTGACCTATTTTAAAGCAAGCTAAACTAGTGCCTTTGAAAGAATTTCACCGTAGCCATGAACTCAGGGGTGGAGAAGGTTTAGGGAAGCCACAATTCCCTCACCTTTTCTCTCTTATATGCAATACTGCTCTCCCATGGCAGTAAGAAAAATGAATGATGTGCCATTGAACTATAACCAATTCATGGTAAGAAGAGTTTGGATTTATATCCCCCCTTTCTCTCCTGCAGGAGACTCAAAGGGGCTTACAATCTCCTTGCCCTTCCCCGCTCACAACAAACACCCTGTGAGGTAGGTGGGGCTGAGAGAGCTCCGAGAAGCTGTGACTAGCCCAAGGTCACCCAGCTGGCGGGTGTGGGAGTGTACAGGCTAATCTGAATTCCCCAGATAAGCCTCCACAGCTCCACAGCTCAAGCGGCAGAGCGGGGAATCAAACCCGGTTCCTCCAGATTAGATACACGAGCTCTTAACCTCCTACGCCACTGTAACCCAATCGTCGGGGCATACAAGGCAAGAGATGAGCAGAGGTGGTTTGCCATTGCCTTCCTCTGCATAATAACCCGTCTTCCTTGGTGGACTCCCATCCAAGTGCTAACTGTGGGCCACCCTGCTTAGGTTCCAAGTTCTGACAAGACCTAGCAAGCCTGGGCTATGCAGGTCAAAGGAGAACATTAATTGCTTGCAAAGAATCTCGCCCTCCCTAGGAGCACTTCTTTAAGAACTAGGGACTAGGTTTCTCTGTGGAAGAGAACGCATGTGGGCAGCATACATTAAAGATTTCGAAATCAGAATGGGAGTCTGACTTAAATCTCATCACCAACACAGTGGTAGTTACATTTCAAGCCTCTGTTATACAGCTGTTACCCTTCCTGCTGCCACAAAACACTCTCCTAAACTGCAAAAAAGGAAAAGCCCTCTCAAGCAAATGAAGCCTATAGATTAAGTTACAAAACCTCAAGGTATCAAGGGAGGAAGGTCACCTTAGTGGCTGCCCAGTCAATCCAACCTTTGCCATTTGGGTCGATGTTGACCAAAACAAGGCCTTCCACCAGATCCGGGAAGATCAGCTGCAGCGAAACAAATAGAGACAATGAGAAAGAACCAGAAATCATCAAAGCACACATCAAGATGAGAAATGCTTGTAGGAGGGTGTCATTGGTAACACCGATAGCAAGGACACAGCTTGTTGTCTTGAGAACCTCCACCTGGGCCTTCCCTGGACATCTCTCCCTGAGAAATTAGCTACACTGTCTCAGAAAAAAGATGAAAATAGGGTTGTACATTTCTCCACTACAGAACTCAACATGCCGGATCCTCTTTGTTGTAGAATGCTCCACCTGGATCCTAGTGCCTATCAGTTTGCAAAAAGGCAAGTATTGGTGATAGTCTTCAATTAACTATAAATTCTCTTTGTGTCAAAATACCATGTTCAATAATGGTCAAAATAATGATTTCGACAGAAATTATTGATAATTCTCATATTCGTTTGGGATTAGATCCTAACACAGAAGCGTGCAATTTTCTCCACGTCTGCATCTCAACTGACCACACTAACATCTTTATCTGAGACCGAGTATAACCATGCCAGAAAAGGGGGGTGTTTTGGGCAAGGCCCAAGGATTCAACTCTCAGCTTGTTTCAACAGGGCTGCTGCAGGAACTCAGCCTCGTGAACTGTACTGGTCTAATACCAGGGACCCCTTCACTCGTGACAACAACCTTGTCATTCAGGGTGCCACTCCTAAAATCGTTTAATGAGACAAAACAGGGTTGCCAACTCTGGGTGGGAAATTCCTGGAGATGTGGGACAGGGCCTGGAGAGGACAGAGTTTGTGGAGGGGGGAAAGACTCAGCAAGGACATGATGCCATCATGGATTCAGCCTGGTAAAACAGGGCAGCCAAAACAACCGGAAAAACAGCCATTATTAGCGTCTGCAAGTAAAGATCCTGAATGGGGTTTTCTCTGAATTAATTATGATACCAGGATGTGATCTCTTGCACATGGTATAAATGTACAAATATATCTGAAGGTCAAATAGATCCATTTGAAAATTGTACACCCAGCCATGATTTGGATTCTGGACATGCAGGAAAAGAAGATGTGATTTAATCCTTCAAGCACAGCTTGCTTTTGCTGATTGCAAGCTGGATCTCTGCACCTTTATTAGCTGGTTTTTTGTTTTGGTGGGGCGGGGGATGCATCTGGGGGTTTTTTTTGACATGAAGAGCCTCTACTTCCTTTCCCCAGTGGCCAGGGCTGCTTTGCTTTTATGCCATTCAGCTTTTACAGACTGATCTCTATTATGTCTGTTTTGACCCTCATGCCAAGAAAAAGGAGGCTTCTCTGACAGAGCAGGGATTCAAAATGTGTGTCCTCGAACCTGGGCCAACACTGACCCCAACTCTACCACACTACAATATACTTCCATCACATGGTTTCTCATGGCTGGAGGTCACTTACAGCAAACTTAGCAAGGACATAGGCACCGGCTCCCACTCCGATTCCAATCACGTACTTGAACCTGAGAAAAAGAAAGTCCATTGTCTGGAGCCGTTCCCTGGTCTCTTCCCGAGTTCTCAATGGTCTACCTTCAGTCTTCACTCAATCCATTTATGATGTAAACCTGAGTTTGTTGCTGAATGTTTGCTGAACTCACATTGGCCCATGAGCCAAAGACAAGGGATGAGGACACTGCTGATAGTTCTGCCAATCCTAGCATGGTGTTGTTGGGCCAATGCTATCCAACCTCCCTATATGACACCCTCTCTGTCTCCCGGTTTAGCGCAGACCAACCCTCTCTCAGTTCAGCACAGACTCTCCACCGTCACTCTCCAATGTCACCCCCCTTTCAGCCCCCCTTCCTTCCACAACTTACCTCTCACTTTAAAGAAAAACACACACAACATTGTAAATTATTACAAATCATTTTAGATATTTCACATTTTTGTATTTTATGTGTTTTCAACTGTCTGATATGTTTTAACATTTGCTGCTTTGCGAATCCTCAATGTGACGGAAAGGCAGCATAGAAACCTTTTAAATAAACACATTTAAACCCTTCGGCATTGCCTGGCTTGTGATATCTCCCTGCAAAGCCCTGCCCCATCAGGTCACAAGAAGGAATCACACGACTCACCCAAAATGCTGGACCACACTAGGCAGCATGGCGGCTAATTGGTCCATGGAAGGATACTGGTACCTGTAAAGAAAGAACAGGAGGACAAGACAGAAAGATGACCCTGTGTCCTGACAGAGGACCATGATGCCCGATAGAGACAAACACACACTTACACTGTGTAATTATGAATTACTTGCTGAATTGCTGAATTACTTAAAGGAACTGCTTAAAGGAACTGCTAAATTACTTACAGGAATTGCTATAGTTGGTATACACTTTCTGCCTTTTTATTTACAGAGACTGTAAGGATTTGTTCCCCTTGACTGACGGGAAGGCTGAGGGACAGACTGAAAACCTTGTACCAGTTCTAATTTGAGAGAACCACTCAAATGTAAGTTGAATTTGGTTTCGTAGTTTTTATCATGTTTGCATTGGCTTGGAACACATTGTTATTGTTTTATTTCACTCCACAGAAACCACAAGCCCAGAATTGCCAAGGTCAGGCTTCCACCTAGGTGCCGACTAGGTTCAGTGGTCTTAAATCTTGTTGTACTCTGTTGGAACTCTGAGCCACATTCACTTGGTATATAGAGTTTATTTTTTCTTCTCATTTAAGATTGATGTATATAGTTGAGAGTATCACCCAATAGAAGACCTTAGAGCCTAACTAGAGTTGTTCTGTGTTTTGAATTTTTTCAAGGGACACTGTTTGTTCCTAAAGCAGTTCCTTTAAGTATTTCAGCAATTGTTTCTTACTATGATTAATAGAGAAGCAGAGGTCTTGGAAATTGCCTCACACAAATATGAGCCATCAGCTATCTGGTGTGGGAACGGTTCAGAATGTGTATAAATTTGTTTAATCAAGAAACATGGAAGTCATAGAACCAAGGATTTGCAATGAATCAAAATGGAGCTTCTGTATAGAGACCAGCAAGCCTGCATGTTTGCAAAAGGTCAAAAAGCCATGTTACCAGCTTGCTAGCAGAGATGCAGGCAACTACAGATAACATCTTTGACATCTTGGCACTGAGGGCCTACGTGACAGCAGAAATATGCATTTTATTACCTTGTTTTCTTGGTTAGGTTTTTGGGTTAGAAATGAATGTGATTAGTTAAATTACAAAGTGTTTTTCTATATAGTTAAATGAACACAGAAGTGATTCATATTCACATGTATTAGTATTTGATCATAATTCTATTGTCTTAGAATCATTGTATATTTGTAAATCATTTGAAGTTAAATCATTTCTAAATGGTAAAGAAAGGTTTATGATCTAAAAGTATGTTAAGCCAGATGCCCTAGAGCCATAGCTCTCTCTGGGAGCCAACCAAGAATAACAAGTTATTCTTGAAGACAACAAGCTACTTTATTGCTGCCCTCTGTATATGCACAGAGAGACAGCACGCACTAACAGCATGTAGCATTTGACGTAGAATAAGGGGATGTCTTATTGTGACAAAAGACAGATCTGACCAATAGGGTTTGAACACACATTGTATCACGTGAAAGAGGTATGAACTATGATAATTGTGTGACGTTTGTATTTTTTGTGCCTATAAAAATTGGTCCCTTTGTATCAAGGGTGTGCCTCTTGACCTTAAGAGGACACCCTGGCCAGATTCTTATGCTGTCCAGTAAACTTATCTTCTGTTTCAAAACTGTTTCTTGGGTGTTTGCTAATTCTAAGTTTTTCTTAAACCAATTCAGCTGTGTAGGACCAGAGATTCGCTTCTGGCCCCACACTGGGACACCCCAAATCTACCCTTAGGAAGGGGAGATGTCCTCTGTCCCAGAAGGCACTGCCTGTGCTATGAGGAAATGCTGACTCCTTCCTTCCCTGTACTGATGGCTGCTTGCCTGTTCTACTCCTACCAATGGCACACAACTATTTTGACAAAGTTCCTCACCAGAGACTGTTGAGAAAACTCAGCAATGAAGGAATAAGAGGGGAAGTCCTCCTATGGATTAAAAACTGGTTGAGAAACAGGAAACAAAGAGTGGGTGTAAATGGGAAGTTCTCACAATGGAGAGATGTCGGGAGTGGTGTCCCCCAAGGATCCGTTTTGGGACCAGTGCTCTTTAACCTATTCATAAATGACCTGGAAGTAGGGGTGGGTAGTGTGGTGGCCAAGTTTGCAGATGATACCAAATTATGTAGGGTGGTGAGAACCACAAAGGATTGCGAAGAGCTCCAAGCGGACCTTGATAAATTAGGTGAGTGGGCTCAGAAATGGCAAATGCAGTTCAATGTAGCAAAATGTAAAGTGATGCACATAGGGGCAAAAAATCCAAACTTCACATACATGCTACAGGGGTCAGTGCTAACAGTCACAGACCAGGAAAGGGATTTGGGCGTCTTAGTTGATAGTTCCATGGGAATGTCAACTCAATGCATGGCAGCTGTGAAAAAGGCAAACTCTATGCTGGGGATCATTAGAAAAGGAATTGATAATAAAACTGCAAAGATTGTCATGCCCTTATATAAAGCAGTGGTGCGACCGCACTTGGAGTACTGTGTCCAGTTCTGGTCACGCATCTCAAAAAGGATATTGAGGAGATAGAAAAAGTGCAGAGAAGGGCAACAAGGATGATTGAGGGACTGGAGCACCTTCCCTATGAGGAGAGGCTGCAGCGTTTGGGACTCTTTAGTTTGGAGAGGAGGCGGCTGAGGGATATGATTGAAGTCTATAAAATTATGCATGGGGTAGAAAATGTTGACAGAGAGAAATTTTTCTCTCTTTCTCACAATACTAGAACCAGGGGGCATTCATTGAAAATGCTGGGGGGAAAAATTAGGACTAATAAAAGGAAACACTTCTTCACGCAACGTGTGATTGGTGTTTGGAATATGCTGCCACAGGAGGTGGTGATGGCCACTAACCTGGATAGCTTTAAAAGGGGCTTGGACAGATTTATGGAGGAGAAGTCGATTTATGGCTACCAATCTTGATCCTCTTTGATCTGAGATTGCAAATGCCTTAACAGACCAGGTGATCGGGAGCAACAGCCGCAGAAGGCCATTGCGTTCACATCCTACATGTGAGCTCCCAAAGGCACCTGGTGGGCCACTGCGAGTAGCAGAGAGCTGGACTAGATGGGCTCTGGTCTGATCCAGCTGGCTAGTTCTTATGTTCTTATGTTCTCAGTTATGTCTTAGCCAGACTTTGCCGACATTCACCTTTGTCCTGACTTGGACCTGACTCATGCAGCTAATGTGATTAACAGAATTGTTGTTCAGAAATGTTCCTCTCAAGAGCAGTTTCTGCTAGGATGCAATAAATGCTTGGGGACCTTTGAAGGCTGAGTCCCAGATGACTGAGATGAAACAGAAGTAAGACTGCCAGCATCCAAATGACAGAGATTCGTTCCACTGGGGAAAAAATGCCTCTATAGAGGGTGGACTCAATGGCATTATACCCCACTGAAGCCCCTCCCTTCCCCAAACGCCATTCTCCACAGGCTCCGCCCTCAAATCTCAAGGAACTTCCCAACACAGAACTGGCAACGCTAACAGAAGCTCCCTAAGGAACCACATGACACAGCCAGAAGGGGGGTTCAAAGAAGGGAGGGGTTGGAATTGGGCTGCCAAGCAGCACTTCCCTCACACATCTGTTCTCTCAAGGGCAAAAGACTCAGGCCTTGCTGCCTAGAGGTACCTACCCCTGCGGGAACTGCGAGGCTCCTCCCTGCTGCCCCGGAGCATCCACATGGCACACAACGAAGTGCTTTGTGATCTCCTGCATGTCTTCATAGTTGAAGAAAGTGTTGAAACAGAGCTTGTCTGCAAGAGATTAAGGAGGAAGGAAAGAGAGGAGAAATAAGTGTCAACGGACAAAAGGACAGAGGACAAAAACCTGTCGTTGCAGGGAGGATAAAGAGGCTCGTTCACTTCAGCGAACTCTGAGCTACTCCAACCAGAGCTCTGCTGGGAAAAAAAGACAGGGATGGAAACTCCTTCTGCATGCACAGGATACCAGAGCTAGTGCTTCAGTGACTAGAATCCTAGGAAACTAAATAGCTCCTGGAGCACAGTAGTCACCTGACCTGGATAGTACAGGCTTGCCTGATCTGGTCAGGTTTCAGAAGCTCAGTAGGGTTGACCCTGGCAAGTATTTAGATGGGAGATCTCCACAGAACACCAGGGTAGTGAGGCACAGCTAGGCAATGGCTTCTTGGACAGATTTATGGAGGAGAAATCGATCTATGGCAATCTTGATCCTCCTTGAACTGAGATTGCAAATGCCTTAGCAGACCAGGTGCTAGGGAGCAGCAGCAGCAGCAGCAGGCCATTGCTTTCACCTCCTGCATGTGAGCTGCCAAAGGCACCTGGTGGGCCACTGCGAGTAGCAGAGTGCTGGACTAGATGGACTCTGGTCTGATCCAGCAGGCTCTTTCTTATGTTCTTAAACCACCTCTGAAGGTCTCTAGCCTTGAAAACCCCAGCAGGGGTCACCATAAGTTAGATATGATTTGACGACAAAAAAGGGGGAGTGGAGTTCAGTGGCAGAGGGTTTGCTTTGCACGCAGAAGGTGCCAGGCTCAATTTCCAGCATCCTCAGCTAAAAGGGTCAGGTGTCACGAGACCCCTGAGAGCCACCAGTGTTCAAAGAGGACAACCCTGACCTCAACAGACCAGTTAGCCGACCCAGTTCAAGGCAGCTTCAGGTGTTCTGGTGCACATGGCTGCACAAGCTGATGGCCTTTTCCCCATTCTCAGTGCTTATCACCCAACTCCATATCATCCAGGGTCACTGTCCTCTCTGCTCCTCTGACTGGTTTCTCCTCCAGGGCTCCCATGGCGCTTTCTGGGACCTACAACCAGAACACAGCAGGGCCCGCTGGGGAGATCTTTCCTTGCCCCTCAAGTGCATCTGCTCTCTCAAAGCTGCTTAGTTAATTGCTCTTCAATAATCAGAGTCTGCCAGAAGTACACAAAGTGCTGGGAGTTCCATGGCTGACGTTCTAGGATGGGTTTTCATTGTAAATAGCAAACATACAGGGTCTTGATCCCTCAGTGCCCCCAAACCAGACAGGTCCTTCTTTGAACCACACATCCTTTGAAGCAGTCTGGTGTTTCTCTCTTTTTTTCATAGTCACCACTGGGAATACTTTGTCTGCCTTATACCACATTCTTTTGCCACAGCTGCCCTCTGTCTCTAGAGCAGCCCCCAGAAGAGGCCAGAGGGGAGCGGGTCCAGCCTTCTGGACTTTCCAGTGAGGCTGCAAAACAGAGCTTTTTAGGGATAGCTTTTGAGGCAGCCTGTGTGAAAACTGTGCTGATTGCGTTGTTTTTAGTTTTGTTTTAACATGTTACTTGAACATTTGTTTAAAAGCAATTGTTTTATGTCTTTTTCACCTTTGGGAGAAAGGAGGGTATATGAATACTGTAAATAAATCAGATTATTATTATTGTTGTTGTTGTTTAATATCACAGCTGCCAGTTCTTTAGCTGTTTGTTGACCTTTCGTTACAATTTGAGCCCCACCCAGAGGCCTAGGGCATTGTAATCATGTGTCAGCATAGTATTTGTGTGGATCCCAGCAGGGCTGCCTTCTGAATCTGACTGATGTTGATTTTGTCGATTTGAAAACGTTTCAAGTGCCACCCTGCTGTTTTCGGAATGGTGCCCACCAGGGTGCCGATTACCACTGGGACAACCTCAGCTGGTTTGTGTCATAGTTGCTGAATCTTGGTATTGTGGTATTTTCAAATCGTGGTATTATTTTATTATTATTTCAGTTTGTATGCCGCTCTTCCTTTTGAGGGCTCAAGGCAGCTTTCAGCATACAATCAACTACAGTAAAATCAAAGTTAAAACAACAGATGAAAACCCTGTATGGCAACTAAGTACATTCAATATATTCCTGTGTTCAACAACATAAACCAAAATCCAGAAAAAGAAGGGGGAGAAGGATGGGAGAGAGGGAGGCCATTTGGATGGTAAAACCGTAGCTGCTTCAATCATAAGCCTGGTGGAACAGCTCTCTCTTACAGGCCCTGCAGAGTTGGACTAGATGCCACAGAGCAGAGGCGTATCTAGGGAACATGTAGCCCAAGTCCCCGCCCCCCTTGTGGGTGGCCTCCCTCCACCACAACCAGACAACAGGTTTGCACCAGGTCATCTCAAAGTCACCATCACATTATAGAATGTATATGGCCCTGAGGGGAAGGAGGAGGGGTGTGGGGGGCAATTTTCCACCCCACACATGACTAAATGGCCGCAGCCCAGGGGCATTTGACCCCATATATACCCCTGCTGCAGGGCCCTTTCTGCAAAGAGCTCAGGCAGGCATCTGTGGCTCTCCCTTTCCAATTTTAACCTCATTAAAACCTGGGAAGCAAGTTGGGGGAGGGAGGAAGCGTGACTAGGCAGAAGCCACCTGTTAGCTTCTCAGCAGTGTGGGAATTTGAACTCAAGCCCCCGACACTCCAACCATTCCACTCTACTGGCTCAGTGGGCTACCCAGCCCGACCTCAATGTGCCAGTAGGGAATCTGCCTTCCTCCCCGATCCTGTGCTCTGTTTCTTCCTTTTCCAGGCCCGTCCATCTCTCTGGCAGCCGGCAGGCAACCTTTCCTTCCTCTCTTCCGCAGACTCCCAAGGTGACCTTCCTGGAAGCAGCAGCAGCTTCCTGAGGCTCACATGACTGGAGTCTCATGGCCTACCAACTGCAGCTGCTGCCGCTGCCTCTGGCATTAGCCAATCAGCATCAGGCTGTAGACACAGACATATGCGTGGCCTAAACCATCCATCATGTTAGTACGGATGGAGGGTGCAGGGAGAAATCGTTCACCTGCCCGAGAAAGGAAAACCTATTAGTAAACTGTCTGAGTCTGCCCTTTCATCAAGTCCCCCAGGATCGCTGCAGCTTGTGATGGTGCTTCTTAATATAGGCAGAGAACCGTGAAGAACTGGGGAGAAGGGGGGGGAGGTTGGGAAACACGACAAACAGCACATGTCCTCTCGCCCCAGTACTCCGCAGCGCTCGAAGGAGATGAACATAATGCATTTCAGTCTGCCTGCAAATTGCAAGCTAATTTTAAGGATTCTTTCTCTATCTGAGGAAGCCAGCTGTGACTCGCTCATTCTCATATTGAAATATACAGTAGTCTTTTCATATGCCACTGGGCTTTGGTTTTAGTTTTGAGGGCTCGTTTTCCTTTTAAATGCTAATAGCTGAACTGGAGGGAGGGGTGACTGGCTTCAAACAGCAACACAGAGGAAAGTGAAAAGACTAAACCCTCCTCCCTTTCTAGCACAGCCTTCAGGCAAATTGGGGGTGCAGGTGGTCTGGGATTTGCATTTTATAGAAGAGATCGTTATATGGTCCAGCCATTCTACAAAGCCACAAGAGTCCACACGCACCAGGATACTCTTGCGCATCTGCAAAGTGATGTTTTAGCTGTAGCACTGCACTCCCTGCCTTTTACACACCCTTTTACACAGGGGTCGTCTGCTCTTAACCACTACACCATGCTGGATCTTTGGGTTTGCAAAGCTGCTTTGGATCTGCATAGGGGAGAAAAACAGAAAGTGTGTGTGTGTGTGTTGCGCGCAGTCACTTCCAACTTATGATGACCCTATTAATTCACAACCTCCAAATTCACAACCTTGCTCAGGTCTTGCAAACTAAATGCCATGGCTTCCTTCAGTCAATCCATCTCACGACTTCCTCTTTTCCTGCTGCCAGCATCTTTTCCTAGCACTACTGTCTTTTCCAGTGAGTTTTGTCTTCTCATAATGTGACCAAAGTAAAATAGCTTCAATAAATAAATGTCTGGAAGGGTCTTTTGCACTTTGTATCAGAAACTGAGGTGACAAGGAAACTCATAAAACTAAGAGCAAAGGGTACAGAATTTGGTATTCTGCGTAGATTCACCCCACATGTATCCTTCTGATGTCATAATGACAACTTTGGTGCAATGTGAGAAATGGTTTGTATCTACAGTTGTATTTATAACATTTCTACTGATAGTGATTGGTGCAGGAAGCAAGATTGCAGGGTGCAATATGGGGTAGATATGATTTTGAGTGCAGATCTTAGGAGGAGCTTTTGAGTAGGACCACTCTATGGTGAAGATGCCCTTGCTCTTCACTCTGAGACCCCAATCCCCTGCATATTTTTGAAGTCCCCATTCAATGCAATAGGCTTACACCCAAGTAAGCATGCACAGGATTGTTGCAGCCTTTAGGGAAGATGCTAAAAGGAATGGTAGAGAAAGACATGCATTGGTGCCATTGGGATAACTACAAAAAGGCCCATTGTAAATCACCAAAACAAAGTTGCCTACAGCATTATTTTAGGGACCATCTTCAAATGGCAAATATTACTAAACGTTCTAGAACAGGGGTAGGGAACCTGCAGCTCTCCAGATGTTCAGGAACTACAATTCCCATCAGCCCCTACCAGCATGGCCAATTGGCCATGCTGACAGAGGCTGATGGGAATTGTAGTTCCTGAACATCTGGAGAGCTGCAGGTTCCCTACCCCTGTTCTAGAAGAATGACTTTTATCTTGTAAGAAATCCGCCTCCTTCATTTCAACGGATTCCAACAGTCTTTCGGAAAATCCATGTGCTCTTGCAATCATTCTGAAGGAAACTAGGCACCCTGCCTTCTTTCCTTCCGTTGAGAATCTCTCCATCCTTAGGTTTAAAGTTTTACAATCCAAAGAGGTCTTTACCTTGTGTTGCCACTCTGAAGTGCAGGGTGAGGCATCAATATACAGAGTCACAACAGAGAAGAAAGAACGATGATACAGAGGGAAATATTTTTGATTAACTTCCTGTTGTGGGTTATGGGTTGTGCTTTTTAGATTATGTTTCACTCAAAGATCCCATGCATTTCGCACAGGGCTTCGTCAGGGGATCTGGAAAACAACCATCTTTCAGAATGTTCCCATCCTTTGCAGAGGAAATGCATCACATAACAGGTGCACTTGATATGCTACGATCTTTTCTCTCCGGGACCTCATTTACATGACACAATCACCATGGGGAGTTTTCTCTATTCATAGGACATGCCTGTTTCATTTAGAAAGGTCATAATGCATTCAATGCATTATTAACTTGCCACCCCAGGAATCTGCCTCACAGTTTCCAGGACAGTATCACCTTTTTGACCCATGGCAAAATTGGGCTCCCAAGAAGAAGCTTTTTAGCATCAGAATCCAAACTGGGGAAAAAAAATGGAGACTTATCTAGCCATTCAGAACCACAGCTTCTGCAACTTCCTTCATAGTGAACCCCTAAGCTGTGTCTAGGTATCTCTGGACACTGTGATTATCGCATCATTCATAAAAGGATGATATGGACAAAACAGTGCAGGAAATTAATGTTATAGCATGACATTCATCCTGGTGTTGCTGCAGCCCTAAGTGGAGTTACACTCTTTCTAAGATCACTGTCTTCAGCAGAAGAGAATAATGCTGTTAGGACCGCACAGTTAGATCCTTAGCAGTGACTTATAGAACACAGAATTCTGGAAGACAGAGAGGGGCAGGACACACTTTGCGATGAAAAGATTGGGGTTTTTTAAAGCCTTTACACACTGTAATGCATACCATTTGCTTGCAACAAAGCACACTTGTGGAAAATACTCTTCCCAGACATCATGGCACTAGCCAGGGATGAAATCACCTATATAACATGGACTGGGCTGGAAGTCTCATGTTCCCCAGAGACCAAAGCCTGAATCTTCATCCATTGCTCCGGCCATGTAAAACACAGTCGATATTTTGTCTTCTGAAGAGTTTTGTAAAACCTGTAACCCTCTGTCGTGGTAAACTTTTTATTACACTAGCAGATATTTTCAACTCACCCATTCTATGTCCCCACCGTTTGGATTCTCAGTTGGATCAGCCCATGCCCCAACAGAGCTCATGATGCCTGAAAAGTGTCTTGGCCTTATTTGGCCCCTGCAGCAAGCACCCCCAAAGGTGCCTAAGCATCAGCAGCCTTTCATTGGCCTTCCTGTGTCATATTAATTCTGATTCTTTCTAATAAACAGAGCTCAGGTGATCACAACAGAAACTATGCCATTTGACCAGCAGTACGCAAACACCCATCTGCCAAGCTTGAAGTAAAACAAATATACTCACGGTTCAGTCCCACATCATGGTAAGTCAGGAGGGCTGGACGATTTCCCTTTGGAGACCCTCGAATGACCACATGCAGCAGCCCATAAGGGGTCTCGATATCATGCTCCTGGAAGAGAGACAGAGGACATGTTGTGAGTTTGGCTCTCAAAATATTGTGTACTTCATTTATGTCCTGCTTTTCTCTCCAATAGTTTACAGCATTCTCCTTTCCTCCATTTTAGTTTTACAACAGCCCTGTGGAGCAGATGAGGGTAAGACTGCATGAGTGGCCCAAAGTAACCCAGTGAGCCCCCATGGCAGAGCGGGTAATGGACTTGGGTCTCTCAGGTCCAAGGTCAACTTTAACCACTACACCACACTGGCCCTGATCTACACAAAAACATGGAGCAGACACAAGGCTGCAACTCTTGGGGCATGCAAGGATCACTCTACAGAAACTCTCCTGAGGCACAACTGGAGTAGTGACACTTGTTTCCATGATTCCACTTGCCCTGCTCACCTAAGGGAAGAAGCATGAACTCACAATGTGGAGTTAGCTCATGGTGTATTTTCTGAAAAAGATGAGCAGGTTGTCAATCTGCAAGAATTCAGAAGAAGGAAGAGAGCAAGCACTGCCCACCCACATACCTGCTTTGCACGTTTCTATGGTGTGCACAAAGCAGCTCACCAGACTCACATGTAGTGGTTCAGGAAGCAGAGTACTGAACTTGAACTCAAGGGCAGCACATTCCCCCGTTCAGGACCTTGGACAAAGCCCTTTCACCCAGTCTCTGGCTCATTTTGGTAAAATCACTAACACCCGTGTGTCTCACAGTGCAGTTGTGAGAGAAGACAAAGGAAGTGTAAAATACCCTGTTCTTGAAAAGATAAAGTAAGGCAAAATGAATGTGGCACATTTAAGTTTTGGAGATACATTTACGATGAACTAGGATAAAAAAAAAATCAGGTTCAGGTTCTCTTGTATTTTTACATTTAGAGGAACCAGACCACCCTGATTTTTTGAGACTGCCTGCAAGTGCGTACCTGATCCAACCCTAAGAGGATGACATTTTGGAAGGACCTCCAGTTCATGTGCATGTACAGAGAGCAACCTCCTCCCCCTCCGTGAACACATGCTTAAAGAAATGGCAGGACAGCGAGGAATGATCACTTTGCAATGGAGACAATTCCTTCATGGGTCCCTCCTGGTGCTTGTGTTTCCCATCCTCAGCCCAAGGAAGGGCATGACTCTGCCCTCTCCCTATCACATGACTATGTCACATGACTCCCTGCCACATACGTGCAGTTCAGCTGGCTTCACGCCTGGAAAAGCTGGTGACCGCTGCCTTACAGCATACACTAAGGGCCCTTCTTAGCCACAACTAGCGAGACTTACCTGGGCCAGGTCAAAAGATGCAACGTCTAGCCACATTAAACCCCCTCCGCTTCTCATTTTGGAAGCAAGCACTCAGATTAGGGATGCCAGCCTCTAGCCTCCCTGGAAACTCCCTCTATAGCTGCTGGTCTGGAGTGTAAGCTATTTTAACATTATTTTTTATTGTTGCTTTAACTATTGTGTTTTATTTATGATGTTTTTATTATGGTCTTTATTGGTTTTAACCTGTGTAAGCTGCCTAGAGACCCTACTATGAGGTGAGGTGTAAATATTTATAAATAAATAAATAGGTGGGACTTGGGGATCCCCTGGAATTTTAGCTCCTCTCCAGACTGCAGAGATAAATTCCCCTGGAGAAAAGGAGTGCTTTGGAGGGTAGATGCTACGGCATTGTACCCCACTGAGGTCACTTTTATCCCCAAGCTCCACTCAAAATCTCTAGGAGTTTCCTAAGCTGGATCTGACAATCCTATCCGCGCCCCATCACCCACTAGTAGCCAAGTACAGCATATCTACTTCAGATACAGAGTTTGGAGGACAGTGATCTGGCAAATAGCAACTAAGGGGAGAGGTGCACAGAAACCTCTTCTGCCTGGCACAAGTTCACCCTCCTTTTTGTATGCCCACAGGGGGGGAATGGGGCACAGAATTCATCCTTCACAGGCATGATGCCTCCAGTTATATTTCAAAAATCTCCATGTCTCCCCATCAGCTGATGATGACCAGGCAGTTAAAGGGCTGACTCAACAGAAGGTAGCTTTGTGCATTCCAATTACAAGATAGAATTGGCTTGGCCCAAGTATGGACCCAGCTGCAAAGCTGCTTGCAAAATAACAAGCAGGAGATGAGAGAGAAATCAAAATGAGCCATTTACTACCAATCCCTGCCTATCTGTCTATGGCACTTTTCAGACACATGATGTTATTCACCAGTAATTGCACCATTTCTTTTTGCCTCCCACTTGATATCAGGAAAAAATCGCCCCCAGGGGATTTAAGTGGGATGCTGACACAGACTGGTGCAGGAGACACAATAACAGCCATTCCAGTGGCAGAAGGTAGAGGAAGGGGCTGTTTTTAGTTTACACACATTTCCCTTTCAGGTGACCGGGGAAGAGGTCCCAAAAGAAGAAAGAGCTGGATCAGACTAAAGATGGAGCCCGTGCAGGTGGAAAAGTTCCATCTTGGAAGTCTCACCGAGCACCTTCTTTAGGAGCACAAGAGCAGCCCCCTACTTCACCCAAATGTGAACAGGGAACTGCATCACCAATCCATAGAAGAATACAGCATGGAAAAACTTCTGTGGGAAAGGAGGCTGCTCAGAAAGCCAGGAGAGATGACTTGCCTCCTGTATGACCGGCCTTTTGCTACACTCCTCCCCACCAGCCAAAGAGTGGGACAACCAAGACGAGTCCTGCATATTTGCCCCCCACAAGGGACGCTGTGTAACAAGAGCACCTGTGCACCCTCAACTGCCCCCACCTCGTCCCAGAATCCTGGGGAAAAGCATGACGCAGTGCCCATCATATCTCCAAGAGGTGACCTGGGAGTGTAACACACACGCACACCCTCCATAGGAGGAAGCACCAATAATGTAGGCACAGCCAAGGGCAGGCATTGCTGAAGGTCAAACAGCAGCATGGGGGCACAGGAGAGCCCAGGAGCGATGGCCAGGCATGCACGGTCAGCTAGGAAGCATTCCCACTGCAGCTGGAAGCAAAGCCACCTGTCCCGGGGCCTGGGAAAGGGACTCACACACCACACAGACAGAAGAGACAGTCTTCTCTGCAGCTCACGCTGTGCTTGCCTGCTCCTTTGCAAACAGGGCTGGGAGAGCAGCATGGAGCAGAAAGCACGGACCACGGTAGGTGGCGGAAGCAAGGCTGGGAAAGCAGCTGCAAATGTGCCCCATACACCAGGCTGGCCGTGCAGAGAAGAGGGCATGCACAATTCACACGAGTCCTTGACAGGGCAGAGTGGCGTCCCCTGCAAAGGGCAGCTGATAGGGACAGGGCTCCTGGGGTCCAACATGCACCTGCAGCCATTTCCACTCCTGAGCTCATTGCATAAGCCAGACTCCCCTGCCTTAGTTCTGGCTCCTGCTACCATCGCAGAGCAAAGTGCTGCCACTTCCCTCCATTCTGGCAAGTCCCCATTTCCTCCTAACCCCACCTCGGCCAGCCCCTCCATATCCAGGATTAACTGGGAAAAACAGAGAGTCAGCTTTGTCTGAATCAAGCTCAAACCCACATCCTTTGCTAGAACACAGCCCCCCAAAACACACACAGGAATCACTGAGCGCCTTGGGGCACGTGCAAAGTGCCTGTGCTGCACTACAGAATGACCCCCAACTGGTCCCCACTTCTCTGTCCTGCCAAATACGAGGGCAGGGCTTCCAGGCTGGCGAGGGCAATGGGCTCGCCTGTGCCAATTCCCTCTCCATCTCTTCTATGCCCCAACAACTGCCTTGGCTACCCTTGAAGATAAATGCCAAAGGACAACAAAAACATCCACTCCTCTGAAATGAAGAGAGGGGAGGCAAAGTTGAGAGGATCCCTTGGCATCCATGTGCCAGCTTGCAATAGGCCACCCCACTGGCACCCTGCCCCAGCCAGCATTGCGGGTACCTACCCCATCCCAGCACTCTGGCATTTTGGGCCGCTTCTGTCCCCAAGCAGATTCCTCCAGGCAAAAACGACAGCAGCAGCAGCAGCAGCAGCAGCTTCCCGGAGCCTGGCTGGAAGATGCACAGCGCTGCAATGGGCTGGCTTCGCTCTGCTGCCTTTTATAAAGGAGCCCAGCCCCTGGCTTAACCCCTCCCTTGCCACCGTCTATCTCTCCACTTCCAGGAAAGGAAGGAGGTGGGGTGGGGGGAGAGTGTGTAGGCTGCAGGGGGATTAGTCATTAATCCGCCAGCTTCAAGAAGGAAAACAAAATCAAAAAGAAACGTCTCCAGTCTCCATTTTTTATTCTTGTGCTGGGTGGAAAAGAGCAAGCATTCTGGTGCCTGTCCATGTGCGTATCCACAAAAACACAACCATTCCTCCAGGAAATTCCCACTCAGCTGTGTGTGTGTGTGTGGGGGGGTCATCCTCCCCCTCCGATAGAAAGAAGAGGTAGGAAGGCAAAACCTCCCTTTGAGCATCAGCAAGACACACTGCTCCCTTCTCCCCAGTCTTTTCCAGAAAAGCAGGGCACCCTAAAGGCACACAATCCAAAGGGCAGGATTGTTGCTCAGATTTGGCATGAAGAGGGTTGGAGCCTACATTCCTCACCTCCAAGTGGCCCAGTAAGGAGGTCTTTTCGGTCACTGTTCTGACAGGAGTGATTCCTGGAGAAAAGGTTTTATATTATTGACCTTGGATTCAAACTGGATATTCGCTGAACCAGCACGTTGGAGAGGTTAGAGTTCTGGACCAGGACAGGGTTTGGCGACCCTCAGCATGTCTACTAACACAGTCACTGAAGTCCATTTTACCTGGCACCCAAGGCCAGATCTTCCCACCCTAACAACCGAGACCCTGGCAGCACTACCCCGACCATTGGGCACCAGAGAAGGTAACTGACATGGCTCTTCTCCATTGTGGTCTCCTTCACACTAATCCTAACCCTGCAGAGCCACAAACTGAGGCCAAGGCAAGCCCCAGAAATACTGAGTGTGCTGCTGGAAGCATGGCTCCCTCCAAATGTATCTGGCCAAGCCTCCTTCCTGCCATTTTGTTTGCTGCCACACCAACATCTACATAGGTGGCAGTGGCATTTTCCCAGCATTGCGGGAAAAAGAGTTTAAAAAAGAGTTGCCCATCCTTGAGACCCAGATTCAACTATCCACTTGGGTTTCAAGGCCAATTGGTGACCTTGGACTCGAGTCACTATCTCTCAAGATGTCCTTGGGGTCAGTCACTCATTTTGCCTGCCCTTCCTCTGAGCTGTGGGATGACTAATGTATGCTACCCTGAACTCCCTGTAGGAAGGGTTGTATAAAACTATAGTTAAAAGCGGTAATAAACAAATGGCGTACTTGTGGTGTGGATGCTCGAGGCTTGCCAGAAACACTGAACATACATGCCGCTGTCCTACACTGAACCAGACCATCAGTCTACCAAGGTTCATAATGTCTACCCATACTGATAGTAGATCTCCAGGATGTCAGGCAGAGGTCTATAACATCACCTATTGACTGTTCCTTTTTTTCACACTGGAGATGCAGGAATCGAACCGGGGACCTAGTGCATGCCAAGCAGACTCTCTTCCACTGAGCATGGTTCCACCCCTATGCCCTGCTCTCTCTCAAGCAACGGGCAGTCAGTACATTATTGCCAGAGACATGGTCCACCCTGTCCCGGCATATCAGAAAAATAGGTTGGAAAGAGGAAGCGAATCAGGGAATGGCTAGCTCACAGCCCCCTCCCTTCCTTTCATCTGTTACTGCTTCCTAAATAGCCCACAATTTTTTCCTGAACCAGCTACAGGCAGCAGGAAGGAAGCAATCTACCCATGTTCCTTTCTTTTGATTCCATACCAAGGTATCCTGGCATTACTATCCGCTTCAATTTGTCTCATTTTTGTGGCTGATGTAAAAGAAAAGTGAATGACCATTTACAACATTTTACATGTTGAAAATCACTAAGAAGAAGAAGAATGTGTTGTGGAGTCGCAACCAGTTCATGGTGACCCAGGGTGCTCCCAGTGTGCTCCAGGCAAGAGAGGAGAGTTGCCCTCCTCTGGGTCTTCCCTGATTGTCTCCCATCCAACAATTGCTGACCCTACTTAGCTTCTGAGCTCTGATGAGCTCAGGTTAAGTCAAGTTAAAGTCAACCTTTTTGCAAGGAAGCATCAGTGTGTGCAAATGGAAAATGGTGTGAAAGCAAAGGTTCACCTGTGTCAAGACAGACTGAAATGGGGATGTTTAAAGTGAGGCAGAAAGCTAGTTAAAAGTAGGTGGTAGATATTTCCTAGGAAGTGTGACAGAGTGAAAACAAGGACAAGAATCCATGTCTTGTGAAAACTGTGGACACATTGTCTCACAAATCCTTTTCAGGTGAGAGAGGTCAGGGCACCCTGTCTGTCCCTTTATCAATTGTCCATACTGAACTCATCTCACTAGTAAGCAGTGCACCTGCTCCATCACTCCAGAGCGGTTCAGTTTGGAGTTTGTTGTTATAAAGCAGTGATCCCCAATGGATATGATGCTGCCAGTCCATGGACTTCCTGGTGTTCTTTTGCCTTTTTGACACAGCAAATAGCCAGCCTAGACCTTCTTCCACTTTTCTTGAGAGGAGGCACCTAGGGAGCATCACTGTGGCAGTCCTTTTGTGGTGGTGCCAGCTTCCCCTTCTCAACATCCCAAGAGTGCTCACATAATCAACTTGAGTAGGGACTCCTGGTGAAGAGGGTATGGAATGCATCAGTCCATCTGAGACTTCATTTCTTTCTTCAGAATGAATCAATTTGCATCCTGTGCTTCAGGGTTAAGGCTCAGCTCAGGACAGATTATGGTACCTCATTACACCTTTGAACCACTCAGATCAAGCAGTAGGCATGTCCTGAGGGCAAGCAGGTGAACTTCAGCACTAAGAAAGGACCAAAGCTAGGCACTGTCCACACAAAAGCATCTCTGCACCAAAGTATGGACCAATGTCAGGTGAATCTAGGAGTTATTTAGAGGTGAGGCAGAGAGCCAACAGATCTCCTCAAGATGATCGAGCCTGGATCCGCTCCCGCCTGCTTGACTGCAGACCATTATTGGGCCTTGCTATATTGCCTCGGTGCTGGCTTCCAGATAACTGGCGACAAGGTGCTTCTCTTGCATTTTATAATTGGACTCAGAAACCCAACCCTCTGGCAGCATTCTCCCTCCTCCCCTCGCCTGATGAATGACGATGGAAAAGGCCCAGAGAATTGCAGGAAGGAAGAGAAAATGGATCAAGAAAGAGAGCCAAAAGAAGAAGGAAAAACAAAATGGGAAAGAAGACCAATGCATGAAGAGATGGAGGAGATCTCAGAAAACAAGCTGGAAAGAGGTGAAGAGGAAAATGCAGTAAAAGAAACCCAAAGGGGCAGGAAAGAAAGTCTACCATACAAGAGACTGGACTGGTTGCAGGCACATTCTCTGCCTTACAAACAGAAGCCGAGGGTGTGAAAACTGCCAACTTTTCCACCATTCTAGAGTGGAGAGGTAATTTCTGTTTCACTCCTGTAAAGGCATCCCACACAGGAAAAGATGTTGATAAAGGGGAAGTGTACTGTGGACAGTCTTCTTGTGAATGTGCTACGGACTTCAGTCTACAGAAGTCATGGAAACTTCATTTACACCCTACATTTCTTCCCAATGGGGACTCAGAGTGACTTTCATCATTCTCTTCACTCCATTTTATCCTCCAGCCTCCTATAAGGCAGGTCAGGATGAGACAGCGTGACTGACCCCAAGGTCACGCAGCAAACTTCGAAGGCAGAATGGGAATGTGAACCTCTGTCTCCCAGATCCTCCTGTTCTGCTCTTATCACTACACAAGTGCTTCACAACATGAAATCTAAAAGGGAGAGCGCTGGAGATCTCTTGTAGCTTTATTTACAAATACTCAAGGAGAGCATTTGAGGAACAAGAAAACAGACTACTAAGGCAGGTAGCATAGCTGCTAATCATGCACAAGATTCCCGAAGGGAGAAACACGAGTGTCACAGATCTCTCCCCCTCTCTGCCTCTGCCCAAATTCTAACTGAATACTTCCTTCCAGCTGCTTCTCTATCCCCAATCACAGACCCTTCTGCCAGACATCACACTCCAAAGACTAGAAGCAACAACAAACCGTCAGCTCCTTTCTAAAGCACCTGATAACTCACCAAGTTCGTCAATCAAAACCACAACAAAACACTAGTCAGGAGAGCCATGATACAAAGTTATTAACACGGGCTATCTAGTCTCAACAGTCACAGCTTCAACATTTCCTTATTTAATTCTTCTTTTAAATGTGTATATTTCACCCACTCAGCCCAGTGGTTCCCAAGGGAGCTTGCAATTAAAAATTCAAATCTAGATCACAATAAAAACATCAATAAAATAAAAATAATGTTACCAACAAACTCAAATATTGCCATTTGTTACCATACCGCCCTGGCATGTGTGGGGGGGAGTGCTTATTCACAGGTATCCCTGCCCGCATGCCAGCTAAAGGGCAATGCTGGCATTGCAAAGATGGGGAGCCCATTCTCTGGCAATAGCCAGGTCTACCAACAAGGAACTTCCAGGATTTTTCTTTCTTTCTGTTCTCATGCTTTCAGGTTGCTTGCCATAGCAGCACATTTTCAGCTCCACGGCCAAAGAAGAATTCTCCTCAACACGATACAGTAGCCCTGCTGAATGAATACTCATTTCCAGCCACAAGAGGACCCCTGATGACACTGCCTTCCCCGATTATCTTAACCCAGATACTCTCTTCTGTAACTAACTTCTCCTGATCACCTTACAATGTTTCTCAAACATTGTTTCTCAAACAATCCATCTGGACACCTCCCAAAGGTCATCCTGACATCCCCAAGGGTGGTTCTTTGCCCTCCAAAGGGCCAATCGCCCAGTGCCATTGACACCTTTCTGTCTTTGTCACTGTGCCCACCACGTTGCCCCCTGGAACCACATGCTGGTCATTTGGTTCTGAACCCCGGATGTTCTTCACTTTGCAATCAGATCATATTCTCTCTCTCTCTCTCTCTCTCTCTCTCTCTCTCTCTCGTTGCACTGAATCAAGTGCTTGTGAACCTCTTATCCCTAAAACAAAGATGGTCAAATTTGTATTAAAGTCCTCTCTGTGGATTTTCTTCCAAGGTCTGATCTTTGTGTAGATTGGTATTAAAGATTCCCTACCCAGCCTCCTGCAATATTAATAAGCAGTTTGATCTGAGCTAATTTTCCCCACATTATTGAGAGACTGCATCTCTATCCTGAGTAACACCATCCAGGAGAAAAATTCTACAAAAACAGCCAAAAAAAAGAGGAAAAAAACATAAATTACTAGAAACCCAGCAAAAAAAGACACATGAACACATATAAAAAAGGAATTTTAAAAAGGCAGCGTTACAATAAAACTGTGTAGGGGGATATCATTATATTATTCATTATATTACATTATATTATATTACATATATTACATTACATATATTATTATATTCATTATATTACATAAAAATAGGGGTAGAAGAAGGGTGTTCTCTTGTTCTATTGCCAGAACTAAAATTAAGCACCAAAACATCTTCCATTATACCCCACTCCATGCCCCTCCACATCACATAACGCCATCCCCTCAATTCCCATGTGGGGATGGTACCTCTTCAATCTCATGGAAAGGAGACAGCACGGCCTTCAGTAAGGTTGAAACAACCCACACTGCCCAGTGCTTTAAAGTGCAAACGACAGCAGGTGTCTAACGAGCAGATTAGGCCTCACCTAAATGAAACTAAAACAGATAACTGACCCAGGGAGGGAGGAAGCAGAGAGAAGATCCTATATCCCACCCGGGAGACATGGCAGGATCAGACCAGAACTAGGCAGTTCATGACATTGCCGAACAGCTGGTAATAAAAGAAAACTGGATAAGCCTTCTGAAAATTTTCTTAACTGACTGGAAGGTATGTACAGAAAGAGGCAGCCTTTCAGGTATCTTTTGCTTTTATAGAGGCAATAACCATCAATTTGAATTTAAATGAATCTGAGATTCAGCCATCAGCTCTTGGGGTTTTATGTAATGCCCCAAATCCCATCGCTACACAACATCCAATTAAGCCACGCTGTCTTTTACAGGCACTGTCATTACATAAGCCAGTGCTTGAACTAGAGGCAAATTTCTCTGTCAATTATGGATTTTTAAAAGTACATTTTTTTAGTCTTAGGCATAATCCAGAGATATTGCTATCTTGTTTGGGGAACAAAATTCAACAGCCATAAAGTATGTTATATTTTATTTGGCCACAGGGTGGTCTCAGTTACACCTAGCATGCAAGAAGTATTATTATATTATTACATTTTAATCCCACCTTTTCTCCAAGGTAACACAGCATACAAAGTTTGCCCTTTCTCCTTCTTATCCTCACAACAACCCTGTAAAGTCAGATAGGGGGGAAAAAACTAGACTGAAATCTACCAGTGAGCATCCCAGTGAAATGAAGACTGGAATCCAGGCTTCTTGCCTGGCACTCTGACAACACCATGACACAGGTTTTTATTTTATTTAAAACGTTTCTGTGCTGCTTTTTTGACCCAACACATAGTCCCCAAATTGGCAAACTTAAAAACCTTTCAAACATTAACACTTTCAAACATTAAAAGTGGCATTTAAAAAACACAAATGTATTGTGTGTGTGTATAAACAATTATATAAAACACATAAACATACAAACATGGAGGAGGGCTAATAAGAATTAGTGAGGAAACATCAAACAAACAAAAGTCTTCTCCCACTAGCTTAAGAAAACAATAGAGCGAGAAAGATTAATGTCCCATGGGACTGTGTTTCAAAGTTTTGGTGCTACAACTGAGAAGGCCCTTTCATGGGTTGTCACCTGTGTAGCCTCAAATAATGGGGGCACCTAAAGCAGGCCCACCAAAGATGACCAGAGGGGGCAGACAGATTCATATGGGATTAAGCAGTCCCTAAGGTGTGCTAGCCCAAAAATACACTGCACTGGGCTTTGAAGATCAATGCCAGCATCCTTATTCTCACACATGATACATGTAATTTAATTTTGCTCAGTAGGAGAAGCAGTGGCATAGTGGTTAAGAGCAGGTGCGTTCTAATCTGGGTTTGATTCCCTGCTCTGCTGCTTGAGTTGCCGAGGCTTATCTGGGGAATTCAGATTAGCCTGTGCACTCCCACACACGCCAGCTGCATGACCTTGGGCTAGTCACAGTTCTTCTGAGCTCTCTCAGCCCCACCCACCTCACAGGGTGTTAATTGTGAGGGGGAAAGGAAAGGAGATTGTAAGCCCCTTTGAGTCTCCTACAGGAGAGAAAGGGGGTATATAAATCCAAACCCTCCCCCTCCTCCTCTTCCTTCTCCTCCTTCTATTACTAAGAGAGATTACTTTTATGTTCCTTCCATACTAAATCAAACTAAGAAACTTGTACTTCCTCAACAGTAAAATTCTTCCTAAAGTCAATACCAATATTAACATATGATGAAAGAATAATACAATCCAGAAGCAGTAGAAGGTTCATCAGATTCCCATGACTATCAGTTGCAAAAGGACTTTCTGTGACTTCAGGTTGTCAACACTGTGGTTCCCAAAGTGCAGATCTACTTAATACCATTATGGTCCTGCAATTATTTATTTATGTATTATGCAATTGCTATAACACCCTTCCCCTTCCAGGCTCAGGGCAGTTCCCCACCTTTATAAAACACAGAACAGCAAATATAAGCCTGCGTGATCATATGGAAACCTCAAGGATTGCATGGATATATCTGTTTCAGGCCTAGAAACCAAACTGTACAGTTTGTGACATGGAAACAGACATGCAGAAAGGCAGAGTTCCTTGGTCAGGCCTAGAGGCGCTGCAGAAATCTGTGGCAGGAAAAACAAGGTTTTTGTAGGTTTTGCTCCACTGTCCTGAAAAAGCCAGTGACCTTCTGTCCATGGTGCTGAAACAGGAATAGCAACTCTGCAGCTGGCCTGGAGAAGTGTCAAACCTAGTACACTATCCCAGGCATCTTAGAGGAAAGAGAGTGATAAAACTGTAAGGAATTAGCAAACAATATTACATTCAATAGTTCTGCCATTTGGGTTGTAGTTGAGACTACACACGCCTGTCACCAAAGAAAATATGACATTGCTGTTGAATTCCGCTCCCTCAAAAGACTGTAGTAACTCACTATTGATTACCTGTGAATTCGTGTGTGTGTGCATGCATCAATTCAATCCAAACCAGCACTGAGAGTCTCAAATGGGATTGCAGACCATTCCCCATATGCAGTGTCAATCCACTGTGTGTGCAGTGTACAGGTTGCCGGGCAGTTCTGCCAGCACACTGAACCATATTTCATGTTCTGCACTTGTTTCAGCTTTCTGTAATCCTAGCCCTAAAGCATTGTTTGTTAGATGTCTCATCCTATTGACTGCATTGATTTACACTGTGCAATCCACCTTGAGTATCATTGAGAAAGGGGGAAGAAATAAAATAAAACAATAATAAATGTAAAGGGTGAGTAGGCATGTAGTATAGTATCCACACTTTAAGGCACACATATAAAATAATCTTCCACAAAAAATGAAGACCATAATATGAAGTCAAGACTCAAACAGGAAACCAAAAAGCTGTGGAGGCTTATCTGGGGAATTCAGATTAGCCTGTGCACTCCCACACACGCCAGCTGGATGACCTTGGGCTAGTCACAGCATTTCGGAGCTCTCTCAGCCCCACCCACCTCACAGGGTGTTTGTGGTGGGGGGGAAGGGAAAGGAGATTGCAAGCCCCTTTGAGTCTCCTACAGGAGAGAAAGGGGGACATAAATCCAAACTCTTCTTCTACAAAAAGGTGACAGACTAATATTACCATGCTTCCCCCATGAGTATTAAAATCAGAATAAATTATCCACAGAATCAGGCCTAATGCTACAGATCGCAGATTCCAGTCTTGCGTTAAACATGTGTACTCTTTGCTCTCAACCATGATTGTATCTACAGGAGGCTTTGGCTTTGTTCCACTCTGGCATCCAAATTGGAGCACTTCTTGAGAGGAGATCATCTTGCACAGCATCAGGTTTCAACCCTCCCTTCCCCAGCCTCAGTTCTTTCTTTCCCCAAAATGTTTTGCTATGACCTTACTGGGAAGAGCGTATGCCAAGTGTGTTATCTGTGCTGTCTGGATAGGTAAGGGTGCCCTTTTCATAGGTCCTCTCCAAATTTGGTGCTGTTTTCGTCATTATCTAATTAAAGAGCTTTTCACAGAATTTAAAGGAATTTGGAAATTTCTAAAGCACAATAATGCTATAGCAAGTTATTTAATTCTAAAAGCCTTCCAGTGGTGCAGCAGGGGAAAATGATGGCCAACCAAGGAACGTCTGCAGAAAATTCTTGTGGGGTAGTTCTGCCGCCATTGCAAATGCCTCTGCTTTATTCTGGCAATGATAAGAACATGGAGAATCCTTGGTGTTTGGAGGCATTTTGACAGGAATTCTAACATTATGTATTAGGGATCGATGGTTTTCCTATCTATATAACATCTTGCTTAACTGAGCCTGCTCTCATTATATACTAGGGATCGATGGTTTTCCTATCTATATAACATCTTGCTTAACTGAGCCTGCTCTTATTTTGTACCCAAGGATGGAAGATAAAAAGAAGCATTCATTGGCACTACCTAGAGATTCCAGCAAGGAACCTATGATAACAGAGAACAACTCATTCTGTAAGGCTACTGATAAATGTGCAGGGGGCACAGGCAGGCAATCTACCCCCCCTCCCCCAGACCTATTCAAATGGTGATTCAGAGAGGAAGAGTTACTTCATTGAGAGAGAATTCCCTATTGGGGGTGGTTCTTCTGAGGAAAAGGAGCAGTGCCTCTATATGCTCACTGGATATGTGGATCATGCTAAATGCACATTGCCGTGACACGGCAAGTCAAAACAACAGAAATATCACTGGCATCTGCATCACTTGGCAGCTTGCCTATAAACTTCCACCCTTCTCTTGTGGCACTGTATCACCAGTACCAAGCTACCCTAACAATACTGAACTGGCCCCTCCTCAGACCTGCAGCCAATCAAGGGTACAGAATCCAGAAACATCTGCTGAGTCAGGAGGGGTCATGGCTCAATAGAAGAGCCTCTACTTTCTATGCAGAAGATCCCAGGTTCGGTCCTCAGCATCTCCAGTTAAAAGGACCTGGCAGCAGTCGTAGAGCATCTGATTTGCAAGCAGAAGATCACAGCTTCAGTCTCTGGCCCCCAGCTGCTGTCTGTCAGAGTAAGCCAAGCTGACCTTGATGGACTAAAGAGCTGATTCAGAATAAGGAAGCTTCATGCATTCA
Organism: Sphaerodactylus townsendi; assembly: GCF_021028975.2. Lineage (NCBI taxonomy): Eukaryota > Metazoa > Chordata > Lepidosauria > Squamata > Sphaerodactylidae > Sphaerodactylus > Sphaerodactylus townsendi. The sequence continues at coordinate 28,227,319 of NC_059438.1, forward strand.
TGTCTTGCGACCAATGTATTGAGAAGGGCCATAACTCAGCGGTAGATCATCTGTTTTGCATGCAGAAGGTCCCAGGTTCAATCCCCGGCATCTCCAGTTGAAAGGATCAGGTGGAAGGTGATGTCACTCAGCTTGAGATCCTGAGCAGCGCTGTGTACCTTGTGCTGGGCAAGCCCAAAGAAAGACTTGGATGTCTCAACTTGAGCCAGTTCTCTGGCAGATTAAAGCGCAAAAGCTATAGATAGAACTACCTGTAGCAGGTGCTCAAAACACTCCGCCTAAGATGCTACACCCCCACTACGGCTTTTAATGCTTCTCCCTTCTCCAAACATAACCAATGTCCTTCAGTGAGTGCCCTAACTGGACTGCTAAGCCAGCATCTTCCCAATAACAACAGGCTCTGCCATCTGGCATAGTGGTACGATGCAGCGGTTACAGTGCTAGACTATGATCTGGGAAACCCAGGCTTAAATCCCTACTCAGCCACAGAAGCTAGCTAGGTGACCTTGGGCCAGTCACACATGTTCAGGCTCACCTATCTCACAGGATTAGAGTCAAGAGAAAATGGCGGAGGGGACAACAACATAAGCCACTTTGGGTCCTTGCTCAGGAGAAAGTATAAACGAAGTAGAAGTAAAGTATAAATGGAGTCAATGAGTACATAATTAATAAAAATCTATAGAAGAGTGCACAAGGCACAAAGGCCAAGGGGCAGCCTACCTTCCAATCTGTGTCCATGGCAGACAGGAAAGTATCGGAATTCTCCTGGAAGAAAATAAAACAAGCATGAAAGAAAATGGTTAGTGGGCAAATTATCCTTTCTGAAAGAGTTTTTATCCCACCCTTTCTCCCAGAAACTCAGGATGGCATAAGACGCACCCCTTTGAACAATCCCTTGAGGTAAATTAGGCTAGCAAATACTGGGATGGATTCAGGCTAAATTTTCCGCTAATGGAAGGGGAGGTATGATTTCCACCAGTTCCCCCTTCCTGCTGCAGACTCCCAGTTTGCCTCTCATAGTGTTCCCAAGGGTCTTCTTTCTCTCCAGAGCAGCATTTTGGGGAGATCAATCAGCTGCAGCCTGGGGGGTTGTGTGTGCGTGTGCGAGGATAGTTCTGTTCTGCTGACAGAAGTGTTTTCTTGTCAGTGGAAAATTTTAGTCTGGATCCAGCCCAATGTCTGTCCAAGGTCACCCCATGAGCATTGTACATAGATAGAAACCTGGGTTCCCATGTAGCTCTGCAGCTCCCTGTCCCGATCTTTAAAAAGCCCCACAATATACACTTTCCGAGGCTGCTGTTGAAAGAGACTTCCTTAACTCTTTCCCTTTGCTGAACATCAGCACACACGCACATGCGCACACACACCCCACAAACAAAATAAAGGTGTAGTTCTGCCCTAAGCCCAACACATGGGTGGGGGGGGGGGGAGAAGTGAGAGACCATCAATGCACTGTTATTGAGAATATTTCCCTTTGCAAAGTGCCATGCCCACCATCTGTCTCTAAAGACCAACCAAAAGCTTTCTCAGTTTCTACATTAATGGCAATGCCTCCCCGGCCCCTGCAAAAAAATAAAAAAAATCGAAAAGCCCATTAGGCACTTATAAAGCAACCTGGAAGGCTAAGCATAGATGGACGGTGCTTAGGTCCTATGTTCTTTTAGCTTTGAGCATTAGAATCAAGTTTTCTGATAGATGGTTGATAGATGAGAGGAATCCCCATTAAGGCAGGATTTATATACTTGTTAATAAAAGTGTTGATACTAATAGTGAAGAGGGTCTTTTCATCTCCCAGTTCAGAAGGGGTCAGATGAAACACTGCTTGGATGGGTATGTTTTGGGTAAGGAATAAAACGTCCGTGTTTACCAACAACACAACATTATTCCAGCAAATTATGAGGAGTTCTTTGCCAATTGGACAAGTGCCAAATGAGCTTCAGTGTAGACAAAGGATAAAGTGATGCATGTTGGGGCGGAGGGGGGGACTTAATGTTATATGTGCCTGATCAGGTCTAAACTGGCAGTGATTGAACAGGAAAAGGAGGCTGGGAAAACATCAAATTCTGTTCTAGGGATTACTACGCAAGGGATTTAAAACAAAGCAGGCTTTATTGCAAATGCCCTTGTGATCTATGATATGGCTGCATTTGGAAATCCGTGCACAGTTCTGATAACCCACCCCCAAAGAGATATTGTAGATACTGGAAAATGTGTTGAAAGGGGCAACCAAAATGATCAAGGGACTGCGGTATTTTCCCTCTGAGGAAAAGCTAAAGAAATGGGACTTTCTGGTTCAGAGAAAAGACACAACAGAGGTTTATAAAAACATCTGTGGTCTGCAGAACATGGATAGAGATTTTTTTCTCTCTCTTTATCCCAAAATACTAGAACTTGGCTGACCTCAGTGAAAACTGATGAGCAGTAATTCAGAGCTTAGAAAAGGAAACACCGTTTCACACAATACATAATTAACTTCTGGAACTCACAGCCATACTAGCTGCAATGGTTTTAAAGAGGGACTGGACAACATGAAGAAGAAGAAGAAGAAGGAGGAGGAGGAGGAGGAGGAGGAGGAGGAGGAGGAGGAGGAGGAGGGGGAGGGGGAGGAGGAGGAGGGGGAGGAGGAGGAGGGGGAGGGGGAGGGGGAGGGGGAGGAGGAGGAGGGGGGGTGGAGGAGGAGGAGGAGGAGGGGGTGGAGGGGGTGGAGGACTCTCCTTACAGGAGAGAAAGGTGGGATATAAATCCAAACTCCTCCTCCTCCCTCTCCCCACAACAGACACCTGGTGATGTAGGTGGGGCTGAGAGAGTTCCAAAGAACTGTGACTAGCCCAAGGCCACCCAGCAGGAATGTACCAGTGTGGAAACACATCTGGTTCACCAGATAAGCCTCTGCCACTCAGGTGGCAGTGAGCTAATGGCAGATAGCCATGATGGATGAATAGTCAGTTAATAGCAGTTAGCCATGATGGATGACTGGGTTCTCCATGTTCAGAGGCAGTAGGCCTTTGAAAGCTTGTTGCTGGGGGAAGCAGCAATAGGGGAACCCTGAGGTCTCCGTCCTGTGATACACCTTCCAGGGCATCTCACTGGCCACTGTGGGAAATGGTGCAGCCTGCTAAATGGAGCTCTGATTTATCTCACTTTGCTGCTGGTGCACAAATTTGTATTTTTAAAAAACTGGTGACATCTGCTTCACTAAGAGGTGAAAGCATGACAAAAGAGGTAGGTATATACCCCATGAGAAATAGTGGCTTGAGTTTCCTAAACTGAAATAAAACAATAACAAATTCACTGATCAGCTCCTAGAAAGATTACTCCCCTAAAAGTGAGGATAACACCAAAAGTTCCATCAGATAGTCCCACTTGGAAAATCCCTTATGGAATAACCATGTGCAAAATTGATGGGTAATGTTATATGTGGAAAGCTAACATTGTCCCCAGCATCCTCTTCCCATTAAACATTAATAGACCAAGATTTCTTCCTAGCTGATCACTTTTCTCCTTCTCTACAAAAGAAAAAAATGAAACAAAAACAAGGAGCTGTCCTACTTGGCTAGTAGAATTTATTCTCTAGGGGCGAAAGTTTGTTTATTTACATTGTTTATAGTCTGCCTTTCGAACTGGGGCTCGAGGTGGGTTACATAGAGTGAGTGTGCATGAAATTTCACAGATTTTCCGATATACCAAACTGCAACACACGGAGGCAAATCTTTGCTCAGAGAAGCATGCCGTCTCACTTTGGACAATGGCAGGGTGGAGGAATCACCAAGGACAAACAGAAGAAGAGGGGCACAGGGGATCAATTTCAGATCCCACCCATGGGTCTCATTTCAGCTGCAGCCAAAGCATAAGGTGTTACTTCAAAGAGGAGAGGCGGGGGTCAGAGGTAAGGTTGGAGGAAGAGAATGCAAAATATCCTTCCTCATTGAGGGTGCTCCAGGCTTCAAGCACCTTCTAGATAAGAAGTGAGACCAAGAGCAGAAGCAACAGATTCACTGTGTTGTATCTTCCCTGAATTCAGGCGAACTGGAAAATTCCTCCAAGCTAAGGAGCTTTCCTCCAATGCCCGTGCAGAGCCTCTTCCTTCCAAGGGAGGATCCTTAAACTCATTAAGGCTGGAGGGAGGTGCCAAGCTTGGGGTGGAGGATTGGTGGAGGGACAAACAAGTGCGTGTTGGAAGACAAGCAGCAGAGGCGTTCCTCCCATTGGGCAAAGTGGGCAGTTGTCCAGGGCACCCCCTTGTGAGGGGCGCAAAAACTGCAGGTTCGTTTGTGGGATTTTTTGTATTTTCAGTGTTTTTCCGTTTTTGGCCTGCTGTGGGCGCAGTTTTTAGGCTAGCAGCACCAAAAATTCAAGGATGTTTCGGGAGACTCTCCTGGTGCTATCACCTTTGAGGGTCCATATCTTTGGACCCCCTAAACCAAGCTTCACCAAACCTGGGTGGTATCATTAGGAGAGTCTCCTAAAGATACCCTGAACATTTGGTGCTGCTAGCTTAACAATTGCACCCCTGACAGCAGGCACCCCCCACATTTCCCCAGATTTTCCTTTTAAATCCCCCCTCTTTGGCATGGATTTAAAGGGAGAATCTGAGGTCCCCAGTTTAAACATTGAAAGTGATGCTGTTTCAGGGTAGGGAAGAATCAACCTCAAAATAGCATCACTTTCAATGTTGTTTAAACTGGCAACCCCAGATTTTCCCTTTAAGGTGGATTTAAAAGGAGAATCTGGGCTCCCTAGTTTAAACACCATTGAAAATGATGCTGTTTGGGGGTGGATTCCAGTTTAAACTAGATTAGCCCAGATTCTCCTTTTAAATCCACCTTAAAGGGAGAATCTGGGATTCCCAATTTAAATAACATTGAAAGTGATGCTGTTTCCCCCAATTGGGGGGACTGGATACAACACCATAACATGTTTTCATAGCAGTAATAAAACATTTTGAAAGCATTTTGAAACTGTTTTCAAAAAATTATTTCTGCTGTGTGGCATAGCCTATTGCTGTGTTCCGATTTGTGAGTTGGGGCACGTTCTATAATGTGATGGTGACTTTGAAATGACCTGGTGTAAAAAATCATTGCTTGGTCACAGTGGGGGAGGGTGACTGCCCATGGGGGGATGCCAAACTCCAGTTTGCCCGGATACACCACTGGGCATAGCTACAAGGGGGCCGTGGGGTGCACGTTGCACTGGGCACGCACTTGGGGGCATCAAAGTCAGCTTTTGCCCAGGGATCCAGTTTGCCTAGTTACACCACTGACAAGCAGGGATAGGTGGGTGGGGAAAAGTCCACTGAGTATGGCTCTTCAGGCTTTTGATGAACCTGGCTGGGCTTGCAAACAGCTTCCGTTGCCGCACTAAATGAGTGGGCCTTTAAGTGGCCACAAGATTCTGCCATAAACTGTGGGCTAGTTTAGATAATTTCTGGCTTCAGAGGTATTTCCTTGTTCTATGTTCTGCAGCTTTGGCAATTTGTTCTTCTAACACCTTTGACTGCCTTCCTGTTCACATACTTTGGGGTGCAGTGACTCATTCTTTAGTTGAGGAAGATGTCCACTAAGACATGACACCTTGTATTTCACTCCCTCCTTGGCTCAGCTACACAGCCTTGTTAGCATCTGTCGTATCAACAGAGCCCTTTGTAATATGTGGCACATATTTTCACTGGCCCTCTGTGGTAGAGACTTTAAAGAAAGTTCACATTTGGGGAAAGGGATCTGGCAGTCCCAACCAAAACCTTCTTCTCTCTTCTGACTATTCCTCTGACTCTTTTCACATGGTTTTTTCTCTCTTTTTAAGAGATGTTTTGTTTTGAAATTAAATACAATTATATTGGACTTTGTGAGCATTTTCTCACTCACGTATCTTTTGAATTTGAACACTGTTCCAAATTATTTTGATACCCTACTTTGTTCTCCTCAGGGGACCCAAAGCAGCTTATAGCATTCTCCTTTCCTCTTTTTTAAACCCTCACAACAGCCCTGTGAGGTAGGTAAGAATGAGAATGTGTAACTGGCCCAAGGTCACCCAGTCAGCTGCAGTTGCAGAACAAGGATTTGAGCCTGTTCCTTCCACATCTTAGTTTAACACTCTAATCTAGCTGTGGCCAACCTATGGTGCTCCAGATGTTCACAGACTACAATTCCCATCAGCCCCTGCCAGCATGGAGCACCATAGGTTGGCCACCCCTGCATAATCACTATACCACCCCAGCCCCAAAGGGATCTGACAAGAGTTCTCTGGAGTCAGGATCTGGACAGAGCCCACAGTTGCTTCTCCTCTTATCTCATGCGCCTGTCAGATAACAACTGGGTTGCAAACAGTGGTGGGATTCAGCAGGTTCGCACCACTTTGGCAGAACTGGTTGTTAAATGGTGCTTGTAACCAACCAGTTGTTAAATTATTTGAATCCCACCACTGGTTACAAACCAGTTTGCAGCCACATCTTTGAACAAGCTGCCTAAGGCCCATCTTTTCCAAAGAAGAAAGGGTTCGTGTTCCTAGGCCCAAGAGGATCTGAATCCTCCATGATAAATGAAAAGGACTCACCAGCTCAGCATCCTGTCCTCGAAGAAGTGGCTTCTCTTCTGTGAATCGCATCTCATGCAGCCCAGCCATGGTCACTTTCTGAAGCAGAAGTCCTACATCGGAAAGAGACCCCGAGACACACAGGTCAACTCAGCCCTGCAGTGGACAAAACAGGCTGTCCCAGGAGATGACAAGGCCTTGCACACCCAAGGAAAATCAAATTATTATTGTTGTTGTTGTTAATTAATCTTGTATACCGCCCTCCCCCGGAAGGCTCAGAGAATGTGTTTATTTGAAAAGGGATACACCATCTTGTTAGAGACTTGCCCCAAGGCAGCTTCCAAAGAACAAAATCACCAAATCATAAAGCAGCATAAAATCATTAAACTATTAAAACCGACCCAGAACATTTTTTTAAAATAGTGCCATCCTAAACATGTCTACTCAGAATCCTATTTAATGGGGCTTACTCCCAGGAAAGCATTCTCAGGATTACCCAGCTCACAGCCTAAAATGAACCTCATGAAACAGTCCCCAGGTAGGAAGCAGACTGTAAAGACCGATTTAAAAGATCGAACCCCACAGGTAAAAGCCTGAGTGTAAAATAATGTTTTGACCTAGTGGGTAAAGAAGACTAGGGTAGGTGCCAGGTGAGCCTCAGGGAAAAGAAGAAGAAGAAGAAGAAGAAGAAGAAGAAGAAGAAGAAGAAGAAGAAGAAGAAGAAGAAGAAGAAGAAGAAGAAGAAGGAGGGAGGAGGGAGGAGGGAGGAGGAGGGAGGAGGAGGAGGAGGAGGAGGAGGGAGGAGGAGGAGGAGGAGGAGGAGGGAGGAGGAGGGAGGAGGAGGGAGGAGGAGGAGTTTAGTTATATCCCCCCTTTCTCTCCTGCAGGAGACTCAAAGGGGCTTCCACAAGCTGGGCCACAGACAGCAGAGCTTGTGAGGAGGATCTGAGAGGGTCGGAATGGGAGGAAGCAGTCCTTCACATACCATGCCACTTACAGCCTTAAAGGGAAGAACCAACACTCTGTTTTGTGCCTAGGAAAAGACAGGCAGCTCTTCCAGCAGATCTTCCAGCACAGGGCAGGTATTTTAAAAAGAATGAATGCCACCTGGCATTTCTAAACTGCTTAGAAAGATTCCCAACGCATTGCACAACAGAGCAAGTGAGTTGGCAATCCAGACCAAGTTGAGAAAAATCTAATAATGTTAGAACAAAATCATGGCAAGGCACAAATTGAGGCTCCTTCCATACATGCAGAATAATGCACTTTCGATCCACTTTCACAATTGTTTGCAAGTGGATTTTGCTATTTTGCACAGTAAAATCTAGCTGCAAAGTGGGTTGAAAGTGCATTATTCTGCATGTGCGGAAGGGGCCGGTGTGAGGACTCTGCTTACACGGAGTTTCAAACAGCTGCCATGGCTGAGGCTCACAGGAAGCAGAGAAATGTCTTTCCTAAGATGAAGCAGCTCCACAAATCTCCTCCCCAACACTACACAAAGCAGTACAGACACATACAATCAGGACTGGAAATGTGGGACTCAGAGCCAAAAGTCACTCAGGATGGACAGAACAGAGAGAAGGAGTGGGGGTGGGACAGAGAACCAAAGTCCACAGAAGTGCTCTGTAGGTGAGTCAGACCAAGAACTGGCCCCTCAGCCTTTGGTGATTAAGAGAGAAAAATGATACTCAGAAAGAAGCCAGTCCCAGACAGAACACTCAAGACAGGAACCTCAAACCCTTCCTGCCTGCACACACACTAATTATTACTTTATCTATTGGATGTCTTATTCTGCAGATTGCACTGCTTTACATTGAGTCATGTGCCTCAAGTCTTGTGAAAAAGTCAGACTATAAATAATATAAATAAATAAAATTGCCATGGGTCACACCATACACAGAAATTCTCTGGCCTCAGCCCCACTGAAATGAACTGGAAACAGATACACTGAAACTGCTGTTCTTTTCAGTAAGGTGACCATTCCAGTGGACTGACCGGGGCTTTCTGTTTCCCACACAAAGTCACTGTTCATTTCCTTCATACATTCTTCTAAGCTTGAGGTGTCCCAGGCTTCATTCCCAAGCTTGCCACAAACCTTCCTGGGTGACTTTGCTGGTCAGAGTTGTTATGAGAAAAAGAAAAAGAAAACAGTTTGATTTATATTCCACCCTTCTCTCCTGTAAGGAGACTCAAAGCAGCTTACAAACTCCTTTCTTTCCTCTCCTCACAACAGACAGCTTGTGAGGCAGGTGGGGCTGAGAGAATTCTTCAGAGAACCGTGACTAGCCCAAGGTCACCCAGCAGGTGTCATGTGTAGGAGCAGGGAAACAAATCTAGTTCACCAATAAGAGTCCACTGCTAAACCCAGTTGTCAAGATTAGTCTGCCACTCCTGACCACTACACCATGCTGAAAATAAAACAGAGGCGGGGAGAACTATGGCTGCTTCCTTGCACTCTTTCCGTCCCTACCCTTCCTCTAAAAAGGATTCAAGAAGCAGCCAAGGCTCTCCTCTGTTTTACCCTCACAACAACCTTGTGAGGTAGGCAAGGTGGAGAGAGAGCAACAAGCACAAAGGCACCCAGCAAGACTGGAAGAGCACTATCTTGAGCCACAGTCCAGCCTGACCCTTGTTTCTCCTCAGGGGTCCCAGAAGAGTCTTCAAGAGGATCTCACCATCCTTATGGCACAAGTGGGATGTCCTTATAATAGATCATTTTGACAACAAAAACCACCTTTTTGTCCTGAGGGCAGAGCTGCCAACCTCCAAAACCTCCACCACTAAAGGCAAAAGGGAGAAGAGATGCCATTTAGTTTGGGCTTCGCAGAGGCCATCCGCTCCATTTTCTGTCCCTGTGGCTCCCCTGGGGGATCTTGAAGATGTCTCTGCTAATCAAGGGCAGCGGATAACACACTGTCCACGCCACCAGAGCCAGATGCAAAAGGTGCCAGCCACAGACAGACAGTCATGTGATCTCGCCTGCCATCTGGTTGTATTTTTGCCATTGCAGTGTTGAGAAGCCTAGGGAAGAAACAGGCATTTAAACGGGCTTCAAATCTCAGGCAGAAAGGAGGGAGTTTTTCCTGCCTCTCTGCAATTGGACTGGGAAGAGGTCCAATTGCTTTGGAAAGAAGGACAAAGTCTTGCCTGAAGAGACAGCAACCCACAGGGTTTCCTGCACTGTAATCCGAAGAGACGCTCAGCCCTGATGCTTCTGGTTTTTCAAAAAATAGCTTGGAGAACACCAGAGGCTTCAGTTATACACATGCGGCCAGCTACCTTCAAGCTGCTCTGCCCACAATACATAAGGATTCATCAGGTAAAATCAGAAGGCCTCTGAGGGCCTCTGGAACCAGCCGTTCACGCCATAAGGCATGCGACTTTACGGGCCAAGGAAATGACATCACTTGCCAAGCTAAGACATCATCATTACTCAGCAACTCTGAAGCCGAGCAGCCACCATCCACGGGGGCAGAGCGAAGCCATTGGGACTGTCTCCTGCAAGGACGCCTGGACATTTATTTCGGCTGATGACAGGGGTCTTGCTCTCAAGGGCAGGGGGTGGAGTGGTGAGGGTGCCCAGCAGCCAGCTGCTTTACCTTCTCCCAGATAACCCCGTCTCTCTGTGTGGGCCCGGAGGCCTCGGTGGTGCAATATTAAGGGAAAAGAAAATTGAATCAAGCCACCAGCAGGCACGCTCAGCTTTACTGCATTGGAAAGCCTCTGCCAAGTAAGAGCAGGCTCCCTGCAAATCAAATAGACAGAGAATGTCTCCTGTCCAGCAGAAAACAGGCCGAGACCCAAAGCCATGCAGATCAGCTGCTCATTAGAAACTGGCAGTTTTACCAGCTGCCACTCACAGCCTGCCAGAGTTCTGTGTGGATGGCTACACATGCAGATATTCATCTGGGCCTGTGAGTTCAGCACACCAAGAATCCCCATTTGACTGTTTTTGAAAATTAAGCATCCGGGACTTCCAGACGTCTGTGATATCGCAAAGGCTGGCTAGGAAAAGAGGGAGATATTGCTAGTCACCAAAATCCTGCAAACCCTTCCTATGGCTAGCAAAAAAAAGGGGGGGGGGGCTTGTATGTGGAGGATTCAGACCCATCCTGAAATGTCTTGGTACACAAGCCTGACCTACAGGGCTTGGGGTCAGGGCACCAGGCACAGCCCCAAAGATTCCTGGGGCTAACAAATGAAGAATAATGCCAAAAGAGGTGTCCGGTCACAGAGGGTGCCTCCCAGTCTCAGGACCTCTATAAGGCATTCTTGAAAGTCGTATGATACAGCCGTGTGGGATGCCTAGATGTCTCAGCCTTGGCTTTACCGGGCTCATTTCACACCTGATGCCCAGCAAACAGGCCTGAGGGGGCCTCAGTTCAGTGGGTATCTGCCTTCCCCGGATCACTCTGAAGGACATCCAGGCCTACACAGCTACTACTGGGCTGTGGAATTGCTACAAAAACAAGAAAAGAAGAAAATGTCAGCTGTTCATCTAGCAGGCTGACGGGAGACATTTACTCATTATTATGCACATGTTTACATACATCGTGCTCAACAAGGATAATCCGGACAGAAAGAAGGTCATGTCTTCACAGGAAAGAGTGCCAAGTATGACAGTGGAAGAGGAGGAGAAAAGAGCCTGAGAACAGGCCAGAACACTTCCTCAGGCTTTGGTAAAGTTGGGGATAGACAGAAGATTTCAGCAATACCTTGACAGAAAAGGTGGGATTGTGCAGAGGGGATAGAAAAGTGCATCAACACAACTGGTCGAGGGTAGAAACAGCTGGGGTGTATGTGAAAAATTGATTCCAAAGAGGGGAGTTATTGGAAGAGACAAGACAAGGAAGTATTGTGGAAGGTTTTCATGGCCGGAATCACTAGGGTGTTGTGGGTTTTCCAAGTTGTATGGCCGTGTTCCGGTAGCATTTTCTTCTGACGTTTTGCCTGCATCTGTGGCTGGCATCTTCAGAGGATCTAATGGTACCTTGTCCTAAGACAAGGAAGTGTCGAATCATAAGGGCAGAAAGAGGCAGCAAAAGAGAATGCAGAAAGATTTGGGGCTGAACAGGAGAAACCAGATCAGAGAGGGTAAGTGCGAAATGCCCCGGCGCTCAGACATAAAGTCAATGCCCTGACCCAACTGTAGATCTGTTCATGAGTAAACAGTACAGCCCCACCCCCCTTACATCTGTCAACTGACATTGATTTTTTTGGAATGAATTGATTTGTTCATGCCACATCTATAATTACTTTAGAAAAACCATAACATGTGCAGTAAAATGTCTGGAAAGGACTTTGTTTTAATGACAGACACTTCCCAGCCGGTACTGGTCAATGTCAACATTTGAATGGATATCCTTTACTGACAGCACTTGGTCATTCATGACACTGACAAGGGAACATCTCAAATGACTGAGCTATGTGAATGTACCGGACATTCGCAACCAGGCCTCGGTCAGGACAAATTTTGCCCTGTTACTAAAGGCACAGCCTTGATCTTCGCAGTTGGTGTCAGAATGTCATGGCATCTCCTTCTGACCTCTAAACACATGTAGATGTAAGCTTTCCCACAGCTTCATCCTTTTTCAGCTTCCTCATCCCACGTGCCAGTAGATCTCTGCTAAAATGTCTCCCAAAAGGCCCCGCCCATTTTGTCTTCCGGCTTGCCCCTTATGCTCCACCCGTATTCCTTCCAAATTCCTCAACACCCCAGTTCAAAATCCACTTCTCCAGGGAAGAACCAAGCCCCTCGGTTCACATATCACATTTTCTTGGCCAACCAGGACAACCTGACATCTGTTTAGGTGTTTATGTAACTGGCAGGGTGACCAGTTGTAATTTGGCAACCAACCTCTTTCATCTTTGCAAGAAAAAACTGGACCTACCAGCATTCTCTCTACTGTGCAATTGTTCAAAACTGAAGAGCCTGCCTGCACAGACTCTGAGGCCTCCTCCACTCACTGGGAAGTCTAGCAATGTTTTAACTTTCCCATCTAGTGGAAACGTTGCCATTGTCCCCTGTCAAGTGTTAAGAATGGATTGAATGGCAAGATATTTTTAAAAGCAACACCCATAATTTGAGGGTGGTGAATTCACTGTTGGCTGCTATGGACATTGCAAACCTTGAGTTACATTGGGATTGGAAAGGGAGAGATAGAAGCAGTGGGGAAAAAAACCCTTAGAATAAAAGCTAAAAATGCAAAGCAGTCGTAATAATAAATGGCAGAACTGAGCAGATGAACTGCTTGAGAACAAACACCAAGTAAACCCCGGTAAAGAACAAGCGCAAGGACAGACAGACAATTTATCACAGTCTGCGTGTCTTTCTGCATAATGCAGAGATCCGTGTTTCCAGCACATGGTCCTTTGAATTCCTTCCTTCCATCGAATAAAAATTTATATTCCAGCTAAACCATGCATTTTTGCAGATAACAGCAAGTGTCAAGCATATGCCTTGCATATAGGAGGACCCAAGTACAGTTAGTTCCTGGCACTACCAGTCAAAGGACCTCCTGTTATCCGGGCAGATGGAGAGCCCTGATAAAGAGACTCTACCAGGCAGAGCAAACCAGTATTGGGCTTGATAGATGGCTTCCTATGTTTACAAAGGTTAGATAGCAACGCTTTGCATTGCATTTGCAAAATCGTCTTAAAATGGAGGACATCTGGCTAGCCAACACCACATCTCACCGGGGTGGGGGGGGGGGGAGGGTAGAGAAAAAAACCCATGAAGCCTGGATGTGGACATATTGCCCCACTGTGGAAACATCTTTAACTTTTCCAAGACACCTACTTTGTGAGCCTCAACCCAAATGCCCAGAGCTCCCACCTAGCCACTTCTGCTATAGAGTAGGCACCTGAACATAAGTAGCCCAGGAAATGCCAAATTTGGGGGTGGGGTGGGATGAAGCTTTAGCACACTTAAGTTTCTCGAATTCTGCACAGCCAGGACCTTATAAGCAAGACCCAATAGCAACCATAACTAGCAATCATATTAAAAACGTGACTTCTTTCAGGCCATCCTGTCGAGGTCTTGACAGGTTGTAAACATTGCCAAGAACTCTGGTGACTTCATGGAGGACAACAGTAAAGAAACTGATTTGTTGGGACCTCTTACAGTGCAATCCTATGCAAAGTTATTCCAATCCAAGCCCATCGATTTTCAGGGTCTTTTAAGAGAGTACCCTGTGTAGGATTGCACTGTAGTGATATCATATCTCAAATTAGCATCCTTTTAGCAATGCTGTTGAAACACTTCTGGTTTTCGGCCATGTAGGTCCGACACTCCCCCACCCTCCGGCATTTAGGACAAGCTGGATGTAAGCTCTGACCCTTCTACTTGAACTTGGACAATTATTACGTGAAGCCGTGAGGCCATGCATTCCATTCCACCAAACAAGCTGCTTCAGCAAAATTACCATCTCAATCTATTCTTATGTATCATTATCCGTCACACATTTAGGTGTCCTTTGGGTGCGAGCTATAAAGGATGTTTCAGCATAGAAACTAAGGGGAGGGGACCGACCATCTCCTTCGCAGGGAAGACCGCTAACGGGAAACCAAGGTTTCCAGACAAAGTCTGCTACAGCAGAATCTTCCTGCTGCCTCAACACTAGGCGAAGAATCTGAATACGCCTCCATTCAGGAGTGTCTCTTAGGGTCTCCCTTGTTGAGGGCAACACTGCAGCATTGCAGATAGCTCTGGAAACCCCAAGCATGCTGTCCCCCGCCCCCAGTTTCCCCTCCCCCCAAAACGTGGCAGGTAGTCACTGCAATGCTGGTCTTTGAACCAGGCTGTTTTTTCACTCTAGAGATCCCAAAGCAAGGAAAGTCTCACGAATGCCAAGGAAGGGTGTATACTTATGTATATTGTGTGCGTGTGTGTATAGGCAGCATCAGTCAGAGCTGTGAGAGGAAACCAAGGGCCACTCTGGACTGCTCTCTACCCCACTCTCATTATCTCTCCCTGGACAGGCCTAACATTCAAGTAAGGGGTCTCCTTCCGAGTCAAGGCACTCCTTGCAGGAGCAGAACCCCAAGGGGAAGGAAAAGGAGCCTGAATGACCCAGAGGGTTGGGGGTGTCTCTTGCAGTCCTCTTCAGCAGCACAGTTGAGTTAGCCAAGGCAAGCCAAGGATGCCAATCACAGAAGGCCAGGCTGCCGGGAGATCAAAAGTGCCGCCTGGCACCCGGCTTCTGTGCCCTACATCTCTTGAAGGGTTTGAAGGAAGGAAGGGGAGGGGCATGCAAAGGGAGCGGCGCAACAGAGCCTGGAGGTCTTGGGAAGCCCTTTCCCATCTCGTCGTCCCCCAACCGGCTTGGAGAGCTCCGGTGCGGCTCTGAGACCCACCCCCACCCCCTCGGGTTTGGGCTCAGTCTTTGGGTAGCGCCTTGCTGTGCCCTGGGGCAAGCTCGGTGCCCCCTCCTTCGGGGCATCGCCATTCAGAAGTGGCATTCTTTTGGCGGCGGGCGGAAGAAAAGCCCCCCGCGACGGCCACCCCCACCCACCCACCCACCCACCGGGTTACCTGTCAGCAAATCGATCTTATGTCCCCAGAGCTTCATGATGCTCGGATCCGCCACTCGCGCAAGAGCCAGACGAAGCGCGCTGGCCAAGGCGCCCGAGCGAGCGAGCCAGCCAGCCTGTTCACTGCGGCTCGCCGGGCATGGCTCCAGCCCAGGCGGCGGGCGGGGAGGGGAGGCGGCTGACAAATGCCAGCCAGGCGCTCCACAAGCCCGTCGGTTGGCCTGGCAACGCCGGAGGGGCGGGCTGGGTAGGGGGGGGGGCCAGCAGAGAGGGACGAGCGGCGCCGACCCCCGCGCCCCACCCCCCAAGCCCTGAGCCAGATCTAGGGGCCCCCTTCCTTCCCGCCGAGGGGCGCCCCCTTACCTCTTCCGTGCGCCTGGTGTGGCGCGCCCCCGGCCGGCCAAGGAAGGGCCCCGCGAGGGCTGCGGGGCTGGGCGCTGCCTGTGGCCGCCTGCAAGGGAGGGAGGGAGGGGCCGCCGCGCCAGCCGCCTCTCGCTCGCCCCTCCTCCTCCTCGCCCGCCGCCTGGATCGCGCTCTCCACTGGGCGCCGGCAGGGAGGGAGGGAGGGAGGGAGGAAGGCTCAGCTCGCCCCGGCGGCGACCAGCAGCCTCGCTCGGGCCAGCAGCCGCCTGGCTTTAAATGGGGAGGTCCCGCTGCGTCAGGGGAGGGAGGACGGAGAGGGCGCCGGAGCTGAGGGGGGCCCTGACTGGGGCCGCACGTGGCCAATCGGGAGAGCAGCGAAGCCCCCGACTACAGGGGAGGGCCGAAGGGGGGCGGGGAGGCCGTCTTAAGAGGCCTCGGGCTGCTGCAGCCCAGCCAAGTTCTGCATGCTCCAGAGTGGAGGAGAGCGCGGGCCGGGGGCTTCCCACGGGATGGGGACGCCCCCCCCCCCATTGTGGCCCACCTGGACTCTTCAGGGCTACCCTGTGTGGCTCAACGGGTGAATGCCTTTGTGGCCTCCCTTTGCGCACGCAACGTTTTCTATCTGGCCATCAGAGCTGGTTGCTGCCCCTTGAGCTGGTGGAACCCGGCTAAGTGAAAGGGCGGCTCTTAGGAAGGTCTTCCTCGGTAGGCCGCAGGCAGGCACGGCATGGCATAGGGTTTCATAGTCGCTTATGCCGGCCCGGTGGACCGCATGGTGCCAGCCTTGGGAACAGATGCTTCTTTTGCAGGGCCTGGGGGAGCCTTAGTAAATTGTGGCATGAGACTGCCCGCATTAGAAATGCACCTGTGACCTTCAAGGCAAACTTTCATGTGTGCCCTGAGTCATGTTTCTGTTTCCCAAGCCCCCTCCAACCATTCCCCTAATTCTCCCTCTGCCCAAAATACCAAGTGGGGCCCTGTACTTCTGGAAAACCCTGTTGGAGGCAGTGGGGCAGCACTGGCACCACATCCTGCCACCTCTGGGTTTGGAGGGGGCTGTCCCTCTGCTAAACCGAAGTCAAGGGCTTAGAGGGGTGTTCTCTACAAAATGACTAAACTGAGGCTTTTGTACTTCAGTCACATTATGAGAAGTCAAGTGTCACTAGAAAAGTCAATAATGCTAGGAAAAGTTGAAGACAGCAGGAAAAGAGGAAAACCCAACAGAAGATGGACTGATTGTACAAAAGAAGCCAAAACCTTGCAAGACCTCAGCAAGGCTGTTAATGAAAAGATATTTTGGAGGACATTGATTCACAGGGTTACCATGAGTTGGAAGCAACTTGATGGCACTTCACACACACAGAGAGAGAGAGAGAGAGAGAGAGAGAGAGAGAGAGAGAGAGAGAGAATAGCATAGCTAGTCTAAATAAATGCACGGATGAACCCAAACTCTGAGAGTGATCTGATGAAATAAACGGGAAGCTATTGAAGGAGAAAATATTGTATTGTCGAAGGCTTTCGTGGCCAGAATTATTTATTTATTTTATTAAACTTCTAGGCCGCCTTATCCCCGAAGGGCTCAAGGCGGCTCACAATATGGCTGTACAATCGAACAGCAAATCAACAGCATAAAACACTAAAACCATTTAAAACCTAAGCAGCAGTTTGCAACAATAAAAGCTATACATTAAACAACCAGATTTATAAACAGAGTTGTTTAAGACAGGGTGTTGTGTGGGGTGTTGTGTGGTTTCCGGGCTGTACGGCCGTGTTTTGGTAGCATTTTCTCCTGACGTTTCGCCTGCATCTGTGGTTGGCATCTTCAGAGGATCCTCTGAAGATGCCAGCCACAGATGCAGGCAAAAAACATCAGGAGAAAATGCTACTAGAACACGGCCATACAGCCCGGAAACCACACAACACCCTGGAGAAAATATTGTCATCTGACTACCATCACAATTTATTTTATTTACTCCATTTATTCCCCCCCTTCTCTCCAGTAGCCATACCAAGTGTCTCATATTATTCTCCTCCATTTAACTTCATAACCACCTTGTGAGATAGGTTAAGCTGAGAGGGAGTGGTTGGCCCAAGGTCACCTAGCAAGCTTCCATGATGGCAATGTGTGGATTCAAACCCCAGATTCTAATTTGACACACTAATCACTACACCACGCTGGCTCTTTTTGACTCTCATTGACTAAGCAAAAACAAGTTCCGGCTGGGATCAAGCTAAATAATGTGTTTGTTGCCTTGAATGACTGTCTTGGCTCAGGTGGTTATGAAACTGAACAGAAAGGAGCAACCCTGTGGAGCAAATTGGGAACATTCACACAGGGTTATTCAGTGTGACACAGATGTAAATGGAAAGCTGCTTTTTTTGATCCCCAGTGAGAAAAATTAGAGAATGAATGAAAATGAGGTTGAAAGGGAGGATAAAGAGGGCCAGATCTCTTCAGGAGGTTTAGAGCTGTGATCGCTGAAGCTCAGAGAGCATTCATACCACAGGTGGCTTTTATTGATTGACTTTTGTGTTTGCTAAGGTTGTCTTTTGGAGCCAGACTCTTTGGGAGAGGGCGCAGGGAGCAAGGAAACTGACAAAATGAAATCTGATGAATTAGAAATAGGAATGTTTTTCCTGTTAATACATATATATATATATGGACAGAAACAGTTCGTGGTTTAGGCTTTGTCACAGTATCAAGATAAAGTACGGTTAATCTAAATGGCAGAGAAGTATATATGAAGTCGTTGGTGTATTAAATTCTGAATCAACCCACTTGCTCAGTTTGCTAAAACGGTTTGTAATAGCAATACAGATCTGAATAGTTTGTTTTTTTCATAATAAATGGTTTCTTTTTAAAGAAGCTGGTTAAGCATATCTTGTTAACCTCCCACGCCTCTTACCCACATACCAGGAAACTTCGGAAAAGCAATTTGTCACTAAACCGAGACGATACAATAAGCTTAACTAAAGCAAGTGCTGCATACCGAGGGAACAGTTTAGAGGAGAAGGAGAAGAAGAAGAAGAAGAAGAGAGTGGAGGAGTAGTAGTTTGGATTTATATCCCCTCTTTCTCTCCTGTAGGAGACTCAAAGGGGCTGACAATATCCTTTCCCTTCCCCCCCCCCCAAACACCCTGTGAGATGGGTGGGGCTGAGAGAGCTCCAAAGAACTGTGACTTGCCCAAGGTCACCCTGCTGGCATGTGTTGGATGGTGCAAGCTAATCTGGTTCACCAGATGAACCTCCACAGCTCAAGTAGCAGAGCGGAGAATCAAACCTGGTTCCCCAGATTAGAGTGCACCTACTCTAAACCACTACACCATCCTGGCTCTTTGGGTCTGCAAAGCTGCTTTGGATCTGCAAAGGGGAGAAAAACAGAAAGAAGAACAGAAACAGAAAGTAAGGGGAGAAAAACAGGAAGGAGGAGGAAGAGTTTGGATTTGCACCCCACTTTTCTCTCCTGGAAAGAGACTCAAGGTGTCTTACAAGCTCCTTTCCCTTCCTTTCCCCACAACAGAGACCTGAGTAATGGCAGACACCTGAAGCTCTGAGTGGTAGCAACAGAAAAGACAATGAGGTTTGTGGTAGAGTCAGGGTCAGTAAAGAACCCTGCCTGGACATACTACATAGGCAAGCATAAGCAGAGCATTGAGTTGCTGGGCCATTTTGCTACAGGGATCAAAATAACAAATCAGGTGAAATTAAAGGCTGAATTTGACTTTTAAACTATACATTGTACTTCCCAATCTCTCATTTCTGGGAGTGTAGTCGTGCTGTGTGCACACCTGTTATTTACAGCCATGCAGACCTCTCCCTTCACCAGAGGTACTTAAACCTCAACAAGGGCACTTTCTTTCTGCAAAACACATGCTGGGCCACTGAATTGTTGCCACTGACCTTTCCTATCACCCCAATGCACCACTTAAAAAAAATATTTTCTAGCAATTCAGTTGTTCTCTGCATTAATCCTCCCTAAAGGTGTCCCTGACCTCAGGATATTTTCTGCAGGCTCAGCTACTGCTTGCTTTTCCTGGATGAAGAAATGTTTCAGGAGCAAGAGTCAGATATATGAGGAATATTCAAAGGCAGTCTGCTTGGAGCCAAAGCCAAGGCCTTCTTGTTGTGCTCTCCAGCAGATGAATAGAGCAGAGAAATTAAAACAGCTCTTGGGCTGAGTCATCAGTGCAGAGTAGACTCAAGGGGAAGGAGGATGAAGCAGCAGCAGAAGGCCATTGCTTTCACATCCTGCATGCGAGCTCCCAAAGGTGGGCCACTGCGAGTAGCAGGGTGCTGAACTAGATGGACTCTGGTCTGATCCAGCAGGCTCTTTCTTATGTTCTTATGAGGAGAGGCCTGCTGGGCAGAATGAGTTCGGATGAAAAGGCATCTACCTGAGCCACCACTGCTGTCCTGGCCAGGGCACAGGGAGAGAACGTTGCAGAGACCGTAGTCAGGTACCCCAAAAAACTGGAGGAAACCAGAACAAGGATTTCCAGTCTTTGCATCTGGAACAGACGTCTGAAGAACTGCAAGGAAAACAGGCACATGAGAGTGGCTTTGCCAAAGCAAGATACAATGGCTTCTGCCCAACAATGGACTTCCTCGCTGGCAGTAGTAACACATGTGACCCCCGCTACAAACCAGGCCCCCTTTGTGCTTACGGGTGGCTCTGTCCTGGGGCCCTGTTCTCCCCAACTAGACCATGCTTATACAAACGAAAGTTTCACAACATCTTGAGCACCGAAACCGGAGGCTGCAGAGGACGCAACAGATGCTGGCTCTGTCCAAGGTGCTGAAGTGGCAGCTTTTTGCTTACAAGTTCGAACAGACTCTTTGCTGCTGCTGTCTTGGGTAAGTGGCTGATCTGTGTTCCCCTGAATGGAATCAGGCAGTCCTAGCTGCAAGGCCTCCTCACATGGGCTCTTCTCCGGCACTCTGGAGCAGGTGGATTGTATTGAGATTATCTCCCTAAGAAGTAAGAACAATCACCTGTCCATTCCAGTCCTTTCTTGGGCATTGCTGGGCTGCTGCAGGACATCAGAACAGTTCATGGGGGCCAGAATATAATCAATCTGTGTGGGACACTCAGAAGTTTATTTCTTTGAATCCTGCCTTTCTTACATGAATCCTTTGACTGCATCAGTTTCTAGGATGAGTTCCCCCCTTCCCTAGCCAGCGTGTGACTTTACTTATTTGTCCCCTCCAGGTTGCCCTTGACTCCTGTGCCTACTTCTCTCAGTCTCTGTGTCCTAGCTTAACCCTGTGACCTTAGCCTTTGGGAGCAAAATAAATTATGCAAAATCAACAAGTGGTTGCTATGAACTGGCAGAATCCTGTTACTTTCACAGGATATAGGGATCCTAGATATATGGTATGAAGCATTGCATAGAAAAAGTGCTTCCTTTCCTACTAAGGATCAGATGGAATTGATGCCAGAACAGGTTTTAGTTATTTACTTCATTGATACAACATCTTTCTCTTGGAATTAGGTTTACATTGTTCTCTGTTTTATCCCACAACAACTGTATAAGGCAGGTTAAGACTATGACCATGGGATTGACACAAGGTCACCCAGCAAGCTTTCATGGCAGACAGGGGAATAAACTTGAGTTTCTCAGACCCTTGTCAGACACTGTTAGCCACCATACACCACACTGGCTCTCACACTACACTGACTCTGTTCTCTTTAGATTTAGAGAGAATTGTCTTAACTGGATCATGTATCCTGTGGAAAAGAAATCTTGTGAGATTTTTGACAGGATTAACTTTTTTCCATATTCTCCCAAGATTTACAAAAGTCATCAGGTCCATAGGGACAAGGTCTGTTTGCAGAAATTGTGGTCTATCCAGATTTGAGCTGCGATCTGGGCATTCCAGAACCAAAATACCTAGTTTGGGAGAGAGAGTTTGTTTGGGGTTTCTGGGGTGGTGGGTAAAGGTTGCCCAATTGATTCAGACTGACTCACCCAGCCCCTTTCAATCTACTTCTGGGTAATTTTTTAAAAAGTCATTGGAAATCACTGGAATGAAATGTCAACAGCAGCTGACTCTCTAACATAGAAAGTCGCCATGAGTAGCACCCAGACCTTTGTTTGGCACCACATTCAGTTACACCTGAAATTCATTGGCACTGGGACAATGACAACAGAGTTGAGTTGTCAAGCGAATCCTGCTCCTTTAAATCTGCTTACAAGCATTCCAACATTGTATGAGCGTCATAATTTTAATTGTAATCATTTGCGAATTATGGATACTGTTGAATTTTGTGGATTACAAAAAAAAAAGAATGCAAAGACAAACTTGAGTCTAGTCAGTCACGGCACTCAATATTATGGCTACCCAAAGACTGAATTTCAAAGGCATGCAATGTAGCAACTTTGGTGGTGCAAAGCAGACAATCAGTGCCTTATAGAGAGGCTGCCTTGGAATAATCGCTCCCTCACCATTACAATGGAAGACAGACAATAAAAGGGAATAAAATAAAATAATCCTGCTTTAAAAAACCAAAACGTTCATAGTGCCAAAATACTATCTAAACAACATCCCTGAAGAGAGGCCACGTAAAGAACAGACTTGCATGAATAAGTTAAAGAGAACATGAACCGAAAGAACTGTGGGTTGAAACCAGAGATATTATCAAGGATGAATGTGCAAAGATTATTTCTGTAGCCATGAGAAAAGAAAAGCCTCACTGGATGACTGAGGAAATTAACAAATTGCCAGACACAGACAAGAAGCAAAAATAAAAGGTGACAAAAATAGAATCAGAAGTCTAAAAGCAGCATTCTGGTAACTGGTGAATAACAAAAAAAATGATTATTATAATCAGTGTAAAGAAATAGGGGGAAAAAGGAAGTACAAGAGATCCATTCCATAAGATCCAAGAAATCAGAGGGAAGTTTAAAGTATGGTTGGGCACACTAAAAGATCGATACAGAAATGCAATAACTGAACAGGACAACATAAGGAAAAGACAGGAACAATAGACGAAGGAACTACAAATGAGATAGGAAAGGATAACAGAGTCTTTCAAAGAAGAAACCTTTGCAAAACCTTTCTAGCAATGAAGGGGTTCATCTTGGCCATGGTGAAGGCCCTGCCCAGCTTGGCTGCATCACACCCTTGCCAGTACAGGGATAGAAGTTTGCCAGGACACAGTCTGACCTTCGCTTTGCATCGAGTCACCCGCCCAACGTCAATAAAGACACGTGAAAGAATAAAATAAACTGTCACAGCCAATTAACACGCCAGGCCTAATCGGCACCTAGGGCTTTCAGTGCACAACAAAGGCACTGGGGCCAGCTACAAATGGGGTCACTTGTCTCGCACCAGCTCTCTGGCTCTCCTTGGGCCAAAGTCAAAGGACAAAGAGATGGAGCCAGCCGAAAGCATTATGGGAGAAGTGAGCCCTCCAGGAGAGAATTGCTGCTGGTAGGAGAACCTCTATCCGGTACTCAGGACACTTGACAATAAAAGTGAGTTGGGAAGAGTTGTGGCCTCAGGGACCGTTTCAAACAAAGCAGCAACCTTACCCACAGGGCTGCAGAAAAAAATGGTACCTAAACATTATGTATCTAAATGTACCTAAACATTACTCTGCCTGAAATTCTGCATGACCAGAAAAGGTGTTTTGCCAGTATTCTTTTTGCATCCCACATGGTCCAAGTAAGTTGTTGTACAAATGGACATGCCAAAAGTGATACTTTGGAGTGCATCTTACAATCTCTTGCTGAATTCATATTTGGGTAATTTTAAAAATTAAAAACGAAATCATTGTGTGCAAACAAAATCAAGCTTGGGTGTTCTGAAATGTCCTCCAGACAAAAATTTTAAGATGTGTACTAACTTTTAAACTTCTCAATGGAACATGACTTGGGAGGCTTCTGCATTCAGGCCTGCAAGCTCTGATTTGTTTCAACATTCACCTCTGGTCCTCTGCACCCAGGCACTCATTCTGCAGACAATCTTTTCTCCAGGTTTCCATGGTAATGTCTCTTTCCTTCTGAGACAACAACAGTGCAATCTTAGGTAGAGTAATTCCAGTCTAAGACTACTTAATTTCTACAGGCCTCAACTGGAACAGCTTTAGATAGGATAGCACTGTGAGTCACAGATGCCAGAGTTAGACTGTCTGAAAACATGATCAGGCACCAATGCACAGAACTCACCTGGGATAACCACTTCCCACTCTTAAGCTTTACACAGCAGTATGTTAATTGCAAGGCTGAACTGATGGTATCAGTAACAAGCAGAGTATGGTACTAATATGCATTCCTAAAAAGATTGCGACCATACTCCACTCACAAAGCTATCGCTCAATGTATTACTTCAAAGAAAGTAAGGACAATTAAGTTAATTACAATTAAGTGACATCATTCAGAGAAGACAAGAAACACAGTAAAACTCAATACCAAAAAACATTTTACTGGTGCTTAAAAGCAAAATAGAAATACAATGATTCCCCCACTAATTTATACAAACAATCTGCAGAGAAATCAAACTGAGCAGTTCTTGCTTTGCATTTCTAGACTCCCTCTTTAAAGATTACAACACAGATGGATTAGATAGAATAATTAAACTGATGATTCTGCAAGGACTGCGTGTGCTGCTTGTATCCATTCAACCATAAAGCACAGCTTGTCCTATCAATCCTCATAAGATATACAGAAACATACAGTGAATTACTCTCAAGGATGTTACCAGGCTTCGCTTTAATTCCTAGCACAGGCATGTATGTTCCTAACATGTCCTTCATGGATGTAACACTGGCCATAAACGTTGGCAAATTATCCAGGAAGGAAGTTCCATGTTCTTCATGCTCTCAGGTGTCCAAGTCAGTAAACTTTCTCTTCCGATAATTCTGGACCAGACTGGATGCTGTGATTTGTGAGGCCCGACCCATTTCCCAGGACTGGAAGTCATTCAGACCCTTCTGGCCAACCTGAAATAAAACTCTCTCCAACTCATCCAACCGGGCCACCAATGCAGACGTGTCCTCATTGTAAGCATTCTGGGATGAGTCCATAATACGGCGGAAACGATCAATAAATGTCTATAAAGAGAAACACGATTATTTAGAATGGAATAACAGAAAAAAGGATTTTGCTGCCTACTTTTACCATAAAGCAGACAGGAAAAGAGAAACACCTTCTCTGGAAGAATGCAGGGTGAACCCCCTCCCTTGCCCCCCAAAAAACCACCCTTGAAGCCACTTCCAGTAGGAAGGACTCGCTTGGTTTTAGGACTTTAATTTAGCATGGAAAATTAAAAACCCCAAAATATCACACAACTAACACATGAATGTGATGAGGAAAAAAATTCTAAAAGAGGAAGGGACAATAAGAGTTCCAATTGCACCCTTAAGTAACAAGATGGAATCAGAGGGAAGAGAAACATGATCCTCTCTCTTGAAGGGGGGGTTGTGGTGGAGTAATTCATCCCAGAGTCATGATGGGGGAGGGAACTATATCCTGCTCCTGTTGGTGATGCTTCGCCTGCTGGCCCCACTAGTGGAGAATGAACAGCTTTAGGAGCATTTATACCTGTTTCTTTTGTGACAGCAAAAACAGGGGTGAGACTTTGAGTAAGAACTACATTCCTAGTATGAGGTATACTTCTCTCTGGTTTGTGTACTTTATAGCTCTGCTTCATGGCCAGCATACCGGAGACATCCCTCATGACAATTTTGTTAACCCTGCTCATGAACATCAGCAATAAGGATTCAACTTTGACTGGGGAGGGGTGAGGAAGGAAGGAAGGAAAGAGAATTGGGCAAGAAGACAGCTGTGGTACCAATCATCATGAGGTTGGCGTTGATGTTTCCAGAATGGGTTTTGTGGGATGACTGCCACAGTGGAAGAAAACAACCAAGCCCTCCCCATCCCCCAACATGGACTCTTCTGATTGCTCAGGAACACAGTGTTTATTGTTCACCTCCTTTCCCCGGTTGCTAACAGGAGGCAATAGAGGCACAGTTTTTCCAGAGGCAATGAGATACAGGTACTTGCTGGTCAAGTATCAAGTCAGTGCAGTCAAATGAGGATTGATGTAGGCTTCTGAAAGGGTGTCGCACTGCCTGCTGGGTGAGAAGATACCCTGCTCCACTCCAAAGACGACCCAAAAACTACATCTGCCCCAACACTCCTGCTGGCAAGAAATGTTAGGAGGAGGAAGGAGGGAAGAAGATATTGGGGTAGGGCAGAGAGAAGGTGCTCTCAAGCAAGAGTTCAGGAACTGCAAAGGCAGAGCCAAAGAACCAGGAAGGATCCATCTTTCCAGAATTATCTTCAGATTTCTTTTTCAGCTTTGACTTCTCCTAGAGGACTTAACCAGTTGTTTACAGCTCTCCAGATGTGCCTGGAATAAAAATGTGAAATGCTCTTGGCTCAGGACTGTAGCTTAGAGCTAGAGGGAAGATCTGCTAGCAATGAAATAGAGCAATCAAGACCTGTTATGTATTCAGAATCCACTCCTCCTGTTTATTTCCATTGCAGTTTTTCTAGCTGTAAGCATCCCCACTGAGGAGAAGAGAAGGATAATTAAATTAAAATAGGGGGAGTCCTTGGACTTGTCCGAACATCTGGTCTGATGAAAGAGTTCCCTGGAAGCCTGATGTGAAGGGAGAGAGTCCCACTGTAGTCTTGCAAGATGACTGCAGCAGCAGCCAATTAGCCTCATTCTGTCTGGGAGGAGCCCAGCCCATGCTGGGTGCTCCAACACACTAGTTCCTTCTCAGTACTTCCAAACAAAATTGACCTCGCAAAGGCTGCTTGAGGGAGGAAAACAAAACAAGAAACAGCAACACTCTCCCTTCAGCACATCAAAGGAATTGCAGGAGGGAGAAGGGGGTAAACTTCAAAACTTCTGTCACCATTCTGCATACACAAGTAGCTGAGCTTAGCATTTATAACCAAGATTGAACCTCTACATTCAAGAGAATACACTTTCAGATTTAACAAACCTCAGTCTATTTCACAGAATGTGGCATTAGGGATATTTTGGTGAGTTGTTAGGATGGGAACAATACACAACCTTTCAGGGCAGCCCCCACTCCCCAAATATAGTATTTGCCCACTTGGGGGAGCTGGATCAGTAGAAAGACAGGCAGAGAAAATGCACTGCATCAGGAAGATTATGCTAACAATTCTCATAAGTCAACAGCCTCTCTTTTTCTGGGCTCTACAAAATCCCAAACTGCACGATTTCCGTCAGAACAGCACAGACAGTTGGAGTATACAGTTTGTGTACATAAACGGCCCAAACAAGGAGGCAGTGAGGGATAGAAATTTAATAAAATAAAAATAAAATAAACATTGACAGGCCAACAACGCAAAGCAAAGAAGCACTGGTCAACCCCTTGCCAGGTTCAGGGTTTTACCTGCAATATGGCTTGAGCTATTTCAGCATTTTCAGTACTGTTGAAATTCAACAACTGGGAGCCAAACCCATAGTAAAAGGGCCCCAGTTTATGCAGGTCTATCACATTGGCATCTGCACTGAACACCGTCCGCCAGCTCTCCTTATAAATCTTCGGCAGTTCCACAGAAATAATCCTCCGCTTATTGTCATACAAGCCTTTTGCCAACCAGAGGGGAATTTCCAGCTTTGTGCCCTGCAGACCACAGATAGCAAGAAAAGAAACAAACAACAACATTCTTAAAAATTCTTAACATTACTAAGAGGCGTATGAAGCCTGCTTTATCCTTAGTTATTGGTTTATCAGTGCCAGTTTCGTCTACATTGACTAGCAATATTTGTCCTGGGCAGTCAGCTTTTACATCATGACCTGATCATTCAAGAGATGAGGACTCAACATGGGACCAAAGGCATGCAAAGCAGAGCAGATGTTCTTTCAGTGACACACAGCCTCTCCCCAAATCATTCTAAAATCATTCTAAACACTAAGCTTTTACCAAGACCAGAGGACTGGCAGCAAATTCACAACCAAATATATCCAAGGAATTTCCAGTTCATTTTGGGGACTCAAGAACATATTTGGCTACGTCTTCAAGAACACACTTCACAGGCACTACACTGGCTTAAAATTAAACGACAGTTCTGACACTGAGAAGCAACTCCGATATGATATCTGCCCCACCAATTTGACAGTTTAGAAAGGAGCTTTTTCTCTGTTTTTGTGGGAGAAATCTCAGACACCTTTTCTCCCCCAACAGTAGAGCCTGCCATGTTTTGGGAGCAGAACCAAGGTAGATAACTTTGTAAGCACCACTAAAAACTGACACCCAATTGCGGGGGAGACGCCCCCGCAATTGAAAATAAATGATGGAGACAGTCTTTATTACATGTTACATTAATTTAAAACCAGAACAAGCTGGCAGGACGTCAACTTAATTTCCATCAAGCCAAGGCCGCTGCTATTCCCACTTAATTTCTTTATTCAGTTTAAACACGCATCCGCGCCTTTTATCCCCATCCAGGCCGTAACAAATTGCAGACCCACCCCCATCATTCCCAGAACGGGAGGCCGTGCTGAGAACAGGGAGTCGACATCCCAGGCCACGCCCCCAAATTTCCACACGGGCGGCGACGTTGCGCTTCAACCAAAGCCACCCGCCTACAAAGCCGCTATTCTCCTGGAGAACCCGGATTGAAACGTCATTATATCCACCCAGGGACAGCCGGGAGATGTAGTTCCTCCCATACCTCCATCACTACCACCCCGTTACCTCAGGGACAGCAGCGAGGGGCGAGGGTCCTGTTTTACCAAGCACTGCGGCCAGGCGCGGCAGGACGGTCTCGGCGCGGCATGGAAGCCTCTCTTGGGACATGAGAATGTCTCCCAAGGAAAGGAAACCCTCCTCGAGGCCGAGCCCGGCTTCCACCGGCACATAGCCTTCCCCCATAACTCTCCCGCAGTTTGCGCGCGAAGCGGAGGCTGCTGACGTAGCAGCCTCGCGCTGTCAATGTGGGAATGGCGCATGCGCAGAGAGGATGAGGCGCTCTGAGGGAAGCGCTTGAAGGCCTCCCTGAAGCGGTCGCTTCGGTTGGTCTAGCTTGGCCGCGAGAGGGCAAGCGGCGTCTTTAGACAAACGGAAGGCTGAAACAAAACACCCTTATTTAAAATGTTCATCACATTCTTCAGTATATTTAGTTGGAGTCTAATGGCTCCTCAAAAACTGCCAGGGTTTTATTTTCTTCTACCCTAAACTTGCCACAAATCAGCTCCCTTCCTCAGAGGCGACAATAGCCTCTTAGCGTCACTGGACACCTAATTTCATTCTTCAGTGCGGATTGACAAATCATAATGCCATCCCTTGCAGTCAGTAGTTAATCTCTCTAAACCCACTGACTTCAGTGGATTTTTGGAGGGGTAACTATTAGTCACAGATGAGAATAAGACGTTCTGTCCATTGTAGCAAGAACTGGCTCACGTACACGATAGCATTATATTTACTTACTTATTTGCCTTGTTTGTAGCCTGCCTTTCTCACTGAGACATGTGGTAGATTGCAGAATACAGGAAGGGAGAAATAAAGGAATCGTACAGTCTACACGACATCAAAGGAGTAATGCTATCAGACTGGGTAAACAAAATTGATAATGGCAGCAACAATGTGAACATGGAATATAAGATGTAATAAACATAAGATACAATAAAACTAGGAATAATGAATTTAAGCTGGATATCAGTGTTTTGGTAGTCTTTGGGGTGCCTTGAAAGCTTAAAAAGATTTTATTCTGGCACAAACTTCTGCGGTCAAGAGCCCATGTTGACAGATGCATGCCTGCAGTGGGAGAACCTACTATGTGCATTCGAAAAAAATAGGGTCTAATTCATTTGGGGCCTTTCACTGGATCCTAATAAACACAGGTCTGATGGTACCTAAGGACTAACAAGATTTTACTATGGCACAAATCTGTTGTCTAGAGTCCTCTGCATCTGATCCATGGAATAGCTGGCAGAAACAATTCTATTCAGAATTACAAACAAAAAGGAGGAAAAGGGAGATGAATCCCACAGTCGGTCATTCAGGTGTTAATCTCTGTCTGTGGCTCAGTGATAGAGCACTTAGAGAGTACCAGGTTGATTCTCTAACCTCTACAGTTAAAGGGATCAGACAGGCAGTGATGTGAAAAACCTTGACCTGAGAACTTGCAGGGTTGCTGCCAGGTAAAGCAGACAGGTAGTGGCCTTGATAGCCCAGTAGTCTAACTACATACAAGGCAGCTTCAATAAGGGGCTGTAGCTCAGTGGCAGAGCATCTATTTTGAATGCAGAAGATACAAGAATCAATTCCCAGCACCTCATATTTTTAAAATTGTGATGTAGGGGGTGATGTGAAAACCCTTGACCTATCAGTGCTTGTCAGGATAAAAAAATACTGAACCTAATAGACCAGCGGTTTAACTTGGTATAATAATAATAATAAAACAGAAGGTTCTAGATTCAATCCCCAGTGTTTCCACTTTACATCACCAGATGGGTGGTAATGTGAAAGACCTTTAGCTGAGAACCTGGAGATCTCCTGCCAGTTTGAGTAGATACTAATCTTGATGGACTGATTCAATTTAAGGCAGCTTCATATAACTGAATCAGTCCATCAAGTCCATCAAGATTAGTATTATCTACGCAAACTGGCAGGAGATCTCCAGGTAACAAACCAGCAAGGGATGGACCTTGAGATAAGAGTGCTGAGCTGTAGAGTTCATCAGAGAAGCATTAAATAATACCCATCCCCAAATCACCGGTTATCCAAAGTATACACCCCTCTCCCAGTCAACAAAGTACCTACCGGTACTGCTGAAGGCCCTAGATTCCTAGAATGAGCTGGTTGGAGAGGAAAGCCTAAAAAGATTAATCACCGACACAAAAACAGTGGAGGAACTACAAGATAGAGAGGTTTGAGGTTGGTTGGTGTGGGGGTCAAATACCGCCCATACCCTTCCTTTCTTCTAAAAACTCCTGGAGAAGTGAGAAGTACATTCCTAGACATGCTCTTTGATTTGTGCGGAATAGAGGTGTCCATCGAGGTGGACTTAGCATAGGAAGAAACACCAGTGGTAAAGTCAGGAAGGAAAATCTGAAGGACCTGCAAGCGCCATGGCAACTGTGACCTAATATTGTCTTATGATGTAGTGCCACCCTTGGCGGAACACAGATGGTGTGGCATATTCTGTAATGGCAGGAAGGCAGACGTCACAAGGGCAAGCCAAGAATCCCATGGTATAAGAAGGCATAAAAAAAAATCAGTTTTGCTCTTAGCAGAAGAACTCGGAGATGGAATTAGAGAAGGCTAGCAAGAGAGAAAAGCTGATTCAGAAAGAAGAATCAGACAATGGAATCTCTAGGAAGTCTAACAAGTCCAGACAGCACCTCAGAACAAACAACAGAACCTCCTTTCATTTTCTCCTATTTATACCAGTTGCCATGCGCAATTGACCCTTCAACCTCGAACAGAAGGAGACACATTCCTTCCCATTAAGCTTAACTATTACAATTAGACAGCCCACAGTGACAGTGGTATCCAGACTTTCTGCCTTCATTACTCCCCATTGGCTAGTTTTCCAAGGAACCCTTGCACATTTGCCTTGGAACCTGATGTGTTGGCACATTCTGGCACACATGCTCCATCAACCTTTGGCTCTTGTCAGAACAGCTAGTTTCTCATCCACTGGAACAGACAGGATGATCTACAGT
Source organism: Sphaerodactylus townsendi (assembly GCF_021028975.2). Lineage (NCBI taxonomy): Eukaryota > Metazoa > Chordata > Lepidosauria > Squamata > Sphaerodactylidae > Sphaerodactylus > Sphaerodactylus townsendi. The sequence goes on from NC_059438.1 coordinate 28,258,404, forward strand.
ACCCGCAATGTTTCCCTATGGCTGCATGTTAACAGGGAAGACTAGCAGTAGATGGCTAATTGTCTTTTGTGGGAGGTGGTCTGCCACTATTTATCTTTGAGGAACTGCAATAAGATAAATTCCTCATAAGCCGGGAGGGCAAAAGCACTGAAGCATGGCTGGGCCAACTCTGTATTCTGCCTCTTTTTCGACAGAGACATCACGTAGGAGGATGCCTGTTTCTCCTGTGCCTGTCTATCCTGCCCTCTTCTCCAGCTGGTGAGTGAAACTTCTGGGCCTAGCCTTGTGAGTGAAACTTCTGGGCCTAGACTCCAGGGATCGAGGGACAGATAGAGCTATAGCTGCCAACTCCAGGTTAGGAAATTTGGGAATGAAGCCTGGGGAGACCAGGGCTTGGGAAAGGAAGGACTTCAGCAAGGTATAATGCCATATGGCCCACCCTCCAAAGTGGCCATTTTCTCCAGGGGATCTTGATCTCCGTAGTCCCTGTTCAACCACTACTCCACAGTGGTATAGCCATTCTCCTCACTGGCTATTACAAGTCTCTTCTCCATCTGAGACTTCTTCTGCAGCCATGAGAATGGAGACTCCTTTCTTTTTGAGAGTGTTCTTTCAACATGAGATGTTGCAGTTGCTCCAGCAGCTTCCTGAATATAAGAAGGGAAAAGGTGGTGGACCTGGGGAGATTGAGGTGGACTCATCCAGTGAATGAGTATTCACCTGCATCTTCTTCCTCCTCCTAGGTGCAGACTGCGGCTCACAGCTCATAGCCCCTCCAAATACTAATCAGGAATTTGTAGCTGTGGGTGAATTCCCTTGGCTGGTGTCACTGCGTGATCTGCATAACAAGCACATTGCCACTGGGTGTATCCTGAGCGAATATTGGATAGTCAGTGTGGCGTCCAGTTTCCAGAACAGGTACATGATGAATTCGGTACAAACAAAACACAAACTCCGTTGACCTATTGTTGCCAGTCCAATCGAATTTCTTTAAGTACCTCCTTGAAGAAACTTTAGCTGTAATTAACAATAGCTTTTACAGTGTCATGCTATCCTTGGTTTACTCTAAGGCCATTTCCGCACAGCCTCCCTGTCGCCTCCCATGCTTCGCGAAAATTCCGCCGGGCGCGGAGGCGATAAGTCGCGATGCATCGCGATGCGCTGACCTCAGCAGAGGCCGGTAACGGCAGGCGGCTCCAAGACGGAGTCGTTTTCAGCCCAGTTCATTACAGCCTGTTGTTGGTTGCCGAGTCACCGCTGCCCTCCGGCCACCAGGGGTCGGAGACAGTGGGCGGGCTTGGCCAGCAGGCTGGCGCATGCACGGGACAAGGTGAGTGGGACGGGCAGGAGACAGCGTGTTCCCAGTGGTGCGGTTCGCACCGCGCCGCCGGGAAGACGCTTTCCCCCCAACAACAACCCTTTAAAGGGTTGTTGTTTAGGGCGGCCTGATTCTGGGGAAGCGCCATTAGAGCGCCGCCGCGCTAGTAGCAGCGCCGCCAGGTGAACGGCGCCTAGGGGCGCGCATTTTACCCCCAGGCCGTCGTTTTTGGCCCATGCGGAAAGGGCCTAAGCTAATTGTGGCTAGGATCACTACTGACTCTCCTGTGCTAGCAGCACAAAGCATTATACTAGACATTGCTGGACTTCTCAGCTGGTGGAATGATGCACCAACCCTGGCAGACACCAAAGAGAGGTTGCTCGTGAGAACAGCAAAAATAGTTGGAGCTGAAGGCATGGGAGGGGAGGAGCAGAAATTTGTTGGGTTCCTCTGGTCAGTCATAGGGTGGCTCCACCCATTATGGCAAACTTTATGCCTACAAGAAAGGTGGAGTTAATCAAAATATTCCAGTCGGAATCAATGAAAAGCCTCAGCTGACGGCTTCCCAGCCTCCCACCCATCTATGCCATGAGAAAACAGGATTTTGTCTAACTCAGTTGCCCGTCAAAAGATACAAAAACTCCAACAAAGGGAATCAGATCATACATCTAGGATCACCCTACCTGGGTTGCTTTATTCCGTTCTCATCTCTGAAGCACTATGAGTAAACTGGTAAGGAATTTGGTGAAAGGGCAGTTTGCACAAACAACCAAGAGCCAACGGGAAGAAAGTAGGAAGGGAAGATAGATTCTTGTCCTCTCAGATCTCTTAAGGACAGCCAGCTTCAGGACGCCAAACCAGGAACCCCCTTCCACTGCAAGGGGGAACCTCAGGGACCAAGTATCCCACACAGGTTAGCTCTGACACTCGCAGTCATACTCCGTCTCTCTTTCTACAGACAGACAAATATTGTCTGCCACTCTGTACCCTCTCCCTGTTGTTGGGGAATTGGGGGGGATGGTATCTTAACAATTCCTTCCCCTTATTTAATACATGATTACAAAGTCTTCCCTGAAGAGGGCACAGGGTAATCTCCCTTCAGACACCAGAGAAAGTCATGGGAAGCACAGCCACCTTTGCTGGTGAACAGAAAGCACTGCTCAGCTAATGCTGGCCAAATGTGACTTTTTTTTTCTTGCAAGGATCAGAAATTAGACATGTGGCAACAGAATGAATAGTGGGCAGAGACATTGTGCCAGTACAGCTGCTTCCTGTGGAAGAGCCTAACTCCTCCTATAAAGGTCTTAAGTTCAATGCTTACAAAATAATAAAATAATACTATGATAAATTAATTAAAAACTAGAATTAAAGATCCTGCTCTCTCTCACACACACACACACTTTGTTTTCAAACACCCTGTCTGATGAAGAGTTCTGGAGAATTCAAATCTTGCACACTGTGTTGTTTTTCACTTGTCTTAATGTGAGGAATTGCAGTTTTTCTTTTGGGATTTTGCTGGGACGGAGGGAAGGCAGTATGATAATGGTATAGCTCAATCTCAGTGGACCTTGGAAGCTAAGCTACTTTGAAGGGGGACCTCCAGGAAGATGCTGAGGGAAGGCAGTGGCAAACCACCTCTGCTTCTCACTAGCCTTGAAACCCCCTTTTTAGGGTCACCATAAGTCAACTGAGACATAGCAGCAGTTTACATGCACACTGTTCTGTGAACTGACACAGCTGCTTACCTCTTTTGTCCTCCTACAGGAACAGCCCTGAATCTACACATCAGGGGCATTACTAGGTCACTGAGGACCTAACAGAGGTGGGAAAGCATTGACTGGGGCATTTCTTGACAGACAGTCAGCCTCAAGTAATCTCTGTTGCAGATCCTACTCATTAAATGTAATTGTTTCTCTACGTGTGGTCTTTGAACCTCACAGAGACTTTCTCCAACGCCACACATATCACCAGTGAGTCTGGCTGGCTTGTTCCTCTCCGCAGTTGCCATGTCTTTCTCCTAGGGTTACTGTGACTTTCCAGGTTTTAGGATGCACCGCAGTTTAGCTGGTAGAGTGATACCCAGCATGGAGATGCACTGATGTGTGGCAGGGGGAACTCACCTGTTGTTTCTCAGTCAGTCTTGATTCTGTCTCAGGTAGAGAAGCCAGAGAAAGAGGAGGGTTGCCTGAGTCTCCTGCAGTGCAGGAACTCCCGTCCATCTCTGAAAGCAGCACGTTTGGCACACGGAGTTCGCTGTCTCAGTTTTCACAGTGGTTAGCAGTGGCAAAGTACTGGGCTTATGACTGATCAGATTGAGAAGATGGCCATTCAGATGTACGGCAACACAGGGCTTTGTGTTCCCTTTGATTTCCCATTATATCCCCTCCTAGCCATTTATTCTTGTGGTGAGTCTGTACAGCCTTCGTTCCTCTTCCTTGCAAAAATCTCTCTCCAGTCCAATATGAAAGGGTCACATACAATATGAATGAGCCATGCAGCAGAACTCAGCTCTTTCCCACGTAAAGTCTTTTGGGAAGAAGTTCCAGGTAATGTATTTGTGTATTGTGAGCAGGAGCAGGGTCTGTGACGGCACTAGCCTTTTGGCAATTGCCAGATATTGGTTGCTGCCTTCTAGTCATGGCTAAAATCATGAATAACCACAGTTGTGTACAGTTGGTAATGGAGAGGTTGACAATCTTCGTATGGTTGTTGTGGGTTTTCTGGGCTGTGTGGCCGTGGTCTAGTAGATCTTGTTCCTAATGTTTTGCCTGCATCTGTGGCTGGCATCTTCAGAGATGTATCACAGAGAGAAGTCTGTTATAAGAGAAGTCTGGACACAGTGTATAACAGACTTCTCTCTGTGATACACCTCTGAAGATGCCGGCCACAGATGCAGGCAAAATGTTAGGAACAAGATCTACCAGACCACGGCCACAAGGCCTGGAAAACCCACAACAACCAGTTGAATCCAGCCGTGAAAACCTTCGACAATCTTCGTATGCTTTTATTTCTAATGTGCCCCTCCCCCGACCTGCTGCTTTCCACCTTTCTCCTTTGGGGAAAACATACAGAGCATTGCTATGTTTCCCCCAGGAAGGCAAATAATTCCCCTAGGGAGAGACAAAGAAACAGCACAGGGAAAAATTGTGACTATGTAAATAGCAACAACACTTAAGGGATTCATTAACAGATTGTCCATCAACTTGTCTGTTTTCACCCTTAAACACCAAGCCATTATTTTAACTTGGTTTTAAAAGGAACGGGTGACACAGGTGAGCAGATCTTTGAATGGAGCAATATGACTCTGCCCTGGAGACTCTCCATCAATTTCATTCTTGCCCTCTGGGTGGCCGAGGTCCAATTCTGTACAGTTGTCAAGGGACCAGAACAAAATTGGTTTGGCTGCTTTTGTCTAGGAAAAAAAGGCATGGAAAAGGCATCATTACCTACTAGGGCCTGCTGGTCAAGGGCCAGTTGAAAAGCTGGCAGTTTTAGCAAGCCCAAAATACTGAGGGGTTTTGCAGGCAAAGGGGGAAGGAGTTTGCTGCCCTTGCCAAAACCACCTTAGGTGAACGGCTTGGTTGCATCCTCGGATTGGCATCACTCGATTTTCCCTCTCACGCTTCTTCATACAAGTGCTCAACAGGTGATGCTTCACCAATCACTGCACCTAAATGCGGAGGAATGCAGGGTTTCTCTCTCACTCATATACAGGTTGGGCACGCACAGGCTGCCAGAAATCCAGGGCACAGCTGGTTGGAACCAGTATCCTGGCATTGGGGCCCTGAAGCAAAGGCCCCTTCCGCACACGCAAAATAATGCATTTTCAAACCACTTTCACAACTGTTTGCAAGTGGATTTTGCTATTCCACACAGCTTTAAAGAGCACTGAAAGCAGTTTGAAAGTGCATTATTCTGCATGTGCGGAATGAGCCAAAGCTTTGGCCTAACTGCGCTTTTTGCTTTTACTCTCTTTGCTGCCAGGAGCCAGACTTTTGTTGTGGCAGGTGCCACAGATTTGAAAAGCAGTAGAAACATCACCTTACCTATCAGCACCATCTTCCTCCATGAGGACTTTGATGAAATCACCCTTGCCCACAATATTGCCCTTCTGAAAACAGCCAGCCCGTTGGAGTTTAGCGAGACCACCCAGCCCATCTGCTTCCCCCACCAAGACTTCCCTGAAACTGCTCTGAAGAACTGCATGGTTGCAGGCTGGCTGAATCCTCACACAGGTGAGCAACTTGCTCTTTGCAGGCACCACTGGACAGTCTGAGGGGCAGCCGTTTACACCATTCTCTTTTATTCCTCCCTTCCTACGAAGACCCCAGGCTCATTTTTAGCTTCATAGCCAACAGAGGCCAAATGCAACACAATGCTGATTCCCATATGAAAATGCACCATCTGAACAACAGGAACCCTATTTGACTTCTCAATTAACCAGATGATCATTTATCTGAATGAAGTTAGTGGTGCAGATCACCTTCTCTGAAAAACAAATCCAGGAGGTTCCCAGAATGGTGCATTTTACCAAAACCTCCTGGCAGGTACTGCAGTGAGCCATTCCCCTCTAAGCCTGTGACCAAAAGAGCAGCTTTTAGCATAATTGGAACAAGTGGGCCCTCTCACACCTTGATCTCTTGTCCAGACAGGAAGGGGGTCTCTAAGGAAGCTCTCCGCCGATGACGTTGACCGCTGTCCTCTGAAACGAACCATCAGCACAGAGTGTTCCAGCCACAGGGAGAGTGACAACGTAGCTGGATGCCTGGTGAGGAAGCCTAGGGCACAGGCTTATCCAATGGAGCAGCCTTATCTTTCAGCATAGATTTTAATCTTTGGTTAACACAATCAGCATTAAAAAGGAATTAAAGGGTTACATTTTTCTACTCCTGCAAACATGTTCCATTTCAGCAACTGTGGGACAGTCCATTGCATTGAAAGCATGTGAAATATTCCATGCTTTTAACACAGTGGCCTTCTTTTGCCAATGGAGCAGGAGCAGGCCTAGCCATTCCCAAGAGAGAGATGTTGGGTGCTGAAGGCATGAGCATTCAGTAAAAGATACTGCCAGGTATGAACCAAGGGTCTGCAGAAGGTTAAGAGGTGATCTTGGGACAGTATCCTCAGATACACCTGGACATTTTGTACCTGAATCTGCAAATTGGAGGAATGAACTGGGGAAGGGTACCAGTCTGGATCAAGTGATCCCACTAGCCCACTTGTGAAGGTTAAATCAACTGCTTGCTGGGGAAGAATCCCTAGAGAGTTTTATTGTCTGCCTTTTTTCTTTCTAAGGGAGAACCTGGCAACCCCATCATGTGCCAAACAAGGGAAACAGGCCACTGGATGCTGAAAGGAGTGTTGACTGAAGGTGGTGCCAGATGCTATGGGCCATTCCTTTACACCCAGCTGTCCTATTACAGTGACTGGATTGTGATCACCACGGCAAAAGGAAGAGTTCCCATCACTCCCACCCTTGGCAGGAGACACTTTGCCATCTGGACAGAGAAGGCCAGAGAGGCCCCAGAACCCATTTTAGCCAGCAGAGTTCTTAATTTCTCAGATGCTTCTGAAGATTTCCCTCTCAATTCTGATGCAGAACGACAAAATGGGAGCACAGAAGTATTTTTAAATGGGTCAGCGAGGTCACAGGGCAAATCTGATCTAATCTACTATGATTACTACAGTGGGGAGCTGCTCCCCATTTCCACAGCAAAGAGACATCAGCTTCAGGGACTCACCGCTGTAAGCCTCCTGCTTCATCTGCTAACTTGCTTGATGACTGCTTAAATGTGGGGACTAAGGGTTGGGTCCAATATTAGATTTTGCACCAAGGAAACCTCCCATCTCCACTGTCGAGACTCATGTACTATGGTGCTGATCTGTCTCTTTCACTGGGAAGTTCTTCTGAGTTATTAAACTTTATACCCTTTGACCCGCTTAGTGTGAAATGATCCTGAAGCAGGAAACCACTGTTAACACACACGGGGGTTGATTGTAAAAATAACTCCTCGCATGAGTACAGCAAAGGAAAGAGAATCACAATGGCAGGCATCCCATGCGGTTTGGGTGCAATGCTTTGTCAGGAAGAAGGCAAAATGAAGGCCAGGGAGATATAAGCAGTGCAACAGCGGCTGTGCTTTATTCTGATGCCAGACTTCCACACTTTTCGCCCATGTTACTGTCAGTGGGCCACTTGTCCTGGGAGGAAAGTCTGCAGCTGATGACTGGCCATCCTCGCCTTCTGCCAAACACTACGGTAGCTCAGCAGGGCCATCTGCAAGATATTAAAGGTGAAAGATTAAGGTAACATTCATTGGGCAGGAATCTCTGCCATCATTTCTATAATGAATTAATGAATTAATTGTTTTTCCTTCGTTTATACTTCATCTTTCTCCCCAGCTGGGACTCAGAGCAGCTTACCTCTCCTAAGTTTTATCTTATCACCCTACATCATTCACTAACATGCAAAATTACACGACAACGAACCCTCAACCAATGGGCGGGCAGGGCAGTCCTGTGAACCCACTGGTTCAGGGTTTGTCGTTGTGACCAAAACAGACCGAGAGGCCAACCATAAAAGAGAGGAGCAAGAATCGGCCAGAGACCACAGTGGGCAAGTTCTTGGCTGACAGCCACCCTTCTGAGGTAGGGCCATTCTCTCTGTTCAGTTTCCTATAACTCAAGTCATACCGTGTTTCCCCGAATATAAGACAGTGTCTTATATTAATTTTTGCTCCCAAAGATGTGCTATGTCTTATTTTCAGGGGATGTCTTATTTTTCCTGTGTTCTGTTCGTCGGGCATGCTTCCAAACAAAAACTTTGCTATGTCTTACATTCGGGGGATGCCTTATATTTCGCACTTCAGCAAAACCTCTACTATATCTTATTTTTCGGGGATGTCTTATATTAGGGTAAACAGGGTAGTAACCCTACACTTGCACTGATTCCACTGTGGTCCATCCCTATGCACATAGGGAATTTTGGCCCTTTTCAACTATCAGCACAGTGATGCTCAGTTACACTGGACGTTAGTACCAGAGACAGAACAGAGGCACAGAAATATCATTGTTAGTTGTGGTTTGGATATGCTTCTGACAGCAATGGCCTCGTGGCTGGATAGCCGTACCTGTGCAATTTCCACCTTCCTCTCCCAAATCTTGATGATATTGTCCAGTTCATGAACTGCTATCTTCTCATGGACATAATCAAGGACAGGAGGTACTTTGTAATATGCTAGTTGTTTCCTCAATTTTTTATTTAAGACCTCCGCCTTGATCCGCTCCTAAGAGAGAAGACAACAAAATGACTTTGAACTGAAGATCTTGCTTTGGCACCTGCATTTTGACGGCAGTTCCGAGGCATGTGTGTAACTGAGGTTGGGAAAATAGTGTGAAGGGGGGGGGGGGTTTGCGGGGAGAGAAGAACAATCATCTTCCTTTAACACCAAACAGAAAAACAGGAGGCTATCTGATAACATTTTGCCTCTTGGTAGGCTCCTTCCTTGGGGGAAAGAGCCTTCAGCTGAAAACTGGCTAGCCTCCTTCACTAGTGCTCAGCACTGCACTGTGTTGACCTCTGACCAGTAACCCATCCTCTGTCCAGGGTATCGAAAGATGTGGCTTCTTATTCAGGATGTACAACCCAAAGGAGACAAATGGCCACCTACTCCCTCTGTTGACCTTTTCTTAGAGGAGTCTCTGTCTTTTACTTCCTACTCCCTTCTTGGGTTGAAACCATTTCCCTGATCTTTTTGCAAACATGATGAGCAGGAAAGTGAACATACACCAGGTGTATTATTTTGATTCCTTGGTGAGGCCAGTAAGCGAGCAAAGGTGTCCTAGGCAATGCCAAGGTTTCACTTGACTAGTAATGTTTCTTTTCAAACATGGTTAATGTATACTCTGAACAAAAGCAAAACCCGAAGAGATGCAATGTACCATACATGTACCAATAGAAATACGCGTTGCACCAAGCCGCTGGCACAAAAGCCCAATTGTTTTAATATATTAATATATCTTAATGCCTACTAATTGTAAGGTCAAAACATTGACACCATAAGTACATTAAATCATAACATTCATGTCTGGGAACAGCAAAATGCAAACATTAAGCCAGGCAGATGGATGCTAATCATGCTTGCAAAGCTGAACTTCTCCTGTATTTATTTTAAACATTTGTATACCATCTTATCTCCTTAGAATCAAAGCAGCTACCCCAATGCAACACTGGATTTCAGGGAGATAAAACTCAGCAGTTTAAGTAACAAGATTTTTTAAAATGCACAGATAAAAAATACACGGAATTAAAAAGAACGGATTACAGCTGTAAAAGCACAGAGTTAAAAATGACATAAACAAAATCACACAGAATCAAGGACACATTAATTAAAAAGGAATACAGCCAAATCTGCTGAAACAGACTACCCTCCACCAGATGCTCTCTGCAGTAAACTTATCTAATGCTCTTTTCTACATGAAGTGAGGGAAGGCTGTTCCAAAGGGCGGGATACCCCACAAGAAAAGCCTGTGGCTGGCTGCTGCTGCTGCATGGAAAGTCCTAAAGGAGGACTCCTCTAGGAGAAGGTTTGAATAATGTAGCTGGCAAGTGGAAGCGTTGCTTTATGAACCCAAAACTGCTGCTACAGTCAATCAGACTTGAGTCTTGCTAGGAAGCAAGTCTTGTTCTGGGCATGGACTCCAGGGGCTGGTGGGAATCGTAGTTCACGAACATCTGGAGGGCCAGAGTTGGACACCCTGGCCTATACTTTTAAATGAAGGCCTGCTTACCTTAGTATGGCTTAAAAGATATCCCCAGAAATCTGAAGCCTGGCTTGACATCACATGCACCTGCCTTCATTCCTACCTTCTCAACAACTATGAATTCTCGGTCAATTTTTTCCAACGACTCCTTTCTCTGAGTGATGTCTTTCACCAGGCGGGCAGCCACTGCTGTCGCAGTCTGTAGCTTTCTCTGAAATATAACAACGTGGGCCAGACAGAATTGAGCAGAAGGGAAATTCAGATTAATTTTGCTCAACAAAGTGAGGGAAAGCCCCCTCAAGCCTTGTAAGCAGAAGCAGCTGGAAAGTTAAACATGCAGTGCTCAGCCCAGCCTTGAGACACCAGATGCCTCCTGCAAAATTGTCCAGTCTCTGAAACTTATTTAAGACCCTTCAGAGTTGTTATTCAGTGTTTTTACTCCAGGAATTTCCAGACAATGAACCAGAGACACCAACATAAATGAAGTGTTTCGCAAAACTTCTAAGAATGAGAACAGAAAGGAGGCAGGTCTCCTCTCCCACGGGATCTTTGCTGCGCCTTCAGGGAAATCAAAGATATCCCCAAACCAGATGCAAAAGGGCTGTTAGCTTATACAGATGAGGGCATTGCAGCATATTCAGTTTGTCATGGAGGGAGAAAGACTACATCTCCTGCTGTCTCCTCTGCTAAGAATGGAAGGAATTGAAACCGCCTCGTCTTTTGCATCTGACTTACAGTGCAATGACTACCTGTCCCAAAAAGCAGTTCCCATATTAATGGTTGGAGAAAGTTGCAAGACCAATTCTTGCATCAGTGATGGAAGAAGGTCTGGGAGGCAGGATCAGTACAAAACATGGAATCATCTCCATTTTATCCTCATTTTATCCTGGTCCTTTGGAACTGGTCCTGCCTCCCAGACTTTCTTATGTGAAGTAGGTTAGGAGTGAAACCATGTTACTGACCCAAGGTCACCCAGCAAGCTGCCATGGTGGAATCAAGATTTGAACCTGGTTTTCCCAGATGTTTGTCTAACTCTCTAATCCCTAAATCACACTGGCTCACAGGCAGGGGACGACATACCTACCAGCTCTTGAAGGCCCCTGGGGCACATGGCTCAGCTCCTTCAGGGAGCACCCCAGCAGCCAAAGTACAGAATGCAGCTGGAGAGACAGAGGCTGCAAGCCTGCAACCACTGAGAAATGAAGAGAAGCTCCTTGGCTTGCGGTAGAGCATAGATCATGGTTAAACCCCTAACGCAGTGGTTCTCAACCTTCCTAATGCCACGACCCTTTAATACAGTTCCTCGTGTGGTAACCCCCAACCCTAACATTTATCCATTTACAGATGGAGAACACTGATGCAGAGAGTCTTAGGTGATTCCTGTAAAAGGGTCATTCGATCCCCAAAGGGGTCCTGACCCCCAGGTTGAGAACCACTGCCCTAATGTTTGGTGTAGATGGAAACCCCTGATTTTGGGTGGAGAGATTCATCCAGCTGTTGTCTTAAACTGGGTCTCTAGGGCCAGATGGCAGCAGTAAGCTGAAATCTCCCTCCAACTTACTTTGTAGGAGTTGAGAATGTGGAGGCCACTGCCCACAGTCATCTTCTGCCGCAGCAGATCCTGGTTCCGCTCCTCAATTTTCTCCAGGAACTGGGCATTCTCAATCTTCAGCTGCTGGAAATCAACCTCGTGAAGCGCCTCCCCCAGCTCTTCCTTCTGCAAACCAAGCAAGCAATACTGATAATTGCTGACCAAGCGAGCCAAGTGCAAAGAGGCCTCTGCCTCCTTAAAAAGCTCTTTAAGGACTTTGAGGCTGGAACACAAGCCACAGTCCTGATGTTTTTATTTTATCACCCAACCTTGCCAGAAGAGACTGAAGAACAAACAACTTTGTTTGGCAAAAATAGGAGGAAATGCAATGTTTGGCTCCACAAACATACAGAAGCAGAGAGGACTGGAATCATTTAGACTGGCAATTGGGACATGGTCCCAAAGTGATGAGAAGTAGGCTGCAGCTGCACTTTTCTTACCACTACCATACTTTTCTTACCACACTACAAGGCAGTAGATTCCAAACCATACTACAGTGGTTATACTACAATAAAGAAATGTAACTAAATAACTAAAAGCTACTGAAAACCCAAAGTCCCCACCGCCAACAGAAAGCTGGCCCGCTGCCTCTGTGCTTGCTTGTTTCTAATTGGCTTTCCTCTGATGGATAATTCTGCCCCATCTCTACATTAGATGTGATTGAAGCAATCTTTTCTGGATCAACCAACAGTGGAGGGTACTTGCTATGTCTCTGAGTCACTATTGTGAACTTGCCTTTTTCCAACTGGAAGATAAAACTCAGAATAGTGACTGCAATAACACAGAAAATGGGCAATTTTTAACTCTCAGTACTATTGGAAAATAAGAACATTTAGATACAAGAGTCAAGGATGTCTTCCAGGAAAAATATGCATCTCAGCTGTTGGGAAGAATACTGCAACATTCAGCTGAGAGGACGGGGGGAAACATCTTGGAGGAGGCAGTCTTGCTTCTGGGAAGTGGCTGCGCCATACTCCAGTCACAGGCATGATCCATTAGAATCTCTGTGATACTCACTGCATGGAAAAGGTGTCATGAGATTACTGACAGTCTGGGAAAATCGCAAGAGCCAGAAATGGCTCAGCGGGAAGTGTCAGTCTGGATCTACTGTCCCTGGGGGGCGTGGCAAGGTATAAAAACAGGATACCAGGAGAATTCTCTCTCCATGCTACTAATGGACAAGATGAAGTCCACAAGGACTGGGATCCAGGGGTTTATAACTTCTGAATGGGGAGGTTCCGTTCATCAAAGTAGCATGACTATCAGGCACCAAAGTACCCAACAAAATCTGTTTTGGGTCAATTGTCACATTTGCTGTTGGGAAGGGATTTCCCCCCAGAGCCTATATGGTGGAAACGCTCGCAGAGATTGCCATTCCTTGTTATTGGGTCTTGGTTCACTTGCCTGAGTCATCTGAGTGCAGTTGGCCTGCAAAACCTTCTCTTTACTACTGGCACCCATTGGGACACTTGACTACAAGGACTTTGGCTCCTTCTAAGATGATAATCGCAGTGCCCCGTTACAGAGATGGTCGTAATTTTAAAAAAAAAGGACTAAAAGGGAACACACAGCAACGGCATATCAGTGGCAGGATTCTATAACTTGGTCAGACCTGTCAAGATGCACTTTTTGAAATGTAACAGGCGCATAAATACCTGCTTGAGCTGCATCTGCATTTTCTTCTTCTGGACTTTCAAGGAATCATTTTTCAAACGGATCTTCTCCTTCAGGACATCCTGAAAAAAGAAAGTCACTGACATCCTCTCTCAGTACTTGCAGGTGAATGTTGACTTTGGGCCAGATTGCTGCATGGCATTTTGGGCTCCTACCCAAAATGCCATTCAAGCGAAATAGGCCTTTTTAACACCACCTGCGCTTACCATTTGGAGCACTGTTAACCCCCTGCCCCTTTTAGACATATATTTTTCTGCAAATCTTGGCATTCCCAGGATTTGCAGAGCTGTGGCTGTAACTGGTCCTGTAATGCGGATTTTTTGATCCTCACTGGGATAAACCTTGGCAATTAGAAATTCAATTACACTTCATTTCATACAAGGACTGTCCAAAGAGCCCAATTGTTGTTGGAACATTACCATTGCTGATATTGCACGTGATATAAATAAAATTAATCCAAGCTAAGCCTATATAACCAACAAATAATGATTGAAAAGCATGTGACCCTACCAATTAAAACAATAAATTATATGATAGTCAAGACAATTGTATTTATTGTTTAGCCTGAGGCCCCCACCCACTCATGTTCTCAAAATGATATGGCAAGAACCAAATCAATTACACTTCCATGGCAAGTTTAAGGAAAATGTTAAGTATGTGAAAAAAATAGTACGCTGAAAGTGTCACATCTTAAAAGGCCCCTGCCTAAGTTTTAATCTCATGCCCTGATTGGAAAGGATTATGTACCAGAAACAGCAAGAAACTTCCTGGTTGGTTAATATCTTCTAGTCAGAGGCTGTCTGAACATGGGCAGTGAAGAGGGCTTGAAAACCTTTGAAAACTGCTCATAGAAACAGAGAAAAGGTCAGCTTTGTGTGCAACTCAAACGTCCAGTGTTCAACGGAAAAACATCACCTGTCTACACATGCAGAATGGCTTCTCCTTATCTTTACAACAAAATAAATTGAAACCCAGTTTAATTTTATACCTGACAAATGACAATGGATATTAGGGCCATATCTTCTCAGTGCCACTCATCCGAATTTCATAGGTCTGAGCTACTGAACCACAGCAACCTGTCAGTGCATTTTCTAGCTCATGATCCGAGATGATTTGGAGCTCAGGTGACTGTGATTAACTCTATGACCTCCCATCCTTCAAAAGAGGGGGAGGCTAATTCTATTCTTTCCCTCTGGGGTCCCCACCCCATTCCTGAATACTGAGAAGGCTCTAGTTTAGCATTAGCTCGATGGCTGAAATAAGTCTTGCCTGTCTCCACTTCATAGACATCAAAAGAACCATTTATGAAAGGAAAATGAGAAAAAAAATGGCTAAATTATTCCACTGACCCTGGAACGGATCTTCTCTTCCATGTATCTCAGCACCTTATCGGAAGCTATGATACTGCCTTTCTTTTTGGTTATAGTTTGGACTATGTCTTTTTCAAAGTCTGCTAAGGCTTTCTTAATGTCAACCATGCGAATATCTTCCTCCTCCAGGACAGCCTGCAGAATTCAAATCACAGCATGAGTACCAACGTATCACATTTCACTCAATCTCTGGGGAGGAGCCTGTTGGGTTTTACCACACAGAAAAGAGGCTAACACACTAGTTAAAAGGGGTAAAAGGTAAATGTTTATTGGGAACTACATTTAGGATAGGAAAAAAGGGAAAAATAACATGCTGCTGTCTCGCTAGCTAGGACGAGTCTCTGCAACTAACTTCCACAATGTAGGAGGACATTAGACCTGAGAGTATCAGTCTAAGGACAGACAAAAGGGGACCCAGCAGGACCAAGGGGTCACTAACCTTACAGCCTTCTCTAGCTGACCACTTGCCTGGTCCCTGCTGGGTCTTCTTCTCAGTTCCTTTGCACATTAGACATTGCTACATCCAACAGGGCTTAAAGCCACATGGGTCACGAAGCTGAGTTGGAAGCAAGCAGTGTGCCAATACAGAGGCACTTATGTATAGTGGCCCCTCCCTTAGATTTAAAGAAGCAATGGAGAAAATCAGTATTTAGTTGGGCCACCATTGACCTAGGTTCCTTCAATGAACTTAAAAAGGCATAATGCTGCTTAGGATGCCACGGATAATCACCTTTCAAGCAGCTCTGAAAATTTGCCCATGATCATGCAGCTGACATGCTGATACATGGGGCAGTAGCAAGGCCAGACTGAAAGGCAGGAAGCTCAATAAATATGGGGCTTGCCCACGTTCTTCTTCTAAGAAATTGTGTGAGGAAGTAACTACCAGCATCATCAAAGAATGGTTAACTTTATGGACGCTGTTTCTATGGGAGCATCTGAAGTAGGACTCCTCAAAAGTCAGTCTCAGTTCAATGGGGCTTACTCTGGATAGTGTTCTTAGGATTGCAATCTCTGTCAATATGGCACTGAATGAGGAAGTAGGAAAGAAGGCCTAATTTGCAACTATTGTTTCCAAGTTCAAGTGCCCAAATGGAGCCCTTTTTGGGCAGCACTAACAGACATTCTGGTCTTTTGTATGTTAAATAGAAGAGCAAAACCACCTCTAAGCTCGGATTATAATGTCAAAGCTAATGCTGTTGGCTTCCTGTAGGAGTCAGTTTGGCAGGCTGCGAGAAGCCACATGACTCCCCAATCAATAGTAATCAATTGAACCTTTCAAATGACCCATCCTCTGCAGAACGAAGACTGCAGTGCCTTTCAGGATCCATGAATGTCTGCCTAAAGCTTTTCCCTCTCTGGGCTTGTGGAGCCAAACAGTTGGAATACTAAATCCCAGACATTTTAAGGAACTCTGAAAGCCTTAAGTTTTAAAGTTTTTGCTTACTTGAAAAGAAAAATAAAACACCTGTAGGCTATTTATCTATGTCTTCAGTTAACTGGAGCTTTTTTGGCAATAAGGTCCACAGGTACCAGGGAACCTGCCTCATCAGACACAGGAGCAGATGCATGGCCAGAAATGCCAAACACCGATGTTAGTGGATCTGCCCTCAAATGAAGACAGAACAAAGACGAATGCAGTATGAACCAAATGCACATGGACAACTATTACCAGGTAGTTTTGCAAAACCCGTTCTGAGTTCTCCTTCATCCGCTGAATGTCTTCCTTGGTCTCCTCCAGCTCCCGTTGTGCTAAATCACACTTCTGTTCCACAGTCAAGCATATCAGTCGATCTGTTGCTACACGGGATTTAGATCTGCGCCTGCTGCGCGGCTGCAATCCAAAAGGAAAGCAAGGAACAGTATGAAGTAGTGAAGAAGCCACAACGAATGCTCTGCTAAACTCTGTCATTTGAGGCTTTCGTGGTTGAATGTTAAAAAGTTGTTAAGATGTCTTAGACAGGATTTGTGGTTGACTGGATGCAAAGATGACTTGGCAGTAACAGAGGAGAGGAGGTGAAATGGGGTGGTGTGTTGGACTGGCTTTGAGGAAACTCAGGCTCAAATCCCCACTCCTCAAAGAAAATCAGAATGGTGTAGCAGTAAAGAGCAGGTGAACTCTAATCTGGGTTTGATTCCCTGTTTCTGCCACTTGAGCTGTGGAGGCTTATCTGGTGAACTCGATTAGCTTGTGTACTCCAACACATGCCAGCTGGGTGACCTTGAGCTAGTCATAGTTCTTCGGAGCTCTCTCAGCCCCACCCACCACACAGGGGAAGGGAAAGAAGATTGTAAGCCACTTTGAGTCTCATGGGAGAGAAAGGGGGGATAAAAATCCAAACTCTTCTTCTTCTCAGTAGGGCTGGATTGTCAAAAAAAAGGGGGTAGGAAAAACCATGTATGCCCCCATGACTTCCTTGAAGAAAGGACAAATAGACTGATATGACTGATTAATAGCTAGCTGTGTAAAATGTAGATGTTAAAGCAGTGATAAAAGCATGTACTTTATATACTTGCGTATAAGTCTACTTTTTCAGCACATTTTTGTGCTGAAAAAGCCCCCCCCTCGATTTATACGCGAGTGAGGGCCCCACTTAACTCTTGTGTGACGTTCCCCCTCTCCCGTCTTCACTCTCTCCTGCCTTCTTCTCTGCCTTCCCCTTTTCAGCTTTCTCTGCCTCTGCTTCGCTCTCCTCTGCCTTCTTCTCTGCCTTCCCCCTTTCAGCCACTTTCTCTGCCTCTGCCTTCTTCTCAGCGGCGGCCAGCCCCTGGCTCTCGGTGAGTGACAGCCAGTTGACCTGGGTGAGCTGGACAAGCTGCAGGATGGAGAGGTCGGTGGCAGAGACCTTGGGATTGGTGAGATGGGAGGGGGGGTCAGTGGCAGAGACCCCAAATAGTGCCCAACCATATCTATTTTTATTTTTGAAATTTGCCAGTAGCTGCTGCATTTCCCACCCTAGACTTATACTCGAGTCAATAAGTTTTCCCAGTTTTTTGTGGTAAAATTAGGTGCCTTAACTTATATTCGGGTCGACTTATACACAAGTATATATGGTAATTGGCTGCTAACTGTAAACAGCATGGTTTTTCTCCTGCTTTTTATTATTATCAGATTATCTGGGAAACAAAAAATAATCAGACAATGTAAATTGGGAGCTAAGAGAAATGAAGTGAAATTTAAGTGTAACAAAACTGAGAAAGTAAATAAAATATTTCAGGATAAAATGGAATTGGACAATCTAAGAATCTGGAAAAAAGAGGCAAAATGAGTGCGCGTGAGTCAGACCAGCAGCTTTACAGAGCTTGGGGAGAAAAGCGGCAAGACCCATTCAATCACCACCTTCAAAGCTACAAAAATCCTGTGTTACAATAATAGGAACATCAATCCCTACCAAGCAACCCGGTTGCTTACAAATGTCACTTGCCCCAAATCCATCGAAGAGGGATGTCTTTCTGGCACGGCGTGGCTATCCTTTGGCTCCATCCGACTTAAAAATTTCTGAAATATAGCTGACTCCAGTTTGAGAATGGAATAGGCATGGCTGAAAAGAGATGACAGTTGATGTGAAGAAATTTAGCTGTTTGTATGCACTGTGTTCTTACAGAAACATGAGTGTTCTGTAGTTCAAACCAGAGGGATGCCAATGGTGTTCAAAACCCTCAAATGGCACACAGAATGCCTCCCAAGGCACTCCACTCCTTAGTGCAGTCATTATACCATAATAGCTTTCAGAGCACATTCAAGCTAGTAATGTAAGGTATGAATTTTACCTGGTTTCTCTAGGATGTTCTGTAAAATCTCCTAAATTATCTTAGAAAAATGCTAAAAATGGCAGGACTTTCCCCAATTTTTTTCCAACTTTGAAATATTTAAACACAATACCCTTCCTCAATTCTCTTTTGTCTCGGCCAGGATCCACTATGGGGCCATAGATTGTTCCCTTCTAGTCCCTGAAACAAGGACTTGCCACACAGATGTAATTATCTGTTTTTCAGTTTCCAGTCCATAAAGTTAATAATTACGACTGAGTCCTACAATGAAAGTAACAGTTTAAAAAAATGATGTCCCATTCGTCATGTGAATTCTTGTTTTGCTGCAATCAGTGACGACACCTTTGTGATTTCCTTTTTTCTCTTTTGGTGATTTAGATAATGTTCAAAAAATTAAGTATGTCACATAAAGATTTTTCTTTCTCTGGTACCGCTAATGGGGACATGGGGTATCCCATATCCCCGGGCGCACGCTGTGGCCACCCACTGCTGAGCCTCACCCCCCTCCCGCTGAGCCTCACTCAGCAATTCTTGGTGAAATTATGGGGTGAAAAATTTGTAGGATCTGAAGAGAAACCACAGTATGATTCTTGGCAAAATTATGAAGATAATGAAGTGGATCTCCTTATAGCAATGCAGGTCAGCTTTGCGGCCAACCAGCATAAAGCTGAAATTTTGCCACTTAGCTCCCATTCCTGAATGGCTCATGGAATCCAGCAAACTTCTTTTTTTAAAAGCAAGGAATTCTATGACTCATGCCTTGTTCAAAAGTGATGCTGGCTGAGGCAAAAAGAACTGGCCCTTGAAACTCTGATGTCACACAGCACCTGAGCTTCTACATGAGCAAAGAAGTGACACAGGTAACTAGCATGAGCAAAGAAGTGACACAGGTAACTAGCAGTGCACAGATGTGCCAAGTTGTTTTTGCCTCAGTCGGTGCCACTTTTCAACAAAGTCTCACAACTTTGTCTCTGTATGAAGGGCCGCTTTCCCTCAATTATTGAGCCACCCACAACTTTCTTCCTCAACAGTTGTATGCAACATGGAAATTGCCTTCATTGTCAGAACATCCCCACCCTTTCCATAACATCCCAGTGTGATGCTGCTCTCTCTAAGTAAGCTGGAAACATACTGGGGAAGTCAGTGTGGTGCAGTGGTTAAGACTGGGATCAGGAGCATTCAGGTTCAAGCCCTCACCTTACTGTGAAGATAGGTGGGTGATTCTGGGCAAGTTGTTTTCTCTCAGCTTCAGCTACCTCACAAGGTTGTTGTGAGAATACAAGGAAAGGGAGAGCATGTAATGCAGGTAGGTACAATGCACAATACAGAGAGAGAGAGAGAGAGAGAGGAAGTAATAGTGAGCTTGAGGCAGATGGGAGATAAACGTGGTAAATAGATAACGGTGCGCTGGATCCAATGAGCAAAAGGAGTTAAACGTGCAATAGCAAGAAGTAACAGTGCACCAGAGAGTAAGAATGTACTAGCTAGCAAGGAGCAGAGGTGCCCAATAGCCCATGCTAACAGACTTGGAGAAAAATGTCCTCTCCCTTTAATAGAACATGCGGCGTTTTTTACTATTATTATTTACTCATTTGTGTGTCCATAAAGTGCTTCAAGTCGCAGCTGACATATGGGATTTCCAGGCAAGAGATTAGCATTCCTTGGTGGGCTCCCACCCAAATACTAACCACTAACCAGGACTGATCCTGTTTATGAAATCTGAAGAGATCGCTAGCCTGGATCATCCAGGTCGAGACTCTTGCATGATTCTCCTCTTCTCCGCTTTATCCTCACAACAACCCCATAAGGTAGGCTAGGCTAGGAGCTGTGTGATTGTCCCCAAGTCGTCCAGCAACTTCTCTCAGAATCTAGTCCGACACGCTCCCCATTACAACTGGACGTTTTGGGTGGCGTGGAGATCCACAAACCCCCCGCTCGGCCGCCCACCTCAACTCCTGCACTGTACTGCGGAGCTCGAACAGGGAGAGCGGGGCCAAGTCCTGGAGGATCTCTTCGCCCAATTCCCTCGACTCCCCCGTATAGATGCTGCCGCGGTCCGACTCCTCGTCCGTCAACAAAGGGCGGCTATCCATCTTTCACCCGCGCCTTCGGACGATGCCCGTGTCCGTCACGCGTTTGGCACGTCCCCACGTTACCGAGTTGGTGCCAGCAGCGCCGGGAAACACCCAACGCGGTCCAGCAAAGCGTTGCCATGGCGCCGGTGGGTGGGCGGGGCACTGGAGCAGGCGGTGGGTCGGTTGCGCGCGCAGCAGCAGGAGACCTCCGGCGCTGAGAGGGTCACTGCGCCCGCGCGCGGGCCGGTGGGCGAGTTGGTTGCGCGCGCAATCCGGAGGAGTCTTTTGACGCTCAAAGGATGGGGAACGGGCGTGAGTGCTGGAGGGGCGAGCTAGTTGCGTGCGCAACCTGGAGGAGTCCGCCGGCGCTGCAGGGGGCGCTGTGGCACCGGGCCCGCACCGGCCTGGGCGGCTTCTTCTCTTGTCGAACTGGGCTGGGTCGGGAGGCGTGTCGCCGCCGCCGCTCAGGCCGAGGCCGCCGCCGCCGCCTCCTTTTCCGGGTCCGCTGCGGCGGCGAGTGAACCAGCGAGGGAGGCGAGGGGGGAGAAAAAGAGACCGAGCAGGCCGGCCTCGCCGGCTCGGCTCTGCGCCGCGGCCCTCCTGGCGCCGCCCTCGTCGCCCTTCTTCCCCGTCTCGCTGCTCCTGCTGCTGGGCCGCTGCCGCCCGCCCGCCCGCCTCAGCACCACCACCACCACCCCCCGCCCGTCGCGCCGCCTCTCCCCTGCCGCCATGCCCGGCCCAGCCGCCGGCAGTAGGGCCCGCGTCTACGCTGAGGTGAACAGCCTGAGGAGCCGCGAGTACTGGGACTACGAGGCCCACGTCCCGACCTGGGGGTAAGCAGAAGAAGGGGCGGGCGGGCTCTCCCCCCGGGGCCGGGGCTGCCTCCTTTCAGCCGACCGGCCCCCAGTGGGCGCGTGCTCCAGTGAACCGGCTCTTCCTTCCCGAGCTTGCAGGCTCTATTTTCTGCTCCCCGCCCCGAAATGTTGCATTCGCACAATTGCACCTTCTGCTTCCTCTTTCTGCCCAGGCAAAGGGAGCTCCACGGCTGGATGCTGGGAGGAGGCCGCGTCGATGGGGTGGGGTGGGGTGGGGTGGGGGGTGGAGGCGGGCCGTGGTTTCTAATGCCTTGTTTGTGGGCTCTCCAGGGCAACGGGTTGTGTGTGAAACAAAAGGTTGGACCGGGTAAAAAACAGGGGTTTGAGTATCGGAGTTTGACAGTGCAATTGTAGTACCGTAGCACTGTCCTGGGAGTGAGGCCCAATAATAACATGGGAGTAACTCCAGATTAGACCTATTTAGGATGTCGCCCTTAAAGCCCCAAGGGGCTGTGCCTAAACTTGGCATTACTGTTCCGGTATCTAAGAAAGATCTGACCTGAGTATCTCAGTAAATAATAGAGGATTCGCCACTTTGTGGAGAAAAAGGAGGTAGAAAGAGCCTTTTGTTTCTCTCCCACTGGTGTGCCCAGTGAAGTGGATGGGTGACTGATTCATGATGGATGAAAGGAAATTCTTCTTTACTCAACAATTAATTAAATTGTAGCATTCCCTTTTAGTGGATGTAGTGATGGCTTTGATCATAGAGTGGGGTTAGTCAGGTTCATGAAGGACAGGCCCAACCATAGCTGGTAGCCAGAATGCGTAAGCGGAATCCCCATGTACAGAAGTAGTCAATCTCTGATTACAAGTTCCAGGAGGCAAAATTGGGAAGGCTGCATCTTCTGTGTTTTGACTCTTCAAACTGGATCACAGTGTGAGACAGGATGCTAGACTAGATGATCACTAGTCTGATCCAACTGGGCACTTCTAAATATTTCTGGGATGAGATCTTCAGTCAAATGTGAGGCAGGTCAGTATGTTTCTAACAAGGGACAAATTTTGCAATAGCATTACTTTGGGTCTCAACTTTAACTTCTTTTTTTGCACCCATTCACAATAATTAGTATCAGATCATGTGGGAAAGACCTCTTTGGCTGGGGTGAGCCCTTTTGTGGAAAAAGAGATCCAAGGCACACACTTAATGCTTCTGCTTGTTGGCAGAAATGAATGCATCAGTTTAGAGCCGTGGCATACAGCCTGAAAGCATACCTATAAGATTAAATGTTATTAGTTTCTTTGAATTCCTTTTTGTATCTGAACCAGAGTGGCAGTTGGATTGATCTGGACTTTGGAAATAGGTAGTGCTAATTAGGAATGTTATCCTGTGACTGGTTAGGGAGCAATTTATCCTTCCCTGTTTTCTTGTTGGGATGTTTGTAGGAAAGGGAAGAGGAAAAAGTCTCATGTAGAGAATTGTCTTCCTCACCCAAGGGCTGTGAGGGAGAAACAGGCACACCACCCCTAACATGTATTTCAGAACATAAGTCAAGGCAGATGTCGACTGGTTGATTTAAAGGACTCTGGCAGCTGTTGGCAGATTTCCTGATCTCATGGTTACAGATGGATAGCACGTGTTCAGAATTCTTAGCTCGGATGATTTTATTTTTTTATCTCCTCCCCTGCATCTGGTATAATACTGAGATGGTAGCTACGAAGACTCTTCTATCTAGCAATCAATGGAGTGTGGTGTTGAAGTAAATCTCACTGGTTCTCCCACATCCGGAAAGAATCTAATGCATGATCTTCTCTCACTTGGAGGGGTTAGGAGAGAATTTCAAGTTTGTAACTCTAAAGCTTGTTTTTCTTTTCTCTATCTGCAGTAATCAAGATGATTATCAACTTGTCCGGAAACTCGGCCGGGGGAAATATAGTGAAGTCTTTGAAGCTATTAACATCACCAACAATGAGCGAGTGGTTGTGAAAATTCTTAAGGTGAGTTTTTGCAGGGTACCTCTGAAGCTTCAATAAAGTTGTATAATCTTTCCTACAGCTGAGTAATAGATCGTTCTTACTATTCTAATTTGTAACCATTTGAACTTTTAAATCTAGAATGGGAGTTGGGCCACTGAATTTTATCTCTGTTTTTTACTGATCTTTTGGCAATCATGTTCCCTCCCTTTGTGTCTTGGAAAACTAAAACTGGAATGAAATCCTTTTGTGAAGGAACAACATCATGCCTTGTTTTTGAATAATATCACATATACTGATACCATGCAGTAAAATAGTGAATGGTAGAGCCTACTGGGCGGAATAGATATTAAGTTATGTGAATAGTAGTACAAAGCCTGTAGGGGAATTATTCCATTAATTTTTTTGATGATTTGCATTATCCTGGCAAGAGCTGTGTCATAGTGACTACCTGGATGGATTTTGAACAAGCATGTTTGAATGTTGCTATTGGTAGTAAAGCAGTACATGCTAATGTTAGTCAGCTTACCTTAAAATTAGGTGGGAAGCATATTTATCACTGTATTGCATTTGGTCTCACAGCATTTTAACAGGATAACAGTTTAGTGGCACGTTTAAAAACTAACAAAATTATTGTGGTATATGCTTTTGTGAGTCAAATCTGTTTTTTTTTTTAAGTGCATGAAATGTAACAGCCAGTTGGCAGGGAGAAGGGGAGAAATATCTGAAGTAGCTAACAAGAGAGGGGTGGGGGGATGTGGTGGTTACATCAAGAAGAGGCTAGAACATTATCTCAGGATGCATATCGGTGGTCTTAAAGTTGCAGGGCACAGATGAAAATAAGATCCAGTCAAAAGAATAAGTGGCCATAGTCTGGGCATGGATTACTAAAGCCCAACAGTTCTTGAATTGGCAAAGTAGGATAAATCCGAGTAGTGTGCATAAACCTGAAAAGAATAATTGCTTTCTGCAGTATCTTCGTTTTTAAATGACTTGTCTTTTATCTTTTTTGCGTATAGACGTGAGTTTGCTGAGTTAATTGCTGAAGGGCATTGCTAGTTCATGATAGCATATATTACATTAAAATATGTACAGGTGAATGAGCCAGTGGCAATACAATGAGTGCTGTAGTATTGTTGCTAGAGTAGGTGTGAGAGATGTGGGTGGGGCTGGTTGTCCCTTGTTTCTTTGCTGGGAGGTCTGTTAATGCTGTAAATTAGTTGTTCAGGTTGGGAGTCTGTAAAGCAAGACCAAGACTGCTCTCTGAGGAGGAAGGGATGGTCTTCCAGAAGTGACTATGTGTCTCTGATGATGCACTGAAAAGATTCCAGGACTGGGCCTTAGGTGATAAACGGTAGCAATCCATTACATTTTATGCTAGGGCTGTCCTGTGGAAGAGGACTCTTGGGTTCCGACCTAGCCTTGTACTGTACTTTAATAAATGTTGGATGTAAATCCTACATAAGCCTGTCTATTTCTGTGCCATCACTCAGAACTAAAGTTTGCTGCAATGTCTTCTGAAAGAACTCCTCCTAAGTCTCAGTTGGTGGGCTATGTATCTGAAATGAAGCTTCATTTGTTCTTGGCTCCTGCCTTGTGAGAATGAGCTATGAGCAAAGAAGCCACACCTCAAATCTCACAGCCACCATGAATCAGTGGGTGGGCTTAGGCGCGGAAGCAACATGCACTGCCAGACCGAAGTAGAAATGCAGTTCTTCACGGCTTCAATAGTCCTGTGTAAGGTGAGGATGTTTGTCAGTTGGGCACCTGTTATTTTACCAAGGAACGTCTGTTGGAAGAATTATAATTAACTCCCTAATCTTACCTTGCCTTGATCATTGGTTCCACTTTTCCAGGTAGTACTATGATAATCAAGGAGCAGCTCGAATTAGTGAATAGGAAAAGGGATGCTATCCTGAGCCTCTTGGAGGAAAAGCAGAGCAACAGTGTGATAGGTAGTAAATTCTGTGTTCGGGAGCGGAGGATCTGTGTGGTTGCCACCTCCCATATGGAGACCAAACAGTAGTTAAAAATGCACATTAACATTTAAACTTTTTTTGCATTTGCAGTGGCATACTGGGCATATTCAGTAGTCCTCTTGTCTGAAATGCTGCTAGTACATCAGCAGTTCATAATAAGTTGGAAGGTCCTGATGCTTCTCCAAGGCCAGCCTTTGTGCCCTTGATGGAAGGTGCCGGAGCTCTGTGTGCGCGTTGGTTTTCCTCAAAATATTTTGCAAGAGTAACATGCTTATCTTGACCCAGCCAGTGTAGAGCAGCTACTTACAAGGGGGAGGCTCTTGTGAAACGTGACACACAGTTAACTTCCTGGGTTTGATGTGATTCTGCAGTTTTGCTACTGTCCTGATTCTGTGTGCTGTATTGCTAAATCAGAGGGTTGCACATTTTAACGAAGCAACGGAGGGCAGCATTTAAGGCATTAGTTTGTGTTGTGGAGTTCCTCAAACCACTAAGGCAGGGCTCTGCTCCAAGGAGCTTACAGTCTGGTCTTTCAGTCAGGAGAGATGACAGAGAGGCCTAATGTAAGGGAGGCCAGGGCTGTGGCAGCTGTTCCATTGAATTTGTATTTTTAAAGCACTGGAGTCTGTGCAGAGCCAACATTTACAACCCTTTGAGAACTTTGCTGTCGGTGTCTCCTGGGTATACAACATGCCCTATGTATGATATTTTATTGGATAACTCTTAGCATAAGTTGCATGCATCTTACTGGGAGCAGTCCCCATTTAACACGGCTTACTTTCTTAATGCTCTGAGCTAGTCTTCAAGCAAGCAAATATAATTTCTAAAGATAATTTTTCTAATTGATTTATGTGCGTAGTCAACCCAGACTTCCATTTCCCAAGTTTTCTTCAGAGGTTTTTTTTTGTTTATTTATTTTCCCCATGTTTTTGCTATCAAGTTGCAGCCTGCAGGGTTTTCAGGGCAAGAGACAATCAGATGTGGTTTAGCATAGTCTGCCTCTATAGTGTCCCTGGTATTCCTTGGTGGTCTCCCATCCAAATACTGCCCAGGGCTGAATCTGCTCAGCTTCTGATATCTGACAAGATCTCCCAACCTGGGCTATCTAGGGCGGATTCCGCATGGGCCAAAAACAGCGGTGTGCAAACTGTGTGAAATGGTTTAAAATGGTGTAAAAGGGTTTACACCGTTTTCACACCACTGTTTTTGGCCCATGTGGAATCCGCCTAGGTTTGGGCTACTCAGTCTATTGAAGGTTCTAAACAACCTCTCAGCACTTTTTATGTAACTGCCATCGTGCCTTTTGACATAGTAATAGAATGTAAGACATGCACAGCACCCACATAGTGGATATAGCATGATTATCTGACCCAAAAACCGTCATCAGTAAGCAGGGGGATTCAAAGGGGAAGACAAATGCCATCGCACTCTGCAGCCTGCCTTTCTTATTCCATCTACACCTTTCCCTCCCTTCCTTGTGCTTTCCCTCACTTGCTCTGACTCTCATTCTTCAGCCCCCCTTTCTTTTATTAGTTTCTATTTTCTGCTCTTAGTTCTCCTCTCCACCTACCAGAGTCCCTGTGTCTTCTTCCCTTTCCTAACCCAGTTTCTGCTTTTAACCCCTGCAAAATAGTTTAAAAGTGCAAAGAACTTTGAACACTGTCTTGCGAGATCATGGCTGCCATTTTGAGTTGTGCAGGTGATTGGTGTCTGGAGCATACTATTCAAACCCAAAATGGTAGCTGTAACATAGTCTTGCAGGATATTTTCACCTTTAAACCCACCCTCCCACCCCTTTGATTTTAAGATTTTTCTGCAAACTTAGAAGTTTTTCTGGTTTGCAGAAATGTCTGTTCTAGCGTTGGGTGCCTCCATTTTGTGGATTTTGCAATCCATGTGGTGGGACCACCCATTGCTGTTAGGTAGATATATTGCATTTATTTTATAATATTTAAATTCAGCCTTATCTCCTCAAATTCAAGTAGCTAGCAAAGAAGCAAGTTGTAAATGCATAAAAACAGTTCATCCACCAAATGTCCTCTGAAATTGCACCATTTTGCAATCCTTCTTGAATGCGCTAAGTGAAAGTACATTCCACACCCACATTGGAAGGACTGGACATAGCACAGAAAAATCCCACAACCTGATTGTTGCCAGATGGGCAATCCTAAAAGAGGACACTACAAGGAGAAAGTTGTCTGAAGAACATGGCCGGTACAGGGGAATATACCAGGAGATATGCTGCAATAAGTATGAGATTCCTAGGCTGAGAATGTGATAAACATCAATTTGAATTTAGCCTGGAAGTAAATACAGAACCAGTACAGTTGACACCATGGTGAAGTTATATATTCCAAGCAATTGACGGAATTTTCACTGCTGTGTTTTGTGCTAATCAAAGCTTCCGAGATTCCTTCTTACAATAGTCCAGTCTGGAGTTTAATAGTAGCATAGAAAAGAACAGCTCAGTTCTAAGGGGGAGGCAGTTTGCAAGGAACATGTAACTCAAAGAAGGTACCCTTAGCAACAGCTTATTTATCCATTGATGCATCTGGGTCCATGGGCACCCGCAAATTCTTAGCTAAAGTTCTCTTTAATAGACTGTTAATCCTGTACCAACCAAACACTCTGACTTCCCAGCCTCTGAACATATCTTGCCTTGAAATCCCTACCGGGGCTGCCATAAGTCAGATGTGACACAAAAATAATAATGAAATAATAATTTAAAAAATTACTCTTGCTTAAATTTTAGCCAGAGATCATAATCCAAGACCAATAGTGATGTTCTAGTCCTGATGCCAGACTGAAATGAACCAAAATTAGTAAAAAAAATTAGTCAAAATCCAGAAAAATCAGGGGTTATTTTCCTGTAACCTGCTCTGTCACCTTGTTCCAAAAGGGGAGAGTGAGCGCAAGTCAGCACATTCTGGGTACCCAAAGATGATTTCTCAAAGAAGTCTAATCACATCTTCTTTCAGCTGTGAAGGGAATACCCTTTGGGAGAACAGCATATTAATCTTCCTTTGGAGAGTTTCCAGTTTCTCCCAGCACTGTTTTAATAGTCAGGATGGCAAGGATCCAGTATAAGGTAGTTGCTTATACTGCTACTGATGCGTTGGGTCATGTTAATGTTTTTGAGCCGCTGTAAATAATGCAAGATCTTCCTCGAGTCATAAATCTTTCTCACTTACCCCTTGATCAGTTCCTCCTTTCTAGACTTTTAAAATTTATTCTCCATATGCAATGCTGAATTGTCTTACACAGGAGGGAACATATGGATCCTTGAACTTTTCTACAGTTGGACTTGGACTTTTCTACAGTTACTTGCTAATCAAATTAGCATTGAATATATGTGAAAGCAATTTTTCTGAAAACTGTGTGGGTGAAAACACTATTAAATAAGTAACTGTAAATTTGTTGGTTAATTCAACTAGGATTTTATTTGTTTTGGGGATAAATCCATCGTGTACTTTGAGATTGAAAAAGTAAGGGTGGAATACTTGAAGGCTGGAAAAATCAGTGGCAGTTGCTGTTTGTTATAAGCAAGTGGAGGTTATTTTGGTTGATTGATGTCTGTCGATTAAGAAGGTAGCCGTGTTCGTCTACAAAACAAGTTAGAGTTGAGCCAGTAGCACCTTAGAGACCAGCAAGATTTTTGGGGACTTTTGAGAGCCAAAGCTGATGAAAAGAGCTTTGAGTTTCAAAAGCTCATAGCCCAAAATCTTGTTGGTCTCTAAGGTGCTGGTGGACCGTAATCTTGATAGATGCATGTGATACATGTACTCTTGTGAGGAAGTTAAGATTGTCAGTGACTCCCCAGTACATGTACCCTAATTAGAGAACAGGTTTTGTTGCTTCAGAATACTTTTAAACGTCAGTTTCAGCTGGTAAAAACTTGGTTCATATCTAGGCATCCTCTTGGCATCTTCCACAACAAAACCAATTAATGCTAAGAAGAGTTCTCTTTGCTGTTTTCTTGTATGAGCTTTACTGAGATACAGGACAGTTGCGGCATGCATTCTAAAAGAAACCTTGGGTGCATTAGAAATCTGGTGGAGTATTGAGAATAGCTTTGATAATAGTTTATCCCTGGATTAAAAATCTGTAGAAGGGATGGGGAAAGATGGATTTTTGGAAAGTGTTGCTAAATATGATTATGGACAAGAGAGACAAACGAACTAGAAAAGAGAAGCAAACTTTAAAGAGGATCACAACAAATCGAATTTGACCGTTTTAAAGCGGATTCTGCACAGGCCAAAATAATTGTTGTTGGCCTGGTAAAAACACCAGTTGGGGGAGGGGAACTTCTCATGGCTGCCACCTCCAAATTGAGGCAGTGCTGCTCTCCCCCTTCAATGGTGTTTTCTTGACTCGCCAAATGAGCGAGTCTATTGGCACTGTGTGGACGCTGCTGTTTTCTGGCACACTGCATTTTTTTTACAAACTTACCTCCTCGTCCCTGCATAGCTCCGTCAGGACGAGGGGACACGACCCCTGCTCCAACCGCCCGGGCCATTGCCAGGGCCATGAGGGCATGTCCCCTAATCCTGACTATGCAGGGACGAGGAGGTAAGTTTGTAAAAAGCAGCGGTGCACCTCGTGGAGAGGAAGCTTCGGGGCTGCTCGCGCACACGTGTGCGGACAGCCCCAGACCAGTGCCGATGTCATGCACACCGGTGCCCCGCCGCTCCCGGGCCCATGCAGTATCTGCCTAAATGTGGTAATGGCTAGAAACTGGATGGCTGAAGGATAGCATGCAGATCCTTTTAAGCAATTACGTAATGAAGATTGCTGACATTATTTGTTGTTTTTATGCTGCATTTCCATCAAACTTGGTCATTAGGGTGGTTTACATTAATAAAATCCAGATCAACGATAAAACATTAAAATTACAATTAATAACAAGTAGCTGTGAGTATCATTTAAAAGAGTTGTTTGAACAGCAATTTAAAAACAGCTGCAGAAACTGTAATAGATAAATGAATGATCATAAATTGAGGAGAATAAGGCAGATATAATTAACAAATATAAGCCAGCAACTTATTGCAGGAGTACCCAAAATGGACTCAGCTGCAGAAATGCTCCTTTCTCTGGTAGCCACTTTCTGAAGGTGGAGCATGCCCAAAGAAGAGCTTCCATTGACTGACTGTGCTTGCAGGCAGATTCCCAGGAGATAAGGTCCTTTGGATACTCCAGTCTCAGATGTTTAGGGCTTTAAAGGTCAAACCAGAGCTTGAAATTGTGCCCAGAAGCCAACTGGCAGCCAATAAAATGTATTGTAATACCAGATGAAACATATTTGCATATTTGCTCAACCAGTTGATATTGCAAGGCTCTGCAAAGGTAACCTCATCTACAAGAAATTGTAGCAATCAAGCTTTACCATTAGTAAAGCATGCCTAACTGTGACAAGGTCATCCTTTTCCAGGAGATAGCTGATGTATTAGCTGGAGAAGATAGCTGATGTATTAGCTGGAGAAGATAAAAGGTTCCTCAAGCTACAGATGCCATGTCTGTGTTGATAAGCATCTAATAGCATCTTCATGGTCTTTGAAAGTGTGTGTGAGCTCATCCATCACAACTTAGATATTACCACCATGTTCAGTTATTTGTTAAAAATTGTTTCTGTACAAACCTTGCACAAGTAAAATGAGTTTGGCTTACAAAAGTGTGGCTAAATTTTTTAAGCAGTCCTAATGCATCTTTGTTAATATAGAACTTGATAGTCAAAAATCCATGAAGCTCTGCCAGCAAACTTATTCAAGGTAGCAGCTCTTAAATTAACCCAGTTTCCATAATTTGTGAAAGACAGGGTGAGGGTGCTGCTTGAATATACACCAGAATCTCTTTCTAGAGCTGTTACTGGAAAAAAAAATCTATGGAATGGGCCCCGACAGCCCTTGCTTTCCTGAGGGAAGGGATGGCCCAGAGAAGTTGGCTCAGTAAATGAAACGGGAGCGTAGACTTGTGTAAGGATTGGTGGTCCTTTAGTTTTACCTAGATTTAGCTACTGTTTTAGCCCCTATAAATTTTGTTACTAAAAGTTTGTGCAGTGTAGTGGTCAGAATGTCCGACCAGGGCTGGGAAAAACCATTATTTGCAGTCACACTCGCTGATGGAGCTTGTATTCGGAGTCCCACTCAATGGTGGAGCTTGTAACCTTGAGCTAGTAAATTTTGGCCTAATATACCTGAGAATAAAATAGACTTAGAGGCTCCAGTTGGTACACAATGTTATAGCTTGGTTATAATCAGGAGCTAGATGGAATGTCTGTATTACTCACATCTTGCTGTTCTTCTGGCTGTCCATTAGTTACTGAGTTCAAATCAAGGTACTGGCTATTACATACAAAACCTTTTCAATGTGATACAAAACCTTGTGTATATACCTTTGTTTCAGAGCAGGATTGGCGTAGTGGTTAAGAGCAGGTGCACTCTAATCTGGAGGAACCGGTTTTGATTCCCCACTCTCCTGCCTGAGCTGTGGAGGCTTATCTGGGGAATTCAGATTAGCCTGTACACTCCAACACATGCCAGCTGGGTGACCTTGGGTGAGTCACAGTTCTTCTGAGCTCTCTCAGCCCCACCCTTCACTTAGGGTGTTTGCTGTGAGCGGGGAAGGGAAAGGAGATTGTAAGCCCCTTTGAGTCTCCTATAGGAGAGAAAGGGGACATATACATCCAGACTCCTCCTCCTCCTCCTTCTATTACTATTACTAATACTACCACCACCACCCGCAGGAATGCCCCACTATATTCTGCCATGACAGTTTCGCTCATGTGTCATTCCTGCAGATATAAAAGGGACAGAGCCTGCAAATGGGCAAGATAAACATGTGCATTCTGCTGTGGTTCTCACCCTTGCAGAATGGCCCATTTGAGGAGGCCAGCAAAGCTCCCATGTTCCACAAACTATGTAAAATAGAGTCATTCAGATGGGCATTTTTAGAAAGGTAATACTGTTGTATTATAACTGGATGATTCAAGAAGATGCTCTGGTAAAGGGATAGTCAAGTCGCTGCTGGTGTGTGATGACTCCATAAGGTTTTCAAGGCAGGAGATGTTCAGAGGTGGTTTGGCATGGCATACTGTGTAGCGACTCTTGTATTTCTTGGTGGTCTCCCATCCAAATACTAATCAGAGCTGACACTGCTGAGCTTCCAAGATCTGATGCAATTGGGCTAGCCTGGACTATCCAGATCAGGGCAGAAGGGATATAGTGTGCCTTGAATCTTGGTGAGAAAGGTGGGCTATAAATAACATACAGTAGAAGTAGTGGAGAATTTTGTTGCCCTTGGCAAGATGATCTAATTGCCACAATGAACGTAGATGAACACTTGATCCCTGTTTGGAGCTCAATTCATCTGTGGCCCAGGACTGTCTGTTCAGATACTTTTCTTCTTCTTACCATGCAACCACTGTGCTGCCCTAAGGCGTAATCCTTCCATTGTAATTTGGTGTGGAAGCCTGGCTTTGCCCAGGTATTGTGGCCTTTGTTAACGTCCTTCTTTTCTATGTGTACCCTCCTTTTCTCCTTAAAAGGATACCAAAGCAGTTTACATCATTTTCCTCATATCCTTTTATCCTCACAAACATCCTTCACAAACATCCTGTAATACAGAGTGTGTGACCGACTCAAGGTCGCCCAGCAGTTTCCATCCAAGGGATGGAGAGAGGTAAGGTTGGAGGGAAAGCTGGAGTCGCTGAGCTGAAGTGCGTCCTGTCTTCTGTTCCCTAAATCAGCAACCCAAAACAACTGAAAAAATGCACCCAAAGGCTTACTAGAAAACATCTAGTGAGCAGCTAGCAAAGGGGAAGATGAGAGCTGAATCGAAGGCAAACTTAACAAGCTGTCCCCCCAAAAATCTGCAGTCCCTGGGGGGCAATTAAAATTATTCCGGAGATTGTTAGCATTGTGTGCATAATCCTGGGACAATTGGAAGGGTTCTACCTCTACACCAGAGTACTTCCCATTCTGGTTAGCTTGGACCATGTTTTGTGAATCAGCAGTGGATTCGTTGTTATTTACATTTCAAGAATCTATTCTCATAAGGACATTTAAAGACATGCTACTTTGTATTAGAATCATGTATTTATATATTATAGAGCCTAAGAGAATATTCATTTGAGTTGAAATTGTATGTTGAGTCTTGCATTTTTGGTAGACTCTTGTATTGAGGAAACTGAAAAGTCAACTTGTTTGTGCTCTTGATATTAGATGCTTGTTTACTGACACATTTGTTGACTTGTTTTATGTATGATAATTGTGAATGCGTACTTGTGTGTCTCTCAGATTGCGCTGTGCGAGATAGTGATTGGAAACTTCTCACCTAGTGAAGGTTTTTCATTAGCCTCTTGCAGCATGGTCGCTTTTAGACATTTTCTAGTCAGCCTTTGGATGCAATTTTTGAGCTGTTTTGGCCCTTCTCTTCCCAGGCTACCTTTGAGTCAGTCTTTCAGAGAAAATATACTGGGATGGAAGGTGTGAATGGATTCGGGAGCTCTGATTGTGGCGGTGGGGGGGGGAGGTTGGTTTTGAGAGTCAAGATGGTTCTTGCCTGTTGTCCAATCTCTTTCCTACTCTCAGCCATGTGAATGAAGATGTTCTCTTGCCCCCCACCCCCACTTCTGTCAAGTTTGTGCAATGCAAAATCATGTAGGGATATAAAACTTCCCATTTGTTTTGTCTTGGTGGAAGACAGAAGATGCTGATTTTGCTTGTGTAGCTGAAATGAATACCTACCAGTGGTATACTATCTTAAATTGTTCCTACCAGGTGACCCAGGTGTGTAATCCTCTAGCAATAACTTGAGTGACAGTTGGGGGTTGCTTTGGTTTTTTGTGTGTCTCTTTTCATAGCTTCTCTATGCAAACAGTTGTCAGTCCTGATTGTACCTTGTGGTGGGTGCCAAAGACAGTCTGGGCCTGTTGAGTGCTCGGCTGATCCTTCATTAGTGGATGATGGATGTGGAAGGCAGGTGCCTATTAGTCTGTTGTAGAAAAACACACATTCCTGAAAACATTGATAAGGTTACACACAGTTCATAGGGCAGTCATATTTCCCCCCAGTAGAACCAAGATCTGATATTTTTCTTTTCCAAGTTCCCTGTAGAGAAAATGGGAGAATTCTAATAACTAGGAGCAGCTGGTATGCATCTTTCTCCTTGAAGGGGTGTCTTTCTCTTCTTAAAGGAAAATAAAATTGCTGCAAAACTGCTGTTGGGTGACTGTTTCAATTGTCTCTTTCTCAGTCCAGAGGTGACCTTCTTGCCAGTGGCCTGTGTGTCCCTGAGACTGCCAACCTTGTATCCATCCGTCTTAAACTGCTGGGTGCAAACTAACACTGAAAGAAATCTTACTTCTAATCACTCTTGTGTATTTAAGCCAGTGAAGAAAAAGAAGATAAAACGAGAAGTTAAGATTTTGGAGAACTTACGAGGTGGAACCAACATCATCAAACTGGTCGACACTGTTAAGGATCCAGTGGTATGTGCTTATATGACCTTCCTTTCTCTGTGTGTGTGTGTCTGTTTTATTGTTTTTAATTGCTTTTGTACTTTGTATTGGAAAGTTTTTTTAAAATCACTCTCTACCTTGGGGGATCTTAAGGAACGTGAAAAGATGGTATTAAAATGATTCAAGTAAATATGTGGTGGGGATATTGGGATGGTTTGGCTTAATTGCATAAGTGGGTTTTGGGAACTGTTGAGTTTCTCATAGAGCATTTTTTGTGCATTGTAGATATAGCACTTATCCAGTTTGGGATTTTTGTGCTGATTTCCTAATAGTGTTAAGTTTGCTATCTTGCATTGCTTTTAACCCACAGTTAAGGTCACAGTTTCGAGTAGGATGGGAATGATTGAAATAAATTGAGACTTTTAATTTCTTGCACTTATCTGTAGAAAGTGAAGTTCATGCTAATACTTCATCGTTACTCTTTGAGTCTTGGGGGTTGTATTCAGTGGAAGGGTAGAATAATTGGGGTGGAGGGAGGTTTATAGAACGATGTGACTGAACGATGGCTTTTTCTGTCTTACAGTCGAAGACTCCAGCACTAGTATTTGAATACATCAATAATACAGATTTTAAGGTGAGTCTTTAGCTTTCTGTACATATTAAGTTTCCTAAAAACACTTGGAGAGAGATGTTGAAATACAAGGATTTGGTTGGCCTCATGTGTGCTGTTAATAATTACTGTATCTTGAGCAGGGAAAATACGATCAATCTCTGTGGCACTGCAGCTAAGGGCCAGACTACAAGGGATGGTGGGCCGTCCTGGCCCACACCATTTTAGAAGCATGTGTAGCCCTTTAAAAATTGTCACAAAGCCTTGACCTGTATTGGGTGCACAGTGGAGCCAAACCCAGGAGCTGTTGTCTCCCCTTCCCACCCCTGGTTCCTGTTCAAGTGGAGAAATACCCCCCCCCCCCATGGCTATTTCTGCACTTGGGGAAAGTGTAGGGGGTGGGGGGAGGCAAGACCTGTTGGGACTGTCCCAGCTCTCAAATGGGTATCCAATCCAGATTTTCTAGCATTGGTGGAAAAAATACTCATCTTGGTACATCTCAGTTATTAATCACATTTTGCTTTATTTTAAACTAATGGAAGCTTTCAGGCTTTAGGGACAGCCCATGTATGGCACATTGCAGTAATCTAACTTGTCCATCACAAAAGCATGGCCATGCCATCTTCCTTGCTGGCACACCAGCCTAAGTTGGTGGAAGTAGCATATAGCGCTTGGGTCTCCAAGGTGTTACAGATCTAATAGCACCCCAATCTGGACACATCCTTATTTAGGAGGGAATGCAGCCTTGCTTTTTAAGCTACCTGCCAGTGGTCCTTCTGTCTCATCTGGCTCACGTTTCAATGTATTG
Organism: Sphaerodactylus townsendi; assembly: GCF_021028975.2. NCBI lineage: Eukaryota > Metazoa > Chordata > Lepidosauria > Squamata > Sphaerodactylidae > Sphaerodactylus > Sphaerodactylus townsendi. Next base: position 28,294,600 of record NC_059438.1, read on the forward strand.
ACCCTTAGCAGCTCAGGTTTGTGGAAGAAAGAACTGTGTGGGGCGGGTTCAAAGGGTGTGGTGCAAGAGAAGATTATATTTAATTTCCCAGCTAGCCTGTCTTGGTGTAGCAACAGTTGCTGTATTTCCAAGCTTATCCCGCTGCCGTGATACTCTGTTTACAGCAGTGTTGTTGGGATGGTATGCCTGGGTTTTTCTTTATATAGTACAGGTATAGAACTGCAGCTTGTAGAGAAAGGTGGTTTAGGCTTGGGCTGGCCTTGAGCGGAAAAGTCTTCCTGCTCATCAGTGGAGATCATTGATGCATTTGAGACTAAATAAAACTCAAGCAGCTGCTATGACTCCTCGGTCTCCCCCTCTTTAATTTTGGTTATAAAAACCTGCAGAGAGTTCTTCCACATTATCTGCCTCTTGAGTAGGCAAGGCCTGGCTTACAAAAGCTTAAGCTGAATTAAACTCTGTAGGTTTTTAGGTGCCACTGGACTTCACTTTTATTTTGCTATAGTAGATTAGAGATGCAAAATTTCTGGAAATTTTCAAGCCACGGGGGGATTTTTTCCCCCTATTTTACTTTTTGCTGGGGAAAAATGGAAACATTCGGGAAAATTTAATTCTTTGCAGTACTTACTCTTCAATCAAACGGGAAGTTGAAAGAAATTGCAGCTGCATTTAACTTGGCACTCTTAACCATATAGACCATGCTGAGCCTGTAACAAGTGTTTGCACAGTCTGAGTTGTGGTCTTATGCTTTTTGGCAGTTTCTTTTAGCACCTTTTACAGTCCCAGTCACAATTATTCAGATGCTGAGAAGCTCATTGTATTTTAACTGGATGAACCAATGTAAGAGGGTTGCCTCTCACTAAACTTTTGAAACAAGTCTTCAAAATCTCAGAACACAAATTCAATATCGAATGTAGAAGATCGCAAATAGGACATAAGCGCCAAAAGCAGTACCAGTTTCACATTAGCTACCTTTCCTTTCCAATGTAGCCATTTAGATCTTTAATTGGTCACTGCATTTATGCAGCAGAACATCGCAGTTGGAAAAGGAATTAACTGTCTTAAGGGGAGGCAGGGGGAGAAATTAAGTCACTGTACCTTGGGATGAAATATCTGTAAAAGCACACCTATGATTCCTCTCAGGTTGGCCATCTGGAACTTTAAATCTTGTTTAATAAAGAACCCTCAGGAATCATTTGCTTGTGGGGCTCAATTTATTATTGTGTGAATGCTGACGAGATGGTCCATGTGATATGTCTCTTACATCCCCTGTTGCTCATATATGGAACAACAGCAGCATTAAAATCTCTAGCCAGCACTGAAGTAAGAAAAACGTAAGCTAAAACTTCAGTGACCTATTTTCTAACATCTATAATCTGTAATATTTGGTTCCCTTTGGAGTTGTGTAGAGGTTCAAGATTCCATGGGGAAAACAGAACCTTACCCTACTGCCCAAACCAGTGGGAAATTCACGTCGTTTGTATTCAAATTCTGTTTTAAGCTAGTCAAAATGGCTCCCCATACACAAACTCTCTGCCATCATGAAGAAACTTTTTGCTGAAATAAGTCTGTGCCCTGGGTAATTTTTTTTTTGATTCCTGAGCCCAGTTCTCTTGCAGACTATATCATGGGCATTCATTATATCTTCTTTCCAAAGGGTATGGTGTTCTGCAGCATTCTAAGAAAGCAGTAAAATGTAACTAGACCCTGCAGATAATGTAACTAGACCCTGTAGATAACTGGGGATTGGGGGGAGGATTGTTGATTGGCAGAAAACTGGGTCCTGATTTCTTTTGGGACACTTTTGCTGTAACCTGCTGGCATGCCTTCTTTTATTCTATTTAAAGGGTTTAGTAGTCTCCATACAGAGATACCCAGAAGCACTTAATTTCTCCACCGAGTGCTAGAGGCTGGCTCAACTGGAATACTATCTGGATTCTTGAAATCTGTCTTACCTTATAAACCAAGTCCCCTCTACAGTCATCCCTCTCACATTGCGGTTTTGACTGATCATGGGTGGAAAGTCACAGCAGTGCTTACCTGGTGGCCCAGGGCAGTGGAGAGGCCCAGGAGGTGGCAGGGCTGCCAGTGAGAGTCGATGGAGCAGCGGCCTTAAAGGACCAGGAAGAGATAGAGCAGGCCAGAGGGTGGAAGGAAGAGTCTGGCCATGAGGACAGGGCTTGGGCTGGAAGTGGGGAAAATGATTGGGGAGAGCAAAAACAATTTTATGTGGTTTCCACATTGCGGGGGCGTGCACTCCTAACCCTTGCAATGTGGGAGGGACAACTGTATCCTCTTAAATGTACACTTTTGTAGTTCAGTCAGTGGTGAAGGCAAAGTTCCAAAGTTCCAGACTCCAAGGGTAGGTTCCTCCTTGAGTCATTAAGGACTACTGCATGAAATTTGGTACACTCTCTCAATTAGTGGGGAGAAGTGCTTTGAGCCTATGACTGCTTCTGACTCTTTAAAGGGTAGCCTCAGCTTTCTCCTTCATTGCTGTTAACTTCTATTCTCAGGGGAGAGGAGTTCACTGTCAACCTTATGCCATGCGTGACCTTTTCCATAAGTTTACAGAGGGCAAAATAGTCCTTCTGCCAGACTTTTAGAGCAAGTGCTGAATGCTGACAGAAAAAGTACAGTATTGACTTTCTTTTCTTTTTCAAATCCATTTCAGCAACTATACCAGATCCTGACAGACTTTGATATTCGGTTTTATATGTATGAATTGCTCAAGGTGAGTATCTGAGGAAGTCAAAGGGCCTGGTGTTTGACTGTGTTAGGAATGGAGTCGTCAGAGAAAAAGCCATACCAGATTGATTTATGGTGTGTATAATAGTACTGTTTAGCAATATAGAAACTGTAACATGAAAACAGAGAAATGAATCATGCGTATGGATTCAGCGCCATGTTCTGAACAAATTGGGAACAAATCCATGATGCAAAATTATATCCACTTCACAGCTTCAAATGTTACACATTTGTCATATCCAACAGCTAAATCAGTTTGTGCTGTGAGGCCCAGCGAGCCAATGTTTGAGATAAATGACTCCAGAATGGCTGGCTAATAGACGTGCCAGGCAAACATATAATGGTCAAGGTCTGTGACATGGTATGACCCTCAAAGACAAAATCTTTCCTCAAATGGATTGTGTTTGTCAAATTTTATAATCCACTCCATTGTCTGAAGCTGAATTTAGTAAAAAGCTGTCTTTAGATTTGCTAGATTTTGTCTAGTACTGCTGCTATTTGAATATGGAAGAATAGAAGTGTTCTAGAAAGTAACAGCGGAATTCTACATATGTCAGTCTGTGTTAAACAAGTGTGTTCTTAGCACAACAACAGGGAAAAAATAAGCTAACTCGCCACAAACATTTTTATTCATGAATTTGTAGATCTGAGTTAGGCAAAGTTGGAAAGGTGGAAGGAAGAGTCTGGCCATGAGGGCAGGGCTTGGGCTGGAAATGGGGGAAACGATTGGGGAGAGCAAAAAGGGAGGGGGAGGGGTGGCATGCAAGGGAGGGAGAGGGAGGGAAGGGGAGGGGTGGCATGCAAGGGAGGGAGGGGAGGGAGTAAGGGGTGGCATGCAGGGGAGAGGAGGGAGGGATATTTGTAGAGGTTATTTAATATTTTAGAGATGCATATCTCCTGCCCTTTCCATCAATTGATCCTTGAGGCAACTTACAAAACCCACTTTAATAATAATATTCAGCAGCCTTTGTTGAATACAGTAGCCAGAGTTTGTTCCCATCACATCTGCAATCCCTGGGCAACTGGTGGGTTGCACAGTGTGTTTGCCCTGGTGGGGAGAGGGCAGCTGGCTCCCTGTGGCTACTGCTGATTTAGATAATAGCTGTGGCAAAGTTTTGAATGTAACTTGGAGAAATGTCTGTATTGTATCTGAAAACGGAACTTTCAACCAGTCATGTTTTGGCATATGTAACTTTAGTCAGAACAAAATTTGAAAGTACTGGAAGCCTAATTTTGAACGGTGAGGCACCTTGAATGCAATGGCAGAAGGAGTCTTCCAAGCATTCTTTGTGTTGGGAATAGGCTGCTTCCGTCAAAGGAACATGCCTCTGCTGGTGGAACAGGACCTGTGTGATCTAACCTTGATCTCTGAAGGAGACTACTTGAGCAGTTTGGTTATCTGTTTTCAGTAGTCATGTATTTTCTTCAGAAGTTACTTGAGCCCAGTTCTGTTACGTGGCAATGGAATCACCTTGTCAGTATAGACTAGAACTGTGAGTAGTTGGTCAACCAACTAGAAATGTCATTATTTAGTGAAAAAATACATCACTGACATAAATTTAAAAAAAACACACAGAGATATGAGAATACAGCCTTGAGTTGGGTCTGTCAAGGAGCCCTTCAGGGAAATGTGCATCTAGTGCTAAGTTACTTGATATAGAATCTGCATCCACATAAAATGATTAGATATATTAGTGGCTCCTATAAAATCTTTGGAGTTCCACACTATGTCCCCTATGCAGTCCTTTGCCTTGAGGTAGGACAGCACCTTCTGGAAACTAGGGCGTGGGTCACCACTTTCAAATTTTGGGTGCGCCTCTGTTTCCATTCCGACTCCCACAGCTTGGTCCAACTAGTGATGCATGAACTCCAGACCTCTGACTGGTGGCTACTAACTGAGGCTAAGATCTCATTGGGCCTTGCCTGGGACTTTCTCATGCTCACTGCCAATGAGGTTCACCTTCAATTAAAAAACAACTATTAGTGGCTCCTCACTTTTGCAAAAGCTATACTTTATAATATGATCAGAAGCGGAAAGCTTTATTATTAACAAACGAGGCAAACAATCTTTGTGCCATACATTGTGGAATGTATACCAAAGATCCATGGTAGATCTGCCCTTACAGAAGTCTGCTTCCTCCAAGACAGAATGTTCAGAAACGAAACCCTCCAGTTTGGTTTGAGAACACTGTATGCAATTTGGCTGCAGTATCAAAGATGCTAAGAAGTTGGAGGCAGTTGAGACAAGACCAGTTTCCTGTTTTGAATATAGGAACTGCTACACTAGTGGACTAACTGCCTTGGTAGAAAATATTCCTGAAGCTGGCAAAAGGCATGAAAGATCTCTAATGCATTTGCCTTTCTGCATGGTTTGACACAGAGTCTTTCAGTGGCTTTCAAGAATCCTTTGGGTTAAGATTGTATGGCTTCTAGTGGAAAGCTCAGTATCCCTTGTTACAAGCATTCTGTCTTGGAAAGCGTGATTCCATTTTGAACTTCAAAAGCTTGAAGGAGTGCAAGTCGTGGAAGAAATAAAAGTCTGGCTTGCATATTTAGAATTTAAGATGCTTGTTCAGTGTTGCCTTTCTGGTTGGGCCAATCTTGACTGATGTGTACGTCCTAGAAAGTTGACATTCTTATTGGCTGTGCCCAGGCTGTAGAAAGAAACCAGTACCTGTTAGCAGTTGGATTATTTGACTCAGTGTCGTGTTGGGCATTAACCTGTATGTCTCTCTGGCAGGCCTTGGATTACTGTCACAGCATGGGGATCATGCACAGAGATGTCAAACCTCACAACGTTATGATTGACCACCAACAGAAAAAGGTACTGCTATGAGGAGGCATTTGAAGACAGCACAGTTGGATCCTTGGTGTAGGCATTGGACTACGTCTACATTCCCAAAGTTGTAGGGTTAAGGCTTCTGTTTTGGGAGGTTTCTGATACTTCCATCAACCCATGCAGCTGCCTCACACTGAATTAAACCAGTGGTCTTTACAGGTCAGTTTTGTCTGCTCTGACTGGCAGTGGCTGTCCAGGGTCACAGGTGGAACTGCTCCCCATCACCTTCTGCCTGACCTTCTTAACTGGAGCAGCTAGGAACTGAATGTGGGACTCTGCAGTTGTAAAGCAGATGCTGTGCAGCTGAACAATCCTGGCCCAGAAGCCAGGGTTTTCCAACTGTGACATTTGTGCAGGCTTGTTGATTTGTTTTAGGTTTGTATGACATTCTTTCATCACATTTGCAAAACAGTTTACAAACCAAAGAAAAACATTAATGCAGTTATTTGAAATAACCATCCGGGGGAAAGTGTAAACACTTTCCTGCCTTCCAGTTTTGCCGGTGTCTGGGTTCTAAATAGGGCGATTTATCGTCTGTTCTAAAAGCACAATATTCAGGGGAGGGGAATTAGATGGCCCATTTGCCCAGCACAGCCAGTGCCTGGGAAATGGCAGAAACTCACCTTTGCTTGATGTTAGATGTGAAGGAGCAGTCATTGCAGTGCATCAGATCAGAAGGCCTGGAGGAGCTTGTATATTCTGTGAGCAAATCCTAAGACTCCCCCAATGCTCTCAGTGGCCAACAAGGCCTTTATTTATTTCTTTGTTTATTTTATTTGGCTTGTATGCTACCCTTCACCTCATGGTCTTAGGGTGGCTTCCATCATGTAAAAACAATGAAAGAATTCCTTAAATAACAATGTAAACATAGAGGAAAGCTAAAAGTCAATCTTAAATATACTGAAATTCCAAAAACACAGTGACAGCCCAACCAATAAGCAGAATAACAAAATGGAGGAGAAGTGAGGAGAGAGAGGTCTTTGGATGGTGAGAAAACCATAGCTGCTTCAACCATATGCCTGGTGGAACAGCTTTATCTTACAGATCTTGTGGAATTGGCTAAAGTACCATAGGACACTGTGTTTTTAAAATTCCTTTTCTTGTGACTCTGTATTTTTGAATTCTGTTTCATATTCTCTGACCAGATTTGATGTTTTAGGAACCCCAGGCAGTTATCAGAGGCACACATTACAACGAGACCTTGCTCCCCTTGCTTTAAAGCTGTTGGTTTCCAAAAATATTGCTTAGGATGTTGATCAAGGAGAAAGCACCATTAAAAAAAACTTCCTTGGGGGGGGAAAAAATCCTGATTTCCATAGTTTGCCTAGTATCCTTACACATAAAGAGAACCTCTGGCATTGAGTGAACCGCAGGTCACTTGGCTGGTAGGTTGCCAACTGGATCAGGATCTCCCTGTGCATTAAAGACAACTGCTAGGAATTACCATGTGAGTGAGGCAAGACGCCCAACCTGCATCTGCAAGCAACACTTGTGTGCTGTGCAGAAGGTCAGAGTGTTGTCCTTGGGGACTGGTGCCTTCCATTTTTGGTTGTTCTCCACAGTCCCGTTCCCAGCATCAGGGAACCATTTTAGACAGCCTTTTAGTTAACAAATAAGCCAGCTGGGCACTAGGTGATCCAACCGGCATCTACAACGCTCAACAGATAAAAGCGGCAGAGCAGTGTGAGGCTGCTTAAGTGCTGTGTATTTGGCCAAAGTGTTTGGCAGACTTCCTGACCTCCTTGTACGGTGTATTCATAGTTGCGGCTCATAGACTGGGGCTTGGCAGAATTCTACCATCCAGCTCAGGAATACAACGTCCGTGTGGCCTCAAGGTACTTCAAAGGGCCGGAACTCCTCGTGGACTACCAAGTAAGACTCTGCCTCCAGCTGGTATTGTTGCACCTCAATCTGGATACCTGCCTTTGTGCTGGTAGGTAGGTGCCTGGGCATGCCCCAAAAGCTGCAAGAAAAGAGAGAGAGAGAGAGAGAGAACCCTCCCCATACAAGGAAGGGGCAGAAAAAAGTGGCTGGGTTCAGCGTTTTTGCCACCATCTGGCCACAGACCAAATGTGGGTGGCTTCCTGACACTAATGAAGCGCATACAAAGAGTCTTTCTCAGTGGTTGCTTCTCTCCTGTCCCTTAGAATCTTAGCCTGGACAGTTTCTAGAAGCGATGGATGCCTCTGCCTACCCTCATTGTATGTGATAGGATAGTCGTGTAATAGATTAAAGACTCTGCTATCCAATCGGGCTGCCCTGATCCCAGCTACCCAAGTTCTTCCTTATGTGGTTTTGTTCCCTCTGCAATGAGGAGGTTTCCCATTAGCTCACCTTTCTGGTCTCAGACAAGGCAGCCTGTTTGCCCTTTCAGTGAGGTTGTAGGGTGTTTTCAGAGACTCGCTCCCTCTAGAGGCTTTGTTCAACATATTTGACAGGGCAGCTTTTGGTCTCTGAAGGAACTGCTGTTGCAGGAGTGATGGAGGGCAGGAAGTGCCAAAATAACCAGATGGAAAAATTCACTATAGAGCTAGGGAAGAAATCAGGGAAGAGCTGGCCGTTTTGGCATACTCTTAAGGTCCAAACTACATAGTAACATTTCTTCATGAGTCTGGTTCAGTTTTAGTTTTTAATGCACATACAGCACCCACACTAGGGCAAATAATACTTCCTGCAGAGCAGTTTTTGATGGTGAAATGGTGGGGGACTGCAGCCCCTCCTCCCTTACCTTGATTGTTCCCAAAAGCCATCTTGTGACCATTAGAACATCAGAGTTGAGTCAAGGAAACCCAGAAGCCCAGCGCATGGAAATTTTTTTGTGTAAATTGGAACTAATAGTTGTATCCTTTTACAAAGCACACTGTCTCTCTTCAATCCAGTTAGATGAGCAACTTGGGCTCTGCCCATCTATATTATTGGGTTCAAAAAATGACACATGCTGAACCTGCAGTCTAGGAAAGGAAATGGACACAAGGTGGAAGAAACAGTGTGAAAAGCAGAGGTCATGTTGTAACGACTGAGTTTGGGTGCTCCCATGGTATATTCAGTGGGACAAGATCTCTGGACTGTAGTACATGCAAAGCTGCTTGGGTGGGTGGAGGGAGGGAGGCTGTTCTTAGTTGCACTGGTGAAAAAAGACACCTCTATCACACTTAGCCTTCTCTTACCACAGCTAATAGCAACTTTACTGGGATTATTTCTGTGGAGAAAACATGATACAGAAAAAGAGTTAACTCACCTTTCCCAGGGCCAATACATTTTGCACTGCCCCTTCTTTGGAAGAAGTGTGTGGGGTGGGGGTGGGATCACGCTCATAATCTAGTCATGGATCTCCACATAACATGCAGTTTGCCACTGAGAGAAGAACTGGTAATATGGAATAATAGAATTAGGTGAGAATGTATATGTAAAGGACACACTCCTGATCCAAAGCTGCTTCAACAAATTCTGGACCTTCCTTGAAGGCAGCTGATGGCAGCCTATATTTGGGAGTGGGGGGGGGGAGGACCAGCAGCAGTGGCATAGTGGTTAAGAGCAGATGCACTCTAATCTGGAGAACGGGTTTGATTCCCCACTCTGCCACTTGAGCTGTGGAGGCTTATCTGGGGAACTATATTAGCCTGAGCACTCCAGCTGGGTGACCATGGGTGAGTCACAGAGTCTTGGGTGAGTCTTCAAAGCTCTCTGAGCCCCACCCACCTCACATGGTGTTTGTTGTGGGGGAGGAGATTGTAAGCCTCTGAGTCTCCTTACAGGAGAGAAAGGGTGGGGGGTAATAAATCCAAACTCTTCTTCTTGTTCTTTGAAAAGTAGGGAGATGATCTAGGGAGCACTAGTTCACAGCAAAGGCTCTTCTGGAGCAGTTCCTTTCTGGGATTAAAAAAGAAATATTGTATAATAATTATGGAATCTGGTGCTATAGCTGTGCTGTTTTTGAAAGTCAAGTTGAGTTTCTGAGGGACTAAAACATGGACAGCCAACCCAGTTACAAAGTCCACCCGTCCTTCACTGCTTCTTCTGATCTTTCCTTTCCCCAGATGTACGACTATAGCTTGGACATGTGGAGCTTAGGCTGTATGCTAGCAAGTATGATCTTCCGAAAAGAGCCTTTCTTCCACGGCCAAGACAACTATGACCAGGTGAGAAAAGCAATACAGGGCATCTTGCTGGGCAAAGGGAAAAGGTAGTTGTGGAGTACAATGTTTCCCTTCCATGCCCATTGTGGAGCTGAATCTAGATGGAATTATATTAAGTATCTTAAGCTTTTGGTGGTGAAAGGAGATCCCAGTTCGTAACCTCTCAATTTAAGGTATTTTCCTGGACAGTTTGAGTGGAATGTGCTCTCACCCTTGGACCAAAGGACCAAATCACTGGCTTTCTATCTTTCCCGTAAAATTATGGTATTTCCTATTAAGTAGTAGTGGCTCGTCTGTCCAGCAAGGGGATGCAGAGCTCATTTCTTTCCTTTGACTTCCCAATACATGGTTTTTAAGCAAAGCCAAACCTGCAGTCACCAAGCAGAGCTATTCTAGATGCCCTGCAATGTCTGCCAAAAGCACAGGTGAGCACTGAATTTGGGCTGTCCTGCTCCTTCTTTCCTGCAGGTTTGAGAATTTAAAGAGAAATTAAAACCGCTCTTTGTTCTTAGAAAATTCCTTTTCGTGGCAATCACAGCAGGCTCAGGAAAGGTTGCCCTTTGCCCTGCACCTGCTCGTCATCCTTGAACTGGGAGTGCTTGAGCCAGCTAGCCAATGTGGTTTAGAGAGGTGAACGCCAAAGTAGTAGGAGTGCACATGTGTTTCTTCAGCTGGTTATTCACTTCCCTTTATTTATTACAGCTGGTTCGCATTGCGAAAGTGCTGGGTACAGATGAATTATACGGTTATCTGAAGAAGTACCACATAGAACTGGACCCACACTTCAATGACATCTTGGGACAGTAAGCTCTTGGGGTTTATATTTTTGACCGGGAAGAGAGTGGTACAGCTAGTGTGATGTTTGGCCTTCTCTCTTTCACAGGCAGATGCCGCTTTCCTTCCTTTCTGTAGCCTGTGCATTTCTAAGCCCAGACAGATTTTCTTTTTTCTCTTGCTCTGTTTTATTTTGCACTGTTGCGTGAGGTTTTGGTTCTCTATTTACTCTCTTGTTCTATTGTGTGGCATCCTCTCTTTGAGAATGTAAAATGTAGCTGTTCGCCAAGTGCCTCTTGAGCACGAGACACACAGATCCCTGGTACAGAAGAGAGCAAAAGAAAAAGATGACTTCAGTCGGATGAGCAAAAGCCAGATATGCATTTCAAGATGTTGCCTGGTACCTGGTAAAGAGTCTCCAGCTTTGATCATGGGAGAACTATCAAGTTTTTTTCTTTTTCTGTCTGCCTGGCCAGGGATCTGTGCATCTGAATCCGGGCTGACTAACTGCTTCTGCTTATATTCATAAAGAGCAAATGCTGGGTTTTTTCCCTCTCCTCTTTTGGCCCGGCAGTCATTGGTGGAACTTGAAACCTGTCTTTGCACCATCTAATCCAATTTAGCTCACAGCACGTCCCGTTTTCCATTTTGGAGCTACAACTGCAGACTTGGATCGTTGCCACTGTGGCTGGAGGCCCCACCCCACCCCTCTCTCTCTTTTTTTTTTTAACTGAATGTCCAGCTTGTTGAATCCTTCTAGAGCATTTGGGATCTTGAATAATAAACTGTGATCTTTTGGCTGTTTCTGATAAAAAATACTTCATGATTTTTTGGATCAGCCTATACCATTGTGGCTCTTTGCATATCTTGTGTATTGACAGACTTGTCTCCAGTTCTGTTGTAACTGGGTATGAGTAGATTCCTTCAGTTCCTGCGTGGTGGTGTTCTACAATATTACTTTAAATCCTCTTCAGTTGCCTTCCAGCATCAAATAACAACTTTGGGCAAGTAGATTACAGGTTTCACAATGGAACAAAATTCCTTGGAGATTTTAAAATGTTTTCAATTTTAAACTGCTTCCTTAAAAGGAAAAAAAGCCATCTCTTTAAACTATCTTCACGGAAACGCAACAGAACGTCGATACTATGCAGCATGAAAAAGAAATTTCAAAGCCAAATCCCTTGAGCATCAAAACCATTTTTTATATTTGTTTGTAATTTTGACAAATAAAGGACTAGTTTTGAAGTGGTTTATAATCAAGGGTTTTTTTTGTACATATTTTCTGAAGAATCCCAGATTCTGACATGATGGTGTCTTCTCCAGTATCGATTTTCACTAATGTGAAGCCCTAAAATATTGGGGGGACAGTTCAGCACAGGTGGAATCGTGGTGGAGTCTTAAAGCCTGGACTAGGAAACCAGTTGATTCCTCCAAATATTTGTTAGAGAACTGATTACAAAACTGAATTTTATGGAGCTTTTGGCCTGTGCTTGTAACAGTATGTTCAAATGCCCATAAAATGTGATTGTCTAAACAGTTCTCTAGTAAATGTTTAATGCGCAACAGTTTTAAACAAAGATATATCGGCTTAATATAACTTTGTTTGCATTTTGTTGTGTGTAATTGATTTTCCTGTCCATACAGATCTTTACATAAATAAATGAGAAACCATTTTGATAAGGAGAAGCCGCAACTCTCTGTGTCTTTCCCAAAGGAGAATCAAATCACATAATTTTCTTTTTTTTGACACATGGAAATGTCTGCATTTTTAGTACCTTGAAGAAAGTTGCAGAATCTTCGTAAAAGATGGAAAGTTTTTACTCTGGGCCAGTGTTACTTAATGTTGAAAACAAATGAGCGATCCAGATCTGTCCTGGCTGGGAGTTAGGTTTGAAAAACGATGGGTCTCTTTTCTGGGTTCTAGCATTTCATTTCTTTCCCCTAGAGGTTGTTTCAGCACAACAAAGTGACTTTCCCATCTTGTTTGCAGGCATTCACGGAAACGTTGGGAGAACTTCATCCATAGTGAGAACAGACACTTGGTCAGCCCTGAAGTCTTGGACCTTCTGGACAAACTCCTGCGATATGACCATCAACAGAGGCTGACTGCCAAAGAAGCTATGGAGCACCCCTATTTCTGTAAGTCATTTTTGGGAGCAGGATTACAGGTGGGGGCGGGTGCCCATTCTGGTAGGTAATTGTTTATTCAGGCTATATAGTAAAGTTTTGAGCTAGTGGGCTACCATTTTCCAATTATTTTGACCTTTTGAGAAAGGAACATTCTGATTTAAAAGAAGTCAGCAATAATTTTGCATGTGATTTGCAGAACTACTGAAAAACAAACCTGATGTATGTAGATTTTTGTGAAAATCTTTTAAAATCAAAGCTGAAGATTCTGACTAAAGGTCCAGGAAGAATGTGTTAATTGGAGCATGGGCATGTTCTGAGTTGGAAGTCCAGTTTTAAGTTGCCTAGATGCAGCTTCTGGGAGAACTGAAAATTTTGTTCTGTATATAACAGCACTAGCAATGGCACTTCAAAGCTTCATAAGCAAAGATGTCTGGTTCCTCTCCATCCTCTTGCCCCGCCCCCCTGTGGAGAGTGGAGTCAGGCAGTTCTTCATGTCTAGACTTGGTTTAAATTGGGAGAGAGATCATGGGAAATCAGACCAGAAATTACCAGTAAGTTCCTCCATTGCAGTTAGTTAGAACTGTTTCTGCTTGGCGTTACTCTGAGGCTGCTCCTCTGTTATGGAACAGGCTCCGTGAGGATGAGAGCGAGGCCCAAACGGAAGACATTCCAGATTGTCTGCAAAGAGCTTTTCTGACATGTTTTTGATGGCTCGTTCAGAGGGGTTCTGGTTTGATTAGTTTTACTTGCATTTTTGTAGAATTGAGGTTTTAGCTGGTTTTGATGAATGGAAGGCACTCTGTGTTCATTGATGGGAGAAAAGCAGGATGTGAAAAATTCAAAAGTATCAAGCATTTCATGGGTTTTGAAGAGGGATATCGAAGTAATATCAAGTTGGTGCATTTGGAGTTGCCTTTTTCTGATCAGATCACATAGAGTACAGGAACTGGTCCATTTTTACTTCATACGTTGCCTGCCTTTCTTGCTGAGACTCGAGGCAAATTACAAAATATAGACATTTGTTCAAATGAACAGGAAAGACCTGCAGTAAACATTGCAACAGGAGTGGGATTGGAGAATTAGAATGCAAGAAAAGATGGTGTAAGCCTAGGCAATAAAAAGTCTGAGGCATGACACAGCGTTGGAAATATGGTTACAGTGCAGATGGTCTCTTTTCTCTGAGATTTGGTTCACACATGCCTGTTGCTCCAGTGATGTCTCATCACCTGCTGCTTCAGCTAAATCTTCAAACTGTCAAGAGGACATACTTCTCAGAAGGGCATCACAAAGCATTGGTGAATGCCGCTTTAAACCAGGATTACACCAATGCTGTACTGAGATTCCATGAAAAATTGTCAGGTGTGACAGAACTCTTGAGGAGTGGGGGAAGTTGAGATACTTAGCCCTACTGGGGTTCACTTACTCTGGAAGTAGCTTTCTGGCTTCTTTGGGGTACTCCAGGGAAAACCTCTCCCTTTCCAAAAGGGTCAGATCATAGGTTCTGGTCCGTGAATCTCAGTAACCTCTTCTCCTCTCCTGCAGATCCAGTTGTGAAGGAGCAGGCCCAGCCCAGCTCCGACAGTTCTGTGCTCTCCAGTGGCCTAACAGCTGCACGATGAAGTTTGGGAAACGACGGGTAATTCCAGAGGTTTACAAATACACCTTCAGTCCCCCAGGGAAAGGGTGAACCAAACCCATGCGTTCAGCAGAAGCCTCGTCTTGAAGGGGGGTCAGGGCTTCGCCTCCATCTCTCTTCAGCACTTATGGCTACCCTAAGTTTCTCCTTGTGTTACCAAAGCCCTGACATCAGACAGTGAGCAAGATTTGTGTGGATATGGTGTGCGCTGCACCAGTGGGCTCTGGGTGATTCTGCAGTTTCCTACACCCCCTCTTCTAACTGGCCATTTTTCCTGTTCTTCCATCAGGCAACTTTTGGATCCCCACCCCCACCCCCACCCCCACCCCACCGGAATGTAGCATGCACTCCACTAAAACAAGCCTTTGTGTCATTAGGCATAATCAAAAGCAAGCCCAGCAAGTGGTGGGTGTCACTCCTGTTTCCTCCTGATCTCAATTCGACCCTCAACATCCCCCCCCCCGCCCCCCCGAGTTTTTTAAGCAGCACATTTTGGAAGTGGTTCGATTCAATCAGGCCGGTATTCTTCAAAACACATTTAGAACAGGCAGCTGTTGAGGAGAATCCTCATTGTCCCTTTCTTTGTAGGGAAGGGTCTACTTTAGCAGGAGAAAAAACTGAAGGAGCTTCCTGTAGTTCTTGTGTGGCAAGACGTATTAGCTAGAAAAAAACCGTGTTGTAATTCCCAGCGATGTGCATTTTTCAGGATTGTTTTGATTCCAGCAGCTTCACGGTGTGTGGAGATGTAAAGAGGCCATGCGGGCAAGGAGGCCAGCAGGAAACTTTGGAAGCCAGAAACAGAGGGGGCTGTTCAGGTGTACAGCTCCTGTATCCAGGGTTTAGATTCCCGTAGTTGTTTTTACATGACAGTCCAGTGTTGGAGCTGTTCCTTTGGGGAAGGGGTATGAGATGCTGCGTATTGTTTTTTTTCCATTTGGGTCTCTTTCTGAGCCCCATAGTTATTGTTTTGGAGGGGGGATTATCTTACGCGACTCCGGTGACCTCAGAATTAAGTCCGCAGTTTCTGTCGCCGTGCCTAAGTGCAGATTCCCCCCTCCTTTCATTGCATTGTTAAATATTTAATTTAACTAATAAGGTTAGACTGTCTTTATTTGAAACATCTGTTTACATTCCACATCCCAAGAACAAGTTAGCATTGATATCAGGTCAGATCCACTTGTACAATTCACTGGAACCAATAAATCTCTCTAAATACAAACTTGTCTTGTCCTCAGTCTAGTCTCTGGGAAGGGAAGGAAAGGATTTGTGTAGGGGTGAGAGCTCTCTTCGGTGCTTAGGAGGTGAACCCTCTTGGAGCCCTGCATCTTAGAAATTAAATGGTTAGCAAAGGCATGGAGTAATATATTAGATGTGGAAATTGGGGACCGGAGTGCAAGCGGCTGATGACTGAGATTGGTACTCTTGGCTTCATCCAAGTTTGCTAAATGGAGGCCAGCGAGATCTGGTCTTGAAGTTGTAAGAGCCCAAGAATCCCCCAAGTCTTACGCCTAGGATAGCTGTGATGATAACTATGACTCCTCTTCTTCCTGCGTGCTGGAATCTTTTCCTTTCTGAATATTTGGATGGAGTTGCTGTGTTCTTAGGCTGCATTGGTAGCAGCATGTATCAAAGCAATGCACTCTCCAGAGAGCTTCTTTTCACTAGACCCCCACAAGAAGGCCCTGGTAGCCATACGGTGGAGTTTCCCTGATAGGTTCTAGTCACTGTCCTCTAGCCATAGCTTATTCTTAATCCATTCACCATCTGCTGTCTCCCTGGAAGCAACAATAATCTGTTGCAATTCCTAATGTATTCTTAAAACAGTGACTTCAAACTAAATAGTGTAAACATGCCCGAAGCACAGGCCAAACAGAGCTTGTGTTTTGGAACTCTGTGTCCTGTGCCTGAAATAGTGAACTTCAGTACGGGAAGTCTAAAAGGATTCCTGCATTGTGTCAACTTCTCTTGTTCTCTCTCTGTTGGATATAACTTAATGGGCTTCCTAGTTCGGAAAGCCCTGATTTTTGTGTTCCCCAATATTTGGCTTTTCCTAGAGCAGTAAAACAGTCAGGAAAGGCAGCACTGAACAGTCTTCTTTGTACAGTGAGAGTTACTCCCATAGGGGCTGGGGGAGGCTAGAAGCTGTGTCCAACGATCCTCAAAGTATCCTCAGTTATCAGTGAAATGTGGAATAGGTTTTATGAGGTGGCTAATTCTCCTCAACCTCCGTCATCTGTGGTCCCAAAGAGTGTTGTGAGCACCAATTAATGTGTGTTTTTACATAGCCACGGTCAAGCTAAACCCACTCACCAACAGCTGGCATGGGAAGTGTGTGAGGGAGGGGGCATCCTTGAAAAGGTGGACTACTGTTTCAGCTTCAGACATCATTCATGGCACTTCTTCCTGCTGCGACCTCACCCACCCATCCCAGGAGAGAAGTCTTCAGGGGCTCTTCATCACCCATTATGTGTTTTCCACCCCCTTTTTGTACACATGCCACTTTGCTGTGCATCACAGTACACATGTAGCCAATCACCTACATCCAGGTCACTGAGATGAAGAGAAGTTACCAGCAGAGCACAAGAGGACGGCACAGGAGTGCAAGCCAAGCTTTTCGCCCATGGGACCTCCAGTCCAGTAGTGCCTCACACTCTCTAGCATTAGGCCACCATGAGAGGCGCTGCAAACGGGGCTGTGTGTACCGTTTGCATAAAAATAGTTACAGTTCTGTGCTAAGAAAAACTGGATTGTGTGTTCTGTGTAAGTTATACACAGTTGTTGTTTTTTTATATTAAACTTTTATACCGCCCCATCCCCGAAGGGCTCTGGGCAGTGCACAACATATAAAATACAATATAAAATGATAACATATAAAAGCAGCGATAAAAATTTCCAAGTCTTAGTCCAATTTTAAAAATTCAAAAATTTGAATTTAAATTTAAGTGTGAGGTGGCGTCCAGCAATCCAGTAACATAAAGTCCCTCCCTCCCCACGAAAAAGTTGTATGTCCTTTTTTGCATACTGAGGAGGACTATGCATTTCCTGGAAGCCTTGCCTCTCTTTGGCTTGTGACTTTAGCACACATTACCCAAAGAATCCATAATACCAATGCCACTTTCTGGTGTGTTCTGTAGCAAATCCTCTGAAGACTCCCCCAAAGCACATAAACGCACCTTGGGTGTGGGGCAGTTGACGTCCGGTTCTTTCCTGTATGCTGACCTGAGCAAGGCTGTTAATGATAGGATGCCATCTGAAAGTCATTGATTCATAAGGTCACCCATGTCTTCATGGCACATAACACGCATGTGTAGTCCTGGCATTAAATTAAAAAGGGATACTGGAATGGCCAATGTTCCTTTACCGTCAGGAGAGCTGACACACATCATACCCAAGAATCCTTGAGAGGCAAGCCCTGTCCACGTACTGGTCCCCTACTACCGTAGCATGTAAGCAGATTCTGCCCTGTCCAGTCCTTGAAGTTCATCATATAGGGTGCTGCACAGGCTACTGGGTAAATTATTCTTTAGTACTGGAATTCTAGTATAAGCAATAATTCTAGTAAGCGTGATTCTAATGAGTATACAATCAATCTCTAAGGTATGAGCGAGTTCCTCTCTGTTAATCCTGCCTTCTGAATTCACCTTCCTGCCTGATGTTCTGGATGCTTACCAGAAAAAAAAACCTTGGGGAAAGTCTAGCTTTCGTAGAAAGGGCCTGGAGGAGCTATTTTATTGCTCAAACTGGGATCTAGCACTCAATGAAGAGGGGCAAAAATGTAAGGTGGCAATTAAAAATGTGAATTGGGATGAGAACAGTTTGAGCTTCTCACTCCAATTGCTCACTCAAACACATCACAATTTTGGGACAACTCCAGCAGAGGCATTGTCACTTCCTTTGTGGATGGGAGAAGCCCTGGCAGAAAGGTTGGTGCTATGCCGTTGGTACCTCCATGGGGAAAGGGCAGGGGTTGGACCAGCAGGCCCTAGGTGATGCATGCATGCACGTACGTTCATCCCTGTGCCCTTGTTCATGTTACTAACCCTTCTGGCTACACAATGCTGCCAGTCCCAGCTTTGTGTTTGATGTTCGCTTCCCATTTTTCCCCAGGTCTGTCTGATGCTGTTCCTCCCAATTTTCCATAACCAGAACAAAATCAAACGCCTTATCCGCTTGTGTACAGAGATGGTGGTGTGCAGCTTCCAGAAGTCATCCCAGTGGCGGGTTATGGGAACAGGGACTGCGGTGGTGGCAGCTGACGGCACCCAACAGCATACAAAAACACAAACTTGTGTCTTTGACTTCCTGTTGACTTCCTCCTGACCAAGAAAGCATGGGCGTTGTGAAGGGTATGCAAAACTGTGGCTGGCTCGTGTGGCTTCCCTCCGACCTTGGTGCCCCTCCCCTAAACCCAGCCCACGTTCTGATAAAATGGCTCCTGTTTGGCAGGCTGGGAGAGGAGGGAGGCTCTGTGGCATGATGGACAGTTCTATAACAAAAAAATTATATATTGTTGAATAAAAGTTTTAAAAGTTAAATGTATGGAGAATGTTATGGATGAAAGAAACTATGCCCCGAGGATTGCTTCTCTGGAACCGGCCTGGGTATGTAATCATTGGTTTTGTTTCTTCTGGGCTAGGGTGAGGAATCTCTAGGAGCAGCGGTGGGTTTTTTTTACAGTTTTTATTGAGTTTTCAAAGGGAGGCTTAATCACTGTAAAAAAAGATACATATGAAACCATCTGTTAGATCCAAGCCTTTCCACTTAGTATAATCTAGCCTTTCAACAGCAAATTGTCTTCCACCTATTTTGTGTGAAATATGTAGAAACAACATCATCATGGAAACAGGGTGGAGATAATGAGCAAACCAGCAAGCATTTTAGTATGCGTGTAGCGTCTGCCTTTGCCATTTGTATTTGCAGAATTTGTTTTAATTTCTGTGCCATCTTTCTTGCAAGATGAGCTTGCCAAACAGTCAATAGCCTAAAGCCACAAAACACCAAGGTAACACAGATGGAAGAACTGCTGGGTATCAGACCAGAAGCAGCACTGACAGAAATAAGTTTTCTCAACAACCACATGCAAGCCCCAAAAACAGCACAACAGTTAAATTTCCCCCTGGAAGTGTGGGAGTTGCTGCTTTGCATAGGTGGGCATTATTTTTCTCTTGCCTGTTCTCACACTGGGGGTTGGGGTGATTCCTTTGCAACCTAAGCTGTACTCTGTCTTCTGAATAAGGATGTGCACAAGTCTTATAACTTATAACTTTTTCTGGGACCCAATTTAAACATGACAATAACAGGACAAAAGAACTTGCCCGTGTGAGGGCATGTGTATATCAGCTTTGGTTAAACTGGGTCTTTGGTCACAGCACATTGACGTGCCAGAAAATCACTGGCTGGGCAGATGTTGCGTCAAGATGCTAATGGTTCACATCATGTGGAACTGCACGCTTAAGTGGCTTGGTTTACAGAAGACCCTGTGCAATATGTGCATCATCATAAGGGAAGGGTTTGTCCTGCCGGAATCACTCTTAAACTATTCTATTCACTTAACCCTTGTTCCTCCGCACTGAGAACAAAGTCTACCCTTTCCACATGCATTATTACATTGTTACGACAATTCACAATTTATCATGTTATGCAAATTAAGGATTAGACCGTTTAGTGACTGTTCTTCACTCAGAATTAGCCAAGACACAATTATGTTGAAGTTACAGAGATGTAGCCATGTTAGTCTGTTGCAGTAGGAACAAGCAGGAATCTTGCATCTGTACTAACACATTTTAGTGGCAGGAGATGGAATGTTTTGCCACCTGTCCAAGTTGGAATCCTCCCTCATTAGATATACACTGCAGTAGAAGGAAGGTGGGGACCCTCCTCCTTAAGCTGAGCAAAGTGTTATAAAATATTTAAAATGCTGTGTCAATTCCAGCTTTGTTCCTCTTGCAGAGGTACAAATGGCCTTTCTATTAAGCGTGTGCACTGTCTTCTGTTTGTGATGGTTGTGTGAAAGGATGGGAGCACTGTGGAAGAACAATAGTTCTCAGTGCTGTCTACTCAGTCCTTAATATGGGTCCTGTACTGGTACAAAACCAGCTCCAAAAGTTCCAGAACTCTACCTCAGAAGTCTCCTCCCTCAAGGGAGAAGTTTGCCTCTCTGATCATGACTGGCTGAAGTCAGGTTTCTAGCAGCAATGTCCACATCTCCATTTCAGGTTGCAGCTCAAAGCTGTGCAGGTACACAAGGCTGTGCATTAATCTCAAGCACCTTAAAAATGGCCCAAATGCTGTAGCAGTTGCAAAGGTCTTATTAGCTGATAGCTGACAAGGATGGAAAGAAAAAAGAAATTGCAGGTCCTCATAAGTGGTTCATTCCCCAGATCCAACATTACCAACCATTACAGTTACATCCCTGGAAGCCTTGAGGGTCTTTTGTGGAGACCTCACAGTCAGATACCTGCTCTCCTGAACAGTAAAGAATGTACATCTAGCTGCCTGAAGTCCATTAATTTTGTTTTACTGAGTATTGTTCAATAATGTTTGCAGATAGCTATGGACAATGGGGCAGTGTACCCCTACTTGAACAAACAAGGGTATGTCTCATACACTATTTAAGCGACATGACATTTTTGTTACAGCTATTCATCTTCCCAATCAAAATCACCACATGCTCATGCACCCAGCAGAAGGAAGGAAGTGATTTACTGCTGGATAATGAACCCATGATACCAGCACAAAATGGTTTGTCCTTGGGCCACCCTACTTTCTGTTGTCGTATATGAAATAATCCCTTCACTGTTACAGCAGAGGAAGCTGTGAAAGATTATACCTAGATGACTCTGTTCTCTAGCATGGGGGGATAGGCCTTTCCACCTTTGCATCTGTTCACTCAACTACTCCGGAAGTTAATGACTGACATGGCCATATTCTGGTTCATATTCTTCCTTACCTGCTTTGACATGAAAGCGTCTTTTGCTACCTCTTCCAAATCCCTGTATTAACATTACACGTATGGGCCATGAGATGCCAACCTCTGTTGGGGTAGGCAGCAGAGATTAAGGCCTGATACTGTCCATAACCCTGCATTCAGTTATCAAAGGTGTGCTCTGCCTACTCCTTACTGGGTGCCTTGGCAAAAGATTTTCCTGTAGCACCATGGAACCCATCGGGCTTCAGGAGGGAAAAAATATCCACATAATAGCTATCTAGAGCCCGCTCCTTAAGTTTGCAAGGTAGATGAGATCTGGGAGGGTCTCTGGTCCTAATTTCCTCAGAGTTGTGTGTGGGGGCTGGGCCCTGGGTCCACTGTCAGTTGGACCTTCTACGCCTGGCTAACCAATGAGGCAACCCAGGAACATCCTTCCCCCCCCCCTCCAATAAGAGCCGCAAGCATGGACAGTATCTAAGGAAGACTCACTAGATGACGAGCTGCTGGGACAACGGCAAGAGTGGCGGCATGACCTCTGGTGCTTCCGGTGATGATTGCAAGCTCTGGTGGGAGCCTCAAACCCAGGGTCTGCTGGTGGGCCGGGAATCTCGCCGCTGTCGGAAGGGCCCTCCCCCACGCCCAAGCTGCCCCCTTGCTGTGGAGCCCCCTCTTGATTTTTGCTTGGGGATGGAGGCCCCCCGTGCCAAGCTGGCCCATGCACTGTGAGAGCTGCATGAGAGTCCTGGTAAAGGCATGGCAAAAGTCATTGTTAGTGTTGCCTACGGAGGATTCTGGTGCTGCCATGTTGATGGTGGAAGGGCAATGAGGAAACAGGCCAACCCGCCCCATGGAGCATAGAGGTGGCTCAAGCTGCGAGCCCCCACCAGGAGAGGAGTAAGGGTTGTCCTCTTCCTGTTGGTGTGCGACCCATGGTGTGCTGGGTAGGGACTGGCCCAGGCATGCTGCCTCATCCATCTGCTCCATTGCTTGCCCTGTTGCCAGGAGGCCCAGAGCCCAGCCCCCAGTGGCTTCTCAGGCTGGGGTCTGTTGCTCCTGTTCCACCCCAGATGCTGCTAGAAAGGCCCCCAACTGTTAGCTTGGTTGCTGGGGGCCGGCCCCATAACTGGACACCAGGTGCCTGGGCCCCAAGTATCTTGGAGCTGGCTGAAGGTTGTTAACTGATCCCATCCCCCAAGATCTGACTGGTGGCCGCTCGTGATGGTGCTGCTGAGGCCTGGAGGCCTGGAAAGCTTGGCTGGTGTCCCCCCCGCCGGCAGGCCTTCCCACCTGGAGCTTGTGGGAATTGTTCCTGGTGTCTCCAAGTATCAAATTCATCACTATGTTGTCCTTGATTTCTGCCGTGGTCTTGAAGACTGGGACAGCTGATGTGAAAGGTGGGAGTATTGACCCGGGGAAAGAACAATACTTCTGACAAATGTCTTCTTCAGCCACTTTAGGCACTATCGTTCTATCATAATAATAATGGTAGAAAATATGAACAAAGAAATAATCCCACAACATAGACACAATAATTGTAATAAGCTGATGCCACGAGCTTGATCCTGGTCTGAGCTGGATGGGCTTCCCCATCCCCACTAGATGGTAGAGGGCCCCCCGAGATTGTGTGTGGCACAACCCTCATGGGGTCAGTTGCACTTCTGCTACCCCTGGTGCTGCTGCTTGCCCCTGCTCTTAAGGTGCCTGGCATTGCCTGTGGCCTGGAGGGGAACTCGACTGAGTTGCTCCTACCGCCCATGCTGTTCCCTCCTGCCATTGGTGCCCCTTCCCCTCTCTGGAGCTTTGGTCTTTTCCCTGGCATCTCCTGCCTGAGCTCCAAAAAGGGGGGATCCCTATTACTGCTGGGCTCAGTGCAGCAGGCTCCTTGTTGTCCACCCTTGCGTGCAGTGGTGGGATTCAAATAATTTAGAAGAAGAAGAAGAGTTTATATTTATATTCCCCTTTCTCTCCTGCAGGAGACTCAAAGGGGCTTACAATCTCCTTGCCCTTCCCCCCTCACAACAAACACCCTGTGAGGTAGGTGGGGCTGAGAGAGCTCCGAGAAGCTATGACTAGCTCAAGGTCACCCAGCTGGCGTGTGTGGGAGTGTACAGGCTAATCTGAATTCCCCAGATAAGCCTCCACAGCTCAGGCGGCAGAGTGGGGAATCAAACCCGGTTCCTCCAGATTAGATACATGAGCTCTTAACCTCCCACGCCACTGCTGCTCCGTTTAATTTAACAACTGGTTGTTTACAAGCACCATTTTAACTACCGGTTCTGCTGAAGTGGGGCAAACCTGGTGACTCCCACCACTGCTTGCGTGCCACTCAAAGTTGCACTGCACTCCGCCAGGTGCAATCCCTCAGTTCCCAGTCGCTCACTGCTGCAAGTCTGCTGCTGCTACCTTGCTCAATTCAGGCCTCCTTCCATTGTCTAGAGCCACTGCTGTTCCACTGCTCCACATGTCCTGATAAACAGCTGCCAGGTGACAGGAGGGAGAGAGAAGCCATGGCGCTCTGGCAAGAAGAGGCGTGGGGTGGCTGGCCTGGCCTGGATGCTGGCGCTGAGACCTATGAAGTGGTCTCCACCTGGTAGCCTTCCATGCGACACGACAAGACCCGAAAGGAGTTCACAAAGCGACCCTTCCGCTAGGCTGGACCAGGCCTGAGGGAACCGACGGTGCGACCACCAAGCCACGCCCTCAGTCCCCTCTCTCATGCGTACTGTTCTCTATTGCGCCTGCGCGTTTGAATGAGCGAGGCCTTCTCCGTGGCGACCCAGAGCGATGCGCCAAGGGGGCGGGGTCCTGGCAACGGACTCCAGCCAGCTCTTTCGCCAGCCTCCCCGTCGCCTTGGAAGCACGCACGCGTCGCGACAACACTCGCCGGGGGAACGAGTTCCGGCAGAAAAATAGTCCGTTCCGGGGCAGCGGCTGCTGGTGGCGTTGTGACGGGGAAGCGGAGCGGTCTCGGTTTTGTTCGGCAGTGCGCACGCGTCCGCGTCTCCTTCCGCGCGGCGCCTGAGGGCTGAGAGCGAGACGGCCGCGCTCGGCGGCAGCAGCAGCCCGCGCGGAGCCACCCCCTCGGCCCGGCTTGGCTCGGCGGGATGTTCAAGAACACGTTCCAGAGCGGCTTCCTGTCCATCCTCTACAGTATCGGGAGCAAACCGCTGCAGATCTGGGACAAGAAGGTGGCTGTGGGGGGGCGGGGGCGGGAACCGTGGTCTCCGTTAGCTGCTGCTGGAAAACAAGTTTCTGTCCCTCATGAAGGTTGTGGCGGGGGGCTGGGGGTTGTTGCCTCAGTTTCCTCCTGGCGCGGCTTTTTCTACAGCTGTCAGGCTCCCTAAGTGCCCTGGCCTTGCATGCTTCTCTGCTGCAAAAGCTGGACGCTCCAGATCGAGCCGGGCTTGGGGAGGGGACAGACGAGGTAGACGTGCCTGAGGCTGTGCCCCTTGCTGTGTAGGACGAGAGTTTGCTTGGCGTGCATTTGTAGTTTCATGTCCCTCTCTTCTGCTCTGGAGGCAGACTGGGTATATTGGTGCTCCTCCACTCTGGCAGGTGCTCTGCATCATCTTAACCCTGAGCCGATCTGGGGTGTCTCGCTTTTGCAGCTAGCTAATCCAGCCTCTGTCATACAATGACCTCCCTGTGTAGGGTCTCTTTAAAGGTAAAGTTTCCCCTTCAGTCGTCTCCGACCCTGGGGTACCACTGCAAGCAATGATTTCATAGGCAAGCCTATGAAAGCAATGGGGTAGTTTGCCATTGCTTTCCCCAGCTATTCTTTACCCCCTAGCTATGAGCTAGGTGCTCATTTACCGACCAAGGAATGGATGGATGGCTGAGTTGACCATGAGTCAGCTGCGAGGATATCTGACCCACAGGGGGCTCGAACTCCTGACCATGTGAGCCTCTAGTTCCATTTAACTGATATAATGTACATTAAAATCACTACACATTGAAGGGGAGCAGACGCAAATATGCTGGCTCATGGAGCTAGACCATTGGTCTGTCATTTTCGTATCGTCTGCACTGGCTGGCAGCAGCTCTCTAGGTTGGACATCTTGCACGTCACTCGCTGTTAGATTTGAATCCAGTAGCACTTTAGAGACCAACAGGAGTTTCAGGGTATTATCTTTCAAGGGTCAAAGTTCACTTTTCTTTTTGGTCTCCTAAGATGTTACTGGACTGGAATCTGTTTTAATGCAGATCAACATGGCTGCCATCTGAAATGATCACTTATTGTGGAATCTTTGGACATGCCAGGGGTTGAATCTGAGGCTTTCTGCGTGCCACACAGATACTCCTCTGCCTAGAAACGCTCTCTCCATGTGCATTGCTCTGTCACTGAGCTTTGGCATCTTGTTTGAACACACCTGAAGCTGCCTTATCCTGAATCAGACCTTTGGGCCATTATGGTCAGCATTGTCTACTCCGACTGGCAGCAGCTTCCCACTGCCTCAAGCCTCAGCCTTTCCTGTCACCTCCTTCCTGGTTAGTTTAAGTGGAGCTGCAGGGGATTGAACCTGAGACCTTCAGCATGCCAAGCAATTGCTCTGCCACTGAGCCACAGCCCCCTTCCCCGCACGTGTGTAGTCAAGCCATTGGTCTGTCTGTATAGATGACACCTGTTTGTCAGCCATGGTGTGATCAAGTAGATGTTTAAGTGGAGGTCTGGAGGTAGGAACAGACTGGATGGGAACCAGCAGGTGAAAGCTCAGTGCAGACAAAAATTCAGGCAGTACTGTAGATAATATGATTGGGGACCATGACATCAGTCTGTGCTAGGTAAAGTTGCACCTTCTCTCAGAGAGCAGGTTCATGGTTTGGGCGTGTGTTGTTCTGTGTTTGCGGGTGGAACTTGGATCCCATCTGCACTGTGTAGTGCCTTTTAGTCAAGTTCAGTTGGTTTGCCAAATGCATCCTTTTCTGGAAGAGTGAGATTTGTCCACAGCAATCTGGCATTCACGATATATTAGTTAGACTATTATGATGTGTTTTGCATGGGGCTGTCTTGGAAGGCTGTTTGGGCACCTTGGTTGGTCCAGAATGCCTCCATGAGAAAGGCTGTACTTCCCCAGTATTAGAAGAATTGCACTGGCAGCCAGTTCATTGCTGGATACAACTAGAAGAGCTTGGGGTGTCCAGAGAACTACCTGTTTCCACATGAGCTTACCTAATCTTCAGAAAAGACCCTGATTTGTGCTTTGTCCCTACCCACCACTTTCATCAGTAAGGTAGGTGGGAACTGGAGCGTGTGTGTGCCTGGGCTGGCACTTTGATTTTTGAATTGCTCCAACACGACAGTGGCTCACATAATACTGTGTCTTTTAAGTGTTCTAGGCTTTTGCTGATTGCTAATATCTGATTTATATAATCTGATCTCTCTTTTTTGCTAGCCCTGTAGACTGTTCAGTGTCTTGTGATAACTCTCATTTTGGTTTGGTTAATATTAATTATTCTATTGTATTTTTGTTGATTCCTTCTAAGTTGCCTCCTGAACTGTGTTACAAGGCCGTGTAGCAATATTTTCAATACAGCAAATGTAAGCCGCTCCATTCAGACGTGAATTATTTTGGAGGCTGCAATTGGACTTCTCTGCTTTTGTCACATTTTGCCATCCTTTGCCTCCTGCTGTTTTTTTTGAAGGCACAGACTGTCTCACTGGATTTTGGGAACATTTACAACTGTTATTTTCCTAGCAGAGATCATGGGCAGCCCTTGGGGCAGGGATCTTTGTTGTTCAGAACATGATGGGCTGTTTCCTCCATCTTTTAGGTGCGCAATGGTCACATTAAGAGAATCACGGATAATGATATCCAGTCACTGGTGCTGGAGATTGAAGGAACCAATGTCAGGTAGGACAGAGTGACTATTTACACTCGCTATTGAATGTTTCACATATACAGTTAACACACACAATCACAGAAAGAAAGGGGAAAAATTCGATACATCCTGGTCAATGTGATTCTAAATGTTTGGAAGCTGGGGAGTCAAAGGGGAACCTTCATGGAGCCTTTGCGGGGAGAAAGTCCCCCTCATTTCCAAACCAAAGACACCCCCACGCCAAACACAGCAAACTTACAGAATGCTCAAATACACAAAGAAGCTAAACTTGGGTCTCGATTGAGTAGGGTCTACCGTTGGCTTTGCAGCATGGAATGTCTGACTTCCCCCTGGCACGAGAGCTGCAGCTACTGATTAATAGATTTTAATGTGCAATCTTTCTTTCTTTTCCAGTACCACGTATATCACGTGTCCTGCTGACCCAAAGAAAACGCTGGGAATCAAGTTGCCCTTTCTGGTGATGATAATCAAGAACCTGAAGAAGTACTTCACATTTGAAGTACAGGTTAGAGAGCTGTGTGAGGGGGAGGGAGGTTTGGGGGGGAGGGGAGGGTGTGATCAGAGTACTTGGGTACTCTGGGTACTTTCATCTCAAGGGGATAGTTCTTCTTTATTTACAGATGAAATGCTTGGAGCTGCCCAGAGAGGCTGTAGGCAGATAAGCTCTCTCAAGTTTCTGAAGGGCCAAGGCAGTCTTCCAGTCATTAACTTAATGCTAGTCAACACAGTTATGACTTCTTTCAGGAGGCAGAGGCTCTTGCTGGGTGAGATATGTAATTTACAAGAAGGTGACTTATGAGAACTCATGTGGAAGAGGCGTGGACATCCTGCTCCCTGTCCTCCCTGGAGCTTCACTTTTTCATTTCCACTTTTTTCTTCCTCAATCCCAGTTCTGTTCCATTCTTTTCTCCCATAACAGTTTCCTTCACTGGATGTCATTTTTCTTTCTTTCCTGACTCTCCTTTCTTACCCTCTAGCAGCCACCACAGTATGTCCCTATTAGGCCTTGGCTCAAAAATCAATAAGGGGACTCTGGGTCCAGGATCAATCGTCTTTATTGAAGTTGGCAACAAGCACTCTAAACTTCAAGAAGCCAGTTCTGCTGATCTGGCTCTTCATTCATATTTATCTTCCAGGTTTTGCTCCCCATAAGTCCCCCTCCCGTTTTTCCAAAGAATGTGAGAAAGTAAAGTGTGAATAAGAATGTTTTTGAAAGCGGTCCTTCCAAAGCCACGGCAGCGATAGTCAGATAGCCTCCTGCTGGGTTCGTTCCTTCCTCCATGCCCCTCCCGGGGCCCCAGCAGGGTCAGCCTAGTTATCTACATTTACAAGCACATAGGAACAGATCAAACAGAGTGAAGATCCATTAGCACAACAGAAAGCAAGTGGCATTGTAAAGCATATCTCAATCCCCATACAGCAGAATCCATACTCCCTCACACAGGTGTGAAACCCATCACCTGATGGCGCCTCGATGGCTGATGCTGGGAAAGGCAGGCGCCGTTCCAGAGTCCCCCATCTCCTTTTCTATCCCACTCTTCTCTCTCTGATAAATGCTGTTTTACCCATCCTTCTCAGCTTTACTTCTCTCACCCTCCCAACCCCTGTGGTCCACTTCCCTTTCTTTCCTCTGTCTCTGACTCCCAGGCCCCATTTATTGACAGGCAACATTTGACATCATTGTTGATACTTTAATTTTTCAAAAATGAGGTTAGATCATCCCCCCCTTTTAAATACATTTTCGACAAACTTGAGATTTCCCCTGGGCCTGCATTCCCCTGGATTATTTTAAATCCTCACAGGAGCCATATTTCGCTATTAGGAAGATGGTGGCAGAACCAGTCACCCAGTTTCTGGGCTGGGCCTCCACCTTGGGCAGCCTCATGCCTGGATTCCTTCTCAGGGGTGGCGTTTTTCTTTACTAGGTGCTGGATGATAAAAATGTGCGCCGGCGATTCCGTGCCAGCAACTACCAGAGCACAACCCGTGTGAAGCCCTTCATCTGCACCATGCCCATGCGGCTGGATGATGGCTGGAATCAGATTCAGTTCAACCTGTCCGACTTCACTCGCCGAGCGTACGGCACCAACTACATTGAGACCCTGAGAGTGCAGGTGAGAACATAAGAACATAAGAACAAGCCAGCTGGATCAGACCAAAGTCCATCTAGTCCAGCTCTCTGCTACTCGCAGTGGCCCACCAGGTGCCTTTGGGAGCGCACATGTAGGATGTGAACGCAATGGCCTTCTGCGGCTGTTGCTCCCGATCACCTGGTCTGTTAAGGCATTTGCAATCTCAGATCAAAGAGGATCAAGATTGGTAACCATAAATCAACTTCTCCTCCATAAATCTGTCCAAGCCCCTTTTAAAGCTATCCAGGTTAGTGGCCATCACCACCTCCTGTGGCAGCATATTCCAAACACCAATCACACATTGCGTGAAGAAGTGTTTCCTTTTATTAGTCCTAATTCTTCCCCCCAGCATTTTCAATGAATGCCCCCTGGTTCTAGTATTGTGAGAAAGAGAGAAAAATTTCTCTCTGTCAACATTGTCTACCCCATGCATAATTTTGTAGACTTCAATCATATCCCCCCTCAGCCGCCTCCTCTCCAAACTAAAGAGTCCCAAACGCTGCAGCCTCTCCTCATAGGGAAGGTGCTCCAGTCCCTCAATCATCCTTGTTGCCCTTCTCTGCACTTTTTCTATCTCCTCAATATCCTTTTTGAGATGCCGCGACCAGAACTGGACACAGTACTCCAAGTGCGGTCGCACCACTGCTTTATATAAGGGCATGACAATCTTTGCAGTTTTATTATCAATTCCTTTTCTAATGATTCCCAGCATAGAGTTTGCCTTTTTCACAGCTGCCATGCATTGAGTTGACATTCCCATGGAACTATCAACTAAGACGCCTAAATCCCTTTCCTGGTCTGTGACTGATAGCACTGACCCCTGTAGCGTGTATGTGAAGTTTGGATTTTTTGCCCCTATGTGCATCACTTTACATCTTGCTACATTGAACTGCATTTGCCATTTCTGAGCCCACTCACCTAATTTATCAAGGTCCGCTTGGAGCTCTTCGCAATCCTTTGTGGTTCTCACCACCCTACATAATTTGGTATCATCTGCAAACTTGGCCACCACGCTACCCACCCCTACTTCCAGGTCATTTATGAATAAGTTAAAGAGCACTGGTCCCAAAACGGATCCTTGGGGGACACCGGTCGTGAGCAGCCGGTCGTGGACCTAATGCGGCCCTTGGGGTGGTAGCCCCTCTGAGTACGGTGGGCTCTGAACCAGAAACTCCAAGACACCAAAATTATTTAAAATTTTGTTAAAGTAAAATGATTGAAATACAAAATTAAAACAACAGTGAAACGCAACAAGGTGCATACAGTTATGCAGAAGAAAACAAAGGCTAGTTTTTACATACCACAATTAACTCTTACAAGCAGAAGGTGCTAGATGTCTTGAGTACATGTGCAGAATCCCAGTAGCATTGCATGGAGAGTGCAGGGAAAGGGAAAAGGATCAAGGAAGGGTAATTAGCCAATGTTATAGGTACTAGTTGTTGTGGGTTTTCTGGGCTGTGTGGCTGTGGTCTGTTAGATCTTGTTCCTAATGTTTTGCCTGCATCTGTGGCTGGCATCTTCAGAGGTGTACCACAGAGGGAAGTCTGTTACACACTGTGTCCAGTGATCGATTTTGGTTATTATTGTTTTGCACTGACCTGAATTGAGCCAGCCGTGGAGTTTGTACCTGGTTCTCCTGCTTGTAGCTCCAAAACTCTCCCCAAAACAGACGCTCCCATCTGTTGCTTGGAAACAGTTGGTATGAGAATATTGCCATTTGCCTTGATGTGTAGCAAGACCTGCTGCAGCTGCCTCTCTTACTTCCATCCACTTTTTAGATCCATGCAAACTGTCGCATCCGCAGAATTTACTTCTCAGACAGGCTGTACTCAGAGGATGAGCTTCCAGCTGAGTTCAAGTTGTACATCCCTGTCCAAAACAAGGCCAAGGTAAATGGATGTCTTTGGGGGAAGAGGGTGATGGGAGAAGGAATACCCCTTATCAGATAGCTGTCAGAGAAGAGTCAGCTGAGTAAATTTTCTTTAAACCTGGTGCTTTAAATGGAGCCTCAGGTGATCAGGGCCCTGCAGATTACAACTTTGGCTGGACTGTTTCTCTGCCCAAAGCCCAGAAGTCTTTCAAATGGGAGGTTGTCATCTTGATTATACTTTTAGCTGGTTGTCATCGTTAGAATGGGAAAGGAATTATTCCCCAAGCTGGTTCTGGTGGGTTTTCCAGGCTGTGTGGCCGTAGTCTGGTGGATTTTGTTCCTAACGTTTCGCCTGCATCTGTGGCTGGCATCTTCAGAGGTGTATCACAGAGAAGCCTTCGACAATATTCCCCAAGCAATTGAGGAACAATTGAGGAAGCTCAATTCTAAGCAAAGTTTGGCTCAGAATTGGACTTCTGTCCCTGGCATGCCAAATGTTCCTGCCACTCCCTTTTCTCAAATGTCCACATCCTTTAAATGATCCCCAGATGTTTTCTGACAACACCCATTTCTGAAATTGGTGTGCTTGCTTCATATTTTCAATAACTTTTCTGGATCTCACATTCCCCAACTCTCAATGGAACTTGATTGAAGGAAGTGTGGTGTATGACCTAAATTGCACATTAGTGCCCAGATGCTGTACCGTAAACAGCTTACCTTGTTTGCTCCCTCTACTCCTTATTGTGATGTCACTAAAGGGATCCTTAGGCAAGCTGCTGTCTAGATGGAGGTGAAGATACTGGCCTACCTTATAAGGCTGTTGTAAAGATGACTGGTCCCATTTGGACAGGAACATATTACTGCAATGCTAGGAAGTGTTAGCAGTTGAGCCAGTCACTCCAGGGGGATATTTGCCACTGACTGCACTGTGTCCTGGGCTACCCTCGCTGATTCCTTTGTTTTCACCTGAAAGCACAGGGCAGTGATCACGATGGCTCAGTTGAACCTGGAGCTCCCAAGAGTCCTGACCACCCGACTCCCCTTCCCATGGAAGAGCGATCAAGAGACGTAGTTTTGTTCCCCAGAGGGAGAGCGGGAGGGTTTGGATTTTGAATGCTTGAGAATAACTGCAGAGGTACCGACTGACCCTGTCTCCCTCCTTCTCTTTTCTCACTCGCAGCAATGATGGTACTTTTCTGGGAAGCCATCGAAGAGATGGACTCTGAAGACGGGTGGAACTTTTTTTATTATACAACATTTAGGTGTTGATTTGCATAGAATAACTGTTATTTAATAAAGCTATTATCTCTAACTCTGGGGCAGGACACCGCTAACCATGTCATTGTTGGACGTGAGGAACGACACTCCTGATCAGGCTTTTGGTTTAAAGCCAGCCCCTGTGGACGTGCAGGACCTGACCTGTGAGGCCACCATCCTGTGACCTATTCGGATGCCAACAGCTTCCTCTATATTTTTTATTTTGCTCTTCCTGTGTCGTTTGGTATCTGCTATACATGTGTGTGGCCTGCTCTCCCTCCAGAAGCAATTATTAAATATTTGATTCTCTTTGTAAGGCTGGCCATGGTGTCTGGTCTTCTCTGACTTGTAAGCCTAATCTTTGGCTCTCTGCCAGTGTGTCCCAAATGGTCACTGGCCAAGGGACGGGGGTGAGAGAGCCGACATTCACATCTGCCAGGCGGGGGCGAGGGGGGAATGGCGCCTAGGGCAGAACCTGCTCCGGGTGCTCCCACACCCCACTTACCTGACTGGGCCACTGCCGGGCACCCCTTAGCCCCGCCCTGTCATGCTGCTCCTTCCAAAGAAGCAGCCTGGTGGGGTAGGGTGGGGCAGAGGGGAGGGGAGGGGTGTGAGGAAGTGATTCTCCGCTCCCCACGTGACCAGCTGGCATGCACCCGGGGGACATGTGACCCCAAATGTTCCCATGAGCGCTCCGCCTCTGCCACCAGGTCCCATTTCTGCTCCTCATTTATTCAAGAGGGCTCTGCACTGCAAATGCAACAGTGGAACAGTGCCGAGGAGGACAGGGGCAGAAACAACCATACTCAATTCAACAAAATTTATTGCTGAACGAAAAAGATTTCAGATTAAACTGAGGCTTGGCAGGTGGCTGTGTGGAAGGAGGTTATGATCGAGAGGCCACCACCGAGAAGGTCCAGTCCCTGGTAGTTAACAACTACACATCTGAAGGTGGGGGCACACAGAGAAAAGGGCCAGGTGGGGGGGAAAAACCAATCAGTACGAGGCTCGGTATCAGTTTACGGACACTTCACAACACTTCTCGGGTGAACTGGTGGCATTCCTGAACTGAGCATATGACTATATGGCCTGCAGGAGTGGGGATAAAAACCCGGACTTGCTGAGTGGGTTGTGCATGGGAGAGTTGTAAAATGCCTGTTCTAGATGGGGCCCAACCCCACCCTACCAGATGTGATGAAGTTTGGGGGTGGTACTGATCCTGCCATTGAGGTCCAAGCACACAGCCCCAACTTCGCATGAGGACATTGAAGCATTAGCACGTGCTGTGTTTTGGACACCCGGCCCACTTCCCCATTCATCTTCTTGATGCTCCTAGCTGCCTGTCAACCATCTGTATTTGATAGGTTGATATACCACCTTTCTGCTATTTGTGTTTACAGCAGTTTACAATTCAATATGATACGCATAATAGAAAAGTAAAAGTGGTCAGGAAGGGAAAAGAATGAAGGGCAAAATTGGGCCCTGACTCTGAGATAATATTTAACTGTTCCTTAACAGCTGAGAGAACAGCTGCCTGCAGGTGAACGTTGCTTTATTCCATGCTTACACCATCCCCAAGTCAAAATGAATCCTTCAAGAAAGATTCCAAAGGTGAAAGAAGTGGTTTGGCTGTTGACCACCTTCTGGCTTCTCAGAACCCCGAGGCAGGGGCGTGGCGGGGTGCCCTGGGCGTTGTTCCTCCTTGCTCTGCCCCTGCTTCAATGTCACCACCTTTCCCAGGGTCATCTCTGTATTCACTCAAAGGAGTTTGCATTGCTGGTTTATTTCCAAAGCCCACCACCTAAAAAAAGGAATGTGCTCTAGGTTCTCTTGGCATCTTCAGGAACTTGACAGAACAGCTTTCCAGAAGGATTACAACTTGTTATATTGATTTCTCCTCAACCCTTCTGCTGCTGGATCTCAGCAGTGGACTTTTCATGCTGTGAGCTGCCACTACCCTTGGAGCATGTTCTGGTAAGGGGCAGGTGTGACCTCCACCAGCCATTAGCAGGGGCATACCAAAGCCTAAAATCTCAAGAACAGTCACACAGTCTCATTTGTTTATCTGTCCATCTGTCTTGGGTGTACAGGCCAGGACTTTGGCCAAGCTGACCATACATGTTTTATTCTAATCTGGAGAACCGGGTTTGATTCTCCACTCCTCCAACTGAGTGGCGGAGGCGTATCTGGTGAACCAGATGTTTCTGTACTCCTACGTTCCTGTTGGTTGGCAATTCTTCAGAACTCTCTCAGCTCCACCTACCTCACAAGGTGTCTGTTGTGGGGAGAGGAAGGGAAAGGAGCTTGTAAGCCACCTTGAGTCTCCTTCTCGTCTTCATTCTCATAAATGTACCTGTGGATCTGGTTGCCATTCTTTTCTCTGGAGATTGCAAAGGAGGACAAATTGTTTAACTGTATCTGTTGTTCTTGAACGTCCTTGTGACAGTTGCTGGTTATCCTGCAGGATGGGCTAAGAGAAGATCTGGGTAGGCAGATGCTGTTCTCCCCCCCCCCCCTAAACACTGTATGACCATGCTCCTCGACTCCTTGAAGCTGGCAGAGACACCAAAAGGATCCTCATCATAGATGACCACTTGAAGAGCATAAGCTACAGGTGAGCAGCCTGTTCTTTTAAGAAGGAAATGGATTGTACTACTTCTTAGTCTCCGTGCATCACACAGATGTGCTTTGCACCTGTGCCAAGCTACAACTTGGAAACCTCTACAGTTGCGCTTTTAGGTGCCAGTTTAGATGATGCACATGCAGACAGAAAAGGAGTCACATCTTATTCAGCTCCTTTGAGTCTGCTGCAACAGCAGCACTGTTTAGGAACTTCTCCAGAGCTATCTTCTTCGGAGCCAATTTTTCATGCAAATTAAGACATATTTTGCATGGACGTGCTTCAACTGTTGGGGCCAGTTTCTTAATTTGTTCTATAGCCCTGTCTCTTATGGAAAAGGATTTTGGATAGATGAACATCCAGGAATACCAATACAAGAAGGTTTCTTTTGGACCCAGGGTTTCTGGGAAAGGGAGGAGATCCCTGGGATGAAGAGAAACCGGGGTGGACAAAACTGATATAAATCTGCACTTCCTGGGACTGAAAAAAGACCTATATAGTCTACCACAAAGCTGTTCCCAAAAGCCCCCCTCCCACACCAATGTAGAGTCTCTGGCATTCACTGACAGAGCAACTCAACTTTGCTAGATTGGTCTCTTCCCTCTGTTTGCAGGAAAAGCAGAATTCTGCAGGCATCTGTTCCTGGCAGGGAAAACTTATTTATATTTTATTTATTTATTTATTACATTTATATACCGCCCTCCCCTGAAGGGCTCAGGGCGGTGAACATGAATATACAACTAGAGCACAAAATAAAATCAATAAATCTCAGATCATTAAATAAATCATAGTAAATGGCTCTATAGTCTTTGAATCATTAAAACCCCATTAAAAGCAGCGTATTAATATCAAATACAATAAATAATACAATAAGAGGCGACCTACTAACCAATCCCCTAAAAGAGGGGAGGGACGGCAGGATCCACAGATGTTAACGGGGGGGGGGGGCATCAGCGGCCAGCCTCCCCAAAAGCCTGGCAGGCTGAAGGTTGGCTGGCTGGTCGGTTTTGGCCCAGGCCATGGAAGCAGCTGCAAGGAGCAGAATGGCAGCAAGAGCCTTCCAATACTTATGCTTTTCCACAGCTTCAAATTCAGAAACCACAACCAAAGTGCAAATGATGTGCAGTGCCAGAATGATTGGCAACCTCTGTTGTTCCTCTGGATGCCTGCAGGGGTTGCTCAGGGGCGTAAGGAGACAAACTGGAGCCCTGGGCAAAACCTGAGTTGGATGCCAGCCCCCAAGGGCGGCCACCCCATCACAACCCCCCAATTTTTTTTTACGCACCAGGTCATTGGTGCCTGCAGGGGATGCATTTTTAGACATATCTGCACCAAAATGACATATCAGCACAAAGAATGCTGCTGGGGACGCCGCTGCCCTCCAGTGGCCAAAGGTGTGAATTACAAGCGCAACACACACCTCAACCCACGCGGCATTTCTCAGGTTATAGTTGCTATAATGTGGCGAATCGGGGCCTCTTTGAGCAGGGCAGCCCGTTTGGGCAATGCAGCTGAGAGCCCTTCGCACGAGGCCCCAGGTCGAGGCTGTGGCGTGTCCGAGCCTCTTTGGGCAGGGGAGCCGCTGGGATGCTGCTGCCCTCCAGTGGCCAAAGGTGTGAATTACAAGCGCAACCCCTGGCACCCACCACGCGGCATTTCTCAGGTTATAGTTGCTATAATGTGGCGAATCGGGACCTCTTTGAGCAGGGGAGCCGCTGCGGAGGGCTCCCCGAGAGCGTGGGGACGCTTCCCGAGTTTTTGCTGAGACCACGCTAACCCGCTCCGAGAGCGTTGTAACGCTCGCCGAGACAGCTCTAACACTCTCCAAGAGCGTGGTAAGGCTTTTCCCGAGAGCGTTGTAACGCCTCCTAGACCGTGCTAACCTTCTCCGAGAGCGTGGTAAGCCCTCCCGACAGCGTTGTGACGCTCCCGAGACCGCGCTAATGCGCCCCAGAGAGCGTTGTAACGCTTCCCATGAGCGTTGTGACGCTCTCCGAGAAGCGTTCCCACGCTCTCAGGGAACACTCCGCAGTGGCTCCCCTGCTCAAAGAGGCCTCGATTCACCACATTATAGCAACTATAACCTGAGAAATGCCGCGTGGGTTGGGGTGTGCGCTTGTAATTCACACTTTGGCCACTGGAGGGCAGCGGCGTCCCCAGCGGCTCCCCTGCCCAAAGAGGCTCGGACACGCCACAACCTCGACGTGGGGTCTCGTGCGAAGGTGGCGCCCTAGGGACTCTCAGCTACATTGCCCAAACGGGCTGCCAAGCTCAAAGAGGTCTGGGAAGATAGCGTAATCACCCCATAACATCCACGTGCGGTCTCGTGCGAAGGCGGCGGTCAGCGTGGCGTGGTCCAGGGGAGGGACGGGGGGAGCACTGTGGGGCAGATTCTCCTCAGCTGCGGCACCCCATCAGGACGTGCGGGGGAAGGGGGGTCCCGGGGGAGCCAGGCCAAGTTGGGGGGGGGCATTTGAAGCCAATGATGGGACCCCTCCCTCCCTCCCTCCCCGTCGCCTCCGGGGTGACGAGTCCCGAGAGAGCGCGCCGATTGGGCCGCCGCCTTTCCTCCTCCTCCTCCCGCTTGATTGGCCGGCGGGCCGTAAAGGCGGAAGCGTTCAGGGGGGCCCGTGAGCGAAGCGGCCGGCGGGGAGAAGGAGGAGGGGGCCCTTCTGCAGGGTCGTCGTCGTCGGTGGGGGGACTCTGGCCGCCCTCCCTCTCTCCCTCGCTGGCCCTGATGGACGGGGAGGGGCTGTCCGTCGCTGCCTGCTTTTCTATGCCAGGCAAGTGAGGCAGACAGAAATGAAGCAGGCAGATCCTGACAGCTCAGTTGGTTCGTTCGCCTGCCTGCCTGCCTGCCTGCCTGCCTGCCTGCCAGGGCGGAAGGCCAGAGGAATGGATCCAGTGGGATTTCAGAATGCTTTGGGGGAGAATATGAATGGTAACTCTGGAGGGAGGGAAGAAGAAGAGTTGGTTTTTATAACCCGCCAATGTGGTGTAGTGGTTAGGAGCAGCAGACTGTCATCTGGAGAACTGGATTTGACTCCCTGCTGCTTCACATGAGTGGCTGACTCTAATCTGGTGAACTGGGTTTGTTTTCCCTGCTCCTCCACTGAAGCCTGCTGGGTGACCTTGGGCTAGTCACAGTTCTCTCAGAACTCTCTCAGCCCCACCTGCCTCACAAGGTGCCCCTTGTGAGGAAGGTGATTGTAAGCCCCTTTGAGGCTCCTTAAAGGTAGAGAAAAGTCTTGAAGCAGCTTACCTTCCGCTCCCTGCAAGAGGCACCTTGTGAGGAAGGTGGGGCTCAGACAGTTCTGAGAGATCATTGACTAAGCCAAGGTCACCAAACAGACTTCATGTGGAGGAGGGGGGGGGATCGAACCTGGTTTTCCAGATTAGACTCTGCCACTCTTAACCACCACACTAGGTTGGCTTTCTGGCTCCACCTTGGACTGCTGTTAAATGTTCAGGGGCAGAGACGTAAGATTTCAAGACATTTTGAAGTAGTCTTCCAGATCCTTTTGGAAACAATGGAAATTGGGGAGGGGGGTGGGATTGAAATATGCATAATACTGATTAAATCCTAACTTACATTTTCTGTTTGAACTAACATAATATCAATAATTTATGTGGCAACATATAAAATTGTGCTACACATCATCTTTGGGGAGAGGGAGAGAAAGAGGGCAAGACCTATCCCGTTAAAACAGATACAAAGGGGAAAAATTGAAATAGGTTGGAAACAGGAATCAAATTTTGCAGCAAATAAAGGAGACAGTATCATTTGGACAGACGTGGTCTCATACCTAACAGTATTTACTCAAATGCAAGACAGGCTTATTTTCACAGAGATGCAATAAAAAAGTGGAGAACAATCTTACATTGTTCCAGGCATATATAATTATTCTGTTTTTTCTTTGTGTATAACATTTTTAAGGGGATGGTCTTGCATGCAATGCCATGTTCCTTTAGAAGAAACGGAGCATTTGGAAATCAAGCTGAATTTTGTCAACAATGAAAACACAACGAACCCTTCAATGACATATCATCATCATAGCATTCT
Organism: Sphaerodactylus townsendi; assembly: GCF_021028975.2. NCBI lineage: Eukaryota > Metazoa > Chordata > Lepidosauria > Squamata > Sphaerodactylidae > Sphaerodactylus > Sphaerodactylus townsendi. The sequence goes on from NC_059438.1 coordinate 28,333,574, forward strand.
TTGTATCAATTGTGAACAAAATTAGCTACGCGTGAACAATAAACACATCCTTGAAATTGCATAGGTTTATATTATGTACTGCATTGATCATTGCTATCATTATTTGCTTGACTAGGGATACCAGCCCCCAAGTGAGATTGAAGGATTCCCTGGAATTGCAGGTCATCTCTACACACACACACCCGCCCCCGCCAGTGGCCACGGAGGACCAGGAAACCATATTTGCCTCAGCAAAAATGTTAACACTACGTGTTTCAACTGAACATAATCTTGCCTAAAAACTGTTCTCTCATTCCAATAAAGGGAGGGTTTGTGGGGAGGTATCTGTCCCCAATTTCCAATTTTCCCGTTTCAGGAAGTACTCTCTTTTCTCCAGAGGAGTCTTTTTTCCCCACACGGACCTTACTTCACATCTGTACTCAGACAATAAACTGGATTGCACCCAAGTATCCATTGCCACTCCCTATCAAAGCCCTGGTCCACTGTTCATAGAGCACCTGAAAAGACAGGTTCCAAATCAAAAAGAAAACATCACAGATACCTCTGAAGTGACTGTGACAGCCACGAGAAAGGCATATTCTGCATTACTGAATCTCTTTCAGCCCAATTTTTCAGAGTAGTTTAGAATTTGACAGCACTTCAGTCGAGGTCTTCCCCTCCTTTGTGACGGTGATTCATTTATTAACTGGGTGGGGTTTTTTGCATAATTCTTAACTGATCAGATTATCTGATCCAGTCTGACTGGCGCCATCTTGTCATTTTTTTCATGGCTAGTTTTGGACTGATGCCGACAGGATTCTAGGGGCTGCAAATGCGGCCAGCTACAAAACAGATTCCCCACCCTTCATGGGCAGTGATATCAAGCCTGGAGAAAATAAAAGCTCCTCTGTCCAGAGTTATTACATCTCTGGCAGAGGGAACAGTCCCTACACCTTTAAAGGTGGCCATAATGGTACTGTTGTCAGAAAAATAGACCTTTCTGTAGCAAAAAAATTAGTAATCACCTGACCAATTACAGCCTGACTTCTAATTTGTCATTTTTGGGATGTAAGGTGATTCAGTGGGCGGTGGTAGATCAATGTCTGGTGTTCTTGATGATACATCTGCTCTTGACCCATTTCAATCTGGCTTTGGAACAGAGACAATATAACTCATCCTGATCCCCGTGGACAGTCTCTGCCTGCAAAAAGGTAAGGCGAAATGCTGAATCTGTCAGCTGCCTTTGACACAGTTGTCCAACTTGCTTGTTATGCTTTATTGAGATGCTTGGAAAATATATTAGGGGTGAAGACAACAACATTTTGTTAGATCAGAGAGGCAAACTGAGGGCATCAAAGGATGCCAAGTCAGCAGTTTGGAAGGTACCCTGTGGGGTGATTGCAAGACTTTCAGTTGCCTATGCTTTTTAACTTCTGTTAGGACCTGAAATGAGATTGTCCATAGCTTTGGTCTTTGGATGGCTTAATTGTGTGGAAAACAAAGCCCCACAGAAGTGGTAAAAGATGAGGCAGCCAGAGACACAGTGGAACATCTGTCCTTCCAGGATTACTGTCTGTCTCCAAGCTCATCTCAATGTGCCTGGTCATGCATTTAAAGTCCTTCATGATCTAGGTCCCATGCACCTGAGGGACTCTCTCTCTAGGTATGCTCTGCTTGTGTATTCTGCCGGGGATAAACTAAAACCATACAATGTGTTCAGTCCCCACTAGAACATCAGCTTTAGCAAACAATCGCTTCTGTCTTGTGTCAGGATCAGTTTTAGGGCATTCTTCCCCACCTACATAAGCACCTAGGCTCAGACAGAGATGACAGCATTTGGAGGCTTATTCATAGAGACTGATGGTAGGATTTGGAGCTCTTCACAACCCCAAAATAAGGTCTGATAAGACTAATTACAAACAGCAACACAAATGCAACAAGCAATCCCAACAAGGCCCATAAAAAGAGTGGGAGGTATCTTCAATTGCAGGTCTTACTAGCACGCTCTGCAGTGCCTGGTAGGAGAGAATGGTCTTACTTGCCTTCAAAAAAAAGATCAGGGAAAGAACAGGATAAACTCCACAGGACAACATGGCCAGGTGGGGAATTCTTCATTCACACAAGATCAGTTTAAAGTATTTGCTTTATAACATTTAGTTTGCAGATTTTTCAGCAAGGTCCTCCTCATTCATTTAATGCTCCATTTAACATGTCTTGGGCTATGTCCCCTTGCCTGAGTGGAGTAGGACTTTCTTGAGCCTCTCCAGTTGGTTGTCAGGGTATTTGGTTGTTATTTTCCCAGGGATCGCAGTTGTCTACACCTGCACTTTATAATCAATGGCCATCTCCCCACCCCCTCCCAGTCCACCATCTCAGTATATGAGACTTGGGGAAAGGGCACTTCCTTCTGCTTTTCAGAGTCTGGCTGCTGGTAGCACCTGCGCTGGAGGGTGCTCCCTTCCCACCCTGCCTTTGGCTTTCTCAGGTTTCTTATTTCATCACAGCTGTTGACTTCCTTCACCCTCAACAGATGGGAAGGCAGGAAGTCTTGGCAACCCATGGGTATCTCCTGGGCAGATTTTCTGAGGGGTACACGATGGCCGAGCAGCTGCCAGGTCTCCTAGACAAACCACAATCTCTTGTATTGTCGAAGGCTTTCACGGCCGGATTCAACTGGTTGTGGTGGGTTTTCCGGGCTGCGTGGCCGTGGTCTGGTGGATCTTGTTCCTAACGTTTCACCTGCATCTGTGGCTGGCATCTTCAGAAGTGTACCACAGACTTCCCTCTGTGATACACCTCTTCGAGAGATGCCAAAACGAATACAATTAGATGCAGGTGAAACGTCTGGGGAACAACAAGATGCACCAGACCATGTATCGCTAAGTCTCGAAAGCAACCCACCACAACCAACCACAATCTCTTTCTCAGCAGGTAAAAAGGAGCCCCCCCCCCCAGTGGTCAACAGAGCCTTGAGTTTTGGGTAGAGGGCTACCGTTCTTGGAGAAAAAGTGAAGTTGGTTATGAAGATGAGTTGTCCTACCTAGATGCTGAGTGAAAGGTCTGCTCTGGAAAGCCACGTAAAGGTACTTCCAGTGTGATCCAGGAGTGGTGACGTAATGTCCCCGACCTCTCTTTGGGCAGGTTCTGAACTGAGTGGCCAACAGGCTCTCTCAGTGACTGTGAAATAAGATCCCTAGGCCAAGCTGCTCAGTCCTGTGGCCATGCCCAGACTCTGCACCTGCAGACAGGAAGGAAATAGAACATTGTGCAGCTGGGAAGATGTTCCCCCAACCCGTCTCCTCCTCCCTTTGTTTGTGCCTGTCACTTTCTGAGAACTATGCATGCTGCACGAGCCAAACTCCTGATGGAGAGTCATATCTTGCCTGCACTTGGCAGTCTGCTTGTCTATCAGCAGCCCTTTCGCTGGAACAAGTGCAGCAGGGTGTGTGCAAACTGCTCAAGGCTCCATTTGTCCCAAATTCTCAGCATCTGGCTGCAATTTGTACCCATGCTCATGCCTAGTGACCCCCTTCTCACTTCACAACACACACACCACCGAGAGCAGCCAGCCCCAGATGGCAACTTGAAGCTGTCTTGGTTCTGTGTCCTTTTATCAGATGGCTCACATCCGAAAAGGCAGACAATAATGTCCCCCTTGAGGCCCTGGCAAGTACAGGCGCAACAGAGAGAGGGGCTGGGATGGGGAAGAAAGGAAGCCTTCTTCTTTCTGATTCCCAGCAGAAAACCAGCAATGCTTGCTGGGTGGGGGGAGAGAAAGCTGAGCTGGCCCTTCCCTTCGTAAAGCATAAAAGAAACAGCCCTCAGATGGAGTGATTTACAGCTCCCTTGGACAGCAGTGGCTCCAGTCCAAGTTGTTGCCAAGGTGGAAAGGCAGCTGAACGAGAAGATGTAGAATAGGCCTTAAGATGGTAAGGGAGTGTACAATTCAACAGTGCATTTAGAATGAAATGTCAAACAAATGACTGCAGCAGGCCTTCCATGCAATCAACTCTGAGATCTGCCAATACCCCAACCAGTGGGCACGTTCACATCTGCTCATGTGTGGAATTGTTCAGCATCGATTAATTATTCCTTTTAAAGGACTCACTTTTCACAGTAAAAAAGGGTGCTGCAGAAACATTATCAAGGCAGCAGATCTGTAAGAAACTGGTGTGAAATGTCCAATGTCTGGAGGGCTCAGGGTGGTGTACATCACACAATACAAGCAACAATAAGCAGTATTAAAACATCAGCAATCATGGTAGAACAATACAACATTATAAACATAGCAACAATAGTCAACTATCAGGCCACAACATTAATAAACAATTGGGTGCTGTGTGGTTTCCGGGCTGTATGGCCGTGTTCTAGCAGCATTCTCTCCTGACGTTTCCCCCCACCCCCCCCCCCCCCCACCCCCCCCCCCCCCCACCCCCCCCCCCCCCCACCCCCCCCCCCCCCCACCCCCCCCCCCCCCCACCCCCCCCCCCCCCCACCCCCCCCCCCCCCCACCCCCCCCCCCCCCCACCCCCCCCCCCCCCCACCCCCCCCCCCCCCCACCCCCCCCCCCCCCCACCCCCCCCCCCCCCCACCCCCCCCCCCCCCCACCCCCCCCCCCCCCCACCCCCCCCCCCCCCCACCCCCCCCCCCCCCCACCCCCCCCCCCCCCCACCCCCCCCCCCCCCCACCCCCCCCCCCCCCCACCCCCCCCCCCCCCCACCCCCCCCCCCCCCCACCCCCCCCCCCCCCCACCCCCCCCCCCCCCCACCCCCCCCCCCCCCCACCCCCCCCCCCCCCCACCCCCCCCCCCCCCCACCCCCCCCCCCCCCCACCCCCCCCCCCCCCCACCCCCCCCCCCCCCCACCCCCCCCCCCCCCCACCCCCCCCCCCCCCCACCCCCCCCCCCCCCCACCCCCCCCCCCCCCCACCCCCCCCCCCCCCCACCCCCCCCCCCCCCCACCCCCCCCCCCCCCCACCCCCCCCCCCCCCCACCCCCCCCCCCCCCCACCCCCCCCCCCCCCCACCCCCCCCCCCCCCCACCCCCCCCCCCCCCCACCCCCCCCCCCCCCCACCCCCCCCCCCCCCCACCCCCCCCCCCCCCCACCCCCCCCCCCCCCCACCCCCCCCCCCCCCCACCCCCCCCCCCCCCCACCCCCCCCCCCCCCCACCCCCCCCCCCCCCCACCCCCCCCCCCCCCCACCCCCCCCCCCCCCCACCCCCCCCCCCCCCCACCCCCCCCCCCCCCCACCCCCCCCCCCCCCCACCCCCCCCCCCCCCCACCCCCCCCCCCCCCCACCCCCCCCCCCCCCCACCCCCCCCCCCCCCCACCCCCCCCCCCCCCCACCCCCCCCCCCCCCCACCCCCCCCCCCCCCCACCCCCCCCCCCCCCCACCCCCCCCCCCCCCCACCCCCCCCCCCCCCCACCCCCCCCCCCCCCCACCCCCCCCCCCCCCCACCCCCCCCCCCCCCCACCCCCCCCCCCCCCCACCCCCCCCCCCCCCCACCCCCCCCCCCCCCCACCCCCCCCCCCCCCCACCCCCCCCCCCCCCCACCCCCCCCCCCCCCCACCCCCCCCCCCCCCCACCCCCCCCCCCCCCCACCCCCCCCCCCCCCCACCCCCCCCCCCCCCCACCCCCCCCCCCCCCCACCCCCCCCCCCCCCCACCCCCCCCCCCCCCCACCCCCCCCCCCCCCCACCCCCCCCCCCCCCCACCCCCCCCCCCCCCCACCCCCCCCCCCCCCCACCCCCCCCCCCCCCCACCCCCCCCCCCCCCCACCCCCCCCCCCCCCCACCCCCCCCCCCCCCCACCCCCCCCCCCCCCCACCCCCCCCCCCCCCCACCCCCCCCCCCCCCCACCCCCCCCCCCCCCCACCCCCCCCCCCCCCCACCCCCCCCCCCCCCCACCCCCCCCCCCCCCCACCCCCCCCCCCCCCCACCCCCCCCCCCCCCCACCCCCCCCCCCCCCCACCCCCCCCCCCCCCCACCCCCCCCCCCCCCCACCCCCCCCCCCCCCCACCCCCCCCCCCCCCCACCCCCCCCCCCCCCCACCCCCCCCCCCCCCCACCCCCCCCCCCCCCCACCCCCCCCCCCCCCCACCCCCCCCCCCCCCCACCCCCCCCCCCCCCCACCCCCCCCCCCCCCCACCCCCCCCCCCCCCCACCCCCCCCCCCCCCCACCCCCCCCCCCCCCCACCCCCCCCCCCCCCCACCCCCCCCCCCCCCCACCCCCCCCCCCCCCCACCCCCCCCCCCCCCCACCCCCCCCCCCCCCCACCCCCCCCCCCCCCCACCCCCCCCCCCCCCCACCCCCCCCCCCCCCCACCCCCCCCCCCCCCCACCCCCCCCCCCCCCCACCCCCCCCCCCCCCCACCCCCCCCCCCCCCCACCCCCCCCCCCCCCCACCCCCCCCCCCCCCCACCCCCCCCCCCCCCCACCCCCCCCCCCCCCCACCCCCCCCCCCCCCCACCCCCCCCCCCCCCCACCCCCCCCCCCCCCCACCCCCCCCCCCCCCCACCCCCCCCCCCCCCCACCCCCCCCCCCCCCCACCCCCCCCCCCCCCCACCCCCCCCCCCCCCCACCCCCCCCCCCCCCCACCCCCCCCCCCCCCCACCCCCCCCCCCCCCCACCCCCCCCCCCCCCCACCCCCCCCCCCCCCCACCCCCCCCCCCCCCCACCCCCCCCCCCCCCCACCCCCCCCCCCCCCCACCCCCCCCCCCCCCCACCCCCCCCCCCCCCCACCCCCCCCCCCCCCCACCCCCCCCCCCCCCCACCCCCCCCCCCCCCCACCCCCCCCCCCCCCCACCCCCCCCCCCCCCCACCCCCCCCCCCCCCCACCCCCCCCCCCCCCCACCCCCCCCCCCCCCCACCCCCCCCCCCCCCCACCCCCCCCCCCCCCCACCCCCCCCCCCCCCCACCCCCCCCCCCCCCCACCCCCCCCCCCCCCCACCCCCCCCCCCCCCCACCCCCCCCCCCCCCCACCCCCCCCCCCCCCCACCCCCCCCCCCCCCCACCCCCCCCCCCCCCCACCCCCCCCCCCCCCCACCCCCCCCCCCCCCCACCCCCCCCCCCCCCCACCCCCCCCCCCCCCCACCCCCCCCCCCCCCCACCCCCCCCCCCCCCCACCCCCCCCCCCCCCCACCCCCCCCCCCCCCCACCCCCCCCCCCCCCCACCCCCCCCCCCCCCCACCCCCCCCCCCCCCCACCCCCCCCCCCCCCCACCCCCCCCCCCCCCCACCCCCCCCCCCCCCCACCCCCCCCCCCCCCCACCCCCCCCCCCCCCCACCCCCCCCCCCCCCCACCCCCCCCCCCCCCCACCCCCCCCCCCCCCCACCCCCCCCCCCCCCCACCCCCCCCCCCCCCCACCCCCCCCCCCCCCCACCCCCCCCCCCCCCCACCCCCCCCCCCCCCCACCCCCCCCCCCCCCCACCCCCCCCCCCCCCCACCCCCCCCCCCCCCCACCCCCCCCCCCCCCCACCCCCCCCCCCCCCCACCCCCCCCCCCCCCCACCCCCCCCCCCCCCCACCCCCCCCCCCCCCCACCCCCCCCCCCCCCCACCCCCCCCCCCCCCCACCCCCCCCCCCCCCCACCCCCCCCCCCCCCCACCCCCCCCCCCCCCCACCCCCCCCCCCCCCCACCCCCCCCCCCCCCCACCCCCCCCCCCCCCCACCCCCCCCCCCCCCCACCCCCCCCCCCCCCCACCCCCCCCCCCCCCCACCCCCCCCCCCCCCCACCCCCCCCCCCCCCCACCCCCCCCCCCCCCCACCCCCCCCCCCCCCCACCCCCCCCCCCCCCCACCCCCCCCCCCCCCCACCCCCCCCCCCCCCCACCCCCCCCCCCCCCCACCCCCCCCCCCCCCCACCCCCCCCCCCCCCCACCCCCCCCCCCCCCCACCCCCCCCCCCCCCCACCCCCCCCCCCCCCCACCCCCCCCCCCCCCCACCCCCCCCCCCCCCCACCCCCCCCCCCCCCCACCCCCCCCCCCCCCCACCCCCCCCCCCCCCCACCCCCCCCCCCCCCCACCCCCCCCCCCCCCCACCCCCCCCCCCCCCCACCCCCCCCCCCCCCCACCCCCCCCCCCCCCCACCCCCCCCCCCCCCCACCCCCCCCCCCCCCCACCCCCCCCCCCCCCCACCCCCCCCCCCCCCCACCCCCCCCCCCCCCCACCCCCCCCCCCCCCCACCCCCCCCCCCCCCCACCCCCCCCCCCCCCCACCCCCCCCCCCCCCCACCCCCCCCCCCCCCCACCCCCCCCCCCCCCCACCCCCCCCCCCCCCCACCCCCCCCCCCCCCCACCCCCCCCCCCCCCCACCCCCCCCCCCCCCCACCCCCCCCCCCCCCCACCCCCCCCCCCCCCCACCCCCCCCCCCCCCCACCCCCCCCCCCCCCCACCCCCCCCCCCCCCCACCCCCCCCCCCCCCCACCCCCCCCCCCCCCCACCCCCCCCCCCCCCCACCCCCCCCCCCCCCCACCCCCCCCCCCCCCCACCCCCCCCCCCCCCCACCCCCCCCCCCCCCCACCCCCCCCCCCCCCCACCCCCCCCCCCCCCCACCCCCCCCCCCCCCCACCCCCCCCCCCCCCCACCCCCCCCCCCCCCCACCCCCCCCCCCCCCCACCCCCCCCCCCCCCCACCCCCCCCCCCCCCCACCCCCCCCCCCCCCCACCCCCCCCCCCCCCCACCCCCCCCCCCCCCCACCCCCCCCCCCCCCCACCCCCCCCCCCCCCCACCCCCCCCCCCCCCCACCCCCCCCCCCCCCCACCCCCCCCCCCCCCCACCCCCCCCCCCCCCCACCCCCCCCCCCCCCCACCCCCCCCCCCCCCCACCCCCCCCCCCCCCCACCCCCCCCCCCCCCCACCCCCCCCCCCCCCCACCCCCCCCCCCCCCCACCCCCCCCCCCCCCCACCCCCCCCCCCCCCCACCCCCCCCCCCCCCCACCCCCCCCCCCCCCCACCCCCCCCCCCCCCCACCCCCCCCCCCCCCCACCCCCCCCCCCCCCCACCCCCCCCCCCCCCCACCCCCCCCCCCCCCCACCCCCCCCCCCCCCCACCCCCCCCCCCCCCCACCCCCCCCCCCCCCCACCCCCCCCCCCCCCCACCCCCCCCCCCCCCCACCCCCCCCCCCCCCCACCCCCCCCCCCCCCCACCCCCCCCCCCCCCCACCCCCCCCCCCCCCCACCCCCCCCCCCCCCCACCCCCCCCCCCCCCCACCCCCCCCCCCCCCCACCCCCCCCCCCCCCCACCCCCCCCCCCCCCCACCCCCCCCCCCCCCCACCCCCCCCCCCCCCCACCCCCCCCCCCCCCCACCCCCCCCCCCCCCCACCCCCCCCCCCCCCCACCCCCCCCCCCCCCCACCCCCCCCCCCCCCCACCCCCCCCCCCCCCCACCCCCCCCCCCCCCCACATAACATCTTTAAAGTGAACTTTATATGAACTCTACATAAACTTTTATGAAGCTAAATTATAGTCAGTGTTCAACAACCTTTGTATTTTCTGTGAAGGCTATATTCTTTGTGACTTCTAAATAATGCCTATATTTGTGCACTAAAATATGTTTATCTGTGAAAATACTTACTATAGTCTTACATTTTAGGAAAACACTTAATAATACCTTCTTTGTGTAAAAGCAACATTTTGCCATCTCTCACACTTTTAAGTACAGATGCCCTCGTTTACAGGTTACCAGGTCATACATTGTTCATCCTCAGCTTGACTGTTGGCAGACACCAATTAAATTACCTTGCATGTTCAACATCACTTAAAGAAGAACCATATTGAAGAACCTTACTCACATTAGGTTGCCAGCTGTAGAATGGCAAATTATCTGAGATTTTTGGATGGAAAATGGAGAGGGTAAGGTGTGTGGAAGGCTTTTGTTGATTGCCCTCATACAACCGTTAGCCACATTGAGGATTTAGCCCACAACCTTTTTTACTGAGCAATATACAACTGTTCAATTTAGATTGAACCAGGCTGTTCCATGATTCCTTGGAACTGATGAGGGATGCATCAGTTTATTGGCAGATGTAAATTCTTCTGTCAAATATAGTGCTGCCTTTTAAATACTTCTATCAATCAAATTAAGTACATGAATTCCAAACTTTCAAAATAGATGTGCCTGTGCTATTTGGTTTAAGGTGCTATTTACTGTGTTTCATGTTCAACATTTTTATAATTTCAGAATTTCAAATTGTATTTTAGTGGTGTTAAAAGCCTGTGACTAATATCTAAAAAACTACTATGATTTAAATATCCCAAGTTGGAAACTGCATACAATGAAAAGTATGTGTAGTAATAAACAGGTTTCTTCCCCTATACATACTCTGGCCACAGAATGTGACTCCCTGAGGGTAAGGAACTTTGAGTTCCTCTTGACTGAAACCCCATATGCTTTGTTCCTGAAGGATTCAATGCATATATTCATAGTGGTGACCACATGCTCCCAACTCCAATAGGAGTAATTCCATTCTTTAAGAAAATAAACTCCAAACTGTAAATCTGACTTCAGGTTCAGACAATCCAGGTCACCATGTCTTGTTCTATGTTATTTTTTGACTTCTACCAGTTCTCTCCCAATGATTACCTCAAGCTTTAGTGAATGAAAGACACAAATAAAAGGTCAGCCTTTTTATTTGACAGGTGGCAGATGTTCAAACGGTTTCAGCCTCCTTTCCCCCCCCCAATGTACCAGTACATACCCAATCAACAGACTGAATATTTTTATTTCTGTCATTTCATGAAACACATAAAAAGTAATCTTGTGAAAAATTGAGAGATACAGTCCCCCCTGCCTACACTCGGGGCCTTTGCATTAAAAAGAAAATGATCAGGAAAAGGCATTTTAGAAAAAGGAATCTCTTGTGCCTTTGAGTTGTGTTTGAACTGCTTCTAAATTGCAACAGTCTTTATTAAATGTTTTGCATTTGGCCGAAGGAAAGCTGTTGAAATGTGATGACCTGGAAGGAGATTGTTAACTTTGCCATTGTTGGAGGTTCCTTGATTTGTTTCTTTGCCCTAATCAATACATCCGGTACAATAACTGGTGAGGTTGTCCTCTAGGATTCTGGTATTTCCAGAGGGAACAGATCTTCCCAATGACTTTAATTACAAAACAAAACATCCCAATCTATACACAGTCTTATTTGTGGAGACAGTCTTATTTGTCCACACCACATTTAAAAGGAGGCACAATACACCATTTAATTTAATGTATGTTCCATGGATGCTTCTAAATTACCCTGTGTTTCTGTGGCCAGCTACCTGAAGAAGAAATGTTTGTTGATGGGATGTTATTTATCTGGTGATATTTTGACCTCCAGGCCATGAAAAATGGGGTGATGTCACTTCTGTTTTTTTTCATGAACGGGATTATAATGTATTGTTGAAGTCTTTCACAGCCGAATTCAACTGGTTGTGGTGGGTTTTCCGGGCTGTGGTCTGGTAGATCTTGCTCCTAACATTTCGCCTGCATCTGTGGCTGGCATCTTCAGAGGTGTATCACAGCGGGAAGTCTGTTACACACAGAGGGAAGTCTGCATAGCCACCTTAGACTTTCTAGTGATTCCCAGCTAGGTATAAAGCAGGACCGAACCTGTTTACTTCTTAAATCTAATGAAATCAAGCTAGCCTGGGCCATCCAAACCAGGACAAAGCTTCCCCCCCCTTCCCCCCCTTGCATTGTTTTGTTTCTTTGGCTCCTTGTTTCCTTTCTGGTAAAAGATTTTTCCAGGTGAAATTAGAGAGTGGGGTGGCTCCCGAGTCACTAAGCCTGTTGTTGGTCTTAGTTCCCTAAGTGTTCCACATGAGATTTAATCCAGTGGGCAGGTGGTTTGGGCAGGTGTCTCTTCCTTCTGAGATGCTCAAGGCTATATAAACGAGGGCCAGCACCAAGGCGCCTACAACCGAAACAGCCTCTCTTCGGACCACGAAGCTCGGCATGATGGAACTTTTTACCACCAGTACTGGATCAGAGTTGCAGTGACACAAAAAGTTAGAAGCCTCAGCATGTTGTATCACTTTGAATATTAGCTTAAAACTGCAACCAGAAACAATGGGCACAATATAGGGTGCCAGTCCTGTTTTCCCTACCAGGATTAATATCTGCCAAGGGGGGGGGGATATGCAGAGTAAAAACAACAAACTCTTTCTCCCCAAGTGCCCCTGTCCCTCTCCCAGAATTACCATTGAACTTCAGGTTACATAAATCAGTTTCCCAGGGGAAAATGGCAGTTTCAGATTCTATGGCCCTTTCCCCACTTACCTTAAGCCCCGGGCTACTCGAGGAGAGTAGTGCGGGGTCCCTCGGCATTCCCCACTGGGAAGGAAGTAGCGCGAGGAGCGTTACCAGCTCTTTCAAAGGAAGCACATTTTGATTAGCGCAGAGCAATGGAAGGCGCAATATAGGGTGCCAATCCTGCGGTAGGCCAGCGGGGTTGTAGGGACTGGCAGATGCTTCCAGGGATACCTTGGCAGCTGGGAATTGCGCACAGCAACCCTTGGAAAAGGGTAAGTGGGGAAAGGGCCTATGATCAGATCCTATGATGTGCCAGGACCTTCCTTAGCTGCATTCCAAGGTCAAATGACAATTGGCATTTCTATTACAAAACTGCAGCTTGTGGGTCAAGTCTGGATGGGAAAAATGCAGGTTGCTTTTTTGTCTTATATTGCCCTCTTGTGTTAATATGTGTAAACACATTGTATTATCGAAAACTTTCATGGCCGGAATAACCAGGGTGTTGTGGGGTTTCCAGACTGTATGGTCATGTTCCAGTAGCATTTTCTTCAGAGATCCTCTGAAGATGCCAGCCACAGATGCCGGTGAAACGTCAGGAAAAAACGCTACTGGAATATGCCATACAAACCGGAAAACCCACAACACCCTAAGACAAGGAAGTGTTGGATCATAAGGGCAGAAAGAGGCAGCAAAAGGGAATGCTGGAAGAGTTGAGGCGCAGACAAGGAGAAGCCAGAGCAGGGATCCAGGAGATGCAAGTCAGAGAGGATGCTTGCTTAGAAATGTAGGAATGTGGAAACACATCTGGTTCACCAGTTGAGCCTCTTCCACTCAGGGGGAGGAGTGGGTAATCAAACCCAGTTCTCCAGATTAGAATCCACCTGCTCTTAACCACTACACCACACTGAACCTGAGTACTGATGGGACCTAGCTTTGCAATGTGCTTTTGGTGGTGTATGGATTAGATGAATTTTGCAGCATGTTGCACACTTTGGTTGATCCGCTTCTCCTACCACCCCCATGCTGCAAAGACTTACCAAGCATTTCTAAAACAGAGCTATCCCACTAGGCTTTTTCAGGCGGCCTGCCAGGTTGACACCTATCAAACACTGGCCCCCATGGGATAATGGTTTTCAGTCACCATCTTTTAGTCTTGTTCTATCCTGTTGTTGGTATTTTATTGTATTCTATTTTAATTATTTATTACTGTTTTTAAAAATAGTATTGCTCGATTATTGTTGTGTGCCATCCTGAGCCCTTCAGGGATGGGCGGGGTATAAATATAAGAAATATATATATATTTTTAAATAATGAATTTAAATATGTCTGAAACCTCCATCCCCACGTTGCTTTACAAGGAGTCTGGCCAGCAATAGATAACCCATTTTAAACAGAATTGTTTTAAAGTGGAGAGAGCCTATCTCTTTCCACGGAGCAATATCTGACAAAATAAACTTTTGGGTGCTGTGTGGTTTCTGGGCTGTATGGCCGTGTTCTAGCAGCATTCTCTCCTGATGTTTTGCCTGCATCTGTGGCTGGCATCTTAGGAGGGATCTAGGTAAGCAGAATACAGTTGCAAATGAAAGCGTCAGGAGAGAATGCTGCTAGAATTCTGTTACAGCCATGTAACCATACAGCACCTAAGCTGATCACGGCAGTGAAAGCCTTCGACGAAATGGCTTTGCACATCAGGAACTTCCGCTTTGGAAATCCACAACCCTGATTCACGAGGTAATTTTAGTAATGTTTCATCCAGCTTTCTGCTGGGTAATTAGGAGACCACTAGATCGATGGAAAAATGAGTGACAGCAATGGAAACGTGGAAATGCATCATTCTGAATTCTCTCTGAAAAGTGTTTGGGGTTTTAATGGATGGGGGGGGGGGAAAGAAGAAGGGTTGGCAGAGCTGCAAATCCACTTGGTGCCGTGATCTTTGTGGTTTTAACAAGTTTATTCAAGGCTAACAATAACAACAATTAGAACAGTTAATAGCTAACAGAACCGCTCTGTTTTAATTCTCCCAGGTCTCAAGCCGATTACAAATTGTTCTAAAATGCAATAAAAACTGAATAACAAGCAATTCTATAAAACTGCCTAAAATGGAGGCATTAAATCAAACATTTGTGTCACGAGGCTTGGCTCTGGTGAGCCAACCCCGCTTCACGCAAATCAGGCACTGGGTATTGTTGGAATCTGGTCAGCCGGTTTTCTGGGGTGAGTCACACGTGCTTTCTCATTTGCTAAGTAATGCATCTTCAACGCACTTTGCAATTGGCTTATACTTTTACTTGCAAACTATTGCTAAAATGCATCCAAAGTGGATTGCAAGTGCACTATTCCGCATGTGTTTCTCACCACTCCGATCACCCTAAAAAAAAATCTGTATGGGTTTATGAGCTCATGTCCGTTGCAATATATTTATGTAGCTTTCTTTGCAAAAGCATTCCTATGTTGGAAAACCCTGTGATGGGAGACAGCTCTTTTCCTACGCAATCCACCCGGGCCCTTGCATTGGAACATTTTTTTCTGGGGGGGAGGGGGGAGCGGGAAACATGCAATCAATTGATGGCAAAAGAGGCTCTTTATGAATGAGACTTGCTCCCAAAGGCCATGATGGGTTCAAGGCGAGGAAAAGAAGGTGCAGTTTGAAAGGCTGGGTACATGAATGAAACAGCCCATGATCTCACATCCTCATTCACGGAACAAAGTAAAGAGTGTTCTCAGGGGGCAAGATCAATAATGAATGCAGCTGATCAGCTTCCTAATGGGGGTCAGCGCTAGCAGCTCAGTGAGTGACTTCCCAGACAGAGAGAAATCTAATTTGGCTGGCGATTGCAGGAAGCCGGGTGGGGGCAGGAGCGGCATCTTGTAAATCAGCTCATTGAAACTCCAGTGGGGCAGGAGAGCAACTGTGCATCCGCTCCCTTTTCTTCTTGGGCTCAGGAGCCTTGGAAGGCGCTTGGCCCTTTCTGTCAGTCACGGCCGGAACCTCACCCAAGGAGGTTAGGAGGGTGCCATTTTGGTAGGTGTTTCAACAGAGACGTGTTTGAGATGGTTGGAGTTTTCAGCATTCCAAGGCATGTTCCAATGATATTGTCGAGGGCTTTTTAGAAGTGAGGGGCTTGAATGGTCCACGTTTCCAAGGCTGGGTACTTTTTAATGTAAGTTTCATTGCCTGGGTGGGACTATTTGTTGTACGACACTTCTGTGCCCTGTTGGGAAAAAGTGGAGCTCTCATGTGCATGCACGCACACATTCACTCAGTCCATCGACTGCAGTAGCATGGAAACGCATCAGTATCTCCAGAGGAGGCTGGGGCATTTGCCTCTACCTTGAACCCTAAATATACTGATTTTTATGAACCCTGACACATTCACCCATCCATCTGGTCAGCAAGAGGACTGTCCTCTTTCTGTGGCTTGCTCCCACTCCCTTCAAAATTATTTCAGTGGCACCCTTGGCCACCACTTTCTCGTCACGCCGTTTGTGCCAGAATCTACCCTAGGATTGCTGAGCTGGATTCACGCTTGACACTTTGGAGCTGGGACCTCATTTGGAATTGCGCAGGGCGGACGTTGTGCTGGATGCTGGCATAACTCCTTCCACTTAAACTGGTGCCAAATTGGACAGGGTTCATCTGGAGACTGTTCCTTTAACCCTTCCTGCCTAGACAGAGCGGAATTGTTTGCTGCAGAACATTCCCTCTTCCTCTGGATAAGTTCCAAATGACTCAATTAATGGGGACTCTGTTGCTCCCCCAAAGGGAATAGTAATCTTTCCCCTGAGCTCAGCTGTATGACCCCTGCCACCATGCCATCTGCCTACTTATGAACAAATGCCTGTGTCATTCCTACCACATCCGTCATCCCTACCAAGTTTCATCTTCTCAATGCTTTTCCAGCCCCTAAAAGCTAGAGGGTCTCCCCTGAAGGACATCCGGTCAATGGGGCCTGAGAAAAAGACAAACTACAGAAGGCAGAGAAAGCAGGTGTGTGCAGGGGGCGGGGGTGGGGGTGGGGGTGGAGTAACAGAAAATGCTTTCTGCCTCTACTAAAAGGAGTGACTGCAGGTCACCCCATCAAGACAAGGAGGCCTTCTATCTTCTCTCCCCGCGGCCAGGAATTCTAGGGAAACAGCTTGCAGAATGTGATGACTTCACAAATTTGCTTTTGGAGCCCAAAAAGCTGTTGAAAGAGCAGCAATGTGTGTGCAAAAGAGAAAAAAAGCCCACACGATGGTTAATGTTAAGGCAGCAGTTTGGGATGGCGGTGGAATACTAATGTGGTTTCACAATGAAATCAAAAATAAAAAGGATCCTTGCGGCAGAAAGGCTGACGCTTCCATCCAGAATGCGTTTGCACGGACTTGTTCGCCTTGAAGGTGGTGCAAAATTTCTGATTCACTTTTGCGGCAACAGACTAATATGTCTCCCCTTCTGAAATAATTGGAATGAAATTAACTCTCATCTGGAATTGGCTGCAGCAGGGTTTCTGGACTGTGTGGCCTGGCCTGGTTGTTTTTGCTCCTGATGTTTCACCCTCCACATTAGGAGCATAAACAACCAGACTATGGCTGCATGGCCCAGAAATTGCACAACAGCCAATTGATTCTGTCCGTGAAAGCCTTCAGCAATACATCTCATCTGAAAACCCGGTAGAAGAGCCAGGGTGGCGTAGTGGTTAAGAGCAGGGGCACTCTAATCTGGAGAACCAGGTTTGGTTCCCTGCTCTGCCACTTGAGCTGTGGAGGTTTATCTGGTGAACTAGATTAACTTGTGCACTCCAACACACGCCAGCTGGGTGACCTTGGGCTAGTCACAGTTCTTTGGAGTTCTCTCAGCCCCACCTACCTCATAGGGTGTTTGTTGTGAAGGGGGGGAGGGCAAGAAGATTGTAAGCCCCTTTGAGTCTCCTTGCAGGAGAGAAAGGGGGGATATAAATCCAACTCTTCTTCTTAGAGTTGCCAGCTCCTAATTGGGCAATTCCTTGAGATTGGGGGGTGAAGCCCAAGAGGGACTTCAGCAGGGTGTAAAGCCAGAGTGCAACCCCTGTTATTTCCACGGGAACTGACCTCTGTAGTTTATAGATCATCTGCAATTCTAGGAGATCTCTAAGCCCTGCTTGGAGGCTGATAAACCTGCCCACCCATGCTTTGAAAGCTTCCTAATGCACACATTAGGACACCAGCTGGGAATGTGGCTTCTCCGTGTTAAGATTAAATAATAAACTTGATCAGGATTGCTTTACCACCAAACTTTCTCCCATTTCAGCTTCCCCCTCCACTGGCTCACCCATCATATCAGTTGGGGCAGAGGCCCACACCTTCCCCCCTTAATCTTGTGCAGGAGGGTGACCAGCACAGGATATCCAAAGGAATCCCATTGTTTTATTTACCCCTTTAAACATTCCGTGTCAGATTGTGCTGAGCTGGTGGATTCTTTGACGGCTACTTATCTTGGCTTTAAAACTACCTAGCAAATCTCGCAGATCCGGGAACGATGGCCTCCAGCCAAGGCGATACAGTAAGTCAAGTTTGCAGCCTCCAGCCAAAACACTTGTGCGTGGCCAATGCTCCTTGCAACAGTTGCTGGCTTGGCAAGGCTAGAATGAAGGCAAAGGCCCTGCGAAACACACTGAGGGTTGCCAGCGAAATCTGCTGAAGTCGCATTGCGCTTATGAGCCGTGGAAATGTGGAAATTGCCATTCACATTTTTAATGGAAAGCAGTCAGTTCTGAAAAATGGCCTGCTCTCTCCCCCGACCCCCAAGTTTGAGGGGAAGAGGAGAGAGCATCCATCACCCCATTTGGGTAGTGCCAAAATCCCCCAATGCTTAAAGACAAACATTGGGAGCACTATCCATCCCCCCAAACCTTTTGTTCAACCCTGATGGGAAGGCAGGGATTGCACCAAACTTCTGGATGAATTCTAATTTAGCATTTTAGTGTTGGAGTCTCCCTTTGAAGCTCCCTTTGCTGGAGAATGGTGACTTTTATATCAACGGTATGCCCTGGGTGGTCAAAATGTTCTCCCACTGGTTTCTGAAAGATATTCCTCAGAATCTGCCAGGTAACAACACTGGGCCATCCTGAAAATTGAAAACAGGAATATAGAACAGGTATTCTATTTTAGATATTTATATCCCGCTATTTTAGATATTTATACCCTGCTTATAACATCATTATCCCCTCCTCCACTTTATCCTCACAACAACAACAACAACCCTGTGAGGTAGATTAGGCTGAAAGTGTGTGACATCCAGCAAGCTTCCATAGCAGAGTGGGAATTTATAACCAGCTCCCCCAAAACCAGCCCAGCACTTTGGGCACGATACTACGTTGGTTGCTCATCATGGCATTTAGGAACCAAACCAGGAGTCACGTTTTTGTCTTTTGAACCAGGTGCTAAAACTAAAAAAAGTTCTTCTTTGGCATGTTGCATCATTAAGGTCACAGATGAAGTCTGCTTGACCCAACTTTCAATTTTTGTGGGGTAGGGGAACAGAATTGTGGTAACATTCTACCACCCAACAATCTCTCTACCTGAATATCCAGGCACGGCATTTTTTCGGGCGTCCTATTTCCTCCCTGCTTCAGTCTCCTGGGGAGAAAAGTATCAAACCCTGGAGATATCAATTCCATTTGGTGACTTGGCAGACTTCCACCTCGCCAATTTGGGATGCAGACAGAAGAAGTCGCAGAGACCATAGGCCGATGCAGAGGCTGAACTATCCCCGAAATTGGTGCGCGGATCTTGATGCATTTCCAGTCGCGTTCCAGCAGATCGCTTTGAGAAAGATTAGAGGATGTTATCAAAATGCACAACAACAAGGCTTAAGTGCCGAGTTCTACATCTGGGTAACAAAAATGAGGAAAAAGCACACGGGATGGGGGATATACTACTGAGTAGCAGACTGTGTGAACAAAATCTTGGAGTACAGGTGGACAGTACGTTAAATATATTGATATGTACAATAATTTCCACTGATTTTTAAAGGACAGCCTGAAACTTGGGTCTTGTGTGTTTAGCTAACTTCACGGCATACATTATATTATTATAATTATGTTTATTTTGGTACAGAGTTATAGTTTTAAAACTCAGCCGTTTCAAATATAAATATGGAACAAAGACCTGTATCACCAGCGAGGAAATTATCTTAGTAATTCGTCCGACAACATCGCATGCCACCAACAGACAGACGGCGGCTCCCTAAAGAAACTTCAGCAAGAACATCAGCAGAAAGGGCAAATCTGGAGCCAAAACGAACCGAGGACAGAACTCATCTGACTGAAGCTGCAGACACTGTTAACTTTTGGAGGGAAAGTGAGATTCGCATTCCAAAACTCGCCATTTGCAGAGCACCAACACAATACCCTCATTTTATCCTCAGGCTATGAAAAGGGTTCTGGAGTGAAGGGAAAATGGCTGGGCTGCTTACTCAGACTACTTAGTAGAATGTCCATAGTATTTCTACACATGTATGGGAGAGGGAATGGCTGGTAAATGTGTTAGTTTGCACTTTATTTATCCTAAAATCTGAAGTTCAGAGATATTCCTTGGCATCATAAGCAAAATATATCCATCCCTTGTGGACTGTGATTCCACTGGCCAGATCCAAGGCAATGCAGTGTACTGAGTACCCTCCTCATTGTCTTGCCTTGACCCCGGGTTCCCCAACGTGGTGCTTGGGGGTGCCGTGATGCCCAGCACATTTCCTAGCACTCACCAAAGTGCTTGCAGAAAGTGAATGGGGCCTATGAGACTCTTGCTCAGCAGAGGAACTAATTGGCTGGACAGATCAAAATAATGTGTCAGCTGCAGCTGCCACCATGAAGATGTCTTTATTCTTTCTCATTCCTCTTAAGATTACCCTCTTCTCTCCTAAACCTGGGCTTTCTTTCTGTGTGTAGCTCTGTCTCCTGCAACAGCCATTTTCTGGTTGGCTCCGCCTCCTGTGGCAGCCATTTTGCAGCTGCGCTCACCACCCTATGTCAGAATTCCCAAGGTGCCCACAGGTTTAAGCAGCGGTTGCTTGAGTGGCTGGGCAGGAGAACCAGCTTTTGGGCATCCTTGCAGGCAATTCAGGCCTCGGTCCTCAGAGCAAGAGAGATTCTGTGATTCCTGGTTATGTAAACCAACATCTGAGCCAGAGGCCTCATAAACGTAGGCGTATATATTGAATAGGAGAAATTTTCTTTGCATAGATTCAGGCCTTTTAAACTTCCTTGTCACTCTCTTTTTTCTAGGACTGGCCATTTTGCTTTGTTCAGATGACCCTCTGTATAAATGGGGCATTTCCCCCTGCAGGCTCTTCCAAACTTCCAAAACATCAACCCTTCCTAAACGCCGCAAAGACTGCTAGTTGTGGCTAATGACAGCACTTGGAGACAGAAAACAAGGACCGCATTGGGTTTAGGCCTCGAGAAGGGCCCAAAAGAGCAAGTTTAATGCCAGGCACCAGTGAAACGACTGCTACAAACACCAATCCTCTTTGGACTAGCCCAGTTCTGCATTACAGAAGTCCAGAAGTCTGTGCTCCCCCCCAAAATTACACAAAGTATTATCAAGTAAGATGTACACACATTGGCCTGCTTTGCCTAAGCCAGTCAAGCTATGTACCTGACTTCTTTTGCAACAGCAGCAAGACAGGAAAGGCGCAGCGGAGAGGCGGTCAGGAACTATCCAGTGGATCAGGGCACACAGCCTGAGGCCAGCAAGAAGAGAAAAGCAGCTGCTAGAAGCAACTTTGGCAGAAGACGAAAACCTTTCCTCAGTGCCATACTGGCACTCTTCAGAAAGATCAATAAAATTCAGCCCCCACACAACTGTCACAGCATGAAGAATGCCAAGACAACCTAAGATCAAGAAAATCCTAAACAACTTACATGAGTGAAAGGATCTACAGCAGGGGTGTCCAACTCTGATGCTTCAGATGTTCTGGACTACAATTCCCGCCAGCCCCTGGTGGCATGGCCAATCAGCCATGCCAGCAAGGGCTGATGGGAATAGTAGTCCGTGAACATCTGGAGCACCAGAGATGAACACGCTTGGTCTACAGGTTCCGTTCAAGGCAGAGACCCATCTGGATTGCCTACATACAGACAGCAAGAGCCAGGCATTCATGTAACCCCATCCTGAACATCACAATTCCCAGTTCTGTATCATTAATTCTGCTTCCCAGTTTTCAGGTTGTTTGAAAACATGGGGCTTTTGCTTTGGGAAGGAGGAGACTGGAGGACAGCAGCAGCACGGAGCCTGAAGAGAATTAAGTCAGAGGAAAGCAGGAGCCATGGATCAGGAAAAACACCATTTTCCCCTTCAATCTGAAGGCCTGTCCCTCACAGTTTCCATCACTGCCTTCCTTTCTGGGCAGCCACAAAAGAAATACTGCTTCAAAACAAAAATGGAAGGAAGACCTTTGGGATGCCTTAAGAATAAAGCTCCAAGTTTATGCAAGAAGTCGAGATGTTCTCCATGTCCATCTTGGACAACTTGAAAGCCAACTGCATTACCTACACCTTGGAGCCTCTCTCAGGTGTGAAGATTTTATGGGTGTAAAGATGTCTGAGAAGCTAGAAGGGCATTCTTGGGGGGTGGCCCCAGCACCTCCCTTGCTCCTTGTTATGAGAAGTTGGCAAAATAAGTGGCAACAACAACTGGAAGCTCTTAATCTGCATAACAAGCACAGGTTGTAGAGTTGCATTTCTCTGACTTGAGTATGTGCCTAAAGCAGCCTTGCACTGAACTCATTAAGGTTGGTATTGTCTTGGCTCTCTAAGGTCTCCGGAAGAAGTCTTTCAGATCATCTGCTACCTGGTCCTTTTGATGCCAGAGACTGAACTTTTACATGCCAAGCTGATTTGCTGCCACTAAGCCATGGCCTCTCCCTGCTTCACTTGGGGCCGACATTAATACTTTGATTTACTCATTTGTAGCACGGGCTAACTCTATGGCCTGCTAGGTCATTCTGCTCCCCAAGCAATTTGTCCAACCTTACAGCTTCCAGAATTGCAGCATCTACCTGCTCAGTTTATCTGTTGGAAGCGGTTTCTGGGCAAACAAAAAGATGCAGACCGACACTGTAGACCCATCAAGAGGTCTCCCTACCCCAACTACTGGAGCAATTTGACATGCTGCTAGATGCTGGCATGCATCCACTTCTGCTAGCATAAAAGTCATTAGATTAACAAAAGTTTTAGCGCCCCCCCCCCTTCCAAATTGTACAAAAGGCAGCCCTGTGGTATCCAAAGAGCCATTTCTGCTTGAACAAAGCACGGTGATACCATCAGAACACTGTTCTAATTTATTTCAAAGCGGGAAATTATAAGCGCTCACAACTGCACAACATTCGTGCCGTGCTCAGTGCTACCGCCTGGGCAATTATCCCCGTGTTATCAGGACACGACTAAGTGGGAGAGAAACTCTGCTGATACTTGATTATTCCTATATCACCACAGGCATCAGGGTTACAGCCATTTTTTCTTCACCTGTCACGTGCCCAGGTCACATTCTAGAGATTTCCCATCTATGCTGCAAACGGGCTGAGGGCAACCATTCCCAGAAGATACCAAATACACGTTCCAGATCCACAGAAATACATGCAGAATTGCTGAATGAGCAGGTCGTGGGCTTGTTTGGCTGCTTGGTGGCACCAGGGCAGCAACTTGGGGGACAGTGTCCACACATCACAAATGTACAACTATCAGGGGAATAGCTCCTGACCCACAGGTGCAAACTGGGCTTTGGATTTGCAGTTCTCAAAATTCAGGCTGCAGTCATCCTTGGGAGAGCTGAAAAGTTGCCTCTCAGATGTCAAGCTAGGGAACACCATCTAGCCACAATTCATTGTACGCCTGCTGCCAAAAACCTGGCAATCTCAGGGACACGGGAGGTAGTTATCCACCATTCGCCCGACATTCATTCCACAGGGTAGAACCGACTGGTTGCTGCTGACCAATAGCTATGAGAGGAGAAAGAACTCAAAGCAGAGCATCCACAATTGGCCAGAAGAACCACATTGCAGGGGCCAGCTTATGCAGAACACACATGCTCCGTGCCTCTGCTTTCAAGTCACCTGAATTTTTTGGCATGGGAATGGAAGCAGACAACCATACTGAAATGTGAAGAGGTAAGACCACCTGGCAGGGAAGAAAACACCAGAATTGCCTCCCCATGACAGGGCCTACCTATTTTTCCTCTGGCTTCAGAGACTTCATCAGGAGTAGTAACTCCCACAAACTACAGTAAAAGAGTTTTCC
The DNA here is from genome assembly GCF_021028975.2 of Sphaerodactylus townsendi. Lineage (NCBI taxonomy): Eukaryota > Metazoa > Chordata > Lepidosauria > Squamata > Sphaerodactylidae > Sphaerodactylus > Sphaerodactylus townsendi. The sequence goes on from NC_059438.1 coordinate 28,357,029, forward strand.
AAATGTTCTGCAGGTGAGAAGGCCAGATTTTTTTTAAAAAAAGAAAAGAAAAACGAAGGCGAGTTTTGTTGGATGCATGGCACATCTGAAGGCACCCAAAATTCACTCTGTCCTCTGCATGACAGCAAATGGAACAAACATCTCTTATTTCCCAGCTGATTTGGAGGGGGAGGCAGTGAATAGCGCTTGGAGGAAAGGAAGTAGCCTCCCCCCACCAGCAATTAGTCTGGTATAAGCAGCATTATCAGGATGCAACTTGGCGAGCCCATGCACAGAAAGGACAAAAACGAATCTAATAGAGCAAAGCACCCTCCCCCTTCCTGACTGGTCATCGTTCGGCCTTTTGCAAACGGGTCTGGACCATCATGCGTGCACTAGAACCCAGAACAGGGAACGAGATCCATCAGATTATTCTCCCTCAATAGGTCACACTCTCTAAAAGAAAGCCATGCCTCAAAACTGGAGGATTCCAGCAATATCACTTTGGCAAGCTTGGTTGGTCTACGGAATGGGAAAGATCACCCACTTTTCTTCCAACCACTAAATGCCTGTGTGAATGCCAGATCTTTAAGGCCACCTTCAGCAGTCTTACACAGGAAGCTACGAGGCCGGCTTTGGTCCTGAAGAGATGAGGTGACCAATCAGCCCCAAATACCTTCTGAGGCCTCGAGAGCCTCTCCTCCACATGGGAGATGAGGGGAGGGAGAAAGAAAGCTCTAACTAGCCCACTGGGAGAGATTGGGAGGTAGTGAGAGGCACATCAAGAGCACCAAGGCCATTGGTGGACACGGTCGGGTTTCACACCCAGTCCTGTAAAGACCGCTTGCAGTAGAGTAGCATGCGGGGAGTGCCCTTACGCTGGAGCTGCACAAGGGCATAGACAAGGCCCAGAATCCCGAGAAGTAGCACCAACGGCACCATCACCATGACAATGCTGAGGGTCAGAGGGTATTCGTCAATGTGTACCACAATGTCCACATCGTTGTCTCCGCTGCGCCCTTGATCCTTTGCCCGGCCACCACCCGCATTGTCGCTGTAAGCGTCCTCCACATCTGCTTCGTTCTCTTCCTCCTCATGGTGAGTGTCCACATTATATTCCTCCTCAGTGCCATCTGGACCAATGGTTGGCCTACCTAGATTAGGCCACCGATGGCGGGGTTCAGGTGTCAAGGCAACCTCCTCATGGCATCCCATAAAGTCACGTAGGATAGACTTAGGGTAGCCGGGCTCTGTTTTCAGTCTCTCGTTGTCAAACTTCCAGTACTTTGTGCCTTTGTAGAAATAAGTGTAAGCTGGAAAACAGTGAGGAGAAAGGACAGTTAGTGAGTCCTGCCCCATCATACCCCAAACATTAGCTAACCAACCCATATGGTCTTTTGTTCTATTGCTGCTATGTTTCCAGCATTCCGGACTGCATGTGTCCTGAACTGTTTGCACCTTGCATTCTTTGGGTTGAATAAATTCTCTGAAGAACAGGCATTCACAGGGTATGTTGTGCAAGACTTGTGGTATTTAATCCAGGACCTGTTATGTCTATCGTTCTTTGGTGAGTTGTGAACCACAACTGGATCATACCTAACCTAGGATGAGTCAAACCTGTGGAGCCATCACAGTTTGCTTGTGAAAAGACAACGGGACAGAGAAAGAGAGAATGATGGAGAAAGGCAGACAGGAGAAGAAAAAGAAAAAAGAGGAGAGGAAAGAAAGGGACATAAGCAGAATTGGGGCCCCCTTTGCAGAAGGGTCTAAAGCTGGACTCTGATTTAAATCCAGTTAAATCGAGTTGAGATTTGGTTAATCACAACTAAGGCTGATTCCCCACAGTCAATTAATCGCATGATACTCATGCAAAATATCAAGGATTCAGGAAGAATTCCCCACTGCCTGAGAGAACGATAACCAACCAGAAACTTGGGTGGGGGAGACGTGATGATATGCTGACGTCATAACATGAGAACGTTTTTGCAGGAGAAAAAAGGTCCGTCCCAACACGGCACAGCAGCCAATCATGAGAGCCCCGCCAAGCTGATAGCGTGGTAGTGGGGATTGTTACATTTCTTGAATCCGAGATAGGCCTAGATGTCTTCACTGGAAACATGCTGCAGTGGGGAGGTTGAAACCTCGATGAAAAGGTGCAGTTTATTTTCAAACTTGGTTTGATCTAGATTGAATTTCCCGGTGGGGATTCAGCTTAAGTTAAGCCCAGCTGCTCTCACTGATAAACAATTCGCTTTCGCTGGATCCAAGCCAAAGTATAAGGCAGCCGCTAGACTGATTCTCTGTTCATTAATGCCCTCAGAAGTTAATGTGGCAAAGCTTTCCTTTCAAAAAGTTATGCTTGAGTCTTCTCCAAGAAGGCTTAAACCTCTCTATTAACTCAAGCTGTGCTGTCACACTGACTATCCTTACACTCTCTGCTAAGAAGACACATTTTAATGGTAAATTGCAAAACCCTGTTTAAAGGTTAGCAATTTCACATTTCAGACTTTTCATAAACTTTCAGGTCAATGCCAGATAGCTTCAGTAATCTGTTACATTCAGATGGCTAATGCAGTTTGGACGCTTTATTTATCCTTTGCCGCGTTCATTTGGCAGAGATCTGTGGGTGCCCTCCTTTAAAAGAGCAGCTTGGCTGTGGGTCTCTCTAACTTGTTCCACAACAGAAATGAATGGGTTTGCTATGCTTCGGTTCTGCTCCCTGAACTTCTTTGAGTGCTCCGTTTACCCCTTACAAGGACTGCTTGCAGCTTAAGGTCTACTTTAACAAAAATAGCATTAACAGCGATAATTTGGTAAATCATTATTAGCTTTGGTCTTATTATTTACTTGTTTTTGTGACTTTAGGTTGGTGGTTATTAGAGTTTGTGTTTCTCTCTTTGTGTACTTACTTGCGTCGGAGCTCAGAAAGGCTCCCTTGGGAGCACTAGGGATCCCGGCCCATGCATTGATTTTCTTTGGGTAGCCTGGATCCATACTGTGCCTCTCCTCATTAAAGCGCCAGTATCTGTGTGACAAAATGGGTTAAAATGAAGGCTTGCGCTGCCCAAGACTCCCGGGAACACTATGAGAAGCTGAAAGTCCACAAGAGGCATCACTGTCATTATTTTACTAGGGTTGGGAACAGAAATAGCTATTTTATTTGCATCCTGCTTGGCTCAGCGCCAGTATTCTTCCATCCAAGCTCACAGCGGCTTTGCTTCAGAGACCAAACTATATACCACACAATGTCAGATTATTCTCTGAACCCTGCAGATTTTTCTCTGAGCTCTCTCAGCTCCCTTTCCCCCCCATACATCCTCGCTTTGTGCTTGCTTCGGCAGCACATATACTAAAGACGATGATACATCCTCGCTTACTATGGACTTCTATTTAAATCCATGCAGTAGCCTCTAAGGCACAGAAGCCTCTGGACACCAGTAGCAGCTACTGGAAAACTGATTCTCTCTGCTTTTACCTGCACTGCCAAAGATTAGCAGGCACACTGGCATCTTCCTTGGCCACAGCAGATAGCTGCTACAAGCACCCAAAGACTTCCGAGCCCCTAGAATCTACTGTGCAAAGCGGATCTCAGTATTCTTCTGCTGCTGATCTCTCTGTGCTTAAAACCATGGTGGTACCCATGTCTGGGGATGAGTATACAAACACACACCATTTCTCTTTCCTCTACACTGGTGCTACTGTTTTGGGAAAACATATCATTGATTGTTGACATATGGCTACAGGGAACTCTTTGGAGGAAGGAGTTTTGCATTCATGCATTCATTCATTCATTCATTCATTCATTCATTCATTCATTCTTTCTTTCTTTCTTTCTTTCTTTCTTTCTTTCTTTCTTTCTTTCTTTCTTTCTTTCTTCCACAACCTCTGAGCTCACCTTCTCCATCTCCGCTTCAGCCTCTTTGGCCTCGAATCCTGCTGCTTAAGCCCTGACTGGCTCCCTCAAGACTCTACATCAGTGGTGGCGAACCAATTGGCCATGCCGGCAGGGGCTGATGGGAATTGTAGTCCATAACATCTGGAGTGCCAAAGGTTCACCACCACGGCTCTACACCTACAAACTTGCCTTCTGAACGAGCCCCTCTTAGCTCAGACCTTCCTGCAATCTCTCTGGTAAACTTCTGCGGCAGTCTGTAGGCCGATTACGCACCTGTCCCCTTGGAAGAAGTAGGTGTGCCCTGTGGGTTCCCACCAGATGGCCGTGTCCACACTGCTGTATGGCATGCCCAGTCCATAGCTAGTAAGGGGCTGCGGGTAACCCGGTTCCAAGTTTGCCTCACGGAAAAGCCAGTACTGATCCCCTGAAGACAGGACACAGAAGAACATCAAGTTGAAGCTGGCAGTGGTAAACAATACGGGCAAGAACTTGTTGCCCAGTGGGCTCAGGTTGCAACCCAAGAGGCCCTCAGGAGTCAGGACAAGAAAAAAAGCCATCAATGCCAGGTGAGAGAACTAGCCTCTTTTCCAGCTTGCCAGCAGAACCCTGATTTGGCGTCAATCTGCCTGAGTCTCAACCCACTCCAAGGCAGACCCAGGCCTGGATAGGGCAAATAGCTCTCTGGCTGCTGGACTTTCAATGTCATCCCTCTCCCGTGTGTGTGTGTGTGTGTGTGTGTGTGAGGAAGAAATCTCTCCAGACAACTGTAGGGAGTTTTCTGGTCTGCTGACACCGTGGAAAGGTTAAAGAGCCCCTTTGTCCTTTCAGGCATGAGTTTGGATAACTGGTTTTACCTTCAACCCACGCCAAAGGCCCCCTCACCTTTGAAGAACACGAACCGGCCATCATGCCTCTCATATGCAGCGTCGATGTTCCCAGGGAGGCCTCTCCAGAAGAGTCCGATCGGCATCGGATAGTTGACCAGCACCCGGTTATAGCGAACTCGCCAGAACCAGTTGCCCTTTAGGGAAGGAGAATGCCACACCTCAGACTGAAGGTTTATCCTGCCCCTAGCCAGAGGCAGGAGCTGGCACAGCAGGCTCAGTCCAGACAGCAAAGGAGGCACTCACCCCCCCTACCCTGTTACCCTTCCCAGCGACGGCTGATTCCCCTTTAATTGCTCCACTTCCAGCACAGTGCTGGTGGTAAAAACTGTTGTCAAGTCAATGCTGACCTATGGTGACCCTGTAGGGTTTTCACAGGGATGAAGAAGAGTTTGGATTTATACCCCGCCTCTCTCTCCTGTAAGGAGACTCAAGGTGGCTGACAAGCTCCTTTCCCTTCCCCTCCCCACAACAGATGCCTTGTAAGTGGGGCTGAAAGGGCTCTGAGAGAGAACTGTGACAAGCCCCAGGTTACACAGCAAGGAAGTAGGAGTGCGGAAACACATATGATTCACCAGATAAGCCTCTGCCACTCAAGTGGAGGAATGGGGAATCAAACCCGGTTCTCCAGATTAGAATCAACCTGAGGATCACAAGGAGCAGCAGTGGTGTAGTGGTTAAGAGCAGGTGCATTCTAATCTGGAGGAACCGGGTTTGACTCCCCGCTCTGCCGCCTGAGCTGTGGAGGCTTATCTGGGGAATTCAGATTAGCCTGTGCACTCCAACACATGCCAGCTGGGTGACCTTGGGCTAGTCACAGCCTTTCGGAGCTCTCTCAGCCCCACACACCTCACAGGGTGTTTGTTGTGAGGGGGGAAGGGAAAGGAGATTGTAAGCCCCTTTGAGTCTCCTACAGGAGAGAAAGGGGGGATATAAATCCAAACTCTTCTTCTTCTTCTTAATCACTACACCACACTGGTTCTCTGGAGGGGGACATTTTTACCCTTTGCCCCCCCCCTACCCTGGAGGCAAAATGGCAGCCAGAACAGTAGAGCAAGGAGGCCTTCAGGTCTGAAGAAGGGAGTGAACTGAAATATCCGTCAACTGAGTGTCATATTTTTGATGTGTTTTGCAATCTGCCTGGAGGGCCAGATATAATGAACAGGTTGGATACAAAAAAAGTTATCTTTTAAACAAAGTTGCCAGCCCCTTCCCCATCCCAAATTTGGTGTGATGATGCCCTCTTTATTTACAGGTTGGATCTCATCTTAATACTTGGAACTTCCAAACAAACAAAGAGTAACTGGACAGAAAAAGGAGTACCTTGAAGACAAACATCTCTCCACGCAGCTCTGCCACCGTATCAAAGTTCCCGTCACAGATGTTGGGCTCTGACTGATCTGGGTTGCCTGGTCTGGGAGGCCACCCTGGTTTACCAGGTGGTGACCGAGTGGTTCTCTGCTCTGGCCTTCTGGGCATACCGGTAGGAATGGGCTTGGTGGGCTGCGGCTGTCCTCCTGGGGCACCTGAGGATCACAAGAACATTGATCTGGGCAGAGATCGCTAGGCACCAGGGAGAGTCACTTGCTGGGGAGAAGGACAGTGCCCACATACATTGGTATAACCAAAAGCTGTTTCAGGAGTCAAACTGGCAGACACCTGACTCTTCTCCTTGGCTGAATATTTAGTTCTCTTTCTTTCAAAAGGAAGGACTCAAGTAAGGAAGGGGGAGAGACAGGAAAAAAAGAATATGAGAGCGGGGTTGCATTTGCCAGTATTTTGTGGCAGAAGCGCTTTAATTAGAGCCACATTGTGAAACAGCCAAATTCAAAGGAAGAATAAGTAGGACTGGCATTGGCCAATGGGCGGGGTTTTACATAGTACCAGCCCATTATGTAAAATGAACATATAGGTGCAGGCTGCATCTTTCCCCTTATAACTTTAAAGTAAAAAGGGCAAAAGGCTTAATTAAAAAAAAAGAAAGCTGGAATATATTAAATCATTATAAACTATAACAATTCCCAGTTTTTCGATCCCCTACCCCGCCAAGCCCTCCAGTGTGCGGGGGTGGTGGTGGTGGTGGTAGCTGTAGGGGCTAAGGCAAGCAAAATGGCCAAAATAGAACTGATGTAGGTAGGACCTGCAAAAATTCACATCTTCCTTTCCACAAGGCATAGTGGAGCGATGTGACTGCTCTGTGCGTGAAAAAATCATACCGAACCAGGTTTGGGAACAACCGAAGCAAGGCAGGGGAAAGCACAGAACAAATAGATGATGATATCGTTATGGATGCTTCTGAAAACAGCATTGTTATAAGGAAGCCAAAGTGGAGCAAAACATCTTAGGGGAAACAGCCCAGGAGACAAAGCACTTGGGGTTCCCAGAAAGTTTCAAAACTAAAAATGGCAAATATTTTAGTGCTCTGTCTGTAAATGCTAAGACACGTGCCTTCTTAGAACAAGCTATTTTATTCTAAACATCATGCTAAAAGACTGCTCTGAAATTTCTTTTTTACCCTTCCCCTTCCACCCAGAGAGGAAGAAGTATACAGCTGCCCTGTGTGCAACCCACGTAATGCTTCAAGAACGTTAACAGCTGGCTCTGGCCATAAAACATTTGTAGGATTAAAGGCACTCACCATAGAGCTGCTGGATGCCACGGAGATCGTCATCTGGCAGCTGGAAATTCTCAGTGTCCATCCATTGGTAGAAAGGTGCCATGATAGCATCAGGATTGCTGGAATGCTCCAGGCCCAAAGAATGCCCCAATTCATGGACAGCTACCAGGAAAAGATTGTTGCCCTCTGGGAAGAGGCAAGGGAGGTCTCCTGAATTCCATGCACTTCTACCTTGCCTTTATTTTTGCTTCTCAGAATTATGGGGGAAACAGAAAATTAATCTAATCTAATCAGGTCCAAAACCAAGATCAACTACAGGTAAACCCCTGGTCTCAAAAATAAAAATGAAACCCAGGATTGACCCAGAAGAGGGTCCATAGATGATGATCAGCTCATTGGAACCAGCTCCACATTGATAAAACAAAAAGTTCAGGAGCATATTCAGGACTAAGAACATTTATTTCCATGTGAGACTAGTGAGTCACAGCTCACGTCTGCAGGTATGTGAGTGTAAAATGGTGTCTGGTTGCAGCAGACTTATGGCAATCCCAACTAGGAAGCCAAGTGAGGTTGTTTGTGTTGCCTTCTTCTACAGTGTCTTCCTTAGAGGTCTCCCTTCCTTGTACTGACCCTGCTTAGCTTCTGATATTTGATGAGATCAGACTATACCACGCTGAAACCATACTGGGAGTTCTTCTTATGGGGAAAATTACAAGGGGGAGGACGAAACTGGGCTGAAGTTTGGTGTCAATTTTACCATGAATCTTTCAAGTGCACATTCTCAATGTAAGGGAAAAAAATGGAGGAATCAAGATAGAATGGTGAGGCGTGAATGCCATTATTAACCAACAGAACTAGCAGTTACACATAATGATGGTGAAAGAGTTCAGAGGTTCCATAGTTTGTGAGAATTAACTGATACTGGTACAAGGCTACAATCTGATAAAACATTTTAAGAGCAGCCAATTAAAATTTCTAAAAAGTGCAGAGCTACTACAGATTGTAGTGAGTCAGGAGACTGCAGCATCCACCAGCCTCTTGATGGAGTTTTATGCCCCTTGACTTCACTTTATGAACAGCATATACCCATACACTGTCTTCACACCTTAAAATGCTTCCTTACCTGACACATCCCTGTTCTCAAGCATCCACGGCTCGTCCAAGTCAAAGTGCACATCCCCTCCCAAACCGGCACTCGGGAAGTACGCATGCGCCAAGAAGCCCCCGGCCCCATCAAAGGGAGAGCTGTCCCCATGGAACCCAGTGGCAAAGAGCACCATGATGTCTGCCTCCTTCCTCCTTTTGTGATGGATTTCGTCATATGGGATCTCATGGAAGACAAGTGGGGTTGCTTGCTCCCACACTCGGATGGCTCGGCGGATGGCGTTGTAAGAATGGAAGCGGCCCACCTTCTCTGTGTAGTTCTGGATGCTAGAAGCAAAAGAAGAAAGGGACACCCACAGTTGTGTATTATCGGCGGTAGACTGAAAACAGCAGGAAGACCTTTCCCCTGAGGTCCCACGTTGCTTGTTTAGCTGTTCTTTTCCTTGGATGTTAGAACATACCCAAAGGACACACCTTGTCCCCAAGGCACAGGGCTCACCAGACTCTTGCCCATGCCACAAGAAATCTGAGTGGCCTTTATGGTCTTATACAGCCTCTGGGATAAAATATTCTTCCACACATATTTAGGCACCTGGAAAACTAGCTGGGGCAAAACTTGCAGCTATATTGCTAAAGAATCATTTCTTTTCCACATATGAGATGACTGGAGGGAACATTATGTGGTACAGCCAATTAAAATGCCAGTCAAATCATTCTCAGTTCTTTAGAGATGTATGTAACCTTCGCAATTATAAAGAAATCTGAAAGAATGTAAGAGATACCTGCCAAAACCCCACCAGTTTTCAACAGGGCTGCCATCTGGGCAGAGAAGGCATTCTGCTCCTAACCTATTTTATTTCCCCCTCATAATGCCATCCTAACCTTTCTGCCTGATGCTGCCCCCATTACCCCTAAGGCAGGGGTAGGGAACCTGCGGCTCTCCAGATGTTCAGGAACTACAATTCTCCAGATGTTCAGGACCTTTCCCCTGAGGCCCCTGATGGGAATTGTAGTTCCTGAACATCTGGAGAGCCGCAGGTTCCCTACCCCTGCCCTAAGTATTCTACAAAATCTGATGCTGAAATCTTTTTTAAAAAACCCTGAAGAAATCTAGGCAAAACCACATCACACAATCTATTTCAAGCACAAATTTTGGACATGTGTGCTCCTGAATTGGGATATTCCGGCCTCTCCAGCTGCCAACCCCACAGCGAAGTCCTAAGAAAACAGTCCTTCTTCAGGCTTGGATGGTAGGACATACCTAAAAGTCAAACGCTCCTGGCTCCACCTGCGTCCAGTCAGTGCGTATCGCTTACGCCGCATGTTGGCTTTGACCTGAGTTCCAAACTTATCAGGGACTCCACAGCGGGCCCGCCTCATCCACCTGCAAATCACAATAGCCAGTGAGCAGAAAATAGATGGGAGAGTTGAGGAGATATGAGGCCAAGCCCCCTACAACTTAAAGCCTAGCAGGAAATCACACTTTGGCCCCTTCCGCACAGGCAAAGTGCAGTGGGTTGCAGTCAGGGCAAAGAAATCTGCGTTGCCATTGAAGCATTTGCATGCCTCCATGCAGGCAGCAAATGGAGCCCGTGGAGGCAATGTGTGTTGCTGTCACGCCTTTGCACAGAGGTGCGTTTCCCTCAAACAAACCTCCCTCCATTGCATAGCTATGGGGCCAGGCAGGCATGGACCTCCACAGTCATACTGTCATCCCTGCATTAACACCAAAGAATCGCAGACAGCGCGATTCTTGAATAACCCGTGGTGGTGGGGAAATGAGGGGCAGACTCGCGCCAGGGGTGGGAACTGTGCAAAGTTCCCCCCCAAAACAGGTTTTATCCCATTGTTACCCTGGGTTTATTGGCCCGTGCGGAAAGGGCCATTGCTTCAGCATTCCCAGAATGTGCTAAAGAACCAAGCAAGCATCATCTTTTTCCTTCCACATCAGGAAAGCCTTGACACATTCTTGGAATGTGCGCCCTGGGAACAAATTGTGTGCAGGGGTGGAGAAATCCATCATGAAGCGTCAGTTAACTAAAACATAAGTTCCTGCATACAGGTGGCATTACCAAAGGTTGAAATCCATATCCCTAGCCATCCAATGCTGAACTCCGAGACTGGGTGTACAGAGAAGATGCCAGAATAAACAGACAATTAATAGTTCAGACAAAAACTGCTCCATGGTATAAACTATTTAAAAGAGATCATATTAGAGCTACATATCTGACCACTACACTAACAAGAAACCTAAGAATAGCTTATACTTCTATTAGATTTCAATCAGTGCCTTCAGCAGTGTTTAGTGGCAGATACACACAGCCACCATTTTCTCAGCTTTTTTGTATCTGTGGAAAACAAGAGCCTGAGGGATCTCTTCCACTACATACTCTCACAATATTTATATTCTGAGAGGAAATAAGGAAAAGGGTTTTAGACCAATACTACCTAGGACAGCTTTTTTGTCAGGTGATGAAAACCCCAATTTTCTTATTATCTGATAATGATTCCTATGTTTCTTATAAGATGGCTCTCTTTGCCCTGGCTATTGGAAACTACGAAACAAAGTATTTAAAATTACTGTTTGAACTAATGTTGTAAGAATTACTGGAAAAGTGCTTAGACCTTAGAAAGAGCTGCAAAACATCTGATGTATTTGATGGGGTATTTTAATTTAGAGATTGCGAACACTAATAATTTATATTTTAACGTAAAACTAAATTATTGTTTTAATTTAAATTGTTTTAACTAAGTTACTGTTTTAACTGCATGTATTTTTGTACTGTTATAGCCAATGGCTCAAACAATAAATACTTGACTGACTGACTGACATATCCCTAGCCAAGCAAGGCTACGCTGTGAAGGATCTCATCCAAATCCTCATGAGCATAGGCAAATTTGGAGTGAAAATTTCTGCTATTTTAAAATCAGAGAACAAGTTCTTCCTAACCACTGGGTTGGATCCCACAGAAGACCTCTGCGTTTGCAATAGTCCTTGGGCAAGTAGAAGCCGTAATTGCTCCTGACAGTTTGCTTTGTGCTAAATGAAAGCCATTTTACCTTCACTACCTTTCATTACACAACATAAAGTATTTCCCCTGCACATATTGTATTTGTATTTACATATACATGGTTATTTCATTAAAAACTGTATTAAAGCATGCTTATGGATTATTTATGCTTATGGATTATTTACACCCCACCTTTCTCCACAACATGAACCCGAAATGGCTTATGTCATTGCCCTCTCAATTTTGTCCTCACAACTACCTGTGAGGTAGATTAGGCTGAGAGTACATACCTGCCCAAGGTCACCCCGACAGCTTCTATGGCAGAGTGCGATGTGAATCTAAGACGCCCAGATCCTAATCTGGCACCCGAACTACCAAAGTGCTACATGCAGTTGTGGCTCTTGCGCAAGCGAAAGCGTGTGAGACACATTTTCCTGTCTGCTCACACACTGCTAGATCGAACCCACATGTTTTCATGAGCCTTCATGCTCTCAAACAGTGACCCCACTGGTTTCTTGCGTGGGAACTGTATCCTAACAAGTTTCTCCGTAGGAAAGACTCTCTCTCCAGCTGGCTGAACAAATCTTGGCCTCCCGCTCCCACTTAGGCATCTGGCAGCAAACACTGCAACAGCCATTTGAGGCTTCATATTTCTGTGAATTTCACTGGTACCAGCTAAAAATTGGTGCAAAGCTATCGGTGTGAAATCGCAGCGCTGAGTGTACATCGCAGGGAGGAAAATGGGAGGCCTGTTATCTAAGCCATCTCTGGGGAGCTCAGAGGAGAGCCATTTCTGGGGGCTTAAGCTCCTGGCTTGCACCTCAAGGCCATGACAGAGGCTCTGGGGGAAGTGCTGGTGCTTGTCATTCTGAAGCAACTCCTATGTCATTAGACTGTCATAAATTGCTTCTTTATTTTCCCTTTTTGCAGCAAAAGGCAGAGAATCACTCGAATCCTATCTTCCTTGAGTTCATTTAAGTTGTATTAGCTAAGCTCTCTGTGGACTTCTGTTATTTGGAGGTGCATAACTTTCTTCAGTTTGAAATTTTAGCTCCTCGTTTACACAGAACTGCTGCAAAATATTGAGGCTGTTAAGAATATTAAGCCTTGGAGGTGCAAAATCCACGAACAAAATTTAGTGGATATCTTGTTTCGATAACAGAGCCACACATCTGGAGTTTGAATTGAAGTAAACCGTTAGTGGTGGTGGAAACTGCCATATTTAAAGCTAAAATATTTCAATAATATAATCTGGATAGAAGCAAACCACATTTACTGATACCTTTATATGATGATATTTGGACTTTAACTTGGTCACTAAACTCTGTACTGTCCACTGAAATGGACAGATATGATACTTTTTTGTTGAAAAATTATGATTTTGTATAAAGCACTTGAACATCCACCATTATTCAAAGTCACTTGGAGCTTTGGCGTGAGGTAAATATTTCACTTTGCTAACTTGGCTTTAACATCTGTCACTACTACCTGAATTTAACTATAGCATATAGCACCTTAACACTCATGGCTATTATATGAACTGAATTAAAGCTACTGTTTAAAAACTTTAACATCAATTGTCATTTGAATTTAAACAGACTTCACCATAAACCCAACACAAAGCACTCTGATATATATTGAAAAGAACACTGCTGGTTAACAGTCTGTATCGTTCTCACTGTATAACTTGCCTGAGTGAGATAAAATTATGAATATATTTAGAAATTTAGATCCAAATAAATGGTTCTGAAATTCCAAAGCCTTAAACAGATGAAGAAACTTTACATTTTTAGTAGGGGTTGTAGAGGCAGAAAAAAGTACAGATGGGATAGATTTGCCGGCGTTTCAGCATTTTAGAGAGAGAAAGGTTGTGATAAACAGAGAAAAGTTTAAAGAACTAATAAAAAAGCTTATAAAGACCAAAAAAAACACAAGATGTATACTAAGGGAGCTGATTGTGTAGGTTGTACTACATTCTTTGATATACTGAGAAAAGAAGACGAATGTGGATATTGCTGAATATAAGGGAGCTAAATATTAATATTAAAAGGCAAAGACAATTCAGACAGAAAACAGAAATTATTTTCTTGCAAGAAACTAATTAAGCAGCACAAGGGATTAATGGAATAAAACAGTAATTAGAAAAGCATTTTTTCCTTCAGCAAAGATATAGCTGCTATCACTTAAAATGTACTATCGAGTGCTATATGAACAAAAAGGGTGAGCATTGTAAACTTGACTGGTGGGGCTGATATCGAAAGTGGGCTACGGGCTTCCGTTTATAGACTAATGTTTATCAGAATCACATTTGAAACATTCTCAATAGAAGTTTAATAAAATTCCAGGTTTTTTTGTTTCAGGCGCTTTCAGAAGTATGATGGACTTGAGGAAATAGGTTAACGGTTACATTTAATGAATCTATGAATTTGTCAAAGGGTGTTATAAGAAGAATCTTTAAAGGTTAAGGAACAGTTGGCATGTTTTACATCTCCTACAAAGATATACTTTTCACTTCTGCTCAACCTACTCATTCAAGAACTTGGAATACATTATAAATATTGAAGAGAATCAAAAGTACTGACACGTTCTGTCACGTCAGGCAACAATAGTACATTGTATGAGCTAAGCAAGACAAATTATGGTGACTAGATCATTTTTAAATTAGCTGATAAGGAAGATATTGAAAGATTTTCATATCAAAATTACACCCAACATTTATTTTTACAGTGTGGGAAATATTTAAAATTTTCACTGGAGGACACTTATCCTTCATAGCTTTGAAGGGAGGAAATAAGGAGAACTCACTATGCCAAGCATAAGAATTAAAAAATAACAATGAAAATACAAGTTAAAGAGGAAACATTAATGGAATTAACATTTTACAGAGATCAATTAAAGATCTCAGATGTAAATAGTATTAAAAATCCTTAGCTTCCACATAAAAAAATCAAATATAGAAATATGGCAAATTATTTGCTCAGGGTAAAACGATTAAGCACAAATTGCTAACCGCATCAAATCAGTCACAAATACCAAGGCACAGCAACGTGATAAATACCTAATTAACAAATACCAAATTAAACAAGAGATTATTTATATACAATATTTCCAAGTTCAAAGCAAAATGATCAACAAAAACCAACTATTAAAAAAATCTCCACACATGAAACTACAGACACAAACCCCTATTGTCACATCAAACTCACTCCCCTAAATGCCTTTTAAACAAAATAGCTTTGTATTTCATCTTAATAGCCAAAGGCAGGAGTTTGCAAACGTTCTGGAGAAGGATCCACATCTAAATTTACTATACTTTTCAGGATCCAATGGCAAAGGAACTCTGCAACCTGTCCACAAGAAGAAGACTTAGAACTCACATCTATTAACGCTCAACAGCAAAGAAAAGCTAACCTAAGTAGTGTATGGGTACAAATACCTTTCCCCATAATATTATGAGGATGAGTACTAAAAGAAGCCAATATATAATATTATGAGTGCTAAGTACTAAAAGAAGCCAAAAAGAAGCTAAAATAAAAACAAGAGGCTCATGATGGATGGGAAGTCCAATTAGACTGCCCCTATAATATATAAATTACTTTCCAGTTCTGGTGGGAGACTGTGTTGGTTTGCAGTAGAATAGCAAGATTAAAGTCCAGTAGCATCTTAAAGAGTATCAAGATTCCCAGTCTATAAGCTTTTGAGAATTAAAGCTCCCTCCCTCACATGCCCTGAAAATCTTCCAACAGCCTTCCTTTCTCAGGACTACAAGATAAAGATGCTGATCATGACACAGTTTTACGTTGCATCCCAGACATTAATTTAGGGTGATGAAAGGTAATATAGAGTTTGGTGGGGCAAAGCAAATTTACTTAAATATCAGCTTTTTCAGATGTTGAGGAAAGCAGGCTTTCAATTCTATTCCATAAAAAAATAGACCCCAGTATGGAATGTTGTTTCTTAGTTACTATGTGTTATAAGGATGCAAAATATGACATAAATTGGAAGTTAATGAAATGTCAGAAAAGAGGAACATATTAATGAGTCTGTTGCCCTTGATTCTTTATAATATTTACAAACAGCATTGTGAATGCAAACTGTCAGGAGAAAGTTGAAAAAGCTATTAAATTAGGGCCCAAGGAATCACATATTATGTTATACGCAGATGTTGTTGCATTAAATAGAATGGATCCTGTGACATAGTTAAGGGATATAGAAGAGAGAAAATAAACAGGCATATACACATGGACAGCAAACTAATGCAAAAGACCTACTTAAACAACAAATGTATCAAGGCCCAATAAAAGCACCCTGATAAGAAACACAGGAATGGCATTCCGAAATATCTATTCGCATTGGGTTGGATTTTCCACTGGAAAGACAGAATAGAAGAGGGGGAGAGCAGGAAACAGAAGAAAAGAAAACAGAGACTCCAGAAGGCACAAGTGAAATAGCCATTCTTTACTTCATCTCACCCTCCCAGACCTGCTCAGCTTTCCCCAAATAACAGGTGCCTTGTGCCACAACAGGTGAACCCCCGCCCCCCCCCCCCGCCTTTTGCAGGTTTCCAAGGAGCAGCTTACGCTTTTGTCTCTTCGTCTAGGACACCTGTCACAGCGATGCCGTAGAAGCTCTGCATCTCAGACACAGCAGAGGAGAGGATTTGAGCCGAGCGCAAAGTAGACATCTGGCGGGTAGATGGTGGAAGGTAGCCATAAGACTGGAGCCAGGCCTACAAGGAAGAATTTTGATAGTAATGCAAAGCAGAAGAGCAAGGTGGATATTTGTAGCAGCTATTTTACCAAACAGCAAGAACGTGCAGAATAAAGCCAAATGGCTTAAAATGTTAAATTTCCTGCAGTGTATTTTCATTTAGGCGAGCTGTTCTCCAAGAAAGCTTAAAAGCTATCAAGAAAGACACATGTTGACAGACCCAGAAGCAGCCTGGAAAGAGACACAAACTGAGTGGACCCAGTGGCACTTTAAGCCAGTGTACACATCTGGGGTCACTCAGCTCAAGAGATTTGAACAACAGGTTCACCCAGGTCCCTCCCACACATGCAGAATAATGCACTTTCAATCCACTTTCACAACTGTTTGCAAGTGGATTTTGCTATTCCGCACAGTAAAATCCAGCTGCAAAGTGAATTGAAAGTGCATTATTCTGCATGTGCGGAAGGGGTCCGAGTGCTTCCCCTGAAACATGGCAGCACAGCACAGGACATGAGTTCCCACGGCCAAGGAAGGGTCTCAACCAAGTAGACTCAACTAACAGGGCTACTCGCTGTTGGTCGCTTGTGGCTTTACTCAGCAAGCAGCCCATCAGGAAACTTCCCTTAACTTAAATGCTCGGTCTGCCATTGGGAAACCCTGCATGCTGACCACAGGCGCAGAGAATGGAAATATTTCCCTAAGACACGCACATATTTCACAGAGGCGGCATGATATAACCATTCGCTCCAAAGGGACAATGCTCCTGTTCAGGAGTCCGGTCTGTGAGCTGGGTGTGCCGCAAAGCCACGCTTGAATGGGACAAGATTGTGCCAATAAGCAACTCCAAGTGTTGACAAGAGTAATTTTAGATCTCGGGGCTGGAAACAAACGCTTTCACAAGGGCTCCAGAATTACTTCCTGAGGCGTATTCATTTCCACGGCCATTTTCGGCCCAACAGGCTCGGCAGGATTTGGAACATCCCCAGGAGATGGGGCGTGTGACTGTGTGTTTTAAGGTCACACAATCTTTTTAAAAACCAAGTCACACGTTTGCCTGCTGCAGGTTGCTAGGCAGCAAGGTACACTGTCTTGGCCCTCAGACTTGTGCTGAAAGTTACCTCCGCAGATTTCTCCAACTTAATGCTCGGCCTCAAGAACTGAGCAGGGAGCTCTAAAGGTTTCCGCCTGGTTGGGATTTGTTCAAATGTGAGGTGCTATCCAGAGGAGAACGGGCTAAGGTGCTACACCAACGCCTGCAGCCAAGAAGCCCCAAGACCGCTCTCCACGCACCTGTCATGCCCAACAGCGCTGGGCCTGCAAGGCTTGGTTGGACCCCCGGCTGCAACGCTGGACACCCCCTCCCCCTGCTGCAGCGGTGCTGCTGGCTCTTGCCATCCAGGTTGGCCTGAAGATGCGCTCTTTTCCTGTCCTGGTTCTGGACAGCACGGGAGGGGCTCTTTTCCTTTGCTCCTTCTGAGCCCCCAACCGAGGGCACCGCACCAGGGAAGCCAGATCCGGTTCCCGTGGAAAGCAGAAGAGGAGATCCACGAGGGGGCTTCGACTGCCAGAATCTCCCCCCCACCCCCCGAGCAAGCCCCTGGCCCCGAAGCCCCCAAGGTGAACTCTCCACTCCGGAGCAGAGCAGGTGCCCTCCCCCGTTTCTTGCCACTGGGATTGGCAATAGGCCCGGAGGGGACGGGTCAGGGCCCCTGTTTGACGGCCGGGTGGGGTGATGCTTCCACGAGGACTTTGCCCGGTTGGGTGTGTTGCCGTCGGAGGCGCAAAGCGATGTTTGCTCAGCCTCCGTGCCAAGCCCCAACCTGCCGCTTCCCTGGGCAAAGGGCACAGCTCGCCTGGCCTTGGCAGCCAGGGGCGCCCCAAAGCCCCCCCCCCTCCCGGAGACGGCAGCCGGGGCTCGACGAGCATCACTGCGGCTACCGCTAGCCAAGCGGCCCAACCGGGTGGCCAAGCCGCCGTCGCCTCCCGCCCGGGGCCTTGGAGGACAGGCAGGAAGCATAGGCAGCGCTCTCCCGCCGCATGCAACGTTTGCCCGGTGGGACACTCGGGTTGGCAGCCGGGGGAAAGGCGTGGGACACGAGCGCCGCTTTGCAGCCGGCAGTCAGGGCGCAAGAAGGACGCCTTTGGCAAGACACCCTGAGCGGCTCCGCTGCCCGCCCCCGCCGGGCCCCCCTACCTCCGCGTCCACTTCTCCCGGGACTCGCCCCTCCGAGGCCCGCGGCAGAGCCAGCACAGCCAGCAGCGGCCAGAGCCACCCCCGCAGCGCCCGGCCCCAGCCGCCTCTGCCCCGCCGCCGCCGCCACCGCTCCATCGCGCGCCCGGCCCGCCCGGCCTCTCCTCTCTAAGCGCCGCCGGCCCCCTGCAGCAGCAGCAGCAGCCGCCGCCGCCGCCACCGCCGCCGGCCCCGCAGCTGCAGCAGCAGCAGGAGCAGCCCGGCCATGGCCCGCGGGCGGAGTGGCTGCGGCGCCCGCCTTTGTCTGGCGGCTCTGCGCTCCCAGCTCAGCCCCGCGGGCCGGCCCACGGAACGCCCCGCCCCGCCGCCTGGGCAGCTCCGCAGAGCGGCGGAGGGCGCCACCTGCTGGGCGCAGCGCGCGTGGTCTGGCTGGCCCGGCGGCTGTCCGGAAAGGCGGCGCAGAGCCATGTGCTGGGCCAGCGGGAGGGCGGGGGTCCTGCCCGGTGGCGCCTCTTCCCCAACCAAAGGACTCGGGCAAGTGTTGCCTGGAGATCTCCCACCATCACGATAGATCTGGACAGCATAGAATTACAGAGTTGGAAGAGACCCCCAAGGGCCATCCAGCCCAGCCCCCTGCCATGCAGGAACACACAATCAACGCACTCCTGATCATCCAGCCTGTGTTTTAAAACCTCAGAAGGAGACTCCACCACTCTCTGAGGCAGTGAATTCCACTGTCGAACAGCCCTGAAGGTCAGGAAGTTTGTTTAGGTGGAATCCCTTTTCCTGCACCCTTGAATGCATTACTCCCCAGACTGCATGGCATCATGCCTCACTGAGTCCCCTTGCTTCCCCAGACCTCCTAGGCTCCCTTCTAAAATCTCCAGGAATTGCCTAAGGTGCAGTTGGCTGCTAGATCTATTCTGGCTGGTCACCTGGGCTTGGAAAGGTTGCATGTACCTGACCGCGCTCTCCCTTTGATGGGCTCAATAAAGGCCAGGAGGGAGGTGGAAAACAAGGCAGCTGAACGGAAAGGGGATGCTGGCTTTGTCGCTGGGCAGATGGGCAGCCACGCTTCGACACAGAGCCTTCCATCTGGGGTTGCCACCTCTGGGTTGGGAAACACCTGGAGAGACTGAGGATGGTGCGTGGGGAGGGGAGGGGCATCAGTGGGGAGTAATGCCATGAGAAGTCCATCTTCCAAAGTGGCGGTTTTCGCCAGGCGAACTGATCTCTGTTCCCCGGAGATCACTTGTAATAGTAGGAGAGAACCAGCTGTCACCTGGAAGTTGGTAACCTCACTGCTACCTGTTCCTACTGTTGAGCCATTGCTGTACAGTGAAGAGTGCCAATTCTGTTCCGGCCGTTTTTTAAATAGCAGATGCAATGGCTGGTGCAGACTTCAGTCTTTGTGTTTCCGGTTTCCTCAACACAGTGCTTCCTCAGCAAGGCAGCCTCCACTTGCACTAACGGGTTTTCCTTTCTCCACCCTAGCACAACAAAAACAAAAACCCTTTCCTCTCACGGCAATATAATTCCCCTAAGAGGACTTCAACGTTGGCTGGGTTAAGCCACAGTCTATTTGTGCCTGTTCCCTTTCAACTCAGCTGGGAAGCGGCTGGCTGACCAACTGGGAAGAACCTTCCTTCCTTCCCGGTGTGTTTTCCTGCCACAGGGCAGTAACTGTTTAGAAGCTATGCAGGGAAGGAGATCCAAGCCACCATTCACAGGGGGCCCAGGAGTGGCTTTGTTACAGGCTCCTGCAATAGAGTCCTTCATGGGGGTCAATGTGTGTGGTATGGCTATCTATTGGAAATTAATCTCCTCTTTGTGGAGGGCAGGAATGCCGCCCAATTGCTCTCTGCTGGCTGGCCATCACCGAGGCACCTGTGGCTCCTTGTGGGTATGGGTAGTACCCCTACGTGCTCAACTGTTAAAAGCGATTCCCCCCCATCTTCGCTGCTTTGGTACAGAACTCCAACATAATAAATAAATACACCAGCAAAAGCAGCACAAAGTTCTAATGAGTTACAGAAACAGCAATGGTTTATTCTGCACATACTGCAATTTAAATGTACAAGAGAGGTAGGCTGATGGTTGTTTAGAGGGGTTCGCTTCCTGTTGCCGTGTGTCTCTCACGTAACCAACGTGGCTCTCTTTGCAGGCAGTATCACCGCACTCCCTGTTTCTGCCCTCTAGAGCCCAGCCACTGCCCTGTGTTGTATAGCAGGAGGTGACACGTTGCTCAAAGCCCTGGAGAACACGGACGGCATCTCTAAAACCTCAGTTAACTTTTGCAGCTCTGAAGCTGGGTACAAACATCTTGCTGAAGCAACATTCAGAATTGCTTCCAAGGCAGACAACCAGCTGGAGATTTTCCAGGCACTCACAAGAGCCAATCCCATGTGTGTGTATGTGTGTGTGTGTGTGTGTGTGACAGAGAGAGATTCAGACAAGGAATCTTCCCGTGTGCAGAGTGCCCCGGCCGACAACATACAGTGGGTCATTCTAGGTGGCTCCCTCAGCAAGGCCCAGATGTCACAGGGTTGATCCATCAGGAACACAAATTCCACTCGCATAGCAGACTCTACAACCTGCAGTGATAAAGGTTCTCCTCATAACCACCTTCAAATGAGTCATTACGACAAAAGCTGGGCTCTTCCCACGGGATTCTGAAAAAGTACCAAACGGTTACCAAGTCTACTCCAGCCCTACAGAAATCTGAGCAGTGGTCCCTATGACCCTTCCTAAAAACACGCTCTCCAAACCTGGTCAAATCAGAGTTTGTTAATCCCAATCAAAGTTAGCATGTTTGGTTCAACTGCTGGTTTTGGAGCATGGGTGATCCTATGGAAATGGGGATGGGAAATTCTCACTACTCACTCTGCACAAGCTGAAAGGGAGGATGGGAAATATTGCGATTATAGGGGAATGTTATGCCCCAAACCATGTAATATCTACAGTGACTGGATTGCTTTCAGGTTTAAAATGGGTGCTTTCCATCCTGCAGTAAGAAGCAAATTAAAACGCGTACATAGCATCACTTTGGAACAGAGCAAACATGCCCTGCAAAGAAAGTATCTCTTGCTCTCCCCTCAGGACAGTTAAGTAAACCAACACTGGATGAAAAGAAATCTGAGAAAGAGGCAGAGGGCTAGTAAAGAACAAAACTGCCTTAAAATTTTGCAAACTCAAACAGCACAGCCATATATCTGCCGTATAAGCAAGGATTAATAGGAAAAGGGGTCTTCCTGCTCCTTATGGCAAGCAGCAACAGATTCAGTACAGTTAACAGCCCCACAGTTCCTTCTCTGAACCAATCTATATTGTGCATTGGGGCTGCACAATATAGGGCTCTATCAGGGCTCTGCACGCACCTCCCCAAAATCAGGAAATTAAGCCTCATGAAATGTGTGAAGGATTCTGTTCCAAAAATTTATAGAGGGAAGCTGTGCAGAGCAAAAACTTGTTTTGGTCACATACAGTAAACAGCTGATATATATACACATATGGTAGCTAATTTGGGTTTCTGGCACAGGCAGACAGAAAGCCAACACTGCCCTCTTGTGGTTATCTGGGAGAATGATAACTCCATGTGTTCAAAAATCAATACTCCCTTTTCCTGCTTTTGAGTCTTTCAGTGGGAAAAATCCATATCTATATTGCTATTTAGGCAACCCAGGTTTGCTTGCGTGCTTTGGAGTTAGTTGAATTTCTCTTAGCGACAGTGTCAGCCTTTAGAAAGAGGAAAGAGGTCCAGATCATTGTACTGGAGGAGACCTTCCTACTCTGGATCTAACAGGACCCAAACCAAACCCTGAAGTTCACGATTCCAGTCATCTGGCTTCCCCCATTTGTGCAGCGTCATTTTCAGCGGCAGCCCAGCACGGAATGGCTTTTCTCAAACCCGCCAGTTCCACGTAGCAATTTCAGTGGCGCTGACAATGCGGCATCACTGAGAAACAGGCAGGTCTCTGATCCCTACCAGCACCACCTGCAGTACTCACAAGGACAAACCAGTGCTCAGTGAATAGAACGAAAGGCAGCTTTGGCACGAGGCTGCAGCCAATGGTGACTTCTGACTAGTCCTCATGTCCAGGGGGAATGACTATTGAAGTGCAAATAAGTGGCGCACTGTTCCCATGTGCCCCTATCGCAGAGGAAAGGAGAAGACCTTCTTGCCCGACTTGCAACGGACTTCGGCCACATGGATTCGCAGAAAGTAGGAAGAATCCTCAAACCTATCCACAATCTCCTGGGAAAATGAGGGAGAGAGGAGTCAATTCAGGCAGAAAACTGACCCGGAAGTGTTTCAAGGAAGCAGATGTGTGTTGATTTGGACATGCTACTGTACAGAAATGGTGCACAGAGCCTGATTACCGCTATTTTGTCCAATCTCTACTGTCTGCCGATTAGTTTTTCAGGTCCAGTTAAAGATTTTGACTTTTAAAGCTCTTCATGGACCAGGTCCTCCACGCTTCAGAAACAGTTTCCTCTTACATGTTCCTGAGCTCTCAGATAGTGTTTCACTCTTTAACAGGGAGGAGGGTTCATAGCAGGACCTTTAATGTTGTGGCACCTGCTCTTTCTGCTGAGGGACCTCTGGCTCTAGTAGCTGCTACTCTGAGTATTTCCACAGGATGGTTAGAAACCTCAAAAGAGGCTATGACCAAGGCACAGAGCTCTATGCCTTCTTTTCACACACACCCAGCCGCCCAACAACTTGGTTCTTTAAAATTCTTTGGATGCTTCGGAAATGTCAGCAAAGGACAATGGGGAAAGTTACCTGCAGTTCATGGAGACACTGGCCTTCAAGTTTTTCAGACAAGTTTCCAACACACCATGCGAGACTGAGGTGAAATGAGGGATTCTGCGCAATGAAGAACCAGAAGCCAACAATCAGAAATGTGACACCCCTTCATCCATCCCAGAATATCTGAGCACTTTACAAGAATTAATTAATTCACTCACTGTTCTCTCTCGTGAAGAGGATAGGGAGAAAGGTGAGATATAAATTAAGTAAATAAAAATACAATAAATAATTTCATCTGCTTGATCAACAAAAACATTTCAAGGGAATTCAATCGAGAGTCATTCCTGAGGAAAAGCATCCTTCCTGTTATGACAAGGCCCAGAGTTCCATACAGTGTAGCTAAGAACATCCTTCACCTCAGTCAGCAAACTGTTCATCATGCTAGAGATAAACACACACCCAGCTTGGATACAGATATTGGAAAAGGCCAACCCACCTCTTCCATTGCAAGCCCTTTTCCTGGAGAACTACTAAAGCTTGCACAGGTTCAGGTTTAACAATGTTAACATCTTTCTCTAGGTTTTTGAATTATATTCCATACTAGCGGGGCCCGGCCACGCATTGCTGTGGCTTATTGTGGTGAAATGGGAAAGGAACAGTAGCAGCAAATCGACTGCAGAGGCCAGCGGTACGTGCTCATGGAAACGGCAGGCTGATACTGTGCGATGTCATTGATGTGTGTGATCGCATCCTCCCTCACTTCTCTTCCCTTGCATGGCACCCCTCCCACTACCTCCCTCCCCTTTCCCTTTGCTAGAGTGGGTGGGTCATATCCAGATACTGTGGCCCCTCCCTCCCCTCCCTTGCATGCCACCCTTTACTCTCTTCCCTCCCTAACTTCTCTTCCCTTGCATACCTCCCCCTCCGTCCCTTCCCTCTCCCACTCTCTCTTCCCTTGCATGCCACCCCTCCCCCTCCCTCCCTTCCGTCTCCATCTGCTAGGGTGGGTGGGTCATATTATATTCTCTTCCCTTGCATGCCTCCCCCTCCGTTCCTTCCCTCTCCCTCCGCTGAATGTGTATGAGAGTAGATGTGTTGTGTGGTAGCAGTGGGTGAGGCACAGAGAGTGAAAGGTACCTGTGTGAGGGGGGGAACCCCATCTGACGTCTCACACGGCAATGTGTGTATGTGTTTCACATCCACTCGAGTTATTGCCTATGTACTGTTTTCACTGCTCATATTTGGCCATCTGAGCGAACATTCTAAGGGCACGAACATTCTAAGGGTGACAGTTACACACAGACAGCTTCATGGCCTGGTATGCCAGGAAAAAGATGTTTTACCTGGCTCAGGTGTGTTGTCTGACAGTGGGAGGTACGTAAGAACACAGTTGGGGGAATGAGTAAGTGTCTGTGAAATTTTCAGAGCGTTTGGGCCAGCAGGTGCGGGGTTATTCTCGAAGCAACAAACGCATTTTTATATATATAGATAGATGGAGGGGACCTCAATACGTAATGAGTCGTTCCACCCACTGAAAGAACCTGTTACTCATCCCAGAACCTCCATCATCAGAAGATAAGGGAGCCTTCAGAATGGAAGCCTTGGGCAGGCTCCATTCCCACCATCTTCCCACCATCCACCTGAAAAAAAGCAACAATTTTCACCTTGTAGAATGGGGCTAGATTGAACTCCTCCGTAACTCTGTCCACCTCAGAAACCAACTCCAAGAACTGGGAATGCCCAGAAGAGACCTCCAAGCCAACAAATGTCCTGCAGGAAGAAATGGGAGAGAGAATTTCAAAGTGCCTTTTCAAAACTGACACCTGTATTCACAAATTTATCTTCCTTCTCCATCCCTGGTGTACCTCATAGTGACTGAAAAGTTTGGCAATGAGTTGTAGACAACAAAAGTGATCCCAATTAACTAAAGTTCACGATATTCTTCTTCCCTTTTACCAGCTGTACCCCTGACAAAAATATTCCAGCTCCTGATCATAAAAACGTTTTTTCTTTCTCTTTTGTACAATCAAGAAATTTTACAAACAATATAGAGTTGGCATTAAAAAAATTCTGTTCCAGAGCTGTTCTGCTGCTCTCTCCAGGGCAGATATTCCAAGAGTATGCACCTACCTGGTTTTAGTGTCATTGGTGTAAATCTTCACTTGGTCTGCTCTGCAGATGAACCTGAAACGTGGGAGAGAAGCCATCTTATCTGGGAAGGTGAACAGCAAAAACAGGACAGAGAACACAGAGGCACACCTTTGGCTTGATTATCAGCTGCAGGCTTAACTGGCCACAGTTATTTATTCATTTATTCACTTCATTTATACTCTACCTTTCTCCTCAACAGAGAAAAACCACAACAAATCCAGGGGTGGGTGGGCGGTCGGAGTGCAGCAGCAGTGGGAAGCATTAGATGGCGATCAGCGTTGGTGTGAGTCGCATTAGTTATTGGTGTGAGTCGCATTAGTTAGTCCCCGATCCCTCAGAGAAGATGGATTTGGTGAAATGGAGGGGGATTGACACCTAGTTCCCAAGGGACTTTGTGAAGCCAGTACCACAGGTGGGGAGCATTTAGGACACTTTCGCACATGCAAAATAATGCATTTTCAATCCACTTTCACAACTGTTTCCAAGCAGATTTTGCTATTTCGCACAGTAAAATCCAGCTGCAAAGTGCATTGAAAGAGGATTA
This sequence comes from Sphaerodactylus townsendi, assembly GCF_021028975.2. Taxonomy (NCBI): domain Eukaryota; kingdom Metazoa; phylum Chordata; class Lepidosauria; order Squamata; family Sphaerodactylidae; genus Sphaerodactylus; species Sphaerodactylus townsendi. The sequence goes on from NC_059438.1 coordinate 28,382,868, forward strand.
TTCTGCATGTGCGAAAGTGCCCTTAGTAAGGCAGGTCTTATCCCGACTTCCCCTTTTTGGACTTTTTCTTCAGTGGCTCCAACACTGCACGGTTAGAATGCCCTGCCAAAATACTAGGCTGAGAGGCCCAAGCCTTGAAAGCCACAGATGGAGAGAGATGAGAAGAACTCCTGCGGGCCGACTTGTTAATTGGAGCTAGTGAGGCTTCATAGAACGCAGCCTTAAGGTGGGAAGCCCGCTGCTGTCTCGCTTTGGGGGCGAGGGTCGATCAAACTGAACATGCTCAAGAGTAGGTCAGGGATTTGAGCTAGGAGCGGAAAGGCATGCTGCAGGATAACACAGCCCCAATAATGCAAACGATCTCTTACCTGTGAAAGGAGGAGAGGCGTTCCTTGAGGGACTGCACAAAGGGGTTTATCCAGTGATGCCGGAGGATTACGCTTTGTGAGAGACTGATGTGGAATTCAGCTGCGGCTGTCAGTGATGCCACATGTGTTTGGGCATGTGCATGAAGGATCTGCAGCAGATCCAAGAAGTCCTCCTGGGCGTCATCTGCAGGGTAAAATGGAAACACACTGCGTAACAGACTTCCCTCTGTGATACCCCTCTGAAGGTGCCAGCCACAGATGCAGGCGAAACGTTAGGAGCAAGACCTACCAAACCACGGCCACACAGTCCGGAAAACCCACCACAACCAGGAAATATTTCTGTTAAATTCTGTCCTGTCAGCTGCAAGAGGATTTGAATAAGTGGTTCCGAGTATCTATCACGCACATGGATTATGGAGCAGCTAGGGCTGAGCTCAGCAGCCTGAATCCCCCTGTTTAGCCTGAACTTGTCAAGGAGCCAAGCAGTCGGCCATGGTCTGCATTTGGAGAAGATAGCACCAAAGCTATACAGGGAAAGCTACCTCTGTTCATCTCCGGTCTTGAACACCGCATGGTTGAGGTCACCATGAGCTGGTTGTGACACAATTGCACATTCTTTCCCCCCTTCTAGGGCTGTGCTGCTTCAAGAATATAAGGGGGAAATCTCCAGCAGGTCACGATTACTGTCAAGTGGCCATTCCCCAAATCTGCGGCCACCTGCCTTCCTCTCCTATGGTTCCCAACTCATGTTGGTAAATTTCTGGAGATTTGGGGGCATGCTTGGGGCAGGCAGAGTTCAGTGAAAGAGCAGGGATGTGATGCTGTAGACTCCTCTTCCATTTTCCTCCAAGGAAATGGATCTCTGTAACTCTGGGAGATCTCCAGGTTGTGCTAGCACAGGTCACGTCTGGAAGTTGGCAACCCTGCTTCCTCTTACTGTTGCATACACAGAACATTGTGCAGCATTGAAGGGACTTACAAGGCACATAGATGTGGGTGGCCCAGTTGCCTCGTTCATGTGCAAAGGTCCGCACGCGGCCTCCGTGCTTGCTGCAGTCATCCAACACCGTCTCTTCCTGGTCGCTGAACATATTTAGCACACTGTCTGGTACAGGAAGGCGGGGAGCAGGTATGCTGCAAGACAGGGAACCAGAGCCAAAAGAGAATTTTGAGTGTTCTCAACCTGCTCACATTTTGTTTCTTTTTTGAGAAAGACAGAAACATGAAAAACATGAACTGATGGCTGAACCCCAGACTCCTTGTTTATTTGCTAGTTCAGTGGTATTCACTCTGGGGCCCACAGAGACCTTCATGTGCAGTCATCATCAACCAAAACAGCCACAATTTACTTCCATTTTTGGGATGAGGTTTGCATTCCAGGGAGGCACACAACTTACCTGTTCCTCTGATGGCTGTTTCAAGGTGGGGACCACTTGCCAGCCACAAACCCCACAAGACAAGGGCCTTGACTACTTTCCTGAAATCTGATGCAAGTACCATGTTGGGAAATGGTGCTCAGAACAGCCATAGATAGCATACCAAAGAACCACATGTGCCTCCTACAGCACTATCACTGTATGGCTCCCACCATTCAGGCAGCAAAGGAAAAAGGTACTAAATGAACCCCAAAATACCACTGGAGCTCAAATGTAGAACTTGCATGGGAAAAAAACTTCCTTGCGCCATGATGTGTGTGGCCAGTGCAAGAGACTGGATGTTCGAGGCAGCACAGAGCTAGACAAGAAAAGATTTTTAGGTTTGTATTGTCGGAGGCTTTCACGGCTGGAATGACTAGGGTGTTGTGGGTTTTCCGGCTGTATGGTTGTGCTCCAGTAGCATTTTCTCCAGACGTTTCACCTGCACCTGTGGCTGGCATCTTCAGAGGAGGTTGGCATCTTCAGATCCTCTGAAGATGCCAGCCCAGATGCAGGCAAAATGTCAGGAGAAAATATTTTTAGGTTTATTTCTGGGATTTGGGCACCTTCTTTAGGGTCTAGTTTGCTCTAGTGGCAATACCACTGCTCTAGGGTCTAGTGGCAATACTACTCCTAACCAAGATGGTACCTTGGCACTGAAAAGAATTCTCAACTTGCAGATCCATGTTGGGAAACACCCCTCACAGCCCACCCACCTAGCCTAGGGCATGTTACTCAGTGGTGCTCCATGGAAACTGTCATTAGAGAAGCAGGTCATCTGGCCCCAAACTAGGTTGGGGGTGGTTAGTTACCTCTGTCACTCCACACCATTCAGGATATAGTAGAAAGGAGGGAGACTTGGGAGAGATGGGGGGCACACATCCTCCATTCCTGCAAGCTTCTCGGGGCTGAGCTCTCTTTGCAATGGCAAAAAAAGGGGAGAGGATTGCTTCCTTTCAGAGGAGGCATCCCCAGCAGTCTGCACAAAGTGGGCTGCAGTCAACCAAAGTTTCCCATAACAAAACCGGGACAGTCCTTTAAAGGGGCGCGCATATTATTTGGGGTTGGATTACATTTTCCATGTTGCAAATTTGAAAGCCGCTATGAGGTACAGGGCTGGGAAAGGGAGACTATTTTAATAACTCCGTGGCCAGGGAGGCGCTCTTGTTTAGTCGCACAGTTAATGGAGGAAGGAATTCCCAAGTCAGGCGGAGCCGGTTCCGCTTCCCCGTCCCCCGAAGTGGCCGGTCAGACCCCGCGAGGAAGCCCACCTGGCAGCGGGAAGGGCGGCCGGGCTCCCCGCCTGGGGGGCTGCCTCCTGGGCGGCGGCGGAGGAGCCGTCTTCACTGCCCGACGACGAGCCCGAGCTGCTGCTGCTGCTACTGTAGCCCACCAGCATCGTCCCGCTCATGGCTGGCGCGCCCGCGTGCGTCCTTGCATGGAGGCGCTCGTCAGAGACATGGCGAAGGAGGGCAGGCCCAGGGGCGGTGCCTGCTGGCCTTCTCCCGCCCTGCCCGCGCAGCTGCCATTTCCCCCCCACAAACACAAAACAGCCTCCTCGACCACGCAGAGGCTCAGGCTCAGGAGGGGCTTCTGTCATCGCCTGATGTGTTCATTTAAATACTTATACCCCACTTGTCTCTCCAGTGGCGCGCATCCTCCATTTGGGCCTGGCTACCATCACAGCCGGTCGCTTTCATCAGTTTGACTTCTGAAGACGGACGGGTGCTCTAAACGTTTTTTTTTTTTTTTTTTTGAAGGCTAAAATGTTAATCCAGGTTTTCCAAACCAGGGGGCTTGATTCTGCACAGCATATATTTATAACGTTGCAATCGTTATAAATGAACTCGTTTTCCCCACCGAATTCATTCACAACGATTGCCATGCCTTATGAAAATGATGTGCAGAATCTATTTTTGTTGTTGTTGCGCTAGGGGTTTGAAACTGGTTTGAGGTCCAAGTTCAAAGCTCTGCTCCGCCCTTGGAGGCTTGTGGGGTGACTTGGGGCTGGTCACCCACATTTTCATCTTCAAGGTGGTTCTTGTGAGGATAGTTCAGGAAGATTGCTGTACTCTGGAGATCACTTGTAATTCTGGAGAGTTCAGGGGGGGACCCCTCTGGAGGTTGGCATCTTTATCAATCTCTGTTTAAACAGAAGGCAGCGATAGCGTCAAGGCAATGCTGTGAATTGGGATGACGCAGATCTAGCAACTATAGGCCAGTGGTGACTTTTGGGGCAGGGGATAGACCTTTAGGACAAATGGGCAAGAATGGAGTGCCATTTTGACCCTTTGTTGTTTCTGTTGATGCTTTTCCCTTTCTTCCATTCAGTGAAAGGAAGCAAAAACATATTCCCTTTGTGTATAACACAGAGAAAAGAACTCTGAGAAAAAAAACACACGAAGCTAACAAGCGTTAGGTGGACCAGTGGTGGTGCAAGAGTCATTGTTGCTTAGACAATAAGAAAGTTTACTGGAGATCCTTTATGTGTGTCCAGCAAGTTTTGTAATGTGTTCACAATTCTAAAGCCAAGGGTGTGTTTGATGTGCATGAGCATGCTCAGATCTATTTCAACAATAGCACACATATAGCTTAACAGGGAGCAGCAATTATGCCAGTTGCATCCTCAGTGAGAACCGTATCATACAATAATGGAGGGGTCTCCAAACCCTTGAGCCTACAGGCACCCTTGGGATTCTTACACAAGTTGGTGGGTGGACAAAATGGAGGTGGACCCAACAACAAAATGACGGCCATCAGAAATGGAGCAAACTGCAAAACGTCAGGGAGTGAGGTTGTATGTAACTCTTTACCATTTCAGGCAGAAGTTCTGTTTAACAGAATGACTTTTAAAATGAACCTATTATTTAAAAAACATTTTTCTTGCATCCTGCGGCAAAGGTCTTTGTGCTGCGGTGGTGGCTGCTGCCAACGCAATTTTTTAAAAACAAGTCTGCACAGCCAATCATATGGCCAGTTCAGAAATCCTCCCGGACAAAATCTCCACTGATAGCATATTTTGAATACACTTGGGCATTAGGAAAGGTGTCTGTGGGCACCAAATTGGATCAACAAAAATAATGTAAAAATCAGACAGCATACTCAGGGTGGGAAAGCCCACTGCCTGTAAATTGGATTCTTGTTCTTTGTGAAATCTTGCAAGAGAAGATTAACGCTTCCTTCACTGAAGTTTTGAGTTGGTTCCAGTGGCAATAGGTATAGGAAGAAGGCTGAAGTCTTCCTTCTGGTCAGTTTCTTGACTTGCTCTATATATTAAAGATACTTGTTCTGCATATTAAAGGTAAAGCGAGTTCCCTTTGGTTGCAGTTGATCACAGAAAATGTGGGTATGAGGACACCAGGTGCCTCCGTCTTATCCTCAACCAACCCTCTCAGGGCGTTCTTCCACTAACCTCCACCTTCCTCTGCCAAATCACAGGCTTCTTTCCTCAGACATCTCTTGCCAACAGTCGTTTTGCTGCCTCTTCATTTTTTGAAAGAGATTTGCAGCTGCACTGGACCAAAATAATTTTTTAAAACAGCTAAACTACAATCCAATTTAGTATTAGCAATAACCAAAAGACACAAAATATGGCACAAGCTTTCCAGTCACAACAACTCTTCATCAGGCTGAATGTTACAAAATTAAAAAAAATGTGGGGAAGGAGAACATTTGAGGCCACAACTTTAAATTGTTCAGAAAGCTTTCATATAGCAGGAGCAGATCAGCTCAGGAGGTGACTTTTATTACAGATAGAGTCTTTCCCACAGAGTCTTTCCCACAGTGACTCTTTCGCTGGCTTAAACAGAGAGATTTGCATGCCTTGTTCTGTACCTCCTTCCTTTCCCTTTCATTCTACAATCCTTGCCCAGCTGCATTATTTCATCTTACTAGGAAGAATCTTGGTTGTGAGATTCAAATATTATAATAAATTGTAATCCATTTTCTATTTGACTGGAAGTGTTTATTATACTTGAAATCCGCCTTGGGTCTAAGTGAGAAATGAAACGAATGGATAATTAATGATGGTGATGATGTTGATAATAATAATTTACACACATACATAAGACAGTTTTGTATCAATCATTAAAAAATCTTTATGATGACATAGGGCCTCAATCTTTTACATGTGTCTGTGTGTATGCATGCATACATATTCACATGTTATTCCAGCACAAATATTTGCGGATTGCAGCCCACTTTTCCAGATAGTGGATCTTCCCTATCAAACATTAATTACCAAACTTTCTGCGAGAATAAATGTTGTCCTAGACGCTGCATAAATCCTGTTTAATGTTGCTTATATCCAAGCACAAAACGTGCTCCCCCCGCCCCTTTCCGCCTGAGAGACCTGGCAGTTCATCAGCAGCCCCTGCTCCATTTACACACAACACGGATGTGGATGCCGCCTTCCAGCTTCCCTATTATTCAGAGACCCCCCTCCTCCCCACCCCATCTATTTCGGACGTTGCGTTGTTTGCACAACCGGGACGACCCTCGGCCGAGACCACTGGCCTGCCAGCCACCACTACTCGCGAGTAAGTCTCCTTCGCTGCCGTCCCTCCCCGGCGCCCAGGCCCGGCCGAGCCCACCCGTCCTCCCCCGCAGTTCCCCCTCGCGTCCGACCCGCAGTTCTCTCTGCGGTCCGGCAGAGGGCGGCCCCGATCCCCGCCGAGCCTTCACCGCCGCGAGGGCGCCGCCCCTTCCCGCGTCTCCCCGCCCGGCTCCTCGCTTGCCCTCCCCGCCGCAGAAGCGGTTAACGCGAGGCCGAGGATCGAGCGGGGCGACTAGGCCGCATCTCTCTTCCGGTCCTCTGAGGGGGTGTCAGAAGGAGGTAGGTGGCCCCGCGCCGCTGGGCCTACGATGGGTCCCCCGCCCCCGCCTCCGGTTGGACTTTCTGGCCTGGAGGCCTGGAGGCCTTTCCCCGCGACAAGGGCTGGACCGCCCCTCCGCTCCCGGGGACGCCGGACCAACTCCTGTCTGTCTGCTTGCGCTTCCGCGACACGCATCTTTTGCTTGCCCCTGCTGTGTGAATCCTCCCGAAAGGAGGGATCCGCTGGCATATTTTCGGGGTGCCCTCCTGGCTCGCTTGGGGAGGGGGGGACACGTCTGAAACCGGCCCTTGGCCCACACGGCCTTGCACTGTCTTTGGAGACCAGGCTAAGCAGCGCCTCTTGCTTTCTGATGGACCATGCCAGGGGGGCAAGGCTGGCATCTTGTGCGTGCCAAGCAGGGGCGATGCCAGTGAGCTAAGCCACCTCCTATTGGGCTGGAGACCCGCAAAAGGACATGCTTAACAAGTCCCAGACCCTCGGCTTGGCTTACCTGGCTCCGTGGCCTGCTCTTGCTGGCAGTTGTTATGCTAGGTCTCATTCATTTCCTGGGACTGGCGATAGCTGGCGTTGGAGCCCTGTGGCCGGGCACCTGTCCAAATTGGTCCTGTCTCTAGGTGAGGCTTCAGGCAGATTACTTGACCCAAGGGTCACCTGTGAAGGTGAAACTATGGCATGAGGGCCTGCTGCTTAGACCCTAAATCTAGAGACTTTTCAAAGGCTCTTCTTCCAGAGAGGGGCTTCTGTCTCTCTGCTCCAGGGAAGTTGATGGGGGCTTCCAAGTACATGTGGTAAGCTGAAAAACCTAAAAGCCCAGCCCAACACTCATATAAGAGAAATCAGATACAAACTGGAGGGCCTCGTGCTCTAACTTTGATTGGAGATTGGGTCATTTTCCTTCTAAGTGGCCTCTCTCCTTCTTCTTTATTTGCTGTTTGACCATGGGGCTTTGCCAGCATTCAGACCAGGGTCATGGACAGAATGCACCTGAGTCTTTGCGCGGTCAAGTATTTTACCAAATGTGCATGGTAAAAGTCTTCTTGGTACTTGACAAGGTGGGAGAATGCACTTGGGGATGTTTGGTCATTTGTATGCTAATAGGATCTCTATGTGCGAGGGTGGGGAAGCTATGAGAAATAACCTTCATTTGAACTGTATGTTCATACATGTATAAGTTGTCATATAGAATCTGTGCATGTATTGTTGTTTGCAGAGTTTCCTTTGGCTCACCTTTTACATTGTTTATTTTCAGCAGCAGCAAGCCTTTATTGGCATAGACAACAGTACAACAATAGTAAAAAACCGATTAAAAAACATATACAGTACAGGAAATAAATGTTAAGTGGAAGGAAATCTACTGGCATTTAGTAATTTCCAGAAGAAAGTCTGCCACTATCATACAGAGAGAAGGATCAGGATTGTCTACATTGTTTATTCGTTTAACTGCTTCCATGTCCAAAATTAACCCTCCCCATTTTTATTTTGAAAACTCCCATTTGCTCGATGAAGTCTGCCCCCCCCTCCCCCCAATGTAATTTTTATTTTTTCAGTGGAAGTGGCTTTCGGGAAACTTAACATATGCTGGTAATTCATCAAGAAGCAAAGAACAGCTTGGAAGGCTGTCTCTCTATATTACCACAAGGTGCTGAATGTAGATTGCCTCATGGAAGATGGATAGTTGGGTGGTATATTTCTTACTCAAAATTGTCACAGAGTCTAAAAATGCCGTGTCTAAATTTGGAAAAAGGTTGGTAGCAGAGGAGTGTGGATTGCTCTTTTCAACTTTGCCAAGTCACAATGGAGACCTGGGTAAAAACCAGTACTTTGTTATACCTACAGGTGATCCAGTGCAGAATTGTAAGTGTGGGCATAATCCAGTCAGACCTCATGCCTCAGGAATCTGGTAGTGAAAATCTATGCTCATCAGAAGCTCTGAAAAAAATCAGAAATTGTAGAAATGCAACCTGGATTTTGCCAAAACACGGCTAACTGTCACAAGAGCCAGCGTGGTATAGTGGTTAACAGCAGGTGTACTCTAATCTGGAGAACTGGGTTTGATTACCCGCTCTGCCACTTGAGTTGTGGAGGCTTATCCGGTGAGCTAGATTAGCTTGTGCACTCCAACACATGCCAGCTGGGTCACAAATTCTTCTGAGCTCTCTAACCCCAACCCACCTCACAGGGTGTTTGTTGTGAGGGGGGAAGGGAAAGGAGTTTGTAAGCTCCTTTGAGTCTCCTTACAGGAGAGAAAGGGGGGTACAAATCCAAACTCTTCTTCTTCTTCACCTAGGAAAGGTCTCAGGAATGTCAGTAAAAGTCTCTCTGAAACATGAGTGCTGTTTGCCATCCTTCTTGGCTGGATTTAATAGAACTATGGCAAACCACGAACCTGATCTTACAGGGGGTCTAGAATCCTGCTCGGAAGTAGGTCAGTACTACTGCCCAGCCAGTTTGTTCACCTGCCAACTCATTTGTTCATTCCCTACCGGTCTGTTTAAGAGGTCAGGAATTCTGTTTGCACTGCCCACTGCCTCATCCAGATTAGATGGAAAGGCAAATCGGAGCTGCATGAATGGCATCTCTCTCCAGATCCTCATATTACATCCCCTGCAGTTTTATATAGATGCTGAGGAGACTGAGGGAGATAGTGGCAGAGTGCAGGGCAGAATACAAATCCCCCTGCAGTGCCTTCAGCAGTCGGCTTGCCAAAAGGTGCAGAGCCACCATAGCACCCCCACTTCCTTGCCCAGCGATTCAGAAGGAAGCCATCAACAGTGATATAGAAGGCCATTGAGAAGATTGTGGAGAATCAACAGAGCTGCACTATGTCATCACCAGTCATCCACTAGGGTGGCTCAGGCAGAAAATCAGGGCAGCCTGCAGAAAGAAGAGGGTATTGGGTTGTGTGCAAGGTATAAATGACATTAGGGGGCTACCACCTTTTAAAAGAAAACTTGCCCTAACCTAGGTAATAATGAAAAATCCTCAGCGCTAGGAGAAGTCTCAGAAATTACTTCCTCTCTCAATATGGCTTTCACCAGCTTTTGAGCTCCTTCTGTTGCCTTTGGTGACATGGAGTTAACTTAACTCAGCAGGAATAGTGTCCTCAGGCAAGCGTCACCAGACCATAATAGCTGAATCTGGGTGGATGCTCTTAGAGATTCCTGAAGGGCCTGTTTGGATTTTACATCTCTATACCCACCTGTATTCCCATCAGAGTAATTGCTGGTGACAGATGCTAGCTTCTAGGTACCTTTTATTTTTTTCATGAAGTTGGAATAAATACATCCAGTTCTTCCCAAGATCCAGGAAAACCACCTTTTGCTCATTGGGAGGCATCTGGGTTCAAAATTGGTTTCAAGACTTTGTCTTGCTTAGTTCTTTCTGGCCCTGATTGCAAGTGATGAGTCCTTCACCAAGCTGTTTTTGACCCCCAGCAAAGCTGTATATTTCTTGTTCTCTGTAACAGAGATGCAGGTGTGTGTAGGTTTAGTTCAGTTGCAGATATTAGTTCATTGGTTATATGTTTCATGGAAGTGTGGGAAACTTGATATGCTCTGTAGGACTTAAAGGTGTGTGGAGAGGATTTGTTGGGGAGGAAGATTCCTCAGCCTCTGGCCAGGTATCTGTGGGTTCCAAATTAACATATTGCTTCAGGCTATTAACTTGGTTCTGTCCGTGGCCTTGGAGGAACACGGGGAAGATCAGCAACCATCTTGATTCTTATTTAGAATAATCAGACTTCTAAACAATATAAAAATTGCCTGACGTTTGTGGGCTTTAACCTAAGGTGCTCTCTTCTTTCAGGATCTGTTCTTGAAACGCCTTCCGGAAGGACACGCAGTGTTTTCTACTGGATCCTCTGCCTGTTTGTGTCTGCCTGCCTTTGAATCCAAACACGTTTTGGAATTGCTGCGCTAGCCCACTCAGGAGGCCAGTGCTGTGAGCTTAGTCCTTCCGCCTTCGGAATCAGCCACTGGGAATTCAGATCTCCTTAATAATTTCCCTCTCCGTTGAGAAGCTGAAGCCCTTATTGCGGAAACCCCGTTTCCTTTTCTCCAGCATGTCAGAAAGCTGGCAACAGCAGCCGCCCCCTCCGCAACAGCCACCGCACCATGTTGGGACAGCTGCTCTCCCGGAGCATTCCATCCCGTCGAGCGCTGTGGGCGAGAATCCCTTGGGCTGTGCTGTGTACGGCATCCTGCTCCAGCCAGAACCCAACAGCCTGCAGCACCACCCGCCTATCCCTGTCAGCAGCGGGGAACCCTCTGCCAAATGCGGGGTGTGTGGCCATGACTTGGCCCACCTCTCTAACCCCCAGGAGCACCAGTGTCTGCAGGGGAGCCACGACCGGTCCTTTCAATGCACCCAGTGCCTAAAGATCTTCCACCAGGCCACGGACCTCCTGGAGCACCAGTGCTTGCAAGTGGAACAGAAGCCATTTGTCTGTGGAGTGTGCAAGATGGGCTTCTCCCTCCTCACATCGCTGGCTCAGCATCACAATGTCCACAACGGCAGTGCTGCCGTCAAGTGCTCCATCTGTGAAAAGACCTACAAGGCAGCTGCGGCTGTGGCGGCGGCACCCGAGGAGCCTGCATCACCCCAGCAACCGGCGGCGCTCAACCGGGCCCCTGTGGAGAAACCTTACAGTTGCCCCATCTGCCAGAAACCCTTCAAGCACCTCTCGGAGCTGTCACGCCACGAGCGAGTGCACACCGGGGAGAAACCTTACAAGTGCAGCCTCTGCGACAAGAGCTTCAGCCAGTCCTCGCACCTGGTGCACCATAAGCGCACGCACAGCGCCGAGCGGCCTTACAAATGCACAGTGTGCGAGAAGGCCTTCAAGCACCGCTCCCACCTGGTCCGCCACATGTACGCCCACTCGGGCGAGGCGCACCTTTTCCGCTGCAATGTCTGCGAGCTGCACTTCAAGGAGTCGTCGGAACTGCTGCAGCACCCCTGCACCCCCAGTGGCGAGCGGCCCTTTCGATGCGGTGCCTGCCACAAGGCGTTCCGACGGCCTTCAGACCTCCGGCAGCACGAGCGCACACACAGCACTGAGCGCCCCTTCCAGTGCGACCTCTGCCAAATGAGCTTCAAGCAGCAGTATGCGCTCATGCGCCACCGCCGCACGCACAAGACCGTGAGTCCCACAACCTCCACGGAACAAGAGCCGCAAGCGCCCCCATTCAAGTGTTCCTTGTGCGAGAAGGGCTTTGTGCAGCCGGCTCATCTGCTCTACCACCAGCATGTCCATGGCATCGAGAACTTGTTCAAGTGCAACGCCTGCCAGAAGGGCTTCAGCCAGTCCTCGGAGCTGCTGCGCCACCGTTGCGTCCAGAGCGCCGAGCGGCCATTCAAGTGTGCCGTGTGCAGCAAGGCCTATAAGCGGGCTTCTGCCCTCCAGAAACACCAGCTGGCCTCGCACTGTGCAGAGAAGCCCCTCCGCTGCACCCTTTGTGAGAGACGCTTCTTCTCCTCGTCAGAATTTGTGCAGCACCGCTGCGACCCTGCCCGCGAGCGGCCCCTCAAGTGCCCGGACTGCCAGAAACGCTTCAAATATGCCTCTGACCTGCAGCGCCACCGGCGGGTTCACACCGGGGAAAAGCCCTACAAGTGCCCAGCTTGTGAGAAGGCTTTCAAGCAGCGGGAACACCTGAACAAGCACCACGGGGTCCACACCCGGGAGCAACACTACAAGTGCATGTGGTGCGGTGAGCGCTTTCTAGACCTGGGCTTGCTGCAGGAGCACAGTGCGCAGCACACGTCTGCTGAGAACACCTACCCTGTTGCGCCCTGCCTGCCTTGACCAGCTGCCCTGGATGGTTGATGGGCTGTACCAAATTTCCGCCCACCCCCATTTTCAAGCTGGATGAACCCTGCCAGATGCTTCGCATCCTTGGGAAACATGTTCCTCCAATACACAAAGTAGGGTGTGTGAGTGGGGTGGGGGTTGCTGGGGGAGTGGAAATATGTAGCTGAAGCAGGTGGTCATCTTGTCTGCCGGGCTTGACCATTCATAGGTTGTGTCATTGCCCTCTATGTCTTCTTTTACTGTTCACTCAATCAAGTGGTCCCGAGCAGCCTTCCAAATGGGGGACGAGATGGGTCTGGAAACCAGTCATAAGCCAGCCCTGCTTGGCCACTCCCACCACAAGGTCTGTTTTCAGATCAGATTGGAATCTGTGGGCCTAAAACCTGCGTCTCCAATCCAGCTCCTTTCTTACTGTGATTCCTTTGAGCGCTGGCCCAGGGAAGGGCAGGACTCGGGAGCCCTTTGCACAGTGGTCTTTTTGCGGTGTGCAAATGTTGGGGATGGTGCAGTAAAGCAGGGGAGACAGGCCTGGCTCCTCTTAAGACCTCACCCTCCAGAAAAAGCCCAAGATCTGTTCTGAAACAGCTGAGGGAGGCAAGCCCGATATGGTTGTGTCTCAGCATCCCCCCCCCCCCAAATCAAATTGTTAGGTAGGCATCTTGGAATTCCCTCTAAACTCTAGGCTCTTGAGACATTAGTACTCTGTGTTGGGTTTTGCCCTTCCACCTTGAGCGGCGGCAGAGTGAAAAGCAGGCTTTAGAGCTTAAACTGTGATATAACTAGAGCAACATTCCTCCCCCACATTAAATTTAGAGAGATTCTGGGAAGTGGGTTTTTCCATGCAGAATTCTGTTCAGGCAGCAACTACGCCAGCACTGCTAAATCTGCCACGGAGCAGCCTTCTCTTTGGAGCACAGTTGTGGTGAATTACGTGATCTCCAGTGAAATGAACTGGTGCTGAGATAGCTGAGCGCCTGCATACGTTTTCTGGCTGGAGGTCTATGGGATTCGTGTGCTCGGATGATTTGTTTTCTTGCACCACCTCTGAATCCGTGGCTCTCACTCATTGGCTCCAGAGCTACCTGCAGTTGTTCTAAGCACTGTTACCCAATGTGGCACTAGCCCTGTATGCCAGCAAAGTCTCTTGCCCGGAAGAGCTTGTGGTTGGTGGATGGTTCCCACCTTGAAACAACTGCCACTGAAGGAACAGGCAAACTATGAGTCTCCCGGAGATGCAAGCTTTAGACCTTGTGCCAAGGCTGGAAGTAACCCTGGTTCCTTTGGTTAAAACTGTGAATGCAGCTCTCTGCAACCCGTGGAGTGAATGCCACTGCTCCAAACTGTTAAATTGGGAGCTGCTCGTAACAGGTGCCCTAAGAATTAGGCTCTTGGTCCCATGAACCTGCGTTGCATCTGTTTGTCGTGGGACACGGCGCTCCTCCAGGAAAGAAAATCTGCTTGCTTGGGCTTGTTTATTTAGCCACCGGCTCAGGACAGTGCAGAGGACAGCAACGCATCTTCGGAAGGAGGCTGGCCGAGGAGTCTTCCCGGAATATGAGTAAGCTGGACAGTCTGCTCACTCGCAAGACTCACTTATTGGAACCTGCATCTTTCATGGCACCTCCAATGTATAGAACTAACTTTTGGGGGAGTTGGTCTTCATTGTTTTTCATATTGCTTTTTTTTTTTTTTAAAGAAAGAAAGCCGTTTAATACTCATTAAAATCTGTGTGGATGTCATCATGGATTCTTTAAAGGTTGGGTGTGCTAGATTTTAGGGGAGGCTCAGGGTGTGGGTTTGCTGCATTCTGAGTTCAGTTGATTCTATTATTACTGTGGCAAAAATAATAATGCAACGCAAGGAAGACACTGTGCTTTTTCCCAGCCACTTTTCCAAGTACGAGGCATCCAGAAGTTGTATTCTCTGTGTGTCTGTAACTGGAGCTGTTGAATGGAAAGGGACCAAGCCCAGTAGCTCTCCAAAAGGATATTTTGAAGTGAAAGCAGTCATGCCTGGATTTCTAGAACCCTTTGAGCACTTTCTTGTATTCAGAATTTATGCAGTACCTTTCCCCCTTCTTAAGGAATCATTGCCAAAACGGTTTCCTACTAGGAACTTCTCCCTCCTCACATTGCTGGCTCAGCATCAAAGTATGTTGTCAGCATCATATTTTTTCATGTTCTAAATACCTCTCTGCTCTTTTGAGGTATTCCTCCTGAACCCGTCTCTTTGTTTTGATCCTGACCACTTATTTGGGTATGGTGCTTAGATCTGAATACGGGATTGAGGATGGTCTCTGGCCTCTTCCAAACATGCAGAATAATGCACTTTCAATCCACTTTCACAATTGTTCACAAGTGGATTTTGGTATTCCGCACAGCTGCAAAGTGTATTGAAAGTGCATTATTCCCAGTGGTGGGATCCAAAAATTTTAGTACCAGGTTCCCATGGTGGTGGGATTCAAACTGTGGTGTAGCGCCAATGGGGCTGGGCGGGGCATTCCGGTGGCGGGGCTGTGGCAAGGACGCAGCCGCTGTGCCAGTCCTTGGGTGGGAAACGAATGCACGCAGTCGCAGGCTGCCACGCATGCCAGTGCACCTCCTGCTAGACTTCTTCAAGTTCTGCACACTACTGCTGAGAGGAGGGGCGTAACTAAGGCAAAAATCATGTGGCAAAATCACCAATTAGTAACCCCCTCTTGGCACATACAAATAATTAGTAATCTACTCTCAGGAACCTGTGACAACCTGCTGGATCCCACCTCTGATTATTCCACGTGTGTGGAAGGGACCTCTATGAGGTTTATGGGAGCAAACACAACAGACACACCGACTAGCTGAAACAGACAGCACTGGGGGCCCCTCCCCTTGGAAAAAAACAAGAAAGGCTAATTGCTGAAATGGGACAGCAGCCATAAGGCAATTTCCTCTCTCTTTTTTTGCCTTCAAGTCACAGCTGACTTACAGTAAATCTGTAGGGTCTTCGAGGAAAGAGACATACAGCAGTGATTTGTCACTGCTTGACTCCACATCACAACTCTGGGATTCCTTGGAGGTGTTCCATCCAAATACTAACCAGGGCTGAACCTGTTTTATCTTCTGAGATCTGACAAGATCAGGCCAACCTGGGGCTATCCAGGTCAAAATGTTCTCTTTGGGAGAGGGCTATACAAGGAGGCCTTATCAAAAGAACTGTAAAAGTTGCTGGGGATGACTACTAGAGAGCTGCAGTGGCTTTTTGCTGGGGAAGCTATCAGGATTGACTACAGCATGGCAACAATTAATAGTCTAAAGCCGTGGTGTGGGGTATCTCACTTATGCAGCTATGGTGATGTACTAGAGAAATAGCAGGAGGGCCTTCATTTGTCTGACCTTACCCTAATCCCATATCAACAGGTGGTGTGTGTCTCCCACTCAGAGTCTTCCTTTTTGGCATGGCCTTTCTGTAAGATGGCATAACCTAAGCCGGAGTGGAATTGAAAACAGGTATGTTTTACCAGGGGCATTCTGGCCTGCAGATAGATCCCCATTATAACTGTTTTGACATTTCAGAAACTGGTTTTCTTTCACAATTCTCCTCCTCTCCCTTTCTTCTAACACCTATTTTAGTAGCTTTATCGACACCTTTCTCTGCTGAGGCAGCAAATAGATGTATCTTTTTTATTTTGGTGGATGTTCAGATGCTGCTGCAGAAGATTTTCTTGACTCTCGAAAAGTCATTTCCTAGCGCCAGGGCTGGAGGTAGTGGGAACGGCTAGAAAGGAAGGGAAGATATCATTGAATGAACCAAACAACCATCCCTTTCCAAACCCACACTCCTTTCAAACTTTCTGCAACTTAAGATATCAAGATCTGGGGTGGTTTTGCAAACCCTTAGCTGGCCTAGAAGAGTCAGGTAAAAAGCACAATGAAGTGTGTGCTTTGGAAAGTTTGGAACTTCTTTCTGAGATGGTTGGTACCTGAAGCTATGCTATTCAGTTCTTGACCCCAGTACACCAAGAAGGCCTCTTCTAACCACATGTATGCTGCATGTTCTACATCCACTGCCCTCCTGACAACATACTTTGACTTAAAACAGTATTCTTGTGTAGGATATTCATACTGTCAGAAAAGGCCTCTTGCTGTGCCAACTGCTGAAATTTCTGGGAAAAATGAGGACTGCCCTTGTTCGCATTCTGGCTGGGGCAGGGACATCCTCTCCTGCAGGGCCATATGTTTGAAGATGATCAAAGAGAAAGGACAGGGCTGGTAGTATTACAAATCACATCAGAGAGGCACAGGGTGGAGTCAATGGACAGCATTTCCACACTTTCCTGTCAGGTCAGGGAACATATCCTTTGTTCTATGGGTCTGATGTTTGTAAGACCAGCAAAGGAAGGAGGAATGCCTCTCACCAAAAGAGGAAGAGCACTTCTGAAGAACGAGCACTCGTCCTCCCTACCAAATGGAAGCTCAGTCCAGACAAGGCCCAAGTGGCAGTGTTTGGGAAGGCAGTTGCTCTTGAGACTGGGTGGGTCGCGCTGGTCCTGTTTGGTCAAGTGAAGAGCTTAGGGAAAACTCCACACTTCACTTCTTAGTGCTGTAGCTAGAAGTGCTTTTTAATATTTTTCACCCATCATGAAAGCTATCTCCTCTGCCTGATACAGCCATATTCACTCCTGCTTTTGTAACCTAAAGAGGAGGAGGAGTTTGGATTTATATCCCCCCTTTCTCTCCTGTAGGAGACACAAAGGGGCTTACAATCTCCTTGCCCTTCCCCCCTCACAACAAACACCCTGTGAGGTAGGTGGGGCTGAGAGCTCCGAGAAGCTGTGACTAGCCCAAGGTCACCCAGCTGGCGTGTGTGGGAGTGTACAGGCTAATCTGAATTCCCCAGATAAGCCTCCACAACTCAAGCGGCAGAGCTGGGAATCAAACCCAGTTCCTCCAGATCAGAGTGTACCTGCTCCTAACCTCCTACGCCACTGCTGCGGGACTACTGTGCCATGCTCTGCTTAGGACTGCCCTTGAAGTCAGCTTGTGCACAATGCAGCTGTCAATCTCTTGGTCAGATCAAAACGTTCTACCCATGCCAAGCTATTTCCACAATTGGTGCGCTGGGGGTTGTCTGTTTCTGGATGCAACTAGCCGATTTTAACCCTTTGTGATTGAGGGCTGACATATTTGGGAGACTGCTCTCTCTACACAGGCCCACTCACCAGCTTGGGTTGACTCAATGTCTCCGGCTGGAATTTCTCTCCTTTTGGAAGGTACAATGACTGCACGGTATATAGCTTTCTCTGTATCCTTTGGAATGGTTTGCCAGAGGAGGTGCAAAGGGTGACCTCTCAGGCAAGGCTTAGACAATTATATATACCCTCTTTCATCAATGCTCTGGAAACAAACCCACCATCTGCTGAGTTTTTATTGGAGCTAAGATGGATTATTGTGGAATTCTCCCACTGGACTTGCAAACATGAATGCTTAATTTGAAGGTCTGTTTTTGTATCTTTGGGATGCTGTTATTTGTGGGAGGCTGGGTTGGTGATATTTTACTATGTCGTTTATGATATAGAGTTTGTTAGCATTCTCTGCTTTGGCAAAGCAGGATATTAAAACAAAGTATATACATGCACACATACCCTGAGCTGCAGTATAAGGAACAACTAAGAAGTGTGGTTCCCTGCGAGTTTCGATGGAACAGTACCTTCCAAATTATGAATTTCAGGGGAGAGTCACCAGGTAACAGACCCCCACGGTCTCCCTTGCTTGCATTAAAATGAGTTGAAGTTTTACCCCAGGCCAAAATCCACCAAACTGATGATACGTTCATAGTGAAAGTGGTTATGTGGCTCGCTCTGAGCACAAAGTACCAGCCAGTCTTGGTTGACTGGGATGGTCACTTCACTTCCCCTCTCCTGTGGAATTTCATCATGCCTCTGAGCCATCGGTGCCAATTACCTGTGTGCCGATCCAAAACTCCTGAAAGTATTCCTGCAGGGGGGAAAAAGTTATCAATCAAGTGGCAGAGAGTTACCAAGGGATTCATAATGACTGTTAGCTTCCTGTGGTGATACTTACACAGTATTGTAGGGGATGGGCTTTGGTCCATACATATCCAGACTGGGATTCTGATTGAGGCAATACTGGCAGGAAACAAGGAAAGAAAACAGGATTCTAGATGCAGCACACAACACAACACTGTGCAGAGTTACTTATTCTAGAGCAGGAGTCTGCAACCTGCGGCTGTCCAGATGTTCATGGACTACAATTCCCATCAGCCCCTGCCAACATTGCTCAGCTACAGAAGCCTGCAATTTGCAGGGATTGGAGAAATGCTGGCAGGGGCTTTTGCCATGATGACAGCATAATGCTGTGTATTTCAGGCCACAAATGTCTTCTTCTTAACAAGGTAAACATGCCTTCTTCTCCAGAGCGCTCAGTACAAAGTACTTCTCCCCATTCTTGCCAATGCATACCTGTGCCAATGGAGAACTTACCCGCCAAGTCTGGGTGACATCGGGTTTTAAGTATCTCACAGCATAACAACTGAATCCAAGAACTGCAAAATACAGAGAGAAGACTTGAGTTTTGCCTAGAGGCAGGGGCTCTTAACATGCCTTCCTAGTGTTGGGACACATGGCCACAGAGATTTATGGGATGCCCATCCTAGCTGATACTGTGTGCACGGGCTCAGAGAGAAAGCTGGCAGTGGGGGCTGGAAAGAGAAGCTGTGAATGGACTGCAGGGGTTTTTCTGCTTCTATGAAGCAGAAGGCTGATCCAAATCCCTCCCCCTCTCTGCATTCTGGGGCTGAGAAATGAGGAAGGAAGGAAACAAGGAAGGGAGAGGCTGGAGCGGACAATGCTGCGGTTTGTTGCAGGACGTCGTGCATCTAATAATATCTCCCAATCACTGAACAAGTGGGTCAGGAAAGGATTCCTCACACTTCTGCTTTAATCTCATTATACTGAAACCACTAGGGGATTAGGGAGTGTATGTACACAGACACGCAGACCCCAGTTCAGCTAAGAACACTTTGCTCAGCTACGGAAGCCTGCAATTTGCAGGGATTGGAGAAACGCTCCTGGAAAAGGCAAAGTGAGGACATCCTTCTCCCTGGGGAATGGCAATCCCATTTAGATAAAGATGATTCAATCTGGCAGGGCAGCTACCTGCTGAGGAGCCGTAGCGTGCCTTAGAAAGGGACACCCCACAGAGCGATTTCTTGAAGCATAAGAAGATATCCACCTGATCCTGACTGCGGCGTTTGACATTCAGGACTGGAAAGTCAGGGGAACAAGTGATGTCTCCCAGTTCTGGCTTGGCCTCTCCATTCCACTTCCCTTTATCACCTTTACACCCATCTCTTGTTGAATTCCTAAGGAGAATGGGCTGTTGACTCCTGGGTCCTTCTTCCCCCATCTTGGCTGCTGCAAATCATCTTTTTTGATGCCTGATGAACCTGACACAACAGTGTGTGGGTCTTCATTCTGTTTGCTTTCTGGCACAGGGATGTCACACAGTACACTCAACTGGCTACTGCGCTGGCCAATGCAGCACGAATGATGGCAACCAGATTTGCTTCAAACCTGTGCCCCTGCTCTTTTCTCATCATTCTCCCAGGACATTTGAGCAACGAAGACACGGGAACAGGAAGGGAGCGGGAAACTAGGGGAACATTGCAAATGAGCAATATGTGTGAGACTGTGACGAGGATTTACTGTTTACGTGATGCAGAAGTAGTAGAGGATGGTAAATCATTGTAACACTATAGCTAGTAATATCTGATTTTTAAAAGTCCAAGAATGGCCCTTCGGTTTCAGGAGGTGCAGAACAAAAGTCACAGGACTGAAGCGTGGAAAGTGGCATCAAGATAAGCGGGAGCTTGGAGCATACATGTCTTCCCCTCAGGGATACTTGATGATGCACTTGGGCTGGGCTCTTCCCCCCCAAAATTGAGGAAAAATAGGTTTGAAAAATAGCAAACCAAGGAAAGAGAGAAGATGACTGGCAAAATTAGACCATTTCATGTGGATGCTTAAAAGCTGTTACTTTGGCATTGGCAATGGAATGCTACTAGCACAAGTTGAAGAAGAGTTTGGATTTATATCCCCCCTTTCTCTCCTGTAGGAGACTCAAACGGGCTTACAATCTCCTTGCCCTTCCCCCCCTCACAACAAACACCCTGTGGGGTAGGTGGGGCTGAGAGAGCTCTGAAAAGCTCTGACTAGCCCAAGGTCACCCAGCTGGCGTGTGTGGGAGTGCACAGGCTAATCTGAATTCCCCAGATAAGCCTCCACAGCTCAAGTGGCAGAGCAGGGACTCAAACCCGGTTCCTCCAGATTAGAATGCACCTGCTCTTAATCACTGCACCACTGCTGCTCGTTGAGAGCACGACTCAACCCAGGCTGAGGGTTGCCACTTTCAAGGTGGAACCCGGAGTTCTTCTGGAATTCCAACTGACTACGTCCAACGTTTGGGACTCTTTAGTTTGGAGAGGAGACGTCTGAGGGGGGATATGATTGAAGTCTATAAAATTATGCATGGGGTAGAAAATGTTGACAGAGAGAAATTTTTCTCTCTTTCTCACAATACTAGAACCAGGGGGCATCCATGGAAAATGCTGGGGGGAAGAATTAGGACTAATAAAAGGAAACACTTCTTCACGCAACGTGTGATTGGTGTTTGGAATATGCTGCCACAGGAGGTGGTGATGGCCACTAACCTGGATAGCTTTCAAAGGGGCTTGGACAGATTTATGGGAGAGAAGTCAATCTATGGCTACCAATCTTGATCCTCCTTGATCTCAGATTGCTAATGCCTTTAGCAGACCAGGTGCTCAGGAGCAGCAGCAGCAGAAGGCCATTGCTTTCACCTCCTGCAGGTGAGCCCTAACTTGAGCAATTCCTGGTGGAGCATTTAACTTCGCGCAGCAAGCAGAATGCTGGACTAGATGGACTCTGGTCTGATCCAGCAGGCTAGTTCTTATGTTCTTATGTTCTTATGACTAGAGATCAGATCTCCTTCAGGAAATGGCAGCTTTGGAAGGCAGACTCCATGACATCACACCCCCATTGAGCTACGTGACCCAGCCTGGTCCTGACCAGAAAACGTGTCTCAAGGGAAGGCCTTGCAATTTTATGGAGTACTCAGAAGAAAAACCTTCCCGTTTCAGAACTGCTGAGGGCTGCTGACGTGTGGCCTGTGCACACATATGCAGCAGAGAGTGTTGGTTTAGGATCTGGGAGATGCAGGTTCAAATCTCTATGCCACTATGGAGGCTTCCTGTGTAGGGATAAAATTGGGGGAGCAGAGAAAACAATGTTCTAAGCCAGTGTGGGTCCTTGTTGAAGGACAAATGTTTAATAAAGTTTAGACTAGCCTTCTTTAGCGTTGTAAGGCAATAGCACTTCATACCTTTTTTTTGAAAACTGGGTAATCTGAATTCTCCAGCAGTGGAGACGAAGCGGGACCAGTCAGCCATTGCCCGTGTGTAGCTGGGCCACTCTCCCTGATTGGTGCTGGGCATTACAGGAGCCATCTTTCCTGCTCTGTACTTCTCAGTCAGTGTCCTGCCCAACTCTGTCATCCCCTAAAAGCGACACAAAGGAACGACAGGGTTACAGTAAAGCATCTCTGGAGTTACAGAAATAGACAGAAAAGTCTCATGTACACAGTTTATTCATCTGCATAAAAAACTTATACGCCGCGTCTCCCAAGACTTGCTTGAAGTGACTTACAACTTAAGGACAAATAAAGAACCGCAAATCAGTCAGTTTAGGGATCACTCCTGGTTTAAGTGAGGACAATGCCCACCACAATTGCTGGAAGGAAATCTCTGCTCTGGCAAACAGCGTTTCTTCTCTCAGAAACAGTCACCTGTGTAAGAAGCCATGTCATAGGGGGGAAAGCCACAAGCCAGGGAATGTGTGCCTTTCTCTCTGCTCAGAAATGCACACATGGGGTGCATTGGCTTCAGCCAATAGTAATGAGACCCCCACAACATACACTGGGCATTGGAGGAATAACTTTCGTCCTACTCAGGGTTTATTTGCAGACAGGTTTTGCTTGCTGAATGAATGGCAATAGTTGAACCTTGTACAAATGTGGTACTGACTGGCTGTGGCAAGCCACAGAAGTACCACTGGATGGTGAACAGAAGCTACTTACCAGGGATGGAAGGCGCTGGTTGGGCACTCCGGCCAGGGTGAACGTTGCATTGTCGAAATCCTCTATGGAAAAACACAATAGAAAAATTAACAAGGAACATGAAAAGCTCCTTCTCTTTCCCCAGGCAACTGTGGTGGCTGCATGGCTGTATTAAATGAATTGCAGAATGTGGCATAAGACCAGATTCAAATTTGAATAGACACATTTCTAGTTATTACTAGAAAAAAAATGAGTGTACCCAGGCAGCATCTGCTGGAGACTGAGATAGCAGGGGCAGCCTGGATCACTCGGTTACTATTTGATCAATGGAATTTCTTTGTCCTGATGGCAAGATGGTGCCCTTCTCAGCTGAGCTGAACTCCAGGCCTTTTGTAGCAAGGTCAACAGTCAATTTTTTTGAAGCAGGGAGCTGAACCATTTAAAAAGTCTGGGTTCATTTCCAGATCAGCAGAGGGTTTTAAAAAACAAACAAAAAACAACTCCCCAGCTCAGGTGCTCACTTTGAAAAGCGTTTTGGGAACTGGTCTTGGTACCTTCTTTGAAGAAGAGTGTCCTATTTCTGCTTGCAGAATAACTAAAATGGATAGGAAAGGGAGCTCAATTTGAAATGGTGGTGGGTGAGTAGATCTTGTTTAGAAGTTTTAGCCTGAATGGTTTTTATTAATCATTGTGTTATTTTGTCTGATGGTTCCCCTTGATGGGTGGAGCTAATGTTTTTCTCTCTGGCCCCCATAAGAGATTTTTCTCCAAGGAATCACTGTGTGTTGCCTAAACTGGCAAACCGGGGGGGGGGGGGGTTGTCATCAACCAGGGGGGGCGGGTGTCATCAAATATGCAGTTATTGTATTTTAGGACAAATAATATTTTCAACAGTGGCCAGAGGTGAAGTCTAAGCTTTAAGTTTAGTCATCTACAGAGGCTTGGGGCAAAAAAAGTGAAGGGATTATTTTACTAATCAATTGAATACAGATAAGCTATGTACCAGCACACCTTTTAAATGAAGGCCCCTTTCTTACAGCATTCCTTCTTTTTTAAACAGCACGTTCCTTCCCCACCCCAGCTCCCGAAAGCTTTGTCTTTTCTTTCCAGAAGTCCCATTAGTCATATAGAAGGACGATAGAGTATTCCTCTATCGATAGAGTTTTTGAGTATTCCTGTCTACGGAATAACTATGTAACCAGTTTTTTTGTGATTATCATGTTATCTGTATGTACATTTTAATTTATTTGAAATAAACTTGTTTTAATTAAAAAAAATAAGCCTAAGCAGGAAAGGAAAGGAGTTTACCACTTTTAAAACCATGGTCAAATGACAGCAAGTGACAAAGAAATACAAGACGCTTCTAGCTTCAGTTCAACATGGGGGCCTTGTTGCTTGCGACTAGGCAAACCTCTACTAGAGCCCCAGTAAGACAGCCTTGGATCCGGCCTACCGACCTCTCCAGCTCCTTCTCTTCGTCTATTCTGATTTCCTTCGGAGCAATGCAAATATGTAGCTGGAGCAAGATGGAGCCCCCACTACCCTCAAAATAATTTCCTGTGTGCCTTATTGTTGAACCATTTATTTTGAACTGGTTGCCCATTGCTGGTTTGAAGGATGTTAGGCTTGGGTTCGGATGGTGGGCTAACACTGCATGCATTGCTCAGGGATCAAACATTTTGCCTGACTCAAATGTGCTCCTGTTCATCGGGTCCCAAATTTCTTAAAAGAGTTAAATTGTTTGAGCACACATTCCCAGTAACAAGTAGAAGTTCCTAGTAACAAGTAGTTTCCTCCTACATTTGGGACAAACAAAAATGCTTTTAATCACTTTAATCAACAGAACACTTGCTGTTCTGATCATGATTTTATTATTGTCATTATGCATAATTTACTGAAGTCTAGACTTTGGAATGAGATGGACTGGCTCAATAAAGGAAACCACAGCCTTCTGTTTACAGGAGCTGAGCAAGGCTCTTAATTCTAAGATATTTTGAAGGTCATGAATTCATAGGGTCACGATAAGTTAGTAGCGACTTGATGGCTCATAACATACAGATTCTTGGGTCTTGGCAAAGTTTGTGTGTGTGGACATAATATGCAACCGCACTGTTTTGTGCAGCACCTTGTGTTTAGACACATCACAGACAGTATTATAATATTAATCATTATATTGCATGAGTAGAATACACCCACACCAGTGCACAACACTACAAACAGAAGCTACAAGATTTTGCAACAGTTCCTGTATACAACCCTCTAACTCACAATAAACTGGCCATGCTAATTACCTTTGGAACAGGCAGTTACTGTCCTACAGTGTTCATCCGTAAGCCTGTGGGCGATAGTATCCATATCCATTTGTCGAAGCGTTGGCAGACGTGGGTGATACAGGCAGTTTTTCACTCCAGACAACATGGTTTTTCTGTGCTCCAATGGGACTAGAATTGCCGGGGCAGCATAGACGGGAGAAAGATCTTCAGGCCATGGAACCAAATCAATGGCTCGCGCCATTGTGCAAAGTTAGTCTGGCCAAAGGAATAGACAGTTGTAACATTTTTTATTTCACGGAAATGCTGTCCTTACCTATGCATTGTACTCACACACATTCCAGGGTCCTCTTCTGAGCTAACACAAGCCAAGTATGTGGAGTTGTGGCACCATCTCTCCTAGAGAAACTCCTCCTGAGCGACATTCTGGGGGACAATCTACAGCAGCTGTTGGGAGGGGATGAAGTATCTTCCCTTGGAGCCTTCTGAAATTTACCCTTCCAAAGAAGCTGCCTCTTCTCACAGGCAGACAGGGGGAGGGCAACTGAGCCCTCTCAGGGGCCTGACGTTGTTGGGAACTTGGATTGAGGATTTGCTGTAGGGAGCCTTTCTCAGAGGGGTCTTCGCCCCTGCTACCTTTAGCCCAAGAGCCAGTGCCAAATTGGGGGCTGTGGCAAGTTGTTCTAGATCAGTGGGCCGCGACCCCTTTGGGGGTGGAATGACCCTTTCACAGGGGTTGCCTAAGACTCTCTGCATCAGTGTTCTCCATCTGTAAAATGGATCAATGTTAGGGTTGGGGGTCACCACAACACGAGGAACTGTATTAAAGGGTCACGGCATTAGGAAGGATGAGAACCACTGTTCTAGATTTTGAGCATCAGTTCTTTATTCACTTTATAGCCTACCTTTCTCTCTGACTAAGGTTTGAGTCCAGTAGCATCTTAATGACCAACAAGATCAGCATCTTAGAGACCAACCAGCTCTTCCAGGTATAAGTTTTTGAGAGTCAGAGCTCCCTTCATCAGATATGCTTTGACTCTGTAACGTTTGCTGGTCTCTAGGGCGCTCTAGCTGGCAGAAGCTGTCCACCTCATTCTCTTCTGTGTACAAACCCTGAGACAAACTGGACGGCATGAACTTTGTATGACAAGCCATCTACCTCCAGTATCGTTCATCTGGCTCCTTCCTGCTTCCTTCCAGCCCTTTGGCAGAGGAATGGTCTGACTAATTAAAAACAGCTTTATATGTTTGTGTGAAATGGCAGCATGGAACGGCACTATCTGGAACCGCAGGTGATGGGATTCCAGCTTTGAACACTGCTTCACATGAACAACTCACTGCAAACAGAAAGCTAGCAGTTTTCATTCTTTGTTTGCTTTGCTGGTTTTCTAATTTTTTTTTTGAACACACAGAAGAGTTCCGACACTTTGGTCAAACCTGCCCCACTCTGGCAGGTTTACGGGCTGTCTATCTATAGAATAGGGATGCAAGTCCCACAATGGGAAGAGCCAGTGGGAAGACTGACCAGTGCAAAAGGGTTGTTGTGAAAGGTACGAGAAAGAAGACCTAGCAAATGGACAGGAATAAAAAGAGACTTAGGTAGATAAGGCAGGAAAACTTCCCGAACGGAAGAGCAACCAACACCTGAGTCCAAGAAAGAGGCACCTCCAGTTCGATTCACACGTTACCGCCGCAGTGTGTTTTCCCCCGCCCTAATTCTCCATGGCAGCAGGAAGAAAGCCCCTTTTTGAGGGAGGGCGGCGAGGAGGAGGTCGCTAGGCGACCACGGTCATTGTCACCAAGGAGCGGGGACAGGACAAGGGCGCAGGCCGGTAGCATAGAGGAAGGAGGCAGAAGCCAAGAGGTCATTTTGTGCCCATCCCGATCAGCGCAGCGACCTCATCTGCCCGGCAAGACCCATTCCCTCCCCGAGCAGCCACGGTCCGTGTTGCCACAACAGGGTAACCGGGAAACACGTGTGTGTGCTTGCGGCATTCAAGAAAGCTGCCCTTTCGGGTAGGGTACCGACGAGGGTTCCCTCCCGCAGGATCTTGAGGGGAGACTTGGCTTCTTTCCCTGCAATGTGCAGCGGGAAGAAGGCTCTGTTTTCTTGGGGGAGAGCAAGACACATGACTGCCGCTCCATCATGATGCACGTCTGAATGTACGAGGACTGTGCTCAATGCAACAACTGGGAACAGCTGAGACTTGGCTAAATGTCGCTAGAGGGAAACGGTGCAACTTCCGCTTCCGAATTCATAAGCCACGCCCTTAGGCGGAGACTCCTCTCCTAGAGGTAATACAGGAAATACGTTCGATAGCAGGAGCGCAGGTAGGGGGTGGAGCTTTCATGGCATTGGGGAGCCCCGCTCAACTTTGGATGTTCCCCTCCGCCCATAAGAAAGAGAAGCGCATGCGCGTACAACTCCCGTCGCCTTCGTTCATGTTCATTGCCGGCGCAGGGGCAAGAAGGGTGTCATGACGTCAAACGGAGGAACCTATCGCAGCATAGTTTTCCGCTGGAGGTGGGGTTTTCCCTCTCCCGCCCTCACAAGGGGCGGAGCTTCTGTGAGGCCACACCTCTTCCGAGGGCGCGGCTTCACTATATTAAAATAAAGAAGCAGTGTTTGGATTTATACCTTTCTCTCTTGTAAGGAGACTCAAGGTGGCTTCCATCTCTTTTCCCTTCCTCTCCCCACAACAGACACCTTGTTCTTGAGAGAACTGTGACAAGGCCAAGGTCATTCAGCAGGAATGGAGGAGTGTGGAATAAACCCAGTTCACCAGATAATACTCCATGCGGCGGAGTGGGGAATCAAACTCGGTTCTCCAAATTAGAATCCACCTGCTCTTAACCACTACACCACACTGGCTCTGCTGATCTTCGACAATGGCCTTTAAATGGTTTTTAAATGGTTTTGTGTACTATCGCTAGCTCCTGGGTGGCATTTAAACATTCTAACAGTGCAAGCCTGTAATGCCATACTCATCTGATAGGAAATGAAGGAGCCACAGTTAGGAGTCGGACATCACATATGTAAAGGCCAGGACTGGGCAGCAGGCCAGGAGAACCCTTGGACAGGAAACTCAAGCAAAACGGCATGAAGAACGGTATATCAAGGAACAATCTGGTGAAATGCCAAGGTTTCAGCTGTTGAGTGACCTTGCTGTGCTGTTCTGCTGCTCCTGTCAGTTTGCTTGCAACAGGAGGCAGACGGAGTGGTGGTATTGCTTTTCCATACAGGCATATTAGTAAGCATATTCTTCCCCAAAGATAGAAGAAGTGGTACTCTTAACAGTCCCGTCCAAAGGTAGGGGCCCCCAAAAGGGCTTATGGGAGAAGTGTGACTTTGAACTGATGCATTTGCCCTCCCCAGGGCACCTAACCCAGGGGAGCGGGCAGACGCACTGTCCATCCCACAACCTCACCACAGCAGTTCCTGGAAATCCGGGCTATGGTAGAGCTGTGCTAGCATTCCAATCAGAGGCCAGTAGGAGGTCTGCAGCCCAGGGCATTCCCAGGGGTAGAGCCAACATCAGTTGACTCCCACCTGGGGTTAAGGACCAGGAGCATGGCGCTTCAGCCCTCAGAAATACACCATCCTTTTGTGGCATAAGTACTGTATGCCCTATGGGGCTTTTCCCCACACTGCTGGAAAGCCATCTTGGAGATGGCAGGGCGCCGCTGTGTTGCCGTGGTTTCCCGCCGCATCTGGATTTCGATGGGGCTGTAAGGCAAGAGCCCCCAACCTTTATGAGCCCGAGCTGTTAGAATGACTCACCCAGTTAAGATCCTTGTGTTGTGTCAGCTGTTCCGAAATCAGCTGTTTTAAAAATCTGCTCAGCCAATTGGAAGTCCTCCTGGGCAAAATCTCCATCTGGCCCCACCCACTCTTCAGAAACACTTGGTGAGTGCCAGGGCTTCCATGCACTTAAAAGTTCAATCCAGCATGCAAAGCTCTATCTGAGGGATCTGAGGGATCAGATCTACAGACTAAAGACTGCTGGTCTACAGCACTGGGTTATTCTGGAATATAATGTGAATACATCTGGCTTTCCAATCATGTGACCTCTATCTTTTGGAGTGTGTGTCTCGAAGCAGCTTCTGACAATTGTTAAAATAAGGATTCTCCTGAAACAATAAATTAAGACACACACCCCGAACACCAAATAAAACTACTAATAAAATATAATAGCCCACAGTTAAACCACTCTGAAAAACTTAACAGAGGGCGCTTCTCCACTTACCTTTGCTGCGCGCTACTCTCAGCACGCGGCATCTCTGGTGCGTGCCCGGGCGTCCCCACGACCATCAAAAGGAGTCATCCTGTTCTGGATAGGGTTGGACCAGTGGTGGGATTCAGCAGGTTCGCACCACTTCAGCAGAACCGGTTGTTAAAATGGTGCTTGTAAACAACCAGTTGTTAAATTGTTTGAATCCCACCACTGGGTTGGACTATATCTTAAGGAGCAAGTTAGTACCTTGAGGAGATGTTAGTAGATCTGTGCTGACTGCTGAAGGCTGAATTCTCTTCTTTTGGCACACAGAGCATTTTATCACAGTCTCCCCTTGAAAAATGAGATTTGAACAGTTGCCCATACCCAGACCACTGTGAGAAGCCATGTGGTATAGTGGTTAGATTGTAAAACTAGGATTTGGGAGGTCCAGATTTACATTCCCATTCTGCTATGAAATTTGCCAGGTAACCTCAGACACTATCTCCCAAGCCTCACTTAGCTCACCAGATGTTGTGAAGATAAAATGCAGAAGGCAAAAATCTTGTATTCCACCTGAACTCCTTGAAAGAAGGGTGGGATAAAAGCATATGAGACGGATTTGTGAGGTTTCCTTTTAGAAAACATTTGGACACAACTGATCACATAGAATGGGCTACAGAGAGCATATTATACCAGTTTATTTGTCTTCCCCCCCTAAACATACAGACCCCAATAAATCCAACAAACACGTATGTAGAAACACTTTGGATTGCAACATCTTTCCATGAGGTGAAGGTTCAAGAACTGGGTCATCACTGACCCATGGGGTTACATTATATCACAACATTTAATACTAGACAGACTATGTTTACAGGATGGTTTACCATTGCCTTCTCCAGTCTTCTGCGCTCTACTCCCAGCTGGGTATTCATTTTACTGATCCCAGAAGGATGAAGGGCTGAGTCAACCTTGAGCCAGCTATCTGAAATTGAGTTTTGGTGGGATTGAACTCAGGGAGTGAGTAGAACTTTGACTGTAGTCAGTGGTGGCATCCAAAAATTTTAGTAACAGGTTCCCATGGTGGTGGGATTCAAACTGTGGTGTAGAGCCAATGCGGCTGGGCGGGGCACGAGGGGTGTGTGGCTGGGCATTCTGGGGGCGGGGCTGTGGCAAGGACACAGCCGCTGCTCCAGTCCTTAGGCGGGAAACGAATGCATGCAGGCGCAGGCTGCCACGCACGCCAGTGCACCTCCTGCTGGACTGCTTTGAGTTCTGCACGCTACTGCTGAGAGGAGGGGCGTAACTAAGGCAAAAATCACGTGGCAAAATCACCAATTAGTAACCCCCTCTCGGCACATACAAATAATTAGTAACCTACTCTCAGGAACCTGTGAGAACCTGCTGGATCCCACCTCTGACTGTAGTACTCCAATTTACCACTCTGCCACAGGGCTCCCTTATGAGAGATTAATCTAAAACAGATTGTTAACCAACAACTAAATTAAATGCCCTTCCACTATTTCATTCTTATGCTTGTCCAATTGATTGTACAAAATCTCCCAACAATTATTAAAGGTGACCAGGTTCTGATAAATTTATCATGAGTCCAGTTTTTTTCTTGTCCACAACATATAATTACCGGTATAGGCTGTGTTCTCATCTATAAAACAATGTGCCAAACTTTATATAATCAGTGTCTGGTGTATATTTGTGGGTGTATATTTGCTGTTTACAAACTTTTCCAGAATAAAGTTTCTATCCAAGTAGCTGTGTTCTTGTTTTATTCCCATTGGTAAGTCTCCTAATAAACAGATCAAGGGAGAAAAATCTCATTCTTCTAGTTTTAGGAACTTCACTGGCTTCCAGTTTGTTTCTGGACACAATTCAAAGTGATTATTCTTTTCTTTTAAGCTCAAAGTGATCTGGGTCAAGGGGACCTAAAGGGTTGTTGTTTCCCATATGTACTTCTTTGCCAGTAAAGATAGTTATCTACAGACCTGCTCTTTTGTGAAGCAAAGGGTTTTTCTAGGGTGGTGCCATGGTTTTATGCCTTCTTCACAGCCGTTTTCCCGGTGCTAACCTTTTTCTTTTCCTTTTTGTCCAGGCATTCTACTAATTGTTTATTTTTTAATGATCTCACTTTTGGCATTTGATTTCACTGGTTTACCGTGTTTGAATATTGCCATTTTATTCATGAATACTTTTGAGCTTTTCATAGGATTGGCATAGGATGTATTATATTTAATTACCATCTGATCCTACAGTTTACGATTTGGTCTCCGAGTCCTTGTAGATGTCTGCCAACTGGAGACACACTTCATTTGTCTAACAAAAATAGCTCTAGTTCACAAAAGTGTATGCCATACTAAACTAATTTACAGTGCCAGAAGAATCTCTTGTTTCTGGTGCAAAAGATTAACGTGGCTACTCCTTGAGAAAGTGAATGATCCTGTAAAAAATGTGCAGCTGTGTTGCCTGGATTTTGCACAACAGCTGCCTCAGCATAGTCAGCAAGCTTTGTATGGAAAGACCGAGGGACAGGAACTGCGATTAGGGACAGTGGGAAATCCAGTTAGCAGAGTCAGTGGGAAGAGATCATCCCTTGATTGGCAGCGTCAACAGCAGCACTATGAACTCACCTGGTCTCTGGCAACATCGGATGGCCCCTAACTGAGAAGAAACTGTTCCTAATGGCCTTGGGAAGTAATTTGTGAATGTTCAGTATATTCTTTTAATGTCAGCTGTTGACACACAAATGCTTTCCTCACAGCTAGCGACTGCTGCGCTCCTGCCAGCTGAGCCCCCCACCCATACTCCAGGGTTGTGTACACCTACCGGTAGTTGCCTGTAAATTTTAGGAGCAGCGCTTTACTCCTGCATTGTAAAGCAACTGTGCCTTGTTAATCCAATTTACATACTGTGTTATCAACTAATCCCTCCCCAAGCCTCTGAGAGGATTGTATTGTAGCAAGGAAGTCAAGGACTTTTAAGTAGCATCCTCAATACATGATAAAGTATCCAGTGAGATATTTTGTTGGTCTTGCCGCTCTCTCTGGCCTCCTTTGAATGGGAGAACGTTTTATGACAAGAGAAGGACCTGTGGGTGATTGGAAGATGGCTGGTAAGTTTCATGCTTGGCAGGCTGGATCTGAGTGTGTTATTAAGAGAATATTTCCAAGTTTCTAAGCAGCAGGCATTGGTAATAATAGGCTCTTAAAATGGTGGCAGGATAAATGAGCTGCTTTGTGGGGGTGGGGGGAGGTTGGCTTTGTTTTAATGGTTTCTGATATTGCAGTTGATATAAGAGGAGGCAGTCTGAGGCTGGAGGGAATGCGTGTTTAAGATGGAGGGTCGTGCAGGCTGAACATGGAAAATGTGTTTCTGAGCTTGAACAGTAGAGCTGGGGATGGTGGCCTGATGATACTAGCTCAGTCATTGTCTAGAGGGAAAACTGCACAGGTGCACGTTTCTACAGTGGGAGGAGGACTCCGCATTGCCATTCAAAGTTTTCTGTGTGGATATGTGAAAATTGAGAGGCACCAAACTTGCGCATTATTAAATATGCCCTTCCTTGAGAGGGGGGTGCTTGCTGGTGTACACCATCTTGAATGGTGCATTTTTTTTTAAACTTCAAATATGGATTCCTCAGCAATGGACATAGGATACCACAGGGCTGCTAAGATTTTGAGGCATAGACTTGGCATATAGCATGGAGTCACCTTTGTGAGCCGCAACCCAGATCTTAGCAGTTGCTCCCTCCATGTTCAGAGATTTTACGCATGTTTCATACGTTTCATTTCTTTAATGCTTTTAGAAAAAGTGAATGGTTTTGACCAGCCATATCTTAAGCAACACCTACTCAAGAGGCCTTGTTTAGGCTTCTCTCCTCATTTGGGGGCCTTATTCTGTTGATGCTCAAAATGGGTCATTTTTTATGGCGCCCTCTAAATTCCAGAATGTGCCTTCAGATAGATTTGATTGACTGCGCTGTGGTATTGTTTTTGCGCAGCTTGTTAAACCATGTCATTTGGGGGACTGGGGTGATAATTCCTTTCCCCCACTTCTTTATTCTTTACAGTAAGCCTGGCGTTTGTGTCCATATTTCCACAGTTCTATTTGTTGCACTTTCTATGTAATTAATATTATGCTTTGTAATGTTTGTGCTGATTAATAATTTCTAACAAGCTTGCATTTGGACAGGGGTTTGTGTATGTCTACAATATAGAAAGCCTCATGGGTAACTTAAAACAATGCATGTATTGGTATTGGGAATGTGTCCAAGAAATAGTTCTTTTAAATGAACAAAGTTGGTGTGTTAAGAGCTGGAAATTGTTGGGATTTTGCAAGTATCTGTCACAGCTCAGTCACAAAAGAGTTAACTGTTTGTATGTAAACAAGTTGCTGAAGTAACTGTTTATGACCTGATCTATTGATTAGCTTATTGATCTGTCAGATAGCCATTGCTCACATGTTAGTGAGCATGCACATCAGAAGTTATAAAGTTAACTTTGTTTCTTTCTTTGAAAAACATATGAGAGAAGTGGAGCCATGTGCTGAGACAGTAGAACAGCACATAGTTAGCAAGAGGTAACCAAATTCATAGTCACCAAATGCATAGGCAAGTTACAGGAAAGAAAGGATTTCTTATTTTATCTCCATGTGACCCTTCCTTATACTTAGTAAACTTATATATAAAAAGCAACTGAGAATCTGCCTCTTCTGTTTTACTCTGCTAAGTATATGATTGGGGTGTCTTGCTAGAATCAGCTCCCCACATCTATATCTTCTATATCTATATCTTCTGCCATGCTGGCAGGGGCTGATGGGAATTGTAGTCCATGAACATCTGGAGTGCCATAGGTTCACCACCACGGTTCTATATTTATAAAAAGTAAACCGTGGGTCTGTTCCTGATGGTCTAGCACAGGAACTGCTGGGCCAATTCCTCTGAAAATTCCCAGCCACTGTAGTCAGCCAGGCAAGAGTGTTTTTAGATGATCACATACCTGAAATTTCACACCTGGCCCAGGTAAAACGCCTTTTTCCTGGCACTCCATGGTGAAGGACATGCAGCTGGCTGTGTGTAACTGTCACCCTTAGAATGTTCGTGCCCTTAGAATGTTCACTCAGATGGCCACATATGAGCAGTGAAAACAGTACATCTATATATATAAACACGAAATACCACTCACTGACTCACTGACTTACTCATCAACAGAACTCAAAAACCACTGAACTTACAAAGTTGAAATTTGGCACACTGGTTCATTATGTGGTTTAAGTGCTCACTAAGAAAGGATTTTTCAAAATATTCAGTTTTACTCGAGTTATTACACATTTACTGTTTTAACTGCTCATCTCTGGCCATCTGCGCAAACATTCTAAGGGCAAACCAGCCCCTCAGTGCACAGACATGCTGCACGAACATTCTAAGGGTGACAGTTAAACACCACCAGCTTCAACAAACAGGCTGCAAAAAAGCATGCTGAATGTCACCCCGAAATTAACAGGCAGGCTGTGAAAAAGTACTCCTCCACCCATGCTCACGTTAACAACACTGCTACAGCCAAATACAATCAAAACAGATTACAAACCTCACTATCACCTTGGACTACTAAACATTTGTCGGGTTTTGCATATAGGCATCAGATTGATTACTGTGCAGACAAGTTTACTGCTCTTGGCCTCCAATCACCCTGTGCTTGGTGTTGTGCTCTGAAGTGGCGGGATGAGTCCCCAGGAATGTGCTGCAGTGGCGGTACAGTCCAGCTCCCTGCCCTTCAACCCTACCCTGAACCTCTTCACAGCCTTCTCACTCATCAGCATCCAATGGCAGAACACTTCCTTTCTGCATCCCGAAAATACAACGGCTGCTTCCACATGACATCTTTTGGGGCCCACCAGGTGAAAGAGAGAAATAACACATTGCATTAGAAAAAGACAACTACAGGAAGCTGCTGCAAAATATGCGAAAACAAACCCAGCAGTCCACAAATAGGCTGTGAGGAAATATGTTGCATGTCACCCCAAAGTTCACAAACAGGCTGTAAAGAAGTATGTTGAATGTCGCCCCGAAATTCATAGAGAGCCTGTGATGAAGTATGTGTAGCGAAGCACGGGTGCCCTGCTAGTAGGTAATAACTCGAGTGGAAGTGAAACACATACACACGTTGCCGTACACACAACACACATACTCTCATACAAATTCAGCTCATCCTCACACTCCTCACTCTGCCCTCCCTCACATCCCACCACCACTTAACTACTTCCTCACTTATATTCCACACCCATATTGAACAACCTTGAATGTAAAAGACAGCTGGAGGGAGGGAGAGGGAAGAGACGGAGGGGGAGGCATGCAAGGGAAGAGAAGTGAGGGAGGGGAGAGAGTGAGGGGTGGCATGCAAGGGAGGAGAGGGAGGGCCCAGCCAGCCTAGATTCCGTGAATACTGAAGTTACAGTTCAGAAAACCAGGCACGCGTTACTCAGGAGTAAGCTTGGTAAAGCAACAGTGACATACTTTGAATGGCTGAGTCGCGCCCCTCAGAGGGTTTACTCAGAAGCGACACCCATTGCCACCAACCAACCTTTCTCCCAGATAAAGGATCGTGACCAGCCAGCCCAGACGTGTGGGAGGGGTGCCTTTCCATTCCCCCCCCCCCAAGGAATGCGATCACACACATCAATGACATCACACAGTATCAGGCTGTGCGTTTCCATGAGCACGTACTGCTGGCCTCTGCAATTGATTTGCTGCTACTGTTCCTTTCCCATTTCACCTAATAACCCACAGCAAAGCATGGCCGGGTACCACTAGTATCCTATAGAAATGAGAAGTTATTACTTCTGCCTTGGAGTGAAATTGCTGCTGGGCTGGATATGCAGACCAAAGAACATCAGAGAATTAAAGATGTGTTTGAAGTCCTGGAACGTTCATTCAGATGATGTCATGGACCCAAGTTCAGCCAGCCAGAAATCCTCGGATGAGGAGTACTGGCAGAATGGCCCAGCTTATCCCATAAGTGTGCAGCCAAACTGAGCAGCATTAGGGATTTCTGATGGGCCATATTGTAGCCCCCCCCACTGTCTGAACACCTCCAAGTTCACAGTGAAAAAATTGCCCTAATTATATCTGTGCAAAACAATCTAGCAACAAGATTGTAAGTGTCAATGCTACCATTCTCACCCCTGCAGTTGCTACGTCTGTGTGGATGATGAAAACTGTACAGACCCACCCTCAGGCAAGGAAAGGGTATCTACCTACTTGGGGGATTTCTCAGTTATGCGGAAAAATACGACATTGTTAAACAAACACACCAAAACCCAAATCAATACAAGCATTATATATGTTGTCAGCGATCTCCAGTTTTGCAGTTTCTAATTCTGTTCTGCCAATGGATTCATTTTTGGCATTAATCTATGATTAAATTCTGCTTTTTGCAGGTGGCAGGATGCTTGGTTGGATTGAGAAAGTGGTGCCACAGCCTCCTGTAAACTCTTCTGTGCCAGTGGTCGTGGAGAAAGATGCCAAGCCTGAATCAAAAGCAAAAGAAACCAAGTCTGGACATGCTCAGCAGGTCAGTGAACCAGTCCAAAGCACCTGAGTGCTATTTCACTGGGCTCTGGATCATCACCTGGGCATTGTTTGGAGTTGCTTTTGGCAGCTGGACAACTTGTTAAAAACAAGCCTGACCTTTTCCAGGGTGTTTTTAATTAAATTTTTGAGATGTAATTTAAAAATCAAAAACAAAGTAATAAAAACCATAAATTCTATAAAAAAAACAGTGCATACAATAAACATAACAATGTGTAAAATAAAAGATACATATGTATTCTTGCTGGCTTTCGAAAGCTGTAGTTATATTTTTATTGCATTGTTTTTAATGTTTGTAACCTACCATGAGATTTCTGCAAGAAAGGCTACTAGACATGAGATAAATAAGTCTACACCTACTTGACAGAGAAGAGGTCTTTCGGCTGGCATGGTTTGTTGCTTTAGATTATCATAAAATTGGTTCTTAAGGAAATCATCCCTTCCTGTTTTATGGGGACAACAGCTGTTGAGTAAGTTCCAAAGATGATGCCCGCGGAGAACAAATTCTGTTGTTAAAACGGTGTGTTTAAGTAGGTGGAAGCTTTGGGAACTGAATTGCTGAACTTGGGTAGAATGATTTAGAGCGATTTGCTTGGGGGAAGTTGTTTGAAGACAATCCTCTTCCAGATCTAAGTTGATTCCATTTAACTCAATGAGTTTTCCTGTGATGTGTTTTGTCTTCTTTTTTTCTTTGAACCCCGAAAGCCATTGGAAGGACATTCTAGCCATCCGGCAGCAGGTAAGATTTCAAAGAAAGGGTGTGGGCAAGGTACATGCTAATGAATGTAAAACCCTCGTTTTGAGGTGCCCAGGGCTGGCTCTGCTAGCTTCTCCTCTTGCCACTTTTTTCAGTCAGAAGCTTCCCCAAGACCATTTGCAACTTTAGGATTTTTCTGGGTTGCTCGTGGTCTTAGCCTTTGCAGTGTTAAGTGCTGCAGATTGTGCGGTTTTCTCCTTGCCACTGACGCTTCATCTCCCCTCACTGTGTTTGCTCCCTAGAACTGACTATTGGCTGCCATCTTGTATGCTCACATGTGCCTGTTAAAATGGAAATGGAAGTAGGTCGCAGAGATACAGCGGTAGGGACCAGAGATGTGGGATGGGTCACTGTGCAGTTTCAAACTTCTAAATCTGAAAGCTGCACCCTGTTCCCCAAGGAAGCACAAGCAATTCCCAGAGCTTGTGGGGCCTCTTCCCTCTTTCATGTCTTTGGTTGGAGATTCCTATCTTTATGATGTGGAAGTATGAATAAACCTCACCCACCTGTCCTTCTCCAGAATGGCTGAGGACCGAACTACATATTGCACTTTTCCAGCTATGTCCCTAGGCTGGGTCAACAGATGCATCTTTGGAGTTCTTTCCTTCCCAAATGTGTGCAAGCCTGATTAAGATTGGGACTGTGGTATGTAGAAAGAGGGAGCTGGGACCTTATTCGGCCTCATTGTTTTGCTGACATGAAATGGCCACAGGGAGCTACTATTTGCCTCAGTGGTGAAACTTAACACGTAGTGATGAGTTGCATGTGAATGAAGGGTGATCTTTCTGAGTGGAGCCAATAGAAGCTCCCAAGGGTTGTTTCAGGTCTGGCAAATGGCATGGATGAGCGAAACCCACTCTCAGTCTTACCACTATCTGGTATGTGCATAAAGAAGGAGAAGAAGAAGAGGAAGGAGGAGTTTGGATTTACATCCCACCTTTCTCTCCTGTAAGGAGACTCAAGGTGGCTTACAAGCTCCTTTCCCTTCCTCTCCCCACAACAGACACCTTCTTGTGAGGTAGGTGGGGCTGAGAGAGTTCCGAAGAACTGTGACTAGCACAAGGTCACCCGGCAGGAATGTAGGAGTGCGAAAACACATCTGGTTCACCAGATAAGCCTCTGCCACTCAGGCGGAGGAGTGAGGAATCAAATTCAGTTCTCCAGATTAGAATCCACCTGCTCTTAACTATTATATCACACTGGCTCTCTCTGAAAAGAAGGTACGGTAACTCCCAAACCCCATCAGTTGACCCAATCTGAGCCACTTCTACGAAGAGTATAATTTACTGTTAGGTCTTTCACTCTCTTATTTAAGAAACCTAAGGATACGGAAGATTTTTTTCTTTGTTCTGGGAGTCCTATTACATGGGAGCCAGTTACCTTAGGGTTGCTTAGCAGCTTGGAGTGCTCTTTTATTGGTGACATACCGTTTGTGCGGGTAGAGGTTCCTGTGCAGTTTGAAACGCCAGCAATCCCGGTGCCTAGAGAAAGAATCCAATAAACTGAGCCACTTGGGAAGTAGAACCCTAAACTAAGAGGCCAAATGCTTAATAGCTGAAGGTATCAATACATGGGAAAAGTTAAAACATCTAGTATCCCAATCATGCTTTCCAAAGAAGAGCTTTTCATTTTGTGTTCTGCTATTCAGCCACCAGTTGGCATTGCAAAGGGTGAAAATGGATTACTATGTGGAAAATGTGACACACATCCTTTATGTATTCTGTTTATATAATGTGAAACAGTGCAAATGTTCATACGAATGTACTCTGCTCCTCATCAATCCCTGACTGAAATGGTAAAAAACCTCAGTAAGAACAGCAAGTATTTAAACTTTTTCAAGTACTAGAGATGCGAGATATTTGTTGCATCTGAAAATTGTGAAGTAAAAGCAGGAAAGACCAGCTGTCCTTCAAAGAGGCTTCAAGCCATGAGGCTGGGGCTTCAAGGTGGACAATCATGGGCCCCTTCCGCACACGCAGAATAATGCGTTTTCAAACCACTTTCACAACTGTTTGCAAAGTGGATTTTGCTATTCCGCACAGCTTCAAAGAGCATTGAAAGCAATTTGAAAGTGCATAATTCTGCATGTGTGGAAGGAGCCATGTATTCCTTGCTAGAGCGTTAGTAATATAGACAGCTACCCAACCATGTGGGGAAGCATGTGGAAGCACTGGATAAAGCCCTGGATACGATGCATGTGAATGTGTGGCAGAAAAAAAAATCCATTATGTCTGTTGTAGAGTAGATCCATTTGGTAAAGGGGTTGTCTTTTATCAGCTCAGAGCAGGGGTAGGGAACCTGCGGCTCTCCAGATGTTCAGGAACTACAATTCCCATCAGCCCCTACCAGCATGGCCAATTGACCATGCTGACAGAGGCTGATGGGAATTGTAGTTCCTGAACATCTGGAGAACCGCAGGTTCCCTACCCCTGGCTCAGAGGAACAGGCAAGTGTTTTGTAGAGCAGTTTTCATGCAAGAGTCGAGACAAGCAGTTTCTCATCTGACCCTGGTGGCAAGATCTGAAGAGGAGAGAAGCGACAACTGAATAGTTCACCTACTGCATAACTGAAAGCTTTGCTTTATCTCTGCTTAGGTTCAGAAAAAAAAGAAGTCGTAGCTCCTGCTCCAGCATTGCCAACAGAAAGGTGCAGTCTCTTACTCCTTTAACTATATGCATTCTTTCTATCTGAGGTCTTTCTTTGGTCTCGGGTTTATTTATTTAATTATTTTTTAAAACTTTATTAAATTTCTCTACCGCTCCTCCTCTCTTGGGGAGCTTGGTGGCCTGTAGGTTTTCCAGGGAATTCTCCAATTTGAATTTAAATAAACGGTTTAAAGGATTCACAGATGGTAGCAAAATTTGAATCACGTTAGCACAAGAAGGCAAAAGCACCAGGTCCCAGCCTGGAAAATGGACAAATACTGGGAACTGTTCATACTTCTTATCCCCCATTTAGCCCTTGATTTGCAGCACAACAGTCTTAACACTTATAGATGAACAGACTACCATATATTCATATACGTGAGGCAGAATATTATCTGCGCCACATCACGGGTTTACATGTCAAGGCCCTCTAATAATGCCACTTGGAGGTCTGTTTTAGATCCTGAATTCAGTGTTTGAATTAAGGTAATCCAGGAGAGAACAGGGAATGGAAATTTATGTATGCTTTTCAGTTGCATACAATAGATTGAAAATGCCTTCTTTAGGTTGAAATAGATCTTGCTAGGTTTTCTATTTGCAGAAGGGGGGGGGGTCATATCTAATCACTGGAAAAGCTACTCCAGGAATCACAGAACCCATGGGGACAAAAGTTATATGGGACAGTGACCATAACAAGGCGGGGAATTGGGTGAGATTCAGCAGGCAAAGCAGGGTGGGGAAAGAGCTTCAAAGAGAGTTCTTTTTATGTCTGGAAGAAATACATCTGTTTTTGTTCTGACCTTTCCCCCACTTCTTTGCAGATCTGGACAAAAGGTTCTCACCTGGCTGTCTCAGGGCCTGGGGAAAGCCATGCCACAGCCATTACAGCCTGCCACCATGCTCCAGGCAGAAGTGAAGACCTCGGATGCCTGTAGCCAGGTGAAGGGGGGGGGGGGATTTGGTGGGGGCATTTCCACTTGTTTTCATTGCTCCTTTTTCATAATTTAATATCTGGGTGTGTTTTTGACTTTATTTTAAAAGCCTTTCGGTAACAGATTTATTATACAGCAAGAAAACTCTTTTTATGCAATATAGTCATTGAAACAAATTATAGTGTTTGTATATGTTTGGTTAACAAAACCCTTTCAGTGTCCATAGCTTTTCAAAAAATACTATTTTTATTAATGTTCTCAAATATAATTTAAAAAAGAGAAAATATAGAAAGAGAAAAAAGAAAATACAGTTACCCATAAACTACATATATATTAACTCTAACACACTGGATCTTAAAATTACAAGACTAATGTCATTCAGAGAGAATATTACAGAGTTTTAAAATTCGTTACCTTCTAACCTTTAATTCCAAAACGTCAATCGGTGTCTTAAAGCAGTGACTTATATCTTAATCAATAATGAATTAATATTCTTACTATTATTATTCTTATATAATCAATTCAGCCTCAAAAGAAAACACAGTTTCCATTTCTCATCAGCGTTTTTTAAAAGAGCCACTCTTTCAGTGATATATAGCATTTCCCCAACAGGAAAAAGGATATGTAGTTCCTGTGCTGAATAGCTTGTTGTTTTAGCCAAGAGTGGAATTATTGTTTCATGCTTAGTTCCTTTTCTTTTGATCTGTTTGCAGACAGATGCCCCGAATGTGGAGTATGAAGACAGACAGGGTAAAACATTGATGCCTGTATGCTCCCTGTTTGTGCATGTTCATATGTGTATCTGGACATGATGCCTCAATATTCTCCTTGTCTCTATCTGCTTCTGCTTCCTTGTCTATCTGCTTCTCTCTGCTCTAGTTAGTGGAAGCAAACACTGGCCTCATTTCAAGCAGAATTAGGATGTCCCTGGTTAATTCAATTGGACACCTTTACTGGTATTGTCGAAGGCTTTCACGACCAGATTCAACTGGTTGTGGTGGGTTTTCCGGGCTGTGTGGCCGTGACAGTAACAGACTTTGAAACACCTCTGAAGATGCCAGCCACAGATGCAGGCAAAACGTTAGGAACAAGAAAATCCACCAGACCACGGCCACACAGCCCGGAAAACCCATCACAACCTTTACTGGTGTTTATTGTTTTAATGTGTACCTTACTCTTACTGAATTGCTGTCTTTTACATGTTATGCTTATTTTATCTTGTGCTGGTCTTGGACCATGAATATACTTGACTGGACACTGGTCTGAAGAACATTTCAGAACAAGAGTCCAAGTGATACATTTCATTAGGAGCAACCAAAATGACACAAAATAATGTTCAAGCTGTTGAGTTCACCAGAACTCTGCATGTGGCTGGATGTTATAAAAATGAATAGGGTTGCCGGCCAGGCTTAAGTTTTTAAAAATAAATTTTCCTGCTTCTGGAGCTCATTTACTCCTGCAGTTGTGACACAGATGTAGGAGGGAGATTCAATAATGTATGCCTTTCTGTTCACAGAGCATGTAAACGTGCTTAGACTGTGATTTTTAACCCCCCCCCCCCCCCCGAAACATATCAAAGCAAGACTGGGAAAGAACGGAAACAGAGGAAGACCATCTGCAACAAATCTATGGGGTGCTTAAAGCATCTTAGTGGTTTAAAGTGTCAGACTAAGGCCCCTTCTTCACATGCAGAATAATACACTTTCAATCCACTTTCACTATTGTTTGCAAGTGGATTTTGCTATTCCGCACAGTAAAATCCAGCTGCAAAGTGCATTGAAAGTGGATTGAAAGTGCATTATTCTGCATGTGCGGAAGGTTCAGATCTGCAGTCTCACGGAAGCTTGCTGGGTGACTTTGGGCTAGTCAGTGTCTGTCAGCCTCATATTCCTCACAAGGTGGTTGCTATGAAAATAAAATGGAGGAGAGGGGAGTAATACAGGAAGACACTTAAGGTCTTTGTTAGGGAGAAAATCAGAGTGTAAATATAATAAAAATTGTGACCTAAATCACTGTGACAGCCACGTACATGTTAAGCATTCCCCAAGAACTCAAAAAAGTAAACTTTGATTTCTATATGTAATCTTTACTTTTCAACATAACCAGTTAAAACCCCCTCAACGCTTAAAAAAATTATTCTCGAGGTTGTTCGTGGGACTACTAACCTGATAACATTCCTCACTATGAGCTATATCCTTCATGCCATTTCAAGTGAGTAATCTGTTTGGAAACCGCAGGCAAATAAATTTAGTCCAGCACTGACCGAGTTCCCAGTCATTCACTTTTCTCTGACATCCTTTGGCACCAGCAGTACAAGAACTAGGAATCACGTGGTCTAAATAGGCTAATAGGATTTTATTTTGATTGATGGTCAATTGCCTTTAGAAGAGCAATTCTCCATGAGGCTGCAAAGTGTAAAAACAATCTGATTCCAGATACATTGGAGCCGAGGTTTTATCTCTAGTGGTGCTTGACAAGATACACGGTTTCCTGTGGAATTTGAAAAGCTAATTATTTCAAGCTCTTCTGTTTGGATGCTTAATTCATTGGGTTTTTTATGCCTTAGATCCAACTAGCTTTTTTGCCGGTGAGAAAAGAAAGTGGGATTCCCTCTGACTACCCCAAAAGGCTATGCTTGTGGGGGGCACTCATGGGACTGTGTGGGACTGGGGCTGTATTATGGGGAGGAATTAGGCAAGATGGAATGAAAAAGCTGCCGGCATCTTGCCTTGTCTTGATGCTTCGGTATTTTGTTCTTGTGACAATACAGACAGTATAGCCTCCTCTTGCGAAACGTAGTGCTTGTAGTATTCCATCTGACACGCTGGTATGACTGTACGATAGAGTTTCAAACCCTCTTCTAAGAAAGATTGGGCATATCGCAAAACTTCTACCTGCGTGGCGCTTTGCTTCTCTCAAACTACACCACCCAGTGTTGGGATTCAAATAATTTAACAACTGGTTGTTTAAAAGCACTGTTTTAACAACCGGTTCTGCCGAAGTGGTGCAAACCTGCTGAATCCCACCTCTGACACCACCCGTCAGAAACCATTCTGTCCCATGGCTGGCAGCAGGGTGTGTGTGTGTGTCATTACTTTATATGTGGAGGAACTTTGGAAGGGTGGCCAAATTCTACGCTCACATTAGCAAGGAATTAACTATATAGTAAACCCAAATCTGTTCTGTTCCTATGAGCTACTGACAAGAATCTCACTCGACAGCTCCTTCAGTTCCAGAGACAAGTGACCCCAGTGGTGGGGAGGGAGAACTCCAGACCAGCTCAGATAACGGTGCCCCAGAAAAAACGTAAGTCAGAACACATTCAGTATTTCTGAAGCTTGCTTGCACCTGGATCCTAAAAGTACAATAAACAAAGTTTTGATGATTTCTACCTAGGCCCAAAATATGCAATGTGAGTGTCTAGTAGACACTCAATTGGCCATGCTGGCAGGGGCTGATGGGATTGGTAGTCCACGAACATCTGGAGAGCCGCAGGTTGCAGACCCCACTCTAGCCCACCTTGTAGTCATATATAGGATTGAGGGAACTGTCCTTCAAAGCATT
Source organism: Sphaerodactylus townsendi (assembly GCF_021028975.2). Classification (NCBI taxonomy): domain Eukaryota; kingdom Metazoa; phylum Chordata; class Lepidosauria; order Squamata; family Sphaerodactylidae; genus Sphaerodactylus; species Sphaerodactylus townsendi. The sequence continues at coordinate 28,427,407 of NC_059438.1, forward strand.
CTATTGCTCCTTATTAGTGGTTTAGTTGTCCTCTCCTTTTCTTCTTGATTGGCCTTCCCATTGTATGTGAGGGGGACCATTTTATGTTATCTAATGAGAGTTTTCATTGTTTAAACATGTAATTTTAAATTGGTGAACCCTGTTGTCAGTCGCCCTGACCCTGACTTCGTAAAGAAAGGGCAGGTTAAGAATCATATATACAAATAAATAAAAGCCCTCCTTCGCTTCACGGTGCTTCTGAGTTAAACAAAGCACTTTGAACGAGAGTTGTCTCAATTGTACATGTGTCTACAAGTTGGGTTGGGCACCCATGTCCCAACTTGTGTTGTACATATTGTGCATTTTTGCTTATAGCAGGAGAGGCTGCCAATGTACCATCTTCCCTGTGTCTGCACTTTGGGACATGATTTCTGGTTAGCCTCAGCGTCATGCTCCCCTACCTTGACCACAGAGCAGGCCTTAGGCAGAAGAAGTAAGATGTTAGTGGTTGTCTTCTCCAAGGGTTTCTTTTCATATTTACACTTGGAAAAATACAAATTAAAAGATAAGTTTCACACTACCACTTTCCATGCTGATCTCGAAGGAGTTGAACAATAGCAATAACAGTATTTCCCTATCTCATTTTTTTTTCAAGTGGTGCAAAAAAAGTGTTCACTCGGTTCATGGAAGGGTTTGAAAAAATCGTACCTCAGCCGGAAAATGTGAAAAAGACTGTGGTAAGTGCAGAAGATCAGCAAATAGTGTTCTGAGAACAAGAAAATCAAGCACAGGCAATGGATCCATTTATAAGGGAAGTAAAATTAGGACCAGCCGAGGTTCACTATGTACTGGCCCTTTAAATTCAACACAATATTTTTATGGACCCATTATGCACCAAGAGTCTGCTGCACAGCAGGGGCGAATGTTCATCGCAACAAGATTTCTTGTGTGGATGTATTTCCCTGAACCCCACTTTAAATTTCCATTCTCCCTGCGCCAAGCAGCACCACTAAGTGCGACTTTAATTTTCTTCAATTTGCCAGTGAGCACAGCTTTGCTCCAGACATCTTCCCTCTACCCACCACCAGCCCTTCCCTCGTGTACACCTCTCCCCTTCCCAATTTTCAGAGTTATTCTGTTTTTGTTATTTATTATATTGATATGGCAATATAAACAGAGAAGAACTGCAAAATCAATGTATTTTATTGCATTTGAAAACCAGGAAGTGAAAGTGTGTGTGTATGTGAGTGTGGAGGTAGGGAGAGAGACATCAATTCTAGGACTTGTTTCCATTCTTCACACAGAGTGTGGTCCAGGTGTGGGGTTGGGGGTAGGCGGGCTACAATATCAATATTCAGTTTTGGGCACTGCAATTCAAGAAGGATATTGACAAGCTGGATCATGTCCAGAGGAGGGCAACCAAAATGGTAAAAGATCTGGAATTCATGCCCTTCCAAGAGAGACTTAGGTAGCTGGGGATGTTTAGTCTGGAGAAGCGAAGGTTAAGGGGGAACATGATAGCCATGTTTAGATATTTGAAGGGATGTCATGTTGGTGAAGGAGCAAGCTTGTCTTCTGCTGCTCCAGAGGCTAGGACCAGGAATAATGGGTTCAATGAGAAGGAAAAGAGATTCTACCTAAACATCAGGAAAAACTTCCTGACAGTAAGGGCTGTTGGACAGTGGAATTCATTGCCTCGAAGAGTGGTGGAATCTCCTCCCTTGGAGGTTTTTAAATAGAGGCTGGATGGCCATCTGTCAGGAGTGCTTTGATTGTGTGTTCCTGCATGGCAGGGGGTTGGACTTGATGGCCCTTGTGGTCTCTTCCAAGTCTATGATTCTAAAACTGCAATCACAGATATATCAGTATAACTGTGACTTAAAGGGCTTTAACAAAGTCCTTTATCTTGTAACTACCAGATGTGATGAGATCTGTGCCTTTAAGAGGGAGGTGAAGGGCAATGTTAAGAGAACCAGGAAAAGCAGAGGCCTGTTGGGACTTCAACAAGCAGCTGTGGGACAGGCAGTGAATGGCTTCTCATGTGTATACAGAAATGTGAAGAGACCACACTACAGCCCCACTGCGGAGCTAAGAGCCTGAATGCTGTGTTTGTCATTCTGAGGTTTGAGGGCTGTTTCTGGCCAAAGTACAGGAGTGTTAGGGATAACAGGATTCAGGATCTCATTTTTTTCTTGTTCTCTCTGGATTTCTGCAACAAGGAAGCAACCCCAGAGGATCGTACAGCAGATCAGGGTGAGTGACCACCAGGCATGTGGGGCTGAGGCAACAGAAGGTTGTCTTTTCCTGGACTGATGCTGATATCCAGCCTTTCCAGACTGCGGGGTCTACTCAGGAATCACTGAACCACTAGGTGCAACTGTCCAGCAGAAAAGCACTGCTGTTGTGGGAGGAGAGCACATTTTCGGATTGTAAAACTGGATTTGGAAGCTCATATAGCAAACAGAATTGCAAAATATTATTAAACTGTGCTTTTCCTGTAAATGAACATATTTGGAGATGCAATGTGGTGTGGAGAAGCTGCTGGTAAAAGATATCCTCATGGCTGTAAAGCAGGCCTTGTGTTTCTCCACATTAGATGCTGGATCAAACTAGCAGCGTACGCAGCGACAACTGCGGCATCACCCATCTTTGTAAAGCTCTTTCATCTTGCAGTGTGATTTGTATCTGAGCAAGTTTCTGATCACAGTGCCAGAAACACCTACTACTCTGTGAGCTCCTGCCTCCTTCTAATATCAGCAGCAGAAACCACGCATCAGATTCCCTCTCTGAGAGAAGCCAGACTGGTGGTTTCCATAGGTGGAGTCTTTGGGACTGCTGGGTGACCTAACAGAGCCATTTATTTTTCACAGTCGGAGCCACAATTTGTTGTTTTGTTGTTGTTCTTATTTGGGGACCTGAATTGATCATTTTTGCACCTTTGCATTTTTGCATTCAGTTGCATGTCATATTTTCTATCTGCTGCTCTAGTTGCTTTGTTTTTGTCACTTTTTTACGTGCGGCAAACTGAGCCTCACTTTTCTCACAGAACGAAGGGAGGGAGGTTTGCAGCTCCTGTAATTAAGTGGCAGACTCCAATCGACAAAAGAAACCAATCGCACTTTAATACCATCCAAATGCCACTGGAGAGTTGGGCAGGTTGACCTTGAAAATGTGGGATCAAACTGATTAGTGGACCAAATTTTAGAAATTCTGGCAAGATAGGCTGTGTTCACCACAACGGTTTGGCTTTTTTTGTCGCTGCAAGGCAGGTCCTTCCTGGATAACTCTGGCCAGCAGATGCGTACCTGCCAGAGGGACATATGGGTACTAATTTCCCTAGGCACAGGCAATTTAATCACGTAGTAGGCAGAAAATTGCCCCCCATACCCCTCCTCCCCCTGGGTCTGTAATCTGATAGCAGTGACCAAAAAAGCCCCAGGTATAGCTGCTTGGCAACCCAGAAAGCCCCGTGCCCAAATCCCACATGCGCTCCTTCCTTACCCTCCAGGGATTAAAGTCCAGGCCATGGTCCAGCCGAGCAGCTTCCATAGGGAAATGCTGGGTGGCTTGCTGGATTGCCCACTCAGCCTCGCAGCCAGCCAAGAAGAGGTGGGCGGAAAGAAAAAGGCAAAGCCAGGACTGCCCCATGAGAGGCTCAGGGGAAACTTTGCTTACTCCTCCCTGTAAGACTCAGCATGAGTCACAGGCGTGGCCTTAGCCCAAGAAAGGGAGACAGAAAAATCACCTGGGCGCCATTTTCTGCCAGTACGCCACTGCTCAGATCTCAGATGCTAAGCAGGGGCGGCCCTGGTGTGTGTGTGAATGGGCAACCTTCAAGGAATACCAGGGTCATGACAAGGATGTTACCAGCAGGAAAATAGGAAAAATATTTTCCTGAGCCTGCCACCGAACTACACTGGCTAAGGATCAGAGCAAAGAGACCAGTGTTGCCCAAAAGCCTCCACAAGTCCTGGAAAGAACATGTATATACAAATGTGCTATTTCACATGGTTTCCTTCTTGCCTTTTTCCCTTTTAAGGTTTAATGTAAGCCCCTCAGTGTTGGATTTATTATTTGCCAAATGTTTAGGATTATACTTTAGTTAGGTTCTTCACTTAGTTTAAGGTTTTGTTATTGTTAGATTTAAGAAAGCCATGCCAATAAGTATCTGTAAAGTCTTGCCCATAAGTATAAGTACATGTGTTTATCCTTTAACACTGAGGGGCTTACATTAAACCTTTGCAGGACTTGTGGAGGCTTTTGGACAACACTGGTCTCTTTGCTCTGATCCTTAGCCAGTGTAGTTCGGTGGCAGGCTCAGGAAAATATTTTTCCTATTTTCCTGCTGGTAACAAGGAGGCAGACAGTGGCAAACCACCTCTCAATGTCTCTTGCATTGGAAACCGTACTGGGTTGCCATATGTCAGCTGTGACTTATTTATTTATATATTAGATTTTAGAACCGCCCACCCCTGAAGGGCTCTGGGCGGTGTACAACAGGCCAGGATCAACAATATACACAATAAATAAGTTAAGTTAAAATCAATTTACAGACGCTATAAAAACATAGCAGCATTACAAATATAGTACAATAAAAGTACAACAATAGTGCAATAAGGGTGGCTCCCGATACCAAGATTATACCTGATAGTAAAAACATGTACACAAGCCTTTAAAAAAAATGTCTCTTTTTATGAACTAAACCCTGTCTGTTATTCCCTTCTTCCTCTTTCCAGGCAACATGAAAGGGAGCAGTAAAGAGATGCCCCAGAAGGAAATTTCCCCAACAAAGCCTCTGGCCCAGCACCGGGCTTCTACCGACAGCCAGTCTAGAATGAGTGTCTCGCTATTTCCTCAAACACTTGGTGGAAACGGAGGCAGGTAATTATCCCCACGGGCTTCTGAGCTGCATTTTAACTCTACTTCACTGCTTAGGGACACAAACAGAAAACCTATTGGGGGCATTGAGGAAAATGCAATACATGGGTCTGAACAAGATGTAGAATAACTGCTGGTTCCTGCCACTGACATACAGACTAGACAATGATCATGCACCAGGATCGGGTCCTTGCATCATTTTTAAATGTAATTAAAATGGCGGCAGTGTCCTTATGGCTGCCTTGAGAACGCCTTCAGGTCCTACTTCAAGCTTGACTTGCCCCATCCTGGAGGGAACACTGTTGTCCTGAGCTGCTGCCAAGCTTGTTTTGACCCTGATGATCAGCTGGGTTGGGCGTAAAAGGGTCTGGTTCCCCCTCAGCCCCAAGAAAATCCCCCTGACTCCACCTGCCCAAAGTAGCTGCCAGTTGGTTTGGGGTCATTACTTCTGCCTCCCTCCGCCCCAACAGCTTTAGATATTCATCTCCTTATTGTTTTTATGCCAATAAAGACTAGTGTTTATCTCCTTATTGGGCAGTGTCTGGAGCCCTCATTGTTTACCTACCATTTCCAATGTTGAAACTAGTTGTTCCATCTCTGCCGGTGATTTAATTTCCCCCCAAAATCCACTGCGGGTTCTCTGTCTGAAGGCTTGTCAGGTAGCTGGTGCTTCAGAGCTCCGTGCTGCTCCCGTGGGACTATATTGGTGTGTCTGTTGGTATCAGCAGAAAGAAAGGGGGAAAGAAACACCAGTCAGTGGGCCTTTAAAAGAAATTTGAAATGCGAGCAAAGTGAAAGGAGCAGAATCCTTTCAAAATCAGTTTCTTACTAATTACCTCACGGAATTGTCTGAGCTGTCCTTGAGCTTCTTCACAGAAAGGGCAGAGAGCACATCACAGCTCATAGTGCTCCAAAGCGCTGCTCAAAGTCCTGCCGTTTACCTGCTCAAATGGAAGAAAAAATGGTTCTGATTATGGCTTTTCTGCCCCTAACCCAGCAGCATATTCAAGCGGTTTATGCACGGACTGGAAAAAGCGATTCCACAGCCTGCGAGCAAAGAAAAGCAAGATGAACAGGTAAGCAGAGCAGATTTGGGTACCCCAAGACATTTGTAGCACTTTAATGTGATTACAGTTGTGATTACAAAGCTTTGTGTGTGTGTAGGCTCATTGGGGCTTAGGCTAGCCTGACACACCCAGGGAAATTACTTTCACTGCCTAAAATAAGAGTCCCCCGTGCTGCCAACCAGCACCTTTCCTAGGGCTGCCGAGTGCTTTTAGAAAGTGAGTGGAGCCTGGTGGGGCTCTTGGCCTGCAGGGTCTCTGACTGACCCTTGGAGATTTGATGGACTTCAGATTTCTGAAAACATTGTTTCAGAATGAGCTGCCACCACAGAACAAGGTTTGTCTCTGCATGACTGAAGGTAAGCTGTACACATGCAAGAAAACATTTTCAAACGGTATGTTAATTTAAAAGGCATTCTGTAAAACAGGGTTCTGCTAAAAATGCCGACGAGTTGGCTATCAGAGTTATGCATAACCTCACTCCTAGACATTTTGTGATTGGCTCTACCTCATCCGGCAGCCATTTTGTGCTTGTACCTGTATCAAAATTCTTAAGGTACCCACAAACTCCAAAAGGTTGGGGATCTCTGGTGTAAAACATCCCACCTTCTAGAGCTACTCTCCATGGATGGGGAAGAGTTGAGCACTTTTAAGCATGTTGGTTAAAATAGCAGAGTTTGCCCAGTCATGGAAACATAACATTGAGTGCAGTAAAATCAGGCCTCCCAAAAATTGATTGACAGTCCTGGCACACTTTCTTCTATCTTCCAATTTGTTGCAAGTCCACTCTAGCTGTGTCGTCACATATATGAACTTAGCAGTGGCATAGTGCCAATAGGTCAAGAGGGGGCATGATGTCCCAGGTGCACACCTGTGCGAGGGTGTTGCTGGGGCGTGGAGGGGGCATGGAGGGGGTGGGGCATGGGCAGGCATGGGCGTGGCAGGACTTGGGGCGCACGCGTGCACCGGGTGCAGTTCCCCCTTGCTCCGCGCCTGGAACTTAGCCATAATTGTCTTTTGCATTCAGTTGACAGGGTTGCTGCAAAGTCTCTGCAGAGGTTGCAGTAAGGCTGGGGTGGTAACTGAATTTTCTGCCCTGTGGCAGAAGCCCTTGATGTCTATGAGGCTCAACAGATTTTTCTGGAGCCCTCAGAGGAGAGAGAGGCAAAGTGTCTACTTTAATTTTGCCCTTTTTTCCCCCTTCCCAATAGTCTTCAGAAGCTGGTGGCCTGGGTCCGGGGCAAGAAAGTAAGTTGTAAGCTATTTCCCATTACACCCTTTCATTAGCATGCTTTCTTGGCATTTTCTTTTGGGGAATGTGAGAAAAAGGTTATGCTGTTGGCTCAGGTCAGATAGGGTCAGAACCTTTAGAGGGGGGATTATTTTTGGAAATGGGTTATTTTATTTATTTATTTATTTTATTAGGCTTTTATACCGCCCCATCCCCGAAGGGTTACAATATCGATATAATAGCAATTTAAGGGGATTTAACAATACCAGCAATCTTGCAACTGCTGGAGGTGATGAGATGTGTGCCTTTAAGAGGGAGTTGATGGACGGAGTTAAGAGAACCAAGAAAAGCAGTTAGAATTAAGACCTGGGAGAGTTCAGCAGGCAGTGCAGTGCCTTCTCGTGTGTAAATAGAGAAATGCAAGGAGACCCCACTATAACCCCACTGTGTGGCAAAGAGCCTTGAGGACAGCGTACTATGCTTAATGGGCTGAGGTTTGCCTTTTCAGAGTGTTAAGTGGAAGAAAACCCACCCGACAGCTTCCTCTCATTCACTTCGCTTCTCTGTTCGGTTTCAGGAAGCAAAGGGGCTTAAGTGCGTCTGAACCAAATGAAGACTCCAGAGATTCTCCTTGTACAAAGCAAATGAACCCTCCCTGGACTGAAAGGCACATGTTGAAATAGAAAGAAAAGACTTGGCACGCTTCCCCCTTTTCACTCCTTACTGAAATAAATCCTGGCTTAATGTGCAATCCACACCTGTGGTGGAGACCATTTTATTGAGCAGTTGTGTATCAAATGAGTGACTTCTGTGGCAAATAGGAAGGTGAAAATGAGATTGTTTAACGGATAAACAAGCACTGGGCTTCTCCATATCTGCCACACCAAATATCCTGGGAGAGACTATGGCTCAGTGGCATAGAGTATACAGTTTGGATGAAGTGTTCAGGTTCGACTTCCGGCATCTCCAGCTAAAGCAGTGGTTCTCAACCTGGGGATCGTGACTCCTTTGGGGGTCGAATGACCCTTTCACAGGGGTCAGCTAAGACTCTCTGCATCAGTGTTCTCCATCTGTAAAATGGATAAATGTTAGGGTTTGGGGTCACCACAACATGAGGAACTGTATTAAAGGGTCGCGGCATTAGGAAGGTTGAGAACCACTGAGTTAAAGGATCGTAAGTATTTGGACAGACTTCTTTCTAGCAGAGACTGCCTGTCGAAGTAGATGGTGCCCAACTTCATGGGCCAGTAGTCTGACATAATGTAAAGCAACTAAATATGTTCATTTGTCATCCAAAGGATCTTTCCAAGACTGCATTTGCAGGGATGTTTCACTGCTCCTTGACTTCCAAACTGGAGTATGCAGGCTGTGGAGTATGCAGGCTGTGCTCCCACACTTTGCTTCAATATTTCATAAACTTGATATATTCTAATCTTTTTGGAAAGGTTACAGCCCAAGTGAGTTAGGTCATTTATGCGCCTAAATTCTCTCTGAGTCAGATTCTTGGTTGCACTTGTTTTTTTCACTCCCAGACTCACTGCACTGCAGATCAGAGAATCCACACAGTTTCAGAAAACAGGACTAGTGTGATTTTTCTCCTGCCTTTTCAGGGAAAGCAAAGAAGATGACCCTGCATTACTTTCTTCTTGGGTTTTCTCATTCTTTCCCCCTACCCCAGTTTTGCCATTTCAGACCTATCAGAAGGGCTTTTAATTTTTTTTGTTTTAAGTCTAAATGTCTATCAATGGAGCAATGGGCCCTGCCAGTGAAGTAATGCTGGAAAGAAGTCACCCCCCCCGAAAAACACTTTACAACAGCCTTGTTGTGTAGTCCAATATTATGTATTCAGCAAGCAACACCTCAGACATTGTAGGCAGCCTTCTTTGTGATGTGATGGAATTGTTCCAGAGGGCTGTATTTATAAAAGGAATGTAGTGTCAATGTCTGAAAATCATTTTCCTTTTTATTAAATGTATTATGCTAGTTTTATTTTTATGGTTCTCCAAGTTGTATTCCAGTTTAGTACTGTTTGTTGTATTAAAATACTGGTCTTTGTTCCTTTTTTTTCTAATTCTGTAATTTGCCCTGAGTCTCTAAGAGAAATGCAAGCTAAACATAAGTGGATAAATTCATATGCCAGCACAAAATCCATAATTGTTAGGGTTGCCAATTCCAGGTTGGGAATATTTGGAGGTTTTTGAGGTGGAGCATGAGGACGGTAGGTTTGGGGAGGGGAGAGACTTCAATGGGGTGTAGTCAGTGGTGGGATTCAGCAGGTTCTCATCACTTCGGTAGAACCGATTGTTAAAATGGTGCTTGTGAACAACCAGTTGTGAAATTATTTGAATCCCACCACCGGAACTGGTTGTGAAATTATTTGAATCCCATGCTGGGAGGGGCTGATGAGAATTGTAGTCCATGAACATCTGGAGAGCTGTAGGTTGCAGACCCCTGCTTTGGAAGGTGCTCTCTTTGACAGCCATGCTGGCAGGGGCTGATGGGAATTGTAGTCCTTGAACATCTGGAGAGCTGCAGGTTGCAGACCCCTGTTCCAAAGCAATCATTTTCTCCTTACAAATGGAACTTTGTCACCTGGGGATCATTTGTAATAAGCAGACCTGGAGGTTGGCAACTTTAATGATCACATGTTCAAGGAAAATGCTTGAACTTCTGTGTCCGAAGAGGACGGAAATACGGCCTTCCTGGAATGTACGGCTGGAGTTTTGGACAATTTGACCTGAGGTGGGGCAGCTGCTGGGGCCCAGGGCTTTTGACAGAGCCCACTGCCAAAGACCACACATTTCCTCTGCTGCCTCCAGCAGCATTTCCCCATATGCTTGCTTGCAGTGCTTGCCAGCCACACTCCCAACTGTTTATATTGGCCAGCATAGGGAATGAGCAGGTGGGTGATCCAGACATCTGTGAGTGCAGCTGAGGGGGTGAGGAAAGGATGCGCAGACATGAGGGTCAGTGGGTGGAAAGGGAGGAATGAGCAGGGGACCTGGTGGCATGCAGAGCACAAGAGTTGGCCCTGGGGCCTGTCATGATCTTGGTCACCTTGTGGTGCAGACTGGCCACTGTTTCGCCCTCCCTTTTCCCATTGGCGCCAGCACCTCAGGTAAAATCCAGCTCCTTTAACTCTCATGGCTCACCCAAGACCAACACCACAGGGGTGTAATATTTTTGTATGCCAAGTAGCCAGGGCAGGTGAATAAGGACTTGTGCAGTTTTATTTCTACAAGGCACAGACTCAGTGGTACTGCAAGAACAAGTGTAGATGTACTAAACAATATGAAAGGAAAGGTACCCTCAAGGTACTTACAACGTATAGTGTATCTGGTCATTGTGAGTTCGTTCTCTCTCTCTCTCTCTCTCATTCTCTCTCTCTCTCTCTCATTCTCTCTCTCTCTCTCTCTCTCTCTCTCACACACACACACACACACTGCAGCTGCAACCATCTTTAGCATAATTTCTGTCATCCTTCATGGCAAAACACGCAGAAGAGAAAGCTCAGCTAAGAAGTTCCAAACACACTCACAAATGCACACACAAATGCACAGCTGGACAAAGGTACAGCTCCCCTTTTGAGCCCCTGTCCCATATCTGCTCTAGGGCTCTTAGCCAGTCTGGGTGCCAGGTCCTGGGGCTCAAACCAGTGGGACCCTTCAATCAAGAGGTGTTCACACATCAAAGGCTAGCATATTTCTACCTGTCAGGTGGAAAGGATGCTCTCTATCTGGAGGAAAGTACCTTTCCCACAGCCTCCCAGAGACACCAGCAACCCAATGCATCATCATAAGTGTTATATCGTCTCCTTCTCTACCCTCCAAAAAATCTGGAACCAATCTTGTCAGAAAATGATGGGACAAAATGCTTGGGCAAGCAAAGTACCCTGAAGCAACTGCCTGGAGCCCTTCTCCTCCTCTTGCTGTATACTACCAAACACCCTAGAATTAGAGCAACTAGGTAGAGTTCAGACTTCACTTTGGCATCCTACATTAGGGCCTGTCTCTCTGAAACAGTTTGCCTGGGGAGTTTCCCAGAAACTTATTGCTATTTGTACCAAGCAAAAATTGCAAGTGCATTATGCACCGAAATGTCCACAAATGTCTACTAGTATGGGTCCTGTTTGTTTAAATTTAAGGTGATTGTTAACGACTTCTCCACAAAGAAAAAAGAGAAGAAAAAGGTTCCGATGTGGCAATAAATGGATTAAAGCCAGTAAAACAAACATGTTACCCAATACATTTAGCTGAAATGCTGGAGGCTGCCTCATTCAGAGAGGGGCCAGTAAAGTGCTGTGCTCAAGGAACTTCCTAGGCTCTCTGCAGCAGAATTAACTGACTATTTTTCGGCAGTCTCATCTTCCTCCCCTTAACCTAACAGCTTCAAAGGCCTGCCAGTTAAGTGTGGTGCTTGGAAACCAGTAAGAGTCTCCTAGTGACCTTCTTAGCAACCATGCTGCTTCCCCTAGCAACAGTAGTCCTTTGGTCCCTAAGCATTTTGCCATTCCTGGGGCACCCTCGCAATGGGAGCTCTCGGTGTAGGAAACGCAATCTGATTAAACAGCACCCAGCGTTTGCAGCTATTTGAAAGGCACTGAACCAGAACCAGAACAAGTCGAAAGGCCTGGTCTTGAAGCGATTTCTCATTTCTTGAAAACACAAATATGCATTAAAAGAATATTTTGAAGATTCCCAAAAGCTGGGGAGGATCACAGCGTATTCATCACAATGTGCTGTTTCTCTCCTCAAAGGAAATGTGAAGTATTCAGGTGAGTTTTTTTTAGCCACGTTCTTTTTTGACATGGAATGTTTCTGGGGGGCTCTGGAGCTAAAATGAAAAGAAAAAGCAATTTACAGATACATCTGGGAATGCTAATTGCTTTATGTTTGATTTTACTAGTCAAAACCATTGTGAGTGCAATGGAAATTAGGCACTGATTTCAGTGCAGCATAATCTGGCGTTAGCAAAATTCTTGTATTTGGGGTGCGGGGAATGATTCTCTTACACTTGTGGAATCCAGGTTTTGAAAGCCAGGCCTTCTTTAGGTTCACTAGTCAAGACATTAGGAGCTGGCTATTAAAGAAAGATTTTGTCTTGGCTGGTCAGTACCAAAAGCAATCAAAAAAATAACAAAAGCTACCATGTACAAGATGGTCTCCCCAATTTTTTAGAATACATTTTCTGCCAAAACATTACATTAAACAATAATTTGATGCCACTTTGGTATTCTAGAGCAATTGAAAATTAATCAAGATGGCTGCCAAATTAGTTGAGATACTGAAATCTCAGACTGAGATGCTGAAATACAGGTTGGTTGTTTTGGGATGCTCTTGAACAGTTCAACCTGTATTTCAGTATCTCAGTAAGGCATGGGAGTTGAACTTATCTTGTTCTAGAGGCTTCCAGATAGAAGCTGTGATCTAGCATGGTATAGTAGTTAGAATGTCAGACTAGGTTGTGGGGGACACTCTGCCCATGAAAATTTGTGGGGGACACTCTGCCCATGACGATTTCTTGGTGATTTTGGGCCAGTCACACACTCTTCATCTAATCTACCTCATAGGAGAAATTCAGCAGTGAGAATAAAATAGAGCAGAATGATGTAAGCCACTTGCAGCTCCTGTTGGGGAGAAAAATGGAGCATAAAGTAAATAAATGAGAGACTGACCTACCAGTTGTTCCCCTTCCTAGACTGTGGCCTCTGTGATCTCTATCCTGATATCCAGTGGTGGGATTCAAATAATTTAACAACCGGTTCCAATGGTGGGATTCAAATAAACTGGTTGTTTACAAGCGCCATTTTAACAACCAGTTCTACCAAAGTGGTGCGAACCTGCTGAATCCCACCACTGCTGATATCCCTTCCCGATACTGCCTGGTGAACTTTATGGCCAAGTGGGGAATTTTGAACCAGAGGCTCTCTTATCATAGTCAGACACTAACAACTACACCATGCTAGCTGTTTAGTATTAATGATGCAGGTCTACAATGAGGCACTCATATTGTTGATGACATACTAACCGTAGCCCCTGTAACCACAGTTTAGAGTCCTGTTTTAAAGCTGGAGAACACTGAAGTTAGCAGATAACATGTCCATGGATCAGTATGCCGAGGATGACAGCTTCCATTAGAAAACTATATTAATAGCTGGATTCTGTGCACAGCAACTTAGGGGTATCGCTTAAATGGAATTACTCTTAAATCAGACAGCAACCGAGTTCTACAAAAACAGAACTGATCCTGTGAGGCTGATCATGAAACATAAAGGTACAGGAATGTGATTTGGGCAAGCTACATTAGGATAAAACTCAGAGTAAGCATAGAAGCAGACAATACAATTATCCCTCCCACATTGCTGGGGTTAGGGACACGGTGCCCCCCACCCCCAAATCTGGAAATACACATAAAAATATTTGACCGTCTTTCATACCAGAGAACGTCTGAATTTTTCTTTTAACTTAAAAAATAAGAAATTGTGTATATTTATGGTAATAAAAATGTTTATATTATACAATACTATACATATATTTATGTATTTCTGAGTTTCTATACTTTTTGTGTTGTCTGCTGGCCTTCGCATATCGTCCGCAGCTTCTGCAAAACTCCCCAGAAATTCACATTTAATTTCTTATGCCGACCCATGATATATCACAACTGCGATGGGGAAAGTTGTAATGTGGAAGGGATAACTGTAAATGGTTTGAATGAGAAAATGTTAATATTCAGGATCCCTCAGCTTTTCTGCAGTTGAATACAGAGATCAAGAAAAGTTGTAGGGATGGTGAGCTGGAAATTGTTGAGGTGTCAAAGTCTTGAAGAATGCAACATGTGGTGAGAGTTGACTTCATTAATCATCATTATCTTGATTATGCATGTGGAGGATTGCCAACACAGTCTTGGAAAAGTCTTTGAAAATTCCTAGAGGGCAGAATTTGGGGAAGTAGCTCAGCACAGCAAGGATGTGAGGTCACTCTAGGACTTCTGTTTCTCCTACACTTTGTGGAATACCATAGAATTGGAGAAATGGGGTGACATCACACCCGCCATTTCCTCAGGAGAAATTGATCTCTGTAGTTTGGAGATCAATGGTAATTCAGGAAGAACTCTTGGCTTCTCTCTGAGGTTAGTAACCCAGTGCATGTGCTGTTTTGCCAAAAGGCATCCACAATGTTGCATTTTCCCACAAAGAAATAGCATTTTTGGAGCTGAATCACCACCCTCTCTCACCAACAGTGTGATTTGCTGTTGCAGCTTCAGATTCCAGTGACCTTTCCTCAGAGCACTAGACATCTAGCACCATGTCTAAACAAAACCGAGACCTGGAGTTAGTTCACCTGATGCAGGACAAAGCACTTGATCTTCAAAACTCCACCCTTTCCTACCAAGGCATAGCCGAGCAGTTACCCAATGTTCCCATGGCTTCATCTCGCATCCCTGTCCTTGCCTCCAGAAAGCAGAAGGCTGGTGTGGTGAATCCCAGCTTTGTGAAGGAAGAAGCATCTCTTTCTCGCAGCTTAGGTAATGTAGCAGCTGGATTTCACTTTGTGTCGTGTGTATCCTTTTGAGTTTTCTACTTTTGTATCCTTTAGATGTGATGAAGGGAGAAGGGTTTGGGTACTATCTGTTTGTGGCCTGAGTCATCAAGTTATCATTCATCTAATGTTATTTCTCCCCAAGGACTACAGGCAACCAAGTACCCTACTGTGAACACCAAGACTGTAAAAATTAAAAATGGCTCTTCGGGGCTGCCCAGGCTTATCCGAAGCACTCGTCCCATTTCCCAAAAGAAATCCCGAAAGAAATCCCAAACCCTCACAGTTCCAGCTACACCCACCGCCATCAAGAGGTATGAATTGTCTTTTTAAGAGTCTTTGTTCTAAATTGGTGGGTGGAACCAGGACCCACCGGAAACGTCCCACTTTTTTTGACTGATGTTTTCAACAGTGCCAAATGTTTGCAAATGATTTAAATGGCACTTATTCTGCACTTCCAAGCCCCATTATCGATTCTAAATCAGTCTACTGGTTTTAGAAGTTGTGGTGATAGCATCTCTAAGATCAGATGCATGGACCAGTGGATGCAGTTTTTCTGCACTTGTGTAGGAGATTTTTTTTCTATGTAATTTTTTCAAAATGTAATTGACGCTACATATTTATTAGATCTTCAAGTCTTAATTCTTCAGCTGTCATAAGCAGCCAAACTACCGGTTTGTCTCTGGAGTCCGTGATTTAACAAGGCCTCAGATCCCTTTCCACTGAAAATAGTTAGAAATACCTTTTCACAGCTGGCATAAAAACATTGACATGGTAGCAGCAGTGTGTTTTAAAGGACTTATAGAGAACACTCCTAAGCAGTTCTGCTCAGAAATAGGTCCCATTTTATTCAGTGGTGTTTATTCCCAAGAAAATGTTCACTGTCATCTTACTACCTGCTTTTCTGAAAAGGAAGAGACAGAATGCTTATTCTTGAATGTTCAACAGAAAAGAAGTCTGAGCATGACAAAAAGGTATATTGCTATATTAAATAAGTAAATAAATACATGGTAACATTTCTTGAATTATTTCCCCCCTTTAGAAAAAAGCTGCACTCCCAAGAGGACAGTGTGGGAGAAATTGGAGTAGCATCTCCACGCCATTCTCCGGTCAATGTGGATGAATTTCAAGAACCATCTCGGTATCCGTCTCCAGTCATTGTAGATGAACTTCAAGTACCATCTTCATATCAGTCTCCGGTCAAAGCTTGGCCAGACCAATCCAGTCCGCAGTCAGAAGAGTGAGTTTGGGGGGAAAGGCTAGCTTATTTCATTTGTTGGTCACACTTATATGCCACAGGGTGGTGTTTGCTTGTGTGGTGCGTGCGTGGGTCATGCCGTTTACCTTTGCAAAAAGCTAGACTGAAGTTTACGATCTGTGGTTTCATTTGCTCATCGGACCACATTCAAGCCAGACACATGCTGCAACAAACATGAATTCTAGGCCCTCCAGGGAACAATGGCTCCACTCTCTCTCCACATTCAGTTCCAGACTGCACCTTACCATCTCTTTTCAACCCACTCATGCATATATGTAATCCCCAGCCAGGTTGGACCCACCTTCTGCTCCAGTGTGGTTCCAATATTTTTGAAGATGACTTAGACTGAGAACAATGATGAGAAAAAATAGTGATGGTAGATGGCACTAGACCAGGGATAGGCAAACTTTTTTTGCCTGAGTGCCAGCCATTTTCCTTTGATGGTACTAGTGTGCTGGCAAGCTTAGTCAGACCCTCAAGGGCAAGGAGCATTAGCAGGCCTCAAGGAGTTTTTGTGGACCTGTCTGACAGCTACATGGGTCCTACAGATACATTTCATAAATTATACTATCATTTTCTCCACACTTTTTGCCCCACAGCATGAGTGGCATGGCACCTCTACGGTATTTCCTGCTAGATCAGGGGTAGGGAACCTGCGGCTCTCCAGATGTTCAGGAACTACAATTCCCATCAGCCTCTGTCAGCATGGCCAATTGGCCATGTCAGCATGGCCAATTGGCCATGCTGGTAGGGGCTGATGGGAATTGTAGTTCCTGAACATCTGGAGAGCCGCAGGTTCCCTACCCCTGTGCTAGATCAAAATAAGCTTGATGACTCTGGCCACAAACAGATGGTACCCAAATCTCCTCCGCAAGCGCTTTGGTACAACATTAACATTGTATGTTGACCTAAATAGCTTGGCAAGCCACTGTTTAGCATATCAGGGCATTCTCTACTAGACTGTTTGACTGCAACATGAATATTTCTATCACTAACAAACGTTAATGAGCATTCAATTCTGAGGGGGAAAAACAGTTTTTCAAATTAGGAAGCATGGAACACGTGTACTTTGGGATACATTATGCAACCTCCACACACACTTGAGAGCTGTGCTTTCATTGCAGTATAGCCGTCGTTCACAACTGTTTGGCTTATTTTTAAATGGCTTGTTGAAAATGCCATCCATTCACTTCTCGGTCTTACCGCCTGCAGTAACGCCTAAGATCATCTGTGCCTGATGGAACAGTGAGTCTGGATAACCAGAAGCGTTTTTGTTTGTAATCTCTCTGCAGCTTGCCCAAACGCGGTAGCTCAACGACCAGCCAGAGCAGTGATGTGATCAACGATCGCCTTCAGGAACTGGTGCGGCTTTTTAAGGACCGGACAGAGAAAGTGAAAGAGAAGCTGGTTGACCCAGATGCCTCTTCTGATGAAGAGACGCCTGTGCCCTGTAAGTATCTGGGTAAACATTTACCATTTGGCAAGGTGTACTGTTGCATTTGCACTGGTAAAAATCTGGCAGGTGATCTGGCTGATAAAAAAATTAGCAGGGTGGGAAGGGTCTCATAGCCACTATTTAGAGAATCTCTGCCCTTTCATGAGAAAATAGACAGATTATTTATGGACAATGACCAACAACAATAATAATAAAGTAACAATTGGCCTAAAAAGAATAAAATATAAAAGTCCTACCTAAGTAATTATAATATGACACTAGGCAATTTCCTAGGTTTGCCTAGTGGTCAGGCCAACCATTCTCATGCCTGATATTCAACTATACAAAAGGGATTTTTTTTAATGGAAATAAACACACTGAGTAACGTATCTGAGTCTCAAGATTAGAACCTTCTGGAAAGAAATTTTAGATTCAAGCATAATGAGATATGTTTTAACTTTTTAATTCTACAATCATCTTGCTTAGTTATTTTGAAAGATGTGATAACCGTCACTGATTTGGGATTACTGGTAAATTTTTATTTACTGCTAAAACGTGTGTTACTTTTTCTTAGAAAAATAACAGCCCTACCTTTTCTACAGGCTGGTTTAGAATACTGTTGTCAACTGCTTGGAAGTAAAAAAAAACGATGTACTTTATAATGTTTATTTTTCAAGACCTTCTAGATAAATTTAGAAATTTGTTTTTGGAAGAGTGAGTTTTTCCTTTGGGTTTTATGGATGGTACTTTTAAGCTGGATTTCAGTGATGGTTATTGTATTTTATGTTTTTCTTTAATTGGGAATATTGGTCATTCTTGGAACAGAAAGGTGCTGTGCAAGGTTACTAAAATAAATATTATTTTGATTGTTTTAATCTGTTTTCACAGCACCTTCCAATGAAAAGCCTCCAGAAGAAAAGAAAGAAGAAACTGAGAAAGAGGAGCAGACTGGCAAACCAAAGCGGCGTTGCTTGAAAACATGCCAGTTCCCCCGCAATATTGATCCTCTCACCAGTGAGTAACTGGACAGGGCATTTTTTGAACTAAGAAGGCCACTATGAAGAAGAGAAATGAAGTGCCAGGAATGAGCATGGTATTTGATACTCAGACTATGGCCCTTTCCCCACTTACCTTAAGCCCCGCGCTACTCTCCTCAAGTAGCGCGGGGTCCCCCGGCACTCCCCACTACAGGGGCGGCGACAACGCACCCCTCAGCTCTCGCGCCCCCTCAGCGCACGGCATCCCTGGTGCTCCTTGAAACAGCGCCTTTTGATGACCCCCCGTTGTGGGGATGCCTGGGCGCACTCCAGAGATGCCGCGCGCTGAGAGTAGCGCGCAGCAAAGGGCAGCAAAGGTAAGTGGGGAAATGCCCTATGACAACAATAATTAACTGGTCTTCTCAAGATTCGAATCACTACTGCACCCTGTTGGGGTTGGGCTGGAAATCTGAATGGTCACAGCTTGGGGGTTTATGTTGCATTCATTAACATAAAATACATCTCAGCTTCCAAAGGGCATCTGTCAGTCACATTATCCTGTCAGGCCTTTTCAGATGTGAGGCCTAAATTGCCTGTGAGCTGCTCGAGTGATGGATGCATGATTGCTTTCAATACAAAACAGAAAAGAGGCATTTGTTATGCAAATAGCCATTCTGACTGGTCTAGAATCTTATAGAACACAGTTTAGTAATGGCCTACACCTTTGAAAATGGCTTGGAATATGCAACTGGTGGGTTCCAGAATGTAAATGCAGGCTTGCTGCAGGAGCCGTGTGTCCCTACCTCCATAGCAGCTGCAGTAGCTGCCTTGGAGAGTGTTGATACCCCAGCGTTGTGTTCTATTGTCCGGCTTAGCTTTTAGTGTTCTTTTCTTTGCTTTTGCTGCACTTTACCTGCTTTTTCAGTGAGTTTGTAAACTTCCACTGCATCTACCATATAGATTCTTGACCCTTCTGGACATGTACCTTGCCTTGCTAGGCTGCTACAGTATATGATCCTGTAATTTGCAGAATAGACTACTGCAATGCACCCTACATGGGGCTGCTCTTGAAAACGATTTTGAAACTTCAGTACAGTGTGCAGCTGCCTGTCTTTTACCTGGTGCTAGGCAGCAGACTTCTCATATTGCCTTTCCTGCCTAACCTTGCATTGCTTCCAAATACAATTCAAAGTGCTGCTTTAAAGCATTAAACCCATCTAACCTACAATTATTTTTCATCAGGAGTTTAACTGAACAGAGTTTAGCTAGCTGTACTTAGATCATATGATTTGGTTTTTGTTTTTCTTTTGCACTGTTGTGAATTGTTTTAATTAGGCTGCATCCATAGGGCAAGGATTCTCTATGGTGCATTCATCAGTGCTGCAAATGCCAAGGTAGGGGCATTGGCAACAGAGCCTCAACATAGAAACTGGATGTGCACTTTCTTCTGTCAGCTGCCATTTACCTTGTATTTTTCCTCACTGACCTTTTCTGCACAGCAGAAATATAACATCTTGAGGACCTTGTAAAAATCGTTTTGGGGAAGAAGTTGGCACAGCTCTCTCCCCCAAAGTGATTTCAGAATGTATTATTTCTCTCAACCTGGGTTTTTTAAAAAATCACTGAACTAGTGATCTTCTTTCCTGAAGACATGTTAAAGACGTCTCCTGCTTGCCTTGCGAACAAAAGGAGGCAGAAGACCCTTTATTTCTCCCTCTCTCGAGCTCTTACTTTTATTTTCTTTGCAGTTGTGCCTTCCATTTGCAGCACTTCCATTTGCAGAGGCTGTTTCCGCACGGAGGCGGAAGCGGCTGGGTCGGCGCATTTTGCGCCGACCCGACGACGCTGGGACCGTTCGCATGAACGGTCCCAGAAAGAGCCGGGACGACGGCGCCGCGGAGCGCCGTTGCCCGGCCGACCCGGTGCATCCCCGGCCCTCTGGCACGTCGCTGAGGCCTGGAGACACACACCCCCGGCCCTGCGCGACTGCTCCAGCATTGCCGGGCAGGGGGCGTGTCCCCAGGCCTCGGCAACGCGCCGGAGGGCCGGGGACAAGGTAAGTGCAGGGAGGGAGTGAGTGGGGGAAGCGCCTGGAAGCCGCTGCCACTTCCAGCCGGCGTTTCCACAAGTGCGCTTCCAAGTGCACTGTGGAAACGCCGGCTTCGGGCTGAGCGGGCAGCGCGAGGGCGGCGCGGCTGCGAAGCAGCTGCGCCCCCTGTGCGAATGGCAGCCTGGGGACGGCGTTTTTGCCGTCCCCAGGCCGCCATTAACCACCGTGCGGAAAAGGCCAGAGTTTCTCCTGCCTCAACCATTTGGTGAAGGTTTCCCATGGAGGTTTCCTCCGCTTGCAGCTCATCCATATGTGATTTCACTGTAAAAAGTACATGAATAGAGTTTGTTTTGCCTGGCTATCCTGCACACATGTCGGTTTTCCTTTTTATGTAGTTGATGTTTTTGAGGGATGTGTCTGCGAAGCTATGACAACACAACAGGAGACTCTGCAATATGTACATATGTGCAGCAGCACACAGAATAGCGTTCATAGGGTGCAACTATGAAACTGGCAAGAGTGAGTTTTGCCTTAGTACACCTTAATACACCTTAATACACCTGCCTTAGTACACCTTAGTACACCTTAATACACCTGCCTTAGTACACCTTAATACACCTTAATACACCTGCCTTAGTACACCTTAGTACACCTTAATACACCTTAATACACCTGCCTTAGTACACCTTAATACACCTGCCTTAGTACACCTTAGTACATCTTAGAACACCTGCCTTAGTACACCTTAGTACACCTGCCTTAGCACACCTTATTACACCTTAGTACAACTGCCTTAGTATACCTTAGTACAACTTAGTACACCTGTCTTAGTACACCTTAGTACACCTTAGTACACCTGCCTTAGCACACCTTAGTACACCTGCCTTAGTACACCTTAGTACACCTGCCTTAGTACACCTGCATTAGCACACCTTAGTACATCTTAGTACACCTGCGTTAGTACACCTTAGTATACCTTAGTACAGCTGCATTATCACACCTTAGTACACCTTAGTATACCTCCTTAGTACACCTTAGTACACCTGCCTTAGCACACATTAGTACACCTGCCTTATTACACCTGCCTTAGTATACCTTGGTACACCTGCCTTAGCACACTTTAGTACACCTTAGTACACCTTAGTACATCTGACTTAGCACACCTTAGTACACCTTAGTACCCCTGCCTTAGCACACCTTAGTACACCTGCCTTAGTACACCTTAGTTCACCTTAGTATACCTGCCTTAGCACACCTTAGTACATCTTAGTACACCTGCCTTAGCACACCTTAGCACACCTGCCTTAGTACACCTTAGTACACCTGCCTTAGTACACCTGCCTTGGCACATCTTAGTACAGTTTAGTACACCTGCCTTGGCACATCTTAGTACCCCTTAGTACACCTGCCTTAGTACACCTGCCTTGGCACACCTTAGTACACCTTAGTACACCTGGCTTAGCACACCTTAGCACACCTTTGTACACCTGCCTTAGCACACCTTAACACACCTTAGTATACCCTCCTTAGCACACCTTAGTACACCTTAGTACACCTGCCTTAGTACACCTTAGTACACCTGCCTTAGCACACTTTAGTACACTTAGTACACCTGCCTTAGCATACCTTAGTACACCTGCCTTAGCACACCTTAGCACACCTTAGCACACTTGCCTTAGCACATCTTAGTACACCTTAGTACACCTGTCTTAGCACACCTTAGTACAGCTGCCTTAGTACACCTTAGTACAGCTGCCTTAGCACACCTTAGTACAGCTGCCTTAGCACACCTTAGTACACCTTAGTACACCTTAGTACTAAGTACTTAGTACACCTGCCTTAGTACACCTCTGTACACCTGCCTTAGCACACCTTAGTACACCTTAGTACCCCTGCCTTAGCACACCTTAGTACACCTTAGTACACCTGCCTTAGCACACCTGCCTTAGCCCCCATCTCCCATTCTTTCCAATGGGAGCTAAGGAGATGGGGGCTACCCTTTTGAGGGTCCATAACTTTGTCCACCCTGAACCAAACTGCACCAAACTTGTGGGTAGCATAAGGACAGTCTCCTGATGATACGCTGAAGTTTTGGTACCGATATGTCTAAAAATGTACCCCCTGCAGGCACCAATGTCCTGGTGCAAAAAAAATGTTTTGGTTGTGGTGGGGTGGCCGCCCATGGGGGCGGCGGGGGGCATCCAACTCAGGTTTTGCCCAGGGCTCCAGTTTGCCTTGTTACACCCCTGCTACTGAAACACAGAAGCAAAAATGACCACTCTCCCTTTGAGAATACAAATCCAACAGAGCTAGAGACTGGGCTTTTTTCTTTGAGGCAGCATGGCAATCTACTACCTTTGTCTAAACTACTGAGTCTGTTTCAGGGGTTTTCTCCCTGCCACCCTTCTTCCCTCACAGATCTGACCTATATCTTGTGGCTCTTCATTGTGGTTCTGGCATGGAATTGGAACTGTTGGTTGATTCCAGTCCGCTGGGCTTTCCCATACCAGACTCCTGAAAATGTCTACTACTGGATGATTATGGACTACGTCTGTGACCTCATCTACATTTTGGACATCTCCGTCTTTCAAGTCCGCCTACAGTTTGTTGAAAGAGGCGACATTATTGTAAGTGATGTTTGGCAGGCCAGGTGGGCCTGCTTGGATAGCAAGAATGCAATCCCTGGGTCATCTTTTACTAGACTGAACACAACTTGCACAAAATGATGTGCAAGCTTTTGAACTCATCAGATTGTTTTGTCAAGCTGGATATTACAAAAATTTAAAATTTAAAAGATAAGCATTCAGGTTAAATTGCCGTGTTGGCACTTTGCGATAAATAAGTGGGTTTTGGGTTGCAATTTGGGCACTCGGTCTCGAAAAGGTTCGCCATCACTGCACTAGGAAATCTAAATCATCTTCCCATGAGGTTTTTGAGTGACATTGTTCTCTGCTTTTGCTTCCTCGTCTAGACTGATAAAAAGGCCATGAGACAGAATTACCTAAAGTCCAGGCGCTTCAAGGTTGGTCAGATTTTGCTTAGTTTTGTGTCTTGTCTAAAATCTGTTTCATTCAATAGGTTTACTTAAACAGAAAAAAAGTACAATATTAAAAGTGTTTAACTTTGCATCAGCTGGCTTGCATGTTGTTTGGTCTAGCCTCTACATAGTTTTGTTTTTGTTCTTTAAAATGAACATCGGTGCCTAAAAATTAAAAAGCTGCATGATTTCAGTTAGGCAGTGCCTTCATCGATATTATCTGTATTTAAGTCTTGGAATGATTGAAGGGCTTTGCTTCTGGGTAGGCAGTGAAATAAGAAGAGCTCACTGGATCCAACCAAAAGTCCCTTGAGTCTGGTATCCTGTTCCCCACCTAGATTCCCCAAATGAAAACCCACAAGTAGGGCAGGAAGGTGATAACTCTTTCACAGTTAATCCCAGAGGCATAGCTCCAAGAGGGTGGGGGGCGACGCACCAGGTGTGCGCCCCTGTGGGGGTGTGGCGAGGGCATTCCGGAGGTGTTCCGGGGGCGTTCCGGGGGTGTGGCGTGGTGTGGGTGTTCTGGGGCGGGGTGGGGGTGGAGGACGAACTAGTGCACCGGGTACTTTCCCCCCTTGCTACGCCTCTGGTTAATCCTAACATCTGACATTCAGTGGTAACCTGTCTTTTGGTAATTACGTAAAAAATTACCATTTTTTCCTTCCATCAATTTGTGTGTGTTGTTAAAAAGTCATTTAACATGCCATTGTGAGAGCTGTTTGTTTACTCCTCTCCTCTTCTTCCTGGACAAGGAGTCCGGGTGTTTAATCAGTTACTAATTCACAAAGGGCCATGTCCTCTCATCTTGCCGTGTGTTACTTTTATTCTGAGATTTTTGTGAAGGACAGTGTCAAAAGTTTTGGAGAAGTTCAAGTATATACTGTGTAATGATTGGTCCTTATTCAGATCTCTTTCTAACCCTCTCAAAGAATTCCAGAAGTTGCGGAAGATGGACTTCATTTTTATGTGGAAGTTCCATCAAGATCTTTGCTCTTAGTGTCCATAGTATCATGTTTTAAATATTTTAAAATGTTTACTACAAACAGCAATTACTAGGGTTGTCAACCAGGAGGTGGCTGGAGATCTCCCACTATTACAGCTGATCTCCAGGTGATAAAGATCAGTTCACCTGGACAAAATGGTGGCTTTGAAAGGTGGACTCTATGGCATTATATCCTATTGAAGTCCTTCCTCCTCAGGCTCCACCTCCAAAATCTCCAGGTATTTCCCAGCCCAGAGCTGGCAACTTTAGAGACTACAAAGGTAGGGTGACCATCCGTCCCGATTTTCGCGGGACACTCACGCTTTTGCGTAGAGTGTCCCGCGTCCCGCGTCCCGCTGGGCTTATGCCATTGTCCCGATTACGGACAATGGCCCCAGCAGCACAGTGCCTTCTGGGGTGCTTCCCTGTTTCTGACCGGGGAGCGCCGTGCAAAAGGCTGCCTTTTGCTCCTGCGGCCGCGCGCGTGGGCTTCTAGGGCTTGCCGTTTGCCACCCTGTCGTTTGCCGCTTCCCTGTCCCGGGTTGGAAAGGTGACTATCTGGTCACCTTATACAAAGGCCATAAAATTCTGCACAGCAGAGGAAAAATAAATGTGATTTTTGTACTAGCCGAGAACTTATTGTTCCAAAAATGGAATAAACTTCATCCATGTCTCCATGATATCATAAAGTTTATATGAATCATTATTAGCTGTCCTCTTTATAGTTTCATATTCTTTGTTTATTATTGCATATCATTTGCTTATTATTAGTTGTTGTCTTCTGAAATGTATTGGGTTTTTTAAATTCAGTTATACCGCTTGGTTTTAATCAATTCTGGAACTGGCAGATTGTCAGTTTGTTTCCTGTGAGAGGCCACTTTGAGCAGATTGGTTGGGTGGAGCTCCCTCTACAGTTCCAAGTTCTCCCTCAGCAGAACAGGATTTTTTTGGGATGTTTCCACTGAGAAGGTCTTTCAAGTTATCACTGCTGCTCTCTGTTGAGTTAGCTTGCCTTCTCAGACCAATGACAGCCCGAAAAGAGCGGTCCTCCCCATGACTTAAAGGCCTGAACTGTTTCTGAAGCCCGTTTGCTGGCTTTGGATCATGAAACTACCTCAGAAAAGTAGGAACTCTGCATTCATTTAGGAATGAGTCTACACAAGATGCTGCCAGGAGAAACCTTTCCAAAATTTAATAAACTATAAACAAAGTGCTGTTGAACTAGGGGGAAAATGTTGAGATCAGACATTAATTTGTCACCTGAATATAAGAATTGTGTATGTGTAAGGGGGGTGGGGATCCAAAATTTGTCTTCTGATTTGCTCCTCGTTTGGGTGACATTATTGTTGGTCTCTAATAAGATGCATTTAATTGCTGGTTGTGATGTTGAGTAGAGGTCATGGTTTGGGTCTTCTGCTCTCCCAGTTAACTAACCTACCACATTGGTAGTGACAGAAAGGACCCCACATGGGCCCTTGAACAGATGTAAAGCAATGAGCAGAATAACTTGCTACTGTCAGCTGCAGGATTATTGTGATTGCAAACTCATAGGGATAATTTGCAACTGATATGCTCACTGACATTGGGGGGGGGGGTCTTCTGTGCCTTTACAGATGGACCTCATCTGCCTTCTGCCATTGGATTTCCTCTACTTCAAAGTGGGCATAAATTCCCTCTTGCGTTTACCTCGCTGCTTAAAGGTGAGTCAGGATGAGCTGCATGGAACCAAATCCTAGTAGCATTTTCGTTGCACTTTGAGATTGGTTATCATATGGCATTGCCAACTCTGGCTTGGGAAATTCCTAGAGATTTGGGGGAGATTCCTGGGAAGAGATGTCAGCAAGGATGTGAGGTCATTCTAGGACTTCCATTTCTCCTGCCTTCTATGCTATACCATAGAGTCTATTCCTCCAAGGCAGCCATTTTCTCCAAGGGAATTGATCTCTGTAGATCAGTTGTAGTTATAGAAGCACTCCAAGCCCCACCTAGAAGTAACCTTGCAATCAAACAGGAAGAAGGTAGAAAGTACTGGCACTGCTGTAGTAGTATGCCGATAATATGAGACCGAGGAAGCCATCTTGACACCAGTGATTAAGGAAGTGTGTTGGAGTGAAGCGTTTCCTATGCTGGCAACTTCTCAGGGCTTTTCTTCTGTCTGATCCTTTCTCCTGTTTTTTTTCCTCACAGTATATGGCTTTCTTTGAGTTCAACAACCGGCTTGAATCTATTCTGAGCAAGGCCTATGTTTACAGGTGAGCCCTGCTGCCTCAGTGGCTGGCTGCTAACACTCATTTTTGGTTTCAGCATTTATAGGAAGGAGCAGCAAGCCATATTTGTTTCCTGGATCCCAGGGGCCTCTAGTCCCGGCCTCTAGTCCCTCTAACAGGCTCTCGACTGAAGATGAATATGTCTATAGATGTTTCCGTGTGGCACAATTATACTGGGTTACAATCAGTATCTTACAATCTGGGTCTATTTTATCTATATTTCTCTCTTTCCATGGCTGCCTGTTTCTGTGAAGGAATCGAGTGAAGACCGGGAGAAAATACTTCAGTTTGTTTCGCACAAGCCTGGGTCTTTTGTATTTACACCGCAAGTGTATCCGCGCATGTGCAAACATCCCCGGTGTCCCGCGTTCTGGTTGGCATCCCGAGTTCTGATTGTTTTTGGGCAGCAGCTTGAATGAACATCTCCACCTTGCCTTTTGAATTGCTGGCCCACAAAAAGGCTGCACTTCTGATTGGTCGACCCACAGCGAGTGTGGGAAAACAAAGCCCCTCCCCTTTCCAGTTCTGGATAGGGCCTAGGTTAGGGTTAGGGTGGCAAGTGGCAGCAAAAAACAATGGGGCACAGCATCACATCACATTCCCACTCACGTTCTCATATTTTTGTGGAAAATGAGAGACCCACTAATATGCCCACTAATGTTCGACCCAAACTGCACATCTTCCTAGCTATGTGCTCTGAGCAACCAGCACATGTACAGAAAAGAAAACGGGGACATTTTGGGACTCCACTCCTGATTAACCCAGGTGAAATGGCACTCTGTCGAAAACCAGAAAATGTGTTTGGGGAAATGTTTTGGGAAGGGCGAACTGCAACGGTCGGCGGCTCAGCAGAGTTGAAAACTGACATGACGTCAGGTGGGGACATCAGAGGGTGAGGTGAAGAGATCAGGTGACTGGGCGGGAAAAATAAAATAGTTCTGCTCCCTTAGTGTTTGCACGGTAGCAGGTTCAATGCAGAATTTTTGAAAAGAATCGCCAAATTCTTTTCAAATTATAAGAACAGTAAGAACAAACCAGTCACTCAAACATAGCCCCTGTGTTCTGTTTTTTGGCGATTTTCTCTGGCACTGGTTTTTATAGGATTTCTTGTGGTCTTTCGGGCTGCTGCAACTTATGGCGATTTCCACAGTCTCAACTTCCCTTTCCTTGATCTTTGCATGCTGACATTCTCTTTTGGAGTTCTTCATAGATGAGTTCACTTATCAATGGGAAGTTTATTGACTTGAGTTGTTTTTATTTACTGTTTTAGCTGTGAATGACTTCAAGCAGGTTCTGGAGAGGTGGTCTACACTGTTTCTAAATAGCTAAGAGGAACTGTGAGAGAGATTGAAAGCCAAAGGTGTATTGGGGGAAAATGGTGGCCCGGGACAACGCCTGCTCTGGGAGCCCCCCACCCGCAGTGCACTCGGGGGCAGGGGTGGCTCTAACGGGCACCACAGCGGCAGGCCGACTGCTGGGCCAGCCTGCTGCTTCGCCGCCCATCCGAGCCGCTCCCTGCCTCCCTGTAGGCTGCTTCTTGCCCTCCCCAGACTCTGGGAAGGGTATTGCCCTCCCCAGACTCTGGGGAGGGCAGAAGCTGGCCTGCAGGAAGATGGGGGGCAGGGTGCTACGGCGGGCGACCCAGGAGCCAGCATGCTGCTGTGGTGCCTGACTGAACCACCCCCGCCCCCTGCCCCTGAGGCCCTGGGGAAGGAAGGAGGTGGCTTGGACAGGCACCACAGCTCGTCTTTAGAGTCAGCATGGGGGAGGGGTGGGTGGGTGCGATTTTGCAGTCCACGCTGGTGCGCCCAGGGTCATTTGACCCCCAC
This sequence comes from Sphaerodactylus townsendi, assembly GCF_021028975.2. NCBI lineage: Eukaryota > Metazoa > Chordata > Lepidosauria > Squamata > Sphaerodactylidae > Sphaerodactylus > Sphaerodactylus townsendi. Next base: position 28,455,932 of record NC_059438.1, read on the forward strand.
CCCCCGTCCCCTTGGGCAGTACGCTGCTGGTGAAAGCTGAGTGCTTTCCATGTTTATATCTTATTTTTAAATACCAGTCCTACAAAACTGCAGTGTTTGCACTTTTACATCCATCAGAAATAATTGGTTTCTATTTCTACTGGTTGCAAGTAGAAGCACCCACATTGAATATTTTTTTTGTGATAGTCTTTCTTTACCCTTTTTGCAGAGTAATCAGAATCACGGCCTACCTGCTATTCAGCTTGCATGTAAACTCTTGCCTGTATTACTGGGCATCATCCATCAATGGATTGGGATCTACCCCGTGGGCCTATGATGGAGAAGGAAACAGGTACTCAGCACTTTCTATGTGTTGTATTGGGGATCAGAACGGGGATAGATAAAACCTTGGTTGCTTCATTCATACATAGGCCTGTTTGTGTCCTTAAAGTTACCTCCGCTGTTACTACTGGGCTGTCAAGACCTTAATAACAATTGGAGGGCTGCCGGACCCCTACACCCTCTTTGAGATCATCTTTCAGCTCCTCAATTACTTCACAGGGGTCTTTGCTTTCTCGGTGATGATTGGTCAGGTAAGAAGACAAGTAACACCCTCCGTCTGCTCCCAAACATGATACTGCTATTTTTTCTTCCTGTGTTAAACTACTCCTGGCAGGCTTATTTTATGTAGTAAAGTAAAAGCACTTTAACAATTTTCCACACTTAAAGACATCTAAATGGTAAAAAGTTTTCCAAATTGCTGTGAAGCACATTTTCTGGCCAAACCACCAGAATGGCTGCTTTCTTGGGGCAGCACATAAAGGAGAGCGCTGATGTGTTGCAAAGGCCCAGATTGCTCTATGGTTCCCAAAACTGCTTAAGCAAATGCCAGGAGATTGGGCAAGGCAAAGTACCTGCACAGGGTGGAGTTTGGGGAGGATATATCACTTCTGGGTGACATTCCAGGAACTGTTCCTAGCCTCTGTAATAAAGACCATAGAGAATATGAGCAATTCCTGCAGTGTCATTATGGAGTCCATTTTTCCCCACTTCTCAATTTCTCAAGGGTGGGAGATTGGGACTGGGAGCAGAGAATTCTCTTGCAGGCTTGAGCAATGATGAAGCCGGAGTTACTCCCAGCCAACAGCTGCACTGGAGATGTCTCCTAATGGGCCCACAATGCCACTGGTTTGCCATAGGGGTTTGGCTTGGACTTGGCTACAGACCTGGGCAGTGATGGCTGTACTTTTGCTTGAGATAAGGTGAACCAGCACGGATTCCAGGGATTGTAAAAGAAAAATAAAATATAACAGAAACGGGTAAAAGCTTTAACAAGCAAGCTGTGCTCTGCAGATCAGTTGTTTTGTGCTCTTCAAAAGAGGCGTAGCAAAGGGGGAAAGCTCCTGGTGCACTGGTACATCCTCCGCCCCGCCCCAGAGCGCCCCCGCCACACAACCATAGGGGTACGTGCCCAATGCGTCACACACCCCTCCCAACCCCTTGGAGCTACACCTCTTTTCTTCAACTCCCAGCTCAAGGGTCATCTCTAGCATGGCTCCCTTTTCTGTGCAATGGTGGGCTTCTAATATCTCTGAGGTGTTCATCTTCACTGTTGATTTTTGGAAAAACCTGTAATGACAAGCTTATCAGGGGAATTTTTTTTTAATGACTTATTTATTATTTTATTTTATTTTATTGGACTTTTATACTGCCCATCCCCGAAGGGCTCTGGGCGGTGTACAATATATAAGGATACAATATAAAAGCAAGTAGACAATTAAGAGCAGCGATAAAAGTTTACAAAACTGTAATTCTAATTATATAAAAGCTCAATGGGTTAAAATGGCGTCCAACATTCCAATAATAAAAATCCCTCCCCCCTCAGAAAGGGAGGCATGGTGAGTCTCAGTTGGTGACAGGCGGCCCAGGTGTCGGGGGCCAAGAAAGGGGGCACAATTAGCGGCTGGATCCTCCAAAGGCCCGGCGGAACAGCTCCGTCTTACAGGCCCTGCGGAACTCCCCAAGGTCCCGCAAGGCCCGGACAGCTGGGGGGAGAGCGTTCCACCAGGCTGGGGCCAGAGCCATAAAGGCCCTGGCCCATGTGGAGGCCAGCCGCATCACCGCAGGGCCAGGGACCACCAGTAGATTGGCCTCCGCCGATCGGAGAGGCCGTACAGGGACATATGGGGTGATGCGGTCTCGAAGATACGATGGTCCCAGGCCGCGTATGGCCTTAAAGGTCAACACCAGCACCTTGAAGATGATCCGGAACTCCACTGGAAGCCAGTGCAGCTGACGTAGTATAGGCTGGATGTGTTCCCAGGTGGCGCTACCTGTCAGCAAACGTGCCACTGCATGCTGGACCAGTTTCAATCTCCGGATCAAACGCAAGGGAAGGCCCGCGTAGAGCGAGTTACAATAGTCTAATCTGGAGATGACCGTTGCATGGATCACTGAGGCTAAGTCCGTTCGGGAGAGGAAGGGAGCCAGCCGCCGGGCTTGGCGGAGATGGAAAAAGGCAGCCCGGGTTGTATGGGCCACCTGGGTCTCCATTGAAAGAGACAAATCCAGGTGGACCCCCAGGCTGCGGACGGAGGGGGTCGGCGCCAATGTGACCCCCTCCCACACCGGCGGCTGGAAAGTCCCGTCCCCCCTCGCGGCCAAGCCAGAGGATCTCCGTCTTCGATGGGTTCAGTTTTAACCTGCTCTGTCGCAACCAACCAGCGACCGCCTCCAAACAGTGCTGTAGAGCTGCAGGGGCGGCGGCTGCTCCCCCCTCCATCAACAGAATGAGCTGCGTGTCATCAGCGTACTGATGGCAAATCAGCCCAAAACTCCGTACCAGCTGAGCAAGGGGTCGCATATAGATATTAAATAACAGCGGGGACAGTAACGCCCCCTGGGGTACGCCGCACTGAAGCGGGCACTTCCGGGAGGCCTGGTCCCCGCACCTCACTTGCTGATTCCGGCCCCGGAGAAACGAGGTTATCCATTGAAGGACAGTGCCCCGCACTCCGGAGGCGGCCAGGCGGTGGGCCAAAGGGGCGTGATCGACCACATCAAACGCTGCGGTGCGATCTAACAACACCAGCAGCGCCCGATCCGCCTCGGTCAAGCTGAATACGGAGCGTGTCTGTGACGGTGACGAGAACAGTCTCCGTCCCATGCCCAGCACGGAAGCCGGACTGGAAGGGGTCAAAAGCCGATGCGTCATCCAGAAAGCCTTGAAGCTGCTCCAACACCACTCTCTCAATTACCTTCCCCAGAAACGAAAGATTCGAAACGGGGCGGTAATTGGCCAGATCTCCTGGATCTAACGATGGTCTTTTTAAGAGTGGGTGGACCACTGCCTCCTTCAACCCATCCGGGAAGACTCCTTGCTCAAGGGAACCATTGAACCCCAGCTGTTTGAATGTAGTTTCAGGGGTTGCTGAATTGAATATAAGCTAAGAATATCTGCTAAGAAAAGCCCATGCTTTTTAATTAAATAGTTTTTGTATATCTGTTTGTAAGTATTCAACATTCATGTTTTTTTTAAAAAAAAAAACACGGCAAACTGTCAAATGGGAAGGAAAAAATTTGATATGGTCTCATTCCCACCAAAGGAATAGCCATCTTTTAGACATGCTTCAGTTTCTCTTCCCTCCAACAATACATGCAACAACCCCCTTCTAGTCTTAACAGGGCTAAAAACTCTGTCAGGCACACACTTCTTCTAGGGTTTGCTTCAGTACTGAAGGAATGACATCGACCATGGATGATTGATGGTGGGTTGTCAAATGGGAAAGAAATTGGTGATGTCAAAAGGGTCATTGATCAGGGAAGGGGAAAAAGATGATAATATCTTTTGCTACAGTACATGCTGCATGTGATGTATCATAGTGTGTTTATTTCTTTCAACACAAGAAGTTATGTTTTACTGAGTCAGGTCATTGGGCAGTTGATTTCAGATCTACTCTGACTGGCCATGTCTCTCTGGGGTCTCTGCTAGAGGTGTTCCACACCACCTCCTACCTGTCTTGTTAACTGAGCATGTTGGAGATTGAACCTGGAAACTTCAGTAGATTCACTAGTTCTGGGCCATGTTAAAGTTGGTTTAATTCCTGTTAGCTAGCTCACAGGAGTAGGCCATACTAAATAAAAGGATCCCATGGGTTTGTGCTTTCTCATCTTGATCACAGATGCGAGATGTCGTGGGTGCTGCCACTGCTGGACAAACATACTATCGGAACTGCATGGATAGCACAGTGAAGTATATGGCTTTCTACAAAATTCCCCGCTCTGTCCAGAATAGGGTCAAAAAGTGGTATGAATATACTTGGCACTCTCAAGGCATGCTGGGTAAGCCGAACCTACTATTTTTATTATCTTCCACTGGGGTACTTCAGACTATTTCATAATGTTTGGCTATGTGCTTTGCACAACTGTGACTTTGCACAATTGTCTGTCTTTCTAGGGCCCCTTCCGCACATGCAGAATAATGCGTTTTCAAACCACTTTCACAACTGTTTGCAAAAGGATTTTGCTATTCTGCACAGCTTCAAAGAGCACTGAAAGCAGTTTGAAGTTCATTATTCTGCATGTGCGGAAGGAGCCTAAATGTGGCCACTCACCTACTATTCTCTTTAGATGAAAACCTGCTGACTACCGTATGTCATCTTTGAGTGTGGCCTGCTTTGCTGTGGCCCACTTTCATGACCTTTTGTTTGTTGGGGCTTCTATGTAGTCCCACACTGGAACTGCATGAGTGCAGGGCAGCTGTGGAAAAGGTTCCCAAAGCTTTCTAATAGACTCAAAGAGTCTCTCTTCCTTCTGGCGCTTTCCCACCAATATAATCACATGATCAGGAGGTGGGACTCCATCCATTCTCTTTTTGTCACTGCAAAGAGGATCTCCATTGCTATTCTGTGTTTTTTTCCCTCACCTCATTCTTGAGGCTGCAAATTAGTTCTCTCATTAGTAGTTATTCTAGTGAAGAATAAACTACATGAAAAGAAGAAATGTTTCTGGATTTCCATTTTAGTGTTATGACTCAAAATGCCTCTTCAGGATCATGCCAACTGTACCTTCAAAATGGTAAATGCCCATTCTCTATGCCTTATCTGCCTGGGGGATCACACAGCAGAGCTGACTGCTTTGTGATCAATTTACCCTGAAGACCTGACTAACATAGCTGGACTCAAAAGAACTGTTTTTCAAAGGCTTTGTCTGGGTGCTAGCCTAAAGAAAGGCACTCTCCCCCTCCTTGGCTGTGTCAGCTCTTGAGGGGAGAAACCTGGAGGTGCTGCCTGATAGGAGCCTCTTTGAAAGGCTTAGTTATGCCTAAAGTGACTTTTTCCTGGCTGCCCTAAGTTTCAAGGTGAAATCCCTGAAAGTGTGGGCTAATAGAGCCTTTTCCATTCTTAATGGCTCTTTGTAAAAAGTGTTAAGTATCATATGTGTATATTTTTATCTGTATGTTGCTCCGTGACGTTGATCTTTTAGGAAAAGGGAGATATTCATTTAGAAAATGTATATATCATCTGTCCAGAGAACATGCTGAAGGTAGCTTGTAAAATAATACACGACAAAAATCATAAGAACAGCATAACATATTTAAAATCAACAAAACCATTAAAAACCCCTCTAATCATATGTTTTAAAATAAGGATTGGGAAGATATTTGGAAATCCTGGGAGAGCACAAGTGTACAACAGTGGAGTCACAGCCTGCCTCTGTAATACCTCCAGTTCTCTGAATGACTAGAATAAACATGGAGGGTGCCTTCCCTCCCTCTACCTTTTTGCACAAATCCACAAAAATGCTTCTAAAATGTTTTCAATCCACCACCCTTTACAACAATTTATGTCCACACTCGCCCCCTCCAAACAATTCCATTTTGTGATGTTTGCCTTTTATTTTGAGTTCATTGTGTGGAATCACTGCTTCAGTGCTTCACAGTAGGATGCTGCTGTGAAGGGAAGGCAGAGGCGTGGGAAAAATGCACAGGCAAATGAAGCTGTTTTCAAAACATTTCAGCCAGAGAATCATTTTAAAAGGGTTCTGAGGGTTTTAAGTGTTCTGAGGCTGAAAATGAATCATTTTGGGATAAAAACAATGTGAAACTCCACAGAGGAAACATTTTCTTTTCTGCCTCAAAAAGTGTTAAAGTGTCTGTGCGGAAAGGCCTGTTTAAGGAGTGAAAGACAGTTTTATTTCACAGGAGAAGCTGTTCGGGCAGATTTGGTTGCATTTTGAATCTGTGTGTTGTTTCCATCTTGTTCTTATGTTTTGGGTCCTTGCGGCTTGTTTCTGGTTAGCCTCCATGATTCCAAAGAGATAAGGAGACATATAAACATTTTAAATGAATACAATAACGTTTGCTCCCAAGACAGACTCTGGATAAGCCCATTTTCACACATAACCCAAAAGCTGCCAGGGAATGAAAACCCGTCTGCTTTTGTGTGAGTGTTGTCAGTGTAGGCGGGCAGAAGGCGGGCAGAAGGAAGCCATTTTCTAAAACTTTGTGGTTTGTTCTAACCAGCATGAATTTAACACTTGTTATAGCACATAGCTTTCTTGTGGTAAGTGTAAATGACTGGGGAAGGCAGTACCAAACCACCCCGCAAACATAGCCTACCTAGTAAACGTCATGATGCGAGTAATGCGATGTGTGAGTAATAACACAGTGGACTACTTTACTTTTTTTTCTAGCATCATGCATGAAAATGCTATAAGAGCTATACATTTGCTTGGGTATGTTTCAAAAATTGAAACTGTGGATCTCAGTCATCAGAAAGCTTGCTTGGAGATACTTCCTTTTTAAGACAATGACACCCCAGATTTTGCAGTCTGCGAGGATTTGACTTCAGATCCTTTGCAGAAGCTGCTTATGATAACATGGGGATGACTTTTGCAGATTTCTCTGCCATAAATGCAGAATTCATTACCTCAGTCTCCACCAATGCGTTTTTCAGAGCAGATGAATCTTTTGTTCAATGTTTTGTTCTACAGACGAGTCAGAGCTGCTGAGGCAATTGCCGGAAATGATGCGGCTGGACATCGCTGTCGACGTGAACTATGATATAGTGAGCAAGGTGCCACTCTTTCAGGTACCCTGTCTGTTTCCTCTGGCCTCAAACTACATAAATCCAGTGGTGGGATTCAACCAGTTCGCACCACTTCGGCAGAACCAGTTGTTAAAATGGTGCTTGTAAACAACCAGTTGTTAAATTATTTGAATCCCACCACCAGCACCGGTTGTTAAATTGTTTGAATCCCAATACTGCATAAATCCTGATAATGTTTGTATAAGACAAATAATTGCTCCTTTCTTTTGATTTAGGGTTGTGACCGACAAATGATTTTTGACATGTTAAAGAGGCTCAGATCTGTTGTTTACTTGCCAAATGACTACGTATGCAAGAAGGTAATAAACCCCACGCATGTTCAAGGAATGAAATGATCTGATGAATGTAAATTGAGCCACACTGAAAACCAGCTTGGAGGGCAGAATGACCCACTGGGCTGCATAATCACACTCTAAGAACATAAGAACATAAGAAAGAGCCTGCTGGATCAGAACAGAGTCCATCTAGCCCAGCACTCTGCTACTTGCAGTGGCCCACCAGGTGCCTTTGGGAGCTCACATGCAGGATGTGAAAGCAATGGCCTGCTGCTGCTGCTGCTGCTGCTCCCAAGCACCTGGTCTGCTAAGGCATTTGCAATCTCAGATCAAGGAGGATCAAGATTGGTAGCCATAGATCAACTTCTCCTCCATAAATCTGTCCAAGCCCCTTTTAAAGCTATCCAGCTTAGTGGCCATCACCCCCTCCTGTGGCAGCATATTCCAAACACCAACCACGTGTTGCGTGAAGAAATGTTTCCTTTTATTAGTCCTAATTCTTCTCCCCAGCATTCTCAATGTATGCATTGGTTTCAGGGAGAAATTGGCCGAGAGATGTACATCATTCAAGCTGGACAAGTCCAGGTATTGGGAGGACCTGATGGGAAGACGATCCTTGTGACCTTGAAAGCTGGATCAGTATTTGGAGAAATAAGGTCAGACAAACATACATATGTTTGTTCATACAATGTGAAATGTTTTAGACACTCCTTTCCTTCGGATTTAAAAAGGCGTTACTACTGAAGCTGAGATTTGTCATAGTCCCTTCCTCCATTTGACTTTTGCAACAACTCTGTGGGGTAGTTTAGGCTAAGGGAAGTTGCCAGGAAGGGCCCAGAAAGCTTGGCAAATTATATGGTTTGTATTCACATAATATTTGGATCAAATGTGAGGGGTCTAGAAGGTTACTCTTGGCAACTCTGAGACAGAAGAAGAGGAAGAGGAAGAGGAAGGAGGAGGAGGAGGAAGAGGGGTAGTAGTAGTAGTTGTTGTTTTGATTTATATCCCACCTTTCTTTCCTGTAAGGAGACTCAAGGTGGCTTACAAGCGCCTTCCCCTTCCTCTCCCCACAACAGACACCTTGTGAGGTAGGTGGGGCTGAGAGAGTTCAGAAGAACCGTGACTAGCCCAAGGTCACTCAGCAGGAATGTAAGAGTGTGGAAGCACATCTGGTTCACCAGATAAGTTTCTGCCCCTCAGGTGGAGGAATGGGGAATCAAACCCGGTTCTCCAGAGTAGAATCCACCTGCTCTTAACTACTACATCACGCTGGCTCAGGGCCATTTCCACACAAATTGTTTACAACATATCTTGCCACCAAGTGCTTTATTTTCTTTAATATCCTGCGATTTCCAGCCCCAATTGCAAGGCTCAGGGTGGCTAACAATATTCTAAACAACATATACAACACATATGCTACAACTTTTTCTTTGAATTCCTCACATTTTTTCCTCTGGTTACAGAAACTGTTTCCTTTCATTTTTCCTCCATTGTTTTCCTGAGCGCCTAAACCGTGATTTTTTTTAAAAAAATCCATTTTCAAACCAGCTTCCCTTTAGAGTGTGATTCTATTGAAATAGTTTTTATTTATCTGCCTCACTAAACACCTGGCCCTTATTCATACCCCCATGTAATCACCCAGCATCCATTTTCTCCCTCCCTTCCCTTTCTGTTTTCAAAAGGAATTTTTTAAAAATCCCATTAGCATATCCCATTAGCAATGTAACTGGGGCACAGACAGAAGCCAGGTCCATTGGATCAGTTTTGTGAATTTCATCTTGAATTAGCAATGTAAGGTTAAGGTGAAGATACACTATGTCTGCAGTTAGGCACAAGTGAAATTGACCAGAGAACTTGGTTTTGTAGGAGGAAATTGACAAGGAACTGCTGCAGTAAACATCCTGCATTACTGCAATTCATCATCATCATAGTTTATTTATGGTCATTGACCAGCAAGATCCAAAAGAATTAAAATCATAAAATTTACAGATATTGCAAATATACAGATTAAAACAGTTAACAAAATGGAGATAATAGGCATCAGGAACTCAGAACATCAGCTCAAGATAATGAGTGGAATGTCAGTCTAATAATAATTAATAATAAGGATTAGCTGGCAGAGCCAGTAGTGCTCTGTCGGGCCTTCCAACTTCAATTCTAATTTAACAAAAAAAATGTATTTGTGTGTGGGAGGGGGTGGGTGGCTTATATGTTCATCCTTTGATGAAAGGAGAAAGCACATCCTGACAGCTATGCAGACGCAGGTGAGGGCATTCACATCTACTCCAGAAAAGGGGCTCCCCTCTCCTATGTTAATGGACCTTTCCCTTCCTTTCATTTCCTTTGATGCTTGCAACTATAGATAACTAGGAATGACCCTGGCACCAACTCCGAAGTGGGTGGCAGGTGGCTGGTCTACTGCTGCTCAGACCTTGGGGATGCTTTCCTCCCCAACAGCTCTTTATTTCTGCTGTGTCTTTCTCACATTTCATGGAAAAAGGGGTGTGTGTGTGTGTGTGGTTGCTGCGTGGGGATAAAAACAGGGGCAACTGCAAGCGTGGTCAGAACTGGCTTTCACAAAGCCAGGTACGTGCTGTTGTTATTAATAAAGAATTCTGATCAAGATTCCAGAGTCCCTTATTGACTTCAGTCATAGAACCTGACAATAGCGACCCTGGCAATCCTTGGTCATCTCCCATCCAAATACTGACCAGAGCTGACCTTGCTAAGCTTCCTGGGCTAGCGTGGGCCATCCAGGTCAGAGCCCTTGGGTGGCACGTAAGCAGTAAATCACATTGGCAGTTCATGGGGAGCACTCTGGTGTGACATCAGGGAGGAGAAGAGTTGAACTCAGAGGATTAATGGGCCATCCTGTACTGTGGCTTATGTATTATCTAAAATGAGAATGGATTATTTTCCTTCAACTGAAAAAGGCTTTAATTATGCGGGAAGGCAGAAAAACTCTATTGGCTAAACAGTCCACACTTCTTGTAAAAATCTACACAAGATGAGCTTGCATCAACCACTTTTTAAAAAGAAATAACACACAGTAAACACACCCTTTTAGGAGTATTCCAGACTGACAGGATTCATGTACCTGGCACAAATCTGAGATACTTTTTTACGCAACAATCCAGCAGCCCCCTCCCTATTAGCACGTTGCCTTTAGGGCAGTATTTCTCCAGTCTTCCAATAGTACAGTGTTCTCTAACAGTAGTAACCATAGATATTACAAGTGTGAAGTACAATAGAGGAAACCCCTTTATTTGTTGTCACATATTTCCAGTTACACTCTGACATGGATGGCCCAGGCTAGTCTGATCTTATCAGATCTCGAGAGATAAACAGGGTTGGCCCTGGCAAGTTTTTGAGGTGGGAGACCTCTAAGGACTACTAGGGATGAGATGCAGAGACAGGCAGTGGGAAACCACCTCTGAACACTTCCTGCCTTGAAAGTCCTATGGGGTTGCCCTACGTTAGCTGTGTTTTGATGGCAAAAAACAGAAACAAAAATCCAGTCATTGTGGCTACCAGCATACCAGGAACAATGCTGGCTTCATAAACATACCATGATTTAATAAGGATTTGGGAACAAGGAGCGTGTTGGTTGGTTGGTTGGCTGACACTAGAGAAAACATAATTCTGCTGGAGTCGTTATCAGTAGCTCAAAATCTACTTCAGTAGCCTCTGCAAGAGAAGGAGAGAGCTTGCCATCAGAAGAGTGTGGTGTTAGGAGGAGATACTAGAAGGACAGAGGGACAGACTGGAACCAGGGAAGGCTGATCAGACCTGAAGCCCGTTCCAAGGACCTTTCCTAATCAAAAGGTCCTTGACTGACATCTCATGGACCTTTCTGGGTTGAAACTGCTTCTCATTAACACCACCTCAGCTAATGGAAAAGAGTCAATCATCCATAGTTCATACTGGATGAAAGAGCCAACTTTGGGTGCCTCCACACATCAGTCGATTCCCCACTTCAAAAATGAAACTAGATACAAACTGGGTAGGTTTGAGCACGTGCCTTTGGAGCATGATTTCAAGGTCCCCACCGCAGCTTTTGCCCCATAAGTGGCAGCAACGCAGCAGCCAGGCAGGAGTACCCACTGTCAGTGGATCAAACGTGGTTGTGGATACGTGGATATGACGTTTAGCGTTTCATTGTAATGCCTTTTACTCAGTGAAGCATTCAAACTGGCCCCATGTTGTTTCGTTTAGACGTGGATCTTTGCTCCGCGAATTTTTTTAAAAGGGCTGCGCGTGCATCGCGCACAGCCCACAGCTTCCTGATTGGACGAAAGGCTCCACGTCACTACCAGCAGCAGGAAAAACTAAACTAGATTCGCCCCCGAAATTCCCCACCGCTCCACATTCAGCACACGTTTTTTCAAAAGGTCTACTTTCTTCCAGGTTCTGAAATAACGCTCGCTGAGGGGGGTTGGGGGAACAGCAGCAGAGATGGGGTCAATCCATTTTCGGCGCTGGTGTAGTGGGGAGTTCTGCTGGAAACCTGGATATTTTCTGTGATGAGCACGCATCTAATCGTGAGTGGGGAATCGACCATCATTGGCTCACTATTATTGTGCAGTGGTGGCGAACCTATGGCACTCCTGATGTTCAATTGGCCATGCTGGCAGGGGCTGATGGGAATTGTAGTTCATGAACATCTGGAGTGCCATAGGTTCACCACCACAGTGCTATAGCAATCCTTTGCCACTGGATTGGCTTGTCTCCACAGGATAATCCATTTGCAAATGATTGGAAGGAGCCCGGGAATGCAGTCTCACTAATGAGTTACAGATTATTGAACTTGGATGCTGAGATTTGCTGTGTTGCTGAAAAATGCTGTGATGTCATTGAACCTGTGATAGATCAGATTTCGTCCTGTAGCATCCTCAGGTGGATTTGTTTGTTCTTTTTATCAGCTTGCTGGCTGTAGGAGGTGGAAATCGCCGCACAGCCAATGTTGTGGCTCATGGATTTACGAATCTTTTCATTTTGGACAAGAAAGATTTGAATGACATTTTGGTGCATTACCCAGAGTCTCAGAAGCTGCTGCGGAAGAAGGCCAGGTAGGGATGCCCAGGTGCTATGGGTTTGTTTGATGTAGAGAATCCAGTTGCCTTTGACAGGACAATGTCTCCTGTGTTAGTAAGTCTGTTCTATGGAAATCTCATGTTGTTAGCATTCAAGCCACAGTTTCAAGTTGTTTGTGAAATGTGTCCCAGACTAGCATCTATTGATTTTTATTTTTTTATTTGGATGTTTATATGCCACGTTTTCTCCTTTTGGGACCTGAAGCAGTTTACAGCATCATCTTCCCGTCCTCATTTTATCCTCACAACAACATTTTGAAATAAATTAGGCTTATGGGTGTGAGTGGCCTAAAATCAGTCAGTCAGCTTCCATGGTAGAGTAGGGATTTGAATCTGGGTCTCCCAGAGCCTAGTTCAACACTCTGAAGACTATAGCAGTGGTGGCGAACCTATGGCACGCATGCCAGAGGTGGCACTCAGAGCCCTCTCTGTGTGCACGCACGCACAGAGTGAGTCATGTAGGGGGAGCGGAAAATCACACACACACACCCCACACACATCTAAGAACATAAGAACATAAGAACAGGCCAGCTGGATCAGACCAGAGTCCAACTAGTCCAGCCCTCTGCTACTCACAGTGGCCCACCAGATGCCTTTGGGAGCTCACATGCAGGATGTGAAAGCAATGGCCTTCTGCAGCTGTTGCTCCCGATCACCTGGTCTGTTAAGGCATTTGCAATCTCAGATCAAAGAGGATCAAGATTGGTAGCCATAAATCAACTTCTCTTCTAGGCTGGCCTTGCTTCTGAGTAAACCCTCCTAGGGTCATGATTCACCCATTCGAAGCGTTGCACGGTTGCTTCACCAAGCTCACTCCCGAGTAACAAGCACCTTGGAGCAAACCGTTTTTTTTTTTATTAAAACCTCAGTATTCAGGTTAGATTGTCAGGTTGGCACTTTGCGATAAATAAGTGAGTTTTGAGTTGCAATTTGGGCACTCGGTCTTGAAAAGGTCCGCCATCACAGGACTATAGCATGCTTGCTCTCCTGGTATTTGAAGTCTGATGCTGGCAGTAGATTGGTTTTTCCAATGGTGCAAGGCTGCTTACTGCTCCCAAAGACCATTTGTTTGTTTCTTCAGATCCCCTCCACCAACAGGGCACATTCTTCCTCTAGCTCCAATCTCCTGCTTTTCCAAATCATTAGGAGTAAAGAGCCCTCTGCCCAAGCAAAGCTTTCACTTCCCTTTGCCATTATCCAATCCGTGAAGCAGACTGAGAGCTAGAACCACTGCAGCGATGAGAGGAACCACACTGAAATGCTATGGCTATTTACATCTTTTTGCCTCGGAATAATAGGCAATACTTATACACAGCTAGATTAGCAAGGCCAGTCAATACAGATTAATAAACATGCAGAATACCACAGAAGTAAATTTTGTGTGCCATATGATTGCTGATTTCAAAAGCATTCTCCCCTTAGCCCATCGCCAAGAAATAATGCTTGTAAACCAAGGGAATATCTCCACATGGAGCTCGGAGCAGGGCAGGTCTGTTCAATTCTGGGCTCAGATTGGCTGGGTCCAACTTTAAATTGCAGGCCTTGAGGCTGCAGTTTGAAGCTCAAACCAAGCCATGCTGACCCCAGGATCGAACTGAGCAGTCAGGCTGACCGGCTCCAGCTTTATACTGTTGGCCCCACCCCAGAAGCTGTGAACTGAATTGGGCTACCCAGTGGTGGGATTCAGCAGGTTCGCACCACTTCGGCAGAACAGGTTGCTAAAATGGTGCTTGTAAACAACCAATTGTAACTCACCTCAGCTAATGGAAAACAGTCAATCATCCATAGTTCATACTGGATGAAAGAGCCAACTTTGGAGCCATGCTGGATGAAAGAGCCAACATTTCGCCTGCATCTGTGGCTGGCATCTTCAGAGGTGTATCACAGACTTCCCTCAGATGCAGGCGAAACACGAGGAACAAGATCCACCAGACCACAGCCACACAGCCCAGAAAACCCACCACAACTAGCTGAATCCGGCCATGAAAGCCTTCGACAAACCAGTTGTAAAATTATTTGAATCCCACCATTGGCTACCCCTGTTTTTAAACTGCCATTCCTTGCAGCTGCTGTACGGCTGAAGGAGCCACCTCACCAAAAAACATATTGTGTCGTCAGACTCTCACAGTGATTTGACAGGTGCTTGGATGCTTAAATACTTGCGGACGTGACTGATTTTCCTTTCTGTACTAGGCGAATGCTGAAGAATAACAGTAAACCCAAAGAAGAAAAAGGGATGCTAAAAGACGTGCTGATCATTCCTCCAAAAGCTGGGACTCCAAGACTCTTTCAAGCAGCCCTCATGGCAGCAGGAAAGATGGGGGGCAAGGGACGGTTGGCTCACATCCGATGGAAACTGAAAGAACTGAAGGCGTTGCAGGTACACACAATGTGATGCATGCTGATTCCCCCCTCACATTTCGAGTTTTGAGAATGGAAAGTGGTAAGCACCACAAAATGGCTTCCAGTAGGGCAAGGCTAAGTCTGAAAGGTCTCCTGTTCCACAGCCCCATTTGCTTGGGGAGAAACTGGGAGGAGAAATTGGGGTGGGGGGTGGGGACGTGTTGCTTCAGTACCATGACATCACTACTGGCACAAATCCAGAAATTATGTCATAGCTTTGCATTGACATCACTTCTGTGTTTCTGTGGGAAGTGACACCACAGCTTGGGTCCTCTAAGTCTCCCACCAATTACCCGCTCTGGGATCTTGGACCAAGATCTGGAAGAGCTTGCATTAGGCTCATCAGCCCAGATTGGTACTGGGGGAAATGGCCAGTACTGGAGGGGGGGTGGCTGCCTCAGCTGCCAAGTCCACAGCAAGGTCACCAGCCTAGATCAGCACTGCGGGAAGTGGTCAACACTGGGTGTGATGACTGCCTCCGGTGACGAGTGCACAGCAGGCTCTCTAGTCCAGATTAATATCGTGGGGGGGGGGGGGAGGCTCACCAGAACAGACTGGGAGCAAGGTGGGGTGAATGCTTGGACTGGTGAGTCCATAGTGGGGTAGGGTGGGTACCTGGCTGGAGCAGGGAGTGGCATAGTGGTTAAGAGCAGGTGCATTCTAATCTGGAGGAACCGGGTTTGATTCCCCGCTCTGCCGCTTGAGCTGTGGAGGCTTATCTGAGGAATTCAGATTAGCCTGTACACTCCCACACACGCCAGCTGGGTGACCTTGGGCTAGTCACAGCTTTTTGGAGCTCTCTCAGCCCCACCCACCTCACAGGGTGTTTGTTGTGAGGGGGGAAGGGCAAGGAGATTGTAAGCCCCTTTGAGTCTCCTACAGGAGAGAAAGGGGGATATAAATCCAAACTTTTCTACCTGGATTGGTGAGCTCACAGTTGGCTTGCCAGGTGAGATCAAAAGGGGGGGGGTTACCTCAGTGGCTCATAACCTCATAAGCCCCCAGCTGCATGTTTGACACCGCTGCTAAAGAATCCCACACGCCAGGTTTCAGGAGAAAGTCTTCTACAGCTTTGTCAGCTGAATCTCCGCTCCCCAATCCCAGGACCTGTTTTCCTAGAGAATGTATACTGCCCCAGGCTCCTATCAGTGCCAACATCCTGCCTTCGTCTTCCAGGCTGCCAGTTCCTCTCCCATCGCACCAAAATCACCGGCCAGTCATAGTTCACCAGCTGGTTCAAGGAAATCAGATGATCTCAGAAGTGAGAAGGCTGCGGTGATGTCTCCTGTCCCCTCCGTTCTCATTCGTGTGACTCCGGCACCTGGGGATGATCAACAGACGCTCTCTGTAGAAAATGAAGTCAAAGAAGAAAACAACAAGTAGAAGCTGCCCTATAAATGAGAACGCCGGACCCCGTAGAATTCCACTGCTGCCATGAACTGCAAGCCAGAAACCAAACAGAAAAATTTAGCCGCTTCCACCGACTATAGATCATCGCAATAGGTTTGCATTGTAACTGGAAATATTATTCCAGGTGTAAAATTGTAGGTGTACAGAAAATGTAGTACTCTTCAGATTGCAAATCACAATTATTTATGTAAAATAACTTTTTTCATGGTTTTGCTTTTTCCTCCCCCCCGCCCCCAGTCATGTTGCAGCTCACTTATGGAAATCCCATGGAATTTTTGAGTCCAGAGAGATTCAGGGGTGCTTTGTCACTGCCTGATTCTGCATAGCAACCCTGGAATTCCTTGGTGATCTCCGGTCCAAATAGCAGTTAGGGTCAACCCTTCCAAACTGCTGAAAGCTGATGAGATCGGGCTATCCTAGGCTACCCTGGTCAGGGCTTTTGTTCAAGCCTCTTGGATGGAGGTGAGGATCTCCCTCAAACCTCAAAACATGTCTACGGGCAGTTCAGTGAGAGCAGTGATGCTTAGCACGTCTGCATCAGCAATATGAATGGACGTTTCCTGGGTGTGAATTCACTGGTTTAACTAACAGAAGCCATAAAATCTTACGAGAGCAATCCTGAGCGGGTTTGCTCAGGCTCTTTCCGCACATGCAGAATAATGCACTTTCAATCCACTTTGCAGAATAGCAAAATCCACTTGCAAACAATTGTGAAAGTGGATTGAAAGTGCATTATTCTGCATGTGCGGAAGGGACCTTAGAAGTAATTCCCATCGACTTATTCCCAGGAAAGGGTTCTTAGGATTGCAGTCTTAGAGTTTATGCAAACAGAGGAGGATGACTTCAGTGTTCAGAGCACTCTGTGAACTGGAAGAAAATGTTATTCCTTCTGACAAAATGCCTGCCTTTTCACTAATGCCGGTGTCACTCAAGTAGCAGGGTGATGATCCTTTGTTAAGCAAGATATTTTCTTCAAGTCAGCGATGATCAGCTGATAGGCCTTCCATGGGAGCAGAAGTAAGAAGAAATCTAGAGTCCCCTTAAAGACTAAGA
Organism: Sphaerodactylus townsendi; assembly: GCF_021028975.2. NCBI lineage: Eukaryota > Metazoa > Chordata > Lepidosauria > Squamata > Sphaerodactylidae > Sphaerodactylus > Sphaerodactylus townsendi. The sequence continues at coordinate 28,473,254 of NC_059438.1, forward strand.
ATCAAACTACCTGCTACGTTTTATACAAGCTTTCCATGGGGACTTGCAGTCATCTTAGAACTGTGAGTCCCGCCCGGTGATTACTGTGTGTAGAAGTGCCACACAGATCTGATTCTGATGAGGACCAGAAAGCAGGGGGCAGGGCCATGAAATGGAGGCACTCATGGAAAAAGCAGAGAGAACTCCACTTATTTGGGTGACTGTGCTTCCCAAGTATGCAGAAAAAAATATTAATTTGTAAGATTTAAAAGACCTGCTGACTACCATCCTGAGGAGACTGAAGCATGCTCTTTGTTCTCTAAAAGACCCAGACAGTTAGGAACTGTCAAGGACAAACCTGATAGTAATACTTTGACTATGGAAGCTCCTCCCTTAAGAAGCTTGTCCCATCTTGAGCAAGTGACAGGTACTAGAGCAGGGTGTCCAACTCTGGTGCTTCGGATGTTCATGGACTACAATTCCCATCCAGCAGGGGCTGATGGGAATTGCAGTCCATGAACATCTGAAGTGCCAGAGTTGGACACCTCTGTACTACAGAGTTGGGCCAAGATCTGGGAGACCTGTGAATTCAAATCCTTAGGGCCCTGAAGCTTGTTGGGTGATCACAGGTCAGTCATTGTCTTTTAGTCTAACCTACCTCACAGGATTGTTGTGAGGATTAAATGGAGAAAGTGGAACTATATGAACCACCAGAAGCTTCTACCCTGTTTCCCTGAAAATAAGACATCCCCGGAGAATAAGACGTAGTAGAGATTTTGCTGCAGTGCTAAATATAAAGCATCCCCTGAAAGTAAGACGTAGCAAAGTTTTTGTTTGGAAGCATGCCCGTCAAACAGAACACCAGAGCATGCAGCTGTGGAGTGGAAAAATAAGACATCCCCTGAAAATAAGACATAGCGCATCTTTGGGAGCAAAAATTAATATAAGACACTGTCTTATTTTCTGGGAAACATGGTAGTACTTGATGGATCCTCATTGGTCTTCTGCAGGTCTTTGGAAGATACATTGTTTGATATATTGGTTGGATTCCCCTGGATGTGGAATGGTGCCTTGGAGGTAGTTTATAGGAATGTGGGCCTATTCTTTTCTTAACTGCTGAACTGCTGTCATCTGCTATATATTTGCTGGTCTAATTGCTGTAATTCGAGATACTGTATTTATACTTCTAGAGTATTTTAAAGTGTTATCAAATTATTGTAACCTGCCTCAAGAATCCAATTGCCAATGGAAAGTTGGGACATAAATGGTTCAAATCAAATCAAACTGTCAGTCTGTGTTTATTATTGCCCATAAGCGATACATAAACAGACCAAACAAAATAAATTAGCCTAAAACCATATCTCACCATATACAATTTATCCTAGCACATGAGGGTTGGAAGTTGTCAAGAACATTATATACAGGTTGTTATCGTAGCAGAGGACAAAAATGCCGCAACTTGTACAGTGATTCTTTGGTCAACCCTAAGTCTTCTGCTCAGAAAAAAATATGATGAGGTATTTAATGAGAAGACAGTTATCGCTGTCGTAGGCTATAATAGCTGTAGCATTTTTAGTGTCCGAACAGATGCATAATTCACAAGGCCTTGGATAACCTTAGACTGCACAGCTACGCTGCACCCTTCTGGAGTCTAGCAGCTGGGCCATAGCAAATGCCAAGGCAAGTTTATGCTGGTTCCTTTCATGGGTGGTATGATCTTTGCTCTGAACAACTGTGTCCAGCAGGGGGCACCCTGGTGCCAGAAGTGACATCCTTCAAATGCTATCCAAAATATGCAGTTGATTACTAAAAGCTGTCCACATTGATTTTAAGATGCTTGCATTTGAAGTTTTTTTTTCATAAATGCATGGCTACGTCTACCCGTTATTTCCTGAAGCATATCCCAGTGATTTCACAGAGTTCGAGAAATAAGCGGATAGAGATTGCAAAAGAATCTGTGGAAATAGTAAGGAATCTGTAGTCATACGAATAAGTAATAGCGCCATTCTCGGACATCACTGTGGTCCATTTTCTTTAAGTCAAACCTTCTGTACACGTGGGCTATTTTACCTGCCTTGATTCAAGACCAGGCTGATAGTTGCTGATAGTTAGACTGCTGCTGTCAGGCAGGAATGTATGAAGCATTGCATACCTCCGAAAATATGTACATTTCACTGAAAAATACCATCATAACTTCAGGAGGCTTATCTGCACAATCTATGTAATTTTTGCAAGGGTCACATTTTCAAAATGACTGTTTGCACATGTGAATGTATCCTACCATAAGTGTGCATTAATTGTAGCAATCAACTTGAAATGCTTGTGAATGATCCCTCTCAAAGTGAATTGAAAACCCAACACGAGCAACCAGCTTGCAGATATGTTCTGGCTTCGAAAATCTTCAGCGGCTTGTGACTGCATGGTGTTTCCAATGTTGTTTTTTTAAAAAAAATACACGTTTGCAGCAAGTGAATCTTTGCAAGACAAATGAATCCCACTTGATTTTTGTAAGAACAATCTTATATGTGACTTATTGACCAACATTGAAAATACCACGCACTCACGAGCCTCTACAGATTTCTGAAACCAGAACATATCTGGAAGCTGGTCGCTTGTGTTGGGTTTTCAATATTAAGTGAATAGCTATCCCTGTGGAGATTACGGAAGCAATTGTAGAGGTGTTGACTAGGACTTATGAATGCACTTATGAGAGAACTGCTTGAAGGGGTACTGAGGCGTTACTGAGATACAGCCCCATGTGTAAATACTGTAGACTTAGTAGACTCATAAATTATACAGTCTATGACTGCTAGCCTTATTGTGTGCAAATAATTGCTTGGTTGGTAACCAGTTGCACACCTCCTTTCTATTGTATAAACTGTGCCTGACTAGGGGATGCATGGTCAGAGGCATACCCAGGGGAAAATGGCGCCTGGGGCAACACCTGCTCAGGGTGCCCTACCCCACGCCCCACTTACCTTAGCTGGCGGAGGAGGGAGGTAGCTGTCCCGGGCAGCCTGGCGGGGCTGGGCCGGGGAGTGCCTGGCGGGCCTGCTGTGGGCCAGCTGGTGCCCTCCACGTGATCTAATAGGTAACGTCCGGGTCAATTGACTCCCCCTCCCATGTCTCTCTGGCAGATATGCCATTGGATATGGTCCAAACTAGGAAGAATAGTATATTCTGGTTTGGGCATTCTTCCCTTTCGGGAGGGGGGATAAATAGGGCAGTATATAAGGCAGGTTTTAATGGGATATTCTGGGGAATATTATTTATCATTACTTTAGAACAATTGTAATATTGTTCTTTTTGATCATTGTGGACATGAAAGCCTTTTATTATAAAAAGAGTGAGCATGAAAGGATATCAGCAAATAAATTCCAGAACGTTTGCCATCTTTCTCTTCCATTTTTTTTTTTGGGGGGGGGTCAATAAGTCACCAGGGTCTGGACAATTCTGCTTCTTCAGAGAACGATGGTCTGAGTTTTAGGTCGACGTGCCAGAAGCCTGCTGGAGCTGGCATCATTCGTTCAAGTGATCAGGCATTTTTTTTTAAAGCCAGCCCAGTAACTTCCTTGTCATCTCTCAGGAATTAGAGCCAGCTTTCATGTGAACTTCAGCTGCTTGCTAATGCTATTGAGATGGAACGTTATGATGTTACAGATTTAGCTCTTCATGACACTCGGAACAAACCCGTGACTCTGGACGAAAGCAAATAATGTGATTCAGAATCGGCCATTTTCAGAAAGAACAAGAACTCTTTGGAAGAAGCTGCTGAATATGAAGCTCCAGTGACACACTTTTTAAAAAGCTTTTACTGGAATCCTGATCACAGAAGATCTGCCAGTGTGTGTTCACTTGTGGGGTAGTAGTAGGGTTGCCAACCCCCAGTTGGCATCTGGACAGGTCCCGCTCCATACAACCAAGATCAGTTTCTCTGGAAAAAATGGCTGAACTCTAGGACATTATATCTGGCTGAAGTCCCTCCCCACCTGGGGGCTACTTCTCTTCAGCCCCACCTCAACCACATGTGACTCTCACATGGTGGTTGCCCAAGCCCTGGCAATATGTGGTTGCCAACTCTGGGTCGAGAAACTTGTGGAGATTTGGGGGAGGAGACTGGGGACGGAAATGTGGGGAGGGACAGGGTAGAGGGGGGGAATTGGGCATACATGCACCCCACGCCCCTGCCATGCTCCCACCTACCCCCTCCACACTCCGGCCATGTCCCCGCACAGCCTGGGGTGTCACACCTCCCCTTGCCCCACTGGCACTATGCCACTGTGGAGGGACCTCCTGATGGCATAGAGCCTACCATCTGAAGTAGCCATTTTCTTCAAGGAAACTGATTTCTTTCAACTGGAGGTCAGTTGTAATTCTGGAAATATCCAGGCCCCACCTGGAGGCTGGCAACTCTACACTACCAACCAGTCTAATGGGGAGGTATGAAGAGAGGGGACCTTTCCTTGACTGTGTTGGCTTTCCAGGGTCTCCACGTAATAGGAGAATAAGAAAAGCTATCCTGACCCCCCCTGACCTGCTGTTGACTTTAAAGTACATGGGATCAAAATGCCTGCCACTTTGGGTACTTTTATTGGCCTTTCTTAGAGCACCCAAATGTTGCCTTCTGGCTCTTTGGTGCAGCTTCCCTTTCTTAAGTGTACCCAGAGGTGGGATCCAGCAGGTTCTCACCAGTTCCCGAGAGTGGGTTACTAATTATTTGTGTGTGCTGAGAGGGGGTTACTAATTGGGTCCGCTTTTCCATCTCCACGCCCTTGCCTCCCTGAGAGGCATACTGCCTTTGAATGTGAAGGTTCCATATAGCAATTGCGACTAATAATGTAACTCCCTGAACTGGGTTAATCCCTTCCAGGTACTGCAATTCATTGATTCTCAGCCTTTCATCTCACCAGTCTCTATCAAAGAACCTGTGTGTTTCACCATTGCTGTGTTCAGATTTGTGAGTTGGGGCATTTTCTATAATGTGATGATGATTTAGAAATGACCTGGTGCAAAAAAAATGTGATGGGGTGGCTGCCCGGGGGGGTGGGCGGGGAATCCAACTCAGGTTTTGCCCAGGGCTCAGATTTGCCTAGGTACGCCTCTGCCCCCTTTGCTGAGTGGGGGCTCACGAGGGAACCTGTTACTAAAATTTTTGGATCCCACCACTGAGTGTACCTGATGAGCTCAGTGTACCCTCAGACACAAAGAGATCAGAACTGGGTGACTAAACATGGAGTATGTGTTGTATATTACTGGGTGGGATGGTCATTGGTTTATTCAGCCCCCCCCCCCTCCAGTGGTTTCTTGTACTCTGGGGGAGGCAAAGCCAGTGATCAACAATATGATTTGTGGGTGATAGCCAATTTGCTAGCAATGCCTTCTGTGTGATAGCTATGGATGCCAACTTCTAGGTGGGGCCTGGGGATTCCTGGAAATTGCAGATCATCTCCAGAATGCAGAGATCAGCTCCCTTGGAGAAAATTGATGCTCTGAAGGGCATCTCTGGCATTGTCCTCCCTAGCTTTCATCCACAAATCTCCAAGGAGTTCTCCACTTGGATCTGGCAACCCTACCCCCCATCCCCGCCGCTGGCCTGCAAGGATCAGGCAACCATCAATATAGCTTATGTTGCAATGATTTGGGACTGTGACTTTGTGATGCATTCACCCTGCTTTGGCACCCACTTGCACAGAGGTGCAATACCGTGTTTCCCCAAAAATAAGACAGGGTCTTGTATTAATTTTTGCTCCAAAAGATGCATTAGGACTTATTTTCAGGGGATGTCTTAGTTTTTTCCCCATGATTTTGCGCCCCCCATGTGACCAGGTCAGCTGCACCAGGGAATCTGTAACTAGGGCTCGTTTTTGGAGTAGGGCTTATATTTCAAGCATCCTCCAAAAATCCCGAAAAATCATGCTAGGGCTTTTTTTTTGGGATAGGTCTTATTTTCAGGGAAATAGGGTAGGAGTACTGTGTTTAAAATGTGTACACATAAATAAATTTGCTATTTTCCTTCTAATCACATACTTTTTCAATGGCTAAAGAATTTCTTGCAGCATTTTCAGGTATAGAATTTCACTACCAGTTCTTTCTTTTTTTTCATGCTACAAACATATGGCCAATCAGTGGGGCTTTCCCTCCCCTACTCCTTTTCAGTACTGAAAAATGAATGGCTATCAGATTTAATGATGGGATAACCTTTAGCATTTCCTTCGGAAGCTGTTGCCACCTCTTTGATTTGCATAAGCATTTTCCTACACATAATAACGGCGTGCAAGTTCTCTGATCTCATTATTCATTAGAAAATTAATTATACCTCTCCACTGTGAAAAGAAGGCCGTTGCCACAAAGAGGGGGTGGAAACCAGCTAGTTTTACCACGTGGTGGCCATTTTCAATTTAGCAGCCCGGAAAAAAAACCTATTCTTTTAAATAAATGAAAGAGTGGCTGGCATCAAACATATTTTTCTGGCTGCCAGGAAACGAGAGTCTTTCTAACACAGGAAGGTGGGATTTCAGCTGAGTGAATGGGAAGAAAAGGGTATGGGCCGGTCAGACTTAAGCAGTCCTGCCCCATTCATGAAAATGTGTCAGGGCTCATTTCTTCAGTGCCAGTCTGTTTCTTTTTGCTGAAATTGTAAAGCCTGTTCTCCATTCCTGTCTAATAATAAATAATAGCCTGGGGTCTTTTTTAAAAAAAGGCATGTTATGGTGGATGAAGGAATTATTACATTGCGTTGACTGTTGCTGAAAGAGCTCTAAATGGTTTGTTAGTGCATAGGCATAAACTGTGGGGTGGGGTTGGGGCTGAGGAGCTCAAGCCCCGCCCCCCCGGGTTTGGCCAGGGAGGGGTGAGCCTCCCTCGAGGCAACCAGTGCTGAGCCATATTGATAAAAAGTGGCAGCTGAGGCACAGGATTGCCCTACCTTCCTGCTGTAGCCATGGGCAAAACCAGCAAAACTCCCCCTCTGCAGGAAATAAAACCCTCCAGGTGTGCCATAGCTTCATCCCAGAGGAAACCAGGGGAAAGCATCCATTTTGGACTGTGTGGCATAGCCAGAGGTGGAATCCAACCAGTTCTCACCACTTCTCTAGAAGTGGTTACTAATTTTTTCTGAGTGTCGAGAAGTGGTTACTAAAGCAACCTCCCTGCCCAATAGGGACTGGAGGTGCGTGTGTGTGGCGACGCCACTGTTTGAATCCCACCACCATCGGAACTTGTTATTAAAATTTTTGGATCCCACCACTGGGCATAGCTGGTTTGTCAGTGGAGAGAAGAACCTTCCGACCAGGATGAAGAAAGGGTATCTGGGGTGATCAAGAAGGAATGCAGCAACAGTGGCTGCATTTTGGAGAGAGATGATTTGTTGATGTGTGAGTTAACAACGAAAGAGCTGTGCAGCTAAAACCTGTGACAATTGGGAAGTGGGGGACTTCAGGGGTACCACCAGCTGGCTGGGGGTTGTTTTATCCAGTCATGTGATTTATATACAACAAAAATGGCTTGAAGAGTCTCATGCCAGTGAAAATTAAAAACAAAGAATTCTTTAAAACTAAACAGTAGAACTCCCACAGATCAGCTGCGTACACCTGAATTGTAAGTAAAACACTTTGGCCCCTTCCACACATGCAGAATAATGCATTTTCAAACCACTTTCACAACTGTTTGTAAGTGGATTTTGCTATTCCGCACAGCTTCAAAGAGCATTGAAAGCAGTTTGAAAGTGCATTATCTGCATGTGCGGAAGGAGCCTTTGCTAGGATACAGGAACCTAAGAAGATCTAAAGAAACCAACTGGAGGGAGAAGAATTCAGTTCAAAGCCTGCTCAGATATGATCAGGTAGCAAATTATCAGTAGGGGAGGCAGCAGAAGCAGATGTGGGATTCTAAAGATGGGGAGCCACCACGGAGAAGGCCCCATCTGTAGCTGATACCTGCCTTCCTTCTGCAGCAGCAGAGAGTGTGGGATGAGGAGTATACCTTGTGAGCAGTTGGCCCTTGCTGAAGGAGACTGTGCGGCTTTTCCTAATTGGGCTGTCTGTTTTGTATACTACCCTTTCTCCTAGGTACTCAGTGTAACATATATAGGTCTCACCTTCTCTTTTTCATTCTTGACAACAGTACTGTGTGAGGTAGGTTAGGCTGAAAAAGAGAAAGTGGTTGATTCCAGATCACCCAACGGACTTCATGGTCGGGTGGAGTTTTGAACCCAGATCTCCCCAGTTCCGCACAGTTCTTGCAAGTCCATATGTGCCTTAAGCACTGTCATTTGGATCTTTTATCATTATGAACAAATGCAAAATCTAATGTTCCTTACTGATATAATAAATCATCTACAGATTCTCAACTTGGCACTCCGGGGAAAGGTTAAGATTGTTTCTGATCTTACTCAGACAATTTTCAGCTTCCAGAATAAAATAAAGAGTTTTTCAAAGAGACATGTTGTCCTTGTCAAGAAATTTCATTTACTTTCTCAGTCTCAAAAGGAGAGTCAATGCATTCCCGAATACTGAAATAAAAGATCACAAACTGGAAGAACACAAGAATTACTTGATAATTTCTCGGACAGATTTGAGGACTTGGAAAATGCAGAACCCTGATTTGCCTTTCTTGTAAATCCACCGATGTAATCAATGATGATTGTCCAGTTCCCAAACTCCTGGTGCTGGGGAAATGGAACTAATCAAATTACCGTAGGACCTGGGCCTGAAGATAATCCGTAAATCCTAATCTATAATTAAATTCTGGAGGCAAGTTCCAGAAATAAAATATCCTGAACTGAAGAAAACCAGTGTAGGACTTATCTCAATTTTCAGCATAACATACTGCTGTGAATCATTGTATCCTACAACAAAGTCTGTGAAGTTGAAGCATCGTGCAATGTGTACAAATCGATGCCTAACAAAGCTAATTTGTACAGCCTTGACAACATATCAGCCGAATGTTAAACGACTCACAGCAAAGATGGAGACTCGCAATATTTCTCCTAGCAGTGATAGCCAGTAACTATCTCTAATTTACATATTTCTCTCCATGTTTTGACCAGATATTTAGAATCTTCGACAAAGAACTATAATTAGCAATGTCTGCTTTAATCTCTTTTGCTTTTATTTTGGCTGTCTCGTTTCATATTAATAACAATGACATACATGAATAATAATTATTATGTATGCATACTTCTTAATATATTTATATAAAAGGTGTGTTACAAAATGGGCATGTTGTGACAAAAAAATATGTGTAATATTTGTCCATGTCTTGTGACTCTCAAACTTCTGAAATTTACTCTATGTGCCTCTTGCATTGAGCCAGTTTGGCCACCGTTGACTTGACTTACCCTATCTGCAGCTCAACCAGTATTCAAGAGAATAGCCTCACTCACTTTCCATGTAGCAACAGTCAAACTGCAAGGCCTTTCTTGGGCTCAGCATACTTGTGAGTGCAACACCATTGTGAACAGTAATTTTTTTCATGATGGTGAGGAGCAAAGGCGTAGCCAGGGGTGCGCAACGCACCGGGCGCATGCCCCCGTGTGGGTGTGGTGAGGGTGTTCTGTGGCATTCCGGTGGCATTCCGTGGGCTTTCCGGGGTGGGACGGGGACGTTCTGGGGCGTGGCAGGGGTGGAGGACGTACCAGTGGACCGGGTGCTTCCCCCCTTCCTATGCTTCTGGTGAGGAGTGGGGTTACTTCAGCCAAAGCTGGGCTCAGTGTCCGTTAGGAACAATCAACTGCGGAACAGTTCTGGTCCCAGACAGTCTTGACAACAAGAGATGTATTGATGTTAGGTGTGATCCTCCCCAGTTTGCATCTCCGAATGATTTCCACAGGAAAATCTTGTATGAAATCGTTGATATTATCTACAGCAGTTTACACAATTGCTTTTCCTCAGATGTGTCCCAATACATGCGCGAAATTGAAAAGTTTGCTATAGAAGAAGAAGAGTTTGGATTTATACCCCACCTTTCTCTCCTGTAAGGAGACTCAAGGTGGCTTACAAACTCCTTTCCTTTCCTCTTCCCACAGCAGACACCTTGTGAGGCAGGTGGGGCTGAGAGACTTCCAAAGAACTGTGACCAGCCCAAGATCACCCAGCAGGAATCTAGGAGTGCAGAAACATGTCTGGTTCACCCAGAGGTGTAGAAAGGGGGAAAAGTGCTCGGTGCACTGGTGCATCCTCCGCCCCTGCCCTGGAACGCCCCCGCAAAAGCTTGTCTACCAGTTCTTTAAAACACCAAAAGCAAACCACAAGGGCATGAACAACGGACTCCACCCAAACACAGGATTTGCATTCACCAATACTACTGCTGCTGCAGGGCATGAAAATGTGAATCACTCCCTGGACTGATAAGCCCCACCCGCAATACAATACTATCAACCACATCTTTGCATAACAAGTTCCACCCAAACACTTCCTGATTGGTTCCCCACCCTGGGACATGGACAATATATTCCCCAAACATTTCCTTCTCTCTGGACACAGTGCGTAACAGACTTCCCTCTGTGATACACCTCTGAAGATGCCAACCACAGATGCAGGCGAAACGCTAGGAACAAGATCCACCAAACCACGACCACACAGCCTGGAAAACCCACCAGAACCACTCGTGAGAGAAGTTCTGCTATCATGAACAATGTGTAATATCTCTCCCAAAGCTTGTATAATAAAATTACTAAACAGTAATGATGTTGAGATTTTAGGGAATACAGCACAATATCTCTTGCAAGTGCTCTCATCCAGAGAATTTTAAAATTATTTTGTCAAATGTGACATTGTCCTGTCAGTTGTTTCGATATCTATGCCTAATGAAGGTTGGACTTGAACTTGAACTAAAGTAATATAGAAATAAACACTGACATCTTTTAAAAGTCTTTTTCATTTTTAAAAAAATGCACGCATATCTCTGATCAATTTCAGTGGCTGCTGGTTTGCCAGATTACAGTAGTTCACACGTGGTACCACAGTGGCTGTAGTTTTTCACCATCCTCTACAGGGCTGGATTAAGACCTTTAGAGGCCCTAAGAATTGAAAAGATTACGGTACCTCCATATACTATATGTGTAATTCAAAATAAAAATAATAGTAAGCCATAAATCTATCTATCTATATATCTAAGGAATAAATATAATTATTTGTATTCCATTTCTTTCTTGCCTTGAAGACACATAGCATTTTAACTTACACGAATCAAAATGCAAAATGTTTACCGTTGCTTACTTATAACGTTATTTGTAGTACAAAAAGTTTTCTCCTGCATTTTTTAATTGCGAAGTCTTTGACCATATCCTCAAAATTAATCTGGTGTAACAAATCTGATTCAATACTTAGCAGAGACAAGGAGAAAAAAAGTCCTAAGCACGTGTTTATTATACTTAATTGTTAATCCAGAGCTGACCCTCTGAGATCAGTTTAAGAGATCAGCTATTTTAAATCTGATCCTAACCAACAGTGATGACCTGGTTAATAGGATAGAAGGGGTGGGATCCTTAGGTGGGAGAGACCATGTTCTTTTGGAGTTTGTTATACAGCGGAAAGGAGAAGCCAGACACACATTCTAGACTTTAAGAAAGCTGATTTCAATAAACTTAGGGAACTACTGGGTGTGATCCTGTGGTTAAGAATACTAAAACAGAAGGGAGTGAATGATGGGAGTTTCTTAAAAGTGAGATACTGAGGGCACAATTTCAAATAGTTCCAATGAAAAGGGAAAATGGGAGGTGTCTAATGAAAGGTGGATGAATGTACAAGAAATGGAAAAGGGGGGAAGTCACCGAAGAGGAATTCAAACAAATAGCCAGCAGGTGTAGGAACACGGTCAGAAAAGCAGAATGAGTTCAGGTTTGCTAGGAAAGTTAAAAACAATAAAAAGGGCTTTTTTGGTTATGTCCATAGCAAAAGGAAGAAGAAGAAACTAGTAGGATCACTGTGTAGAGATGGTGAATTGATAATGGGATGGAGGAAAGGAACACCTTCTTTGTCTCGGTTTTCTCCCAAAAGTCCCCCATGAAATTATTGGAAAAGCTACTAAAATGTGGGCTAGATTTGTAATTGGCTGGATTTGTAATTGGCTAACCAATCAAACCTAAAGGCTCATTTTCATCCTGGCTAATCTAAGCAGGGAGCCGTGTGGAGGCAGAAACTGGGATAAAATAGCCCCGGTATGTAAGATCCCAGTTCTACCCAGGGATATTTTGACCGTGCAGAAATGACCCTGGAAAGAAGTGACTAGTGGGGCCCAGTGGTTTTCAATATTTTTATCAATGACTTGGATGATGGAATAGAGGACATGATAATCAGATTTGCAAATGACACCAAATCAGGAGAGGTAGCAAATATTTCAGAGGACAGGGTCAGAATTCAAAATGACAGCTGGGTCAAAACTGGCAAAATGAATTTCAGTAGGGAGAAGTGTAAAGTACTACACTTAGGCAGAAAAAATGAAATGCACAGGTAAAGATGGGTGACACTAGACTTGACATCAGTACATGTGAAAGGGATCTGGGAGTCTTAGTAGACCACAAGCTGAATATGGGGGAACAGTGTTATGTGGCAGCTAAGAAAGCCAATGTGATTCTGGGCAGCATCAATACGAGTATAGTATCTAGACCAGGGGTTTGCAACCCACGGCTCTGGAGCCGCATGCGGCTCTTTCAGCCTTATACTGCGGCTCTGCATGGCCTGGAGGTTGGAGGGTAGCGTGAGCATGTCCCTCCATCCATCCAGAGCAGCACTGGAAGGAAATGTGAGTGGAGGGGCCGAACCGTATGTGGCTCCATGTGGAGCCGCCTCTCCGGCTCGGTAGATCTTCGGAGCTGTGGAAAACGGGTCCAAATGGCTCTTTAGGTGGTAAAGGTTGCCGACCCCTGATCTAGACCAAGGGAAGTGATGGTACCATCCAAGAATCTGTTGATCCTCCCTGCCAACTTTCACCAGCCCTGGAAATATCAGTGGGCTTCCTGTGGCAGTTCCCAGCAATTTTGCTCAAAGAACCTCAACGTTTGTTTCAAATCTTGCTTTGAGTGAAATTTTACTCACCAATTGAATTCAGAATATCAGGACCTCTCACAGAAGCAAACTGTTGAGCTTTGGGTTATGAGCATCTGTTACAGTTCAATCTGCTACTCTCATTCTCTTTCTCTTTTTTCTTTTCGATCATTCTCTTCTCTAATGTTCGCTTCTCCTCCTCCTTATCTTTTCATGTGCTATGAAGAATTTCAGATTTTCCTCTCAGGAGGACCTCTAAGCCTAAACAGGGCTGATTCTTGGTTGGTGTTAGCATCCGCTACCTTTCATTTTACAGTGACACCCTTGATCTGTCCACCACCTTTATATGAAGTGAGACATTTACAAAGGGAATGAAATATTGCAAAAATAAAAAAATAACCTGCATAAAAATACAAAGATAAGTGAAAAGCTGGCCTTTTAAAGACTTGCCCCAAGGGGGCTATTAACTAAACACACCAAAATAGCTGAACTGGTGAAGATTTTTTTGTCTTCCAAAGGAAAGGAAGTGCCCTTTGTGGGAATTTATAAAATAGTAAAGCCCTCCAGTTTTATGATTCAGAACAACAGCAACAGCTGGAGTGCACCAGTCAGCTACAGACCAGCTCAAAAGAGGCTTCCTGTGCCAGTTGAAATTGCATAGGATGACCGCCAAGTGCAATAATTGATTAAAAACTGGCAGCTCAAAAGGAAGAAGGAATTACGCAGAGAGATTAAGAGCTCTACAGTAAAACAATGACATGGAGAAAGGCCTGAAAGATCCACTTAGAACCCGAGACATACATTGGCTGTGTGCGTCATCGGTAAATCATATAACACAGGGGTCTGCAACCTGCGGCTCTCCAGATGTTCATGGACTACAAATCCCATCAGCCCCTGCCAGCATGGCCAATTGACTGATGGGAATTGTAGTCCATGAACATCTGGAGAGCTGCAGGTTGCAGACCCCTGGTATAACACATGGAAGCCAGAGAAGGTCCATAATAAAAGCACACACACACCCTCCCCCCAATATTTTGGACTCAACTTTTTCAGACCGGGGAATATAATTTTAACCAGAGGTGGGATCCAGCAGGTTCTCACAGGTTCCCGAGAGTAGGTTACTAATTATTTGTGTGTGCCAAGAAGGGGTTACTAATTGGTGATTTTGCCACATGATTTTTGCCTTAGTTATGCCCCTCCTCCGCTCCTCAGCAGTAGCACGCAGAACTTGAAGCAGTCTAGCAGGAGGTGCACCGGTGTGCGTGGCAGCCTGCACCTGCGTGCATTCATTTCCCGCCCAAGGACCGGCGCAGCGGCTGCGTCCTTGCCACAGCCCCACCCAGCAATGCCCCACCCCCGGAATGCCCGATCACGCCCCCGTCGTGCCCCGACCAGCCTCATTGGCACTACGCCACTGTTTGAATCCCACCACCATGGGAACCTGTTACTGAAATTTTTGGATCCCACCACTGATTTTAACCCAACCTGAAACATGGAACTGTCTTCTGATATCTTCCCCCCGTTCTCAAAGAGATGGAGAGAACTAAAATGACCAGAGGCAAAGGTGGACAGAATCCTCTTGCCCCCAGAGTTCTTTAGAAGAGTAAAAATTGACAATCTGGGGTAATGAGAAGCTGAAATAGGGTGTTTCCAGTTGGTGGGGGAGAGGAACATTGAAAACTATGAAGTTCCAGTCCTTTTCTAATGCAATCTGATTTTGCTTGCAAAATATTGTGTATGTGCTTCTGCAATGCAGACCTGGTTTTCAGACCGAGCTGCCCAAGTGATAGCGTGGGGTGGTGCAAGTGACGGGCTCTACAGAGACCCTGCTTGCTTTCAGCTCTCAGTGGAACTGAGGTTTCTGACATTGCCTCCTGGGCAATGCTGCAGTGACTTGGCTTGGACCTGGCTGGCAGCAGCATGGGCCCAGGTGGGGATTGGTGTTCCATGCTTGGGGCAGCGAAATTCCTTGAACCAGCCCTGCCCAACTGATGAACAATGTAGGCCTGATGTACAGATTGTACCAGGTGTTCCCAGAACACACGCCTGGAAAAAACATCTGGCATGTGCATTCCTTAACTGCTGGGTATCTCTGGTCTAAATCTGGAGCCTTTAGATATCCTGGTAAAATGGAACCAGAATAAAATATATGTTCAGTAGAATGGGACCTACTACAGTGGTGGGATTCAAATAATTTAACAAACGGTTCCAGTGGTGGGATTCAAAAAAATTAACAACTGGTTGTTTACAAGCACCATTTTAACAACCGGTTCTGCCGAAGTGGTGCGAACCTGGTGCGAATCCCACCTCTGGACCTTTATGCAAGGGACGGAGCCCTTCGGGGATTGGGCGGTTTAGATATCGAAACAATAAATAAATAAATAAATAAATAAATAAATAAATAAATAAATAAATAAATAAATAAAATTGAGGCTAGGGCTGTTGTATGGATGAATAGGGAAGGAGTTTTTATACAATGGCAAGTGTTAAATAATTGTGTATCAAAATGAATACAATTACCTCTTCGGCTCTTCCTTTCCACAAAGGCAATCTGATGCTCTAACTGCCACACTGCACTGTGAAGGGTTTTTGTTTTCATAGAATGAGACCCCAAGGGCTATCAAGTCCAATCCCCTGCAATGCAGGAACACACAATCATAACACTCCCGATAAATGGTCATCCAGCCTCTCTTAAAAAACCTCCAAAGAAGAAGACTCCACCACACTTCGAGGCAGTGCATTCCACAGTCGAACAGCCTTGTCAGGAAATTCTTCCTGATGTTTAGGTGAAATCTCTTTTCCTTCACCTTGAACCCATTTCTTCTGGTCCTAGTCTGTGGAGCCACAGAAAACAAGCTTGCTCCCTCATCAACATGACATCCCTTCAAATATCTAAACATGGCTATCATGTCATCTCTTAACCTTATCTTCACCAAACTAAACATCCCCAGCTCTCAAAGTGTATTCCATTTTCACTTGTAATTTCTAATAAGTTGTACACAAATATCCCTGATTCTCAGAACCTGGTGGATTCTGACAATGCTGTAGCAATTACAATTGAAAAACGAACAAAAATATATCACCCTAATATGGATGTTAGGGTTTTGACATCTTCACTGAAAATGTAAGACTTGTGATTTTA
This sequence comes from Sphaerodactylus townsendi, assembly GCF_021028975.2. Classification (NCBI taxonomy): domain Eukaryota; kingdom Metazoa; phylum Chordata; class Lepidosauria; order Squamata; family Sphaerodactylidae; genus Sphaerodactylus; species Sphaerodactylus townsendi. The sequence continues at coordinate 28,489,358 of NC_059438.1, forward strand.
TCCTTTCTTGTAAATGCTGGAAAAAATAATTTTTCCTTTTCCATGTTCATCTGTCTCAAGTCTTTCTCCAAAGAGCTCAGGATAACATGAAGAGTTCTTTTCTCCCTATTTTCTCTTGACAACGGTGAGGTAAATTAAGCTGAGAAAGCATAAGTGAGTGAGCGTTGTGCCAAGAGCTCATTCCGCACATGCAGAATAATGCACTTTCAAACTGCTTTCAGTGCTTTGAAGCTGTGCGGAATAGCAAAATCCACTTGCAAACAGTTGTGAAAGTGGTTTGAAAACGCATTATTTTGCGTGTGTGGAAGGGGCCCCAGTGAATTTTTAGGCAGAGTGAGTGGGGACTTGAACTCAGGTCTTCTTTGACCAACAGACATCCTAAGCCTGAGGACAGAGAGCTCAGGTTGCCACTAGAATTTGCTCAAAGTTGTTGTAGACATCAGATTGGGAAGCACAGCGTAAGTGTGGTGGGAAAAACTTACAAATATCTCTGAGCAAGACAACATCAAACCTCTCTGCTGGGCATCATTTGGGAGAAAACCACAGTCAAGCCTATCTCTATATAGGTCAGTGATGGCGAACCTTTTAGAGACTGAGTGCCGGGGGCGGAGCAAGAGGAAACTGCACCTAGGGCACGCGTGTGCCCTGTGCCCCTTCCACGCCACTGCCCTGCCCTGCCCCCGAACTGTCCCGAAACACTCCCGCCCCTGGAACACCCTCACCACACCCCCGCAGGGGTGCGTGCCCAGTACGTCACGCACCCCTAGACCCCTTGGCGCTATGCCATTGCCGAGTGCCCAAAATGGGGCGACAGCTGGCGTGCCCATAAAGAGGGCTCTGAGTGCCACCTCTGGCATCCATGCCATAGGTTCACCACCAATAATATAGGTGCTCACCAAAGAGGAATGCTGGAAAGCTATAGAGAAATTAGAATTACCAATTCCTGCTTAGAAAATTCTTGGAGATTCGGAATGGAGGTTGCAGGGGGTCAAGTTTTAGCATGGGAGGGTGTTCAGTTTCACTTTTTGAAATGGACTCTACTATTAGCATGTTAAAGAAGACGTGTTCTTTAATAAAAGTATGCCTTTTCTCCTTTAAAATGTTAACAAAGGAAGGAGTCTAGTTTGAAACAACAGTCTGAGTTAAAATGCTGATCCCGAGAGGGACTGAAGGAGTCAGCTGCTCTCCCTTCTTTGCACAGCCCCAAGGAAACTGAGGCTGCGTGAGCCTTCAATTCACATTTTAGGAATAAAAGGAAATGTGTGGGCTGTTTGTCTCATATGTTTTGTCCTGGACTAACACTACGATCAACTTGTTCCCCTCTCTCTTCCTGATGAGGCAGCCTATTTCACTGCTCTGACCCCTCTCTGCATGATTTGTCTTAGCAATGTATAAATACATGTACTGCCACTGCAGAATAGGGTGCCATTGTTACATTCTAGGAGTTTCCTTTACTGTGTGTGGCCAGAACATATGGACATTAGAGGTGTGTGAACAGGTCCCAGGCTTTCCAATTTGCTCCCAATTTTACTGTAGGGTTGGCTGAGTGTACAGTTCAGGGGGAGGAATCTTCCTTCCACTGTTTCCTATTCTGAGGAATTGATGGTTTAGGCCCTAGGTGTCAAACTCACAGCCCTCCAGATGTTATGGACTACAGTTCCCATCATCCCCTGCCAGCATGATGCTGGCAGGAGATGATGGGAACTGTAGTCCATAACATCTGGAGGCAGAGGCGTTCCTCCCATTGGGCAAAGAGGGCAGTTGCCCTGAGCGCCGCCTTGTGGGGGGCGCAAAAACTGCAGGTTTGTCTGTGGGATTTTTGGCCTGCAGATGGCGCAGTTTTTAGGCTAGCAGCACCAAAATTTCAGGGATTTTTCGGGAGACTATCCAGATGATATCACCCAGGTTGGTGAGGTTTGGTTCAGGGAGTCCAAAGTTATGGACTCCCAAAGGGAGTGCCTCATCCCCCCCGTTGTTTCACATGGGAGCTCATAGAAGATGGGGGCTAAACCTTTGAGGGTCGATGACTTTGGACCCCTGGAACCAAACTTCACACTGAACCTGGGTGGCATCATGAGCAGGGTCTCATGAAGATATTCTGAAATTTTGGTACAAGCATTCTTAATAATTTCACCCCTGACAGCAGGCACCCCCTGACAGCAGGCATTTCCCCAGGTTTTCCTTTTAAATCCACCCCCTTCCTGCCAATGCTTGTTTTCTTTATTTCTTTTATTCTCTCAATGCCTAATAAAGGTTATTGTTACTATTTTGAAAGCATTTTGAAAATGTTTTCAAAAAATATTTCTGCTGTGTTCAGATTTGTGAGTTGGGGCATGTTCTATAATGTGATGGTGACTTTGAAACGACCTAGTGGAAAAATTTTTTTGTTTGGTCACGGTGGGGGAGGGTGGCTGCCCATGGGGGGGGGCGTCAAACTCAGGTTTTGCCCAGGGCTCCAGTTTGCCTAGGTACGCCACTGTCTGGAGGGTCGCGAGTTGGGCAATATACCTGGTTTATGAGCAAAGATTAGGCTGCCAACAGCCAGAAGAAAAAAAATCTCCTGCCACTTCAACAGAGGCTTGATAGGACGGGGTTAATGCACATGAATGCATTAGCTGCCACCATGAAAATACCTTTCGGCAATAGAAAACTAGCTCTTTGAGAAGAAAGGTTCACACTGTTGCTTATTCTTTGGGTTTTCTATTTGCAGGGAATTTTAATGTGAGAGCACTAAAAAACATCATCCCCCTTCCCACTACGCTAACTCTCAGCCCCATCCACCTCACAGGGTGTTTGTTGTGAGGGGGGAAGGGCAAGGAGATTGTAAGCCCCTTTGAGTCTCCTACAGGAGAGAAAGGGGGGATATACATCCAAACTCTTCTTTTTCTTCTTCTTCTACAGTCTATTGGAATGGCCCATGACCTCATTTAGCTACATGTATAGACTAGGCCTTCACAACTGAACGTATGAACTCCAGTCAAACAAATGGTGTTTGGAGACAGTCAGGAGATATCATCTGTGTTGACTCATTCAGACATGCAAGGCATTGCTTGATGTTGTCAATTAGTAAAGGTCAGTCATGTATGGACGAGCCCCAAGTATTCATGTGCAGAGAAACCAAAGGGGGTATATACATATCTGCAGCGGCCAGATCTGAGCATTTGATATGCTCCCATTCCATCCCCAAATGTCTTTTCAATGGAGGGCATTCACACATTCATTCTATGAAGCACGAGTGACTGCAAAGCTGCCGACTAGTGTCACCTTCTCAAGAGTTTTGGCACACAAAACTTCCTCCTTCCGGCCCCCTCAGTTTCCTCCTTATTGTTTTCGTCTGTTCAGATGATGACACACCAGACAGAGATGTGCTTTGTTGATATACAATATAAGGACGATTGCAGCTGTTCTTGGAAAAGAATGTAAGGAGGCATCTGCCCCTGCCGCTGCCCCCCCCCCCCTCATCCTTGGCATCACAGAGATCTGGCAGGCGATCACGTGCCTTCGTTTTTGTACCATTCTGCACTTGCAGTAGATACTTGGGGCAACGGATGCCCTCCTTGTGTGCGTCTGCATTTGCTTGCTGCAAAAGTTGTGTGCGCCTGCGTGCATGTCAGAGAACAAGCGAGAATGAGAGAATATGGAAGACAGAAAGAGGAAGGATGTGAGCTCATTCATAAAGCATCCAAGCTCTGGGGTGCCTTGTTCATTTAATCTGGGCGTCCTCCCGCATGCCCACCCCCTTCTTCCGAGAGGGCGGGAAAAGAAGAAAAGTGTTCTCCAATTGGCTTTTAAGTTGTCAGATAATACCACTTCAGAGCCAGGCTCAGGCAGGAAAGAAAATGAACTTGGCTAGACAGAAACAAAAGAGGAGAAAAATCCATTTTATTCTTTTGTATGAATATATTTGGCCACATCTGGCTGAGCAGACAGAGTTGACACCAATGAATACAATAAAATAGCGATTTATTTCTTGCTTAGACCCATATGGATGAAAGTCCGGGGTGGGGTAGAGATAAGTTGCCTAATTTAACAGCTCAGTAGGGAAAAAAAAGAAACAAAGCGGTTTGTCATAAACAAGGAAGTGTGAACTTCCTCTCTCTCTCTCTCTCTCTCTCTCTCTCTGTGTGTGTGTGTGTGTGTGTGTGTGTGTGTGTGTTGGGTGGAGAAATAATGCACTACACCCAATTTAAATGGCTATTCTAAGAAAATCAGGATTCTCTGGCCTATAATAATTAGGCAAATGTATTCTAGTTTTCTTTGACAGGAGGAGCTGAGAAGGGCACTGTTGCCCACTTGTAACAAGTGGAGTTTGTGCTCAGCTGCCCCTTAGCATTTGGGGATTTCAGCTGGCGATTCCCACATTTTCAAATATATATATTTGCAGATTTTATCACCTAGAAGAGATTCTCAGGAAAGCAGGGTTTGCCTGCAATATCACATTCCACATTCTGGCTAAATCAAAGAATGCACAAAAATGTGCAGTCGTAGAATTACTTCTGCTTGTAAGTCAAAAGTGAATGCAAACCTCTGCAAATGGTAAAATGCGCCAACTACAAATTGCGCATTTTATATGCGAAGTCCTTCTTATCAATACAAAGAATCAAAGGTTCGTTCCTATGAACCCATTTGGCTTATTGAAGAGTCTTCTTCTGGTGTAAGGAACCATGCTTTTGTTATTATTATTATTATTATTATTATTTATTAAACTTGCTATACCGCCCTATCCCCGGAGGGCTCAGGGCCTTTTTGTACAAGAGATGCATTCCTCTTGAGCATCTGCAAATTATTTTGGGTACTTTGTTATATCTAGTGTGTGATTCCCCCCCCCCCCAATTCCTTTCCTTTTATGCAAGTTTCTTTCTCTCGCTCTCTGACTGATTTTGGTGAGCTTATTGATAGTAGTAGTAGTAGTAGTAGTAATAATAATAGTACTAGTAGTAATTATCCTTTCTCACTGAGGCTCAAAGTGGATTACATAATGTACATTAATGCAATCAATAGGCATTCAATACGCAATGCAGTTGGAGTAGGATAATACATACTATTTGCAGTAATATAGTCCATGGTCCTATACCTTCCGGAACTATTTCAATGTAAAATAGCCCTATTATAAGCTCTCCTGAACAATTCTATTTCACATAGTTTGCAGGATGTCAGAAACATAGGAGCATTCCTGACTTCCTCAGATAAACCATCCCACAGGACAGGGGCAATGACAAGAGACTGGCAGCTGATCTGTCTTATGTGGAGTTTGCTACCAACGGCTCCAGAATCAAAATGGCTCGCGGCAGAACCAAATATGGCTCTTTTTAAAAGAAAATGAAATCTTCAACTACCCCTTAAATTGGAGGAGTAGTTCAGATGCTTTAATAATCTATATATAAAGGGAACACCAGCAGGCCAAGGTTTTTATAGCACTTAAAGCAGGGGTAGGGAACCTTTAACACTCAAAGAGCCATTTGGACCCATTTTCCACGGGAAAAGAAAACACTTGGAGCCGCAAATAATTTTTGACATTTAAAATAAAGATAACACTATATATATTGGGGTTTTTTTACCTTTTACTCCGCTCATTCTGAGAAGCGCATGGATGCGTCCGCCCTGCTGCCTGCAGGGCGGGCAAGGATGGGGCCAGCGGCTCGGCCTTGCCAGCAGCCGGGAAAGCGCCCACCCCGTTCGAGCGGGGCGGGCGAGAGGGGAAGCCCGCAGCGTGGCCCAGCTGGCCACGGGCCACTGGTGCTCCTGCCCTGCTGCCTGCAGAACGAGCAAGGGCGAACCCGGCAGCTCGGCACAAGTGGAGCAGCAGTGCAGGAAGAACAGAAGAGCATATCATGACTCGAGCCGCAGGTTCCCTACCCCTGACTTAAAGAAATGTTTTACAGAAAGGGGAATGATATAGGTGAAGAGTTGTCAGTAACCCAAGTGCGGATTTGGATTTCTGGCAAAATTTCTGCCACTGTACTAAAACAATTGTGATATGTACACATATATAGTTTACAGTGTTTTAAGCCATATATATATATAGTAGCCTGCACAAAAGGGTGGAGCATGTTATATAAAATCATTTTAGCTAACATCCCTGCAGAGGCTTGGAATTGAAGTTGCTGAAAATCAGGTAAACACAAGGAATGTGAAGGGGTGCCAAGGAGCAGCCTGACACTAGCTCTAAGTTGAAAGGAACGGGGCCTCTCAGTAGAGATTAGCTAGCAAGACGTTCACAAAATAGATAAGAGTTAGCAGAAGACTTGATTGCTATAGAAACTGTGTACATGAGGTGTTTTTAGACTCAAGTAACATTAAAAATATGAGATGGAAAGGTGTAGTAAGAGGTGGGATAAGATGACCATTGAGTGCGTTACCATGACTCAACCCAATGAGCAAGAAACGGGGAGGTATGTTTTTTGCCAACTATAAATTATGTTACACAAGCAGCAGCCCCTTTGAACCTCCTCCCTGTTGCTGACAGAGGAGAGTTCCCTCTTCTGCCTGGGAATTGAACAATAACACTCTTAACACTGAAGAAGCTGAGGGATGGTGATTTGGGGGTAGCCGGACAGAGCATTTGATGTGAGAACAGGGCCCTGCCATGTCCCTAATAATTGGTGGGCCTTACTGGGAATGTCTCCCGATCTAGCTCTGGTTTGGACAGTTTCTCTCAATGGTAGCCCACACTCCTTTGGCCGGTCAGGGTCACTGTTCATTCTGCAGCTCGGCTTCGGGATTGAAGACTCGACAACTTTTAAAGCCAATTCTTCAGTGCTCAGACTTTTAGCAAAGATTCCTGAAATAGGGAATCCTAGAGGTAACAGTTAGAGCAAGGATTTCCTGGAACTACGGATATCCTGGAGTAGGTCCTGAAATAGGGACAAGATGGTGAGTAGGGGTTACTGAAATACACTACACAGGAGAAGGGAGGAGGAAAGACGTTTTCTCAGAGGTCAAAGACAGGGGCACGGCCCCTCAGACCCCCCTTAAGGCACAAGTGCAATGGTAGAATAAAGGGAGGAAAGGGTACGCTCTTTCAGAGGTTTTTAGATGGGAGGTATAGTGATAAAAAGGATACCCCCGGAGACCTACAACCCAATAAGGTTGAGGTCCAGTGGGACCAAGATGACCTATTGTTTTTTAAAGGTATATAGTACGTGTTTCCCCAGGTATAAGACAATTATTTTTATGTTGATTTTTGCTCCCAAAGATGTGCTGTGTCTTGTTTTTCAGGGATGTATATATTGGGGGAAACAAGGTAAAAGACTAAATAGCTAGCCAAGAGTGTAAAAAGATTATTGTATTTAAAGTCTTCTTTTGTGAGTTTAGCTAATTTTTAGAGCTCTTTTATTTTAAGAAAATATTTTTGATAAAAAGAATTAAAACAGGCTGTTTAAAGTAAAAAGAAAAAAATGCTTTTAGAGCAGTATTTTTACAACAGGAGAGGGAGGAAAATCCTGCTCAGTGGTTCGATCATGTTTGTGTGTGAGAGAGAGAGGCTTTTTAGCTGCACCCGGGAACTGAAAGAAGGGGGAGCTGCAGCTGCCCCCATAAAAAAAAAATGTTAAAGTTTCTGTTTAGTTACAGAGACTAGAGGCATAGAGAAGCAAAGAGTTTTTAGTTTAAGGAATGTAGAAAATGAAAAAGGGGAGAGGGAGGGAGAGAAGGGGGTTGCCACCCTTGGAAACAACCCTCTGCCTTGAGAAGGAATCAGAGTATAAAATGCAGAAAGGGAAGCAGAATGATGTTTAAAAATAAATTTATGATAGCAGTTAAATAAGAAAGTAAATTGAAAATAGGATGGACATTTATAAAACATAAATTGTAAAAAGGATAACATGAGGCTGGTCCTCAGTCCTTATATAAACAGGGAGGCGATGGGAGAGGAGAGCAAATATTTTGCAACATGAACTAGGAGGAAAACAAATGCGTTTTGGGAGTAATAAAAAGTATGTTTTGAGTAAGTTAAAGTAACAGGATAAAGAAAAGGGGGCTGAGTTAGTTAGTTTCCTTAATGAAATGACATGTTTTAGTAATGCAACAAAATATGAATAGCATAGTAGTTTTAAGAAATTTTAAGATATTTGAACCTAGTGTTTTTAAAGATAATGTAGCCTTGTACCCAGTTTCCAAAGACCCCAAAAATTTTAAACAGAGGTTTAGTATCAAGAACCAGTTTTTAATAGCTGCAGGAGAAACCAGGGGAAACTGGGGCACATGTTTGCACTTTTTAAAATGTAAAATTTCAGATTTGAAGTGAAGAGTAGAGCCTCCAGAAACGAACGCAGTATTTTTTGACAGGCTGTTTGCTTCCAAATTGTTCAGGGAGAAAAAGCTGTATTGAATTACGTAAGATGAGATGGCAGGCTGCATGCCTGAAGAAAAAGGAGAGATAAAGAATTAACCCTTTTCTAACTGTGAGATGCCAGCTCCACTTAGCAAAGGGGGTGAAAGTTAATGAAGATAATTAAGAGATTAGAGCACTTTCCTTATAAGGAAAGGCTGCAGTGTTTAAGATTTTTTTTAGTTTAGAGAAGAGACGTCTGGGGGGGGATATGATTGAAGTTTATAAAATTATGCGTAGAAAAAAAAATGTTGACAGAGAGAAATTTTTCTCTCTTTCTCATGGTATTAAAAGCAGGGGGGGCATACATTGAAAATGTTGGGGATACAAGGGGAGGGATTAAGACTAATAAAAAGAAACATTTCTTTACGCAATGTGTGATTAGTGTTTAAAATATGCTGCTACAGGAGGTGGGGATGGCCACTAGCCTGGATAGCTTCAAAAGGGGTTTGGGCAGATTTATGGAGGAGAAGCCGAACTATGGCTACCAATCTTGATCCTCCTTGATTTGGGATGGCAAACTGCCAGGAAATTTATGACATGCTCATTTGCTTAAATATGAGGCTGTGTTACTGGAACAAACAGATTTAGTGTTAAACACAGACTCAAGAGTAAACCCAGCATCTTTCCTGCAAATAGATGGGAGCATAGAAGTAGGAATTGACCATGACTGTTTAGAATTGACACACTATTAAACTAAAACAAGATGGGACTTGGAGGAAGATCCCATTAAAGGAGAGCAGATTTGTTCATCAATGGCTCTTCTCGAATGGTAGAGGGGAAATGATGTAATGGATATACAGTTCTTCATGGAACTGAAATTCTAGAGCAAGGTTCCTTGCCCCTTGGTTGGTCAGCCCCAGTCATGTGAATTATATGCACTGTGGAGAGCATTGCAGTTAGAGGAAGAAATGGGAATGTAAATATTTGTACAAATTTAAAATATTTATATGGGGTTATTTAGACCTTTGGGAAATTATGAAAGGAAAGAGGTCTTTTGAATACAAGGGGCAAATCTTTGGCACACGAATAGTTAGTGGGAAAAGTTCTAGAAGCTCTAGAACTCGCAGGCCAAGTATCAGTGCTACATGTCAAAGGGTATTAAACAGGTGACTCTGAAATTTTGGCTGACCAAGTGGAAAGGGAAGAAAAATATTTGGGGCACTTAATAGCACAAAGGAGGGTGACTGTTTTTAAATGGGTTTTCTAGGGTAATAGAGGGAAAAGGCACAATGGGTTTGTAGTAGTGGATGGGGAAACAAGTAAAATTTTAGAGGCAAAGAGACTGCCTAATACCTGGTCAGCCCAAATTTGTGAGCTTTATACATTGAATTAGGCATTACAAAATTTAAAATACCAAGATGGAATGCTTTTGGAGTGTCATACTTTTTGGGAAAAAAAAAAAGGATTCTAGGATAGAAGGGGAAAGGGAAGTTGCTCTAGAATCAGGGGTGTGGTTTATGAGAGATGGTCACAAGTGGATTGGTAGAGCAGTAGCCTATTTAGTGCTGCTTGGGGTAAGCCACTAAAAGTATTAGGGTGTTGGAAAACAACAATAAATGTTTTTGATAAAGTTTTATAATGAGAGATAGGGTAAATAATTGTATAAAAATTATAAAATTTGGAAGGGGAAAAAGGGTTTGTGTTTTTGTAAAATGTATTAAATATATATAGTTTTTTGAAAGTAATATAGGGGGAAAGGTCAAGGGGTATGTAATTATGAAATATATGTAAAGAAAAGTTGGGAAAAGTAGAAATTGGAACATGGGTAAATATAGCCAAGCAAATTTTGGCCAAGTTAAGGAAAAGTCTGCCTTAAATGAAAAATTTTTCTTTTAGTTTATTCAGAGTTCAAACATAACCATGGAATTATACTTTTTGCTTTTTAAGTGATGTGCAGCATTTTTATATGGGATGTTATTTTACCACATGAGGGGGTGATTTTTGAAATTAATGATTGTTATTAGGAAATGTGCTGCTGGTCTGGCCTTTGTTTCTGTTTTGTTTTACGGCAGGCGGCTTGGAGTCCAGTTCATAAGTTCTTGCCTGGAGACTGAGTCCTGTTGAAGCACTGAAAAAAAAAAAAAGAGTCCTTAGAGGCAAAGTGGGACGGGCCTTATTAAGTGCTGTTGACGACAGAGGTATCAGTAAGGACAGAACGTGGATGGGCGCATTATATACGGAAAAAAGCTTCATTGCCTCTTGAGCCTGAACTGCTGTTATGCATCCAGACCAGCTGTTTAAACTGACTTTGAGAAGAAAGCCAGACAACAAAACTGAACTTAAATTTTAATATTTAACTTCAGGACATTGACAGTTAAAAACTATAAGAAGACAATCCTGTTGGATACTAGAGAAGAAATTACAGAACTTTGCTTTTTAATTTAAAACCCCCTCATAATTTCCTTATGGACTTGATTTAAAAAAAAAAATGAAGGACTTTTGTGTAGAAATGGGAGAGATAGGAGTTTTTAGATAGTGGGGAGGGTGCATTGTTTTTATTGTATTATGGAAAGGAGAGAAAAGAAGCTTCTAGCTTCTGAGACTAATAGATTTTTGAGTACGGTGATAAAGGTATTAGGACTGAGGCCTACAGTACTCTAATTGGTGAAACAATATTGTAATTAATTTTTTTAATATAAGTGGTGTCATATAATACATGCATTATATTAGTGGTGTGAGGGTTACTTTTTTTTGGTGTAGACAGGATGTTATAATAATGAGTTTTATAAAGTAGTAAGGTTAATGTTATTAGTGACAAATGTTTTAAAATATTAGGTATGCTTTAGAGAGCCTTTTTCTGCTTGAGAGAATGGGTTGGGTGACTTACTAATTGAATTTCTTATCTGTGGTTGAAAAATGTCTTTATGTTTATTTTAATGGTGATAGTAATGGATTATTATATGTATTTGTATGCAATGTTTATCACTTTTGGGCAGTTGTGCACATGTTACACGTGACAAGGTTCAATGGTTCTAGTTACAGAAAAGCACACTTATTTTAGAAAAGCACCAAGTTAATGCAGAGAAACATAATACAATTATGTAAATGCAAGTTTTAGTGGCTTAAAACAGTATGAAAAAGGAAAAGGATGGATTGTTAATATTTTTACATATATAGTTTACAGTGTTTTTTAAGCCATATATATATATAGTAGTATATACACAAAGGGTGGAGCATGTTATATAAAATCATTTTAGCTAACATCCCTGCAGAGGCTTGGAATTGAAGTTGCTGAAAATCAGGTAAACACAAGGAATGTGAAGGGGTGCCAAGGAGCAGCCTGACACTAGCTCTAAGTTGAAAGGAACGGGGCCTCTCGGTAGAGATTATTAGCAAGACGTTCTACAAAATAGATAAGAGTTAGTAGAAGACTTGATTGCTATAGAAACTGTGTACATGAGGTGTTTTTAGACTCAAGTAACATTAAAAATATGAGATGGAAAGGTGTGGTAAGAGGTGGGATAAGATGACCAGGTCTGTACGTTCACTTGACTCAACCCAATGAGCAAGAAACGGGGAGGTATGTTTTTGTAACTATAAATTATGTTACACAAGCAACAGCCCCTTTGAACCTCCTCCCTGTTGCTGACAGAGGAGAGTTCCCTCTTCTGCGCAGAATTGAACAATAAAACTCTTAACACTGAAGAAGCTTATGGATGGTTATTTGTGAGTAACCGGACAGAGCTTTTGCTCTGAGAACAGGGCCCTGCCCTGTCCCTAACAATTGTGTATGGCGTTCTTGCATATACTTCTTGCTTGTGAGACCTCCTCCGTGCCACTTTCTAATAAAAGACTTGAAACAACAAACATTGTGGAAACATTACAGATTCTTAATCAATAGGTCAATTATTAGTAATGTTATATAGTTTCAGTTATGCAAGTGGGCTGGTTGCGAATATCTTGAGAAGGTTTGACTCTTTTAACTATAAAAGACTGAAGACCTTGTGTGAGATTTTCAGAGCATATAAACAGTGTGGTTGTTTTTGTGCTAATGAGTAAAATATCCAGGAAACTGGATGTTTGGCACTTCCCCTGCCAGGCCCCTACACTGATGTGTCAAGCTGGCAGGCCACTGCATTGGCATTAAGTTATCCCAGCACTCCTGCAACGCCAAGTCAGTGTAGGGTTCCTGAGGCTGGCATCTCTTCAAGGCTAGGGGGAGTTATAACCCTATAGCTTTCCAGGAAGCATAATGGAACACAGGAACATACTGTTCATTTCTACAAATTCTGAAAGGCATTTCCACTTGGGATTAAATGTAATTAAGAGTTCTCCACCTTCAGCCTCAAAGTAATATTTAGTACCTCCGTCTTTGTCGTACCTTAAGAACATAATGTTCATCAAAAAAATTGGCGGGGGGAGGAATTATCCTTTAGGTAAACGGAAAGTACCAATATTAGGGCAGCACCAGAGTAGGAGTTATGATTAGGATTGAAACGTGTCAAAAATCTAAGCTAAACGGACACTGTGTGTTAAAATAGGAAACTTTCCTTTTCGGGTTTTTGTTAGTGAATTGTAAAGTTGAGAACGACATGGAGAAAAAATGTTCTGTGTGTGGGCACGCCATCAAGTCACACCTGATTTATGACAACCCTAGTGATAGCGGAGCCAGAAGTGAAATTCCCCCACTTCTGGACTGTGTTCGAATTAAGGGTTAAAAGCTGTCTTGTTCTCTGTGTTAGCTAGGTAGTAACCAAATGTATTAGATAGGAAAAATAGGATTTGTAAGCTTCTTTGTATTTTGCGACTGTATGGAACCTCCTTGGCCCAAGGCAGAGAGCCATCTCCGCTCCACCTGGGCCCATCCTATTCACGTGCAGAGGTTCCACACACACACGGACAAAGGGGGGACCTCAATTGGAGCGCCTCGCCCTGCCTAATCCCATCAGCCGGCAGATAAGGGGGTTGTCGTCACCATCTCTCCGTCTCTTGACTCCGGACATCTGGGGAAAAACCTTTTGTGCTTTCCCGCCAGTGGACACGTCATCGCCTCGCCCTACTCTGGCGGACTCAAGAGGTCACCTATTGGGACTCTGATTGGTTCCTGCATCCTGTAAAATGAATGATTGGTTGTTTGAATTCTGTTAATGAATGGTGGTGGGGCTGTCTTTCATGCTCGGGCTCCCGGCAGCGGAGAAAGTGTACTTAAGGTGCTGTAGGCTGCTAGGCAGCAGGAGTTGATGCGTGGAGGGAGGTGCTGACATAGGTCCAGCATCTCAATAATCACTATTTTATCCAAGCCCAGCCAGGGTCTTGCTTGGGTTCCTGGGGCTGCAGGCGGGATACTCTAGAGCAGGAAAGTGTTACCCTGAGCAGCCTTGGTAACAGTTGAGGGGCTGGGTCTTGGGATTCCCCTGAACCTCACGGGGAACCAGTATTGCTCTCAGGAACCCGACCCGACCCGGCCGGAGGCGCAGTTCGAAGGACTGCAGAGAGCTACAGTGGTTTGGAGATCGGGGGGATCTACCGACTTGCTTTCGGAGGTTGTGGATGCCCTCTGCAGGACAGGTGAGGCGGATCTTCCGAAGGGCAGGAGATCCCAGAGAGAGAGAGAGAGGAGGAAAAGAAATTCTTGGCAGCCACAAAGAAGGAATGGAGGGCCTGAAGGTTAAGAGTTGGTCCAGGAAGGACAGAAAGAACCCAGGCCAGGTTTAAACCCAGCGTGTCCTTAGGCTCAGGAATCAGGAAATGGGTTTTGTCCAGGGAGGACTGGAATGGAAGCCAAGTCAGGCCATAGTGCTTTGAATAGAGTTGTCTCCCAGTTTGCAAGGCAGAAATGGAGTCTGTGGATCTAAGAATGGAGGTTCCCAGTCTCTGCCTGAATCTACCCCACTGGCTTGTGTCTTGTATAGTGGGACAGGCTCGGTGCCAAGCCCCTGTCAAAGGAAAGAAGTTTGAGTCTTGGTGCAGGAAGAATGGTCAATTATAGTTGTCGGCTGGTTCTTGGGTAGCAACAGGTTCCTTTAGTTGGCCCATCCTCCAGAATCTTTATCAGGCTTTAAATTGCAGTTGACAGAGCCAAACATTAGATAGGCACCTTCATCTCCTTCAGAAATCTAAAATTATGCCTGCATTCAGGAGCTAAGATTGCATGGTAGTGGTGGAACCAGGAGTCACAGAGAGTCCATAGTTTCAGGGCCACCCCTTGAATATTCTGCCCCCTCCCCCCCCAGACAATTTGCTGGATTTTCCTGTCCTGCGAGAGCATGGCCTCAGCCCTCTCGGGCCGACCATAACAGGGATTCATTAGTTTCTGGTCAGCCGCCTCCTCCCCAGCATAGTCAGCAATGGAGTTCCCAGGTGGTGCGTCTGCCCCTCCTCCGTGGAAAGATGGACCCCCTACGGTCCCACAGCGATGTGCACCTAGTACTTCCTTACCTTTCCCCAAAGGGGGGACTACACCTCCTCCCCCAGCTAGGAAGGAACCCTCGAGTCTCCTCCTTTGACCCAGAGGAAGCACACTTAACTCAGATGCTAGAGGATGTGGTCTGGGTAAGAACATGCAGTCTGCCTTGAGTTCCCCCAGCGTTGCAAGCATTTGCCCCCCCCACAGTTGGAGTGCTTCCCCCCTCGATGGAGATCAGTAGGGTCCGTCCTCTCCCATCCACCCCCCCCCTCTACCAGCTGGGAGGAAGCGGCGGCCGCTACCAGTCTAGGGTGCACGCCCCTCCCAACCGCCTTCAGGTCAGGTGGGCCTAATGCCCAGGTAGTGCCCGGTAGGGCATGTATCCCATCCTCACTCAGGTGAATGGCCCCAAATGGCGAACCCAGCTCCTATGCGTTCATGTCCCTTTTACTGCCTCAGATTTTGTATAATTGGAAAGAGGTCCTTCCGTATACAACTGATCCCTTGGCTATGACCCAGCTGGTGGAGTCTGTCTTAGCTACTCTTGCCCACTTATGCTGATATCAGCAATTGCTGAGAACTTCTTCTGACTACTTGGGGGAAAGGGCCCTAGTTATGCAAGCAGCTAAGATAGAGAAGCCACCCAGTAAGTAGATGATCACCAGGAAGGTGCAAACCCATACGCTGGCCCAGGTGTTTCCCGATGTAGAACCAGGGTGGAATGTTAACTTAGAGGCAGACCGAGACAAGTTGGGGAACTATCGGCGCTTCATAATCTCAGGCCTTGAAATGAAACTACGCGCCATGATCTGTCGAAGCTCCACCAGCTAGTTCAGAACAGGATGAGTCACCCGCCGGCTTTTATGGAGCGCATCGTTCGAGTGCATAAATGAGGACGCAGTGGATCCCACAGATCGGTCTTCCGCCCTCTGCTTAATAATTGTGTTTATTGGAGGAAGCTCCCCGGATATCGGAAAAGATTCGAACCGGGATCCCTAAACCAATACCGCCAGGACCCAAACCGATCCGCTGAGACTGCTTGACCAATGTGTACTTTGAGAGGGAGGAAGTTGCGCGGGATCGAGGGAGAAGGCAAAGAGAACGCCACGCCAATTAGTACAGAGCCTTGCGGGCAGCTGTAGGCACTAATGGGACCCTGGGGTCGAGGCCACATTATGGGAATGTACCCAGGGCAGCCCCATATGTTCCGATGGCACCAGCCCTAGATCGAATTCAAGAGTCTCTGCAGGAGGTTGTAGGAGCACCAGAGCCACCGTGGGTGGAGTCGGAGATTTTGACGGAGCCTGGGTTGCGGGGACTCTCCGCCCAGTCCACCCGGCCCGTGCTGGCTGCCCTTTAGATAGGGACCAAATGTAGCTATACCACCGGCTTGTCATTGAAGCAAGGTATTGTATTGCTAGGTTGGCATCAGAGGATCGCCAAGCCCGCAGCGAGAACAGCTGCCAGCGAGCTTCTGCCCTGGTTCTCTGGCCTCAATCTCCCTACTTTAAATCCCAGCCGCAGTACTCCCTAAACCCCCGCCGGGATAGCCCGGGTCCCCTCTTCAGGCGCGAGCCCCCCCGTTTTGGGTTGGGCACTCGGACCTGGAGACCGGAGCAGCAGGCAGGCTCTGGGATCTTTGGGCGGAAGCGAACTGCCGGCTCTCCCTTCCGGGTTGAGAAAGCTGCCTGTTTAAGCCTCCCCTACAGGACCTTGGCGCCAAGCGAGGAGTCTTGCCGCCTCACACAGATTTTTTACCCAGCCGGTGCTGGGGGTGCTCGCCAGCCCGTTTCCGAAGCTCCTGTCCTGACTCCTGGCGCCCCCACGGTGGTTGCCGGGGTCCTCCAGTCCACCCTAGTCCCGGAGGCTGCCCAAGCCTTCAGCGCACCACTCGTGCATCCGATGTGCCCCCCGCCAGTTCTGGAACTCCCTCCCGCGGCTGACGCCCTTCTGCAGGCTGCCCAGCCCTCCTCTGGTGCCCCGGAGCATGTGCAGAGTTCACCTCCTGCACCCGTTCTCCTTTCTGTTCCCCCGGATGGTCTTTCCACCCTGGTAGACCTGGCCACTGCCGGACCGGCCTGTGTGTCCAGAGTGGGATGGCGGAAGCCTCTACTGCCCATTTGTCGGAGGATGATTGCGCTGTGGTGGCCCCGGTCACCCCACTCTCCTTCTCTCCCTCTGACCCAATTATTCCTGTGGAGCTCAGGGGCCTCTATCCCATGGTTGTCACGGGGCTTCCTCTGTTCCATTCCACCGTCCGTTTCCCTTCCGAGGCTGAGGAGGAATTAGCATAGTGAAGCAAGTGAACAAAACTGTTCCCGTCTGGCTCCGACCCGTTTCCGTCGGCCCTGTGGCGTCGACATTCCTTCCTCAACATGGAGGTTGCAGTCTCACTTTTGAGGCATAACCTGTATCAAAATTCCGGCCTCCATTTCATTTTCCCACTCTGGCTGCTCGTTGGTTTTGGGACCTGGATTGGAGGGGACTTCGGTCCTCATTGGCCCTGTTCTGGCGGCCCCTGTCATGGACTCAGTTCTCCAGACTGCAGACCCGGCTCCTACTCCCGATGTGCCCCCGCCCGCGTCTGCATCTCAGGAAGTGCCCACCAGCCTTGTGCGGGCTGGAGTCCCTATTTCGGCAGTTGTGTCAGAGCCCCAGCCTGCCCTCGCTCACCCTTGCCCCGAGTTTGGGAATGATGTCATGTTCTCAGCACCGCTCAGCTCCTTAGAATGCGGCAGGCGATAATTGTACTAGTATGCTTGCTACGTGTAGGATGGTGGCCTCTGAGCGTGTGTGGAATTCCCAGCCTGTTTTGATTTCAGTCCCGTCCCTCACGCTGCCTCCGAATGGCCCTGTTCCCCCGGCTACTGTTGCAAGAATCTCCGTCTCCATGCTTAGGTCCGCAGGGGGCTCCCCTCTGCCTCTGTCCTTTGTTCCCGAGTCCCATTTTTGGCTACAGAGAGCGCGGCAGGAATGGTGGATTGCTCAGCCTCCCTTTTGGGTTGTACCCCCCTTTCTGACTTGCATACCCCCGCTTCCGTTCTCTGTGTGGGCCCTTCCCTCCCTCCTGAACCTGGAAATGGAAGGTGTTTTTTCGCGTTACTGTCTTCAGCCTGCAGTCGATCCTGCATCAGGCCTCGGGTGGTGATTCCTGCTCGTGGGATAATACCACTGGTGAGACCCCCTACTGTTCCCCTTATGGAGGCACATTCGAGCCCTAATTTTCTGCCAGCCTGGCAGCAGCCCTTCTTTTTCTCCTTCACTGTTTGGGTCGACTTGCCGCTCTCCCTGGATCGGTGTGTGCCTGTGGGTGGTCTTGCGGCCTGCCTCTTTTCTGTCTCCTCTGCGCCCCTTCGCTCCATTGCTCCCTTTATGTTCTTCGGATTTTTGGGTGTTTTGCAGTCCATGGTTCGGCTTGCCTGGGCCCTTGCGTTGTCTCTGAGATATTGCCTCCAGAGGGGGGGTAAGAGAATCCAGACCACATTTAAAATGGATGCAATATCTCAGATCCAACCAGTCAATTTTTACTTCCTGCCTTTAATAGATACTACAGCCTCAGAGCATATGCAGAGTTTCAGTTTGAGACCTCAGCTAATTCTTTAGAGCCGGGGCCAGTGGCTGTGAGTCCCCTGATAGGCAGAAATCCCAAGGCTGACACGTGTTTGGATCTGTCAAAATCCGATACCTCAGCCTCCAGCCTGAAAGTAGAGCCTCCCTTGTCCGGCGCAGTTAGGCTCAACAGATCTAAACAAAGCTCTGCATGTCCTCAATGCACTAGGACTATTGACACACCTGCTACCGAAAGCTGTCCAATGGGGACGGGAGGCTGGTTTCAGGGCGCCACTGGGAACAAGGAGGATAGAGCCCACTTTCGCTGGTACTTCTTATGTTTGGGTGTATGTTTTTGTTTGCAACATTTGGAAGGCTCGTGCAGCACTAGACCCATTTGTCACCTGGGTGCTCCGGTTTTCTCGTTTTATTTTGGCTATTATCTTTTGGCCAGATCTTACAGACCCTGTTTTCAGCGGACCCTCTGGCAGTGAAAGCATCGGCTTGTGGAATGGAGGGTGGGTGTAAGTGGGTTGGTGTGATCTGTCATTATGGCCCTACTTATTGTGGCATAGGTCTCCTGTTGCGATTCCTAATGTCCCCCTTCTGTTAAAATCCATCCTCTGTGGAGGTGCTCCTCTGGGTTTTGATTCTGTCCTTTGCCAGCCCAGGTCAGTAGGCAGGTCTGTAGTCATCCCGCCCAGAGATGATGGCTAAGGAATAAGTGAGGTAGCGGAGGAGGACTCATCTGGTGGAAGCGTCAGCAACAGGCCAGCGGGATTTGTGATCACAGGCAGCTCTGCCTATTGCTGGTCTCGGCACCTTTTATTAGGGTTTCATTGTGGGCGTGTAAAAGGAGGTGGGTAGGAGATGAGCGGGGAACCCGGAGGCCACCAGAAGAATCATCATGTGATGCACCATGATCCTCCACCCTCAGCCTCCATCAGAAGCATCCAGCGTCTGAGCCTAATCCTCACCTGGGGGCAAGACCATTGTCCCTCGCCCGATGATTAGGTAGACAGTTCATGACCACGTGACTCATAGGGGGGATGAGGTAAGAGTCTTGGTCACGACCAGCATGAGCCGTAGATCGTTAAGCGTCCCAACGTTCTGCAGTGCTGCTAGATGTGAGTGCACATACCATCTCCTCACATTTTAGAAAAAGGGGGACCCAATGTTAAGGAAGGCGATTTAAAGGGGCGGCTTGTCTCCTCCGCGCCGTCTGGTCAAGCTGACCGAGGCGCAGCATTAACGCATTAGAACTTGGTTCGCGGGGCAGGGGAAATTAGGGGAGCTTCTTACACATGTTACAGGCAACATTAGACACACACAGAGCGAAACAGATCCGATACTTGAGGCATACAATTAAACCAATGCAGAGCTGTACGTACATAACCATCCTCCGGCGAAAGCCCAGCTCCAGAGGGGCTGACCACCAATGGGGAGCAAAACATCATGCTGAATTAGATACAACTTCTTGCAGCTCCACGTGCTGTGAATCAGTGGAATTGTCAGAGGTTAAAGCTACACATATTATGTACATTTCTCACAACCTTGGTGATGCAACAACAGCAAGTAATCAGCCAAGGCACGATTATCCAGGTGGCTTGACATTTCTCGCCTCGCTAGAAGCCGAAGCCGTCGGCGGTGGAGGTAGAGTTGGTAGACTTACCATGGGGACACAGGCCAGAGCGACGTTGATCTGAGTGTTACATGAAACAAGTCGGGGACTCCCTGAAGTCGCCAAGGGAAACATACTCATGGCTAGAGGCAAGCAAGTGTATCCGGCAAAGGGGTCGAGGGAGGCCTTTGGTCTTGGGCTCCGGTGGCCTGATGCAAAATGTGGTGAGGCGGCAGTGAGAGTCCCGGCAGGCAGATGGGGGAATGCCAGCTCACCAAAACCATCTGGTGGCACCTACAATTAAGGCGGCTGGTAGCTTCAATAATCAGTCGAGGGTCATAGTATAGCAATTCCCTTGGAGGTCGGCTCAAAATGGGCATAAAGGGCGAGCATCAGACATGCACATGGCAACAATATATACAAGACATGCATGTTTGTAAGATGCGTGACATCATATAAAATGAAAACAATAAACATAGCTAAACAGTACATATAGGCTAGATCTGGAAGGAAGGCAACCCGTGGTTACATAATTGTCAATGCATGGCTCTTGCTGTTTGACTACCAAGCTACAGAGCGATGAAACTAGGTCATGGGGACTTCTCAAGGTAGGAGAGCTACTGTCACAGCATTACGGAGGTTCAGTGACTCACGAGCAAGGTTGTGAGAGAGAAGGCGTGTCTGTATAGTTATTCAAGCGGCTGAAAACGGCGAGGTTCCAAGGTTGAAATCTATCAGGAATGTTCCTGGCTGCAATTCAGAAGTTTCAGCCAGGGGGGCGGCAGAAGAAGGGAGAGAATAGGCGGCTGTAGATGAGGAGCAGCGACACACAGCGTCAACCTTTGAGCCATAGCTGGCCCAGGCTGCCATTCCCCTGGGGGGGGGGCAGGGTTCGCGATCTCCGTGGAAGAATGGGTACTGGTTCCAGAGAGGTGCCTCCATCTTGACTGGCTGGGGGGTGGTCGGGCTCTCTCCAGCAGAGGCAGGCAGGGCCGGATCCTCCAGGGAGGCCCAGCTCCATCTCCCAGGATAGGGCTGGCCTGGCATGTGGCTGGACTCCTGTAGAAGAAAAAACAAGCGGCACCCCAGGGTTTCGTGCTGGCTGAGTTAATTCTTATAGGTGACAATGGAAAGCTTGAGCCTAGTGGGAAGTAGGGCAATTTTTGATAGAGAATAGAAAAGTACTGGATATGGTCTGCTGGATGAGACCTTGATTGGGTCAATAAGGGGGAGGGAACTACTCCCTTTCTTTCGTTTGTTTTGGCCAAGCTTTTGTTCAAGCAGTTGGCCCATTCGACAACGATCACTTGCAACATTCAAAGCGTTAAGAGATACAAGGCAGGGAATTGCCGAGAGGCTTAGGAGAAGGAGAGGTCATATCCAGGTCGGATGTTTGTTTGTAGCTTGATCCCAATCCCAATCGTCTAAGGTGTGGGTTTTTTACCAAAACAACTTAAACAATTCACAATTATAAATCATATCGTAATATAGCATCTATAGGAAAGATGAGAAAGATGCAAAGAAACATAGTTCCTGAACTTGAGTTTTTTTGATCACACGAGCAACTTGAAACCCTTTTCAAATCCTGGGTGTTGAGGTGGTGAGTCAGCCCATTTGAGAGAGGAATGCAAAGTGCAGTAGAGAAGAAAGGAGGAGGTTTGGAAGTTAACTCTGCCTTCCCCTCCTGCAAGAGAACTTCTCGGCAGTTTAGAACCTTGCTTCCTGTCTGGCCGGAGGCTGTGTAAAGGTGGAGTGTGGCTGAAGGAGCCCCCAGGCACTGTGACTAGACTGGGAGGGCACTCAGCAGAAAATGTGGGAGCAGGAAGTAATTCTGGCTCCACATACAAGCCTGTGCTACGCCAATGTGGCAGTGGAAGCTCCAGGTAGATAAAGGAAAAGGTTCTCAAGAAAAGGCTTGAAGAAGAATTTTTGAGGGTTAAAGAGCTAAAATGGAAGTGGCTTGAGGCAGAATGGGTGACACCTTTCCAGGCGTGGCACATATAGTCAAAAGGAGAGAGACTTTGAATTGAAGCACAAGAGCATGAAAGCTTAGAAGCAATGGAAAAAATCCCTCTTATAGGGGAAAACTTTAGGGGTCTCTTGAAAGGGGCCAGACATACAAGAACATACTTAGGCATACAGAGCACACTATAAAGTAACAAGGAGGGATTACAACTCTGATTTGAGGATCTTGCCCTCTCTGAGGTACGGACGAGTTTACTGCCACTGGGAGCTTTTAGCTTAGGGCTTTGCACAAGCGCCCAAGAGGCTATGAGATCTGGTTTGAACCTTACAGCTGGAGAGAGGGCCAAGGGGCTTCTTCTTCACGAAAGGACTTTTTGGCTTAGAGCCATTGTGTGAGCATCACTTCCCCTTTCCATGCCTCATTTGTCCCTCACCGAGGTGGCTTCCTTGAGGCAGAACTCACCAAGGAGGGTTCAAAGCGGCAGTCCTCTTCCGTCAGCATTTCTTTCTGTTGCAATTCAGTGACTGTGGACTCTGCAGAGATTTTTTGAAATCGTGCCATTCTGGGGCACTGGCCCGAGGAAGGCATAGTGACTTTAGGAAGTAGAAGGGGTTATAGGAAGCAGGAAGTACTTATAGGCGTAGGGGGGGGAGCAAGCTGGCAAGACCAGCCCCACATGGTCTCCCGTGGGGATGGGATCACTATACTGAGCCTGGGGCATGCCCAGCGAAGATCTCATGGGGAGCTCGGGGAAGGAGGTTTGAGGTCGCGGATCACCCAGACCGGGCTGGGGAGATGTAGCGAGGCGAACCTCCCCAGCGGGCAGTGAGAGAAAGCGCCCAGTCGCCGGGCACCACAGGGGTCTTAGCCACTCTGGGAAGAACCCTCCTCCCGTCAAGTTGTAGAGCCCCCCGCCCGGGCCAGCCTGAATTCCTCCCGAGGAAATGTCCTGGCTTACTTGCCATTGAGACCTTTCGTCACTGGGGGCTAATCTCATAGCAGCAGCAGAGAGGCGGCAACTAGAAGAGCTGGCTTGATGAAGCGAAAAAGAACCGATATCCTGGCAAGCTTTGAGCATGCCGGCGGCAAAGGTTTCCTTCCCTGAGCCTGTAGCGATAAACTGCGGCTTTTCTGTGGAAGCGTTCTCATAGCAAAGAAGCTTAAGGAGTTCGCCCCTGGGCCTCCTCGTTGTCAACCTGCCTCTTGAGGGGCCTCCCTGGAGCCTGTTCACAAACTCCAGCACATAGGAGCTCTTGAGGCTTCTGCGGGTGCTAGAAAAAACTTTGGAGTTGGCTGTCGGTGTGGGGACTTTCAAAAGCGCCTTGTAGGCATTCAGAGAAGGCGACCCGTAAGAGGGTGGCCACACGGCAGAGGCGACTTGTGCATTGGGGCTATGAAAGCCCTTAGCCATAAAAGCTGCTTGTGATTGAATTGTAGGCGCCCGCCAGAGGCTGCTCGCCTCTGCTTATGCACTGCTAAGCGGTACTTCGCTTTCCCAGAATACATACTCTTGCGGGTTTAAAAGCATCGCGAAGAGGCGGTTTTCCAGTCCTCGGAACCATTAGGTGGTTCCTGGCGACTGCTCCAACATGCCTCTCACCAGGGGCTGGCGGTGATTCCGATCGTCCGCATTGCTTTCTTGAGGAGCTCAGTGAGGATATTATAGCTTAAGGCGTTACTTCGACAACCCGCGCCGAACAATATATCCTCCCCTCGGTATCTGTGAAATGGGCAGGGCTGTCACGAGGCTCTCGGCATGCCGTCTTCCGTCAAGTTTCTTTCTTTTGCAGATCATTGGCTATCGCTCTGCGGTTCTGAAAACCAGCGCCATTAAGTGGCTGGCCGAATACCGATGGTCATTAACCGGAGGAAAATGAAAAGGCGAGGAGCAGGGGAGGCTGGCTGAGCGGCGGGAGAGTTGAAATGGGTGAAGGAGCAAGGGGGGGCAGAAGGGGAGGACAGAAGCGTCCAATTTGTAGTGGATGAAAATTCGGGGTTGAAATTGAAGGTGAAAGATCCCGAAAGGAGAGCTGACCTACGGCAAAGGGGAGCCATAGGTCACCAGGCTGATGGCGACAAAGCATTGTCTCCCACGTCAGTAACGAACGTTTTATCGGCAGCCTTGAGGCTCTGTCTTGAGAAAGAGTCGCGCCCGATGTTTTCCCAGTCCATAAGATTCAATGTCCCCCCTCTGGGTACCACCATGGACACTGAGCTTCAATCTCCTCAACCAATTTCGCAGCTCCCTTCTTCTGCACGGGGACCCTGCATTTCCTTCGCAGCTTTCGGGATCCAAGATCAGCGTGGCCTTGTCACCAAAGCCCTGCTTACCTGGCCTCCCATACTCACCGGTGTTCCGTCCGGACGAGAGGAAGTGTCCTAGGACGCGTGTCTCTGGATCGCGCTGAGTCAGAAGGACAGGCGATACGAAGCAGTGGTCCCTGGATGCGCCCGATCCAGCGGACCCGGTCATGCCAAGCTCGCCGAAGCAGCGGTGGGCAGGGTGGAGGTTCGAGGATTCCCGGGTTTCGACACTGGCTTGCTTGATCATCATCCGCAGGGTCGTGGCGGCTAAGGAATAGGCGAGGCGGGAGGAGGTTTCCTGCATCTGGTGGAAGCGTCAGCTTAACAGGAGCCCAGCGGGATTGCGTGATCCTGACAACTCTGCCCTGTGCTGCGATCTCTGGCACCTTTTATTGGGAGTTTCATTGTGCCGGCGTGTAAAGGGAGGTGGGTAGGGAGATGAAGCGAGGAGACCGAGGAGACCTGGAAGTCATCATGTGATGCATGATCTCGCAGCTACCTGGCTTCATCAGGAGGGAAGGGCGTAAAGCGTCTGAGCCTAATCCTCACCTGGGGGCAAGACCATTGTCCCTCACGCCCGGTGATTAGAGCCAGACAGTTCATGACCACATTTGACTCATAGGGGGATGAGGGTAGGGGATGCTGGTGCGACCAGCAAGGCGTGGAGTCCGTTAAGCGTCCCCAACGTTCTGCGGTGCTACTGGAATTCAGCAGTGCATTACTACACAGAGTCCAGGCTTACCGTGGAGCCTACTCAGCTATGTAGCTGAAGCTGCCTCACTATCACGGATTGGCTTGCCCACTTTGCCTTTAACTTCTGCTTTGATCTGACACCTCCTCCCCTTCTAGGTCTGCTGCCATTTTACCCTTGCTAGAAATGAATGTGTAAATTGTACGTTTCTGCCTGAAATGGATTCATCAAATGTTTAGTGTCTTCCTATGTGAGGGTCATTGAGCAGGTAGCAGAGGGGGGTCTCCAGGCACTTTACACCCTCTGCGATGCAGGACTTTGGAAGCGGCCCGGCGTACTGGGACCCGGTCTAGAGTTTTGACAGCGATAGATCTGGACAAGCCGCGTTGTTGCGTTCATGCTCCGCTGCGCTGGGATGTTTTCCGAGAAGGTCGTGACCTGGGATCGGTGCTGCTTGCCTCTGGTGATGAGAAGCCTGGTGAAAGATGCCATTGACCTATTCCATTCACCGAGAATCGCTGGCGTGCGATGCCGCCGATCCTCTGGTCCCGTCACTCCTGCTTGAGGCCGAGCGGTATCGAGATAACAAAGGGGGGAGCTGCCTCCACTGATGTTCCGATCTCCGCTTCTCCATTCTGCTTACAGCTGTCCAGTAGCCTCCAAGTCTATGCCTTCGCGGGGGTGCTAAGGATTCTACAAAGCGCAAACCAGATTCCTTGGATTGAATCGTGCGTGTGCGTTAGATCTGGCTGTGTCTCGGAACGGACACCCGTTTCCACCTCTGATCCTCGTGTCAAGCAACTCAGCTCTCTAGGTCCCACCAGTTGCCGGGAAGAACTCCCACTGCCCCCGCCTACTATTTGGAACATTTTGAAAAGTGCCTGGATTACCCCCTTCTGTTCCCTTGCCAGCCCCACTTGCGTGTGTGTGTTTTCCCCTGATTTATTGTTGCATTTAAAGGACTGTTTAGACATGTGTAAAATGTTTTTCTGAGGTCCCATGTGTGCCCGCTTAATGCAAAAGAGCCTATCGTGCTCCCTCGCTGCTGAGATCACCGAGCATCAGGGCTCCCTTCCAGTACTCTGGGTTCTTGAAATTGTCACTGGGCATTCATGCCATGATTGCCAATGGCGTGAAAGCCCAGAGAGGAAAATGATAAGCGAGGAACCAGAGAGGTAATTCCCCACTTCTGGACTGTGTTCGAATTAAGGGTTAAAAAGCTGTCTTGTTCTCTGTGTTAGCTAGGTAGTAACCAAATGTATTAGATAGGAAAAAAAAATAGGATTTGTAAAAGCTGCTTTGTATTTTTGCGACTATTATGGAACCTCCTTGGCCCCAGGCGAGAGAGCCATCTCCGCTCCACCTGGGCCCATCCTATTCCGCGATGCAGAGGTTCCACACCTGCGGACAAAGGGGGGGGACCTCCAGATTGGAAGCGCCTGAAAGCCCTGCCTAATCCCATCAACCCGGCAGATAAAGGGGTTATGCGTCACCATCTCTCCGTCCTCTTGACTCGGACATCTGGGGAAAAACCTTTTGTGCTTTCCCGCCAGTGGACGCGTCATCATCGCAAAGCGCCCTACTCATGGCATGTGAAACTCAAGAAGAGGATGCCTATTGGACTCTGATTGGTTCCTGCATCTCGCAAATGAATGATTGGTTGTTTTGAATTCTGTTAATGAATGGTGGTGGGCTGTCTTTCATGCTCCCGGGCTTCCCGGCGGAAGTGTACTTAAGGTGCTGTAAGGCTGCTAGGCAGCAGGAGTTGTTGCGTGGAGGGGAGGTGCTGACACTTAGGTCAGCATCTCAATAAATCACTTTTATTTTATCCAAGCCTTGTCGGGTCTTGCTTGGGTTCCTGGGCGCTGCCGAGAGCGGGATACTCTAGAGCAAGGAAAGTGTTACCCTGAGCAGCGCGGTAACACTAGGGTTTTCAAGGCAAGAAATTTCAGATGCCATTGCCTGCCTCTGCATGGGCTGAGAGAGTTCTGAGAGAACTGTGACTGGTCTGAGGTCACCCAGCAGGCTTCATGAGAAGGAGTGGGGGATCAAACCCGGTTCTCCAGATTAGAGTCTGCAACTCTTCACTACCACATCATGCTGGCTTCCTTTAACAGAAGCTTAAGGTGGGCAGCTGAAGTTTTTCATCATGGCATGGAGGTAAATAACATCCAAATTCCACTGTGAGAAAAGGAAGGATTATTTTTTTTTCTACCAGGATGTTAGCAGCCCTAGTGAATCATGTATATTAATCTGTGGTGACGTGTCCCTAACACTTTCTGTTTCAGTTCCACAAGATAGTGGGGCGGGGGAGGAGGAGAAAGCCGAAAACACAACACAGGCAGCTGGATCAACCAGCATCCCTCTTGCAGCCAAACATGATAGCTCTGATAGGTTCACAGGGATGCTTTTTACTAATCCACTGCTCTGTTGGGCTGGGGAGTTGCTTTCTGGAGCTGATGTAACTTCAGATTGTCAGCAGGTCCCTAACTCTGCGTGTCTTTCTCACTGAAAAGGAGCACTGGACATGAGGAGAATCGAAAGAATATATATAATAAATTATATAAAATAATTAAAAGGAAAGAATTACTTAGCAGTTCAGTGTAGTAAGCTCACAGCCTATTGGCTAGAAACGGCACCATTAGAGAGATAGAGAAAGGGAAAAGGTGCTTTCATGTTATGTTTATGTTGACTGGATTTTTAGACCTCTCTCCCCCACTATGCAGGCTCAGAGTGTGTACATATAACAGTGTGAACATATACACATATATATTTCTAGTACAGATGTGCAGGAAAAAACAGATTCAGTCCTGATCCTTTGTTCCTTTTCAACACTTGAGTTGATCCCTAGTTATATTAGGAACTCAGTCTAATAATCGTTCCTCTTTGTTGCAATGGAAAATACATTTCCAGATGCAACTCCAGCACACAAACAATTGGAACGAACTAATAAGGGACTGTGCCATATCCACGGGCTGAAGCAGACTGGAGAAAGCATCTTGATTCTAGAAAATTTCCCTTTTTTAGCTACACTTTCTTCATTTTTGCTTTTTATTGCCTTTTGCTTTTTTTTTAAACTTCAGGCAGATTTGATTCAAATGGGTCTGTCCGCTCAATAGGACCGTCACAACATTTTGGCAAAGTATTTATAGTGGGCAACAGGAATGCTGTGGTGTGTTTTGCAAGATGATCTTTTTCTCTAGACTAGTTGACCACTAAAGATGCTTGTTTAATGGGAACAAATGGGCTTCCATGCTTGCTTCCATTGGAGCACTGCATGCTCATGCTTGCTTCCATACATGCTTGCTTCCATGAGCACTGAAGTCTCATAATGGCTTTGGGACACAGAAACAGTTTGGTAGATAGAACATAGCTCTTTTTATTTTCATAAAATTAAAATTTGTTATTACAGATAAAATATGAAGCTTGCTTACATCTATTAATGTCCAGTCTTTCAATTTCTTAAATTCTGTTTGGCATTTTCACGTCTAAATAAGATCTACGTTCTAAGTACAGCATCTTATTCTTGCATCTATAACCACTGTTAACTTGGTTTGGCGAGTTTTTGGCTTATATAATCCAAAAAATCAATTTCCTTCTGTACTCTGTGTATGATCTGTTGTGCATCATAGATGTCAGCCTTGCTATAGTTGAATATTCAATTAGTTTGTTCATCCAATATGTAAACCCCCTTCCGCACATGCAAAATAATGCATTTTCAAACCACTTTCGCAACTGTTTGCAAGTGGGTTTTGCTATTCCGCACAGCTTCAAAGAGCACTGAAAGCAGTTTGAAAGTGCATTATTCTGCATGTGCGGAATGAGCCTAAGTTCTGGGTAATGGTCCGCTTTCCACCTTGCTGCAAATACAACTCTGGCAGCCGTCATGTCACCATATATTTAAAGAGTTAACCATACACTTTTGGTACATTATTTGGCAAAATATTTAATAACATACTTTATGGATCTAATACAAGCTTAACTTTCAATATCCTTTGCATTTAATCATGTATCATATTCCAATACTTACTTGTTTTAGGACATGTCCACCACATAAGATAAAAAATAGCATTTGTATTGTTGAAGGCTTTCACGGCCAGAATCACTGGGGTGCTGTGGGGTTTCCCGGCTGTATGGCCATGTTCCAGTAGCATTTTCTCCTGATGTTTTGCCTGCATTGATGGTTGGCATCTTCAGAGCATCTGCTGTAAGGCTGCATTCCAGTAGCATTTTCTCCTGATGTTTTGCCTGCATCTGTGGCTGGCATCTTCTCTGAAGTTACTGGAGCTTCTCTGAAATGTTACTGGAACACAGCCATACAGCCCGAAAACCCCACAACACCCCAATAGCATCTGAAAATGCCAGCCAGAAATCCCACAACACCCCAATAGCATCTGAAGATGCCAGCCACAGATGCAGGTGAAACATCAGGAGAAAATGCTACTGGAACACGGCCATACAGCCCGGAAACCCCACAACAGCATCTGTATTTTGAAACTTCCAAATTGTCCATGATAATTATTGCTTACTTTCACAATATCTTTATTTTAGATGTATCATCTAAAATATTTTATACGATAGTGAGAATATAGCTCTTGATGTAAATGAAAGTATGGTGAATTCAGTGATTGACTTGCAGCTGGCTAGTAAGAACATACCTTGAATGCCTTTTAAACTCATGGAAAATTAATCTGCTTTCTCATTAAGAATGTCACTGTCATAAAGAGATAAAAGGTACAGGCAATAATGCAGAATCAATAATGCAGTCTACTAATATGTTTGATGGCAGGAAGCCCTTCTTTCAAGCTGCCAGCAAAAATATTGTTTTCTTAAAGGGAAGACACACACAAGGAATTTTATTGTCTGCAATCTTGGCAACATTTGCACCGTCCCAAAGACCTTGTTCATTTATCAGCTTCGCTTTAAAAACTTTTGTTCACAAGCTTGCTTATGTGCGAATGGAGAAAATAATTCAGCTGTATCTGGTATCAGCTTGCAGCTGTTCAGTGACAGAAAACCTCAAAGGCTGTGGGATGGGAACATGGGAAAATCCAGCCCCGCTCAGAAGGAAGACACAGCAAGCAACAGCTGGGTGGCAGGAAAAGTGTCTGTTTCTGAAATGTGAGGGGGAAACAAATAGCTATCATTACAGTAAGCATCAGAAAAAATTGTCCCTCAACCCCCCTAATCATAATTTGGCTGCTTCCTCTGTGTCCTTGGGATCAGGGAATTGCATGGTCAAACTGCAGCAAGCAATGAAATTGATATATTTTGGAATCCTTGTACTGTCCTTTGAAGTCTGCACAAAATGAACATACCAGTGTTATCCAGCCGACGTTCCAGAGAACCATGAGGTTCCTCTGTGAGAAAATTGTTAATGGAAGGAGTTTCTAAGAAAGACTGCAAGTTGCACACCACTCAACAGTGTTCCTCTGCGCTTCCTTCTTTTACATTTTGTTCTCAACTCATGTAGGATAACTGCAAGCCTTCACAGACATAGGGTTGGATCCGGTTAGCTTTTTCACAAAACTCAGCATAAAACAAGGGTCTCTTTACTTGTCATGGATGCTAACAGCTGAAAGTTACCAGGTTATAATTAATAATAATCATGCACTCTCAAGTCACAATTGTCTCATAGTAATCTGAGGATCATGGGGTTTTCAAGACAAGATATCATCTATGCCATTAAAGGTTTTTGTTTTTGTATTTGACAAGTTATCAGCAGATGTGGTTTGCTATTACCCTCTTCTGCATAGCCCCCTGTCTTCCTTGGTGGTCTCCCATCCAAATATTAACCATGTCTGAGACTGCTTAGCTTCCAGGCTTTAAATAGTATCAGCTAGTCAGGGCTATTAGTTAGTTCTGCTGATCGTGTTTTGCTCTGCACCTTCCCAGAATAGATCTGAATTTCCATTAGTCCAGCCTATCTCTAACATCAGTGGTTTTCACCCTTCTCTGAATGGATAAGTTTCTCTTTGGTTGGCTATTCTGACCTCTTCTCTGGAATTCCACACTTCCATTGCTTGTGGACGAACACTTCAGTGCAGTGAACGAAGGGACTTCTGACTCACCAAAGCTGGTGAGGAGATAAACTTTTATTTTAGGTCTTCTACCAAAGAGTCATCAACTTCCTCAAGATGTAGAGATGTATCAAGTTTTGCTGGCCATCAACCAGGTTCGCCAACGAGCCAAGATGACCCACTGGAGCTCTTTGAATGCCAGGATTTTGAAGCAACTACAGCTTCCCCTAACCATGCTTTTCACCCTTGCAGTCTGTGGCCACTGTTTGCCCACTGAGTGAAACAGAGTGTGGGAAAGGCACACTTCGCACAGAATTCTGTTTTGTTTCCTTCTGAGAAATCACATGTTAGGCCCAATGCAGGAATGAAACATACTTCAAGCAACACACCTCCAGCCTTTTCTCTCTGATCAGCACCCTCTCTTTTAGGAGTTAAGTGACTAAAATAGCCACTTTAGGTGGAAAGGTTTTTTTTTTTTTTAAATTGCCTCTCTTTTTCTGAAGTTTGTGCTGGGTTTTTTTTTCAGTTCCCCTGTTGTCTCGCCGCCGTAGTTTCTTTCTGAGCTGCCCACCACTGTTCCATTTGTAATGATTAATGTTGCAAACTTTCCTTCCCACCCACTCTGGAAACTTGACTGAAAACCTGGGGACTGAGAAAAACTTAGCTCAAGATTGGACAGATCTGCATTGTTGTGCTCATTTTTAATCAGAGATTATCTGTTCGACATTTTTTTAAAGCCACATTTTTTCAAAACCAGAAAAATACCCATCATCACCCTGGGCAGAAGGAACAGGTCTGTTGATAAGATTTGGGCCATTCACACAAGTTAGGTTTCGTACTCTTTGTGAGTGTAATGAAGGTCCTGAGTTATAGCAGTCGGAAAGTTTAGCTTTGTGCTGCAGGGATGTTTGTCACGTCTCCCCGAAACCTCACCTGTTTATCTTTTAGTTGCTCTTTTGTAAATATGTATTGCTTTTTCAAGTTGATTTTAAAAATGACTTTTTGGCCATTTGCTACCTTGAGGGCCCCAATTGGGTGGGAAGACAAGATACAAAAAACATGTTTTAAATAAGTGAAACAAACGCATACCTTCACTATCTCTTTTTGCAGTTTAGATTATTCTCCACATTCAAGGACATTTCAGGGGTACTCCCTTTCACTAGCTTGGTAAAAACCCATTGTTTATTTCTAAAGTTATAGTTTTGATTTTAAGTGTGGGAATCATAGACTGGCAAACTGTGTGTGTTAAGTGCCATCAAGTTGCTTCAGACGTATGGTGATTCTGTCAATTAAGTCCTCTGAAACATCCTATCATTAACAGCCTTGTCAGTTCTTGTTTTCTTAAAGGGAGAGCAGTGACTTCCTTCATAGAGTCAATCCATCTCATGCTAGATCTTCCTCTTTTCCTGCTGCCTTTGACTTTTCCTAGCATTATTGTCTTTTCCGGTGAGACTTCTCTTCTCACCATGTGATCAAAGTACGATAGCTTCAGTTTAATCACTATGGGACACATTGAAGGTTTAGGTTGGAAATGGAAGAGAACCATCCCGGCAAAGGTAGTACTAGTCCGACGAACCTCTCCAGAGCATAGCCTGGTCTAGGGGTGCCAGCTTTGCACTGAGAGATTCCTAGAGATTTGGGGGTGGAGCCTAAGGAAGGTAGAGTTTGAGGAGGGAGCTCAGTAGGGATGCCATAGAGTCCGCCCTCCAAACCGGCCATTTTTTGCAGAGAAACTGAGCTGTGTAGTCTGGAGATCAGTTGAAATTCAAGGAAATCACCAAGCCACAACCTGGAGGTTGGCAAATCTCTTGAATACATCAAATGGCCAGATCAAGCATCTTTTCACCAGTGTAGGATGAAGGAAAGAGGGATGAGGTGTGGAAAAAAATGCCTGCATGACTGTATGAGAAAGCAGGAGATATGATATCTATGTATGAGAGAATCTGCATTTTGCCAAGATATTTCTCTCTCTCTCTGGCCCCTTCCGTGTTTGCAAGTGAATTTTGCTA
Organism: Sphaerodactylus townsendi; assembly: GCF_021028975.2. Classification (NCBI taxonomy): domain Eukaryota; kingdom Metazoa; phylum Chordata; class Lepidosauria; order Squamata; family Sphaerodactylidae; genus Sphaerodactylus; species Sphaerodactylus townsendi. Next base: position 28,522,196 of record NC_059438.1, read on the forward strand.
TTCCGCACAGCTTCAAAGAGCATTGAAAGCAGTTTGAAAGTGCATTATTCTGCATGTGCGGAAGGAGCCTCTCTCTCTCTCTCTCTCTCTTCTCTACTTGTAAAACTCCCAGTGCATGTGGGGATGTGAATTCTTGTACTATTGCAGTATTCCTTTAAGAAAGAGAAGTTCTGTGATGAGGAAACTTGTATTGTAAATATTTCTCTTCATTCTTTTTCCCAAGTAGCTCGGCATCTGGCATTTAAGGAACCTTCCTCTGCTTTCTCCCCAGGGAGGAGGCACAAGCAGTATCTCATAACTGTGTATTGCTTATAATTTAACTCCCCCCCCAGTCATCCCCATTTTCCCATTGACCTTCAACACCCTATCCTTTCTTCCCTCAGCATGGTGGGAATAGTGTACCTTTAACAGGCAATGGCAAACCGCCTCTTTTTTAAAATAGATTTTTATTGATATTTTGGATCGTTACATGCTTATGCTATACATCATTATATTCCATCCTCCATATCCTTTCCCCCCCATTTCCCCCCACCCCTCTCTTCTTCTTCTCTTCTTTAAATGTGCAACGGCAGGTTCATTCTTTCTAGTCTTCTTTTCCAGTTTTCTTCTGTGATTCCAATTTCATTCAACCAGTCTTTGAATTCAGTCCAGATCCACAACATATCCTTTTGTTTTTCTTGCCATATTTGATTTCTTGACATTATATCAAACATTCCTAATTGTATTTGTTCCCATATATATTCCATCCGTTTCTGTATAGTCCAGGTTCTTTTATCTTTCCAACCCAATGCTATTAATGCATGAGCCGCTCTGATCATAAATTTAAATAACATTCTCTTTCTTTGTTCTGTTATTGTATACTCCCTTATACCTATGAATAATAGATCTATATTTATCTTTATTTTTACTTTCACATATTTTTCGATATACAATATAACGTTATTCCACAATTGTTTCACCTCTGGGGCAAACCACCTCTGACCTTGAAAAACCCATCATGGGGCACTGTAAATCAATGTGAATTGTTGGCAAAAGAATGGGTTTAAATCTCAAACCCTTATACCAGGCAAACAAACTATCACAGAGCTTATCTGCAGGCTTCAGAGAGCAACTGCTGCCCAGAACCTTTAACCAAAAGGACCGCCATCATGAGAACATGACTTAGGCCGATTATACACTACTGCCCTGCCATGCAGAAAGGGAATGTTGCCTTCGTGGCAGAGATTTCTGTACAGACGTGCTGACTTTTATGGCGCCATTGATCCTGGAAGCCCCGCGATTAGAAAGAGCAAGGAAATCCTGAAGCCTCCTCTTGCTTTCACTCCTTCCAGGTCGCTCCCTGCCTGAGCCAAGAATGAAGACTGCCACTATATTGATATGGTAGAGGCTGCTACCATTCTGGGCAGGCAGCCACCAATTTCTGCGGGGGGTGGGGACAAACAGAATCTCCCTAAAAAACAAACAGAACAGTAGCAGCCTACACAATATTTACGTGGGAAGTCGTTATTGCACTGAAAGGGCTAACTCCTCCAAAGGCAATCTTCATTCTTGGCTTGGACGGGGAGTGACCCAGGCAAGCCACGCAGCGGACAACGGGGCACCTTCTTGCATATCAACAAGGAAACCCCACTGGAGACTCCACTGCCAAGGCATAACAGGGCAAGGAGCAGTGTGGGAAGCACTCCATGCTTACTTTGAAGATAGTTTGGATTTATACCCCACCTTTCTCTCCTGCAAGGAGACTCAAGGTGGCTTACAAGCTCCTTTCCCTCCCTCTCCCCACAACAGACACCTTGTGAGGCAGGTGGGGCTGAGAGAGTTCCGAAGAACTGTGACTAGCCCAAGGTCACCCAGCAGGAATGTAGGAGTGCAGAAACACATCCGGTTCACTAGATAAGCCTCCGCCACTTAGATGGAGGAGTGGAGAATCAAACCTGGTTCTCCAGATTAGAATCCACCTGCTCTTAACCACTGCACCCCGCTGCTTGTAATGTTTTTGAAAACCTAGGGCTTACTCCTGGGAATTTTGTGTTTGTGTGTGTGGCGGTGGGGGGGGGGGCTCTCCCCCCCGCACAAAACTAAAATCCTCCCGAATTGCCAAATAAGTGCTGAATGGCTCATCAACTCGCGAGGACATCTCCTCGCATCACACCTAAAGCCATCCTCTTTAACCTGGGGAAGGGGAGAATCAACCGGCAGTCAGGTGGCCACCACCCCCTAGTGTCCGGAGCTGGAATAGTCCCCCAGGCCAAGAAAGGGAATCGGAAATGCTGAAAGGGTCGCGGGGGTGAGAAATAGAGGAGACTTTTGCTTCTTTCCTGGAGCAGGTTAAGATGGGAGGGGCTGATGTGCAATTTCTATAGGCCTGTTGCATGCAAGGGCAAACGCCTTGATTCTCTTGCACTGAAGCGTCTTCTTTTAACTCGTTAGCTAACTGCTATAGATAAGATCAAAGACAAAACTCCTCCCGGGGGGGCAGTGAGAATTGCACGGCTCCGCTTTTCCATTGCAAGCCGATCTGCCCGGTAACAAGTAACGCGCAGCAGCAAACCTCCTCGATCTATTGGCTATGCAAATCAACGGAGGGGACTAGAACATCCGCCCCCCCGGTTTTAAAATCGGGCCCTCCCCGATTCAGGCCGCCGCCCTCCGCTGCAGAAAGCGAAGCATGCTTGCGCGGAAATGTGATCTTGCAACTCTGGGGCTTTACTTCCGAGTAAATCTGCAGAGAGGAGCGTGGTCGTAAACCCCCACTCCACCCCCCTTCCCACGGTCAAGCTCCAGCCCGGCCACTGGCATTACTGGTTTGGAAGCCGCTGTCAAGTCATTGCAGAGTGCAGTTTTTAACTGGCCTGGTGGCGGTGGGGAAAGTCTTGCACGTGGGGCCGTGCCTGAGAAAATGAATTGCTCCTCCAATACATGATAATTGCTCAGGGAACTTACTCGCAAGTAAAATCGCCGTCAGATTAAACAATTGCTCCGATTCCTCCCGTTGCGACCAGTGGCAAAGAGCCAAGTACAGTGCAAACTAAGTCTACTCAGAAGCAAGCTCCGCTGTGTTCAGAGGGACTTACTTTCGAGAAAGCGTGCAAAGGAAAAGGATGGCTCCTTTAAGGCCACGTGCGCTTACTCGTGAGTAATCCCCTTTGAGTTTAGTGGGGATTTACTCTTGACTCGGAGGAGACATTTCTAGGGCCTGACTCTTTAGTGGGTTCGGGGCATATAATGACAATAACAATATTGCTGTATTGTTATTGCTGTATTGCAATAACAATGTTGCTGTAATAGTTGAGAAGCCACCCTGAACGCCTCCGGGTTCCGCTTCAGATTCCTGCCAAATATTTGGGAGGCTTGAAAACTTGCAAAAGGGCGGGGGGGGGGGGGGGAGTAAAGCAAATCGGAAACGCGACGAGTGCAAATGTGCGTCCCGCGTGCAAAAGGCTCTTTGGGGTGGAGGCAGAGCGGAAATGGCGCTTCCCCCGCTGAATAATTCCTAGAAAGCGCGGCCCAGAAGCCGCCTGTCAATCACGCGCACATTCGAGGGAAAGGCGGAGCTGGCCGGTTTTGACTGCTAGGGCAGCCGACCATGTGGACCACGGGGTGGGAAACTGGGGCGGGGAGGAGGAGGGTGAAGAGGGTGGCCCGATGCTGTGGCACTCTGTCCCCTTCTGCACATGCAGAATAACGCACTTTCAATCCGCTTTCACAATTGTTTGCAAGTGGATTTTGCTATTCTGCACAGTAAAATCCAGGTGCAAAGTGGATTGAAAGTGCTTTGTTCTGCATGTGCGGAGGGGGTCTCCCTCTGGGGCACTGCCTTCTTTTGGGGTGGGGGAAGAGAGAGGTGCTGGCACTTTGGAGGTTGCTTGCCATGCCAAGTCTTTTCCTTTAAGCACCCGCCCGCTTCCCCGGGCATATAGCCAGCCAGGTGCCTGCCAGGTTGCCGCCCAGGGGCTAGGCTCGAACCAGACTAGCCATGGCCCAGGTGGTTTGGCAGAACAAACGCTTTCGACTCAAGGACCCAATAAAATGCAATTACGCCTATGAAAGGCCAGTAAAATGCAGCACAGTAAAAAATCAACAAGAGGAATCAATAAAATATTGTTCAGCCAATAAAAGGCAACATTCTGCTCAATCGTGCTGTGTGCTCCTGCCTTCACATTTCTTGGAACTCCAAAGTCTCTGGAAGTTCTTTAGGGAATCAGGCATTCTCAAGCTCCTGCAGAAGGAAGTTCCAAAGGGTTTTTTTTGGGGAGGGGTCAACATCTGGAAGAGGCAATAGCAGCCATTTTATGAGCTGCGGGTAGCTGGTTGCCCAGCTGAGCCCATGTGGTACATCGCCGCCCCCCCCTTTTGTGGTGCCCCAAGTTGTCTTTTGTTTGGCTTGCTGAGAGAACTGTCCTGAGGACGTTCTTCTAAGTCAAATTGAATTGTGGCTTCCCTCTGTGAAATTAAGAAGTGAAAATACAAGTCTTATCTTGGGGGAGGATCTTGTACAGGGCTCTGATTGGTCCCTCCCTGCCCCACTAAATAGTGATTCTTCGAACAGGGATGCTCGGAATTTAACCTGCTTCTTGCAAAGCACGTTCTTGTTTTCCGAACCGCACTCTTTATTACTTATCTTTTTATTGACTGCAGGCAAAGAGCCAGAGTGCTAAGTTCACCTGGTCTCCCACCCTAATCCTTTCCTTTATGTTACAACCTCAGTGGTAGCATGTTTACTGTATAAAAAAAATTCAGTAAACTCACAGAACCACATTCTGGTAGTTTTGCTTTCACTTTGATTGAGCTCCCATAACATTTCAGTAGATTTTACATGTATGTCAAAAGCCCCAATGCAGAAGAGTGTGTACTGCTCCAAAAAAAGGCATGGAAAGGAAAGGAAACACTGTAGCATGAAATCTAGCGCTCATAGCTACGAAACATACAAAGTATGACGTATTGTCGAAGGCTTTCATGTCCGGAATCACTAGGGTGTTGTGGGTTTTCCGGGTTGTATGGCCGTGTTCCAGTAGCATTTCTCCTGACGTTTCGCCTGCATCTGTGGCATGCCTGCCACAGATACTGGCAAAACATCAGGAGAAAATGCTACTGGAACCTGGCCGTACATCCCGGAAAAAAGCACAACACCCAATTCAAGGTATGCTCTATTTCTCCACTGGTTTAGTGGGAGAAATGATACAACCATGAGCGTGGCCACATAGCTAAGGTGGTTCTGTTTTCTAGTGGTGCCATAACCCAAGCTGTTTTTTTGAAGCTGAGCTCTCCTCGTGGGGTCGCCAACGTCCAGGCGGAGCATGGAGATCTGGAATTACAACAAATCTCCAGTCAACAGAGATCCGTTCCCCTGGAGAAAATGGCTGCTTTGGGATGGGTTGGTAGTATCATATGGCATTATACCCCTCTGAGCTCTTTCCCCTACCCAAATCATGTCTCTTCCCAGTCTCCACTCCCCCCCCCAAATATCTGCAGGAATTTCCCAACCACGCTATCTCTAAACAACTGTTCAGAGCAACACAGGGGGAAGAGCGCTAAAGCAACTGAATAACATTCAACTCTCCTTCCAGTTTCTTCTATGGCTCGTTTTCCTTTTACAAAAAATTCACCAAGTCAGCAGGAATGATTCCCAGAGAAACCGTGCCTAGAGTTGCAGCGAGATTCTGTCGATGCCCAACAGAACAGTGTGCATGCTTAAAATAAAATGATTGATTGGTTGATTTATAAACTGCCCTTCCCTGCAGGGCTCAGGGCGGTGAACAACAATAATAAAACAGTATAAAACACTACAATAATAAAAACATAAAAAACAAAATATCATAAATACATTGACAGTAGATAGCGAAAACCAACCCCTTATATGTCCCTGGGAGGCCACTAATAACAAGTTAATTCAGTTTAGGCTTGGCTGGCCAGATGTAAAAGCTTGGCAAAACAGCTCCGTTTTACAGGCCCTGAGGAAACAGTTCAAGTCCTGCAGAGCCCTGATCTCCCTGGGCAGTCTGTTCCACCAGGTAGCGGCCAAGGATGTAAAGGCCTTGTAGTGGCCAGCTGGATATGACATGTGAACAGCGTGGTTGCATACCGCAGCTCGTGGGTGCCCTTCCCCATGCTCCGATTTCAAAATAACTCTTACAGACCTCTGCGAAATTTACTTCCAAGGAAACCTGCACGTGTCAGATCCGGCTGGGTACAGCGTTTGCCCCAAAGTGAGTCCCGTTGAGGCCAGCCACTTGGAAGTAAGTTTTGTAGAGTTCCATGTGAACTTGAGATGATGAACTGATACTGTGGCCCACCTGAATGGCACAACTGTCTCACCTTATTGCTGGAGATGCTGTTCTTGTGATTAAAAACGCTGTATAGGATGTGGAGTGGAGAGTTTTGGGCTGAGCTCTTGGGGCTGGAAAGACCTGCACTGGGTTGTTTTGAGGGAATACAAAAGGCAGGCAAAAGGAAACAAGTAAATGTTGTTTTGCCTTAAGATCTAGCAGTTTGGGAAGGGAAACAAGATGGCCTCCCTCAGGTGGCTGCGAGTTAGTGACTTCCACCTTTAGAACTCTCAAACCGAAAGTCATAATTATGACTGACAATAACTTGCAGCTTGCTGTGGCATGAAAAAGTGCCCACAGCCTCCTTTTCTGTGCTCAGAAACTATGCTCTGTTGAATGGCCTGTGAGCATGCCATACGTTTCTGTGCATGGGTGCTCAAAAGCAAAAACCACAGGTCCAGTGGGGCTAACTTGCATCTAAGTAAGTGAGTGACTGCAGCCTTCCTTGGAAAGCTCAACAGGATGAGCTGCCAAGAAATCTTGTACTGGTCTGAGTGGAAAGTATGTTGACTTGGAAGCAAATCCTTTTGGGCTCAGTGGAACTTATTCCTGGATAATGCCTGGATAATTCCTGGAGGGGACTCCAGCCGTAATAGGTAGTGACTTCTGTGTAAAAGTCAGCTGCGCTCATTTGAGATGATTATTAGTAATTTATTTACTGCTGTAGCCATAAGCGGTAACATCATTAAACACATATATTACACAAAGCATATTGCAAACAGTTTATATAAACATATTGCAAATGTATTGCAAACAAAATGAAACCCATAAAATAAAACAAACAGTCCATGGATAATAAAACATTACAATTCGGATAGAATTCTGGCATAATTAAGAGGTACGAATTTCTTTCTTATATTTGAAGTGGGCTGTCATTGCATTTTGTGGCAAGGCATGTTAAGTAGTGTTTTCTTTTAATTTCTTTTTGGTGCATTTCATGATGGAAGCCACTTTGACTCCTAGCATGGGAGAAAAGTGGGGTAAAATGCTTAAAATTAAAAAAAAAACCCCAAGAGAAGCAATGCAATCCTCTTCTTAAAGAGCCAGCCTGGTGTAGTGGATAAGAGCTGGTGTACTTTAATCTGGAGAACTGGATTTGATTCCCCACTTGAGCTGTAGGGGCTTATCTGGGGAACCAGATTAGTTTGTGCACTCCAACACACCCTGCTGGGTGACCTTGGGCTAGTCACAGTTCTTACATGCTCTCTCAGCTCCCTCCCCTAATCTCACAGGGTGTTTGTTCTTGGGAGGGAAAGGAAGATTGTAAACCCCTTGGAGTCTTCTTACAGAAGAAAAGGGGATACTTGAATCCAATACTTCTTTTTGCAAGGGAGAGTAATTCCTAAAATAGCCAGAAAGGAAGACGGGCCTCAAGAGAGGAGGAAGAGGGAGGGAGGAAGCGGTTGGCAAGTTCACATGCCCGCGCCCTCTCTCCCTCCTCCTTCGCTTCTCCCCTCCCTCTTCGCTACTCTCCTCCCACCCAACTTTTCCCCCGTCCCGGAAAAAAAGGAGGCGCCGGAGGTGGTGGCCTCGCTCGCTGTCCCTCCTCGGCGGAGCCATGGAGCTGCTCTGCTGCGAGGGGGCCGCGGCCGTGGCCACGAGGCGCGCTGCGCCGGACCCCAACCTAGTGCGCAACGAGCGCGTTTTGCGCAACTTGCTCGCCGTCGAGGAGCGCTACCTGCCCCGCTGCTCCTACTTCAAGTGCGTCCAGCGGGACATCCAGTTCACTTCGCTGCGGGAGGATGGTGGCCACTCTTGATGCTGGAGGTGGTGCTTCGGTAAGTTCACCGAGCTGGCCTCGGCTGGCTCCCGGAAAGTGGGAGGCTGGCTGAGCCGCGGGCAAGGCGGCGCTTCCAGTGCGCTCAGCAGGGCTGGCGCCTCGCCGCGTGCTTTCCTACTCGGAAGTAAGCCCCGCTGAACGAGCTGGGTTTGCTGGCAGGTAAAGCCGGAGACCCTTGGGGTGTGCGATGGGGAGCCAGGGTGCTTGAGCCAGGTTCGAAGTGATTGCAGCGTGCGCGTTTCCTCGGGAGTAAGTGCTGCTGAGTGCACCGCGGGTACGGCTCCTGCATTGGCTGGCTAACTTGGTGGTAACTTCAGCTATTCAGAGTTGCAAAGTGGGGGGGGGGCATCTTAATGCAGGGGTTGTGTAAGGCGCGTGGATGCCTCAATAGGGCCACAGGAAACCTTCCTGGAAAAAAGGGGCATGGCATGCATTGTGTTTTTTGGAGCATGGGTGGCGGCGGCTGCAGGGACGGGAACGCCGCCGCCCTCCTCCGGTCTCTCTCTGTGTTTGAGTCTGGAATGCCCTTCCGGGGCTGCGTGCTGGGGGTGCAAAAGGGGGTGGTTGGAAAAGAGCCGCAGGGAAAAAAAAACCTCTTCCAAGACCGGGGACTTTTCAGACGGGGTTGGAAGGTCCCCCCGCCCCCGTAGCCCTTTCCGGGGAACTTCCTTGAAGAAACGCAGGCACCCAGTGGGGATGCCCCCCTCCCCCGTGCAAAGTTTGCTCAAAGTTTAGTGCCCACGTATGCAAAGTGCCGAACATGCCGCATTTCTCTCCCCCGCCCCCCGCCATGCTTCGTGAAGCTCTTTGCTCTGGAAGACGACCCCCCCACCTCGGATTCCCTCCCCATTCCTTGCAAGCCGTTCTGCGATTCCAGGGGTCCTTGGGTCCCCCACTGGTTTCCTTCTTCAAAGCTGCCCAGTGGAGAATAATTCCCAGGCGTGGGCGCTCCAGTTTGGCTGGTGGAGGCCTCTTGTTCCGCACTGGGGAGGGAGGGGGGGCGGGGGCCGGGGGGGGGGGGCACAGCAACTCCCAATTACTGGCCCCAGGAAGCCCAACCTCTCTTCTGAGTATTCATGTACAAGTGAGTCCTCTTCTGTATTATCCTGATTTTTAATTAATTTTCTCTCTAGCTGAGAAACATGGGTCATCTCTTCCCCTTTCAGCCCCTCCATGGTTCCTAGTTGGGGGGCTGGTGCCTTGCCTTTCCCCCTGAGGAATGTTGGCTGTGGTCAGGCATAAGAGTTCACTGGAGGGTGCCGTTTCTCCAAAATGGGGACCTTTGGGACTGTTTCGAGATTGGTGTCTTTTGAAATTAGGATGAAATCCCAGGAATGGGAGAAGCTTGCAAATCTTGAGTGTCCGGTTCAGAGGGAAATGTTAACTCTCTTTTTCCCTCTGCTGGATGGGATTTCAGCTCTTACACCATGATGGCTTGAGCTCATTTCTTATGGAATGCATCAAAAAGCATGTGAAATTCCCTGACTGTGTCCTGACCTTCCCCTATCCTTATTTAACTATCAAGCACTCTTCCTAAATAGCTCCTAGGTGAGGCACGCCTCCCCCCCACCCCACCCTGGGAGCATCAGAAGCACACCTTGAAATTGCTGGAGGGACACTTTAATTTAAGAGTTTAATGAGTCAGAAGAACTTGCCTACTGGCTGTCCCTTTGAGCCCAGACTCCTACAGAGATGCAGCAAAGAATGTCATTTAACAGTGTTCCTACATTGGGAGTGATTGAATGGTGAAGTTAAAGCCAGCCATATGGGGGCAGAACTACTTGCCTCCAGATGAGTTAGAAAGCAAAGCCAGAGCAGGGACTCAAACAGAGGCTCACCAGTTATCTTCCTCTGTGAATGGCTCCTGGATGCTTTGAGATATTTCTCAGAGTACAAGCAGTACGGTCTTAAAAAGAAGCTTTCCCTTCTGTCCACTGAATTCAGTGGGTGTTACATTCTTCAGAAGACCTTTGTGTCAGTTTCGTGTCTACTGGTGCAATCCTGTGGAAAGTTGCTGTAGTTGTCCATTGAAAACGGGTTTAAGACTGGAGTAACTGGGCAGGGTTCATCTTTGTTTTGCTCCACAGTGTATGTCTTCCCCTTTCCTCTGCAGGTCTGCGAAGAGCAGAAGTGCGAGGAAGAAGTGTTTCCCTTGGCTATGAATTACCTGGACAGATTTCTAGCTGTGGTGCCCACCCGCAAATGCCACCTGCAGCTTTTGGGAGCGGTGTGTATGTTTCTGGCCTCCAAGCTGAAAGAAACCATCCCCCTCACAGCCGAGAAACTTTGCATCTACACCGACAACTCCATCAGACCTCAAGAGCTCCTGGTAAGACCCCCCAACTTACCTCAGCTTGCAAACATTTTTTGCATTCCCCAGTGTGAAATGTGAATGCGTTCAGTGCGTTGGTTTGGTTCTAAACTCCCCCCCAATGGTTATGCATGAACTACAAATCCCATCAGCCCCTGCCAGCATGGCCAGAGGTTTTGCATTCCCAGTCAATGAAATGTGGAATCGTTCCAGTCGCGTGGTTTTGGTTCTAAACTCCCCCCCAATGGTTATGCATGAACCACAAATCCCCATCAAATCCCTGCCATGCATGGCCAAGAGGGCCACTTGATGGCAGGATTTGTGAGTCCATAATCAGAACTATCTGAGAGCCGTAGAGTTGCGTTAGACCCTGATAGTTAATGGATCGATTGGCAAAATTTTGGACTGTTTGGATGGGAAACATTGTAAGATAATGAACAGACTGAATGGATCTTGTGTTGAAGAGAGCCCATGTGCTTTCAGCCCTAACTTTTTAAGCACTTCTCTTGTTCGAAGGTGGTTTCTTGTTAGTGTTCGACTGCCACCTAGTGTTAAAAATGCACCACTTGTGATGACTTAATCTTTGAACCTTCGCCAACTTCCCCCTCTTGTTTCCAGCTAATTTTTTTCTTTAAAGGAGCTGCCTCCAAGATAGACCCTCTAGTAAACTACTGCGGTGTTTTATTGGCCTGATTAAAAGTTATGTGCACAGTCAAACAAATCTTGCATGTCTTCTCCCTAGAAAATAGATCAGTGCTGCATGTGTTATTCCTAAGTGTGACATGCTGCCAAGTTGCTGCTGCTGTATGACAGTTCTGTAGGGTTTTCAAGGCAGGGGGCTTACAGATGCAGTTTGCCATTGCCTGCCTCTGTAAAGCAACCCTAAACTTTCATGGTGGTCTCCCATCCTATTACTAACCACGGCCAACTCTGTTTAGCTTCCAAGATCTGACAGGATCAGACCAGCCCGGGCTATTCCTGTGATTAGATAAACAGGCAGTTTTGAAAATCACCCAGTGTAAGCAGTGTTTGAAATATGCTCCTTAAAGCGGGAACTTTGTGTTATTTAAACGAGTAGTTCTGTCATTTTTGTTCAGCGGTAGCCGACATGTTCTGTATGTTTTTTTGGAGACCTTAGATTTTGTATTGTTGAAGGCTTTCATGCCCGGATTCAACTGGTTGTTGTGGGTTTTTGGACTGTAAATGTAAATGGAGTGATAACCACACCCGCAATACAAGGCACTCAACCACACCTTTGCATAGCAAGTACCATCCAAACACTTACTGATTGGTTCCCCGCCCTGGGACATGGATAATTTATACCCCACTAAATATTCTCTTCTCACTAGATGCAGTGTGTAGCACACTTCTCCCTGTGATACACCTCTGAAGATGCCGGCCACACGTGCAGGCAAAACGTTAGGAACAAGATCTACCAGACCATGGCCACACAGCCTGGAAAACCCACAACAGCCTTAGATTTTGATCTCCCAAGACTGGGAGAAAGTTTTCCTGGGTTCAGGATCCACTGACAGTATTACAGTAACGATTGCTTAGACCTGCAAAGCACAAGGACCAGTTTATACACATAATACAGGTGTAATAAAAGTTATCTAGGACTCTCATCACTGCCAAGATGAGGGTGGGGATTGCATGTTCCAATACTCTCAAAATTTGTTTTTTAAAAGACTTCCTGAACATTGAAAACTACTCTTAGTTCAGCCTAGCCTTGTCCTTTCTGTGTTCAGGGAGGCAGCATACAGGAGGCACACATACCTTCCTGTGGAGTCAAAAGCCCAGGAAACCATTACAGCCCAGGAAAAGTTTTATGATGTATAGACAGTGTGATTCCTGCCCTGCCCTGGATCGCCCAGGCCAGCATGATTATGGCAGATCTTAGAAGTTTAGCAGGATTGGAGACCGTGAAGGAAGTCCAGGTTTCCTGTGCAGAGGCCGGCAGTGATAACCCCTCTCTGAAGGTCTCTTGCCACGAGAACCATATAGAACAGTGGTGGCAAACCTTTGGCACTCCAGAAGTTATGGACTACAATTCCCATCAGCCCCTGCCAGCATGGCCAATTGGATATAGGATCATCATAAGTTTGTTGTAGTTTGGTGGTACTTTAGACCACGGATATAGGATCATCATAAGTTTGTTGTAGTTTGGTGGTACTTTAGACACACAGTGTTGTTCTTGGTGGTGTCAACACCCGCCTCGCTGAAGACGAGCTATCTTTTGAGAAACGTTTTCATCATCTGTTCTAGTCAAGCAGTTGGTTGTTATAAGAATCCTGCTGCCATGTTAATCAGCAAGTTAAGAGGTTCCGTTGGGCGTTTACAGGACTAGGACCTACTAGAACATTTGCTTCCTGGATGGACTTCATGTTGTTGTCTGACCACTCAGCGATTGCTGAATAAATTATGACTGAGTCATATTTTTCAGATTTGTGATGTTAGTAATATACGTGAGTTCAGGAAGCATGCTTCCGATTTTTCTTTGTGCAGTTCATATCTGAAGTGGGGACATTTCCATCTTCCAGTAAGGAGATGGTTGTGGTTCCTGTAGCATCTTCCTTGGAAAGAGGTACCCAAACTTTTGCTTTGCACGTTGAGTATCTGCATGAATGCAGGAAACATGAGTCAGACTTCCTGCCTCTGTCCCTGTTGTAATGGTTTAAGGGTGTGCAAGACAGTTTACACGACTTGTGCATTAAAAAAAACTGTTTAAAATTATTAAAATCATATTAACATTAATTGGAAGTGGCCCCAAATTCTGGGAAGGAGATCAACCCTGTAGAACGTTTCTCTTTCGGCTGTCAATAACACACACCCCTGCTTGTCATAGACCTTGTTTAAACATTTACAGAGATGTGTAAATATTGAATACGTCCTTATTGTGTAGTAAGGACCCCACCTTATGGAATGACTTTCCGGATGCAATCAGGAAATCTTCCACCCTCCTAGGTTAGGCTGCCCAGTTTGACTTGCGTTGACCCTTCACCTAACACACTACCTAAAAGTATGTGGCTCTGCTATATGGATTGCCACATTTTTTGTCGTTACTTCTCCTTGCAGGGAACTTTTGTGTTTCGATTAAGAGTAGGAACAGATGGGAATAGCTGGTGTTTTTATATTTTCAAAGCAGGCAAGGGTTGACTCCTACACATTTGTTGCATTAATGATTCCTTTTTTCCTTCTGGAATCTCGAGGTTGTTTTCAACAATACAAACATAATATATTTAAAAAGTCATACTGAAAGTAGTAAAGCAGTATCATACATTAAAATAACAGTAAAAGCAGTGATCATCATCAGCCAGTAAAAGCAAGACAATAATCAAGAACATCCAAAGCAAAATAGGAGATGAAAACCATTGATGTTGATGTTATCCTGAACTAGACCCAGAGCTGAAAGAGTAGGATCTGAGTGATGCGTGTTTTTTATCATAAGTTGTTCTTTGATGGTCCATCCTCAGTAGATTGGCATGAGCAATAACTAGAGTGGCAGCGATACTTTCCCCATCAACTGGAAATGGCCCATTCTGATTAAACAATTTCTTGAAGCAGAGTATATGATTGTATTAATGCTGTTGAAGCTGGGGTGGGGGGGTGTATGTAAATGTCTCTTTTCATTCTAGAAAGTGCTCTGGGCAAGGCAGCCAGATGCACCTTCTGGAACTCATGCCAAGAAAATCCTTTAGGTTTTCCAAACAGGGTGCCATTAGAAACAGCCAAAAGGTGATTGGAGATCAAAATTGGGGATGTCTCAACTGAGGAGAGGCTAGGGTCCATTAGAAAATAAGTCCCTAGATGTTAGCATGGCACAGTTCGCTTCAACAACTACTAAAGGCCTCTGGAAAATAATTGTAAGAGATTTATTGAAGCTTAACAGTGAGGAGTAAGAAGGAATTCCCTGCTACAAGAAATCGAAGGCCTTGTCAAAGGCTTCCATGGCCGGAATTACTGGGGTGTTGTGGGGTTTCCAGGTTGTATGGCTGTGTTCCAGTAGCATTTTCTCTTGACGCTTCACCTGCTCTGTGGCTGACATCTTCAGAGGATCCTCTGAGGATGCCAGTGACGTATGCAGGCAAAACATCAGGAGAAAATGCTACAGGAACATGGCCATACAGCCTGGAAACCCCACAACACCCCAGTCTTAGGCCTAATGGTCACCACTAAAAAACCCTTTGTCCAACATGCCCAGCAGATTCATTTGGTCTTCACAAGGCACAGGGCAATAGGAGTCAATCTTGGGTCTTTGGCAAACTTGGCAGATGAAGGTACTCCTGTGGTTGCCACGATCCCAAACCAAGTAGGGCTTTAAAGAGTGATGTGAGCATTTTGGTCTGGAAACAAACTGGCAGCTGGTATAATTGATGTAGTAACCGGCAGATATGATCTCTGTGGCAGGTTTCAGTTAATGCCTTTTGCTGCATATTGCTCTGGCTGGATCGTTTTCAAAGTCTGCAAAGTGTGTCACAGTAATAGGCCTTTAAGTGTATGTTTTCAGACAAAGGCCACAATGACCTTGGCAATATCCTACTGCAGGCCAACCCTTCTGGGTGGGCATTCAGCGCTGGCTACAAAGACGTGAATTTTGGCAGGCGCTTCTAGTCCTCGTTATTTTCAGCCAGGGGCTGACATTTTTCAATTAACAGGAATAAAATCAGCAACTTCAAAGCCTTGGAGCGTAATGAAAAGAGACCGTTCAAGACAAGTTGAAGTAGCGAAGATAGACGGTTGTCTTCTTGAAAGACAGTTATTTTTTCCCCCTGCCTTTTGTTATCTCTTTCAGGATTGGGAGCTGGTGGTTTTGGGGAAGTTGAAGTGGAACCTTGCTGCGATCACCCCCCATGATTTTATTGAACACATCCTAAGGAAGCTTCCCTTCCCTCGAGACAAGCTGCTTTTGATCCAGAAGCACGCACAAACTTTTATTGCGCTGTGTGCCACAGGTATGTCAACGAAAATATCCTCTTGGCAGGTATCTGGTTCGGTTCTGTCAGGGAAAGAGAGAATCTTCAGTTATGAATTCGACTGGTAGTTGTCGCCAATTTGGGCCCATGGTTTTCATAAACCATTTCACCCAGGCCTTTGTAGTTCAGGCAGGTGCAATAATGTCTGATAGATGCTCAGGGTCAAGGGAATGACAGCTCCAGTTGGCTCATGAATAGGAATTATGCTAGACCTCGATTCAGATTTGGGCCAAGAAGGGGCCTTAGTACTTCTCTTTGTGCAGTTTTGCCAAATGAAACAAACACGGCAGCCACTGCACCACTGTTAACAGAGGAAGGAGGGAAGGTATTTTTCCTCTGTTTTTCTAGGACTGATTATAGGTTTGGTTTCAATTGGTGAGTATCAGGCCAGGGATGGGGAAGAATTGAACTGCCAGCACAGTCTGAATTAGGAGCCATGTGCCATCCTGCTGTTTCTATTTTTTTAAACGTCGGAAAGATCAATTCATGTATCTTCCAACAATCTCAGTTAGATTAATCTTTCAGCAGTTGGGTAAATATTTTGGTGCCCTTGCGTAGATGCCCTACAGAATCCTGCCCTGTAGCCAGGATTTGTTTATATTTACACAGGAAAAAGTTTTACACAAAAACTAATGTTTTGTTTTTATGTGTGCTGATTTTTAGTTTTTTAGTGCTACTTCTTTTTGAGATAGTTTTTTAAATAGCCATTTGTTGGACAACAAGGGTGGTGAAGTTGCTTGCTCCAGATGTGAACAAAATCTGTCTCAGCTTGGAGAGATAGACCTGGAGAGAGTTGTTATAAATGAATTCATAAAATTTGATGATGGTGTAGGCTTACTATGTGCCATGTAGCATCATGCTACATTTCCTGGAAAGAATATGGCATTTTTATCCTATCAGTGGAGGAACAAACAAGGAGAATCAACATACAGGTAGCACCATTTGGTCAGCTGTTTACCACATCTGAACATCTGTGTGTGTGTGTTTGTCGGGATGTATATCAAAAATACTCCTGGTCTGACACTTCTCAAGGTGTTTGACACTTTTTTGTGCAGCTGTATTTTGGAGGCAGAGTGCGAATACCGAACTCACAGGAACAAAGGAAGCAATCCTGTGCTGTGGGAACACAGTAGATTGTACAGGATTAGACTGCATCCCAGTGCGAAGCTTCTGTTCTGCAATCATGGTTCATAATCATCGATTAGACCTTTTCTCCGCAATTTTTAAACTTTTAAACAGACCCGTAGACAAGTTCACTTTGTGGCAGAGAATTCCATAAATGACTTAGGCATTGGTTCGGGTGGGTTTTCCGGGCTGTGTGGCTGTGGTCTGGTGGATCTTGTTCCTAACGTTTCGCCTGCATCTGTGGCTGGCATCTTCAGAGTATCACGGAGAGAAGTCTAGTGACACAGTGTGTAACAGTATCTATACACAGTGTGTAACAGACTTCCCTCTGTGATACACCTCTGAAGATGCCAGCCACAGATGCAGGTGAAACCTTAGCAACAAGATCCATTAGACCACGGCCACACAGCCCGGAAAACCCACCACAACCAGTGGAATCCGACCGTGAAAGCCTTCGACAATCCTTAGGCATTGTTTGCAGCTGTGATAGATCAGCTTCTTTGCCTCCATTTGGAATAGGCTTCACTGTAAGCAAGATAACAGGGGCGTGACAGGTAGGCAGGCAATGACAAACCCCAAATGTTTGTATATTATGAATTACAACTGTAACTCAAGGGGGCTGCTAATTAATTGAGCCTATTGGTTCATCATTCTTCCAGGGTCTACCTGTATTTAACAACATTCAGTGGTTCTGTGGACTTACCCTTTCCCCCAGATGTGGTGAGAGCCATATGGTTTGTGCATCTTCAAATGTATAGGCCCCAGTTCCTTAAAGATTCCTGTTTTGGGGAAGGATGTATGAATTTGACCCAGCATTTGAATGTATTTTCTCACATTATACCTACAAGAGTCTTTACACCCATAGCATGTTACTTGTATGGAGAAATAGACCAGTAATGTGATGTCAGTGATCGGTGGTAAGTACTTGTCTACATTGTGGATAAGATAGGAATTGAATGGAGAGACCCTTTCATGGTAGGGATGCCTGCCTCCAGGTGGGCCCTGGGAATCCCTCAGAATTCTTGGTCATCTCCAGACTGTAGAGATCCATTCCTCTGGAGTAAAAGGATGCTTTAGAAGTTGGACTCCATGGCACTGTACTCATCAGGCTGCATCCCCAATCTCCAGGAGTTTACCAGCCTGGATCAACCTTGCCTCCCCATTCCCTGATGGTGACTAGTGGGGACATGGCAATTCTGTTTCATGGTAACATTTCCATGGTGAGAACAACAGAGATTTCTGCCCATAGAGCTCCTCTATGTCTAAAGAAGTGAAGATCTAGGGCATAGGTGTCAAACTCGCAGCCCTAGATGTTATGGACCACAGTTATGGACCACAGATGTTATCCACAGCATGATGCTGGCAGGGGATGATGGCCCATAACATCTGGAAGGCTGCAAGTTTGACACCTGTGGTCTAAGGCAGGGCAGGGAGTAGGAACCTGCGGCTCTCCAGATGTTCGAGGAGAATTCTGGTCCCATCAGCCCCTACCAGAATGATAGCCCGAATTAGCCCCATGCGGCAGAGGAAGGCTGATAGAATTATGGTCCCTAAGCTTTGGAAATCTTGGGATTCTAGAAATCTAAATGTAAAGGTGAGGGGAGACTTTTCTCTTGTCTAAGTACTACTTTTTCAATTTTTCCAAAAAATGTTGAGGGAATTGGAAACAATTTTTTTAAAATTCTCTTTTGTAACAATTAATGAAATCATTATTAAAAACAGGATTGTTTCAGCTTCCCTTCATTCCTTCAAAATGTTTTATAAAGGGTTGGATCTAGATTGAATTGGCAATTTCTACTGATTTCTGATCCCTGCTGCGGACCCCTTCCCATGTCATGAAACTACCTTGTGCTGTGTGTTGTACAGGCTAATCTGAATTCCCCAGATAAACTTCCACAGCTCAGGCGGCAGAGCGGGGGAATCAATTCCGGTTCCTCCAGATTAGAGTACACCTGCTCTTAACCACTACACCACTGCTGCACCTAGTAAATGAACATTCCAACCTAACTGGGAAAAGGGTTAGTGGAGGAAGCATGTCAAATTGATGGAAGATTAAGTCCCGCGGCACCAGTGGTGGGATCCAAAAATTTTAGTAACAGGTTCCCTTGCCAGCCCCCCTCAGCAAAAGGGGCAGAGGAGAGTACGTATCTAAGGTGCAAACCTGTGCCCTGGGCCCAAAGCCTAGGAGTTGGATGCCTCTCCCTCATGGGCAGCCACCACCACTCTACCCGACCCCCCCCATTTTAATTTTTGCACCAGGTCATTTCTAAATCATCATCACATTATAGAAAATGCCCCAACTCACAAATCTGAACACAGCAATGGTGAAACACACAGGTTCTTTGATAGAGACTTGTGAGATACGAAAGGCTGAGAATCAATGAATTGCAGTACCTGAAAGGGATTAACCCAGTTCTGGGAGTTACATTATTAGTCGCAATTGCTATATGGAACCTTCACGTTCAAAGGCAGTATGCCTCTTGGGGAGGCGAGGGCGTGGAGATGGAAAAGTGGACCCAATTAGTAACCCCCTCTCGGCACACACAAATAATTAGTAACCCACTCTCGGGAACTGGTGAGAACCTGCTGGATCCCACCTCTGCGCGGCACACTTTCTATATCATGGGGCATTCTCCCCCTACCATTTGTGGCATGATCAGTGCAGACCAAGGTTACCAGAATCAGGTCTCTGTAAACATGTATTTCTGTCAGACTGAGAGAAAGTGTGGACATTTAGTCCGTATATATCTGGAACCGATGCTGATTTAGTCTGATGGTTGTGAGATCTGCTTTTAATACTAATCTATGGCTATTGAGCCTTGTGTAAAAAATGGCAAAACTGCAGTCGATCTTGTTGGTAAGATCATATTTGCCGTGCTCTATACCTTGTCCTGAAAGCTGAGTAGACTATGAAAACCCTGGCTGTTTTCTGACTTTCTCCCCCCTCCCCGTTCCCTTCCAAGTCCCTCTTGTTCACAGATCTGCCTGTCGCCAACTTCGGAACACTGCCTGAATTCATCCTTACCTCTGCGCTTTGCCTCTCCTTAGATCTGTATTCATGGCTTAATTGCTTCCTGTCCCCTTAATAGTTTCCCTTCGGCAATGGTCTTCTGAATTTTAAAAGAGCCAGGAGGCTGTGGCCGGGCGATTTTGTCCTTGAAATGCCACACTTCCTTCCTTTGGAGCAGCTATCTGTTTCGAAATTGAAAAGGGCCCTCTGGTAGCTCCAATAATTGTATGGCTGGTCTCCATTCTGATTTAATTACCTTCTCCCTTGGTGTCCTTTCTTTTCCACTATCCCAAATTTGTCCATGTGGTTAACATTTCTTATTAGTGCTGCTTGTTGTGTGCAGTTCCATTCTGTTTTTTTGCTGTGTGTGTGTGTTGGGATTTCAAACCTTACCACTTAGTCTGGGCTTTGTGTGTCTGTTCTGATAGCCAAGGCTCCTTCCTCTAAAGTAGGATATTGTTCTTAGTGTCTTGAGTCAAGAAGAAGAAGAGTTGGATCTATATCCCCCCCTTTCTCTCCTATAGGAGACTCAAAGGGGCTTACAAACTCCTTTCCCTTCCCCCCTCACAACAAACACCCTGTGAGGTAGGTGGGGCTGAGAGAGCTCAGAAGAACTGTGTCTAGCCCAAGGTCACCCAGCTGGCGTGTGTTGGAGTACACAGGCTAATCTGAATTCCCC
Organism: Sphaerodactylus townsendi; assembly: GCF_021028975.2. Lineage (NCBI taxonomy): Eukaryota > Metazoa > Chordata > Lepidosauria > Squamata > Sphaerodactylidae > Sphaerodactylus > Sphaerodactylus townsendi. The sequence continues at coordinate 28,542,400 of NC_059438.1, forward strand.
AGATAAGCCTCCACAGCTCAGGCGGCAGAGCGGAGAATCAAACCCGGTTCCTACACCTGCTCTTAACCACTATGCGCCTGCCAGTGGAAAGAAGTGCTTTTGCTAACAGAACAGATCTGCATGCTCCACCTCCATGTGACGGTACTGTAGAAAAAGTGTTTTATCACATCTCCTGCCCCAACTTATTCTGATTGCTCCGCAGTTCCCCCCATTGCTGAAATAGATGAAATATTAATATTTCCCTACAGCAGGTAAAAGAGGGGACGGAGAACATTTGGATTCAAGAGGGAAAAATCCAGAAAGGGAAGCAGCTGTGCATACTGAATTGATAATACTCGATGTTTTATGATGGACACTTTAAATGTGCTTTGGTCCAGTGTGGCAGATATTTTTTTAAAAATTATTTATATATAGTCTTCCTTTCTCATTGAGACTTGAGGCTGATTACATGGGGTAAAACAATGCAGTTGTATAGGCATGAGGTTTCTAATAAGCAATGCAACGGAACTAGGATTGCAGAAATTAGGAACGATGCAAAAAGTATTAGATACAGTCTGCTTTGTTTGACATAGCATGGAATTACAGAAGTGTAAAATGATGTGGTGAGAGCAGGCTAGGACATGCAATAAACAGATAATGCCAACCATAAACAGTGGCGTGGCCCTGATTTCCTTTATAAAAGCTGCTTCCTGTCCCATTGTATTGTAGTCTTATCCTTTTATAAAAATGCCGCCCTGAATTCCTTCTCTGGAATTGCTTACAGCTTTTTAACCATGTGATTTATCTGCAGCACTTCATGGGCCATATCCCTTCTTTAAAGAAGCAAGATTTGAAGTAAGAGAGAGTCTCCGAAAGTTTTTCTGTGAGGTTTTTCCTCACCGCTGAGCTGATCCCACATAACTGGGATTATTTAGTGAAGTTTCATGCCAGGAATGAACCCAGGAACTTCTTCTCTGTTAGAAATAAAGTATTGGCTCTGATTTTCCTTGGTAACCTTCTGAGAACACAGTGGTCTTTAAAAATGAGTTATTGCTTATAGCCTATGAATATTCTACCATTGTACCATAAACAGTAGGGGCCTTTTGCCTCAGATGACCAACTTGACTTTCCGATTGAGAACCTTTACACTTTGACTTGCTTTTTGTACTTCTTGTGTTCACATCGTAATTGAAAGAAGGTAAATCTGAAATGCATTTCTTAATGTTGATTCTTGCTGACTTAAGCAGCTTTGTGAAGATTCAACCCAGTGTTGTCAGATGATCAACCAACTGTTTACACTGCATTCAAGTAAAAAACAGGTTCTGAAGTGAAGTACAGAGCTGTTGAGGGGTAGAGATGGGACTTTTCCAGTTGTTCTTCCTCAGCTGTAGAATATCTTCTCCATATTGGTTCACCATGTGTCTCAAAATGCTACTGTGAAGAAAGATGTACAACTATTTTCAGTACTTTAAATGGTGAATTTGACCCACAACATGGCTACCAAGCAATTCTTTAGACAAGAGCAGGGGTCCCCAAATTATGGCCCGGGGGCCAAATGTGGCCCCCTGAAGGCATTTATCCGGCCCGCCAGGCATGGCGGCGATGGCTCCATTCATGTGCAGTGGGGGTCGAGGGAGAGGAGGAACCGGCCCCAACGGCTGTTGATTGCAGTTACATGATGGCACCCCCAAATCTCCATGAATTTTCTGACCCCGCCCTTCCCTCTCAGCTACTCCATGTGTTGCTCTCAGGCTTTCTGTTCCCCCTCACTCCCATTGGCATCAGCCAGGCTGGCAAATCGCTCACTGGCTGCTAGGGAGGAAAGAACCCAGGAAGATACCTGATCCTGGGTTAGATGGAATGTTTCATTGGGAAAGTTCTGCTTTTTTTTTTTTTTTTACACAGGGGAAAGGTATTCCACAGCCTCCCCAACAATATTTGGAGCCCACCCTGTACTTGACATACTTTGGTCACTGTTCTAAAAATAGACCATGACAGAAAGGTTGAAAGGTGAAATCAAACATTTTACAATCATTTGTGCATAGGAATTTGTTCATAGTTTTTTTTAGTCCGGCCCTCCAACAGTCTGAGGGACAGTGAACTGGACCCCTGTTTAAAAAGTTTGGGGACCCCTGGACAAGAGGATTGGACTGTTCATCCTGTAGCAGAGATATATGTGGGGGGCAACATGTCAAGAAACCACATTTGGAGATAACCCATGATCAGATTCTATACAAGCTGTGAAGGAACAGATGCTATAGTACTGGATAAAGCAGTTGCTGATGGAAATGGCACTATAGACATTGTCAGATGTGATAAGCAAAAGATTTAAACAAGAAAAAATAAGGGACAAAATTCCACTTCTAGAGACGCTATGGGATACCATTGAGCTGATTCTCTGAAGCTGCCATTTTCCCTAGAGCAGGAGTCTGCAACCTGTGGCTCTCCAGATGTTCATGGACTACAATTGGCCATGCTGGCAGGGGCTGATGGGAATTGTAGTCCATGAACATCTGGAGAGCTGCAGAGAAACTGAATTCTGTTGCCTGGAGATCAGTTGAAATTGCTAAATTTAAGATAAATAACCTTGGATTGTGTTGCTTTGCTTAAAAGGAAAAAAATTAAAACCTGGATATTTGTTAGCTACTTTTGAATCCTTAAAAAAAAAAGTAAAGCAGGATAATGAATAAATATTACAAAATAGGAGGTCCTGTAGTTCAAGTATGTCCCAAAACAACCCTCTCTGGATTTGAGTATTTTTTAATTAAACATCTCTTTTTCATAGTCATTCTGGGTTTTTCCTGTCTGTCTGTCTGTCTGTCTGGCTGTCTGTCTGTCTGTCTGTCTGTGTTGTTTATATGTGTAAAATAAAAAAATCTACATAAACATTCTGGGGCTCAGGTCAGGAGTTCAAAATAGCTCTCCAGACTCATCCTGAAAAACCTTAGTTAAGATTAAGACCTAGCTAGTTTTCTACAATTCCATCCTTTCTTCCTTGAGCCCAAGATGGATTTGCTAAAAGATCCTTTCCTTTCGTTTTATGTGACATTGAATTTCTGATTGGTCAGCATCAGCTGTGAATGACTTGGAAACTGCAATATTCATCTGGAAGATTTATATTCTGCATTCTTCAAAATCTGATAGAGATACTGAAAGGATGCAAATAAAATTACAATTCAGATTTTTAAAATATCAAAATAACTCCTTGAACTAAAATAGCTGTAAAAACCTCATGTCAGTATTGTAGATGAGCAACCAGTAAAACCAGTGGTATCAACGTAAATGCAAGGAAAAAACAGGGCAAGGAGGTAAAATTCAATTTAAAAACATAGTGAAGAAGAGCTTTAACATTAAAGCAGTGAACATGCTGTAGCAGTGTTGCCTTTAATGGCAGCCAAAGGCAGCTAAAATGCAACTATCCTGGCTAGGAGTTCCGAAGGTTACGGCCAATGGTTTTTCACATAGCATTACCAGTGTGAATCTGTCCTTTTCCAAGAATTTCAAATATTTTGGTAAGCTCTTGGAAGCACAGTGCTTTAGTTCATTTTCCTGGCTCAAGCAACAGAGCTTGACTTTTAAGTTTGTTGAAGAAATGGATGAGTTCAGTTTGGTACACAGAAGAGGTAAACGAAGAAAGGTTTGTAATTACTAGCTAGCTTTGACGGGAAATCCTATCTTTGAACCTCAGAGGAGAGTGGAATGGTCTACGTGGGGGTTCCCGTATCCATTTTCAAGATGGTGCTTAATGTTTATTTATCGGGATTTTTTAACCTTGACAAATTGTTCGCATTATTATGACCTTTAACGTGGAAGTATGATAATTACAGCTTTCCTTTTCTCTGACGCCAGCGCTGCCTCCAACGTTTTCTGTTCCATCTCCTAGGTGGCCTCAATTGTACTATGGTCTTCTGTCTTTTCAATGAACTCTTTCCATGTGAATAAAGTCCAGAGCGATGGCTGGGGTGTGTGTGTCCATGCGCACGCTATGGCTGCGTCGCCTCTTGCTCCTTTTGTGGGCACGTCAAGTGAAATTTATATCGGCAGGAAGGTCACTGCCACAGTGTTCAATAGCCCAAGATGAGGTGATGGCACCGCATAATAGCGCCACACTCTTCGCTCGACTCACCAGTTGTGGTACTTAATTAATGTGCTAAACAGGGGGAAGGCAGGGATACAAATCCGTGCCTGTTGCACAACAAAAAACAAGGGCATATGCAGTTTTTCTAATTGCCGAGTTTATGAGGCCCGTTCATAGAACGAGATGAGGCGGGAGCTAGAGGTGACAGAAGGCTCTCTGGACATTCTGCTTTAGCCATTCTGGGCCTTTTGCCATTTGAAATCTGTCTCATTTACATTATGAATGGCATTAAAGAAATGCTAACGAGGTTGCCGGAGTACCCAGAAACATAAATCCGCGTGATCACGCACATGGAAAGGAGGATTACCTGGCATAAGCTCTTGGCAGGGGCACTGGGTCTTTATTTTCATGTTCTTTGGTAGGTATAGAACTCACTCGGTGTTAAATCAACTGCCAAAACAAAACAAACAAACCAAAAATTAAACCCAAGAAAGTATGCTCTTCTAGGCAACACGGACAAAACCCCAAGATGGAGGGATGCTCAGATTAAAGGTTGCAATTCTGTACACTGAAGCCAACTGATGCTGGGCGCACAAGAGATCTTGTGACAGATTGTTGGGTGCGTGGTGGCTTTGGCGGTGACTGTGATTGGCACAGCAAAGGAGAGAGGGTCAAGTTCTATCCCTAGAGACATGAGGCTGATGTTTGTTCTACTGTCTGTGCTTTCTCACTTTTGAAATTTGAATTGGCTTAAGGAAAGTGGGATTTGGAACATGCCAATAAGCCGTATTTCCATGGGACTTAGAAGCTAGAACCGTCTGTACCTTTATATTTGGCTTGAAAAGCTGCATTTTACTGATCAGCCAAAAAAAAAAGTTGAAAGCAAGAATATAGAGTCAGATAGCTTAGGATGCTTTCCAGTTATTTCAATCTTCAGTCGTTGAAGCTTCGATAAAACATATACCACAAACTAGGAAAGGTACCATTCCATCTCAGTCTAACTAGCAAGCAGGCAAGGAACCTCTAAAAAGGAGGTAGGCATTCTTTAAGAAGCAGCGGCCTTGGCCAAATGAAGGAGGAGGTGCAACAAATGTGAACGGGCAAAGCAAGCACAAGGTGAATTTGAAGAGTACATTGCTACAGATATTGAGATGAGCAATGGACATTTCTTTAAACAGATCAAAAGCCGAAAGTGAAAGGATTGCGAATAGAACATAGGGATATGAGCAGCTGAATGAATTTTATATCTTCATTGCAGGAGATGTGGAACAGGTAACCTTGTCAGAAAAGCTATTTGAGGATAGATGTGTCTGAATGGGTCAGGTGGAGATGACGTTTTAAGGCAACTTGGCAACTTAAAAAAATTATAAGCTACCAGGTCTGAGTGAGGGGTAGTTAATGAAAAGTTTTCAATTGTTGAGCTCCTAATAAGAGTATGTGGCTTTTCCCACTAAGGTGTGCCTCTGCTTTCACATACTGCATGTGAGCACCCAAAGGCACCTGATGGGCCACTGTGAGTAGCAGAGTGCTGGACTAGATTGACTCTGGACTGATCCAGCAGGCTTGTTCTTGTGTTCAAAAGTAGCCAATGTAATTCCAATTTTTATAAAGGAAGCTAGAGATGATCTGGGAAATTACACATTTGTTAGCCTACGTTAGGTAAACCCGGTAGAACCCATGATTAAAGGTAGAGTTATTATACATATAGAGAAACAAATGGTATTAAATTAACAAAGCCAACCGTCTGTGGTTAGCACTGAAGACCGCTGAGAGATTCTGCAATACTAGAAAGGATCACATTTTCGCTGCCTAGTTCTTGGTAAAAGTCATCAACAAAGACAACCAAAGCAATCTGCTTTCCAAAGCCTGACCTGAAGCTGGATTGAAATGCATCCAGAAAACCAATCTCTTGCAAGAGCCTGTGAATCTGAGAAGGAACAGCCCACCATAGGACCTTGTTCAAGAATGGAAGACTGAAAACTTCCTAGAAGTTCTCCATCATACTGGCAGTAGGGCTTAGGCGGGGTTATTAAAACACATTTGATCAGTGCCTTCTTGAGCATGGGTGGTATACTTCCCACTTTCAAGGCAGCATTTACCTCCTCTCTAGCCTTTTCCCACCAAAAGATCTAAGTGTGGTCAGTAGTGCTTCTGCAGAATGGGCAAAATCCGCTCATCCCTACTCTGACTGGGGATTCTGCCATTTCTGCTAAAACGTGCTTAGGGTCATTAACCCTTAGGTCTGGATTCTCATTAAAGTGCAGTGGGTGGTTAGAAAAATGTCTGGTGCTTGTTCTCATATAAGAATGCAACAGCATGGCATGATACTTTTTTCTAATTGTCGAAGGGGGCAGAGATTGATGCTAACGACCATTTGCCAAAGTGACAGCTTAACTATGATGTAGTCTGAGCCCCTACAGATGATTAAGGCACCCTTAGGTGGACTTGGTCATCTGTATCCTCCTGCAAGTGGAAATAAGATTTTTATCTTACATCAGGTACAGTTAAGTAATAAATGGTTCATTTCCTTTCCCTGTGGGTTCATCGTAGGACAGTGGTCCTCTCCTGTTGTTCACGGAGAGCCACATTTTGCAGTTACTACCAGCCAAAAGGGATTCATTTACTGTCATCATTTGCACGAGGCCTGCCTTTTAGGGAGGCTTAACACTTACCCAATCCTCTGGAAGTGATTGTTTAAAGGTGGAAAACACTTGCTAATTGCAAGCCCCACTGAGCAAAAATCTTTGCCCACTTTCCTGAAATATGGAGGCAGGTGCCACATTGGAGACTCAACGCCCGGAAGAGTCACAATTGGCTCCTGAGTATCACTAGAAGTCAAAGGGTGACATTTTAAAAGGGGGTTTCCAGGTTGTTGTTTGGTTTTGCCTAGGTTTGGAATAATTCCTGGCTCTTTTCCTGCAGATTTTAACTTTGCCATGTATCCGCCATCAATGATAGCGACAGGGAGTGTGGGAGCAGCTGTCTGCGGCTTGCAGCTGGATGAGGGAGAAAGCCTTCTCTCTGGTGATGCCGTCACAGAACTCCTGGCCACAATCACAAACACAGAAGTGGTAAGTGTCTCCAGATTCTTTAACATTGCATCCATATATGTTCTCCCTCCTTACACCAAGCCTCAGAGGCTGAGCCTCTGAAGATCACTGGGATAGATGGTTAATTCACATGGGGATAAACGGTCCTTCAGTCTGTTGTTCTCTCTCCCATGTTCAGAAGGCTATATCAGCACTTGGGGTAGTGCTTCTTTCTTGGTATGGGGCAGAACCATATTCTGATTCCACTAGGGCCTAGGGCTTTACAAACCAGCCGTGGCTTTTGGGCTGGAAGCAGGAGTCCTTGGGGCTCCTTAGTTTATTTTCTCCTTCTGGTTTATTTTTTGCTGTTTTTCTTGTTTAAATGATTCCATAGTTAAGGAGCATTTTTGGATTATCTGAGATGCAAGAAGGGGATTCGATACACCCAATCAGATTTCTTCCTAGGCCCATGGTGGCAAACCTATGGCACTCCAGATGTTCATGGACTACAATTCCCATTAGCCCCTGCCAGCATGGCCAATTGGGATGGGGCTGATGGGGTGTGAATCCATCAGACATCTGGAAGTCTCTATAGAGTCCTCCTGCCATTGTCCCTGGGAAACTTTGGAAGCAGGTTGTCTTCCCAGCTGGCTCTAGCAGGCCGTGAAAGATCATGATTCCTTCTCATGGATGGAAGGGAGGGAGGGAGGGAGGGAGGGAGGGAGGGAGGGAGGGAAGGAAGGAAGGAAGGAAGGAAGGAAGGAAGGAAGGAAGGAAGGAAGGAAGGAAGGAAGGAAGGAAGGAAGGAAGGAAGGAAGGAAGGAAGGAAGGAAGGAAGGAAAAGTCACAGTAAGGTGGTTAAACCTTTCATGAGATGCTGGTACATGCATTGCCCAGAAAGGAAAGGTATCACCACCAAGGGCATGCCCAAAAATCGATTACCTCCTCCAGCCCTGTGTCCCACAAAGCACATTGGTCTGCCTTCCTTATTGGTCAGCAGGATACACAAAAACAAAGTGCAGAAGTACCGGGAAAAGATAATATTCCTCTCCTATTATACATTTGCACAAACATGGTTCTGGATTCTAAAGCCAAAGTGGGGTTAATTGTATGAGCAGAAGGTATTAATTCACCTTGCCCCTGAGGTTGCTTAACTCCCTATTTTACTAATTCTTCTTTCTTAATCTGCATAGGCAATTTTCTCTAGTGCTCTCTCTCGCCACTCAAATAGCCTAGCAATTGCAGACCCAAGGTCTGGCCAAGACTGTGGCTTGGATGAGAAATTGTTGGCTGCATCTTCACTTGCTTGCTTAACTGGAATGACAGAATAAATGTTTGTAGGGCAGTTGCCAAGGATATTCCCCCACCCCCACCCCACCCAGCAGTCACAAGTATCCTGCATAATAATTAATCTCTCCTGGATTTCCAGAGAACAGGACTTGAATTACCTATAAAAATGCCTAGATTCTGAAGTTTAAAAAAGAAAAAAGAAAGCTTCTTTCTTTATTCTCTCTAGCAAAGAACATGTGGAATCTGACCATTGCCACAGGTTTGTTCTTCATAGCAGGAAGGTAGGGATAAAATTTGTGATGTACCACTTTGATAAGTTGGTCATCTGTATTTGGCCAAATGGTCTGGAGAATCCTCCGCATTTGTAACTAGGGGATGTTAGGGATCAGGGTTGGAAAAGACCAGGGGCCTGAGGTTTTGGACAGTGCCTGTTGCAGGGGGCTGTACTTATATTCATGAACTGCCTCCCCAGTGATCTGTTTCAGGATAGGAAAATAATTCAGGGGGAAAGTTCTGTACTTCCTGTCTCTAAGCTCTGATCTAGATCAAATCCCTGTGCACCGAGGAAGCGCAGAACTTCTTAACAGACCTGGGGAGATCATTGGGGGTCATATAACATGCAGTGTTAGTCATGGAAGTTCTTAGTCCTTGGATACTTTTGCATGTGCAAAATAATGCACTTTCAACCCACTTTCAATTCACTTTGCAGCTGGATTTTACTGTGAAATAGCAAAATCCACTTGCAAACAGTTGTGAAAGTGCATTGTTCTGCATGTGCGGAAGTGCCCTTAGACATGGAGAGAGGAGCAGGACCTGTACAGGAGCCATTCCTGCCCCCCTTCCAATGACGATTATTCAAAACAGAATTCTTCCCAACAATGCTGGCTCAGACAGTAACAGTGCAGACCTCTTTCTTTTTCTCTGTGGAAGGGAAGTATTAAGCATTTGAAGTCCCCAAACCAAATGGCTGTCATAGCGCAGTCCAATCCAGAGCTGCTCCCATCGCAATTAATGGCCTTACAATGGCATAACTCTGGATAAGGGTGCCAGATGGTTAGTCGAATCCAACGCTTAAGACTCCCCTTCCTCAAAGGCGATTTGGACTTCTTTTCCTGCCCTCAACATCCAGACCCATTCATCCTTCTACCATCTTTTCTCCAATGACATCCTGAAAAAGAAATGGGTCAGGCTATAGAATGAGACCTGACAGCCGACACCCTCTTGTGCAGACACCATTCCCTGATCTCCGGAGCAATTGCCTGACGGTGCTGCTGATTAGCATTAAAAAAAAACCCCACGGGTGATCCTAATCACGGATCTTTCTCCCTGTGCCAAATTTAGTGTGCCAACACACCAGCAGAGAAGAGTGCCAAGGGGCATAAGCTGACTTTGTCCTCCATTTTGTTTCTGAATTTTCTATAAGATGAAAAGGGGTCTTCACTCAGATTCAAAGGGAGCTAAAAATGCTGCCACATTCTGGATTATATATTACCTTTGAGCCTTGCTATAAAATTACGGAACGGCTGCGAGGAGTGGCAGATGAACATTGAGCCAGTGTTCTATCTGTGAGGCATTCATCCGACCTTCAGTGTTTGCAGACTGGTTTTGGAACCTTGTGACAGGGCCTGCTGTATCCTCTCTCGCCACATTTGCTGCAAGCTGCGTTTTGTGTATGCGAGGAAGCAGCAAGACAGAATAGGATCTGGGAGAAAGGAAGAATGAGATAGTTTCCTCTGTTGTCTCTGGCTCTGAGTTGGCAGCTGCTTGGCCTCATTCAGCTTTTTGTTTGCCAGTGAGTGGCAGGCGTGTGTGGCAGACACCGAAAGGATGCGGTTAATTCTGCAGGGTAATTGTGAGTTTCGACCGAGCCAGTTAAAAGTTAAGAAAAGGAAAAGGGAGTGTGTTGTTGGGAGAGCAGGCTGGCAGTAGAGGAAGTCAGCCCACTCCACCCCCTGTGAGTGAAGAGCCCCTCATCTTGGCACTGAATTGTCATCGGCTAGGACAGGGGTCGGCAACCTTTAACACCCAAAGAGCCATTTGGACCTGTTTTCCATGGAAAAGAAAACACTTGGAGCCACAAATACTTTTTGAAATTTAAAATGACGATAACACTGTATATATTGTTTTTTTTTACCTTTATGTTTTGTATAAACAATTATAGTTTGTTATGAAATCCATGAAGTGCTACATCACCGTCATCAGCCAACCAGGCAGCTGGCACAGGAAGACCAGAAGTGGCTTGGGATAGCTATCTCGGGCTGTACGCACTCTCTCTAAGGCGAGGGGACTCTTTCCCATTAGCCATAGGGGCAACTCTCTGAAGGAGGTTGAGAGGACCCTAGCCACGTGGAGCCTTGAGTGATACAAGGGCCAGCGAAAGGGCGGCGTCGCATCAGGAACGTGAGTTGCAGACCCTGGGCTGGAATCAAATTGTCCTGACTTGTACTACAGCGAGTGCATGAGCCACCCATGCTTAGGAGACTCACTGATAATTCGTGTCAGATATTCTCAACGTAGTATCTGCCAATATAATTGGAGTGCAACAGCTGAGCACCTCGAAAGGAACTCAAAATGGGGTTCACTGATCATGCAGCATATTGACAAATGGTGTATAATTCAGCAGTACTTTCAGCAGGGTCAATACAAGATATTTTGTCATCCAGACTTAGAACCACCTCCTGGTCATTTGAGTCCCTGTAGCAAATAGGCTTACCAGGCTCTCTTAGGAGGCTGGGGATCTACTGCCATGGGGCCCGACCTTCTGTTGCCAGTTAGCCAGCTTATGGAAGGACTTGCTGGCAGCAAAGGGAGGCCCAGGCTGTCATTGATGTCACTTCCAGCGGGCACCAGATCATCAGGTCGCAGGTGATGCTGGATTCTTTAGTATTTGGGTGAAAACTCTATGGCAAACGTGATTTTTTTTGGCCTCAAGTCATATCTGATTTATGCAGTGCAGTTTTCAAGACAAGAGACAGTCAGAGGTGATTTGCCATTGCCTGCCTCCCCATCCAGACTCTAGTCTAGCATTACTTGGAGGTCTCGTATCCAAATACTTGCCAGGGTTGACTCTGCTTAGCTTCTGAGGTTTGACACAATCAGGCTAGTCTGGGCAAAAATGACTTCTACCATAGAGTTTCTGCCCAAATACCAGAGCATCTCTGCATTGCCAGTGACACAGTGACATCACTTCTGTTGCAGCAGTGACATGGGCCTAGGCCTCTCTTCACTGCCAGTAAGCTCCCATCCACTGCCAGTTGCCTTGAAATACCTGACAGGCCCTAGTAGCGACACCACAGGAGCTTGGCTTGAACTTGGCCAGCTGTTGCGTTAATTCCCTGATTAATTTATGTAGGGAATTTTTATGCTGCTACTCCAGGAAACTTGCCCAAACCCAGCATTAAAAGCAAACAAATCAGAGAATAAAAAACAAGTCACTGAAGAGCTCAAAACAAACAATATTTAGATTAAAAACTCACTCTGAAATTATCTTTATAAAATCAACCCCTTCGTTAAAAGTCTGAGTAAACAAAAACATTTTGGTCTGGCACTAACAAGAAAGAAACATAGGTGTCCGGGAAGGCTCGGGAGTGGGGAGAACGTTCCAGAAGCAAGACACCGTTGCAGAAAACAGCCTTGTCTGTATACACCATCTGACGGCAGAGTTTGTGAGCAGGTCTTAACGGATGGGCCGGACAGTAAGGGAAGAGTGGTCCTCAGCATGGGGAGAGAGGAGGAAATGCCTGTCTTCTCCCATGCTGCTAATGGCTTCAAGCGAGCGGAGACCATGTGGTTCATCAGTACCCTCCCTGCTGTGCTGGACCAAGCAGAAATGTGGATGACATGGCCTAGGCCCAGTTTTCACGTTTGGAATCACCAGTCATGACTTTTAAATGGGAGGCAAAAGCCCAGATGTCAGTTGGCTAGAGGGTTGAGCAAGACCAGCAGGATGGGAGAAATGGCACCTAACACATGAGCATGCTGACCCAAAGGGCTCTGCTGGAAGGAGAGGGGGGAAGGGAGCATCTGCAGCTGTTAACATGCTGCTGCAGCTTTGGCCATCTGACCCCTCCCCCAGTTGTTTACTTACCAACCTTTTCATATATCTATTTCAGAATAATAGGCACAGCCTACCAGAGCCTCAACTTGGGACTTAAGCAACTGAGTTCTTGAGAGTCCACAATACTCCTTAACCCCCCAGAATGTACATGCGCATGTGATGTGCATGTGTGAATGGGGCTACATTGTTTGGGTCATAAGCTTTGGAATGGACTCATCACACAGACTTTCTAGACTAATTATTTTTGTCTTTCTTGAAGATGTCTAGACATCTGGTACAATAATTCATTGTTTCCTTCTAAATGGCATCTTTTCATTAATGTCACTGGAAAGATCACAAAGAGGTGGCTGTGTTATAGCAACAGAAAATAAAAATCTAATGGCACCTTAAAGACTAAGAATATTTTACCTTAGTATGAGCTGATGTGTGCCACCAAAGCTCATCTTGAAAAAACGTTGCTGTTTGTCTATTAAATTCTATTTTTATTATTCTATTCTATTAATTTATTATTCTATTCTATTCGATTAAATTAATTTATTTTACAGAAAGGAGAGCCAGTTTTTTCCTGACTTGAAAGAGGTTGATTGCGAAGTTCATGCCATTGCTCCATCTGTGTTTCTATGATATGGACTAATCATGAGAAAAAACAATCTGTATATGATTAGTTTGCATAATTTGCATATTATTTGCATAATATGGAAATCGTTGGGTTTGGGAAAGAGCAGAACAGAACCCATGGGAATGCTCCAAACTGAACTGAAATCTCCCCATGTGGAAGCAACTGAGGAAAAGAAGAGCTGTCTTCATTGTGTAATTGTGCTACTCAGATAGTGATGAAAGCCATTGTGGTGTAGTGGTTAGAGTGATCGGATTAGAATCTGAAAGACCTAATTTAGGATGCCTCCTCTGCCATGGAAGCTTGCTGGGTGACCTAAGGACAGACAATCTCTCTCAGATTAACTTTCCTCACGGAGTTGAAATTACAATAAAGTGTAGGAGAAAAGAGCAATATGGGCCACTTTGAAGATGATGAAGAAGAGGAATTTGGATTTGACTCAAGGTGACTTACAAGCTCCTTTCCCTTCCTTTCTCCACAACACACACCTTGTGAGGGAGGTGGGGCTGAGAGAGTTCCGAGATAACTGACTAGCCCAAGGTCACCCAGCAGGAATGTAGGAGTGCTGAAACACATCTGGTTCACCAGATAAGCCTCTGCCACTCAGGTGGAGGAGTGGTGAATCAAACCTGGTTCTCCAGATTAGACTCCACCTGCTCTTAACCACCACACCATGCTGGCTGATGTGAAGGGAAGAGTGGTGTTAAGAGTACACTCAGGTGAATGTCATTTCATCATTGGAAATGTTGCCCATTGTTGCTATCAAACATAATTTGTTTTCTCTTTACTAGGACTGCCTGAAAGCGTGTCAAGAACAGATTGAGTCTGTTCTAGTAAGCAATCTTCAGGAAGTCCCGCAGCATCAAGGCAGTGCTTCAAAGACCGTGGATGAGCTGGATCAGTCCAGCACTCCCACAGATGTGAGGGACATCAACCTGTGAAGACATCATCACGAAAAGTTGCCTTCCACCAGCCCCATTTTTGTGTGTGCGTGTGTTCAATTTTCTCTCACACAGGCACATTTCTGTTAAAAAAAAGAAGTTCCTGCCGAATGTATTTGAAACTTTTTAGATCTTAAAAAAGCACCAAAGGCAAAATCCATCGGGAAATTCCCATGCACAAGTTCTGCTGGCTTGTGCTTTCATTGGGCTTCTGCAAGGAAACATCTCACGGACTGTGGTCAACCGTGATGGATTTTATGTGTGTATCTGTGCATGTATGTGTGTCTGTATGTCATTCAGTTCCTGTGATATATAACAGAAGGGAATTCCACAACAATATATTTTATAGTTGCTGTTCGGATTGCATACTTGTGGCGAGAGAAGCTTACAAAAGAATTCAAGCAGCCAGATACGAGTTAAGCCTGCACTTTGCAGGAACAAAATAGATAATTTTTTTAAAATGAGTGTATTACGACCTTAGTGCATACCCTCCTTCCTTTTTCACTCTTAAGAAATGAATAATACGTGTGAGGTATTTTTAATGGCGTATCAATGGATATAAAATGCAGGAGCAGATAGTGTCTATGTGAGCGAGAAAAGCAAATGGGAGGAAAGGTTCCTGGTGCAATTGAGTTTTGGGGGTACAGTAGGTATTTAGGTTGTAGTACGTGCACGCTCTCTGTGGAAGTTTGTATTCATTTTGACAGGGTACACACCAGGTTTGGCCTCGGCTTATCTGCTGCCTTTATTGATCTTAGTGTTGTCTGTTGACTTTTGCTGTTGGCTGGTAGATTGCACCTAAGAAAAACTGTGTCGTTTTTCAGCCAGATTGGCAGGGCTTTGCCTCTTTATTTCCTTCCCTTCGTATATACACATACTTCTTATCTGGGAAAAAAATATATATATTTGATGCTTTTCAACATAGCAGCCTCTTTGGCAGAAGCAAGATACTTCTTATTCAGCTGTGGGTCAAGCTACAAGAAACTTCCTAGTTGTAACAGAGAAGGAAGTTCTTTTCCTTGAGTAAGTATTCCTACTTGCTTCAACAGGCTTGGTCAGAAGAACTTCCCATTGGATGTTGCCTTTGTTGTGAGCCCATGTAGTGGCCATTCTGCCATGCGTTAGTGTAACATGTGTTGAACAATCCATGTGTTGTGCTTTATGAATATTAATGCTGCCTGTTATAGGGATCTTTGGTGCCTGGCTGAACATAGTACATATTCTGCCACACATGTATATTGTTGGATGATTAAGAGCCATATTGGTAGGATGGTGGGTTGCGGAGCTCTTCTACACAGTCTTGGACTCTGTATGGGATGGCACTGTAAAATTATCTTGAGTCTCATTGGGCTCAGGGTATGAGACAGAAAAAGGCATCTCTTTAGTCAGCTAATGAGTAGAGATGTGAAATTTTGAAGCCAACGGGGAAAACATCTACCCCCAACGAAAATGCATATCTGGGGGGCATTTGGAATAACATTGCTTTTTAATCAACCCTAAACTTTTTTTGCTAGTTTAAACAATGTGTTACGCACTGCTTAGAACAGTAGTCCCCAATGTTATGCTTGTGGGTTCCATAGGACTCGCTGCACCTTTCTGACACCCACCAACTGTTGTAGCAAGTGAGTGGAGCCAGGGAGGGCTTTTGCCCAGCATGGCTTCGGAATGACTTGGAGATTTGATTGACTGTGGAGATTTTTTTAAATGTTGCTTTGGCAGCAGCGGCCACCATAGCACAAGGATCTGCACTGGGTTTACTGAAGTTAAGCTGTGGCAATCATTTTGTAGCTGGCTCTGCCTTCAGCAGCCATTTTTGGCATCCATTTTGTTGCTGCACGCACCATGCTGCGTCAGAATTCCAAGTATGCCCTGGGATCAGAAAGGTTGGAGACCCCGCCTTAGAACTGCAGCATATACAATTGTACTTATTGTTTTAATTTTCTGCAAGCAAAATGCAAATATATCTCAAACTAGAAGGAGAGAACTCCAAAGTGCTGTTCCCTGTGCTACTGCAGCACATATTTTTGCTATCTAAGAGGCAGAACAGAAAAGTTGGAAGCAGCATAGTCGGCTATTAAGTGAACTTTGCATTGTAGAAAACGTTATTTTCAGTGCCATATATCCATCACATTGTTTTGAATCCAGCCAGCTTTTCTGCTGGTGAAAAAGGAAGGGTTTTTTTTCCCCTCTGTTGACCACCAGAAAGGCTATAGGCATGGAACTTGCATGGACAAAAGCCATGTAGGATTGAAGCTATAAGAGGAGATTCAGCAGAGAATTTAGCTGTATCCAATCCATAGCCTATTATATGCGAAACAAATACAGTGGAATCTAGGTTTTTGTTGGTAATCCGTCCGAAAAGAATCGATGAAAACCGAAACTGATGAAATCCGAGGCAAACTTTTCCATAGGAATCAATGTAAATCCAATTAATCCGTTCTAGGCACTCCAAAAAACATACCAAAACCACATTTTTTGGTGAATAAACATAGTGTTTAATGCTGAAAACAGTACAAACAATAACACTAGGACCAGCTTCAGAGCCAGTGAACCAATGTCGCACCAGAAAGCTGTCCAAAGAGGTCTGTTTCTGATGCCTCTTTAAGATTTGTCTGAAATGGGGCAAGACATTGTCATTAAACAAATTGCAGACACGGCCTGCAACAGCTTTGTCTGGGTGATTTTTCTCCACAAACCCCTGCACTGCAAATTGATGAAAACCGAGGCAAATCAATGAAAACCAAGACAATTTTTTCACTGAAAAAAATCGATGAAAACCAAAACCAATGAAAACCAAGGTTCCACTGTATAGCATTGTTAGAGTTATCTTGTCCTTGTCTTAAACATTTCACTCATCCCAAAAGAGAAGCCATTTCAGAGGAGTTTTTTTAGTACGATCCAAAATTTCCAACGTTTCCATTGAAAAAGTCTGGAGAGAGGAAAAATGCACCCACATTTATCTCCCTGCCAAAACCTTCACATCTCTACTAATCAGACTGTTCAACAACTTTGTGCTCCAAGGTCCTGATTCAGCTATAGTTGTGGGTAACCAGTTTTGTGTGTCTGCTGGTAGTTCCAACGGAAGGGCTGCATCTTCAGCATCAAAAGATGTATTCCTGGGGGAACATGTGGAAGCTCAAACCTTGCTTGCTCAAAAGACAATATATATCCCTTTGCAGCATAGAGGCACGAGGGTTTCAATTGATAAATGTATATGTATAAATTTGCATGCAGATTGTTTTGTATAAGCATATTCGTTGTTTTTAGATGGTACAATACTCATTCAAGTAACACCCTGCCAGTCGTCTTTTTAAAATCATTTGGGTTTATTTTGAACTTGTAGAAATTCAAAATGGGAGATTTCCGGCTTTTGCGGTCCTCCCTATTTTGACATAACATTCTGCCACCTTAAAAGGGGATGCTGTTTGATCTTTTTCCCCTACTCTACTTCTCCCCAATCTTCCAGGAAAACAAATTCCTGTATTTGTATTACCTTTTGCAGTCCACAGTTAGCATTATTATAAACCATTTCATTCGAAAAGCACTTTGAAAACTATTCCTAAGGGATAAAAAAAATGAAATGGCTTATGACATGTGCTGAGCAAGCAAACCACATCTAAAATGATGTGTGTGTGTGTATCTATATAAATATATATTTCCCTCCCCTGTAACTTGTGTTCCCAGTGAGTTGTAGTGTTGCTTGAATTTCCAAATGCCTTCTTCGGGTGACATTCCCATCCCAACATTCCAGATGGAAGTTATGACAGACAATAAATCTGAAGTTACAGCAAGATCTTAATATCAGCTGTGAGCTCACCTATGAACAGTGAAAGACAGTTGCTCATGCAAAATGCACACAGATAGCTAACATCAAGGTGTGCGATTTTTATCCTTTGTTTTTTATTATATTATTATTACTACTACAAGAGTGTTTTCAATGTACTTGAATTTTTAATTTCCTGCTCCATCTGTTTTTTTAAAGCTTTTAGTTGGCAAAAGAAATGAGACAAGTGAAATATTTTTTTGTCTCCTTGCACAATTATATTAACAGTTTTGAATATACAGTATGAAGCTGTTGGACGAATTGTTAATGGTTGCATTTCTAAAGGTAATGTTCTGCGACAGAATGCATGATAACTGAAGAGTCTTTAGTGAATGGACTCTTGGCACGTTTTTTGGCTAGTCAAGGGTAAGAAAATGGAGTAAGAATCTAAGGGGGGATTATTTTGCGCTGCTAAAAAGCTACAATTTGTTTAATTCTTCACATTAACAGTACTTAGCTGTATTGTTTCACTGAGTGTGCTGCTATTTTATAAACATTTTTATAATATATTCTTAAATTTTTCAAATCCTGAAGTAAGTGGTTAAGTGGAGATATGCTGAGTTTTATGCTGAGTTTCTTCTTCGATTTACTGGAAAATGCCTGTACAGTCTCTCCCTCCTCATGCAGTGTGTTGTTTGTTTTAATTTCTTATCATTTCCTGCTATGTTTTACCTCAGGTTTACTGGACAACAAATTGGTTTCCATTTTCACATTACCTCACAATTTTACAGTTTTCCACAGAGAGCCATATAGAGTAGTTGATGCAAAAGACATATGGGGCGGACATTTTCCAATAGAAAGCCCTTTGATTTCAGCTGTGAATGGGGATAACTGGTTATTTTTTTTTCATGGAGACACTTGGCTCTCTTGTGGACTTTGGTATCCTTACCACAGTGGGGAAAAATGCAATAATATTAAGAATCTGGGTTTGTCATACTCCCTTCAAAGCCTGATAAATTAGTCTAGATACATTATATGGTGAATTGTAGTTCCAGGTGCGATTCCTTAAAACTACTTGTTTGAAATAGAGGGGATTTGTGAAAGGGAAATAGTTATATCAGGAGTCAGCTATCTTTTATAAAGAGGGATCTAAAATTACATTGTAATTCAGAGCAAGAGGTTAACAAGGTCAGTAGAAGAAACTCCATTTGTGTAACTGAAAAGATGCAGTTCAATGTAACTGACATGTTTAATCATAAAGTTCCCGCACCTTGTCGGTTGTCTGCCTAGTAAACATTGTGATGTGACATCACTCCTTTACCTGTTCAATATTAAAATACAGCATAGCAATTTGAACCCTACAGCATAGGGATCCATAAGTGCTAGGGATTTGGCAACCGAATGTCGTCTTTCCAAACTGATATCTGCCACCAAAAAAGAGATCACACAGGATTCAACAGGAAGTTGGCATTTTCTCAGAATAGGTGTAATCCAAAGGTCATTTGAGCAGTGCCCACCGATCACAGATGAGCTGGAGTCACGTTTCAGGAATTTGACATTCTATATCTCGCAGTGGTCAGCCCTGATTAATATTGGAACGGGAGACCACGAAGGAATACCAGGGTTACGATGCAGAGGCAGGCAATAGCAAACTACTTCTGTTAGTCTCTTGCCATAAGGCATCTGTGACTTGACAGCTTACACAAGTCTCACAATATACACAGGAGCATTCTGTGCAGTTCTGGGCATAGTTTGCACTGACTACTGATAATTTTTTAGCATTTCCCATTCTGTAAAGCATCTTTAAAAAGCCTTTTAATCCCATTAAAATATTTGGTTGCCATTTGTACCAATTATTCTAGCATCCCACGTATCCTTTCCAATATACCTCAATTTAAAAGATTTCATTTTCTTTTAAAAATGGTTCTGGAGTCACTAATTGCAGACCTCTGACATAGGTAAACCTGCTTCTAATGATCCTAGTTTTTTTTTCCACACCTGTAATAATTTTTATTGAAGAGGGCCTGTGATTCCTGCCAAAGCCTCATCAAAATGAATGGGATCTGAATAAAAGCCCTTTTTAGTGAATGTGAAAGCTCACTTTACTGAAATGAATTGCCCTTGAGCAGGAGAAATTCCCATAGGATCGTGACTATGATAGTACGCAAAATCTCTTTTAAGGTCCTGGATACAACCAGATTCTCAACAGAATCGCCCTAAACTGTATTTCCCCCCCACTGTGGTTATCATTTACCTCAGACATCACCAACAGTTGCACAATCTCTGTTCTTTTTTTAAAATTTTGCTTTAACAAAATGTGACACCATATCAGTTTGATGTTACGTTCTCACAAACATGCTGTGTTTAAGGGGTATGGACGTTTTTTTTACATGGTCAGGGTATGCTAGCAGATCTGTATAAACATGATTGGGTGTATAAAAATGTATTTAGCAACTGTGTAAGGCTCTGCTTGGTTTTTGATGGGTAAGAACACTAGTCTCTTCTGATTACCTTCCAAAAGGTCTTATCTGTTAAGTCTTGTATGTTAATAATCAGGTGTTTTGAGTAGTTATGAGAAGGTTTATATGCAATGTGTTTTTGGCAGGATTAGCTATATTGTATGGACATTAAACTCACCTTGACCCAATCAGTCTGTTTTTGTTTTTAATTCATGTTTGCTTCCTTTCATGACAGCATCTTTAAATGGCAGTGTATGGAAATGTAATAGAAAAGAATAAAAGTAAGGCTGGTGCTTTTCCCCCCACACCTATTTTTTTTCAGCCTGCTGGGTGGCCTTGGGCTAGTCACAGTTCTCTCAGAACTCTCAGCCCCATTTGCCTCACAGGGCGTGTGTTGTGGGGAGAGGAAGGGAAGGAGTTTATAAGCTGATTTGAGGCTCCTTACAGGAGAGGAAAGGGGTATAAATTCAAACTCCTCTTATACTTCTTTCAGTTATTCATTTCTAGTATGCCTTTCTTAACTGGTACTCAAAGTACATTACATAGTGTAAGTCAATGCAATCAACAGGATGAGGTATCTGATAAATAGTGTGAAAGGACTAGGATTATAGAAACTTGAAATGGCAGCAGTATTAGAAATGACATGTTACACAATGCAGAAAATGATACTACATAAACAGAAAATTTCAGTTAAAGCAGACTGCTACGTGCAGCAAACAGATAAAATACACTTTACATAGTGGTACAGCTCAAAGTCCTGTTCCCTTTATAAAAAGCATTCTCCTGACATCATACTACATGGTCGACGAATTATGTAGTGATCTTGGCTAGTAAAAAACTATCCAGTTGATAATTCATAACAGACATTTCAGCCAATAAGAGGATTTTATTTGCAATAGCCGCTCTGGAAGAATGTCAAATAATTGTTTCAAAGACTTGGCCCACCTTGTTGGTAACTTTCTGAAAGTGATATATGACTTAGGAAACCTTTGCTTTGAATCTTCCCCTCTGGCATTTGCGCAAGCCTCTGGCTACACTATGGGGAAATTCTGCTTGGCAGGATTAAAACTTAATCGAGTAAATTTGATGCAGACTTCTACCTTTACTTATATTGTTGCTCATAAAGTTTGAGTACTTTACAGGATAGGGTCACTGAATTTCCTGCATTGTGTAGAACAGGGGTCTGCAACCTGTGGCTCCAGAGCCACATGCGGCTCTTTCAGCCCTATACTGCGGCTCTGCATGGCCTGGAGGTCGGAGGGTAGCGTGGGTGAGTCCCTCCAGCCCTCCAGAGCAGTGCTGGAAGGAAAGGTGAGTGGAGGGGCCGAATCTCTGGCTTAGTAGATCTTTGGGGCCATGGAAAACAGGTCCAAATGGCTCTTTGGGTGGTAAAGGTTTCTGACCCCTGGTGTAGGAGATTGGATTAGATGATCCTTGAGGTCCATTCCAGCTCTACATTTCTACTGCCCACAATGTGGGTTGTGGGCAGCCCAATCCAGATTTTTTGGGGGGGGGAATCAAATGTGCATAGGGAGTGGTGGAGGGCTGCACCAATGTTTTTCCCCCTCCACTGGCCCAAGGGGCACCCCCACCAGCGGAAAGGGCAGAGGCGCTGGTGGTGACTGGCTGCCTTCCTTCTTCATGGAACTTGGAACCAACCCCCTCTTTGACCTTCAGATGGGTTCGGGAAATGGTTGTGAATATGGAAGCCCATAGCTGTAAAGCTTTCAAAGGTAAGAACCAGCACTTTAAATGGGGCTTGGAAGCAAATAGGTACTGATGTCAGGGAAACTTACCTCCATCGCATGTGACAACCTCATATGCTGGAAACTGTCTGATGCTAAGAAAGTGATAAATTTGCCCTGATGTGGCTTATTGGTTAGTGTGTTAGGTAAGAATTTGGGAGACCCAGATGCAACTTCCCCCTTGCAAGCTTGTAGGTTGACCTTGGGGGTCAGTCATCCTTTCTAATTTACAAGGTGGTTGTGATGACAAAATGCAGCAGCTTCTTTCAGTTCCCATGAGGGATAAGAGATACATATGGCTAAATGTGTAAAGTGACCAGGTGCTCAGGAGCCACAGCACAAGGCCATTGCTTTCATATCCTGCATGTGAGCTCCCAAAGGCACCTGGTGGGCCACTGCGAGTAAGCTGAGTGCTGGACTAGATGAACTCTGGTCTGATCCAGCAGGCTCGCTCATATGTTCTTAAAGTGCCATCAAGTTGCAGCTGACTTGTGATTTCAGCAAGGCACTTTCATGACTAGTGAAAAGCAGAGGTGGTTTGCCATTGCCGCCTTCTTCACAGTCTTCCTTGGTGGTCCCGCTTAGCTTCTGAGATCAAACTAGATTGGGTTATACCATGCTGCCTTAGCTAATTATGCAAAAGATACTGTAAGAATTATATGTTTGAAATGAGAAGTCGGCAGGTGCAGAACAGAGGGACGGAGTGAAAGAAAGAAAATAGTGTTTCCTCTTTAAAGAAAGATTTTCCTCTTTAGTGTTTCCTCTTTAAAGAAAGATGCCAACCTGTATACAATCATCTCCATTGCTCAAACTATAGGACCATTTTTATACAGTAAAGCTTTTCCTGGTCCATGTTTTTCAGACTGTTCTGTTGTGAGGTGTGTGTCTGAATGTTCCCTAATGGGGTGAGAAATTTTGCACCCTAGATGGCATTATCTCAGAAGAACAGGCTTTCAGGACAATGGCTATTTACACACATGTTCTTCGCATGGAGTGTACATTCCATTTGTGTTTGATTTTCAACTATGCATATGTTTATTCCCCTTCAGAACTCATCTTACTTCAGATCAGAGAAGCCCTGAGGTTTGTTGAAGGGGCAAAGTGCAATTCCACCCCCACCCCCCGCTTGTGCAAGGAAAGCCAAGCAGGCCAGCATGCATTTTGCTTCCTTTGGGTTTTCTGCTCCTCCCTGCCTTCCCACATCCACACAGGAGCAGTATTTCCCACTCCCCCGATGACATTTCTGGGGCTTAAAATTTTTAGGGGGGTTACTTTTGATCTATGGAGGGCCGCAAGTTTGACACCTATGTATTACAGGATTGATAGATTGTGAAACAGTTGAAAAAACAACAAACAACTTCCTGACCTGGAGGATAGCAAAATGACAGCTACTCTCTTGGGAAGAAGCGGGGCACCTCCCACAAGAAATGAAGAGACTCCACTGCAAAGCACATAGCCAGGCTGCAAAAAGCAAGCGCACAAAAGGGCCAATGTGTACAAGTTGCAGTTATGGTTTCCCTTCCATTCCAGAAGATGGCAGCAAAACAATTTCACAATTGCAGCTTCTTTTGTTTTCTTTTGTAGATTAAGAAAATAAAAAGAGCCCTACTGAGTTTGACCAGTAGTCCATCTAGTTCAGCATTCTATCTCACACTGTAGCCAGCCAGTTCCTCTGGAGGGCCAACAACAGGGCATCGAGGCCAAGGCCTTCCCCTGATGTTGCCTCCTGGCACTGGTATTTGAAGATTTACTACCCCTAAATGTGGAGGTTAATTTTAGTCACCATAGCTAGTACTAGTCCTTCATGAATCTGTCCAATTTCTTGGCAGCCTCCCCCCCCCCCATTTTTTTTGGCTGGTAAAAAAGACAGGATATTTTTGATTATTGGAAAGATGGTAAGATCTCGCCCACAGCAAGAAGGCAACTCTGAAAAGGGCCATGACTTAGCAAAAGCTGCTATGTGCTCACTGATGGCATCTGTGATGTGTGCCATGGCTGAGTTTGCTAAAAGTGAGGGAGAACCAATGGGAATTTATTACACATATACCACGTTCTGTTAAAACCATTTTATTTGGGGTAGAATTCAGCACTAGCTTCTATGTTGTCTGGAAGGGACTTTGTGACCATCACCAGCCAAGCCTCTCCAAAATATCTTTGGTTAGAGCTGTCCAGTAGCTGTCTAGACATGGGCTTTATGCCGAGGGCACTGGAAATGAGAAACGGGAATCATGTCTAAATTCTGAGGCCTAGAAAGATCTAAAAAAAAATTTCCAGGCCCCTTCAAAAAGGTGCTTCAATAAGTAGCTAAGACCTACGACCTCCTTCATAATCTATTTTGTATATAGCAATCTAAGCTATTCATTCTTAAACTTGAGAATTTACACCAGGCTGCTCTTCACTCCACTCCTCTCTTCTCTCTCATCTCCTGCTGCAATTTTCTGAACAAATATGAGATTGATTATTCTTTTTCTTTCCCTTGCATCTGAAGAAGGCCCCTTCTGCACATGCAGAATAATGCACCTTCAATCCACTTTCACAATTGTTTGCAAGTGGGTTTTGCTATTCCGCACAGCTGCAAAGTGCACTGAAAGTGGATTGAAAGTGCATTATTCTGCATGTGCGGAAGGGGCCAAGTGAGCTCTGACTCACAAAAGCTCTTAATAAATAAATGTTAGGTCTATAACTGGAATTACAGCTGATCTCTAGTCTACGCAGATCAGTTCCCTTGCAGAGAATTGGCAATTTGGAGATCAGACTCAGTGCATCCAACCCTGGCCTCTCCAGATGTTTATGGACTACGATTCCCATCAGCCCTTGCCATGGGAATCGTAGTCGATGAACTATGCTTCTAAATACCGCGCTCTCCCTACGCGGCGGGCGGGAGGGAGAAGGAAAGCTGCGATTGGTGGACGCGCCTCGGGGCGGGGGAAGCCGGCGGCAAGGCGTCGTGAGGGGAAGGGGGCGGAGCTTCACAGTGCCGGGGCTGAGAGACAAGGTTGACCATGGTCACGTTCGGGTTGACCGTTGTCCGGCAGTAAGTATCGCGGACCGCCCCTGCTCCGCCCAGCCCTCCTGCCTGCCCTTCATCGGCCCGCACTTCCTGCCTAGCCCCATTGACCTGGTGACCGCCAACTATGCGAGACCCACACGGGATGCGGGGCCAGCTCCAGCCGAGCTGTCAATCATCGACGGCGCGGCTGTGACGTCATACGCAGCCCAAAGTCTGGCGCTTTCAAAGTGGGAGGGGCGACTGTCGCCTAGTTGGATCCTTGGGGTTTGGATTTCTAGTACAAAGGGGGCTCGCGTGGGCGGAAGATCGCGAGCATGCGCAGGAGGTGCACACATGCATGCCTGCCTTTAGCGTTGGGTGAATGTCAGGGGTGAGTTTTCCAGGGCGGAAATGCTTTGCTAGGGAGCTGTCTTCTCGTTCAGGGCTGAAATACAGAGCCTCTGAATATGTACATAGTGCATTTCTAGTATTTGCACAATGATAAAATCAATGATGAAATCATTCTTTGTGCATGATGGGACGCACTGTGCTGTTACACACTCTCTGTGATACACCTCTGAAGATGCCAGCCACAGATGCAGGTGAAACGTTAGGAACGAGATCCACCAGACCATGGCCACACAGCCAGGAAAACCCACCACAACCTGTTGAATCTGGCCGTGAAAGCGTTCAACAGCACGTTTATTTATTTACCGGTACTTCCTTTACAGTCTGACTCCTGACCCCTTATGTCAGCATATCTGACTTTTATTCATTCATTAATTTATTTGCACCCTTCCTTGTCCCTCTCAGCTCAAGGGGGCTCACAGTTCCAAATCTGCCTACGGTGTTATCATGAGATGGTGACTTGTGAAATTTAACATACGGTACCTGTATACCATTCTTTCTTCCACAGTATTCAGGATGGCATGCAGAGGCCTCCACTTTTTCATAACAGTCTTGTAAGATAGTTTTAGGTTATTCCATGCTTATTAGTTGGGATTCCAATTCTGAGTGGTCAGTTGTGATTTAGGATTGCTTTACATGGGCGTATCAGTCATAGTAATCAATACCTTTAAAATCTGTATCCGGTATGGCATGCATATTCAGCCGCCTGAGAGAGAGAGATGTGAGACCCTCCCAGAATGTAGTTTCTACAACAAGCAGCTTGTAGTAGCTTGACTTCAGTGGACTTCGAGGATGCTGAGGATAGCATATTCTGTTTCCTTCTGGCTGCATTGCTGAAGATCCGTTCACCAGCACAAGCATCCTTCTTCTATGCTTCACTTCATAATATAACCTTTTATATGTAAAAAATCACCTTATAAATATCGTTGTACTTATTCGTTCATTTCTGAACGTACTGTTTTTAAAGGAAACATTTTTAAAGGTGCTTTGGGGAACACGGGTGTGTGCCCGTAGGACCACATTGGTGTAGGGGTGAGCCCACGAACCCAGCAGAACCGTAGAAGGAGCGCCAGGCATGCCGGTGCCGGCTACGGCCTTCCGGGCGCACACGCTCCCCCAACCCCCGTGCCCCCATGAGTCACGGGTCATGAACTGCCTGACTCGCGGTCACCAGGTGTCCCATACAAAGGGACAAAAGGGCTCCTGCCCTCAGGTGAGGATTAGACCCAGACACAGATGCTTCCTCCCGCACGTAGCAGCCCGATGAGATCATGCATCACATGATGATCTCCCGTTCTCCCGTTCTCCCGACCTCTCGTTCTCCCGCCTGCCCGACCCCTTTACACGCCCCATTGAAACCCTAATAAAAGGTGTGAGGGGCGAGCACACGGCAGAGTTGCCAGGATCACGGGATCCCGCGCTTCCTGCTGCTGGCGCTCTCCACCAGATGAAATCTCGGCGTCTCGTCTCTTCCTTGGGGCCTCGTGGGTCAAGACTACAATTGGCACCAAGCGGTGAACACCATGACACAGTCTGCTCTGTTGCAGATCTGCAGAGATTTTTTGTCTGTTCCACCCTTCTGCAGCTTACTCTAGATAGTTACAGGAATGGCTGAAATGAAGGTAGTGAGGCTATATCTCACTAGCCTCCCTTCCCCCAGCTAAGTGCAAGTTATGTCTGTCTTTTATGAAGAATTTTTCTTCTCTTTGTCTCTTTCAGTGGAGAAACAAGATACAATAAAGAGAAGATACTGCAAGGTTTGTACCTTTACTGCTGCAACTCTTATTAATTAATTGCTAATAAATCATAGTGGCTTTTAGCTTTACATCTTAACTTGTGTCATTAAATAATGAATTTGCTCCTAGCCCGGTCTTGTCAAAATATCATTTACAGAAAAATGTTGAATTCTGATAGCCCTGGTTTTAATCCAGCAGTGCCCATATATAACAGTGGTCTGCTACTACATAGTCCTTTTTGTGCGCTGTAGCTCCAGATAGGTTTGTGAGGGGAAGAACAAAAAGCTGGATTTAATCAACTCCAAACTTTCAGGGCTCAATTTTTAAATTTGAGGAAACACATGCACATAGGTACCCATAGAAGACTGCCAACTCTGGGTTAGGGAATTCCCAGAAATTTGGGGATGGAGAAGGAGGCGATTGGGGAAATATCATGAACAACAGAAACAAAAACAAGGCAGGTATACCCTCCTCCCCACAAAGAAGTTTGCAGTCTAGGTTCAAACTGAGAGAAACCAGCCAGATTCATTAGCATATATACGGAGGCCGAGCTACCAGGGGGCAGGGCGCACGCATTGCACCGGGTATGCACCTGGGGGCGGAAAATCCCCACCCCCCGCAGTGCCGTCCCCTGGCACTGCCCCCTGGCACCGCTCCCCCCCTTACCTTAGTGAAACAGTGCAGGCTAGAAAAGCGGCCTGTTCCCTTCAGGCTGAAAACAGCCTGGTAGGAACTACACTTCCCAGGAGACTTTGCGAGCCCCAGGGTCTCATGGGAAGTGTAGTTCCCACCAGCCATTTTCAGCCTGAAGGGAACAGACTGCTTTTCCAGGCTGAACTAAGGTAAGGAGGGCAGGGAGCAGGGCGCAACGTGTGTGGGGACACACAGAGTGCACACCGGGTGCCCTCTGGCCTCTGCATATATATTTACACATTGTTTCACTGGAGTATGAAGTAAACCCAAATACTTTAGGGGTGGAGTTTTGCTGGTTAAGAAGCCACAATAATTTCAGTAATCATTCCAATAATTCCAGTCCATGTGCTGATTCAGCTAGTGTATCTTAGTGGCCATTGATGGGCCAATCAGGTTTGCATTCTATGTTCCTATGTTTACTTTGTCTCCTGCAGGGCAGGGCATAGATGAACCTCTCTCTGAGACAGGCTTCCAACAAGCCCGTGCTGCAGGTGTGTTTCTCAGCAATACCAAATTTACTCATGTGTTCTCAAGTGATCTGCTTCGGGCAAAGCAGGTGAGTATTTTAGGGTGTAAATAGAATTAAAAGAGAGGTTCCAAGATTTGCTTTTTGTAGGAATCCTACAGCAGCGGTGATGAATACAAAGAAGGAAGATCCAGTGGATTTCTTTTCACAGTGCAGGTCACAAATGAACATATATTGTTTGTATAAGGAATGAAAATATGCCTCCCTTGCAGTTCAGAACTAAGTAGAATTACCAACCACTGTATCTTAACGAACAGGGAAGAAGGGGGAGGAATCCATGTCAATAGTCACAGTTTGAGAAGGAAAAGGACGAGTTTATGCCCGTTTCAAGGACCTCCACAAACATAAATGTGTATTTCTGCGTAGGAATCAAACCTCTAAAGCCGACTCAAGACTAACTAGCGCAGTGGTGGGGAACCTATGGCACGGGTGCCAGAGGTGGCACTCAGAGCCCTCTCTGTGGGCATGCGCACACAGAGTTTGTCATGTGGGGGGGGAATTGCCCCCCCCCACACACACACATCTAGGCTGGCATGGGCCTCTGGACTTGATGTGCGTGCACCTCAGCGAGCAGGGAGGACTCAGCTGGCGGGCCTGGTGCCTGTGCTCCAGGTGGCTGCTGCCGGGGGGTGGGGGGGGGGCACAGGCAGCAGAGATGCTAGAGCGGTGCAGAGTGGCGCATGTGGAACTTGCTGGAGGCTACAGCAGTCTGGCCCCTGCTCAGGGTTATTCAGGTTAAATTGCCTCATTGGCACTTTGCGATAAATAAGTGGGGTTTGGGTTGCAATTTGGGCACTCTGTCTCAAAAAAGTTCGCCATCACTGAGCTAGGGTTATCAAACCTCAGGGGGACCTGGAGTTGTCCTGGAATTTATCTGGAGGAATAAACAACTTTGGAAGACCATACTGGCTATTATGGTATACGACAGAATTAAGGAAAAATATAAGTCATAAAATGATGTCATATCTCTGCTCTCGCTACTTCTTGGGCATC
This sequence comes from Sphaerodactylus townsendi, assembly GCF_021028975.2. Taxonomy (NCBI): domain Eukaryota; kingdom Metazoa; phylum Chordata; class Lepidosauria; order Squamata; family Sphaerodactylidae; genus Sphaerodactylus; species Sphaerodactylus townsendi. Next base: position 28,571,702 of record NC_059438.1, read on the forward strand.
ACGCTCAAATTTCTAGGAATTTCCCAAGCTGAAGTTGGTAACCTGACTGAGGGTGATTTGATTTCTGACACAATAGTGCTATCAAGCACATGGATTCGGCTGTAAGGCAACATGATAAAAATCCCTTACAGTGAAATCCTACACAGAATTACATAGTGCTCAGCAGTGTAATTCTATTTTAGGATTGTTTTGCTGCTCTTCCACTTTTCATTGCAGCACAATCAGTACTTGATAAACCACCTGTGGCTCTTCTGAGCTCCAGTAGCTTGTGTAGCACCGGCCCGATGTTTCAGGAAAGTAGTAAAGACCTTACTCGGCTGGGACTGTGGTTGACAGTTCCCATCATGAAACAGCTGCTGCAGAATGAACACATTCGGTATAACATCTGTCCCCTCCCAGCCTTTGGATCGGCACCACCATTTTTATACTGTATGCTGCTATGTTTTTATATGTCTTATAGATCTGATTATGAATTTTAATGTATTATGTATTGCTGTATTTGTATTATTGTATTTACATTTACTGTACACCGCCCAGGGCGGTTTCCAAATAATAATAAAAATAAATAAATAAAATAATTTTTCTCTAGAGTCTCCTGTTCAAGATGGGACAGTGGTATTTTACAACAAATCTTTCTCCGCCATGGGCACTGTTCATGCCTATTCTTACGAAATACAGATGGGGAAAGACAGTGTTCTGTGCATGGAATGAGGGAGGGTGCCATTTTTTAACATAGCCTTGACCATTCTTTAGCAACTGGCATCTCCTGGACTGGTGCAAAGGGAAACTCGCAGCGCTGTTTTAAACAGTCCACTGGTGTCATTAGGCTTAGAAAGTGTAATTCCACGTGGGATAGCACTGTTGTTGTCTGTCCCAGTGTTGTTGTGACAAAAGAAAGCAGGTTCCCAAGTCCCTGGGATAAATTTTAAAAAGCGGTGTCACGTATTGCCGTACAAAAGCAATCACCGAGTTTGCCTTACTGTAACTTTATGACCGTCTTTTCTTGCTGCTTCTTGGATTTGTAGTTCTTCCACTGGAAAATGTGAGTTTTTGACCATTTCCGCCCTGGCAGTTAATGAACTTGTTTCAATTAACATGATGGGGACTTTTTCTTTGGAAGTTGACTTATTCTTTTTTGGTGAGGAAGACGCACTCGTTATTCCAGAGAATGCAGGTCGTTGTTCATTTCCTACATTCCTGGAAGAGCTCAAAAGGACGCCAGATAGAATAGAACTTGCGTATTTTAAATTACCATTTTACCATATAAGCATCTGTTTTATATAAAAAAAGATTTCCCCAGGGTATCCTTTTATATTATTTATAACATGTGTGTTGTTTGACACGGCTCGTTTGCTTAATGTTTCAGACGGCAGCCTCGATTCTCGGAAAGAGTCAGTTTTGCAAAGAGACTGCAGTAAAGTATGATCCAAGACTCCGAGAACGGGTAAGTGTAGAAAACAGTTTTTTGTGTCAGTATCTTTCTACAGAACCATGAATCTCACATGACCACTTGCAATGCCCCTGAGCCAAAGGACTCAAACCTTGTTTTTCTTCTGTAGACCAAGTTGGCAACCCAGCTACCCTCTTGGAATTATTTTGCACAGAGGGTGACCTAGGTTTTCTCTGAATATCTTCTAATATGTTCTTCATTTGATTTACATCACTGTCCCAATGCACTGTTATTTTTTAACAGGGGTATGGAGTGGCAGAAGGGAGGCCCTTGAGTGATCTCAGGATCATGGCAAAAGCTGCGGGGGAGCAGTGCCCATCCTTTACACCTCCTGGAGGAGAAACCCTAGAAGAAGTACAGTATACCTTGGTTTCATAAGTTTTCCAATCTGCCTTGTATTGTTGTTATTATTATTACCATCATCATTAATGGAAGGTGTAGGACATGGCACCTGAGGAAGACATATAGGCAAAAAGGTTCGTCCTTCCCTCCCTCCCCTCCCTTGCATGCCACCCCTCCCTCCCTCCCTCTCCTCCCTCCCTCCTCTTCCCTTGCATGCCACCCCTCCCCCTCCCTCCGCTAGGGTGGGTGAGCCATGTCCCGTTGCCGGGCACCTCCCCTTCCCTCCCCTCCCTTGCATGCCACCCCTCACTCATTCACTCCCCTCCCTCACTCCTCTTCCCTTGCATGGCACCCCTCCCCCTCTAATTCTTTGCAGTCTAATTCCCTCCCCCTCTAATTCTTTGTAGTCTAATTTTTTGTAGTGGGGACAAAGCGAAGGAAGGAAGAGGAGAAGGAAGCAACAGACATTACAAGGGAAGAATATGAGGAAATGCAATGGGAGATGAGTTCTGTCAAGTTAAAACTAAAAGCAGTTGGGTTTATAGGGCTCACCACATAGCAGAAGAAGAAGAGTTGGATTTATATCCCCCCTTTCTCTCCTGTAAGGAGACTCAAAGGGGCTTACAATCTCCTTTTCCCTCCCCCGCACAACAAACACCCTGTGAGGTGGGTGGGGCTGAGAGAGCTCCGAAGAACGGACTCGCCCAGGGTCACCCAGCTGGCATGTGTTGGAGTGCACAAGCTAATCTGGTTCACCAGATAAGCCTCCACAGCTCAAGTGGCAGAGCGGGGAATCAAACCCGGTTCTCCAGATTAGAGTGCACTTAACCACTACACCACACTGGCTCTGTCACATAGGAGGTCTTGGCATAAGGGATCACAAGAGAGTAAGGAGGACCAGAAGTAAGGACCAGAAGATTTGGAGGGTATTGAACACAGTATGATTGGAGGAGTGAACATTACAAGAGGGGATTTAACAGAACACTAGGACCAAAAGAGCGTTCTAGTCAAGTCCATGGCGAGCTTCAAAGGTAAAGATTAAGGAGTTGTGCTGTATACAGGAAGGGACAGGAAGCCAGGGGAGGATTTGAGAAGGGGCTTGAGTGAGTTCATTGGGCAGGCAGTTTCACAGCCTCATCATTTTGTTGTTCCACTTCACTTTAGGTAAAAGCACGTGGTGAGGACTTCTTTGCAACTCTTTGCAGGCTCATTGTTAAGGAAGCGTGTCAGGAAAAACAAGCTCCCGAAAGGACAGCCGGAAACGACGCAGACAAACCTAGCACCTTGCTCACAAACCACCACGGAAGCCGGGAGTTTCATTCCAATCCCATTGGAGCTACCGAGGAGCTGTTTGCCAGTGTCCTGGTCGTGAGTCATGGGGCATACATGAGGAGCTGGCTGAGCTATTTTGTTTCGGACCTAGGATGTATTTTGCCAGCCTCTTTGACAAAGACTGAGCTCTCTTCCGTGAGTCCCAACACTGGGGTTAGTCAGTTCATTGTAAAGCTTGAGAGTAAAGATAACATCAAACCTAAAATCCAATGCATTTGTCTGAACAAAAACGATCATTTAGGTGACGTGGCCGCTGAACATATTAAGCTCTGAAACAGCAAAGACAAAAAAAGCAATGTGTATTTATGCAGTGAGCGCAAGCATATTTTCTTCTACATTATTTGAGTTGTTTGGGCTGTTTGAAAAGGGGCAAAATAAGAGTAAATTCATCTTCTGTTGCAAAAGTTAATTTTTTTAGCAACTGAATTTAGGTGATTCACACAGGCTGATTCTGCAAAGGCAACTCCAATGGGTTAAATTAGGGGTGGCCAACCTGTGCTGCTCCAGATGTTAACGGACTACAATTCCCATCAGCCCCTGCCAGCATGGCCAATTGGGCTGATGGGAACTGTAGTCCATGAACATCTGGAGCACCACAGATTGGCCGCTCGTGGGTTAAATGAACCCATGATGAGTTAAATGAACAGTTTTTCCTGTGCTGCCGTTTACACGACGGGGGACGGGGCCAGCCAGGAACCTGGGATCCTGGCAGCAGGAGCCAACATAGTTCACATGGGAAACGAGGTGTTTCCCTGCGAACTGCACAGCTGAGAATCTCACCCACCTGAGGAACCCCCTACCCACTTCCCAGCACAACATGGCTGCCGCCTATTAGAAAATCCCTTCTAGGGGCGGCCGCATGGGGAACCCACCCTGAGGTGAAATGAGCCCCCTCCAGTAGTTCCTACTTCTAACTGCAACCCAGTTGCAAAAGGCAGTGTTTGGAGCGAGTGGGGTTAGGAATCCATCATAATGGTGGATAGAAGGGGCTAGGAATTGAACGCTTCCTGTTTGCCTTAGTTGGCACAGGCAAGCAGGAAGCATTTTTAAAAAGTTGCCGGTTTAGCAACTTACATTTAAGCCGGGTTCAGGCTAATATAGCAGATTAGAAGCATTGGGGGGGGGGAGGGGACCGGGGGGGGGGCAAGTTCTGTGGGAACTTTTCCCCCTTAATAAATATAAAACGGAGTTGTTCCGCCGGGCCTTTGGAGGGACCAGCCGCTGAAATGGTGCCCCAGCCGGCCTGTTATTTAGGCTACCATCTAATGTGGCTCGCCACCCTTCCCCCCACCTTTTTTTCTCTTGGGAGAATTTTTAATGAAAAACGGGGCTGGTCGGACGCCTTCCCATTATTATTATTATCAGTGCTATGTTACCGCTGTTTTAAAGATTTTAGTAATTTATTTTATTATATTTTATGTTGTACACCGCCCAGAGCCCCTAGGGGATGGGGCGGTATAAAAGTTTAAACAATAAATAAATAAAATAAATTAATTAATGCTTTTAAAAAGGCCTGAACCTGTTCTATTTGGCCTGTGCAGAATCACCCACAGTATTTGCAAAAGTATTTATTCATGATATACCCCCATGCATGACGGAAATTGCCTGGGTTTTTTAATCAGTACTGCAGTATTAAACGCAGATCACGTGTTTGGGTCCCATGTGTGTTGCAAGTGTCTGTGTCTTAGCACTTTATTAAACGTTTGAGTCAGTCATTCAGTGAGGAGAGTTGAGTCAGCCATCTCAGGGTGAGGGTTTGGAGCATCTTTTAAAGGCCGTCGGGGAAGGTAGATCTGGGCCACTGAGTACATGTCGCTGGGATATTCATTTGGATGCGGCTTGCACAGATGAGCGTCACCTGTGGCTTGTACCCCAAGTGAATTAATTAATACCCCTCTTCTTCCCGTGGAATGCTCCACTGTGGGCGTGGTACTTCAGGAGCTAATCTACCAGCGGAGCATTCCACAGAGAAAAGAGGGGTATTTGGACCCAGTTGAGCTTCTGTCTTTTGGTGAGACAAAGTGAACTATTGGCCTCCCCCTTGCAGACACAACCAGTTTTTTAAAAGGAGAATAAAAAAACCACAGAGCCATTGGAAAGTGGCAGTCAGCTTGAAATTGCTGTCACCAATGTGTGAAGCAGCACCCAATGAAACCACTGGACATAAGAGCCTAAAATGAGTCTGTGGTCACAGGATACTTCAGATTCTGGCCGTAGACTGCCTGACCCCTAGTCTGAAAAGCCTGCTGGCCGTCACATAATGTGGGGGTGGTGCATTCTCCACCTCTGGGCAGCAGTATGACCTTGGTCGATCATACTGGTGCAGCCACACATAAGCTCCAAATTCATAGTTATTTCTGGGGGTACAGTAGGCTACATTGGCCCCAGAGCAAGCCAAATGAATGACCCTTGTTTCCCTTTCAGCTGTAGCACAGGGGACACTCAGCCCCTGGCATTGACAACAGACATTGGTTTCTGTGTTGTTTCCTCTTGCAGAAGGCAAGAGAAGGTAACTGGTGAGCTGGCACTGGCTCCCATGGCTGATTAAGGGTCAGAGCAAAGTAGTCCCTGTGGCGCTTGCTTTGATGGGGCTTTGTTTGTTTGTGGCTGCTGGTGACCCTCTAGGGCGCCAACCAATCTTGATTTTTCCCTGCAAGTTGAATGCTCCTCTTAAGCCCCCTTTCCATGGAAGTGGTACAAACGGGGTCTGTGCTCTCATCGGTCAGCATGGGCCATGCTTCTGATATGTTGCATCGTCTGCAAGGTAGGGCCAAGTGGCACATCAAGTAAAAGCCTAGGATTGTGTGAAAGGCTCAGAGAGTATAGTTGGATAGTCTAAAACTTTTGCTCCATACCTCAGTTTCCCCAGAGGATAGTGAAGGTATTGATGTAAATGCTTAACCAGAGGCAGAGCTACCAGGGGGCCGGGGGGGGCGGGCGTGTTGCACTGGGCGTGCACCTGCCCCCCAAATTGCCCCCGCCCACCCACAGCATCCCTCCTGTCCCCCCGCAGTGCCCCCCCACGCTTACCTTACTGAAACAGTGCAGGCTGGAGAAGTGGCATGTTCCCATCAGGCTGAAAACAGCCTGGTGGGGACTACACTTCCCAGGAGACCTTGCGAGCCCCGGGGGGGGGGGCCACGGAGGTTGGGCATGGGGCGGAAAGCACAGAGTGTGCACCAGGCACCCTCCAGCCCAGCCACGCCTCTGTGCTTAACTACCTCTTGGCAGGGCAGAGAAGATGAAGTTTCACAAAGCACTTTGACATCGTTCCAATGATGAGCACAGATACAAACTGGTCCGTCATCTTTCCTCCATATGTATAATGTAAAATTTACATGCAGCCAAAAATGTGTTTGTCCTTCAAGAAACTGCTGACATGGAGGTTTGCTCTTATTTCAATAGCATCCTCAGGACTCCCTGTATATATGCAAGCAAAGTCTGTGAGCTTTTGTACTTTCAGTGAATGTTTGTGTTTTCCCTCTTCCCTTTCACCTTTGTGTCTTCAGGATATTGATGCTGCCTGAAGATACGTAAATGCAGAGTTAACTAGCATCTGTAGATTTGTTTTGTTGATTTTTTTTTAAAAATAAAAACATTCAACTCCACTTGGAAAGCCAGCATTATCTTTGATCGCCTTTTAAAAGATTGCTTTCAGAATACTTAAAAAGAACCTGAACTGAAATAGAATCAGATTTGCAAGGGTTTATTGTCCCAAAAGCTACATAGGAGTTTTTAAACTCACTCTTGGTAAACAGCTGTGAAGAACTGAAGAGGATGTGATTTAGGATGACACACAGATATCAGGTGGTGTGGTAAAGAGGGACCAATAGGGACAGGTTGGAACTCTACAAGAGCCAGTGGTTAAGGCCAGGTTTGATTCCCCACTCCTGTGCAGGAAGCCTGCTGGGTGACCCTGTGCCAGTCACAGTTTTCTTCGAATTCTCTCAGCCCACATGGAGCCAGGCTGTGGCAAAAAACCTCTGAATATCTCTCATCTTGAAAACCTTATGCGATTACCGTGAATCAGGTGTGACTTGATGGCACACGAGCACGCACACACACACAGAACTGTGCAAGGTGTTTGAAGCGACAGCCCTGTAAAGAGACCAACAGGTTATATGGGAAGCGTGGGTATCACAATACTTGGAAAAACAAGGTACATATGTTTATGTGCAAATACCAGAAGACTGTAAGCCAAGACTGGGAAACTGGACTGCTTGGTGCTAATCAGGGACGTAGGTATAGATTTTTTATTGGGGGGGAGTCAGGGGGTGGGGCCACGCCTCCACCCCTGGGGCATGGCTACACCTCCCCAAGCCCTGCCAGGGATGGCAGACTCCCTTGCCCCGCCCCTCCCCTCCACCAGCTGGGCTCCCAGCTGGAGGCTGGCAGTCCCTTCTGCCCTCCCTCCAAGCAGAGGCACAGATAGGGAAAATGGAGCCCAGTGCAAAATCTTTGTGCCCCCCCCCCAAATAGGCAGCTGCTGTGATGCTGGAATCCACCCCCAACAGCATCACTTTCAATTGTGTTTAAACTAGGGAGCCCAGATTCTCCTTTTTAATCCACTTTGAAGGGAGAATCTGAGGTCCCCAGTTTAAACATTGTAAGTGATGCTGTTTTGGGGTGGATTATCCCCCACCCTGAAACAGCATCACTGTCAATGTTTAAACTGGGGTGCAATTTAAAAGGGGGTGGTTTTAATAGAAGAATCTGGGGAAATTTGGGGGGGTGCCTGCTGTCAGGGGTGCAATTGTTAAGCTAGCAGCACCAAACTTTCAGGGTATCTTTAGGAGACTTTCCTGATGATACCACCCAGGTTTGTTGAGGTTTGGTTATGGGGGTCCAAAAGGGGTGCCCAATTCCCCATTGTTTCCAACAGGAGATAATGAGGGCTATAAATTTTGAGGGTCCATAATTTTTGCCCCCCTGAACTAAACCTCACCAAACCTGGGTGGTATCATCAGGAGAGTCTCCCAATAAATCCCTGAAATTGTGGTGCTGCTAGGCCAGGGGTAGGGAACCTTTAACACTCAAAGAGCCATTTGGACCCGTTTTCCACGGGAAAAGAAAACACTTGGAGCCGCAAATAATTTTTGACATTTAAAATAAAGATAACACTGTATATATTGGGGTTTTTTTACCTTTTACTCCACTCATTCTGAGAAGCGCATGGATGCGCCCGCCCTGCTGCCTGCAGGGCAGGCAAGGATGGGGCCAGCGGCCCACCCCGCTCGAACGGGGTGGGCGAGAGGGGAAGTCCGCGGCACTGCCCAGCCGGCCACGGGCAATTGGCGCGCTCGCCCTGCTGCCTGCAGGGCGGGCAAGTATGAAGCCAGCGGCTCGGCCTCGCCATCCGCCGGGAAAGCGCCCGCCCCACTCCAATGGGGCGGGCGAGAGGGGAAGCCTGTGGCACAGCCCAACCATCCGCGGGCACTTGGTGCGCCTGCCCTGCTGCCTGCAGGGCAGGCAAGGATGAAGCCGGCAGCTTGGCTCATGGAGCTGCAGTGCAAGGGCAGAAGAGCCGCATGCGGCTCTCGAGCCGCTGGTTCCATACCCCTGTGCTAGGCTAAACACTGCGCCCCTTTAGGTCAAAACCCAAAAAACAGCAAAAATACAAAACCCCCACAAACGGGGGGGGGGGGGGGGGGGGGGGGAGAGCTTCGGACATGTAATGGGGGGTTGAACCCGAGAACCCCCCCCCCCCTTCCTACATTCTTGGTGCTAACTGAGAATATGGGTGTTGTCTATGTCTCAGAAACTTGGTGGAATGGGGGGAAACACTGGGATACAATTATTCTCAGATGTAAACTCTGTAGAAGGGACTGGAAAAGTGGCCGTACGTCGAGGTTGCATAGTGCCAGAGCCTCTTTGGAGCAAAAGCTCCTTTGCAGAGTGTCGCCCAGAGTCTGAGACGCGCTTGTAGTTCATGCCTTTGGCCACCGGAGACCAGCAGTAGCGTCCCCAGCGGCTCCCCTGCCCAAAGAGGCTCGGACGCTCCACAGCCTCGACGTACGGCCTCGTGCGAAGGCGTCACAGCGGTCGCGAGAGCCGACCCCTTTCCCACCCAGCCCCCTTACTACGCCACCCTGAGCCTGCCATCGTTAGAATGTCAATTATTGTCGTTGTACGATCGTTATAACGGCCACTGGATGGATGGATAAAGATGGATAAAGAAAAGTGGGAAATGTAACTGGCTTTTAAAGATGTATGTTCCTTTCATGACAAAGAGGGAGAATTCTTAAATATCCCGTGATAGTGCCTTGGAAAAGTTACAATGCAATCCTTTCAGCTTAGTCTTTGATTTCCTCAAGTGGACAGTTTGGACTAACCATATTAGATATTCACGCAGAGAAATTTTTAAAACCCATTTTTTTTCTGAGAAAAACGTTTATTTAGATCTTCATAAAAAAGGAAATTGGAGAGATGCATCATCATAAATATTCATAAATATGCCTGCAATAAGTGTAAATCATTCAAATAAATAAATAAATACGGTACTAAAAAAATGCATCAACCATGTTTCTTACTAGCAGGTGATGTCTTCCTTTGGAATGCTTCATTCTAAAACACCCACTTTTTAAGTTGCTTCATCTTTTTCAAAATTATATTTTTTTCAGAAAGAGCCATTTTAAACTTTCCAGTGGTGTAGTCCAGTACATATAGGAGGCAGTTTACTATCTACCTTGTGCTAAATATGAAAGATGTGGGTTGAAAACGACAACAACAAAAACAAATAAAAAGGGCAGTTTGTGACCCTAACTATTATAGTGAATGCCAGTTCAGAACATGGATGCATTAAATCCTCCATGATACAAAACCTGCTGTCTTTCTCTAATTAGGAAGAAATATCTCATCCCAAAGATAGCTCAGCTTCATAGACTCCGATCCAAACACAATTAATATTTTCTGGCCAGAATGGACCAGCTGACTGGACCAATGAGGTCTAGTCTTCTGAAGAAGTTAATGCAGTAGGAAGCAAACTGGAAGACACAAATGTTTACAGTATGCCAAAGAAAAGTCTGAAGTCTGTGCTCGGGAACCCTATTTGGATGGTAAGGTAGCATAGAAATGTTCTAAATAAATAATAAACAACATGTAAGGTTATTTAATTTTACTTTCCCCGGGGCTTCAAGAGGAAAATGCTGGTTCTAAGTAAGGCTCATTCTGCACATGCAGAATAATGCACTTTCAAACTGCTTTCAGTGCTCTTGGAAGCTGTGCGGAATAGCAAAATCCACTTGCAAACAGTTGTGAAAGTGGTTTGAAAATGCATTATTTTGCGTGTGCGGAAGGGGCCCAAGAGAAGTACAAGATGAACTCTACTGCCAGAAGGTCAAATATCACTAAAACCCTCCTACCGAGCTGCAAACCAGTGTGTGTTATCTAGAACATAGGTCTGCGGGGGGTGGGGTGAGGATCCAGAATTGGGAAACACTCAGACCAAAAGTTGGCTGCACCTACAGCACCATTACTAGGGTTGATCTCGGTCGCCTGGAGATCAGATGTAATCCCAGGGGATCTCCAGTCACCACCAGGAGGTTGGGAGCCCTATGCATTACTTTATTTTCTTTTTGTATTGTCATATAGGACTTTTAGGGGTGGCCAACCTATGGTGCTCCAGATGTTCATGGGCTACAATTCCCATCAGCCCCTGCCAGCATGGCCAATTTGAACAGGTTTAACTTTGGGGGTGAATTGGGACATTTAATAAAAAAATCCATAGCAAATTTGGTCATGAGGCCCTTGTGGTGCCGATCACAGTTTCCCTTTCTCTTCCCCACTAAACAGGTGATCAGTGGAATTTTTGAATAATGGCCACTACGTAAATGCTACGTTAAATTTGAACCAATATCTAATTAAAGATAAGAAAGAGAGGGTTTGACCAGGGTCAGCAGGAACAGAGACTGACAGAACACCACAGTGAGAGAAGACATACTACAGAAACTTAGAAGCTATTCTTCCTGCCCCGGGATCTTGACCAAACTGATGTGGACGACCACCTTATAACATCCTTATTTTCCTCCTTCCATCCAGTGTCAGGAAGACTGAATTAAACAATAAAAGTGCCCAAGAATAATTCTGGTTAGGGCTTGAGAGTGAGCACGCTGTCACAACGTTTACGTTTTTTAAAAGTTGAAATCTGAACAGGTCCCCTAAAAAAAATGTCCTCAGGCTCTATAGCAGTCAATAGGGACTTTCAAAGTAATTGTTCCGGTTCTGTTCTGGGTTAATGCAGAAATGAAGGCGCTGCCCAGATCTGGCTCCCATTCTGATTTAACCGTGAGGACTATTTCTGTTGACGATGGCACGCAGTGGGTCTATGTCATTGTCCACAGGAAAATGGTGCGAGGGGAGTGGTTGCACACTAGGTTTTTGTAACTTCTGAGAATCTCTTAGGCTGTTTGGTGCTGGGATTATGCTCCCAAATGGATCTGCGTTGATATCTCTGGTAAATCTGCGTGGTTGTGGCGTGTTGAACTGGAGTAAAGGAATCTCGTTCTGTCGGGGTAGGAACTGGGAGTAAGGTGGTGGATTCATACCAGGAAACAGAGGTTGCTTCGCTTTACCCAGGCTGACTAGGTAGTGGTGTTTTGGAGACTGGTAAACGTCGTAACCATTTTCCAGGGTCCAGTGTTTGAAAGTGCAGTCTTCATAACTGAAGTAGTGCTGAAGAAAACAAACAAGGCTTTATTACAAGTAGGGCTGCGACATGTGCATACATGTATACATACATATACATATGTGTGTGTGTGTGTATTCCAGGCCAAATCAAGCCTGAGCTCTCCCTAGAAGCAAAAATGGCCAAGCCGAGGCTATCATATTTTGGACTTATGAGCAGACATGGTTCACTGGAAAAGACAATAATGCTAGGAAAAGTTGAAGGCAGTATGGCAAGAGGAAGACCCAACATGAGATGAATTGAGTCAATCATAGACGCCACGGCCCATAGACCTGAGCAAGGCCATTAATGTTTTGGAGGTTATCCGTTCATAGGATTACCTGAAGCAACTTGACAGCACTGAACACACACAAGAGCAAATCTAACCCCTAGAGCTATTGTGGTAATGGGGGGGGGGGAGTTATATCCATCCCCACACAGGGGTGGAGCGAGGGGGAACTGCGCCTGGTGCACGCTCGTGCCTGCGCCCCGCCCCTGGAATGCCCCTGCCATACCCCCGCAGGGGCATGCGCCCGGTGCATTGCGCACCGCTCCATCCCCTTGGTGCTTCGCCACTGTCCCCTACATCCTCTATCGCACAGCTCTAGGATGCTGAGGATCATGGTAAAGCACTGGCAAAAAAAAAAGCTGCAGGGAAGAATAAGAGCTCCTAAGCCCAGAGCAAAACTATACCAGTCAGCACCCACTTCCCTGGCAAAGAACTCATGGCCCTCCAGATGTTATGGACTACAGTTCCCATCATCCCCTGCCAGCATCATGCTGGGGATGATGGGAACTGTAGTCCATAACATCTGGAGGGCTGCGAGTTTGACACCTGTGAACTAGAGCATATGCCACTGAGATAAGGACGCCACGCAATTTTGCATCCCCGATTAAAGTAAGTGTAAGGAAGACTTACCGATCCAAAGATATCTCCATTGAGGTCCATGCAAAGATAGCGCCCACTTTTCACACCACTGATCACGACAAAGCCTGCCCCTTCAGATTTGATGACCAGGGCACCTGAAGAAAAGAAATTAAGTAGTCAAATATTATGGGATCTTTTGACCTCTTGAATGAGAAATGGCCAACAGCACCCCATGGGTCAGTTCTTGCATCTTTGGCCACCATTAGACCTTTCCAAAGTTTATTTGAACACATGGGGTTGGATCCCAACCAAATATTCCAGTGGCAAAAATAGAGCTTTCCTGCTTCTCCCATTGCAGTTTACAGATATCCTGGGGATATCTGCTCCTGGGAATAGGGTACCAGCATGGATCCAGCCCACAAAGCTGAGTTAGACCCTTGTCTATCAAGTTGAGAACTGACAATCTGTCTGGCAGTCTGCTTCCAGCCCTAGCTCAAAAGATTTACTATGACCTTTAAAACTCCAAATGGCATAATACCAAGACTCTCAAAGTTCAGTCTGTTCCCACAGGTCCCTGGCCTCCAGATACAAACATCTTCACATGTCTCACTCAGAATTCCTCTGCCCTCTTAAATGACACAGGTGGTTTTGAAGGCACGGTCTTTTTGTGAGTGGCACCTCGAATTTGATTTTATTTAATTAATTTGACCAGCTCTGATAAGGATTTTAGGCTGCCAGTTTTGAGTACACCAACTGCTTTCATCAGTCCCTTCCTCTCCTGCCTCTAATATTCACAGATATATTTTCTTCAAGCTGTAAGAGCCATTCATCTCTCTTTGCTTGTAACTCTTGGCTGCCCTAACCTTTATAAACACATTTATTTCTTTACATTAAAACAGGTAATGGATTCAGGAACCAAGATGATAAAACAAAAAAATTGAGAGCCAGCATGGTGTAGTGGTTATGAGCAGGTGGGTTCTAATCTGGAGAACCGGGTTTGATTCCCCACTCCTCCACCTGAGTGGTGGAGGCTTATCTGGTGAACCAGATGTGTTTCTGCACTCCTACATTCCTGCTGGGTGACCTTGGGCTAGTCACAGTTCTTCGGAACTCTCTCCACCCCACCTGTCTCACAAGGTATCTGTTGTGGGGAGAGGAAGGGAAAGGAGCTTGTAAGCCACCTTGCGTTTCCTTACAGGAGAGGAAGGGGGGGGGGGATAAATCCAAACTCTTCTTCTTCTTTAAAAACTAAGCCCAGGCTAGCCTCATTTTGTCTTATCTCAGAAGCTAAGAAGGGTCAACCTTGTCCAGTATTTGAATGGGAGTCCTAAAGGAACAGCAGGGTCATGACGCACAGCCAGGCAGTGGCAAGCCACCTCCAAACTTCTCTTGCCTTGAAAACTCCACCAGGGGTTGCCCTCAGTCAGATGTGACTTGAGAACAAAAAAAGAGCTTTTCAGATAATCATGAATGTACAACGGATATACATTAGTGTGTGCATCTGCAGTGCTGTGCATACAGTTCTCAGTGCAACTGAGAACTTCAAGAAAGCAGAATTCCTGAGAGACCCCATGCGTGAAGAGCTATTAGCGCAGAGGCTATTTGCAAACCTTCAAATGAATGAAGGAAGGAAGGAAGGAAGGAAGGAAGGAAGGAAGGAAGGAAGGAAGGAAGGACTCCCTATGTACATTTGTTATGACCTCTGGAGAGAGCTTGAGCTAAGCAGCATCACTAAAGTTGGTAACAGCCAGAGCCAGTTCTATATCTCTGTCACAGATTGCGACTGGAGAAGCATTTTCTTTTTGGTGGCCTGACTCTACTGTCAGGTGCGTTGGTCGATCCAACATTCTAGCATTACAAGAGAGGAAGGAGAAAAATTATCTCTAATGTCCCTCTGTATTATTCATAAGCGGGTAAAATCACAGTAACGTTCCTCACCCACTCCCCTGTTACTTACTATAAACAGTTTGGTGAGGACTTCCATCCACATGGCCATTGGAGTGAATCTGCAGGTGGAAGCTGTTCCTGGCTGAGGCGGTGTACAGGTGCAACAGGCTGTCCGTGTTCTCCCAGCTGAGCAGCGGGGAGACATTTGGAAAAGCAGCAATTCCCTCCCAACTGCACATTACCAGCAGCATAAACTCCAGGAAGCCACACTGAGAGGCTTGGACCATGGCTCGCCTTCCTTAGTGGCTGAGACAAGACCCTGAAACTTGATACTGTCTCTTTCCTCCTCCTTCTGTAGCCGTCTGATGAATCCTCAGATGGGTTTCCTACAATTTTTGCTGCAGCTTTTTAAAGGGCAGTTGTGTGACATCACACGACTTAAAAACACACACACACACACACACACCAAAGAGACACATCCTTTTGTTTTATAATGACAATATTTTAGGAACGTCCTGAGACCTCAACAGCCCAGGGGATGCACGTAGGTTTCTCGGGAAGGTGTGGTTTCCAACCAGTCAGCTTTGGGAAACTAATAATAGGTTCAAACATTATCTAGGGGGGAAAAAACCCCTCTGACATCAGAATGCTTCCTACTTGAAATGGCAGGCCATCCGAGGTCGCCCCCCCCCCCACACACACACATACTATGAATACATCACAGTTTCATGCAGAAGGCAAGAGGATCCTTCAGGATCTCAGTCCAGCAAAGGGCATCTTGAAAGTTACATTCCCTTACATGAGTCTTCACGCATAGGTGTCAAACTCGCGGCCCTCCAGATGTTATGGACCACAGTTCTCATCATGATGCTGGCAGGGGATGCTGGCAGGGGATGATGGGAACTGTAGTCCATAACATCTGGAGGGCTGCGAGTTTGACACCTGTGGTCTTCAGGCCTCAAAAGTTGATGCTCTTAATCAAAGAATCATAGAATTGGAAGAGACCCCAAGGGCCAACAAGTCCAACCCCCTGCAATGCAGGAAAACATTTTACAAACAAAAACATTTAACAAACATTTTAGGAGATCTGAATGGAAAGGACCACGGACAATGGCTACCTGGATAGAGTTAAGCTGGCTACCAAGGCGTCACTTGCTAGTTGCTGAAGCTGCGTGCCCCAGAACCAACTTTTCAGTGTGTTTCCTCTAAACCTAGAGTGTAAATGGAGGGTAGCATCTGAGTGTGCAATTTTGCCCTTGCCGGTGGAAGTGAGTTTTAAGAGAAATCTTTTGCTTGTTCTGCAACTTTGGCCTGTTCTGCCCAGGCCAACAAATATGGGTGTAGGATGCTATAAAGCCCTTTTTTTGGGTGGGGCACAGGTCCTGCCTCCAAAACGTGTCTGCCCCTTTTGATTTCCCCCAACATGTTTTGTTAAAATTGCTTAACTAGCAATATTTTTGAAAAATCCCAGGTTAGAGCCGCACTCAAGTGAACAGCCAGGCAGGAGGCGCTTTATCTGCCTCCCTCCCACCGCGCTGTCCACAGTCAGGGAGAATCCACCTGCCATTGACCCTTTTCCTTTAAAAAATGTTTTTGTGGGTTGCATCTGCATAGCTACGCAGATGCAGTTGCTCATATCATGGGACTAGGTTGATTTGCAGGTGAATAGTCTAAGCAAGGGAGAAGATGTTGACTCAGTTTTGCAGTGCCTTATTGGACGGTCAGATTCCCATAAGACTAGAATGAAACTGATGTTACTCTTTGTCCTAAACATGAGTTTGGATCCAGCCACAACATTTAAATTTGAGCTAGCAATCTTGCTCAAGCAAAAACACAAGAAAAAGTTAGTAGTAGTAGTTGATTGTGCAAAGTCGACTGTGTTGGATCCTGGCTTGCTTTTCTGCTTGCCCAAGGTTTTGACAACCAATTTCTGGGCACTATAAGAAAGGGGAAGGAAAGAACTTTGTGAGTACTAGATTCTGCTCAAGTGGAGCTGTGCTGAGTCTGTGCATGTTGCTGGATCCAAGGCAAAGAAAAGATCTGATAAAAATTATCAAACTATTCTGTTTCTTCATATAGGGCTGAATCCACCCACCTTTTTCACGCCATCTCACCTGGTTCTTATACTTCCCACGTGGCTGTAGACTACGCAAGTCCCTCGGTTGTCAGTATAGCCTTGTTTGGGGGTCACAGGCCTCCCCTCCCTTGCATGCCACCCCTCCCTCCCCCTCCCTTGCATGCCACCCTCCCCCTCCCTCCGCCAGGGTGGGTGGGCTGTGTCCAGATGTTGGGCCCCCTCCCTCCCTCCCTCCCTTGCATGCCAGCCCTTACTCCTTCCCCTTCCCCACTCCCCTCTCCTTGCATGCCACCCCTCCCTCCCTCTCCCTCTGCTAGGGTGGTTGGGCCATGGCCAGATGCAGGGGCCCCTCCCCCTCACTCCACTCCCTTGCATGCCACCCCTCACTCCCTCCTTCAGATTCAGAAAATGCAACAGATCAATAGAAAGTAGACTTGAATAACATCAACAGCCTCAACCGAGAAGTATCTTTGAAAGTGAATGACTTAAATTGTTGGGGTTTTTTTTTGTTCAAATATCAAAACTAACTGGAAAAAACAGACCATCAATTTTCATTTTGCTTGCTTCTTTATTGTAATACAGTTAATTATTCGAAAGATGTATTGAGATTTTAATTCATGTGACATTTCAATTGTTTAATAAAGTTTTTCAAAAACTATTTTTTAAGAAAGAGGACCCTTGTATTGAGATTTTAATTCATGTGACATTTCAATTGTATAATAAAGTTTTTCAAAAACTATTTTTTAAAGGAAGGGGACCCTTCTTTCCTTTTTTGGATCTATTCCGTAGATTATAAAATTACGTCGGCTGAACCAAATCTTAGAGGAAAACTTCAGAGGTGTACAGCCTGGCTAATATGATCCCTTGTATAAATAAATGCCAAACTAATGTAATCTTTGCCTTGTTTTGATGTCCCCAAAATGTTATTTTTTTAAAAAAATTCTTCACTTCACTTTTTTGGGATATTACTAGGAGTTGGGGAGAAGAGCTGAAATATTTTTATTAGGCAATTTTCAACAAAAACAAAAACAAATATGCCCGTGTTTTCAAACCTTGCTGTAATCATGGGCTTTGGGAAGTTCACGTGTTTGTGAGTGGGACTAAGAAATGCTGCTCCCCCAGCAGTTATATTCTCGGAATAATTATAGGCCATCACCAGAATACACTGTGGATTCTTTGTACGCATGTGCTTCTGGCCGCAGAGCTTTGTCCTAGCGGTGTGTTGAAACACACATCCTGCAGTGACCGTATTTGGGGTGGCTCGTCTTTGTCACACAACCCACACACATCAAACATCCTGGTTCAGCTCACCTACGTGAAGCAAATCAAGTCAACACAACTGTCTGACCATTTCTGAGCTGCGGCTGCCAAATACATCATCTGTCCTCTTGACCAAAGGTGTATCTAGGGCAGTGGTGGCGAACCTATGGCATGGGTGCCAGAGGTGACACTCAGAGCCCTCTCTGTGGGCACATGCAAACAGAGTGCCCCCCTGGGGGGGGGGCTGGCTTGGGCCGCTGGGCTCGATTAGCATTAAACCTAAGGCATAGTTTTGGGGAGGCAGTGTAGGTACCTGTTAAGCGCTGTTAAACCCCACTGATTTTCTTGTGAAGAACTAAAGTGCGATCCTTTACCTGGGAGTAAACTTGGTTGCTGGCAATGGGGCTTGCTTCTGAGTAAGCCCTCCTAGGGTCGTGATTCACCCATTGGAAGAGTTGCATGGTTGCTTCAAAGCCAAGCCACCGACTACCACCAAGCTTACTCCCAAGTAACGCACGCCTCGGAGCCAATCATTTTTTCTAAACTAAAACCTCAGCATTCAGGTTAAATTGCCGTGTTGGCACTTTGCGATAAATAAGTGGGTTTGGGGTTGCAATTTGGGCACTCAGTCTCAAAGAGGTTCGCCATCACTGATCTAGGGAAAATGTAGCCTAGTGCAAAATCTGAATTTTCCACATGCCCCTCCCCCTGAATGGGCGGCTGCCCTCCCCCACCATGACCAAACAATTTTTTTTGTACCAGGTTGTCTCAAAGTCACCATCACATTATAGAATATGCCCCAACTCAAAACTCATGGGGGGAAGGAGAGTGTGTGTGTGTGTCTGTGGGGGTGTGTGATTTTTCGCCCCCCACATGACTAAATAGCCACAGCCCGGGGACATTTGATCCCATATGTCCCCCTGGGCTGTACGTCCATGCTCTTGGCTTTCTGCATATTTCTCTCCATAGTGGACTCGTTATCTAGTAAAATTCCTAGAATGCTATTCGCAGCATTGGAAAATAAAATATGCTTTGGGGTGTGTGTGTGTGTGTGTGTGTGTGTGTGAATGTGGAGTTCAACACAGTTCAAACACAGAGTTATTCCTGGGAAAAACTCTGAAACAATTCCCCCCGCCAGCTTAATACAGGATATGCACGTTTCCCGAACAGAATTAATAATGGGATGACATAGACTATTTACCAGCTAGCAGTATTAATCACAGGCATATGCTAGAATCTGGAAAATCCAAATACCAACTTGCATTAAAGTTCCCAAGAATTTTTGTTTCCAAAAAATGGCAGTTCCTGTCATTCCATTACGTACTAATGCAGACTGGCAAATGGAAACGTGGGGCATGCAGACAAAGGGGTGAGACAAAACCAGTAGGGCTGGCTTAATTCTCAGCTAGCAAAACTTGTTAGCAAAACTGCTCTTCACCCTAGAATCCTGACTTCTTGGCCTGTAAGTGAATGGCTCGTACATACCCCAAATGCCATTATAGTTCATAAACATGTTGTAAAACTGATAGATTTTAACCATTAAACATGAGGGTACATTCAGAGATATTTGAATCTTTTGGACATACCCTGTTTCCCTGAAAATAAGACCTACCTCGAAAATAAACCCTAGCATGGTTTTTCGGGATTTTTGGAGGATGCTTGAAATATAAGCCCTACTCCAAAAATAAGCCCTAGTTACAGATTCCCCAGGACAGCTGATCTGGCCACGTGAGGGGCGCAAAATCATGGGGAAAAAATAAGACATCCCCTCAAAATAAGCCCTGACACAACTTTTGGAGCAAAAATTAATATAAGATCCTGTCTTATTTTCGGGGAAACACGACACTCTTTACAGCAGCACAAAATGGAATGCGCATCTTAACCATTTAATGGGAATATGTTAATTTTCTGTCCAATTACTCCTGAATGAGATTGTGGCAAGAATAAATGTTTCACACACTAATGAAGATGTTACAAAAATGTGATTCTACCGCGGAACAAGTTCTTCTGTAGTAGTTCAGTACATCACGATTTGATGCACTGAACTGGTTAGTTCTCTAAAACTTGAATGCTGGTTAACTCCAGAGTGGGATATTAGCCTATGTTAGCGTGGCTTGATCTTGAGCTATATAGCACTTCAACTTAACATGGACTTATATGCTTTGTGAACCCTGGTTTATGGCACTGATACTTTGTTTTGCATGCGTTGAGATTCTCGAGTGCACAGGTATCAAACTCGCAGCCCTCCAGATGTTATGGACTACAGTTCCCATCATCCCCTGCCAGCATCATGTCCAAAACTTCTGGAAGGCCGCGAGTTTGACACCTACGTTGAAGTGCTTAATTACGGATGTTTATTATTATCTGCACAGTTTATACTTATTTGCTTATTAAATTTTTCACTTTATTCTGTAGACTGAATAATTGGGTTTTGCAGCCAGGGTACAGTGCATTTTTGCTTTGTTGTGAGATTTCAAACATTAAACCTGAAGGCATATTCAGACATATTTGAACCTTTTGGGTGTGCTTGGGCGTTTCCCCACTTACCTTGGTCCAAAGGTTGCTGCGCGCAACTCCCAGCGTGTGTCATTTCTGGCGCGCGCCCGGGCTTCCCCATGACCCCGCTTCCCCACGACCCCGTTTCAAAAGGCGCCAGGAATGTCGCGCGCTGAGGGGATGTGACAGCGGCAGCGTCGGGGTGGCTGCGTTGTCGCCGCCCCTGTAGTGGGGAGTGCTGGGGGACCCCGCGCTACTTGAGGAGAGTAGTGCGTGGCTTAAGGTAAGTGGGAGAACGACCCTTGTTCTCTTTAATTCTTGAAAGCTGAGGGAAATGTTTCCCTTCTGTTCATATGGTCACATGAAACTGCTTTGTACTGAATTTGATCCATGGTCCTCCAAGGTCAGTACTGTCTATTCAAACAAGTCGCAGACCTCTACAGTTTTAGATGAAGGTCTTCCACCTTGCCGACTACACGATTCGTGTAGGTGGAGATGCTGGGAATAGAATCTTGGACCATCTGCATGTAAAGTAGATAGTCTACCACCAACACATAGCCCTTTAAAGAAAGGAAAACCTTATATATTGAGAAGGCTGTATGTAGTGTGAATTCCTAGTATGTGAAGTAGAGCAGCAGTGGCGTAGTGGTTAAGAGCAAGGTGCATTCTAATCTGGAGGAACTGGGTTTGATTCCCTGCTCTGCCGCCTGAGCTGTGGAGGCTTATCTGGGGAATTCAGATTAGCCTGTGCACTCCCGCACGCCAGCTGGGTGACCTTGGGCTAGTCACAGCTTTTCGGAGCTTTCTCAGCCCCACCCGCCTCACAGGGTGTTTGTTGTGAGGGGGGAAGGCAGAGGTGGGATCCAGCAGGTTCTCACCAGTTCACGAGAGTGGGTTACTAAATATTTGTGTGTGCCGAGAGGGGGTTACTAATTGGGTCCGCTTTTCCACCTCCATGCCCTCGCCTCCCCGAGAGGCATTCTGCCTTTGAATGTGAAGGTTCCATATAGCAATTTTGACTAATAATGTAACTCCCTGAACTGGGTTAATCCCTTTCAGGTACTGCAATTCATGGATTCTCAGCCTTTCGTACCTTTTATCTCACAAATCTCTATCAAAGAACCTGTGTGTCTCACCATTGCTGTGTTCAGATTTGTGAGTTGGGGCATTTTCTATAATGTGTTGATGATTTAGAAATGACCTGGTGCAAAAACATTTTTTGGGGTCGTGGTGGGGTGGCTGCCCATGGGGGGGGGGGCATCCAACTCAGGTTTTGCCCAGGGCTCAGGTTTGCCTAGGTACGCCTCTCCCCCTTTGCTGAGGGGGGGCTGGCGAGGGAACCTGTTACTAAAATTTTTGGATCCCACCACTGGGGGAAGGGCAAGGAGATTGTAAGCCCCTTTGAGTCTCCTTACAGGAGAGAAAGGGGGAATATAAATCCAAACTCTTCTTCTTCTAGATGCATCAAAATTGTGATGACTGACAAGAGCTGCTGAGAATCAGACAGACAGCTGTGAATTGGCTGGCATACACTGGAAGTGCAAGATCTCTTTGTGGAAATGATGCAGAATGATAGATCTTTGCTCTCACCTGTGTTCTCTTTGCTCCAACCTGAATGGAGTAGGCTAGCCCAGTCTTGACAGTTCTTCAAAGCTAAGTAATGTCAGCCAGTTACCACTTGGGTGGGAGACCATTAAGGAAGCAGAAGGCAATGGCAAACCAATTCTGTTTGTCTCATGCCTTGAAAACCCTTTGGGGTCTCAAACTATTGGCTGAATATTCATATAAACCCGCTTGGTTTATTACCCCAGTTTCTGTTGGCTACACCCTATCCATCTTGGTGCTCTTGGGTAATTCAAAAATCCAGACTGATTGGGCTGGATCTTACACCTGTCTTTCTATCTTGGCACAACCAATGATTACCACCACACCCACAGTGTTGAGGTACGCTTGCTTTCCCTACTTAACAGGTTTTAAAATTCCTCACTATTGTGAAATTCCATGCGTGTCTGTCCCCAGTCCCTTCCTCCATTATGCGGATACAAGGAACAAATGACTCCTCAGCATCCCTTTCTAATCACATGTTTATCTCTGTCCCAAGAAAGAGACTGTTTTTGTTCCTGAGGGGCTGGTCTCCTTGTACCGTAGGATTGGAAGAAGACATACGTTTTCCTTTTCACACTATTAATCTCAGTCAGTCTACTACCCGAAGTCTATTTTTTAAACTGTAACAGATCAGTGTTACCACAAGAGGGCACCGGTAAAGGCAACCAGAGCTACCCAAAAGTACAACAAATCCTGCATATGATTTTCTAGCTATAGAATTTTCAACAAGGCGCCAGCCCTCGTTGACTGCTTGTTATGCTGAATGAATGTGTAGAGGAGGGGATCCCAGGGCCCACCAGTGGTGTGCAAATCCATTATGAATTTAGACATGAAGAACGGGTGAATGTGCATAAATCCAGGAGCCTATCTATCTATTTATTTATATCCCACCTTTCCCCATGTCTCAAGGCCGTCTGATTTGGTCTTGGTGTACTTTAGATCTATATAATCTAAAGATCTACATGATCTAAAGGGCCAGTGGAAGGATTTTGACCACCCTAGGCTGCTGCAAGGAGGCAGGAAGGTAGCACTTGCCATCCTCATCTCCCATTGCTCCACAGTGAGGCAGAACGATGGAACCCCCCCACCAACTTCTCCCTGCACTGTGGTGAGAACCTACCCCCAGCTCTTGTCTTCCATCCCCACCAGCCAGGACAGGGAGAGGAGGAAGGAGGAGGGATCTCCAGATTAGAAATACCAGTTTCCTTGGAGAAAATGGCTGCTTTGGAGGGTGGGGTCTATGGCATTATACTTCACTCCGCTCCCTCTCCATACGCCACCTTTTCCCAGTTCCACTCCAAATCACTAGGAATTTCACAACATGGAATTGGCAGTGGCGACCACGGCTGGTTGCCATTCCACCCCTTCGGGTGCCCCAGATGATTGCCTAGGGCTGCTTTGGGGACAGGATGGCTCGGATGATTTGCAAACTGTAACGTGGAATTGCTGCTATTGGAAAGAGGTTATTCTCAGCCATTTTTATGTAGATTTGGTAATGTTTCTACCTCAGTTTCAAATCACAGACTGAGAATAGTTGTTATTCCAGAATAGCAGATTGTTTTAGGTAATGTCTAGACTCTCTGGGATGCTGTGTATAAATACTCCACTTGCTTTGCTACCATCAGATCCTCTGAAGATGCCAGTCACAGATGCAGGCGAAACGTCAGGAGAAAATGCTACTAACTAGAACATGGCATTACAGCCCGGAAACCACACAACATCTTAGTGATTCTGGCCATGAAAGTCTTCGACAATACTAGACTCTCTATTAATATTTTCGTATACATGTGTGTTGCCACACAAGTGTTTGAGAAAGAATGTGTTTTCTTGAGGACCGCAAAGGATGGCTAAGTCCATAGGCATGATGTTCTGGTCAGAAATGTCTATCTCCCCAACCAAATATGTAAGTCTTATTGGTACAAACGGTAAAAAGAGGGGAAAAAAAACCAATTGCAGACATTTGTTTTACTGAAAACAACACCGCTGAAATCAGCATGAAACAAATTTTAATAGGGAATTGGACTTGGAGCGCTACAAGAAACATATAAAATGATTTATTTTTAATCAATACATCAAAATTCTTGTGCACAGCACATACATATAAAAAAATAAAGGCAATTACACTGTACAGGCATGTGGTTGTACTTGTTTCCTACATTTGCTTCCTACAAATGTACAGTTTCCATAGTTAAGTCCATATAGAATTAGATTATGAGGTATATTTTAGCTGTAAGGAAGTGTCAATGGAAAGGAGGTCCTATTGGCTTGTCCGCCATAAATTACAGGAACAGATATAGGGCCTTTCCCCACTTACCTTAAGCCCCACACTACTTGAGGAGAGTAGCGCGGGGTCCCCCAGCACTCCCCACGACAGGGGCGGCGACAGCGCAGCCGCCCCGACGCTGCCGCTGTCGCGCCCCCTCAGCGTGCGTCATCCCAGGCGCTCTTCTTAAGGGCGCCTTTTGATGGGGACGCCCGGGCGCGCGCCTGGGATGCCGCGCGCTGAGAGCAGCGTGCTGCTTAGGGGGGATCAGGGTGAGTGGGGAAACGCCCATAGTGAGTTTTCTGGGGCAGCTCTTTAGATTAAGACCCAAACAGTGAGTGTTAAGAAAACAATACCAGTCCTTTCTGACAAGATGACTACCATCCAGAGCCAGGTCACTCACAGACATTAAAGATAGCGGGGTGGTGCATGCATTGTCCTGGGCCTGCATTGTCACCAGCTTGGATCAAACCTGTGGTTTTGGTGGCGGCGGTGGGGCTGGTTGACAAAATAATCTCACTGTTTTCCAGTTCTGTAATTTTGGCCACAAAGCATTGTTGACTGAAGGTCCTTGTGATCTGATTGAATTGCTTTTCTCAATAATTCAGGTTAAGTCGCAGAGTGAAAGTGAAACTAGATATGATAATAGCAATAGCTTTGCTTCCATTCTGGCAACATATATTAGAACTCCTCTTGCTACATATACTGTCATCTTTGAGGAAAGAAAATGCAGTGTGATTGCTGTAGTGTGATTGTGGGGGGGGGACCCCTTTTCTGGTTATGTATCAAAATTAACTGCAACTATTCAAGGTATACTTTGGAGAAGGGGAAAATCCCAGTTTCCAAATATTGAGACAGCAAATAGGGGAGCTTTATCAACATGTCATCAAATTGTTGAAACTGTCGGAATGATATTAAAATTACAATGAATCCATTCTGACTTTAATTTGGTGTGTCTTTTACAGTTGTTCTGGCTTACACTGATGTAACTGAGGTTAACTTTGGCAAGAATGCACCTACATAGAATTGAGGTTTAAACAGATCAATGAAACTGGGTAAGAGTTCAAAACATTGTGAGTCACGTCCCTCGATTATTATTTTTTTGTACAGAGAGGAGAGCCGAGCAGATGTTCAGCTGCTATATCTGCCAAAGATCTGGCCACTTCATCAACTTCTGTCAGCTGAGTATCTGTTTGCAAGAGAGGTTGTGTTCCATTACGCTTCTACACACGCTGAACATACACTTCAACTTTGCAAACCTTTCCTCAAAGCCTGGAGTTTTGAACACTTCCCTATTCTATCCCCTTCCCTTCTATGCAACCACTGCACAACGTTTGCTTTCAAACTTTTCCCTGTTTGGGGTATTTTAATGTTTTGCAACACATACTGCAAAAGAGAGTGAAAATGGGTACAGCTGAAGCATCATATGTTGTTCTCTGATTTTCAGAGGTTTTTTTTAATGAGAATATTCAAAAAGATATTGTACTTCAATGTAGCCCCCTTATCACATCAAAATTCTGTCCTACTCGTTCTGCTCCAGGTTTCAAAGTGCTATAGCCACCCTCTACCAAGCTTCTACTTTAATGATAATGGGGTTCAAACCAAGAAATTGCTCCACACAACAGGTGTGGCTAATGAAAGGTATCCAGAATTGTTTTAAGAGTGATCACTTGTTGTAAAAGTCACATTCAGTACTATGTCAGATTGTGGCCAGAAGGAACTCTCCTGGGCTACACAAGAGCACTATCAGGAATTATTTCTAAAGGTGTAAGAGAAAATTTGACTTTCTCAGATGTTTGGCTCCCAATCTGTACCATGTTCTGCATTCTCATAGCATCTGAAAGGAAGTGGAAAATAATACATACCAAGTCAATTGTGGCATTTTCCGCACGGCGTAATTACACTGGGGTACAACCGGGATCGCAAGTTCCGGGTCAGTGTTATCCCGGCTGCTCCCTTAGCACAGCTGCGCATTTCCATGAAGGAATCGAGTGAAGACCGGGATGAAATACTCACATTTCTTTTGCATTCTTTTGGATGTACACCACAAACGTTTCTGGGCATGCACAAACATTTCTGCTGTCCCACGTTCTGATTGGCTGAAGTTTGTTGGCCAGCTGCTGCCATGAGCGGGAAATGTGCTGGGGGGGGGGGCTTGTTGGGAAGGGCGGGCTGCAACGGTCGGCGGGAGAAAAGAACGTGACGTCAGAAGGGGAGGCCAGAGAGGTGGGCTGCTGGGGCGGGGAGAGCAGGTGGCGAGGCGGGAAAAATCAACCAGCCCAGCTCCCACGGTATTTGCATGGCAGCAGGATCAGGCGGGATACATGAAAAGAACCGCAAATTTGGTGATTTTTTAAAACCCTGGGATAAGGGAGCACCCCTGAATTCGGACCAGGAACCGTGCAGAAATCTTGCACAAACCGGGATAAGTCACTGCCCTATCCAAGGATATTTGGACCGTGCGGAAAACGCCCATGCCCTAGTTTGATGCTGAAGGTGAAACAATTGTTATTGCAAAACATTAATCTGATAAATAGGCAACACTTGAATCAGGTGATGTGAGGGAGCTCTCCCAGATCACTGCCATAGAGATCACCCTCCAAATCAGCCATTTTCTCAATGGGGAATTCACCTCTGCTATCTGAATTCCAGCAGCTATTCAGGTCCCATCTGCAGGTTGGCAACCCTAATATGGCTTGAGGCTTTGCATGGCTGCTAGTGCCCTTAAAATGCAGAGAAAAATTGTTCCCAGATCTTCTAGCATCATGCCTGTTTTGGCCCTCATAATGTACCTCACAGGTAAGGCTGCCAGATTAATATCGTGGCAGGAGGTCTCCCATCAGCAGCCATAGTTACCTACCACTGTTTCAGGCAGCAGTGGGAGGAAAAATAAAAACAGTGATGTCAACTGTATCACTATGTCACTTCTTGGCACAACCAGAAGAGGCAGGGGGTAGCTCGAGGAATCTCAGTAAGCTACCCTACATCACTTCCGGGTTTTCCCAGGAAGTGACATAGCAATGCAACCAACATGCACATCCCGCAATGTCCCCAACCTCCTGCCAGTTGCCAGTTTTGGCTTGCCAACCCAACAGTATTGTTGGGAGGCTGAAATAAATACCCTTTTCCCCTGAATTAACTGCAGACAGGTGTGTGTAAAGGGCTGTCAAGTCGCAGCCGACTTATGGCAAACCCAGCAAGGGCTTTTCAAGGCAAGTGAAAAGGCAGAGGTGGTTTGCCATTGCCTTCTTCAGAAGAGTCTTCCTTGGTGGATTCCTTTCCAAGTACTAACTAGGGCTGCCAACTTCAGGTTGGGAAATAGCTGAAGATTTTTTTGGGGGGTGGGGTGGGGAGGGAAGTAGAGTCTGAAGAGGGTGAGGTTTGGAGAGGGGACAGATTTCAATGGGGCACAGTGCCATGGAATCTGACTTCCAAAGAGGACATTATCTCCAGGTGAACTGATCTGTGTCACCTGTAGAACTGATGTAATAGCAGGAGATCTCCAGCCACAACCTAGAGCTGGCAAACCTGGCACTGACCCTGTTTAGCTTTCCGAGGCCTGTTGAGATGGGGCTATACCTTGCCACCTTCCATATTAACAAGCATATTTTAAAAATGGTGTGTATTTGAGAGACCTGCAGTTGCTGCATGAGGGCCAGAAGAATTACGGTAAAAACGTGGAATATCATATATCATTGCCTTGGACATATAGTTCAGCTGCAACCTAGCAATGAAAATGCCTGTGCTCTGACATCATTCCACATGGAGTTTCAAATTTAGGAGAACCCCCACCCCTCCTGCAAGCATCTCAAGACTTCTGCTCACAGATATCTATAGTATCTATTGACAGGGTCTCTTAAAATAATCTTTAAAGGCAGGGAGAATGTGGCATGACTGGTATTCTGAGGAAAGGTTATATAAACAGATGAGTGAAGTTAAGTGTTCTTTATATGTATTCTTGGAGAGAATTTCTGAGGTGGGAGCCTGAGGTGGGAAGCAGAGGGTAGCCAAGAGCCTGCAATGGACTTGTTTTTTTAAACTAGCATTTGGAAGTGACGTGCTCTAATCACCCAATGACTTTAAAACATCATTTCATCCTGGAATTTGTTTTTCAAAATTGTGTGTATCAGGCCTTAAAATGACGAACTTTGGAACACACAGTTTCAGGGGTGTTTTGGATGCATTGCAGGGGAATTTCTCAGTTCACATAGGTTAGTAAGGAGTCATCAACAGTGTAAACTGAGAGGGCACCTTAAAGTACACTCCCAAGTACTCTGCAACATGCAAAGATTCCTTGGCAGATAAGCAATGTGGAAAATGGTAGAAAGTGGCTGAAAGGCAGTTTGACCACTCAAATTAGTATCACATGTTTTATCAATTACATACTGCAGAGTAAAATTCTGGTTTATTGTACATGGTTGCCAGGCCATGACTAGCAACTGCTGAGAGCGTGGGGCAGGGACATGGAAGGCATATCATGAACGCCATGACATCATTCTCAGGGAAAACCCAGAAGTGACATCAAGTTTCTCCAGGAATTGCCAGAATTGCTCTTTATGGTAAAAACCATAGAGATGGGTAAATTCCTAGAGCAACATGATGTTGCTTGCAGGTATAACCAAAAGTGATATAACAAGGTTGTTCTCCAAGCTGGCAAACTTAGTATGTTAGGCTGCGGTTTTTAGTGCTTTCCTACATCAGTGGTTTTCAACCTTTCCAGACCTGGGACCCAACTGAGTTGCAGACATATTACACGAAGTCATGTGACATCAGAGTCATATGAAAACAAAAGGAGGAACCAGATTTGTGGGCTCACCAATAAGGAGAAGACTGTTTGCAAGGATGGAGCAATATTGGACTAACTGTTGAGGAACAAGGAAGCTAGGCCTGGCCAGGAGAAGAGAAGGAAGACTAGGGAGAGCTAGGCTAGGAGAATTTCTGAAACTATCTGAACTTTTCCATCTCCACTATTTTTTCCTCCTCAACATAACCCATGGAATTGCTGTTGGCTCCATTGCAACTGGCATGTAGCCGCATAAGTAATATGAGTTCACAGATGAAGCTTGTGGTTCATGGGGCATTTTAAGGAGGAGAAAACAGCACAGAAGATAAGAGTGCAGCTGCTTCTTCCTGTGTGCCCCAGGTACAAGGAGAAAAACGCTTGTAGGAGACTGGGAACATCACACTTCTGCTTCAAAATCAGGGTTGCCCACTTCCAGGTAGGACCTGGAGATCTTCCAGGATTATAGTGGATCTCCAGGCTATAGAGATCAGTTCTTCTGGAACAATGGGCAGCTTTGGGGGTGGGCTCTGTGGCGTTATACCCTCTGAGGTCCCTCCTCTCCCTAAACCTTGCCCTCCCCCAGGTTCCACTCCTGAAACTCCAGGGATTACTTAACCTGGTGTTGGCAGCACTATTCTTGAGTCATCAGTCAACAAACATGAGGAGTCTATAATATGTAAAAGAACCCTCAGACTACCATGTACCACTTGGGCCATACTTTGCAAAAAGTTATCAGTAATGGTGAGCAAACTGTTGTTCAGCAAGATTGTCCACTGTTACCGACCTCTGATATGTGTCCAAAGCACCTTAGGGACCACAAGAACACCATTTGAAAACTGCTATTAAGGATAACAATATAATAAAAGCCACTAAAAGACTGTTGTTAAGGTGGCTGGCAAATAATACAATAAAAAAAAGTCTCAGACATCTGTGGTTCTGCCTGAGCAGTGGTATAGTGCCCAGGGGATGGGTGGGGGTATGTATCTTGCACTGGGTGCAGGGCAATGCGGGGCGTTCTGGGGGCGTTCTGTGGTGGGGCAGATGGGGGCGTGGCAGGGGTGTAGGGCACACATGTGCCGGAGGCGTAGTTCCCCCTCACTACGGCTCTGTGGCTGAGTCTCACTGAAATAGCACCAATTACAACAAGCACCCATGTTGCGATACACAAGTGTTCTCATGGGAAGCCCTGATCAATATTTTTTTCCAGTGTCTTGCAAAATATGGCTTATCTTGAAAGCATTGCAGGGCAGGTAGCGAAGTGGCACCTGACCGTGTCTCTGTGTAACAGATCCAGTTCAAATAATTTCATTCAGATATACATATATTCACGGAAGTGTGAAGATCAATACCTTACCCGGAAGAGTATTCACATGTGCAAAATGAAACAGTACTTTAACGCTCCTTACTCTCATTTTCACAGTCTGGGTAAAAAGTGTGTGACTGTCTGAGCAGGAGAGACTTTGGATCCGCGCTTCACTTTCCCATATTTGCTGAGGGCTATGTATGAGCCTCTATAGGCAAACGACTCGTAGGCATTGTAGTTATTGGGGAGGAGAGTTTCTCTGAATTTGCATTCCTCTTGGAAAGTTGCCTAAAGAGGGAGGAGACAGAAAGATAATGAGACTGCGACATGTAACTGCACTTGGTCAGAGTCATGGTCACTCCATCATCTTCTGAGGAAAAAAATACCATTACATTAAGGTTTTCCCTCAGGCAGTCAGTTTTTGGGGCTCTTGGGATCTACATTCCTGTTGTCCCAGATGCCCGAGAAGGAGTAATAATTTCCTTTTGATATTACAAAATGTATATTTCGCCTTCTTGCACTTACAAAGGCCACCGAGGCAGTTAACAGATTAAAACATGCATAGTAAAACATTTACAAACCATTGGAACTAACACCTCCCCCGCCCCCACACACAGATATATCGTTGAACCATTAAAACCAGAGCTAAAATAGATATAAAGACGAGGAAACAATGAAAATATTGGGCAGGAAGGAGGGATCACTGAGAGAACACTAAATAAAACGAAAAAGTCTCCAGTCGCTGGCAGAAGATAGAAACAGAAGGGGACGGATGAATCTCTCCGGAGAGACAATGGCAGATCTTCTCATCAGGGTTGGGTAGATAAGAAGGAGAGGCGGAGGTACTGTGTTGCAGAGATCACCAGAATAGCTCCAGCACAGTCAAATGTTGGTGAGACATTTCTGATTGATTCAACCAGTTATCAAATTGCTAACATTTGTTGCGTTTAGCTTTTAGGCTGACCAGCAAATCGGACAATTCAGGTACCTGAAGGCGTGCACGCATGCACTCACAAACGTACACACACACAAAGGTTTGGATCCAACCAGCCCTTCTGCTTGTGAAAAAGGGATTCAATTTCAATCCTCTGACCACCAAAAAGGCTATGAGCATGGGATCTACATGGACATATGGAATAGAGCAATTGGCAGGGACTGATGGGAATTGTAGTCCATAACATCTGGAGTGCCAAAGGTTTGCCACCACGGGCCTATAATATGGAACTGAGTCCAAAATAAAGAGAAGAATTGGTTGAGATTCAGCAGAAAAGTTGGCTTGATCCAACCCATGATCATGCATTGATTGATGACATCATACGGATGTTTTTACAAGGTGAACTGATTTCCTTTGTGTATGCATTTTTGTGCAGAGGGGAGGGAGGAAGTGATGCCAGTCTCAGGCAATGGATATTTGGCTTCTGCTCTCACCTTCCCAGCTCTGGATATTGACCTTTCTCTCTTACACAAATTCATCAAAAGCTCTACTTATGGAGTAATAGGCTAAAGATAAACTTAAGGACACTTTAATACTAAAAATAACCAGAAACTTTTCCCCCCTCAGACGACCTAAGGAGGAGACAGGAAACGATGACAGCGATACTGACAAGGCAGTTCATTTCTTTTTATCCCCCTGTTTTTATCCCACAGAATTAATAAATATTTGGCCAGTCGTTTCATTCTCTGTACCATTTATGAACAATTTCTATCAGTCTCTATGAACAATTTCTATAAGTCTCAAATTGGGTTGTGTGAAACCTTTCCACAAATTGTCACTACTCTTTTCAAAACTCTTTCAGAACGCACGGACCGAAGGCAAGCAAAGACCCTCCATTCTTGGGTATGTTCTGTTTCAGGTTGTTCTAGGCTCAAGGTGAGCAAACTTTTTGGGTCCAGGTTTTGGGGAAAAAAATATGACGTCTACCTGGGAAGATGTTGGCATACCAGGAAACAAAATGGGGATGGTGGTGGTGGAGTGAAGCACGGTATTTGGTCTGACGTGCTTGGAGAAAGCCAAGCACTAGTAGTGCTGTGAATGCCTCGGTTCCTTGGGCAGAGATTTAGCTGTGAGTGCCGAGCTAAATGATCTAGTACCCATGCCATTCCTCATCATGTACAAAAAGAGTGCGTGTATGTGTGAAGAGGGGTTAATGAGTCCAATCCAAGAAGCAACTCAGCTGCTCTTTAAGTTTTTAACTTCAAGGTTGTCCAAATTAAAATTATTCTGTATGGAACAGCCAGAAAGATAATTTCAGTTAATGAAAATATTGATCATCTTCTATTTGTTTTGTGGAAATTATTAAACATTCTTCATTGCATAGCGGATGTAGCTCTTTGTTCAGAACTGGGCCAACTTGTCCTTAAGGGAAAGGCTTGGTTACAAGCATTTAGATTGTTCATCAAGTCGTATTTGAACAGTAGGGCCTATCTGGCAGTCCTGAAAAGGGGAACCTTATGAGTTCATATGGTTTAAGATTGAAAAACTCTTGGCTATTGGTGTTAACCTGGACAGTATTGAGGACTTGGACCTTCATGACCCTTTGGTGAGGAATTGTGTAAAATTAATTGATCGCTGAAACTCTGCTTTTGGAACACACCACACCTGTTCATCCCAATTTTTTTGGTACCCCCCCCCCTCCGAAATCTTTCCTCCTATACTTATCTGTTGACTCCCCGAAACCTTTTAAGAGCATGCATTCTGGCCAGACTAAATGTCCCATTATGAGAGGAAGGTTCATACGTTTACCTTATTCAGAAGGAATTTGCCCTTGTTCCTGAGGCAAGATCACTACAATTGCACATATTCTTTTGGAGTGTCTTTTGTATGCTAATCTCAAGAGGTGTACCATATTTGTAAGGTCATTCTAATACATATTCTTATGAACCTGTCACTTGTGGACAGGGATCCAAAAGGAACTCTAGCAGTTGCAATTTTTTTCACTTCTTTTGTCTATTAGATAATAAGTAATTAGTTACAACTATTCACAGTTCAGGGTCAATGTACCATAGAGTTTTTGTTGGATGAAAGCAAAGCAAAGAGGAGAGTCCCAACACACACTCTTCCTTCCCTGCAGCACCTCCAGCTAAGACTTTTCCTCCCAGCTAAGCTCATTTCCTTTGTCATAGCACCGTTGAAGAAAAAGGAACATTGGGGACAGACTGTAAGGAAATGGATGTAGGTATGTGGTGGGGAAGGATTTTGCATTCCTCACATGTAATCTCCCTGTTTTATGCTTGATTGGGACATGCCCACTTTAGGGGAGAATTTTAGAAACCAAGACTGAAATCAATATCAAATGCAGATCATGGTTATAGTTAAAACTCATTGGTATGAGATCATCAACCCTTGCCAGAGCAATGATTGTATTCCACTAGCTTTCCTGCTGGTTAAAATAAAGGACGGTACGTCTTTGACCACCCTAAAAGACTGTGCTGAGGTTCATGAGATCTGAATGTACAAATGCCATGTAAGATGGGAGCTGTAGAATGGAAGAAAGTTGATGAGAATGAAAGATCCAGCCCAATACTTCGGAAAAAAAATGTACACAATTACCATTTTTCTTAGAAACAAATGATCAAGAATGAGACACAGCTAAGCCATTATTTGGAAACTAGCAAACTTTTATTAAAGGACATTTTATATCTATTGCAGCTCACTTACAGAAGCAGAAAACAAGAGAAAAGCAAAATAAAATAAATTGATGAGCTAACTCGTTTTGGAAAAAGATCATCCCAAGAACGTTCAATCCAATGAGATGTATCGGATAATAAAACATTTAATGCAATAATTTCACCTTAGGCACGTATCTAGCCTATCAAAAGATGAGCTATCCAAAACAAAACAAAAACACTTTGAAAACAAAGATACTCCTGACAAGCAGTTAGCAAATGAATTTCAAGACGAATTCAAAATAGATATCGTACATGTTTCAGAATTATTATAGCAATCTGACTCAAGTGCTACTGCAGCCAATGTGGAAGATTACATGTCCTAACTTTAAATGCAAAATCTGCTAGAAAATTCTATGAAGGAAGAAGAAATACATATAGTTATTTAAAAAGTTAAAAATAAAGCAGCTGGAAAATGGATTTTTTATTATTATTTTATTAAATTATCTTTACCCTGCCTTTCCTTGTGGCTCCAAGTGGCTCAGCATCATGACACAGTGCACTTGTAGATATTTTACTACAATATTTAGCAAGTGTTAGGAATGAGATTCTGAATAATTGCATCAATTCCTAGAGCTACCCTTTGATGATTCTTAGATACCCTTTATCACTTCTACTTTGGTAAATCACTGGTATCATGGCCCCAGTTCCAACCTTCTCATTGGTTGCCAGGCTTATTTTGACAATTCTAGATACAGGGTTGGGGGAGAAGATAAATTACTTCTTACACCAGGCAGGCAACGATGGCTGGAAGAGCTGAATGAATTAACTTTTTATTATTCAAAAGTTAAGATTTAGAGTGTGCGTGTGTGAGAGGGACAAGAGAGGAGAGAGAGTGATATATTGTATAACATGGTAGCATGACATCTCTCTTTAGGGTTAGGTGAAATGCCTCCACGGCTAGATGCTTTAGGAGCAACCTCAAACTTGGCTGCTCAGAAGTAAATTCTATGTTATTCAGTGATGAAGGGAGGGGGAACTGTGCCCAAGGAATGAGATGCCCGCGTGCCCCCTTCCATTCTGGCCCCGACATATGACGGCAATGGCGGCGCCAGGGACAAACCACCCTGGATGTTCCCATTGCCGCTACGCATCTGATGTTATTCATTCGAGCTTCCTCCCAGGAAAGAAGCCCTAATAGCAGTGGACCTGCATACCTGCAGGACCACCTTTCCTGCTACGTTCCACCCCAACAGCTGTGCTTATCTGAGCAAAACTTTCTGAAGGTGCTACCCTGCAAACAGATCTAATTGGCATCCAATTATTCATGTGCATTTCATGCGGCGGCTCTCACATTATTGAGTGGCCTACCTAAGCCTTCCACACTTCTGCAATTTTGCAGAAGGGATGCAACAGAATTGTTCAGGAAGGCGTGCTTGTAGAAGGAGCAAAGCTGTGGGATAATGGATCAGTTATAATTGATATCTAGTACGCTAGCCCTAATCACTATGGATAATGGATCAGCTCAGGTGATTTTGTTAGAGAAATACTTTCTCTACATTGACTTCTTTGCTGCTGGTTAGATGACAGTCCCATCCCAATTGCACAATTTTGTTTCATTAAGAATCTCCACTGCTCGATCTAATTGTTTTATATAAGATGTGATGGAATTGTGCTGTAATAAAATGTAAATGCAGTTACAGAGATTGCTCAGCTGAATACATTCTTACAGTTCTGTTGGGACCTCTTGCCAAGAGGTGCTCCTCTTAGCTTAGCCCATGATAGAATGACCCTGGTCTTTGTCCTTTACTGTCCAAGAAAACTTCCCTCCCTGCCATGTGGTCCCCCAAAGTCTTTGAAGCTCCCTTTTGGCTAGCTTCCTGCTCTGGGTGAGTTTCCCAGAGGCCTCTACAGTTTCTCCAACTGGAAATCAAAGACCCTTTTAACATGTAGGTGTGATACTGCTAGATTTACAGTACAATTCCATCACATTAGAGATAACATTTACCTACACTGAATGTTTAATTGGACAGTCTTTTGTTTGCTTGTGCTATTTTTCCCCGTTCTTCAGTTCGAGCCCCACTGCAATGTTTTCTATTATTAAGAATCTTCACTGTTAGGCTGAATTGTTTTATTACATTCAGTACTTTTCCCAGTGATTGACTGAATAATCTTTTCTTCATACCTGTAATATGCATCGTTCTGTTTCACTAAGAATCTTTGCTGCTAGACTCAAGTTTTTTTAATCATACTTTGTAATTTGCTCGCTGATTAAATGAATATTTCTTATCATTCTTATAATCCGCCTTGAATCCCAGTAAGAAAGGTGGACTATAAATAAACTAATAATGAAATAAAAGTAGCAAATTTAACATTTTATTATGGAATCTGGTCTTCTGTGAGGGAAGGCCCATTCTCTCAGCCCAATTCATTATCACAGGATTGTTATCAATTTTGTATTTTCAAAAGAATTCTAGAAATGATTAGTGTCCCTAATAAAGATTATTTGCTAATTAAACGTATAATCTAAAAAGTAAAGTTTCCCCTTCAGTTGTATCCGACCCTGGGATACCACTGCGAGCAGTGATTTTATAGGCAAGCCGTTTTTGTGGGGTAGTTTGCCATTGCTTTCCCCGGCTATTAAACATATAATCTAGTGTTCATCTAACTTTTAAAATTGTAAGTAATAAATTGTTAAAAATCTCAGTTACTTTTCTGAGAATATTTTCCATTATATATTATTACAATCAAACACCAAATGTAAACTAGCTTTTAAAAATAGGAGGTGTTCACCATTCAATCTCAGCTCTTTGAAATTAAATCAATCATTAAAAGTTACTCCTGCCACTTAAGTAGCTATGTATCAATTGAATTTAGTACATCTGGTTTAATTTCATTTCAGATTTGCTATTGTGGTTCAGAGTGAGGTTTTTTTGTCTTGTTTTTAAAATCTAGGCTGAGATTCATGGATGGCCGTTGATATCTATCAGTAAGATGATCCCCATAAAAAAGATTACACACACAAAAATATGGGGTCCCTGTGAGAAAGGCAAGTATATAAATATGTTAAATAGAGTTAAGAATAAATAAACAGTTTTTAAAAATTGCTGTACATATTTGTATGCACCGTTTAAATGGCCCCTCTTTTGTTGGAAAAACTAGTAATCTTTTCAGGTAAGTAAGGTAAAATAACTAACAGTTTAATAAACAATAGTCTGATTGACTTCGGTGGGACAGTTAAACATGTTCCACGGTTCTGTGATTATGCTTAAGAAGTGTTTACTTTGAACTGGATTGTGTACACAGGAATGGATGTATCTTTCGAGCATGCAAAACCAACTCTGCAGCTGTTTGGACTGAGTTTCAATGGAGTCAGTTCACACATTCAGCTCTCAGTGCCAATTTACATGTTACTGCTGTCACAGGTACAACCTCTGGTTGCCAGCATCATTTTTGAGGAAATTTTGGCTGTTTAAAAATTGTGCGCTGCAGCAGCACCAGGCAATGTTGTCCACCCCCTGCCTTTTCAGGTGATGTTACAGCCCCCCCCCCCGGCTGTTTTGGCACTGCCTTGTCCACCCCCTGCCTTTTCAGGTGATGTTACAGGGCCCTCCCCGGCTGTTTTGGCACTTGAAAAGATGTATGGAGTGGGGGAGGATGGGACAAGTCTGTCTGGTGCTAATGCAGCCCAGGCCTTGTGGCAATTTTTAAATAGCTAAATTTCCCTCTAAAATGGCACTGACAACTATGGGTTGGATCCATGGCCACCAAAATATGTAGTATGGCTCTGAGTCAGTTGTATAGTAATCTATTGCACAGGGATCTGCTGTTGTGCATACATGTGCGAACCAGCCTCAAGTGATTCTACTTTAAATGAACAACTTTACACTGCACATCTCTTATTCACAACAAAGGAACTGGAATCAACTCATCTCGAACAGAACAGAATCTCAGTCTAGGCTGAGATTCTCATAATAGAATCACAGTCTAGGCTGCAAATGCAGTTTTTACAGATAAGAAGTACCCAGATTTCATAAATTTCATGAACCGTTGTCTAAGGACAAACCTTTACCATACTCACAGTGCCGTATAATCTTCCTCTCTGGTTCATTGCGACAAAAAGGGTGCTTCTCACACCAAACAGACTAACCACACCTCGTTCTACTGTTGAGATTTCCAAGATACCTAAAGAAGAAGAAAAATATGTCGGAGTATCATCTATTTTATAAACGCCCTGTCCCCAATTCCTAACAATAAGGTAGAACTCCTTATAAAAAACATGATAGAATTTAGCAGTACAAATTTTATGCATTTCTGATTTCAAAAAAATAATTCGGAACTGGCTATAAAAATTAGAAAAGATAAATGTCAATAGTAGGACTATTAACCAATTATTGGCCTTTTAGCCAATTAAGTGGTTGCATTTAATTGATTATGTGTACACTCCACACAAGGTTTACTCTCTCTATGCCCCACAGACATTTTAGCACCAGAAATGTTGTTTCTGAGCAGCAGTGGCGTAGTGGTTAAGAGCAGGTGTACTCTAATCTGGAGGAACCGGGTTTGATTCCCCGCTCTGCTGCCTGAGCTGTGGAGGCTTATCTGGGGAATTCAGATTAGCCTGTACACTCCCACACACGCTAGCTGGGTGACTTTGGGCTAGTCACAGTTCTTCTGAGCTCTCTCAGCCCCACCTGCCTCACAGGGTGTTAGTTGTGAGGGGGGAAGGGAAAGTAGTTTGTAAGCCCCTTTGAGTCTCCTATAGGAGAGAAAGGGGGATATAAATCCAATTTTTCTTCTTCTTCTAGTAGAAAGCATGAAGTAACTTACAAATTCAAAATGTGAAAAGGGCTTTTATTGTCGGAGCATTTCAACACCAGCATAAATAAAGTTATTTCTATAGAAAGCAAGGCCTGCTTAAGATATTTCTTTTTTGCATTCCGTTCTCTGTTAAATATTTATTGCATGGATATTATACCACCCTGATCTTTGCTTTGGAATCAACATTCCCAGACCTTTCACCGGCCTTTCTTTTGCCAATGTGTTGCCCAGACAGACTTTGCTGCTCTTTATTGGAAAAATGCTTCCCAACTTTCTACGGTCATTTGTGTCTGTGCTTTCTGTGTCAGCATACTATCTCTGCAGAACACTGTCATAAGGTCATAACTTGAATCTAGTACAACACGCCCCTCCTAGGAACGTCTTTGCATGCTTAGCAAACTCAGAGCTGACTGCAATGCATTTAAGACAAATTAAACTTCAGGATAAACCCACAATCTGGAAAACATTCAATTGTAACAATCACACGAGTCTCTCTCTTACTGTGTAAAATAATCACAGTTCTGTTACAGAAGCTGATAATTTTCTTTAAAGCCTTTTGTTACCATGCATTAAAATCAACAGATCCTGATGTCTTCACAATATGTCTCATCGTAGTAAAGCATTTTGCATACAGGGATTCAATATCATAAACACATCAGCTGAAATGTAGCGTAAGCTACTGCACCTGCAAGGGGGAGAGGGAAAGAAATATTGCAACCTCTTCGCCTTTTTGAGGTTGTCAAGTCAAACCAAGTAAAAATAAGCTGGTATCTAATTTTGTCCAAGTATTTAGGACACGTTTCAGCCTGGAGGTTTCGGGTACCGACTGATCTTAGAGAATTTTAAAAGCCAACAGATGTATCTTCTACTAATAATACCAAGCCAGAAGCCTTTGGGTTCTAGGAAGGGTAATTACTAGAGACCAGAGTAATTACATGACATCAATCACTCCGTTTCATATTGTTATGCAACTCACTGTATTGGTTTTCAGCATGAACGCCACTTATCCTTCCATCTGGAAATATCTGGAGGTGAAACCCAATGCCCACATTGCAGTAAAGCTTCCGCTGCCGCTTGATTCCCAGCAAATACTCAGTCTCCCAGTTGACTTCAGATCTCTCTCCTGACATTCCAGCAAGGGACCTGGACAAGAGGGATTCCCATCCTCTCTCCAGCAGGGTGCCATTTGTTCTGCTCGCCACCGGGTACGAGGAGACAATCTCAGCTAGGAAGCCCAGGAGAACAAAAGCGGGGAACGTCAAGTGGACGCTCGCTTCGCAGGACATAGTGATGAGTCGTCTTTGCGCGATGGCCATCAGGTTCACCTCCCGGGCACGTGGTCAGAATTAATGGCCCTAAAAATACCGCCCTTCTTGTTTTTCTCCCTTCAGCATGGCAGCAGTGGCTTATTTTTGGAAAGCAGAGGAAGATTTTGGACATGAAACTGAAGCCCAAGAGCAGTTGGGACAGGAAGGGAGGCAGAGCGACAGGGCTGGAGCTGCTGAGGACCATGTTTTGAATGCCTCCTGCTCTCCGGTGGGCAGCCCACTCGCCTTTGATTGACCTATCTTTATATTTCAAAAGCTGTCCCTCCCTGCAGCATCACTCTGACATCAATG
This sequence comes from Sphaerodactylus townsendi, assembly GCF_021028975.2. Lineage (NCBI taxonomy): Eukaryota > Metazoa > Chordata > Lepidosauria > Squamata > Sphaerodactylidae > Sphaerodactylus > Sphaerodactylus townsendi. The sequence goes on from NC_059438.1 coordinate 28,612,076, forward strand.
GTCTACCCAAGGTAAACTCGCCAGGGATGTAACTCTAGTCCATGCCCCTCCCTGGCCTTCTGAGATCTGACATGTGTTCTAATCCAAGGGTGAAGTTCCATTGGATGATGGGTGTGACTGTTTAATGCAAAGGGGCTCGGGGAGTTGGGTTGTGCTCTATTTCCAGAAGAAGGTGTAAAAACGGGTGCCGCCCTCACCAGCAGGCAATGAAAACTTTGCCAGCTTCACTTCGCTTCGGGTTGGGCGCCACTCCTCGGCAACGAAATTTGAACAGGGGCCATATTTCAGTCAAGAAGGAATTGAAGGGCAAGGAAGCCACTGACTGTACTTTGAAAGGCAAGACACAGGCAATGGACGAGCTCTTTACTTTCACCCTCCATAGCAAGGGCAGAAGTGGCAGAACCATGGAATATTTCATGTCCTCCCTAGTCTCAAAAGTTGGCAAAGGGCTCTTTTAACTACATCCTCCCTTTTGTGAGGAGTCATCATGGAGGCTTTGGCAGAACACTCCCCTCTAGAATGCAACCTATTATTTTCCTCCAAGGCACGAGGTTACCTCACGGGTCGATGGAAAAATTCTTGTTTTGCTCCCAAACTCACCACACTTGTGAAGATGTTGTTGTGCCAGAAACTAAAGTGGGGAAGGGGGAGAAGATGAGGGTTAGCAAAACAGTGCCTCAGGAGTTCACCTTGGTCTCTTGAACAGAGAACTAGCCCTACATGCCAGGGCCAGTTCTGGGGGCGGGGGCGGGAAACAGTATGCCTGTCCTTCACAGGATTGCTAATTCCTGGTTGGGAAATTCTTTGGAGATTTTGGGGTGGGGCCTGGGGGAGACAAAGTTTGAGGGAGCTCAGAGGGATATAACGCCACAGAGTCCACCCTCCAAAGCTGCCATTTTCTCCAGGGAAACTGGTCTCTCAGTGGTAATTTGAGGAGAACTCCAAGTCCAGCCTCCAGGGTGGCAACCCTGATCCTTGCCCTACTCACATGCTTGCTTTACAGCTCCTCCTTCCAGTGTTTCCATGCCCTTCTCCCAGCAGTGCTAGGAAGTGTGCATGTTCACGACTGTGAGTGGCAGGAAACTCATAAGCAAACAGGTGGACAGCAAAGGAGTTGAGCCATGGGGAAGGGGCGGCAGAGGGGCCCACCAGAATCCCTTAGCCTCACTAGCTGCCCCACGACAGGGAAGGCTGATGCTAGCCCTGTTACCTGCCAAGCAAGCTGTGTAGCATTCTGGTGTGCTGACATAGGACAAAAGAATGAATGGCGAGGGAGTTGACTCCCCTTAAAAAATCACTAATAGGAGGAATTCCAATCTGGACGGTGACATGGGAGGAGGAAGGGCTCTTAAGCCATGCTGTTTTCTGGATCTCAAAGAGCTCCAGAAGCTGTTCTTTGGCCATTTAGGCCAACAGCTCTCTGGGACTGGTTCAGAATAAGAATATGACACAGAGGAAGGGCTTATCTCGTTCCTTAGGTGCAGACCCGAAAAGGATTTTAAAATGAAAAGTAGCTGCTGGGAGTGCCATTAATGAACCACCCCCCCGCATCATGTGTAGTACATTGAAGGAGGACTACTACAAATCGGCTTGAAGCAGACACTCCTCCAAATATAAGGCTGTTAATGTTTTAAATTATTTATTTGTTCAAATTTAATTCAGTTTAAAGTGCCAGGAGTCAAATGCTTGTGTAGATCCTGTTTCTATTCACCGGTCCATTGTGCATCATCTGATTAATTTCTTTCTTTCTTTTTGTTTTTGCAAATATAAAACCACAATTCCATTATGGTATTTCATAGCAAGTAAACTACAATCTTTATACAAGCTTACCTGACAGTAAACCCTCTTGAGGTTTGCTCCGTTGAGGTTGGCTCCTAAATTTGGGGCGGAACGGCGCTGGTTTTACCCACCAGGAGGCTGGCAACCTTGATCCATGGCCAAGTGTAAGAGGCAGGCGGTAGGAAAGATGGTCCCATTGACTCCTGTTTCAGTCTTCAGCCTCCGATGCAGCTGTGTTTCTAAGCATAAAAGTTATGCTTGTCCTTTATTAATCTATTACAAGCTTTTAACTGGCTGACAGGCTTCATTGGTACTGATCACGACTGTTGAAGAAGAAGAAGAAGAAGAAGAAGAAGAAGAAGAAGAAGAAGAAGAAGAAGAAGAAGAAGAAGAAGAAGAGTTTGGATTTATATCCCCCCTTTCTCTCCTGTAAGGAGACTCAAAGGGGCTTACAATTTCCCCTCCTCCCCTCCCCACAACAAACACCCTGTGAGGTGGGTGGGGCTGAGAGAGCTCTGAAAAGCTGTGACTAGCCCAAGGTCACCCAACTGGCGTGTGTTGGAGTTGATAGGCTAATCTAGTTCCCCAGATAAGCCTCCACAGCTCAAGTGGCAGAGCAAGGAATCAAACCCGGCTCTCCAGATTACAGTGCACCTGCTCTTAACCACTACGCCACTACAGCTCCACTGCTGTTTAGAATTAAGCTTTTTAAAAAAACATGGTGGGAATTGGGATCCAGCAGCTACTAAGACCTTCAGTTGATTTAGAACATGCTCTCATAACATCATTTGACAAAAATAAAGCTCTGATTTTTTTAATAGAACAAATTGCTTATGTTTTATATTTAACCTCCTGTCAGTGTTGGGGGCTATTACTGGTTTTCAGAATACTTTGGAAACCTGATCTGGATCTTGCATATGTTAAGAGCCATCACAAACAGATGGCTTTGCTCTGGGGCTTAGAAGAAAGGGAGTCCCAAGTTGGCTCTCGTGTGTAATACAGGGTCTCCCTTGCAGTTAGTTACCATTTGCCTTGTTGAGCCAGTCCAAGCGTTTGGAAAATTAATTTCAGCACAAAGTGCTCTCCAACACAAAGGACAAATTTCAGCACTGTCTGCCTGAACTGATTTGTTGAGTTTTAATACACAAAGAGCTCAACTCAGATCACATTTACTTTGGCATAAATCCCAACTGTTTTAGTGGGAATAATCTAAGCAGGTGTAACTGTATTCACACACGTTCTGCCGCTGAATATTGTTTCTGCTCTCCCTCCTGGGGTCTTCTCACTCTCATAATTTAAACAGCAGATTCCTCAGAAGAGCTAATTGTCTTTTATTTATGCTTGTACAGGCTACTGTGTAAAACACCATGTATACTGATGGCTTTGTAATAAAAGGAATAATAACACGGTTATTTAAAACATTGCCACATCTCCTCAGATTCAAGGCAGCTAACAATCAGTGCTAGCTTTCAGGGACACAAAACACAACGGCTCAATTAACAAGAATTTTTTTTAAAAAAACACATTGAGTTAAAATACAGTTTACTCACAGAATAAAAATCCCCTCTCAACTTAAAATGCACAAAACCCTATAATTTAAAAGGATGCAGCCTAATCAAGAATAATAATGTTTTAATGTTGATGGCATCATTGTATCATTGCTACGATCTTTTGCTGATGCAGGAAAGCTAAAATTAAAAACAAATGAATGATGTTTAGGGCGTTACAGTGCTCCTCAAACGAGGGGAGTAGAAACATTGAAAGAGTACAAAGCGTTAAGGTAGAATCTTGAGACAGGTGGACCCTTCTTGCCTGCACGATCCATGGCATGGGTCGGTACCGTGCCCGCAACATCTGAACAGATGAGGAAGAAGCTCTCGAGAGAATCCATCAGAACTTTCAATAATTTCCACTCTGACATCAATCCACACAATTACGTTTCCTGGACACAGCTGTGAAACTATGTACTGGACATATAAACTCTACCTTACAAGGAAAATCCACTGAATGAGGATTCAAACACATCCTCATGCTTCCAGCTATCATCTGGAATGTACAAAGCAGTCTGTTATAATTGCATTTGTTCTGACAAGGATTCTTACCTGGAGGAAGTACAAAAAAGGCACAATGGTAGGAGAGAGAGCCCCAAAGTGAACAGATGAGCAAAGTCATATTGGTACCCAGAGCCAACCTAGTTGCTGAAGGCCAGGGATGCAAGTTCATAGCAGGAGGCTTCTGTCCTGCCATTGTGTCTCCAAGTGGTGGGAGAAAGGCTTGGGGCCAGAAATGACTTCCAGCAATGCATGATCACACCCTCCCCAAAACCTGGATATGACATTGGATGATGCTCTGGCAATTTCCAAAAACCCAAGGTACTTAGCATGGCATTTGCGGGGGTGGAGGTTAGAGCATCAGCAACATGCTGAAGTTGCATCTGGGTTTTCAGACAGATGTGATGTCATGAGTTCCCCAATGTCATTTCCAGTCATTACCCAACCCCTAAAAGCTCGCAGGGAGAACATAAGTAGAAATGATTGGCTCTGAAAGCGAAGATTACAAACTTATGACAGGAATGTGAGTTTGACAAAGAGCGGAGAGTCTGGTTTTCCCTGGGTCTTTTGTGGAAGCCAAACTATACGTACATAACCTTCTCCAGTCTCAAAGGCACTCACATTACTCCTATATAAACACTAGCCTTTTTAAAGCATTCACACAAATTTTAAACATGTAAGAAATCACTAGCAAAACATGACATAATGTTCCCAAATAAAACACAGGCTATAGCTGTGTCATATTCTGTAGTTTACCACATGGACCTCTGGGAGATGGGCCTGCACCCTCAACTGAAAACCAGGGCTATTCCCAGATGCTCTCTTTACAAAGGAATTCCGGGCCAGACCAAAGTTCCTCTCAATCTTACTGATGGGCTTAGAGTGCTGGGCAGACCAGCAGAAGACAGTTTATCCATTAAACACAACGAATCCAGCGATGCTCTAGAGAAAACAGCCAGGTTTTTATGCAGTCCTAAACAAATGACCTTAATTTCGCTTTGTCTTTTGATTTTTTTGTCTTTTATTTTAAACCTTTGTACTATGCCATTCAAGGTTATCTGTTACAAAGGAATTCAGGATTGTACTTTTCTCCTTTACATTGTTGTCATTCCTCCAATTGAGCGGAGGCCTCTTACAGCACAGTCCTACGCATGGTTACTCAGGAGTATGGTTGCCAGTTCTGCGTTGGGAAATTCCTGGAGGTTTTGGGAGTAGAGTTTGGGAAAGGTAAGGGCTGGAGAGGGCCCTCAGCAGGGTATAAAATGTCATAAAATTCACCCTCCAAAGCAGCCATTTTCTCCCAGGGAGTCAAGAGATCAGTTGTAATTCTGGGAAGCTTCTATCTGGTCTATGATAGCATTGTTGAAAATAATATACAACCAAGAGTTTTTCCTGTAAATATTATTTAAGTATGTTGAGATACAGTCTTCTGAGTTGCCAAGCCATTTATTGATACTAGAAAAAGAACAAAAGAGTATTTTAAGATATTGTAGCAAAAAAGTATTAACAGGTTTGATAGATCTTTACGCATTTGATGCAGAGTGGCGTTGGTTTTACCTGTAGTGCATCTACCCCAATAGTATTATGGTAACCTCCTGGTGGAGCCTGATGTTGTCATAGAATTATGACTAATCTCCGATTACAGAGATCACTTCCCCTGAAGAAAACGACTGCTTTGGAGGGTAGATTTTATATCATCACATCCATGCAGAACGCCCTCCCTTATCTAAAACTCTGATCACCGAAGGTACCACCCTCAAATCTCTGAGAATTCTCTCTACCTGCTTCGGAGAGAAACACACCTTACCATGACATGCCTTTGAAGATGCCAGCCATGGGTGCAGGTGAAATGTTAGGTCAAAAATTACCAGATCACGGCCACACAGACTGGAAAACCTACAGCAGCTAGCTTATATCGGCCGTGAAAGCCTTCAACAATACATTGCTACCAAATCCTTTCCTAGACCCCTGTTGATCATACAGTTGTGCCTTGGTGGGGGTGGGGGTGGAGATTAAAAAAAAGGACAGCCAGCCAGTTTAGTGTCATGCTTAGAGTTCTGGGTAAGGAATGGGGGCAGCATGTGTTCAAATCTGTGTTTTACCATAAAGCTCACTGTGAGAAATGGGACCACCCCCTCTACTCGCTAATCCACAGGTGTCAAACTCGCAGCCCTCCAGATGTTCATGAACTACAATTCCCATCAGCCCTTGCCAGTATAGCCAATGCTCATGTTGGGAGGGACTGATGGGAATTGTAGTTCATGAACATCTGGAGGGCCGCGAGTTTGACACCCCTGCGGAAATCTAACCTAATTTGTAGGGTAGTTGCGAGACTGAAATGAAGGAGGCAAGAGGAATTACATTTATTACTGTGAGCTCATTGGAGTAAGAGTGGAATCAGAATGTAAAGAAATGAAAACTGAATGGCTAATCATCTAAAACAGGGGTCTGCAACCTGCGGCTCTCCAGATGTTCATCCCCCCCCCCCCCCCCCCCCCCCCCACAACCCCCCCCACCCCCCAACAAACCCCCCCCCCCCCCCCCCCCCCCCCCCCCCCCACCGCCCCGCCCCCCCACACCCCCCCCCACCCCCCCCCCCCCCCACCCCCCCCCCCCCCCACCCCCCCCCCCCCCCACCCCCCCCCCCCCCCACCCCCCCCCCCCCCCACCCCCCCCCCCCCCCACCCCCCCCCCCCCCCACCCCCCCCCCCCCCCACCCCCCCCCCCCCCCACCCCCCCCCCCCCCCACCCCCCCCCCCCCCCACCCCCCCCCCCCCCCACCCCCCCCCCCCCCCACCCCCCCCCCCCCCCACCCCCCCCCCCCCCCACCCCCCCCCCCCCCCACCCCCCCCCCCCCCCACCCCCCCCCCCCCCCACCCCCCCCCCCCCCCACCCCCCCCCCCCCCCACCCCCCCCCCCCCCCACCCCCCCCCCCCCCCACCCCCCCCCCCCCCCACCCCCCCCCCCCCCCACCCCCCCCCCCCCCCACCCCCCCCCCCCCCCACCCCCCCCCCCCCCCACCCCCCCCCCCCCCCACCCCCCCCCCCCCCCACCCCCCCCCCCCCCCACCCCCCCCCCCCCCCACCCCCCCCCCCCCCCACCCCCCCCCCCCCCCACCCCCCCCCCCCCCCACCCCCCCCCCCCCCCACCCCCCCCCCCCCCCACCCCCCCCCCCCCCCACCCCCCCCCCCCCCCACCCCCCCCCCCCCCCACCCCCCCCCCCCCCCACCCCCCCCCCCCCCCACCCCCCCCCCCCCCCACCCCCCCCCCCCCCCACCCCCCCCCCCCCCCACCCCCCCCCCCCCCCACCCCCCCCCCCCCCCACCCCCCCCCCCCCCCACCCCCCCCCCCCCCCACCCCCCCCCCCCCCCACCCCCCCCCCCCCCCACCCCCCCCCCCCCCCACCCCCCCCCCCCCCCACCCCCCCCCCCCCCCACCCCCCCCCCCCCCCACCCCCCCCCCCCCCCACCCCCCCCCCCCCCCACCCCCCCCCCCCCCCACCCCCCCCCCCCCCCACCCCCCCCCCCCCCCACCCCCCCCCCCCCCCACCCCCCCCCCCCCCCACCCCCCCCCCCCCCCACCCCCCCCCCCCCCCACCCCCCCCCCCCCCCACCCCCCCCCCCCCCCACCCCCCCCCCCCCCCACCCCCCCCCCCCCCCACCCCCCCCCCCCCCCACCCCCCCCCCCCCCCACCCCCCCCCCCCCCCACCCCCCCCCCCCCCCACCCCCCCCCCCCCCCACCCCCCCCCCCCCCCACCCCCCCCCCCCCCCACCCCCCCCCCCCCCCACCCCCCCCCCCCCCCACCCCCCCCCCCCCCCACCCCCCCCCCCCCCCACCCCCCCCCCCCCCCACCCCCCCCCCCCCCCACCCCCCCCCCCCCCCACCCCCCCCCCCCCCCACCCCCCCCCCCCCCCACCCCCCCCCCCCCCCACCCCCCCCCCCCCCCACCCCCCCCCCCCCCCACCCCCCCCCCCCCCCACCCCCCCCCCCCCCCACCCCCCCCCCCCCCCACCCCCCCCCCCCCCCACCCCCCCCCCCCCCCACCCCCCCCCCCCCCCACCCCCCCCCCCCCCCACCCCCCCCCCCCCCCACCCCCCCCCCCCCCCACCCCCCCCCCCCCCCACCCCCCCCCCCCCCCACCCCCCCCCCCCCCCACCCCCCCCCCCCCCCACCCCCCCCCCCCCCCACCCCCCCCCCCCCCCACCCCCCCCCCCCCCCACCCCCCCCCCCCCCCACCCCCCCCCCCCCCCACCCCCCCCCCCCCCCACCCCCCCCCCCCCCCACCCCCCCCCCCCCCCACCCCCCCCCCCCCCCACCCCCCCCCCCCCCCACCCCCCCCCCCCCCCACCCCCCCCCCCCCCCACCCCCCCCCCCCCCCACCCCCCCCCCCCCCCACCCCCCCCCCCCCCCACCCCCCCCCCCCCCCACCCCCCCCCCCCCCCACCCCCCCCCCCCCCCACCCCCCCCCCCCCCCACCCCCCCCCCCCCCCACCCCCCCCCCCCCCCACCCCCCCCCCCCCCCACCCCCCCCCCCCCCCACCCCCCCCCCCCCCCACCCCCCCCCCCCCCCACCCCCCCCCCCCCCCACCCCCCCCCCCCCCCACCCCCCCCCCCCCCCACCCCCCCCCCCCCCCACCCCCCCCCCCCCCCACCCCCCCCCCCCCCCACCCCCCCCCCCCCCCACCCCCCCCCCCCCCCACCCCCCCCCCCCCCCACCCCCCCCCCCCCCCACCCCCCCCCCCCCCCACCCCCCCCCCCCCCCACCCCCCCCCCCCCCCACCCCCCCCCCCCCCCACCCCCCCCCCCCCCCACCCCCCCCCCCCCCCACCCCCCCCCCCCCCCACCCCCCCCCCCCCCCACCCCCCCCCCCCCCCACCCCCCCCCCCCCCCACCCCCCCCCCCCCCCACCCCCCCCCCCCCCCACCCCCCCCCCCCCCCACCCCCCCCCCCCCCCACCCCCCCCCCCCCCCACCCCCCCCCCCCCCCACCCCCCCCCCCCCCCACCCCCCCCCCCCCCCACCCCCCCCCCCCCCCACCCCCCCCCCCCCCCACCCCCCCCCCCCCCCACCCCCCCCCCCCCCCACCCCCCCCCCCCCCCACCCCCCCCCCCCCCCACCCCCCCCCCCCCCCACCCCCCCCCCCCCCCACCCCCCCCCCCCCCCACCCCCCCCCCCCCCCACCCCCCCCCCCCCCCACCCCCCCCCCCCCCCACCCCCCCCCCCCCCCACCCCCCCCCCCCCCCACCCCCCCCCCCCCCCACCCCCCCCCCCCCCCACCCCCCCCCCCCCCCACCCCCCCCCCCCCCCACCCCCCCCCCCCCCCACCCCCCCCCCCCCCCACCCCCCCCCCCCCCCACCCCCCCCCCCCCCCACCCCCCCCCCCCCCCACCCCCCCCCCCCCCCACCCCCCCCCCCCCCCACCCCCCCCCCCCCCCACCCCCCCCCCCCCCCACCCCCCCCCCCCCCCACCCCCCCCCCCCCCCACCCCCCCCCCCCCCCACCCCCCCCCCCCCCCACCCCCCCCCCCCCCCACCCCCCCCCCCCCCCACCCCCCCCCCCCCCCACCCCCCCCCCCCCCCACCCCCCCCCCCCCCCACCCCCCCCCCCCCCCACCCCCCCCCCCCCCCACCCCCCCCCCCCCCCACCCCCCCCCCCCCCCACCCCCCCCCCCCCCCACCCCCCCCCCCCCCCACCCCCCCCCCCCCCCACCCCCCCCCCCCCCCACCCCCCCCCCCCCCCACCCCCCCCCCCCCCCACCCCCCCCCCCCCCCACCCCCCCCCCCCCCCACCCCCCCCCCCCCCCACCCCCCCCCCCCCCCACCCCCCCCCCCCCCCACCCCCCCCCCCCCCCACCCCCCCCCCCCCCCACCCCCCCCCCCCCCCACCCCCCCCCCCCCCCACCCCCCCCCCCCCCCACCCCCCCCCCCCCCCACCCCCCCCCCCCCCCACCCCCCCCCCCCCCCACCCCCCCCCCCCCCCACCCCCCCCCCCCCCCACCCCCCCCCCCCCCCACCCCCCCCCCCCCCCACCCCCCCCCCCCCCCACCCCCCCCCCCCCCCACCCCCCCCCCCCCCCACCCCCCCCCCCCCCCACCCCCCCCCCCCCCCACCCCCCCCCCCCCCCACCCCCCCCCCCCCCCACCCCCCCCCCCCCCCACCCCCCCCCCCCCCCACCCCCCCCCCCCCCCACCCCCCCCCCCCCCCACCCCCCCCCCCCCCCACCCCCCCCCCCCCCCACCCCCCCCCCCCCCCACCCCCCCCCCCCCCCACCCCCCCCCCCCCCCACCCCCCCCCCCCCCCACCCCCCCCCCCCCCCACCCCCCCCCCCCCCCACCCCCCCCCCCCCCCACCCCCCCCCCCCCCCACCCCCCCCCCCCCCCACCCCCCCCCCCCCCCACCCCCCCCCCCCCCCACCCCCCCCCCCCCCCACCCCCCCCCCCCCCCACCCCCCCCCCCCCCCACCCCCCCCCCCCCCCACCCCCCCCCCCCCCCACCCCCCCCCCCCCCCACCCCCCCCCCCCCCCACCCCCCCCCCCCCCCACCCCCCCCCCCCCCCACCCCCCCCCCCCCCCACCCCCCCCCCCCCCCACCCCCCCCCCCCCCCACCCCCCCCCCCCCCCACCCCCCCCCCCCCCCACCCCCCCCCCCCCCCACCCCCCCCCCCCCCCACCCCCCCCCCCCCCCACCCCCCCCCCCCCCCACCCCCCCCCCCCCCCACCCCCCCCCCCCCCCACCCCCCCCCCCCCCCACCCCCCCCCCCCCCCACCCCCCCCCCCCCCCACCCCCCCCCCCCCCCACCCCCCCCCCCCCCCACCCCCCCCCCCCCCCACCCCCCCCCCCCCCCACCCCCCCCCCCCCCCACCCCCCCCCCCCCCCACCCCCCCCCCCCCCCACCCCCCCCCCCCCCCACCCCCCCCCCCCCCCACCCCCCCCCCCCCCCACCCCCCCCCCCCCCCACCCCCCCCCCCCCCCACCCCCCCCCCCCCCCACCCCCCCCCCCCCCCACCCCCCCCCCCCCCCACCCCCCCCCCCCCCCACCCCCCCCCCCCCCCACCCCCCCCCCCCCCCACCCCCCCCCCCCCCCACCCCCCCCCCCCCCCACCCCCCCCCCCCCCCACCCCCCCCCCCCCCCACCCCCCCCCCCCCCCACCCCCCCCCCCCCCCACCCCCCCCCCCCCCCACCCCCCCCCCCCCCCACCCCCCCCCCCCCCCACCCCCCCCCCCCCCCACCCCCCCCCCCCCCCACCCCCCCCCCCCCCCACCCCCCCCCCCCCCCACCCCCCCCCCCCCCCACCCCCCCCCCCCCCCACCCCCCCCCCCCCCCACCCCCCCCCCCCCCCACCCCCCCCCCCCCCCACCCCCCCCCCCCCCCACCCCCCCCCCCCCCCACCCCCCCCCCCCCCCACCCCCCCCCCCCCCCACCCCCCCCCCCCCCCACCCCCCCCCCCCCCCACCCCCCCCCCCCCCCACCCCCCCCCCCCCCCACCCCCCCCCCCCCCCACCCCCCCCCCCCCCCACCCCCCCCCCCCCCCACCCCCCCCCCCCCCCACCCCCCCCCCCCCCCACCCCCCCCCCCCCCCACCCCCCCCCCCCCCCACCCCCCCCCCCCCCCACCCCCCCCCCCCCCCACCCCCCCCCCCCCCCACCCCCCCCCCCCCCCACCCCCCCCCCCCCCCACCCCCCCCCCCCCCCACCCCCCCCCCCCCCCACCCCCCCCCCCCCCCACCCCCCCCCCCCCCCACCCCCCCCCCCCCCCACCCCCCCCCCCCCCCACCCCCCCCCCCCCCCACCCCCCCCCCCCCCCACCCCCCCCCCCCCCCACCCCCCCCCCCCCCCACCCCCCCCCCCCCCCACCCCCCCCCCCCCCCACCCCCCCCCCCCCCCACCCCCCCCCCCCCCCACCCCCCCCCCCCCCCACCCCCCCCCCCCCCCACCCCCCCCCCCCCCCACCCCCCCCCCCCCCCACCCCCCCCCCCCCCCACCCCCCCCCCCCCCCACCCCCCCCCCCCCCCACCCCCCCCCCCCCCCACCCCCCCCCCCCCCCACCCCCCCCCCCCCCCACCCCCCCCCCCCCCCACCCCCCCCCCCCCCCACCCCCCCCCCCCCCCACCCCCCCCCCCCCCCACCCCCCCCCCCCCCCACCCCCCCCCCCCCCCACCCCCCCCCCCCCCCACCCCCCCCCCCCCCCACCCCCCCCCCCCCCCACCCCCCCCCCCCCCCACCCCCCCCCCCCCCCACCCCCCCCCCCCCCCACCCCCCCCCCCCCCCACCCCCCCCCCCCCCCACCCCCCCCCCCCCCCACCCCCCCCCCCCCCCACCCCCCCCCCCCCCCACCCCCCCCCCCCCCCACCCCCCCCCCCCCCCACCCCCCCCCCCCCCCACCCCCCCCCCCCCCCACCCCCCCCCCCCCCCACCCCCCCCCCCCCCCACCCCCCCCCCCCCCCACCCCCCCCCCCCCCCACCCCCCCCCCCCCCCACCCCCCCCCCCCCCCACCCCCCCCCCCCCCCACCCCCCCCCCCCCCCACCCCCCCCCCCCCCCACCCCCCCCCCCCCCCACCCCCCCCCCCCCCCACCCCCCCCCCCCCCCACCCCCCCCCCCCCCCACCCCCCCCCCCCCCCACCCCCCCCCCCCCCCACCCCCCCCCCCCCCCACCCCCCCCCCCCCCCACCCCCCCCCCCCCCCACCCCCCCCCCCCCCCACCCCCCCCCCCCCCCACCCCCCCCCCCCCCCACCCCCCCCCCCCCCCACCCCCCCCCCCCCCCACCCCCCCCCCCCCCCACCCCCCCCCCCCCCCACCCCCCCCCCCCCCCACCCCCCCCCCCCCCCACCCCCCCCCCCCCCCACCCCCCCCCCCCCCCACCCCCCCCCCCCCCCACCCCCCCCCCCCCCCACCCCCCCCCCCCCCCACCCCCCCCCCCCCCCACCCCCCCCCCCCCCCACCCCCCCCCCCCCCCACCCCCCCCCCCCCCCACCCCCCCCCCCCCCCACCCCCCCCCCCCCCCACCCCCCCCCCCCCCCACCCCCCCCCCCCCCCACCCCCCCCCCCCCCCACCCCCCCCCCCCCCCACCCCCCCCCCCCCCCACCCCCCCCCCCCCCCACCCCCCCCCCCCCCCACCCCCCCCCCCCCCCACCCCCCCCCCCCCCCACCCCCCCCCCCCCCCACCCCCCCCCCCCCCCACCCCCCCCCCCCCCCACCCCCCCCCCCCCCCACCCCCCCCCCCCCCCACCCCCCCCCCCCCCCACCCCCCCCCCCCCCCACCCCCCCCCCCCCCCACCCCCCCCCCCCCCCACCCCCCCCCCCCCCCACCCCCCCCCCCCCCCACCCCCCCCCCCCCCCACCCCCCCCCCCCCCCACCCCCCCCCCCCCCCACCCCCCCCCCCCCCCACCCCCCCCCCCCCCCACCCCCCCCCCCCCCCACCCCCCCCCCCCCCCACCCCCCCCCCCCCCCACCCCCCCCCCCCCCCACCCCCCCCCCCCCCCACCCCCCCCCCCCCCCACCCCCCCCCCCCCCCACCCCCCCCCCCCCCCACCCCCCCCCCCCCCCACCCCCCCCCCCCCCCACCCCCCCCCCCCCCCACCCCCCCCCCCCCCCACCCCCCCCCCCCCCCACCCCCCCCCCCCCCCACCCCCCCCCCCCCCCACCCCCCCCCCCCCCCACCCCCCCCCCCCCCCACCCCCCCCCCCCCCCACCCCCCCCCCCCCCCACCCCCCCCCCCCCCCACCCCCCCCCCCCCCCACCCCCCCCCCCCCCCACCCCCCCCCCCCCCCACCCCCCCCCCCCCCCACCCCCCCCCCCCCCCACCCCCCCCCCCCCCCACCCCCCCCCCCCCCCACCCCCCCCCCCCCCCACCCCCCCCCCCCCCCACCCCCCCCCCCCCCCACCCCCCCCCCCCCCCACCCCCCCCCCCCCCCACCCCCCCCCCCCCCCACCCCCCCCCCCCCCCACCCCCCCCCCCCCCCACCCCCCCCCCCCCCCACCCCCCCCCCCCCCCACCCCCCCCCCCCCCCACCCCCCCCCCCCCCCACCCCCCCCCCCCCCCACCCCCCCCCCCCCCCACCCCCCCCCCCCCCCACCCCCCCCCCCCCCCACCCCCCCCCCCCCCCACCCCCCCCCCCCCCCACCCCCCCCCCCCCCCACCCCCCCCCCCCCCCACCCCCCCCCCCCCCCACCCCCCCCCCCCCCCACCCCCCCCCCCCCCCACCCCCCCCCCCCCCCACCCCCCCCCCCCCCCACCCCCCCCCCCCCCCACCCCCCCCCCCCCCCACCCCCCCCCCCCCCCACCCCCCCCCCCCCCCACCCCCCCCCCCCCCCACCCCCCCCCCCCCCCACCCCCCCCCCCCCCCACCCCCCCCCCCCCCCACCCCCCCCCCCCCCCACCCCCCCCCCCCCCCACCCCCCCCCCCCCCCACCCCCCCCCCCCCCCACCCCCCCCCCCCCCCACCCCCCCCCCCCCCCACCCCCCCCCCCCCCCACCCCCCCCCCCCCCCACCCCCCCCCCCCCCCACCCCCCCCCCCCCCCACCCCCCCCCCCCCCCACCCCCCCCCCCCCCCACCCCCCCCCCCCCCCACCCCCCCCCCCCCCCACCCCCCCCCCCCCCCACCCCCCCCCCCCCCCACCCCCCCCCCCCCCCACCCCCCCCCCCCCCCACCCCCCCCCCCCCCCACCCCCCCCCCCCCCCACCCCCCCCCCCCCCCACCCCCCCCCCCCCCCACCCCCCCCCCCCCCCACCCCCCCCCCCCCCCACCCCCCCCCCCCCCCACCCCCCCCCCCCCCCACCCCCCCCCCCCCCCACCCCCCCCCCCCCCCACCCCCCCCCCCCCCCACCCCCCCCCCCCCCCACCCCCCCCCCCCCCCACCCCCCCCCCCCCCCACCCCCCCCCCCCCCCACCCCCCCCCCCCCCCACCCCCCCCCCCCCCCACCCCCCCCCCCCCCCACCCCCCCCCCCCCCCACCCCCCCCCCCCCCCACCCCCCCCCCCCCCCACCCCCCCCCCCCCCCACCCCCCCCCCCCCCCACCCCCCCCCCCCCCCACCCCCCCCCCCCCCCACCCCCCCCCCCCCCCACCCCCCCCCCCCCCCACCCCCCCCCCCCCCCACCCCCCCCCCCCCCCACCCCCCCCCCCCCCCACCCCCCCCCCCCCCCACCCCCCCCCCCCCCCACCCCCCCCCCCCCCCACCCCCCCCCCCCCCCACCCCCCCCCCCCCCCACCCCCCCCCCCCCCCACCCCCCCCCCCCCCCACCCCCCCCCCCCCCCACCCCCCCCCCCCCCCACCCCCCCCCCCCCCCACCCCCCCCCCCCCCCACCCCCCCCCCCCCCCACCCCCCCCCCCCCCCACCCCCCCCCCCCCCCACCCCCCCCCCCCCCCACCCCCCCCCCCCCCCACCCCCCCCCCCCCCCACCCCCCCCCCCCCCCACCCCCCCCCCCCCCCACCCCCCCCCCCCCCCACCCCCCCCCCCCCCCACCCCCCCCCCCCCCCACCCCCCCCCCCCCCCACCCCCCCCCCCCCCCACCCCCCCCCCCCCCCACCCCCCCCCCCCCCCACCCCCCCCCCCCCCCACCCCCCCCCCCCCCCACCCCCCCCCCCCCCCACCCCCCCCCCCCCCCACCCCCCCCCCCCCCCACCCCCCCCCCCCCCCACCCCCCCCCCCCCCCACCCCCCCCCCCCCCCACCCCCCCCCCCCCCCACCCCCCCCCCCCCCCACCCCCCCCCCCCCCCACCCCCCCCCCCCCCCACCCCCCCCCCCCCCCACCCCCCCCCCCCCCCACCCCCCCCCCCCCCCACCCCCCCCCCCCCCCACCCCCCCCCCCCCCCACCCCCCCCCCCCCCCACCCCCCCCCCCCCCCACCCCCCCCCCCCCCCACCCCCCCCCCCCCCCACCCCCCCCCCCCCCCACCCCCCCCCCCCCCCACCCCCCCCCCCCCCCACCCCCCCCCCCCCCCACCCCCCCCCCCCCCCACCCCCCCCCCCCCCCACCCCCCCCCCCCCCCACCCCCCCCCCCCCCCACCCCCCCCCCCCCCCACCCCCCCCCCCCCCCACCCCCCCCCCCCCCCACCCCCCCCCCCCCCCACCCCCCCCCCCCCCCACCCCCCCCCCCCCCCACCCCCCCCCCCCCCCACCCCCCCCCCCCCCCACCCCCCCCCCCCCCCACCCCCCCCCCCCCCCACCCCCCCCCCCCCCCACCCCCCCCCCCCCCCACCCCCCCCCCCCCCCACCCCCCCCCCCCCCCACCCCCCCCCCCCCCCACCCCCCCCCCCCCCCACCCCCCCCCCCCCCCACCCCCCCCCCCCCCCACCCCCCCCCCCCCCCACCCCCCCCCCCCCCCACCCCCCCCCCCCCCCACCCCCCCCCCCCCCCACCCCCCCCCCCCCCCACCCCCCCCCCCCCCCACCCCCCCCCCCCCCCACCCCCCCCCCCCCCCACCCCCCCCCCCCCCCACCCCCCCCCCCCCCCACCCCCCCCCCCCCCCACCCCCCCCCCCCCCCACCCCCCCCCCCCCCCACCCCCCCCCCCCCCCACCCCCCCCCCCCCCCACCCCCCCCCCCCCCCACCCCCCCCCCCCCCCACCCCCCCCCCCCCCCACCCCCCCCCCCCCCCACCCCCCCCCCCCCCCACCCCCCCCCCCCCCCACCCCCCCCCCCCCCCACCCCCCCCCCCCCCCACCCCCCCCCCCCCCCACCCCCCCCCCCCCCCACCCCCCCCCCCCCCCACCCCCCCCCCCCCCCACCCCCCCCCCCCCCCACCCCCCCCCCCCCCCACCCCCCCCCCCCCCCACCCCCCCCCCCCCCCACCCCCCCCCCCCCCCACCCCCCCCCCCCCCCACCCCCCCCCCCCCCCACCCCCCCCCCCCCCCACCCCCCCCCCCCCCCACCCCCCCCCCCCCCCACCCCCCCCCCCCCCCACCCCCCCCCCCCCCCACCCCCCCCCCCCCCCACCCCCCCCCCCCCCCACCCCCCCCCCCCCCCACCCCCCCCCCCCCCCACCCCCCCCCCCCCCCACCCCCCCCCCCCCCCACCCCCCCCCCCCCCCACCCCCCCCCCCCCCCACCCCCCCCCCCCCCCACCCCCCCCCCCCCCCACCCCCCCCCCCCCCCACCCCCCCCCCCCCCCACCCCCCCCCCCCCCCACCCCCCCCCCCCCCCACCCCCCCCCCCCCCCACCCCCCCCCCCCCCCACCCCCCCCCCCCCCCACCCCCCCCCCCCCCCACCCCCCCCCCCCCCCACCCCCCCCCCCCCCCACCCCCCCCCCCCCCCACCCCCCCCCCCCCCCACCCCCCCCCCCCCCCACCCCCCCCCCCCCCCACCCCCCCCCCCCCCCACCCCCCCCCCCCCCCACCCCCCCCCCCCCCCACCCCCCCCCCCCCCCACCCCCCCCCCCCCCCACCCCCCCCCCCCCCCACCCCCCCCCCCCCCCACCCCCCCCCCCCCCCACCCCCCCCCCCCCCCACCCCCCCCCCCCCCCACCCCCCCCCCCCCCCACCCCCCCCCCCCCCCACCCCCCCCCCCCCCCACCCCCCCCCCCCCCCACCCCCCCCCCCCCCCACCCCCCCCCCCCCCCACCCCCCCCCCCCCCCACCCCCCCCCCCCCCCACCCCCCCCCCCCCCCACCCCCCCCCCCCCCCACCCCCCCCCCCCCCCACCCCCCCCCCCCCCCACCCCCCCCCCCCCCCACCCCCCCCCCCCCCCACCCCCCCCCCCCCCCACCCCCCCCCCCCCCCACCCCCCCCCCCCCCCACCCCCCCCCCCCCCCACCCCCCCCCCCCCCCACCCCCCCCCCCCCCCACCCCCCCCCCCCCCCACCCCCCCCCCCCCCCACCCCCCCCCCCCCCCACCCCCCCCCCCCCCCACCCCCCCCCCCCCCCACCCCCCCCCCCCCCCACCCCCCCCCCCCCCCACCCCCCCCCCCCCCCACCCCCCCCCCCCCCCACCCCCCCCCCCCCCCACCCCCCCCCCCCCCCACCCCCCCCCCCCCCCACCCCCCCCCCCCCCCACCCCCCCCCCCCCCCACCCCCCCCCCCCCCCACCCCCCCCCCCCCCCACCCCCCCCCCCCCCCACCCCCCCCCCCCCCCACCCCCCCCCCCCCCCACCCCCCCCCCCCCCCACCCCCCCCCCCCCCCACCCCCCCCCCCCCCCACCCCCCCCCCCCCCCACCCCCCCCCCCCCCCACCCCCCCCCCCCCCCACCCCCCCCCCCCCCCACCCCCCCCCCCCCCCACCCCCCCCCCCCCCCACCCCCCCCCCCCCCCACCCCCCCCCCCCCCCACCCCCCCCCCCCCCCACCCCCCCCCCCCCCCACCCCCCCCCCCCCCCACCCCCCCCCCCCCCCACCCCCCCCCCCCCCCACCCCCCCCCCCCCCCACCCCCCCCCCCCCCCACCCCCCCCCCCCCCCACCCCCCCCCCCCCCCACCCCCCCCCCCCCCCACCCCCCCCCCCCCCCACCCCCCCCCCCCCCCACCCCCCCCCCCCCCCACCCCCCCCCCCCCCCACCCCCCCCCCCCCCCACCCCCCCCCCCCCCCACCCCCCCCCCCCCCCACCCCCCCCCCCCCCCACCCCCCCCCCCCCCCACCCCCCCCCCCCCCCACCCCCCCCCCCCCCCACCCCCCCCCCCCCCCACCCCCCCCCCCCCCCACCCCCCCCCCCCCCCACCCCCCCCCCCCCCCACCCCCCCCCCCCCCCACCCCCCCCCCCCCCCACCCCCCCCCCCCCCCACCCCCCCCCCCCCCCACCCCCCCCCCCCCCCACCCCCCCCCCCCCCCACCCCCCCCCCCCCCCACCCCCCCCCCCCCCCACCCCCCCCCCCCCCCACCCCCCCCCCCCCCCACCCCCCCCCCCCCCCACCCCCCCCCCCCCCCACCCCCCCCCCCCCCCACCCCCCCCCCCCCCCACCCCCCCCCCCCCCCACCCCCCCCCCCCCCCACCCCCCCCCCCCCCCACCCCCCCCCCCCCCCACCCCCCCCCCCCCCCACCCCCCCCCCCCCCCACCCCCCCCCCCCCCCACCCCCCCCCCCCCCCACCCCCCCCCCCCCCCACCCCCCCCCCCCCCCACCCCCCCCCCCCCCCACCCCCCCCCCCCCCCACCCCCCCCCCCCCCCACCCCCCCCCCCCCCCACCCCCCCCCCCCCCCACCCCCCCCCCCCCCCACCCCCCCCCCCCCCCACCCCCCCCCCCCCCCACCCCCCCCCCCCCCCACCCCCCCCCCCCCCCACCCCCCCCCCCCCCCACCCCCCCCCCCCCCCACCCCCCCCCCCCCCCACCCCCCCCCCCCCCCACCCCCCCCCCCCCCCACCCCCCCCCCCCCCCACCCCCCCCCCCCCCCACCCCCCCCCCCCCCCACCCCCCCCCCCCCCCACCCCCCCCCCCCCCCACCCCCCCCCCCCCCCACCCCCCCCCCCCCCCACCCCCCCCCCCCCCCACCCCCCCCCCCCCCCACCCCCCCCCCCCCCCACCCCCCCCCCCCCCCACCCCCCCCCCCCCCCACCCCCCCCCCCCCCCACCCCCCCCCCCCCCCACCCCCCCCCCCCCCCACCCCCCCCCCCCCCCACCCCCCCCCCCCCCCACCCCCCCCCCCCCCCACCCCCCCCCCCCCCCACCCCCCCCCCCCCCCACCCCCCCCCCCCCCCACCCCCCCCCCCCCCCACCCCCCCCCCCCCCCACCCCCCCCCCCCCCCACCCCCCCCCCCCCCCACCCCCCCCCCCCCCCACCCCCCCCCCCCCCCACCCCCCCCCCCCCCCACCCCCCCCCCCCCCCACCCCCCCCCCCCCCCACCCCCCCCCCCCCCCACCCCCCCCCCCCCCCACCCCCCCCCCCCCCCACCCCCCCCCCCCCCCACCCCCCCCCCCCCCCACCCCCCCCCCCCCCCACCCCCCCCCCCCCCCACCCCCCCCCCCCCCCACCCCCCCCCCCCCCCACCCCCCCCCCCCCCCACCCCCCCCCCCCCCCACCCCCCCCCCCCCCCACCCCCCCCCCCCCCCACCCCCCCCCCCCCCCACCCCCCCCCCCCCCCACCCCCCCCCCCCCCCACCCCCCCCCCCCCCCACCCCCCCCCCCCCCCACCCCCCCCCCCCCCCACCCCCCCCCCCCCCCACCCCCCCCCCCCCCCACCCCCCCCCCCCCCCACCCCCCCCCCCCCCCACCCCCCCCCCCCCCCACCCCCCCCCCCCCCCACCCCCCCCCCCCCCCACCCCCCCCCCCCCCCACCCCCCCCCCCCCCCACCCCCCCCCCCCCCCACCCCCCCCCCCCCCCACCCCCCCCCCCCCCCACCCCCCCCCCCCCCCACCCCCCCCCCCCCCCACCCCCCCCCCCCCCCACCCCCCCCCCCCCCCACCCCCCCCCCCCCCCACCCCCCCCCCCCCCCACCCCCCCCCCCCCCCACCCCCCCCCCCCCCCACCCCCCCCCCCCCCCACCCCCCCCCCCCCCCACCCCCCCCCCCCCCCACCCCCCCCCCCCCCCACCCCCCCCCCCCCCCACCCCCCCCCCCCCCCACCCCCCCCCCCCCCCACCCCCCCCCCCCCCCACCCCCCCCCCCCCCCACCCCCCCCCCCCCCCACCCCCCCCCCCCCCCACCCCCCCCCCCCCCCACCCCCCCCCCCCCCCACCCCCCCCCCCCCCCACCCCCCCCCCCCCCCACCCCCCCCCCCCCCCACCCCCCCCCCCCCCCACCCCCCCCCCCCCCCACCCCCCCCCCCCCCCACCCCCCCCCCCCCCCACCCCCCCCCCCCCCCACCCCCCCCCCCCCCCACCCCCCCCCCCCCCCACCCCCCCCCCCCCCCACCCCCCCCCCCCCCCACCCCCCCCCCCCCCCACCCCCCCCCCCCCCCACCCCCCCCCCCCCCCACCCCCCCCCCCCCCCACCCCCCCCCCCCCCCACCCCCCCCCCCCCCCACCCCCCCCCCCCCCCACCCCCCCCCCCCCCCACCCCCCCCCCCCCCCACCCCCCCCCCCCCCCACCCCCCCCCCCCCCCACCCCCCCCCCCCCCCACCCCCCCCCCCCCCCACCCCCCCCCCCCCCCACCCCCCCCCCCCCCCACCCCCCCCCCCCCCCACCCCCCCCCCCCCCCACCCCCCCCCCCCCCCACCCCCCCCCCCCCCCACCCCCCCCCCCCCCCACCCCCCCCCCCCCCCACCCCCCCCCCCCCCCACCCCCCCCCCCCCCCACCCCCCCCCCCCCCCACCCCCCCCCCCCCCCACCCCCCCCCCCCCCCACCCCCCCCCCCCCCCACCCCCCCCCCCCCCCACCCCCCCCCCCCCCCACCCCCCCCCCCCCCCACCCCCCCCCCCCCCCACCCCCCCCCCCCCCCACCCCCCCCCCCCCCCACCCCCCCCCCCCCCCACCCCCCCCCCCCCCCACCCCCCCCCCCCCCCACCCCCCCCCCCCCCCACCCCCCCCCCCCCCCACCCCCCCCCCCCCCCACCCCCCCCCCCCCCCACCCCCCCCCCCCCCCACCCCCCCCCCCCCCCACCCCCCCCCCCCCCCACCCCCCCCCCCCCCCACCCCCCCCCCCCCCCACCCCCCCCCCCCCCCACCCCCCCCCCCCCCCACCCCCCCCCCCCCCCACCCCCCCCCCCCCCCACCCCCCCCCCCCCCCACCCCCCCCCCCCCCCACCCCCCCCCCCCCCCACCCCCCCCCCCCCCCACCCCCCCCCCCCCCCACCCCCCCCCCCCCCCACCCCCCCCCCCCCCCACCCCCCCCCCCCCCCACCCCCCCCCCCCCCCACCCCCCCCCCCCCCCACCCCCCCCCCCCCCCACCCCCCCCCCCCCCCACCCCCCCCCCCCCCCACCCCCCCCCCCCCCCACCCCCCCCCCCCCCCACCCCCCCCCCCCCCCACCCCCCCCCCCCCCCACCCCCCCCCCCCCCCACCCCCCCCCCCCCCCACCCCCCCCCCCCCCCACCCCCCCCCCCCCCCACCCCCCCCCCCCCCCACCCCCCCCCCCCCCCACCCCCCCCCCCCCCCACCCCCCCCCCCCCCCACCCCCCCCCCCCCCCACCCCCCCCCCCCCCCACCCCCCCCCCCCCCCACCCCCCCCCCCCCCCACCCCCCCCCCCCCCCACCCCCCCCCCCCCCCACCCCCCCCCCCCCCCACCCCCCCCCCCCCCCACCCCCCCCCCCCCCCACCCCCCCCCCCCCCCACCCCCCCCCCCCCCCACCCCCCCCCCCCCCCACCCCCCCCCCCCCCCACCCCCCCCCCCCCCCACCCCCCCCCCCCCCCACCCCCCCCCCCCCCCACCCCCCCCCCCCCCCACCCCCCCCCCCCCCCACCCCCCCCCCCCCCCACCCCCCCCCCCCCCCACCCCCCCCCCCCCCCACCCCCCCCCCCCCCCACCCCCCCCCCCCCCCACCCCCCCCCCCCCCCACCCCCCCCCCCCCCCACCCCCCCCCCCCCCCACCCCCCCCCCCCCCCACCCCCCCCCCCCCCCACCCCCCCCCCCCCCCACCCCCCCCCCCCCCCACCCCCCCCCCCCCCCACCCCCCCCCCCCCCCACCCCCCCCCCCCCCCACCCCCCCCCCCCCCCACCCCCCCCCCCCCCCACCCCCCCCCCCCCCCACCCCCCCCCCCCCCCACCCCCCCCCCCCCCCACCCCCCCCCCCCCCCACCCCCCCCCCCCCCCACCCCCCCCCCCCCCCACCCCCCCCCCCCCCCACCCCCCCCCCCCCCCACCCCCCCCCCCCCCCACCCCCCCCCCCCCCCACCCCCCCCCCCCCCCACCCCCCCCCCCCCCCACCCCCCCCCCCCCCCACCCCCCCCCCCCCCCACCCCCCCCCCCCCCCACCCCCCCCCCCCCCCACCCCCCCCCCCCCCCACCCCCCCCCCCCCCCACCCCCCCCCCCCCCCACCCCCCCCCCCCCCCACCCCCCCCCCCCCCCACCCCCCCCCCCCCCCACCCCCCCCCCCCCCCACCCCCCCCCCCCCCCACCCCCCCCCCCCCCCACCCCCCCCCCCCCCCACCCCCCCCCCCCCCCACCCCCCCCCCCCCCCACCCCCCCCCCCCCCCACCCCCCCCCCCCCCCACCCCCCCCCCCCCCCACCCCCCCCCCCCCCCACCCCCCCCCCCCCCCACCCCCCCCCCCCCCCACCCCCCCCCCCCCCCACCCCCCCCCCCCCCCACCCCCCCCCCCCCCCACCCCCCCCCCCCCCCACCCCCCCCCCCCCCCACCCCCCCCCCCCCCCACCCCCCCCCCCCCCCACCCCCCCCCCCCCCCACCCCCCCCCCCCCCCACCCCCCCCCCCCCCCACCCCCCCCCCCCCCCACCCCCCCCCCCCCCCACCCCCCCCCCCCCCCACCCCCCCCCCCCCCCACCCCCCCCCCCCCCCACCCCCCCCCCCCCCCACCCCCCCCCCCCCCCACCCCCCCCCCCCCCCACCCCCCCCCCCCCCCACCCCCCCCCCCCCCCACCCCCCCCCCCCCCCACCCCCCCCCCCCCCCACCCCCCCCCCCCCCCACCCCCCCCCCCCCCCACCCCCCCCCCCCCCCACCCCCCCCCCCCCCCACCCCCCCCCCCCCCCACCCCCCCCCCCCCCCACCCCCCCCCCCCCCCACCCCCCCCCCCCCCCACCCCCCCCCCCCCCCACCCCCCCCCCCCCCCACCCCCCCCCCCCCCCACCCCCCCCCCCCCCCACCCCCCCCCCCCCCCACCCCCCCCCCCCCCCACCCCCCCCCCCCCCCACCCCCCCCCCCCCCCACCCCCCCCCCCCCCCACCCCCCCCCCCCCCCACCCCCCCCCCCCCCCACCCCCCCCCCCCCCCACCCCCCCCCCCCCCCACCCCCCCCCCCCCCCACCCCCCCCCCCCCCCACCCCCCCCCCCCCCCACCCCCCCCCCCCCCCACCCCCCCCCCCCCCCACCCCCCCCCCCCCCCACCCCCCCCCCCCCCCACCCCCCCCCCCCCCCACCCCCCCCCCCCCCCACCCCCCCCCCCCCCCACCCCCCCCCCCCCCCACCCCCCCCCCCCCCCACCCCCCCCCCCCCCCACCCCCCCCCCCCCCCACCCCCCCCCCCCCCCACCCCCCCCCCCCCCCACCCCCCCCCCCCCCCACCCCCCCCCCCCCCCACCCCCCCCCCCCCCCACCCCCCCCCCCCCCCACCCCCCCCCCCCCCCACCCCCCCCCCCCCCCACCCCCCCCCCCCCCCACCCCCCCCCCCCCCCACCCCCCCCCCCCCCCACCCCCCCCCCCCCCCACCCCCCCCCCCCCCCACCCCCCCCCCCCCCCACCCCCCCCCCCCCCCACCCCCCCCCCCCCCCACCCCCCCCCCCCCCCACCCCCCCCCCCCCCCACCCCCCCCCCCCCCCACCCCCCCCCCCCCCCACCCCCCCCCCCCCCCACCCCCCCCCCCCCCCACCCCCCCCCCCCCCCACCCCCCCCCCCCCCCACCCCCCCCCCCCCCCACCCCCCCCCCCCCCCACCCCCCCCCCCCCCCACCCCCCCCCCCCCCCACCCCCCCCCCCCCCCACCCCCCCCCCCCCCCACCCCCCCCCCCCCCCACCCCCCCCCCCCCCCACCCCCCCCCCCCCCCACCCCCCCCCCCCCCCACCCCCCCCCCCCCCCACCCCCCCCCCCCCCCACCCCCCCCCCCCCCCACCCCCCCCCCCCCCCACCCCCCCCCCCCCCCACCCCCCCCCCCCCCCACCCCCCCCCCCCCCCACCCCCCCCCCCCCCCACCCCCCCCCCCCCCCACCCCCCCCCCCCCCCACCCCCCCCCCCCCCCACCCCCCCCCCCCCCCACCCCCCCCCCCCCCCACCCCCCCCCCCCCCCACCCCCCCCCCCCCCCACCCCCCCCCCCCCCCACCCCCCCCCCCCCCCACCCCCCCCCCCCCCCACCCCCCCCCCCCCCCACCCCCCCCCCCCCCCACCCCCCCCCCCCCCCACCCCCCCCCCCCCCCACCCCCCCCCCCCCCCACCCCCCCCCCCCCCCACCCCCCCCCCCCCCCACCCCCCCCCCCCCCCACCCCCCCCCCCCCCCACCCCCCCCCCCCCCCACCCCCCCCCCCCCCCACCCCCCCCCCCCCCCACCCCCCCCCCCCCCCACCCCCCCCCCCCCCCACCCCCCCCCCCCCCCACCCCCCCCCCCCCCCACCCCCCCCCCCCCCCACCCCCCCCCCCCCCCACCCCCCCCCCCCCCCACCCCCCCCCCCCCCCACCCCCCCCCCCCCCCACCCCCCCCCCCCCCCACCCCCCCCCCCCCCCACCCCCCCCCCCCCCCACCCCCCCCCCCCCCCACCCCCCCCCCCCCCCACCCCCCCCCCCCCCCACCCCCCCCCCCCCCCACCCCCCCCCCCCCCCACCCCCCCCCCCCCCCACCCCCCCCCCCCCCCACCCCCCCCCCCCCCCACCCCCCCCCCCCCCCACCCCCCCCCCCCCCCACCCCCCCCCCCCCCCACCCCCCCCCCCCCCCACCCCCCCCCCCCCCCACCCCCCCCCCCCCCCACCCCCCCCCCCCCCCACCCCCCCCCCCCCCCACCCCCCCCCCCCCCCACCCCCCCCCCCCCCCACCCCCCCCCCCCCCCACCCCCCCCCCCCCCCACCCCCCCCCCCCCCCACCCCCCCCCCCCCCCACCCCCCCCCCCCCCCACCCCCCCCCCCCCCCACCCCCCCCCCCCCCCACCCCCCCCCCCCCCCACCCCCCCCCCCCCCCACCCCCCCCCCCCCCCACCCCCCCCCCCCCCCACCCCCCCCCCCCCCCACCCCCCCCCCCCCCCACCCCCCCCCCCCCCCACCCCCCCCCCCCCCCACCCCCCCCCCCCCCCACCCCCCCCCCCCCCCACCCCCCCCCCCCCCCACCCCCCCCCCCCCCCACCCCCCCCCCCCCCCACCCCCCCCCCCCCCCACCCCCCCCCCCCCCCACCCCCCCCCCCCCCCACCCCCCCCCCCCCCCACCCCCCCCCCCCCCCACCCCCCCCCCCCCCCACCCCCCCCCCCCCCCACCCCCCCCCCCCCCCACCCCCCCCCCCCCCCACCCCCCCCCCCCCCCACCCCCCCCCCCCCCCACCCCCCCCCCCCCCCACCCCCCCCCCCCCCCACCCCCCCCCCCCCCCACCCCCCCCCCCCCCCACCCCCCCCCCCCCCCACCCCCCCCCCCCCCCACCCCCCCCCCCCCCCACCCCCCCCCCCCCCCACCCCCCCCCCCCCCCACCCCCCCCCCCCCCCACCCCCCCCCCCCCCCACCCCCCCCCCCCCCCACCCCCCCCCCCCCCCACCCCCCCCCCCCCCCACCCCCCCCCCCCCCCACCCCCCCCCCCCCCCACCCCCCCCCCCCCCCACCCCCCCCCCCCCCCACCCCCCCCCCCCCCCACCCCCCCCCCCCCCCACCCCCCCCCCCCCCCACCCCCCCCCCCCCCCACCCCCCCCCCCCCCCACCCCCCCCCCCCCCCACCCCCCCCCCCCCCCACCCCCCCCCCCCCCCACCCCCCCCCCCCCCCACCCCCCCCCCCCCCCACCCCCCCCCCCCCCCACCCCCCCCCCCCCCCACCCCCCCCCCCCCCCACCCCCCCCCCCCCCCACCCCCCCCCCCCCCCACCCCCCCCCCCCCCCACCCCCCCCCCCCCCCACCCCCCCCCCCCCCCACCCCCCCCCCCCCCCACCCCCCCCCCCCCCCACCCCCCCCCCCCCCCACCCCCCCCCCCCCCCACCCCCCCCCCCCCCCACCCCCCCCCCCCCCCACCCCCCCCCCCCCCCACCCCCCCCCCCCCCCACCCCCCCCCCCCCCCACCCCCCCCCCCCCCCACCCCCCCCCCCCCCCACCCCCCCCCCCCCCCACCCCCCCCCCCCCCCACCCCCCCCCCCCCCCACCCCCCCCCCCCCCCACCCCCCCCCCCCCCCACCCCCCCCCCCCCCCACCCCCCCCCCCCCCCACCCCCCCCCCCCCCCACCCCCCCCCCCCCCCACCCCCCCCCCCCCCCACCCCCCCCCCCCCCCACCCCCCCCCCCCCCCACCCCCCCCCCCCCCCACCCCCCCCCCCCCCCACCCCCCCCCCCCCCCACCCCCCCCCCCCCCCACCCCCCCCCCCCCCCACCCCCCCCCCCCCCCACCCCCCCCCCCCCCCACCCCCCCCCCCCCCCACCCCCCCCCCCCCCCACCCCCCCCCCCCCCCACCCCCCCCCCCCCCCACCCCCCCCCCCCCCCACCCCCCCCCCCCCCCACCCCCCCCCCCCCCCACCCCCCCCCCCCCCCACCCCCCCCCCCCCCCACCCCCCCCCCCCCCCACCCCCCCCCCCCCCCACCCCCCCCCCCCCCCACCCCCCCCCCCCCCCACCCCCCCCCCCCCCCACCCCCCCCCCCCCCCACCCCCCCCCCCCCCCACCCCCCCCCCCCCCCACCCCCCCCCCCCCCCACCCCCCCCCCCCCCCACCCCCCCCCCCCCCCACCCCCCCCCCCCCCCACCCCCCCCCCCCCCCACCCCCCCCCCCCCCCACCCCCCCCCCCCCCCACCCCCCCCCCCCCCCACCCCCCCCCCCCCCCACCCCCCCCCCCCCCCACCCCCCCCCCCCCCCACCCCCCCCCCCCCCCACCCCCCCCCCCCCCCACCCCCCCCCCCCCCCACCCCCCCCCCCCCCCACCCCCCCCCCCCCCCACCCCCCCCCCCCCCCACCCCCCCCCCCCCCCACCCCCCCCCCCCCCCACCCCCCCCCCCCCCCACCCCCCCCCCCCCCCACCCCCCCCCCCCCCCACCCCCCCCCCCCCCCACCCCCCCCCCCCCCCACCCCCCCCCCCCCCCACCCCCCCCCCCCCCCACCCCCCCCCCCCCCCACCCCCCCCCCCCCCCACCCCCCCCCCCCCCCACCCCCCCCCCCCCCCACCCCCCCCCCCCCCCACCCCCCCCCCCCCCCACCCCCCCCCCCCCCCACCCCCCCCCCCCCCCACCCCCCCCCCCCCCCACCCCCCCCCCCCCCCACCCCCCCCCCCCCCCACCCCCCCCCCCCCCCACCCCCCCCCCCCCCCACCCCCCCCCCCCCCCACCCCCCCCCCCCCCCACCCCCCCCCCCCCCCACCCCCCCCCCCCCCCACCCCCCCCCCCCCCCACCCCCCCCCCCCCCCACCCCCCCCCCCCCCCACCCCCCCCCCCCCCCACCCCCCCCCCCCCCCACCCCCCCCCCCCCCCACCCCCCCCCCCCCCCACCCCCCCCCCCCCCCACCCCCCCCCCCCCCCACCCCCCCCCCCCCCCACCCCCCCCCCCCCCCACCCCCCCCCCCCCCCACCCCCCCCCCCCCCCACCCCCCCCCCCCCCCACCCCCCCCCCCCCCCACCCCCCCCCCCCCCCACCCCCCCCCCCCCCCACCCCCCCCCCCCCCCACCCCCCCCCCCCCCCACCCCCCCCCCCCCCCACCCCCCCCCCCCCCCACCCCCCCCCCCCCCCACCCCCCCCCCCCCCCACCCCCCCCCCCCCCCACCCCCCCCCCCCCCCACCCCCCCCCCCCCCCACCCCCCCCCCCCCCCACCCCCCCCCCCCCCCACCCCCCCCCCCCCCCACCCCCCCCCCCCCCCACCCCCCCCCCCCCCCACCCCCCCCCCCCCCCACCCCCCCCCCCCCCCACCCCCCCCCCCCCCCACCCCCCCCCCCCCCCACCCCCCCCCCCCCCCACCCCCCCCCCCCCCCACCCCCCCCCCCCCCCACCCCCCCCCCCCCCCACCCCCCCCCCCCCCCACCCCCCCCCCCCCCCACCCCCCCCCCCCCCCACCCCCCCCCCCCCCCACCCCCCCCCCCCCCCACCCCCCCCCCCCCCCACCCCCCCCCCCCCCCACCCCCCCCCCCCCCCACCCCCCCCCCCCCCCACCCCCCCCCCCCCCCACCCCCCCCCCCCCCCACCCCCCCCCCCCCCCACCCCCCCCCCCCCCCACCCCCCCCCCCCCCCACCCCCCCCCCCCCCCACCCCCCCCCCCCCCCACCCCCCCCCCCCCCCACCCCCCCCCCCCCCCACCCCCCCCCCCCCCCACCCCCCCCCCCCCCCACCCCCCCCCCCCCCCACCCCCCCCCCCCCCCACCCCCCCCCCCCCCCACCCCCCCCCCCCCCCACCCCCCCCCCCCCCCACCCCCCCCCCCCCCCACCCCCCCCCCCCCCCACCCCCCCCCCCCCCCACCCCCCCCCCCCCCCACCCCCCCCCCCCCCCACCCCCCCCCCCCCCCACCCCCCCCCCCCCCCACCCCCCCCCCCCCCCACCCCCCCCCCCCCCCACCCCCCCCCCCCCCCACCCCCCCCCCCCCCCACCCCCCCCCCCCCCCACCCCCCCCCCCCCCCACCCCCCCCCCCCCCCACCCCCCCCCCCCCCCACCCCCCCCCCCCCCCACCCCCCCCCCCCCCCACCCCCCCCCCCCCCCACCCCCCCCCCCCCCCACCCCCCCCCCCCCCCACCCCCCCCCCCCCCCACCCCCCCCCCCCCCCACCCCCCCCCCCCCCCACCCCCCCCCCCCCCCACCCCCCCCCCCCCCCACCCCCCCCCCCCCCCACCCCCCCCCCCCCCCACCCCCCCCCCCCCCCACCCCCCCCCCCCCCCACCCCCCCCCCCCCCCACCCCCCCCCCCCCCCACCCCCCCCCCCCCCCACCCCCCCCCCCCCCCACCCCCCCCCCCCCCCACCCCCCCCCCCCCCCACCCCCCCCCCCCCCCACCCCCCCCCCCCCCCACCCCCCCCCCCCCCCACCCCCCCCCCCCCCCACCCCCCCCCCCCCCCACCCCCCCCCCCCCCCACCCCCCCCCCCCCCCACCCCCCCCCCCCCCCACCCCCCCCCCCCCCCACCCCCCCCCCCCCCCACCCCCCCCCCCCCCCACCCCCCCCCCCCCCCACCCCCCCCCCCCCCCACCCCCCCCCCCCCCCACCCCCCCCCCCCCCCACCCCCCCCCCCCCCCACCCCCCCCCCCCCCCACCCCCCCCCCCCCCCACCCCCCCCCCCCCCCACCCCCCCCCCCCCCCACCCCCCCCCCCCCCCACCCCCCCCCCCCCCCACCCCCCCCCCCCCCCACCCCCCCCCCCCCCCACCCCCCCCCCCCCCCACCCCCCCCCCCCCCCACCCCCCCCCCCCCCCACCCCCCCCCCCCCCCACCCCCCCCCCCCCCCACCCCCCCCCCCCCCCACCCCCCCCCCCCCCCACCCCCCCCCCCCCCCACCCCCCCCCCCCCCCACCCCCCCCCCCCCCCACCCCCCCCCCCCCCCACCCCCCCCCCCCCCCACCCCCCCCCCCCCCCACCCCCCCCCCCCCCCACCCCCCCCCCCCCCCACCCCCCCCCCCCCCCACCCCCCCCCCCCCCCACCCCCCCCCCCCCCCACCCCCCCCCCCCCCCACCCCCCCCCCCCCCCACCCCCCCCCCCCCCCACCCCCCCCCCCCCCCACCCCCCCCCCCCCCCACCCCCCCCCCCCCCCACCCCCCCCCCCCCCCACCCCCCCCCCCCCCCACCCCCCCCCCCCCCCACCCCCCCCCCCCCCCACCCCCCCCCCCCCCCACCCCCCCCCCCCCCCACCCCCCCCCCCCCCCACCCCCCCCCCCCCCCACCCCCCCCCCCCCCCACCCCCCCCCCCCCCCACCCCCCCCCCCCCCCACCCCCCCCCCCCCCCACCCCCCCCCCCCCCCACCCCCCCCCCCCCCCACCCCCCCCCCCCCCCACCCCCCCCCCCCCCCACCCCCCCCCCCCCCCACCCCCCCCCCCCCCCACCCCCCCCCCCCCCCACCCCCCCCCCCCCCCACCCCCCCCCCCCCCCACCCCCCCCCCCCCCCACCCCCCCCCCCCCCCACCCCCCCCCCCCCCCACCCCCCCCCCCCCCCACCCCCCCCCCCCCCCACCCCCCCCCCCCCCCACCCCCCCCCCCCCCCACCCCCCCCCCCCCCCACCCCCCCCCCCCCCCACCCCCCCCCCCCCCCACCCCCCCCCCCCCCCACCCCCCCCCCCCCCCACCCCCCCCCCCCCCCACCCCCCCCCCCCCCCACCCCCCCCCCCCCCCACCCCCCCCCCCCCCCACCCCCCCCCCCCCCCACCCCCCCCCCCCCCCACCCCCCCCCCCCCCCACCCCCCCCCCCCCCCACCCCCCCCCCCCCCCACCCCCCCCCCCCCCCACCCCCCCCCCCCCCCACCCCCCCCCCCCCCCACCCCCCCCCCCCCCCACCCCCCCCCCCCCCCACCCCCCCCCCCCCCCACCCCCCCCCCCCCCCACCCCCCCCCCCCCCCACCCCCCCCCCCCCCCACCCCCCCCCCCCCCCACCCCCCCCCCCCCCCACCCCCCCCCCCCCCCACCCCCCCCCCCCCCCACCCCCCCCCCCCCCCACCCCCCCCCCCCCCCACCCCCCCCCCCCCCCACCCCCCCCCCCCCCCACCCCCCCCCCCCCCCACCCCCCCCCCCCCCCACCCCCCCCCCCCCCCACCCCCCCCCCCCCCCACCCCCCCCCCCCCCCACCCCCCCCCCCCCCCACCCCCCCCCCCCCCCACCCCCCCCCCCCCCCACCCCCCCCCCCCCCCACCCCCCCCCCCCCCCACCCCCCCCATGTGAGTCCATTTATTTGAACTTACTTTCATATCAGCTCATATTGAACTGCTGCCTTAATTTATTCAAGCATCAATTAGTCCAGACCACAGCAAGCCTTACCAATTACGTCAAAAGTATTTTATTATAGCACATTAACAAACAGTCAAGCAATGTATGGTAAAAGAGGCATTGATATAAATACCACAATATCATCTTTTAAATGATTTTTCCTAGTTCTTACTGTTAGAGAAAACGTTGAAAATATGGCAAGTATATCCAAAACACTAAGGCTGTTGCAATTTCATGCAAACTGAAGGTAAAGTCCATTGTCATGTTAAACTGTTTCAAAGTAAACAAACTAGCCTGCACATCACACACAACAAAATTGACATCTTGGCATGTAAAATTATGAACTGGTTTAATGTTTTCATTCGCCAAGCAATCACAACCTTCCACTTTTACTCTTGTATGCCAGCAGCTGCCCACTCAAAGACAAACATGTATGAGTCTGGTTATGTACACAAGAAACCCTTACCATTTTCAATAAAGCATGGCAATTCATGAAGGAGCATCAAACGTCCATGAAGATGGTTGGCATTTTCTTGCACTGGGAATTGCAGTGGAACTGTCAGGACAAAATGCTGGTTTCCAGCAGTGAACTGATACACAAATTCTCTCTCCTTAGTGCTAAGTTTTTCTTGGTCACCTTTTTCTTGGTCACCTTTCATGTTAAATGCTTCCTGCATTCTAGACAGACAGTTATGATCCTTAACCTACGAACTTTCCAACCTGCAGTTGTCAGTCAGACAGAGAAACAAGGAAGGGGGGAGATAACCCTTTCTTTAAATTCACGGGGAAAAAAGAGCTTAGTAGAGGTTATTTAACCTCAGTGGCTTAATTCTGTTGCTAGGGAAAGTGAGACCGTCTAGTCTACACAGAGCCCTTCGTCCAGTTCCTTGAACTCTACTTTCTCTTCTGTCACCTCCAGCAGCCACCTGTCTAACCTCATACCCAGGACTTCGTCATCAGCAGATCCATTCTCTGTAACGGTTTAGACAACCCAATTCATTTGTTTATTTCCGCTTTCTCACACGTCTGCGCTTCACTTCCGGCGGGAGGGACCAGAAAGGCGCAGCCCAAAGGCGCGCGCATACAAGGTGTTGAGACAGGAACCGTCCTATATGCTTTTACGTCACCATCACTTTTCCAGCTCCTGTCCAATAGAAACGAATGAAGCTTTCCCGGTTGCTTCTCCGTCCCGAGACCTTTGAAACGGTGCCTCGATCGGGAAAGCGTCATACGCCCCGCCCACTCCCATTCCTGAGACTGCGCAGTACGAATGGTCAGTTCCTCACCCGCCGCGCTCGGAGAGAGCGTTAGTTCAGCTCTGGGCGCATGCGCCCTGTAACTGTATGTCCGGCTTTGGCAGTTTGCGCGGGAGATACGAACTGGCAGCTGCCTGAAAAGGGTTGGGGATGACGCGGAGGTGGGTACATGTCTTCTCGGAGGGAGTGGGGAAATTGATCGCAGCCCGTCATATATATGGAGGCGAAAAAGGGGTTGTTTTTAATGAGGGCTAAAGAGTGTCATGTCTGAGCATGTGCAGAGTTCTTTCCTCCCAAGGCAGAAAGGCTTTTACTTAAAAGTGGGGACTAAAGAATGTCATGTTTCTGAGCATATGCAAAGTTTTTCCCTTACAAGGAAGTGAGGCGTGGAGTTTGGGCAGGACCTGAAGTATTGTGTTCTGCAGGAGGAAAGTGCCCCTCATCAAAGCACCTTAGGGCAAGGAACTTTGTTGTGGGGGTGGGGGGGTTGACCCTGTGAGCACAACAGCCAGAAAGCCTACATTGCCTAAGGATTAAATGCAAAGAATTGACAGCTATCAGAAAGCAAAACTGTATGAGTGCTTGGCAAGGCCACTGAAGGTCTTTGGGAAGAGTTGTCCAGCAACACTCATACCTGGACAATGGAAAGACATTTTGGAAGGAAGGGCAGAACTCTGAATGTTAATGCTAGGAGGCAGCATATCTTTCAAGGGTAGATAAGTATGTAATCATGAGTATTCTCCTGCCCCATTTATCTGGCAAGAGGCTGTGGCTTGCTGTCGATGTGCTACCCATGCTATTTTTTTGCCTACCTTTCTAAAAGACACCAAAAACCTCTTTTGTGCTTCCGACTATTGAATCACTGTTATTGTGTGTTGTGTTTAGAGTTCTGTCCTTGTTTAAAGCAACAGAGAAAGTTGTGTTGACTTGTTCATTCTGTGGTACCCAATATTTTTGTTACCAAATATCAAGCCAACAATTCCAGGTCAATTTTTGACTTCAGAATCAGTTCATCTTGCTCCATTTGAATTTTGAATAGTTATTGAAAACAACCAGCTCAATGCATACCCATGTTGTTTATAATTCTATGTTTATAATGTTGTGTTTATTGATTCTCTGTTTATTGATGTTTTGTTGCTTGATGTTATGATTACTGATGTTTGCTACTATGCTGTTGTTGTTCACCGCCCTGAGCCCTTCGGGGGAGGGCGGTATACAAATCAAATAATACAATACAATACAATACATGTGCAAATTGTGATGCTATTAAAATATTACCTAGGGTCCTAGGCTATTAACATTAAACATTAATAGCACCTGTCTTTGAGGATGGCCAACTAAGTGCGATTTTTAAAGAAACTTCATATAATCTCAGGATTCTGAATGTGATGTGTCTGTTCTTCCTAGGAGCAAAAAAGCAGTAGATTATTCTCAGTTTGGAGATGGCGATGATAGTGATGGTAAGTGTCACTTTCACTTTGTGTCACTGATGGGTCCTTTGTGCTGTAGGGGGTTGGGTATTAAGAACATAAGAAAGAACCTGCTGGATCAGACCAGAGTCTATCTAGTCCAGCACTCTGCTACTCGCAGTAGCCCACCAGATGCCTTTGGGAGCTCACATGCAGGATGTGAAAGCAATGGCCTTCTGCGGCTGTTGCTCCCGAGCACCTGGTCTGTTAAGGCATTTGCAATCTCAGATCAAGGAGGATCAAGATTGGAAGCCATAGATCAACTTTTCCTCCATAAATCTGTCCAAGCCCCTTTTAAAGCTATTCCAGGTTAGTGGCCATCACCACCTCCTGTGGCAGCATATTCCAAATACCAATCACGCATTGCATGAAGAAATGTTTCCTTTTGGTACTGGACTGGGAAGTAACTTCAAGTGTGAGGCAGCTAACAGATTTAAAACATGCATAATAAAATACTTGCTTTAAATACTGTCAAAACAAAAACACATAATTAAAACAATTAAAATCAAAGCTGGGAAACGTATACAAAAATTAAAAACAGGGCAGAAAAAAGGAATCTGTGTGAGAATGGCAGTGGAAACAAAACAGTCTTCTCCTGATAGTGCAAGATGGCAACAGAAGAGGACTGTCTTTTGTGGGTATGTGTTAATCTTACAATAGGCATTTCTCCCCTACAGCAAATTCTCCTCGTCAGTTTAATGTAATCATATCAAATTACATTAAGAAGAACTGAAGCTCTAGACTATTTAACATGCTACATTTTGTGTAAATATGGGATTCATGGTGGGTGAAAGAACTACCGGTAGTTATTGCATTGAATGGAGGCATTACTAAAGTACTTTTTAAAAAAAACAGATGAAGACTTTACAAGTATTGCTGCACCATCACACAAAAAGTCAAAGCGGGAGACAAAGAAGAAAAAGGAACCACAAAATAAACTCCCCAAAGAGGAAGTTCAGTTGCAGAAAAGAGCACCAAACAAAAGGTAAGATGAAGCAAGAAAAAAATCCCTTGCATGACAAAACACTGACAATCATTCATGTTCTTTTAAGTATTTGAAAGAACTCAGTGGGAATACGGTGCAGTGATTTTTTTCAAAGATTTGTTAGTATGTTTGGAGCCTTGTTACTTATAGTTAAAAGTTAAGTGCCAACCTCAGGGATGGGTTTACCTTTGCTGGTGAAAATTCTCTTCATCTGCCTTAACTGAAATCAAACATTTTGTCGACATTGTTGTTAACAGTAGTTAACACTGACTAAGGGGTTCCCTTTGACCAGGTTCTGAAATTGTGGTAAATTGGCTCCAGTATGAAGATAAGCTATTTGCTTTCCTTGAGGGTTGTAGGAAATACAAATATATTGGAAATGTGTTCCTAAATTATTGTTTGAAATATTTCAGGGTTGCCTTGGATGACAAGCTTTATCATAGAGATTTAGAAGTTGCCTTAGCTCTGGCAGTGAATGAACCAGCGTTAGGCACCTGCAAAGTAAAAGATTCACAGGAGCAAGGTTAGTGAAGTTTTCTTACAAAGAAAACTCCTATTGTCTGTGCTTCTTGTAATGATGTTTCCTATTGGGACTGTTTCATTCCTTGTCCTGGCATTGCATTCTTACAGCAGTGGCGTAGGAGCAGCAGTGGCGTAGGAGGTTAAGAGCTCGTGTATCTAATTTGGAGGAACCGGGTTTGATTCCCAGCTCTGCTGCCTGAGCTGCGGAGCCTTATCTGGGGAATTCAAATTAGCCTGTGCACTCCCACACATGCCAGCTGGGTGACCTTGGGCTAGTCACAGCTTCTCAGAGCTCTCTCAGCCCCGCCTACCTCACTGGGTGTTTGTTGTGAGGGGGGTAGGGCAAGGAGACTGTAAGCCCCTTTGAGAATCCTGCAGGAGAGAAAGGGCATATAAATCCAAACTCTTCTTCTTCTTACACTGAAGCGCAAACTATATGTTATCGTGAGCATATAGCAACTGCTGCCATTTCTTCCATGTTTCCCCGATAACATTTGGGTAAAGATAATGCGTCAAGCATCTTTAAATATCATTGAGGAGGTATGCACTGTCAGTAGCCGTTCATAAATATGCAGTTCTGGATTCAGTGAGTGAATGCAAACTTAGTCTAATTTATTTATTTCATTTATGTCCTCCTTTTTCCCCAGCGGGGACCCAAATGAATTTGCATCACTCTCCTTGCAACAGCCCTGCAAGGTAGGTTAGGCTGAGTTTGTGACTAGAACAAGACAGAGTGAGGGACTGAAACTTAGTCCGCCGTTTTGAAACAGCAGTTTTATCCAAAGTGCAACTCCTTTCCTCACTGAAGGTATTTTAATATATTGGTGTTGGAGGGTGCAGTGGAAGAACTAGCAGCACAGACCATATAAGCATAAAGCACCATGGAACAGGAAAGGGTAAATTAGTGTTCTGTTTAAAGAATTTCCTGTTGGGTGAGCAAATATGGCAACTTCTGCCAGTACTGAACTTACGGAGGCTGAGTTAATTGTTTGGAAAAGTTGTAACAAAGCATAAAACTGGGATGTTTTCTCCCATTTTCTCCATGGTATTTGGTGTGTGATTAGTGAAATGTTCAATTTCAGTCCTGCATGAAAGCGCAAATCGACGTGATGGGACTGTAAAGGATTCTCAACAAAGAACAGCAGCATCCCAACAGAAGCCACTGAGTGAGAGTCAAGGTAGCGGAAGTTCTGCTCACAGCTATGAGCCAGAAGCCATTTCAAGTAAGCCCTTCCTTTTATGTTCTTTCCAGAATACACATTCTAAAAATTCAACTGTATTGTGCAAGAACCACACATTAACACAACTTCTAAATGCTGTGCTTTCAGTTCCTATTCACCAAATTATGGTATCTGTAATATTTTCCTCTTAATTATATTTTATTTACTTAATTGGAACATGCTGTCTTTCGCCATGCTATCCTCACAACAGTGACCTTGTGAAGTAGGCTAGGCTGAGCGTAAGCCGCTCTGAGCCCTTGTGGGGAGGGCAGCATACAAATCGAATTGAATAAATATGTGACTGATTCAAGGTCACTCAGCAAGTTTCTGTGGCAGAGCACTCTAATAGTATTCATCTTATTTTGTAGCATGTTGAAACACACTATTCATAGTTTTGAAAACACAACTGTATGCTTAAGCTACCTTTCCCCTTGGTCCCAGTCTGTATTTGGTGCTTATATAAGCCTGGGAATTAATCTCTAGGCTAAATAAAACAACCCTAGAGCACCTCAAGCAGGAGCCAGACACCTGGAAGACACCTGGGGCCAGACACCGGGAAGGCACGAGGCACGAGATTGCCCGCTCTGCGCTAGTAATAAGAGAGCCAGTGTGGTATAGTAGGTAGAGGATGTGGGTGGCCAGGTTCAGAATCCTCACTCTGCTGTGAAAGCTTGTTGGGTGATCTTGGGCCAGTCACACACAGGGCTGTTGTGGGGGTGAAATGGAGAGGAGACCAACGTAAGATGCTCCAGATCCCCATTAGAAAGAAAAATGGGATACAAAGGAAGTTAAAAATAGCTTTCCAAGGGAGATTTTAGCTCATCATGTGGAGAAATGTAAAAGACAGTTCAGGAGAAAGGAGAGAGAGATGGGTTGTAAACAGTTTATCTTGTTTCAGAGTTTAAATGTTCCGTAATTAATCAAAGCAGCTAGGCCTACAGGGACTGCCGGTCCTTGACTAAGAGCAAGGAGGAGGTGTCTTGCCTTGCCAAAGATCTTCACCACCCTTAGTTACTGCAGCGGACCAATAGCAAGCAGCTTTTATAAACAGATGTTCAGAACCGATTTGAGAACTGTGTTACCAACAGGATTTATGCTCCTTTCTGATAAAATAAAAATGGCTAAGCTTCTAAATAGCTCTAGTGTTGAAATATCTGAAGCTGTTGCTATGTTTTTGCTCTGTGTACTGCAAGTAGAGCAATAATGATCTTTTATTGTATTTGAAATTCTTGGCACTGGTTTTATGCCTAATAAAGGTTTTTTGGATTTGATAAACAGATGTTATAGATGGGCCTGACAATGCAAAGGAGCTCATGGTAGCATCTGGGGGGCAAGGTGAGAAAGGAAGAATGTCGCAGACAAACTGGGATTTATGAACAGGCCAGTCTGTTGTAAACTAACTAGGATTGGTTGTGGTGGGTTTTCCGGGTTGTGTGGCCGTGGTCTGGTGGATCTTGTTCCTAATGTTTTGCCTGCATCTGTGGCTGGCATCATCAGAGGTGTATCAGAGAGGGAAGTCTATTACACACTGTGTCCAGTGAGAAGGGAATGTTTCAGTGGGGTATAAATTGTCATGTCCCCAGGTGGGGAACCAATCAGGTGGGGATAGTATAGTATTGCAGGTGGGTTTTTTCAGTCCAGGGAGTGATTCACATTTGCATTCCCTGCAGCAGAAGCAGTATTGGTGAATGCAAATCCTGTGTTTGGGTGGAGTCCATAACTATGAAGATGGCAAGGTCAATAGGTGAGGGCATCTGAATAGAAGTAGCCTGGCCTTTGTTCCCTTTGATTGTTTATTGTCTATGTGTTTGTGTGGAGCTGATTAGTCACTGTCTCGACTCTAGTGTTTTTCAATACTGGCAGCCAAGTTCTGTTCATTTTTTCCTGTTGTCCATATCTTACCATTGCTAAATCTTAAGGCAGCACTGTCTGTCCGTAACCACTTTCACCATTCACCTGTATATTTTCTGTGTTTTCAGCTGAAGAATCAAAAGCTAATTCCAGTTTTAGTGAAGACAGCGATGATGAATTTCTTGAGAAGGCAACTAAAGAAAATGGAAAGAGAGGAAAGATGCTAAGTGCTCAAAGTGAACAAGCAAAGACAACTTCCAAATTGAAAACAAGCTCTGTGGGTGAGCAAATTTGTTTCATGTCTTCCCGAACTCTGTTGTAGCACTAAGCTTTTTCCCATGGGGTTTCAAAAAAGTTCCATAATTTTGGTTTTGTGCCAGGTGTCCCCTGGTTCTAACACTGTAGGATGCCAGCTCACTTGTGATGGCTTCACATGTTTTGGTGCACTTGTAGTCATGCATCTTTCTAGCATTTTTATTTCTTAACATTTTTGCTAGTTTTCCAGTGTCACTGATGTTGAAGTGCAGTCCAGAGAAATTTAGACATGCATGTAGAAATCCCGCTGACATGAATTTGATTTTTGTGCAGGTGTTAAAACTGCCTTCAAAGGGATTAAAGTGTTAAATTGCTACTGGAGTGTAAGTGTGGGAACTCACTGAAATAAGGCATCTGTAGCTGGTAGATTCATTGATGGAAATATCAGAGAAATGTTTTAGTTTTTGCATTTAAACCATCAAATTAATCCACTGTTTTAAAAAGTAACTTCTGAACTAACTACAGAATTCATTCTGTTGCTAATCCATGAAAGGCTGGGAGGAAAAACAGTTTTTTTCTTTTTTCTTTGACCACGCCATTAGTTCAAGCAAAACCTCAGCCAACTTTGAAAAGAGACCCAAGATCTTCAGAGCCAATGGGAAAGCCTTTAAAAACATCAAGCCCCACAGCACCCAAGAGGCCCAGCTGGAAACCACCAGGTATATTTTGTATATAGCAATTGAACTCTCCTACCTGTGCAGTTTATAGCACAAACACAGTGGGTTGCATCCAACCCGTTTTTCTCCTGGTGAAAAAAGAAGGAAGGGGTCTTACTGGACCACCCATAAAGGCTCAGCTGAGGGTCTTGGGACTTTCCTGGACAAAAGCTTCATTAAGGAGGGGAATTGGGCAAGGCTGAGTAAAAGCTGGCTCGGTCCAACCTGATAATACAGAATGCAGTCTTGATGAAACCTTCCTTTTATCTTAGGAAGTGTCTTGTGTTTACTAAGATCTAGTTTGCTAAGAACGCACGTATTCTCACAAATTCCTTAGCTTTGTCTACATCATTGGTTATGATTTGGGCAACGATTTTAAAAAGAATCAGCTTTGAATAAGGCTTACAGGAGCTTGATTAAATTGAGTAATACTAGTTGGGATGCAGAGAGCCCTTTAACATGGATCTATTTCTAGAGATGCAGGGTTCAGCTCTGAAACCGCCTCTAGAGATATGCCTTGTGTTAAGATTGGGCATTAGAAGTGAGCCATGCATCTTGCTTGGTCTTGAGTACTGAGTATCACCAGGAACAAAATTGTTGAGTAAAGAAGAGATTGTCTAAGAAGCCTGGAATTTTTCTTAATACACATCTTCACCCATCTTTTAGCTGCATCAGGAAGAAGTAATAACCCACTGGGAGGAGTCCTTGTGAAATCACCCACTCAGAGTCTCAGACTTGGCCTTTCCAGATTGGCAAGAGTGAAGCCCCTGCACCCCAGCGTTACCAGTATCTGAATCGCCCTGTGATGACTTTAGAGGTTGCAAACTCAGATTTTAAAGAATTGGTGGAGGTGGGGAACATTCCTAATTTTATAAAACAAGAAATTGGAAAACCCATGGACCACAGACTGATAATTCAAGGCCAGAAGAAGTATTTGTAAAGGTTTCGTAAGATGTAAAGTGACGACAACAATTAGAACCTTGTGTGATCTTGCATTTGTGATCGCTCCTTAACAACTGAAATTTTTACATTGTTGACCCATTCACTCATTGTTATGAGTGGGTGGCAGACAATTGTGGTCTGTGGAAGTCACTGAGCCACCACCACCAGGCTGGGCCAGATTCCTCAAGACCTGCAATATCTGTCAACAGATCTACGGGTTGGATCCAGAGTGGAGCTTCGCAGATGGAACTGAACTTTCCTGTCCCCCAGAATTCTGTTCTTGGGCAACAGTTGATCCTCAAGAAGTATTGGTGGTAAAAGTGTGGATCTACAGCTGGGACAGTATTGCTAAAAAATCACCCCGTCTGTTGACAGAATGGCCTTCCACCAGTTGAAGACAATCTTCGGGTGTAGTTCATGATTTTTCAACATTGCAGGGGCTCAGTACACACAAAGAAGCTTATTTGGATATCTTGGTATTTAAGTAAAGGCCAGCTTCCAATCACAATCTGGTATTTTCTTCATGCCACTGGAGTTCATTCTACTAAATCTGTTCTGCTTGATTCAACTCAGCAAGCATTACTCCTGCTCAGATCTTGGCAAGAACTATTGACACGTCTGCCTTTACGTATTCATTGATGGATGTGTGTGTCACTGACTTTTATAAAATAAATGTTTTTTTTTTAAATAGCACAAAGCTTAGCTGCTTCCTTCAGTTCTAAGGCTTTTGTTTTTCATAGAATTCAACACTGAGCCCTAAAAGTAAACTGGTTCAGGTTACAGTTGGGTCTCTGGGAAA
The DNA here is from genome assembly GCF_021028975.2 of Sphaerodactylus townsendi. Taxonomy (NCBI): domain Eukaryota; kingdom Metazoa; phylum Chordata; class Lepidosauria; order Squamata; family Sphaerodactylidae; genus Sphaerodactylus; species Sphaerodactylus townsendi. Next base: position 28,653,448 of record NC_059438.1, read on the forward strand.
AGTACCCAAACTGGCCCATGTAAAACAAACTCAGGAGCTATTTAGAACAACCAAAACGTTATTACTGCTGTGGTCTTTTGTCATTTTTTAAAAGTGAGGGAAGTGGGTGTTCCATTAAAGGTTAAGTGAGATCAGCTTCCCAGCACCACTCCTTGCCCAAGTTCATGAAGTTCAAAGCCATTCCAAAGGGTTCAGAAACTTGGGTGGATACCTGGAAAGGTGGAGGGCGCACAGCTGTCTTTCACAGAGTAGTTCTGCTGGGACCCTTGACGGAAGGATTGGTCATCAGCATCAACTATAGGTGATTCTCCTCCATCCTTGCATGTAGGCCTGTCTGACTTAGGGTGAACTCATAGGGTTTTCAAGGCAAGAGATGGAGCAAAAGTGGTTTTGCAACTGCCTGTCTTTGTAACCATCCTGGATGGCCTGGGTGGTCTTCCATTCAAGCATGAACCTGGCGTGACCCTGTTTCGCTTCTGAGATCCGATGAGATCAAACAATCAGCCTGGGATTGTTAGGGCCGATTCCTCAGCCCTGTATGTGTGTGAAGTGCTGTCAATTCACATTTGACCAATGGCAACCCTGTGAATCAATGACCTCCGAAAGGTCCTATTGCTAGCAGCCTTGCTCAGGTCTTGCAGACTGAGCCTTCTATTTCTGTGAAGCCATTGATATCAGAGCTAGAGCTGATGCATCCTTTGCAAGGGCAGTGCTCAGTGCTCTCTTGAACGCATGGACTGATCTTAGAGCGGGTTAGATCACTGGTATATCACAGTCAGTTTTGTCCATTCTAACTGGTTGCAGATGCTCCATTGCTGTTGCATTGTGCCTTTAGTTGAGGCTGCTGTTGAATCTGGAATCTTGAACAGGTGCAGAATGTATCCGCTAGATGACTGACTGGGATGAAATGTTAGGAATGCTTATTAAAACCTTGAATTCCCACTAATGGTACACGTGGTAGACCTAGGTCCTAGAAGATGAAAATTGCTGAGGGTTAGCGATTGAGGATCACTTTGTCAAAGGCTTCATTGCATCGATTTTGTCCAGTTGATTCACATACTCTTCGTTTCATCGAAGCTGCATATGGTGCCCGTATAGGTTTGCCACCCACCAAATGGAGATGGAGTTCTCCTAGAATTGCAGCTGATCTCCCAACAACAGAGTTCAGTTACCCCAAAGGAAATGACAGTTTTGGAAGGCAGACTCTATGGCAGTGGTGGCGAACCTATGGCACGCATGCCAGACGGGGCACTCTTTGTGGGCACTCGGCAGTGACATAGCGGCAAGGGGGCGGCGATGCACCAGGAGGTGTTCAGGGCGGGGCGGATGGGGGCATGGCAGGGGCACAGGGCGCATTCATGTCCCTCTCAGTTCCCCCTCACTCTGTCCCTGGTACTTGGTCTCTAAAAGGTTCGCCATCACTGCTCTATGGCATATCCCTGGCAACCCTGCCTTCCCCAGTAATTTCTCAACCTAGAGTTGGCAACCCTATGCCCAGAGTGCCATGGTGCACCCCTTCACCTTTCCTGGGCACTCCAGCCAAGTGCTTGTTTTTTAAGTGGATGGGGCTTTTGCTTGGGGGCGGGGGGGCTATGACTGTCATTTTGGAGATCAGGCTGGTTGTGCAAACTTTTAAATACATTGCTTTGGATTTTCACTGATTGTGTGTTGCAGAATAAACAAATAAAAGGCATACTGAGTAGAGCTTCTTCCTGAAACAAAGATTTACAAAGACCGGCAAATGTCATCTCACTCCCTGGCATGTTGTGGTTGCCCTTGGCCTGCTGAGGCAACCATTTTGTGGTTGTGTGTGTGCCCACTGCCATGTGTCAGAACTCCTAAGGTGCCCATAGGCTTACCACTGTGCTAGCTAGGTAAAGGTTTGGTCCTTCGTGGTTGGTACCTCCCTGATTGACAGCCATAAAATAAAAGACCTCTGTGTTCAGAGAATTTATAATCTTCCCTTGGGAGAGTCAGTCATTCAACCCCACCTGGCTCAAGAGAAAGGGTTTAGAATCTAACAGTTTGGCTTTTAGTAGTCTACATTCCTGATATTCTAATATGGTGAGAGATGATAAACCATGGTCTTCAGCCAGAGTAATTAAGCACCCTGGACTTGAAGCAGGCTGGCTCCCCCCTCTGTCCTGTCAGCTCTAAGGCTGCAGCTGCATTTGATCACAGAGACGGAGTGCAGTCACAGTGACTGAAATATGGGGGTGAATTCTTGGGCAGAAGGCATTCCTCCGCAAAAAGATCAAGCAGAGCTGGATCTGCTATGCATCTATAGAGCCCTGCTGATGGAACTTGGTTCTTCTGTGAAGCTTCATCGACACATTTCCAGGCATTCCAGTCTCTCATACACGACACTGTTGCATCACAGATGGCATCATCAGTAAAGTTCCATTGGCCCATCATGTACCCACGGTGTTCCATTGTAGCGTCTGGGTGCTGTAAATACTGAAAAAAAATTGGCCAAACTCAAAAGATTACAATAGGATGCTACTGCTGTGACTTGTTCACACATCAGGTTGGTTGCCTTCCTTCAGCGGCCCACCTGTTTACGCCTCAGTGGAGATTGCTGTTCTTGTGATGAACTCTCCTTGAGTATTGTGGGAAATGCCACAAAAGAGGAAACATTCTCTGTTGGAGTCAAGCAAGCAGAAGCCTGGTGCGGAGCACAAGTTAGAGACGGGCGATTATCAAGACAGAATCGCATGTTCAGGTGCTACGGGGCCTCTTGTTTGTCCTTCACCATGCAATCCAAGTCTCCCTGGGGCTTCTGTAGAAACAGGTGATTCACTAGAAATTTCTTGGAAGACATTTCTGTCTGTGTTAAGATCCATGGAGGAATGTTCGGAAAGCAAGATGAGCACCTTGGTTCCGCAGCTAATAACATCGCAACCAATTCTATTGAGGTAGGGGAATCAACAATCATTCATTACTTACAGATTGTGCCAAAAGAACGTGAGTATCTCAGGAAAGGCCTTTTCCCTGTAGGACTTCCCCCACCCTCTTTGAGATGCCGACTGGAGCTCCATTTAAGGGTTATCAGCCATTAGAAAAAGGGCTCTGTTGGGTCTCTGTTGGCATTTCTGGAATTCTCTCTGGAAAGAACCTGCTCATTTAACCAGGCGAGTCAGGTGTAATCCTTTGGTTTTATCAAGTCTGGGAGCTCCTGTTTTGTTGAAATTAATTTTTACAATCAGCCATGCTTAATGACATCACAATACTACTGTTTTATTCTTTAATGATTTTTAACACTGTTGAACAGGAAGTCAAATAAACTGAAACCAGTGAGCCTTGTTTTTTTTTTGTACAACATAAATGAATGGGGACGCCCTAAAACCCAAAGTGAAATGAATGAAAGACTCTCATCCACATTTAGGTTTCCATTCATTTTTTGGTAATTCAGAACAGAACAACATTTCAAATTCCCAGAAAGGGATACAGGGAAGTGTGAGAACATCTAAACTGAGAAACTCACAAGCTCTGAAATTGCTCCAGAGTCCCTTCTCTCACTGGCTTTTCTTCGGTTGCCCCACTCTGTTGAGAACATCCCTGGGAGGGATGCTAACCTCTAGAGCAGTGGTTCTCAACCTGTGGGTCGGGACCCCTTTGGGGGTCAAACGACCCTTTTACAGGGGCTGCCTCTCTGCATCAGTGTTCTCCATCTGTAAAATGGATCAATGTTAGGGTTGGGGGTCATCACAACATGAGGAACTGTATTAAAGGGTCGCGGCATTAGGAAGGTTGAGAACCACTGCTCTAGAGGGGACCTGGGGAACCCGGAATTACAGCTAATCTCTGGAAGTCAGTTCTGGGGGAAATGGATACTTTGAAGGGTCGACTTTCTGGCATTGAACCCCACTGAGGTCCCTGTCCTCCCCAGCCTCCATTCCTGAATCTCCTGGAATTTCCCATCCTGAATCTGGCAACCCCCCCCCCCCCCCCCCCAGTAGCTGGAGGGACCTGGATACTGTAATCTCTGTTAGATTACATGTGGTCCTGTTATTTTTTTTCCAACTATGGCCTACCAAAATGCCCTTGGAAAGACTCACCAGCAAGGATATAGGGGCCAAAATCTTTGCAAATAACATTGTGGTTTTCAGTACTTGTGCCAAAACAGTTGTCTACCCTGCATTGGATGTTTCTGTTCTTCAAATCCCACCCCCCTTCACCCTGCTGTAGAAATGTAGATACTTGACAATATCAGTGCTTCATTCTCATGGGGTTTTCCTTGTGATTTTGGTAGCCATTAGACAAGTATGTATAATCCTTCCTAAAATCTTCCCCTGGACTTGGTATATAATGATCAAACATCACTTTAGGTCATTTCACTGATAATTTTGTCCCCTGCAACATCAAAAAATAGAATGACCTAAATAATTTTCCATGCCTATATTGCCTTTGTTATCAGTTCATACAGGTAATGTTTTCTCCATGCGTATTTCTCTGTTGTAATTCTCTAGGAAAAAAATTGCCACAAAACCTGAAAAAATAAGAAAAGGCCGATCAAGTGCTTTCCCTGTTATACTGAGACCTGGTGAAAAATCAAATGCAGTACTCCAAAAGGTGAGCAAAAGGTATTTTAGGGCAGGTGCATGCTTGTCTTTTCCCACTTGTAGTACAGAATATGATGATGGTGAGGGTTGTGTCTTCCTAAAAATCTTAACAAGATTTTAAAAATCCAGTCTGGGGGGTGGGTGGGGGATTGGGTGGGTGTTTAGCCTGTTCCCTGCTTTAAGTGACACAAAGTAGAATTAGACAACTGGTATCTGGTTCTCTTCTCAGTTTTGGGGGAATGAGTAATTTCATCTTGCTAAGGGATGATTTGGTTAAATGCTAAATCCAGTAAATAACTAATCCTGGACTTGGTCCTGGAAGGAAAAGGTGACTTAGCTAAGCATCTATTGCTGAAGACTTTACTGATCCTCTTTGGTGCGGCTGATATTGGCTAGATAGTTGGTGCAGTATGGGGATGGGATACAGGTAAAAAAGGTAAAGTTTTCCCTTCAGTCGTGTCCGACCTTGGGGTACCACTGCAAGCAGTGATTTCATAGGCAAGCCGTTTTTGTGGGTTACCGACCAAGGAATGGATGGATGGCTGAGTTGACCATGAGCTAGCTGCCAGGATATCTGACCCACAGGGGCTCGAACTCCTGACCGTGTGAGTGGCAGTGCAAGCACTTAACCACTACGCCACACAGCTCCTGGGACAGAGGTAGAGTAGCTATAAATTTACACAGATTCCATCTGATATGTCACATACCAGATCTAATAAAGCCATTTTGGAGAGTGCATACATAAATAGTTTGCTTATGAGGGATATGTTGCCATACAATTCTGTTGCCATACAACCACCCACCTTGCTGCCTGATTGAGCTTATGAAGGTGGTCTTGGGTTTCGTATGGAAACTGGTTCTTAGTCCCAGGAGAATGCCCCTTCCAGCACCAAGGCCCCTTGAGCAGAATAGCTCAAGACTTTGTGGCTGTCACAGCAACCATGGGGCTGACCATGTATGTTCGAAGGTCATAGTAGATATTTTGTACTTGGTTGGAAGAGGGTGGACCATGGACAAGGAAGTCTTCAATGTCACCCGTGTCATGGGCAGATCATTACCTGCTGACACCTGTAGAACTTCATTAATTCAAGAGCAGCAGTGGCATAGTGGTTAAGAGCAGGTGTACTCTAATCTGGAGGAACCGGGTTTGATTCCCTGCTCTGCCGCCTGAGCTGTGGAGGTTTATCTGGGGAATTCAGATTAGCCTGTGCACCCCAACACATGCCAGCTGGGTGACCTTGGGCTAGTCACAGTTCTTCGGAGCTCTCTCAGCCCCACCTACCTCACAGGGTGTTTGTTGTGAGGGGGAAAAAGAGATCGTAATCCTCTTTGAGTCTCCTTACAGGAGAGAAATGGGGGGGGGGGGTGTATAAATCCAAACTCTTCTTTTACTGCAAGCCAACTTGGCTACCCACCTGAAACTATGTAGATGTTTAAAAGCCTAACAAGCAACCTGTTTCCTTCCCTGCAATAGTGATTTGGAAACTGCTGCTCTGGCACTCTCCCTGTACTTTTCCACTTGATTCTTATTTCCAAATTATATTTCTCCGTAGCATCCTGTGCTTCTTTTCTCCCTTCTGTCCTTTTCCTTAGGAAAGGGAACTGAGTGCTGTCGTTCACAACTCAAAGCAAGACATGGAGAAAATTAGAATTGGCTCTGGTCAACCTGATTCTTGTGGTAAGCACAAGATTTAATCAGCATTCTTCTCAGCAAAGGGGAGAGAACAATGTCTTGTTTGCAGGTCAGGTGGGTGACCGCACAGGCCAGGTGTTGCTCAGAGCATCAAAACAAGATGACACTTGGCAAGATCTGCTACTTTACCCATCCTCCTTGGAAGATGTAACTTACTTATTGGCAGGCTGACAAGACATTCCTCTAGAGCCAGCGTGGTGTAGTGGTTAAGAGCAGGCGCACTCTAATCTGGGTTTGATTCCCTGCTCTGCTACTTGAGCTGTGGAAGCTTATCTGGTGAACTAGATTAGCTTGTGCACTCCAGCACATGCCAGCTGGGTGACCATGGGCTAGTCACCGTTCGTCAGAGCTCTCTCAGCCCCACCTACCTCACAGGGTGTTTGTTGTGAGAGGGGAAGGAAATGGAGATTGTAAGCCCCCTTGAATCTCCTTACAGGAGAGAAAGGGGGGATATAAATCCAAACTCTTCTTCTTCTTGGTAGCTTCAGAGACAGACTCAGGGTCATGTGGTTTCTTTACCACACTATTGTAAAGGTTCAAGACAGATTGACATTTAGTGTTGTTAGTGGTAATGAATATGGCCAGCCCCATTCAAAAACTGGGTGCCCTGCCATGGTCCCTGGCCACTGTTCCCAAAGAGGGTTCCCAGTGGTGTGGGGAGACTCAAAAAGTTTTTTTAAAAGCTATGTAATAATAAAGTGGTGTTAGCTATTCCCTTCTTTCAGGAGCAGTGGCGTAGGAGGTTAAGAGCTCGTGTATCTAATCTGGAGGAACCGGGTTTGATTCCCTGCTCTGCCGCCTGAGCTGTAAAGGAAATATCTGGGGGGGTCAGGTTAGCCTGTACACTCCACACACGCCAGCTGGGTGACCTTGGGCTAATCCTGCAGCTTCTGAGTCTCTCAGCCCACCTACCTCACCGGGGTGTTGTGAGGGCAAGGGAAGATTATCAGCCTTTGAGTCTCTGGGGAGGGGGGGATATAAATCCAAACTCTTCTTCTTCTTCTTCTTCTTCTTCTTCTTCTTCTTCTTCTTCTTCTTCTTCTTCTTCTTCTTCTTCTTCTTCTTCTTCTTCTTCTTCTTCTTCTTCTTCTTCTTCTTCTTCTTCTTCTTCTTCTTCTTCTTCTTCTTCTTCTTCTTCTTCTTCTTCTTCTTCTTCTTCTTCTTCTTCTTCTTTCAGGGATGCCATAATACTGAACTGGTTTAAAAATGCTACGCGTGTAGTGTAAATATACCCTCTGCTTCTCTTCTTCCAAACAGGAAAAAATTCTAAAGGAGACATATGTCACTCAGCAAGCAAAACTAAGGGAGAGCAAACCTCAAATGAAACAAGTTACACTCAGCTACCGTTGGTAAGCCACCAGATTGTAGCCATTCATATCCACTCCATATAGCCTAAGTGATTTTCAATACTGCATGTATGTGAGAGGCCACTTTCATAGGTATAAAATCTCGTCAATTTCAACTGTTTAATACACACCGAGATACAGATTAGAACCTATAGAGAGAAGAGATTTTAATACTCAAAGTACTTTGGCTTGCTTGTTGCAGACTCTACCTGAGCCCAAATCTACAGTCCAAAGACAACGTGAAGTACCTCCTCTCATTGCACAAGAAAACACAGCCTTGCCACACAAGTTCAAAAAAGGCAACTTAGGGCTGGCAAATCACAAAGAGTGGCATCAACAGGTGAGAGGAACATTAAGCATTTTCATTTATTTTAGTTGTATCCTCTGTGTCAGTGAGATGCTAATAGGGCAAGAAAGGCCCAGACAGTACCATACTTACTGCCCAAGATCATGGGCTGCACCCTTTGGCAGTTCAGTGCATTCACTGCCTGACACGCCCGCCCCCCTGGTCTCTCCTGCCCTGGAGCTGAAGCAGGAAATGCTGTTTTCCTTTTCCTTTTTCTGATGTCTTGAAACACTGTGTGGCAAGTCACTCATTCCCAGCAGTCTTTATTGAACTCTTGCCTCTCATGTTTGGGAATCTTGATTGAGTGTTATATCTAATTTAAGAGTTGGTACAGACACAGGCAAGGAGCCCCGTGGTGCAGAGTGGTAAACTGTGGTACTGCAGTCAAAAGCTGTGCTCATGGCCTGTGTTGGATCATGATGGAAGTCGGTTTCAGGTAGTCAGTTCAAGGTTGACTCAGCCTTCCATCCTTCCGCAGTTGGTAAAATGAGTGCCCAGCTTGCTGGGGGTAAAGTGACTGGGGAAGGCAATGGCAAACCACCCTGTAAACATAGTCTGCCTAGTAAATGTTGAGATGTGACATCACCCTATGGGCAGTCATGACCTGGTGCTTGCATGGGGGACTACCTTTACAGACACAGATGTTCTTATAATATACAGAGTATATTAGTGGTGAATTTTGTTGGTAGACCAGAGGAGGCGATAGAGTACTCACTCTCTGTAGAAGGTCTAGTTCTGGGGTCTGCAACCTGTGACTCTCCAGATGTTTATGGACTACATCAGGCAGGGGCTGATGGGAATTGTAATCCATGGACATCTGGAGAGGCACAGGTTGCAGACCCCTGGTCCAGTTCAAAATGAACAAGTTGTTCTGTTACTGAGGCCTGGTGGTTCACACTTCTTTATGAGACCAGATACATTATAGCCTCCATTAGCCTATGATAGCTCCTTAAAGTTTTATTGTAAGGTCATTTATGGGTCCAGGATCTCAGAGTAGGAATGTATCTAGTGCAGGGGTAGGGAACCTGCGGCTCTCCAGATGTTCAGGAACTACAATTCCCATCAGCCCCTACCAGCATGGCCAATTGGCCATGCTGACGAAAACTGATAAGGAAGTATAGTTCTGGAAAACTTGCGATTCCTGATCTAATCTCCCCTTACAATAGAGGGAGTTTAAAGACATGGGGGGAAAGGAGCAGAGTAAAGGTGTGGCATTAATTGCCATGGTGTGACTCAGGTGTGGCTTTAATTGCCATGGTGTGACTCAGTTCATGCTATGGCAGTGAAAACCCAGTTGCAGAATAAGGGTTCCTGTGCTATTCACTTGCCTGCTCTTTCATGGTGCAGAAACACTCCGAAGCATTTTAGGACATTGTTAAAAGGAAGATTCACAAAAAGAAGTGAGACCTATTTAAAGTCCTTGCTTTGACAAACCCCTGTGGGAAAAGCAGGCTGGTCTTTTTTGAGCCATTACAGCATGAAAAATGACACTGGCCACTTCTCATTTGTTAAATCTTCCTTACAAGGTGGCAAGTGGTCGGTAAGGTTGCTGAAATAACTGAAATACTTTGTGATTCATAGTGAAAGAAAAATACTAAAGGGGTCAGTAGATGGTTCAGCTATTGATCTTTAGCCATCAGAAGACACAGGAAACCTGAGAGTTTTGTTTTTCTTTTGACAGGGTGACGTTGGACGCAGTTGGTTGCATAGGGCCACATATGTTGGGTTGGGCCAGTGGATCCCAAACCTCTAAGCCCAAGCTACATTTTTATAAGGAATTAAAATCCAGAAATACTTTCATGCCTGTGCTAAAAAAAGGATGACTTTTATAGTATGCATGAGAATTAATCTCCCTCAGAGAAGACCACAGCCTTTTGGTTTTTGCATCTGCACTTTCTCTGAGGGCAGAGAATTCTCCAGCAATCACTGTAACAGGAATTACAGTGTCATCCACTCACAGCCAGTGCACAGGAATTTACAACCCCTGAGTGGAAGATGGTTAAAGAAATGTCAAGTGTTAAGAATGTTGTGAAATTCTTGCTTTGGTTATAACTTGGAGGAACCATCAGCAACAGGTTTCTTTGACCTTTGAAAAGCGCAATGAGACAAGGTTAAAATACTGGGGCAAGAGGCATGGCGTAAGAGGAAGAGCTAATGGACCATTCCGAAGCAGGTCTTGGTGACAGTCAACATATAGGCATCTGTTGTTCTATGTATTGTCAAAGTCTTCCATGGCCGGAATCACTGGGGGGCTGTATGGCCGTGTCCTAGCAGCATTCTCTCCTGACGTTTCGCCTGCATCTGTGGCTGGCATCTTCAGAGGATCCTCTGAAGATGCCAGCCATCTGCAAACAAAACTTATCAGGAGAAAATACTATTAGAACAACCCTTTAGCCTGGTTTCTTTATATATTATTCCTGTTTCCTACAACTACTTAGGATTGCTCTGTGGTCTGGACAGCAATACCACCAATGTTCTTTCTATGATAGAAACGTCAAAGTCCCAATAGTTCCAGCTATATCTATCTTGCACACTGACATGGGAGGTGGAAATTCAGTTTTTAAAAACATAAAATCCCCCAATATTGTGATACAGTCCTGCCTGAGACCTTAATCTAGCCCACTCATCTGTCTTGAGCAGCCCAAGGGCTCCCTATGTTTTGTCCCTTCTCCCTTAATGCCCCTTATGACTGGTTTTATGTTCTGTCTGTCAAAACCTTCAGGCTGCCCCCTGTCCCTCAGTCACAAAACTCTGTCTTTTCATGAAGCCTCATGGGCTTAACCTCTTAATCTTCACCTTTGACCAAACTGAAGTCTCTTTCTTGTTCAAACCACCTTTCATTTCCCTCAAGCCTTCATTCTCAGGTAAAATGAAGTCTTGTTATGCCAGATCTTTGGGACAGGGATTCATCTTTTATTCATATATCATGGGCACTAGAGCCATTTCTCTGTTGTATCATACAGAGGAGTTACCTTAAACCTAGCTGGTTTGCTATTAATGTAGTACTGTCAATGTACCATACGACTTTACAATAGACGGATCTATGAGGAAAACCTTAATTTTTAGCTTATTCCACAGACACTAGAATACACATACTGTTAGAGCTGGTAAGAAGCTTCTAGAAGTTTGTTAGTCCGTGAGGAAATTAGTGATTTTTTTCCATTTCTTTGAAGTCCACCTGGAAACACCTCTCCTTAACAAGGGATGTTAGTTATAGCCCTGCTGTTGGAATAATATTGTCAACACCAGCTTGGGAAATTCCTAAAGATACTGGCGTAGAGCCTGAGGAGATTGGGGCTGAAGGGGTATAAAGCCACAGAATCAACCCTCTGAGGCTGCCATTTTCTCTAGGGCAGAGATGTCCAACTCTGGTGCTTGAGATGTTCATGGACTACAATCTCCTACAGGGGCTGATGGACATTGTAGTCCATAAACATCTGAAGCGCCAGAGTTGGACACCCCTGCTCTAGGGCCGTGGTGGTGAACCTTTGGCACTCCAGATGTTATGGACTACAATTCCCATCAGCCCCAATTGGCCATGCTGGCAGGGGCTGATGGGAATTGTAGTCATAACATCTGGAGTGCCAAAGGTTTGCCACCACTGCTCTAGGGGAACTGATTGCTGGAGATCAGCTGTAATTCTGAGAGACGCCCAGCCACTAATGTGGGGCTGGCAACCCTGTGTTGGAACTCCACCTCCATACATTTGAAATGACCTCAAATTAGGAGAAGGTAGATTTAACAAGGGAAAAAGCGATATAAAATAAGCCTTGGGAATCTGGCTGCAAATTTCCGCTGGCAGAAGGGGTTTTTGTTAGTGGAGCAGTATTTCCTTCCCTTCTAAAGCTGCTCCTGGGGGATGGGGGTCACCAGGAACAGGATGGAGGAAACTGGTAGTCTGCAGCAGGAGGGGATAATCATCAAAGATTGCACCCCACTTCACCCCCTTGCAGCACTGAATAAACAAGTGTTACTGAGTTTCTCAAAGTGCATCTGACTGCAGTCGGGTCATGCACCCGTGACCCAACTTGTCAGTTGTATCTTGGCCCTTAGTCAAAATGCTGTAGTTTTTACAGGGTGGGGGGAATCTCTCTCTCTTTCCTCTTCTTTCTCTCTTTCAGAACTGTACACTTTATTCCTCAGGAGATAGCTTTACAGAAACGAGTCTCACTGATGAATTGTGTTGTGTTACCAGTTAATTCCTCAAAGAATTCAGCACGTCAGCAAATGGGCTCATTTCATACTTAGCTTTGTAGCTACTGCAGTCTTAAGGGTGTATCGAAACCAGCATTTTTAACTGCGCTGTGAAAATGGTCTATGACTTTGTGCTTGTCGTATTTGTAGAGGCAATCCCACTTTTGATGCCTTTGGATTAGACAGAGTGGTGTTGGATTTAACTTTTCAGAGTGAACATTTTAATGGAGACAGGTCTAAATCATGGAGCTCTATCATTATGGGGGGTGAGAGACGCACGCAAATCTGTTGTGATCTCAATTTCTTCAGCATCTGTTGTTTGCCTATGAGAAGAAACCGAAGAATTCAGCCGAAGGTAACTCTTATGGGAATTTCAGTGTTTTTCACCCTGCAAAATGAGTTCATGGCCACTGGCTAATAAGAATGTTGCATTACAGTCACAAGGCAGAAGTGAATTTGAGCTGATATATTTTAATCAAATGAGTTCTGTGTTAAGTTGCTTGTTAGAGTAATCTGTGAAATTTGTTAATCTGAGATGGAGAAGGGAGACATCCCTTGGGAATAGGAAATATATAAGCCAACATTTAAAACACCCAGAATGCATTGTTGTAAGCAGTGAGACTTTAAAAAATACATTTGGTTATTTCTAAAGGGTAACTATCATGGTACTTAACCCAAACTACAATAAAATTGATTTGGATGCTTTTAAATATGTTATTCACCGACTCTGGAATTAAATAAATTAGAGACTTGGTTTAAATAGTTGCTTCAGTGAATCTTGTTGGACTGGATCATTTGGGATATTTGGGATAATAGGTAGTCTTCAAATGTCAGGATTATGTTTATGATCATCACTTGTAGTCACCAGGTGATTGATCCTTACAGATTCCTGAATGTTACACTTCTCTTCCCTCACCCAATGCAGTGAAGGGGTAGCAGTGTTTTCCCCACACTATAGCAACACAAACATGAGCAGATTTCGGATTCTTTAATCGTGTCGCTGTAGCTTCACGGACATCCCCCTCAAAACAAAAAGAAAGATAAAACGACATGTGCATCGAGTCACTATGCAAAACAAATTTTATCCATCTACTTTTTATAGTGAAATAGTAAACAAATGTGTTGCAAGCAGTGGAAACCTCCATGGAGAATCTCCATGGAGAATCTGCTGCACCACATAAAATGGCATATGCACTACTGTGAAACTGACAAGAACTCCATGCAGCAGGCGGGAAAAAAGATCTGTTTTGACTGGCAACATTTGTGTTCTCCCGTGCCGTGGGAACACAAAATGCCAAAACACATTTTTTATAACACCCTAAAAACATTCCATTTATGCAGTGTGGAGTCTATTATTGTCTGTCTTGTCAAGAAGTTGCAAGTCTTCTGTATTTGACAATCCAGAGGGTTTTCAAATTAATCTCTCTCTCTCTCTCTCTCTCTCTCTCTCTCTCTCTCTCTCACTCACTCACTCATTCTCTCTCACTCTCTCTCTCACTCACACACACTCACACACACACACCCCCCTTTGAGGTTCATCGGCTAGAGCAGGGCCACTAAAACATAAACATATCAGCTTATTGTGGACTTGTACTTGTGTACTGTTTGTTGGCTAGAGAGACTGAGTTTGCTAGGAACTACAAAGCCCAGGAGACATCTCTGTAGGTCTAAAACAATAAATTATTCCCAGAGCATGAACCTGAAGTTGCTGTTTGTTCTTGGGCAAGCATGAGCTGTGGATGCTTAAAGGAAAATATAAACTAGGTGAATGTGGAAAAAAATGTTGTGGTATGGTGGTAGTTCATCAGTGTAACCACCATAGATTTAAGTTTCAGATAAAGTAACAACAGAGGGTAACCAACTATACTGCTCAAGAGCACCATGTGTCTGACGTTTATACAGTTAGGTGGCCCAGAACTATGCGGCTCATCCGTCCTTTGTATAATAGAAAGATGAGCAGAGGAAGTTTCTTAACAGAACAAAAGACCCCTCACAGCAAAGCCATCTGAGTGGTGGTCCCACAGATATGAAGGCTTCAGCCTGTTTAGGGCTTTAAACGTTAATACCTAAACTTTGAACCTTATTCCACCTGACGCCAACGTGGCTAATGGATCTGTGCTCACCGCGGTGCGGTAAGGACCCATGCAGCTGCATTTTGAACCAGTTGGAGTTTCTGGATCAGTTTCAAGGGCAGCCCTGCACATAGTAGTTTCGAAGTCTGTTGCATGAATCACTGTAGCTAGGTCAGCATGGGACAGGTAAGGGGCCAATACCTTCACCAGACCTGGCGAAGATGGTAAAACACCAGCTTAGCCCCATTTACAACCTGTGCCACCTTGGATAAGGAGTAATCAAGATTCACCTGGCATAGATGGGCACCCTATCAAAAATTGCTTTTTGAATTCCTTCAGCATTGCTGATAATTAATGCAGATCCATCTTTTATGTGTTTGTACATTATTATTTTACTTTCTTTTTTATGTTATGTTCCATTACAGGGATGATCTCTCTCTCTCTCTCTCTCTCTCTCTCCCTCCCTCCCTCTCTCTCCTTTCCTCTATCTTCAGGAGGCAGGTGCTTTAAAAAAATCACTTCCTGTGCTGCCCCTCTCCCCCTCACACTCCAGTTGCGTTCCTGCTTCTATCAGGAGAGCAGTGCTTTGCAGAGCTCCACAGAAGTTGCTTTCAGTTATAGCGAGCTTAACATTTTCTCATTCACTCTTTCAGAACTGTACACTTGGCCCCGCCCTGTCAGGCTGCTCCTTTGGCCAGCAGAGGCTCCGCTGGCTGAAGAAGCAGCCTGGCGGGGGGGGGGGGGCGGCGGCGAGGGGAGCTGGCATGCACCTGGGGACAAATTACCCTGTGAGTGCTCCACCTCTGACAGTGAGCTGCCTATTGCAGAAGTTCATGTGACCTCAAGATCTATACCAGAAGTCCATGTGACCTCAAGATCTTGTTCCTGAGCAGGACTTGGGGTATCAGGCACACTGAGCTCTGTTTTGTCATCTTGAAATAGGAATCCTTGGGCAAGAAAAGATTCTATCTTTTAAAATCATAATCCCTTTGGTTCCCCTTGCATCCAGAATCTCTTAAACGTGTGAGCAAGATCCATCTCTTTATTTTAGGTGCAGATCGTAGCCACTGTGGGTGCTTTAGGAGTAATAACAACAGAAGTTTCACTTTTACTGAGCTTAATCATGACACTGTGTTTTCCAGTCATCCCAAACAGAGACTCAGCTGTCATCTCGGGAGAGCAATTGCGTGGGATCAAACAAAGTTTTCCGTCAGGTACCTGTACCATAAATACCTTGGAAAGAAGGTTCCATCAGTGTGAACTTCCAAGGACCACCCAATTACTGAAAAATAGGCCTAGTCTCAGCTGGCCTACTCTTTAGGTAGGGTGAAGTGGATTGGAACATGTGGCTGGTCTTGGAATACTATAAAAGGACAGCCAATTATCAATCACTGTTGGGTTTGGTTTAACTATCTTTTTACTGCTGGGGAGGAAACTGTTGAATTTGCATCCCCAGTTATGAAAGTCTTCAGGGCTATCTTGCTGATGTTGCTCTCTTCTCACTGGATATGAAAGTTTCCCCTGTGTACCCAGCACTTCTGATCCAATCCATTGCATGAAGTTGTTTTCTGAAACCTAAAATCTTCCCATCAGTTTGTGGTCTTAAAGGGGGAGAAGATTATCTAGGAGAAGAGTTTTTGGTCATGATAAACTAAAACAGCGTATCAAATGCCATCTATTTGAAAAAGGGAGTTTAATTTTTAACTATTTTAAATTAATTTTTATCCACATATATATGTGTGTGTGTGTACAAAGATATATATCCCCAAATCAAAATAGAAAAACAAATAAAAGAAAAAATAACTGACCGCATAACAAACAATACAACAACAGGATGGATCTTAATATTCCATAAAATATAAACATGATACAATTTTGAGAGATAACCTTCTATCCTACTTATTTCATCCAGCATTCTGCTAATTTATTAATTAACGGCTACTGATATATATCAACTTGACAATTACTTACAGCCTTAACTTAACAGAGCTCTCTGTGGGTGGGCGGTATATTAAATTGAACCAATAAATAAATAAATAAACTACTGATATGTTAATAACATATTAATCTGTTCAATCAGTTCCTCTGAATCCAATTTTGATCTCCATTGATACCTAATGTTTATATAACAAATAAAAAAGAAGGAAAATGATGGATACAATCCAAAGGTATTACTTCTAAGCTGTTGCAAAGATGCCTTATGAGTGATGGAAAATATTAACAAACAGACATTTTGCACCAGAAACAGTACCAGACACTTATAGGAGGCAGAAGATTAGATGTGTCCACAGATTGAAAGCCCTCAGGAGCAGTTTCTACCACATTAAGAGAATCTACCAAAATTTTGCTGCGGGAGGGAATTCCACAGTCTTGGCATCAAGGCTGAAAGAAACTAATATGGACGTCTACAAAAATGGTTTGAGCTATTCCCCTCCCAAATAGAGCTGCCAATCACCAGGAGCTCTTCTGAGATTACAACTGATCTCTCAATGACAGAGATCAGTTCACTTGCAGAAAATGGCTGCTTTGCGAGGTGGACTCTGTGGCATTATATCTCATTGGGCCTTTCCCCACTTACCGTTCGCGGCACGCTACTCTCAGCGCGAGTGATTTCTGCCGCGGGGTCGTGTTCAGAGCGCGAGGCAGTCAGAAGGTGCCGTTTCTTCAGCGCCGGAAATTACGTGTGCTGAGGGGCATGATGAGGCGGCAGAGTCGGGGCAGCTGCGTTGTCGCCGCCCGGACTCGTGGGGAGCGCCGCTGGACCACATGCTATTTGGGGAGAGTAGCGCGCAGCAAACGGTAAGTGGGGAAAGGGCCTTTGAAGTCCCTCCCCTTTCTAAGCCTTTGGGCGTTTCCACACCCATGGCTTTGGGCGTTTCCACACCCATGGCTGGTAATCCTATCCCCAGAGAGGTAGTACCAGAAAGAAATTGAAGTTGCTTTCACACATCTTGGTGCCGCTACTACTATGAAAGGTCCTTTCTGCCCACATGCCAAACATTTGAAGGTGGTAGAGTCCAAAGCAACATATCATCTCAGCATTAGGACAGGTTTGTGTTGGGGAACAGGGGTGGACTAGTTGTTATAGCCACTGGGACTTTTCCTGGTGGGCTGAATGGAAAAATGAGAAGACTGCTTCCATCTTCCTAGCTAAGTGGCCCAAGGTAAGTGGAGCAGCAACAACCATAAATAATGCTTGGCTATAAAGGGCAGCTAAAACTTTTTTTAAAAATCAATTTGCTTTATCATTTCCTTTATGTGCCTTTTGGGCAAATATATTTTAATATATTGTCAAAGGCTTTCACGGCCAGAATTACTAGGATGTTGTGGTTTTCTGGGCTGCAAGGCTGTGTTCTAGTAGTATTTTCTCCTGGCGTTTTGTCAGGAGAACATATTCCTGGACATGGCCGTATGACCTGGAAAACCCACAACATTCTACACATTTTAATATTTTGTGTACGTCATAAAACCAAATCCACGCTATTGGTGGCTGGACTAATTTTCTTTTCTTTGTTCCCTCTAGAAAGTAAATAGCAATGTTAGTGCACTCCCTCACTTGGAATGCCAAACGAAACCCAATTTTCTGTCCAGTGCTGTGAAGCACCAGCCACAAGATGGTACCCTGCCACAAATAGCTACTAAGAACTCACAAAACACATTGCATCAGGTAAACTGAAAACATTTTACTGTTAGGCTTTTGTATTGCATTATTGTAATTCATCATGCTTTTGGATCAGCATCAAAAATTTGGTGCATGTTGACATTTAAGAGCTGCAGAGGGAGGTGGCAGACAGTTTTGTCATTTACCTGTGAATATGGTAGTCAGTTGAGCGCCTGCAGCGGATGACCAAGTGTTGCCACTAATTCACATCATTTACCAGAAGAAAAAAATTCCCTTGCCATGCTATGATCATAACATAGCCAGAAGCTTCATGATGGCTGCAGAAATGGATTTATATCTACTCCTTCTCTCCTGTAAGAAGACTCAAGGCAGCTTACAAACACCTTTCTTTTCCTCTCCCTGCAACAGATACTTCGTGAGGTAGGTGGGACTGAGAGAGTTCTGAACAAACTGTGACTAGCCCAAGTCACCCAGCAGGAATGTAGGTGTGGGAAAACAAATCTGGTTTACAGGATACGAGTCTGCAGCTCATGTGGATGAGCGGGAAAGCAAACTAGTTCTCCAGATTAGAGTCCACCTGCTCTAAACCGCTGCATCACTCTGTAGCTCACCTACAGAAGAAAAACTGGAACTTACAAACCAATACTGCTAGTGGAGGCACTTTATGCCGGCAGGAGGAAAGGAGCAAAATATTTTGCATCGGATTATGGTTCCTTCCACTGGAGCAAACCACCTTTGTCTGCAAAATGGATTCACATGATCCAACCCATCCTAAGATGCCCTAGGAATATATACTACTGTACTAGAGATGGCGAATGAGACTATTCCTCTAGAATTGTTTTATGTTTGTGTTTTAGAATGGGGGGTGGGTGGGAAGCAGGAGATGGGAAAAGAAGCACATAGGCTGAGGTGTCCCTTATAAATAATATAATATAATGTGTGTGTGTGTGTTTCTTAGCAGGAAAACAAAGCCCCGCCATTTTCTTCAGCATTACCTGAAAGCAGCAACCGAGTGCTGTCTAGCAAAGCAGAACTAGAAAAAGCCCATAATCTCAAACTTCCTCTGACTGCAGCAGGTACAGTGTGGACTCTGGAAACTGAGGATAGTCTTGTAGCAGACACTTGTGCTTTTAAAGGGTCTTCTATAAGAGTAGGGGTCTTTATAGTGTAAATGGGTAAAAACATGTAAATGCGTAAAAACGTGGGAATGTCTAAAAACGTGGGAATGTCTAAAAACGTGGGAATGTCTGTGACCTGGGGGTCCACCTGGATTCGTCTCTTTCCATGGAGACCCAGGTGGCCCATGTAACCCGGGTCGCGTTTTACCATCTCCGACAGGCCCGGCGGCTGGCCCCCTTCCTCTCCCAAGCTGACCTGGCCACTGTGGTCCATGCAACGGTCACCTCCAGGTTAGAGCTAATTGCAGCTCTTTCGCTCTCTGCTTGGAGCCTTCCCTTGCGTCTGATTAGGAAACTAGAAAATAATGGTCCAGGAGAATGCAGCTGCATTTCGTATGCCCACAGGAGGTGCAGCTAGAGACCACATCACACCTGCAATGCTCCGCCCGTCTGCACTTTGGATTTACCACGACGTGGAATTCTGAATCATTTTCAAGGTGTTGGTGTTAACCTTCCCAAAGGCCTTGCGCGGCCTGGGACCTCCGTACCTGCGGGACCGTCTTACCCCATATGTCCCAAATCGGTCTCTGCGGCTCAGCAGAGAGCCAATTTACTGGTGATCCCTGGCCCTTCCAATGAATGCGGCTGTAGCCTCCACCCGGGCCAGAGAGGCAGCTTTACAGCTCCTGGCCCGGCCTGGTGGGCAGCTCTTCCCTCCCAGCTGTCCGGGCCCCTGCCGGGATCTTAATGAGTTCAGCGGGGGGGCCTGCAAGGACTGAGCTGTTCCGCCCAGGCCTTTGGGGGAGAACCCTAGCGCTGAGGGGGCCCTCCCTCTTTATACTATCAAATGGATCCTGCCGCCCCTTCCACTCCTGGTTTTAAAAAGGGAATTTGATAGTAGAAGCCATGCGCTCTTTTATAGTAGTGGATTTTAATAATGCTGCATTAATGGGGTGGGTTTATTTTATTAGAGCCTATATTATTTGATACTGAACAGATTTTAAAGTTGACATATGTGCTCTATTTTATTGTTCACCGCCCTGAGCCCTCTGGGGGAGGGCGGTATATAAACCTAACCAATAAATAAATAAATAAATAAAAACTGGTTCAAACCTCCGTGCAGCCCTGAACTGACTTATTTCTCAGGTATTTACATGGATTTTATTTATTGCGCTTATGCCAGCATAATTCTCTTAGACCTTCTCCACAGAAGTTACATGCTTTGGGTTCGATACTGTTGAGAAGCAGAATTTGTGTACCTCTTGAGATTTCCCCAGCTTTTCTCTGATCTTTCCCAAACCTATTTTGCTGTGAAGGCTTGAGGGAGATTGCAGCAAAGCTTAGGTGGTGGTTGTAAAGCTTGGGTGGTTGGGCAAAAAAGTTTGGATGTCCTTGTTTCCACCCCAAGGCAGTCATTTTCTCTTCCTCCAGTTCTATGTCAACCATCCGCCACTTTACCTGGGACTTTTTTGTTGGTGTAATCAGCAGCTATGTTATAACAACGTGACATGTTTCCCCCTAACATCTCTGCTTTGAAAGTGGCCCGAGCCTTCCGTTAAAAACAGACAGACATGAAAACTGGGAATTCAGTTTTGTTAACAACTGAACAACCAACTGAATTCCCAGTTTTCCTATTTGTTTTTAATGTAATGGTAGTGAAAAGTGTGATTTAGTCACAGTTGGCTGATGGTTGACCCTGTAGAGGCAAGAAACGTTCAGAGGTGGTTGCCTCTGCATAAAAACCTTGAACTTCATTGACGGTTTCCCATCTAACCAGGGGCGATCTTGTTTAGCTTCTGAGATTTGATGTGGTTGGACTACCTGAGCTAGGGGTCTGCAACCTGTGGCTCTCCAGATGTTCATGGACTACAAATCCCATCAGCCCCTGCCAGCATGGCCAATTGGCCATGCTGGCAGAGAGCTTGAAATAAGTTGGCAATCCATGGAAAGCCAGGTCTGAAGCAACCCTAGGCACCATCCAAGGGCCAGGACACATATTGCTATAATGATACTCAGTTCCTGAGCAAAAACAACGACAACAGCTTCAAGAGAGTCTTGAGTGGCACAGGAGGGGAAAGGCCCTGCCAAAAGGTACGTGGCTGTGAAAGTGCAGAGAAATAGCCAGCCCAATGGGGGGGCTCCATTGCCATTAATATTAGCAACAGGGCCTGTTCGATATGGAAAAAACTCTGTAGCTCCCCTTCTACACTGTACGAATAATATTGGCCTTTTTGATGCTAACAAAGGCCTTTCAGCTCAGCGGCATTAGAGGTGTTACTTCCTGCATTCTGATTTATTCCAGTTGCTACAATAAGCCAGTCATGTTCACATTCAATGAATTGTCTTCTTCTCCTAAACCAGAAGCCTTGGGGAGACATTTTTTAGAAGTCAACTAGCTCTGTATGAACAACAAGTTAAAGACTACAAGGGCTGTAGTATCTGCCGGGCTAGGAGCTAAGAAGATCGAAGACAGGACACCCTGGCCCTTGAGAGAACAATAATTCCCTATGGCCTGGCGATCACGAGCTCTTACAAAAAAAAAGTAGGTGAAAGCAGCAATTGTGGCTGGGTTTGGGGTTTTGTTTGCCTTGCCTTTGTGCATGGTGGATGGAAGAACTCTCTGACCTTCATCTCTAGCGCTGCTTAGTAATTAATGTATCAAAGATTTCCAAGGAGAAGTTGTAGATGTAACAATTCCCCTCCAACCCCTTGGAGTTAATCCCATTTCTCTTTGCTTCTGCAACAGCCAGAGCGCAACCAAAAGCTGAGCTTTTCAGAGGTTGAATAAAGAGATTTACCAGAACAAAGCCTCTGTTGTTCTTTGTGGGAATTATTTTGCTCGCGTAAGCAGGGGCTGGAGCAAGGGAACTGTGCCCGGGCATCGCTGCCCTACGCTTGCCCAGCCCTACCACACTCCCACGATCCTGGCAGTGCCTGGTGCATCGCGCATCCCTTGCGCCTTGCTGGCTCATGCCACTGTCGCCAAGAGGTTGGTGTCAGTATAGTGTAGAGGTAAAGAGTGATGAATAGAGTATTTGGAAGAGCCAAGGAGTTCAAGTCTTTGCCTCTACCATGGGAAGCTCGCTGTAGGTGATCTTAGCCCAGTCGCACTCTCTCGAAAACTTAACCTACCTCCTAAGGGGAATTGATTCACGAGAGATAGCACAAAAAAGAGAAGGATGATGTAAGCTGCTTAAGATTCCCTTTGGGGAGAGAAGTCACGGTATACATGAATTGAATAAATACATGAAAGTATCATGAAACAGAAATGCACAACGCAACCTCTGGTTTCCCCGTTTAGATTATAAAGTGACCATGTGCATACAGATCTGAAATATTGGCTATCGTTGGGGAAAGAGATCGTTTAGGCAATATGGTAAGAGTGTCTGGATCACAAGACAGGTGAGAAAATTGGCCGATGAAAATAATCTGGAATAAAGAGAAGTGGAGCCATGACCACCATTTTTAGTGTCCAAAATCGAGGACAGTTTATGGGAGCAAAGAAGGCGGCTGTCATGTTTAAGTAATCTGTTGGAAGTGTTTGATTATTTTAACTGTTGGTTTCTAAAATCCAAATGTCATATATAGGTATATCCAAAACAATCCTTTTAACTGGGATAGAAATCTGGCTATAAAGAGGATAGGATTCACAAGCTGAACTAGTAAAAGGCGAATAGTTAAGCATTGAAAACATAACATGTAAGCTGCTCTAATTTAGGCTGAATTGAAGACCTCAATGGATCTTATTAACCTAAAAGCAAAGAAAGATGCGTGTACAATGCAAAGAAGGCCTGAATGAGGAGGGCTACAAAATGGCGCCCTCTGTTGTTATATCAAGGGGCATACTTGCCCAGGAGGACATATAAGGTCAAATGTTCGGGCTGCAGCCATTTAATCTTGTAGAGTGAGGAGAATTACCCTCACCCCTCCTCTCCCTCCCGCCCCCCCGACTTTGAGATGACCTAGTGCAAAAATGTTGTTTTGAACATGTAGTGGGGAGGGCAGCCATACACAGGGGCAGCGGGAGGCGGAGCCGGAAAACTAAGATTTTATGCACCGAGCTACATTTTCCCCTAGATATGCCTAGTTGTTATAATATAGGGTGCCGCACTGGTAAGAAGTGAGATTACCAGCTCCAAGGTTAGGAAACTCCAGGTGAAGCTAGGTAGGGACAATCCCATAGAGACCTTCCTCAAAACCGGCCCTTTTCTCCTGGAGAACTGATCTTATCAAGTCACAAATCAGTTGTCATTCAGCGAGGGGATTCCCAAGGTTTTCTCCTGGAGGGTGGCATCCCTATTATATGAGGGCTATCCAGTTCTGCTGTATACACACTGGATTGGATCCAGGCTAAAATTTACCAACAGCAGCACAGAACTTTCCTTCCCTCCCACTGTGAAGAAAGTTTATGCTTATGCCTTCAGTTTTTCTCAGAATGCATTCATCCCAGTGCTTGCAAACAATTTGGATCTTCCCTTGGTATTGCTAGGTTATAAACAATGCAACCTGTTTGGCCCTCATTAAGGGTATGAAACTATGTTTGTGTTTTACACAAACTGAAGTCAACTTTGCAATGGCAACATCTAAAATCTGACAGATAGGTATTAATCACAAAGAATGATTGGGGGTGGTGGTGAGGGTAATCTGCCTCTTCCTGAACTAGAGAAGAGATGCCATAAAAACCCCTGACTTGTGACTTAAGATTCATTCATTCATTCATTCATTCATTCATTCATTCATTCATTCATTCATTCATTCATTCATTCATTCATTCATTCATTCATTCATTCATTCATTCATTCATTCATTCATTCATACTCCAGTCTTAGAGAGACTTTCTACATTCTAAAACTTATGCCTTCAACTGTATCGGTTTTTCCAGTGGTGGGATTCAAATAATTTAACAACCGGTTCCGAAAAGGGCTCAGTGGTGGGACTACAACCAGTTGTCCGAACTAGACAAAAAATTTAGCTACCGGTTCTACCGAACTACAGATGCTTGAGAATGGAACTGAATCCACCACTTCTTGGAACAGCTTAAAGCTGGGAGATAAATCTGTTTGTATTTTCTTTTCTTTTCTTTTTTAATAAAAGAATTTTTAATAAATTCCAGCCATATGATAGCATCTGGATTAAAAGGACCTGTTTCTCGGCGTAAGGAAAAGAGCAACCAGCCCCTTTTTCCTTCACCCCATCTGCCTGCAGCCCGCAATTTCACAAAATACCTGCTCCTGCAGGTAGCCACAATTATCAAACTTCGTGCCTCCAGATGTTATGGACTACAGCTCCCATCATCCCCAGCATCATGCTGGCGAGAGGATGATAGCAAAGAGCTGTAGTCCCTGGAAGATGCGGAAGACCCATTTCTCTGAGAATGACTTACAGGAGAATTACGGCAACAAGAAGGAAAGTCAGTTAGGCGGCCCATCTTAGTATGGCTCCAGCGTTTTCACAGGTGTGTGACGAGGGCTGTCAAATCCTGCAGCCTGACTGATGGTGATCTCTTAAGGTTTCAAGCTCAACAAATGTTCAGAGGTGGTTTTGCCATTGTCTTCCCTCTGCGCTGGCAGCTCTGCTATTTCTTAACCCGAGTGGTCTCCCATTTACATATTGGCCCGCACTGAAGGCCCTGCTTGGCTTCATAGATCACAACCAAGATCAGGTTAGCCTGGAGCCATCCAAATCAGGCCAGCCATACAAGCATTAACATTTTGTATTGATTAAAAGGTTGGCTATGGTCTGGGGCCAAGGTGCTTTCCTCCGGCAGAGGTCATCTTCCACTGACCGCATGAGAGACTCTTACCTAGGCAGTAAGTAGCCTTCTGCCAGTGGCAGCAGCACCTCCACTAATGGAACAAGATTCACAGGATCAAAAGCGCTGCTTAACGTTAATTCAGCAGTAGTAACATACTTAGGAAGATCTGGCTTCTTGCATCAGCTTACGTGTAACCTTGCTTCCTGATCTTGTGTTTTAGATTTTATAGCCAGGCCCTGGTGGGGAAGTCAGCATTCTTGACACCCTTAGCGAGGATGAAGATTAATCACGTACAACGTATGATCCACATGAAAGAATATTTTACTTCCGTATCACTTCTGCATTTCTTTTGAACTATTAGGGTAAAGCATGTTTTTTATTATCTGTACCTTCGGGGTTAAAGTGTTGAGAAGTGAGGGGGGGGTGTTCTTTACACACTGTCAAAAATTCTTTCATTTCCCCATAAGATAGAAGCGGTATTCTCCAATTAGATTAGGAATATTTGTGTTCAAAGCTGGGACATCTCAACACTGGAATGCTGATCTATTTTGTTGCGTGTCGCATCGCATAATTGTTCATCCGGACATTGTATCTGATCACTGATAGCAGACAGAAGGGAAGTTTCATTCAGTCTTCACTTTCTCCTTTCCTGCCAGTCTCCTTGCTTACCAGTGCCTGGGGGGGGGCCAGGGCAGGTCACAGAAGGCAGCTGGGGAAGAAACCGAAACTCATTTTCCCGAGCAGAAGTCCCTAGGGAAAGGGTTTCAGGGTATATTGTCCACAGAGTAAAATATATGCTTGTTCTCATCCCACAGTATAAATCTGTATGAATTAATCAAGAAAATAATTTCCAAGGCTTCACCTTGAGTCTGGGATTAAAACCGGTTCCTCAGTGTATATTAAGATGTTTACAATTTGCTGTATACAGAAAATTATCCACTGTGATCTAAAATACGTAAGTATGGCTTTTCAATGCTGGTAAAATTTCAGATGTCTGTCTGTGATTAGGTGGCGGCTTGGTTATGTTGATGATGGGTGAAAGAGCTTTTCTGCCCTACTGAAGTCTTACAGGATTATAGAACTGTGCAGTGGAAGCATAGTTGGCTTTAGGAAAGCTTAGAAAAATGCATCTTGGTGTGCTAGTGACCACTCCACAGTTACAATTATTTCTCATTTCTATATTCCTGGTGGGGATGGGAAATCCCACCTTCTGGCATTTCCACCGCTGGTCATGGCTTTGGTAGGAGAAATATAGCTCAGGTATTTGGGAAAACTGGAGACGGCATCGTGCTGCAGGATTGAACTGGCAGGACGGCGGACAACGGGCGCGGCTCGCTCAAAATTGTTTGGAAGGATAAAGCCTTATCTGAAAGTACGGTTTGCTGGAAGGTCAATGCGAAGTTGCCACGATAAAACTATTCCGTTGTTCGGAATTGGGACAGAGTCGCGTACGGGTTTCGCGTACCGTATTTAACGTTTGAAGCGGGCTTTAGAAGGCGGGATGTTTGTTGGTGAACATTTTGCCTGCACACTAACCCCATGGGTTGGAGAATTTGCTGGGCTAACACTTCCGGCAGCGTCATTGGAAGCAGGATAGGCGGCTGCCAGGAGCATAAGACCGTTAGTCACATTAGGGCATACGAAGGATGTAGTCACACGTGCAGAGGTGGGATGCAACCGGCTCCGAAGGTGGTTACTCATTTTTTTTTCAGTGCCGTGAAGGGGTTGCTAAGAGGGCTAGCCACCGAACTCCCCTTCCCCATCACCAGCCCGCTCGCATCCCTGCCCTGCTCAAGAACGGGCTTTGGCGGCACCTTCAGGGGGGTTTGGGAGCAGCAAAGAAGGAAGTTGAAGGTAAACAAAGGAGGGTGCCGAGGCAGCGGAGTGTGAGTCGACTCAACAGTCGACTTTCAACTCCTCCACCCTTTCCTTCCACGGGGCTCTTTGGAAGCGGAGGCGGCCGAAGCTGCGCCTGGCATCGATAGATTGAGAAAGATTACAAAAAAGGGAAGGAACAGAGGTGGCAGAACTTCGGTGATTGAAGCCGAGAGATTTGCTTTTCCTTTCAGGCAAAGTTGCTTTCCTCGGTTGCAAAATCCCCGCACCTGCCCATCTCTGCATGCTGGACGCTGCATTTTGCCGCGGGACGAGGGCGGCGGAGATGCGGACTCGAGGTGGTGGCAAACCGAGACGAAGGCGACTGCACTCCAGTGACGCCTGCAACAGGCAGAAACTCCGCATGAAAAAAGTTTCCATTTCGGGCCGCGGCATTGCTTCACGGAAGGATCATACGCCCTTCCCGCTGCTGTTGCTCAAGATGGGCTGCTGTCAGCGGGTCTGGAGGAAGGATTGTGGCATCGACCTGGATTTTTGCTGATCGTCATCAACGATTGGGTTTCCATTTCTGTTACCGCATTCTGGAAAAAGCCTGCTAAATCCATTTGAATTGCTTGCTTTCAAAACAAATTTTTTTAAAATACTCGACTATAGGAACTGCCAAAAGGTTGCAAAATGGGAAAGGAAGGTTAAGAAGGCGACCTTTAAAACCAGAATAAAATTCTCGCCAGGAAAAACGGCATTTCTAAACTTTGCTTGTTTGCTATTTGGAAAAGAATTTAATTCGTGCCTGAAGAGCTTTCCTCGGACGGTAGGACTGGCCGCGCCCGACGGGGGGGTGGGTGAGGATGGCGGCGGCGTTGGAGGCAGCGCGGGCCGTGCGGGTGGGTGGAAAGCAGGTAGCGGGATTTTGCCGGGCGGGGTTGGAGTGCGGCATCAGACTGGGATGGGGCGGGATGGAGGGATGTTGGTGGGGCTGAAGGTTTCTCTGCGGCTGCGGTGGGATTTCTGTTGGTGAGGAAAATAACAGTTCATTTGGGGACTTTTGTACCTGGATTTCTGTTAATGTAATGGGTCTAAAATTCACTCTTTAGTTGTTGTCCTTGCAGTGGGTATTCACAAGGTGATGGCTATCACTAAACATTCTACTTCTGGTTGTAGTGGGTTTTCCAGACTGTGTGGCCTTGGTCTGGTAGATCTTGTTCCTAGTTTCACCAGCATCTGTGGCTGGCATCTTCAGAGAGGTGTATCCAGAGAGCCTTTAGTTGTTGTAAGGTTTTCTGGAGAAACATTGTGGCGTGGTCTGGTAGATCTTGTTCCTAATGTTTATTACCATCTGTGGCTGGCATCTTCAGAAGGTGTATCTGGAGAGCTGAAGTTGTGAAGTAGGTTTTTCCAGGTACAATGTGGCGTGGTCTGAAGTGAATCTAGTGAATGAGCCTATAAGGTATTATAGTGGATGAGCCTAATGGCTTAATTAATATCGCTACGATGTATCTGTGCCTGAGCCTGTGTGTGAATTAGCGATCTCGCGCGTTTTTCCTGTTTATCCACTGCTGCACATCGCCCACCATTGTTTGGTTGTTGGTATTATTGAACAATTGTAAACGAAAACTTTTGGTTTCTCTCATACTTAGAACATAAGAACCCAATATAGCTGGATCGGACCAAGTCCATCTAGTCCAGCATCTGCTACCATGATGTACCAGGTGCCTTTAAGGAGCTCTCTCATGCAGGAGGTGAAAGCAATGGCCTTCTCGGCTGCTGCTCCTAAGCACCTGAGTCTGCTAAGGCATTGCAATCTGAGATCAGGAGGATCAAGATTGAAATAAATAAATCGACTTCTCCTCCATAAATCTGTCAACCTTAAAATATCCAGGTTGAAGTGGCCATCACACCTCCTGTAGCGGCATATTCAAACACCAATCACCGTTGCATGAAGAAGTGTTTCCTTTTATTAGTCCTAATTCTTCCCCAGCATTTTCAATGAATGCCCCTAGTTCCTGGAAATATTGTGAAGAGATTTCATCTCTGTCAACATTTTCTACCCCATGCATGAATTTTATAGACTTCAATCCATATCCTCCCTCAGCCGTCTCTACCAAAATAATAAAGGAGAGTCCCAAAGCGGCCTCTCCTCATAAAAGGAAGGTGCTGCAGTCCCTCAATCATCCTCGTTGCCCTTCTCTGCCTTTTCTGTCTCTTAGATATCCTTTTGAGATGGCAATTAAGAGACTAGACACAATTACTCAAAGTCTTGGTGGCACCGCGTGTCTTTATATAAAGGGCATGACAATCCTTGTAGTTTTATTATCAACTCCTTTCCTAATTATCCCATAGAGTTGCCTTTCAAGCTGCCATGCATTGAGTTGAGCATTCAATGGGACTATCAGCTTCAGGCGCCCAAAATCCCTTTCCTGGTCTGTGACTGATGCTTTTTTGAAGCCCTTATGTAATAATGAAGTTTGGATTTTTTTGCCCTATGTGCATCCTTTGCATTTTCCTACATTGAACTGCATTTGCCATTTCTTAGCCCACTCACCTAGTTATCAAAGATCGCTTGGGCTCTTAATCCTTTGTGGTTCTCACCACCCTACATAATTTATTTATCATCTGCAAACTTAGCCACCACACTACCCATACCCCTACTTCCAGGTCATTTATGAATAGGTTAAAGAGCACTGGTCCCATATAGCGGATCCTTGGGAGGACACCACTCCCTATATCTCTTCATTGTGAGAACTTCCCATTTATACCCACCCTTTGTTTCCTGTTCCTCAACCAGTTTTTTAATCCATAGGAGGACTTCCCCTCTTATTCCTTCATTGCTAGGTTCCTGTTGATCTCTGAGTGAGGAGCACTGTCAAAAGCCTTTTAAATCAAGAGTAGACAATGTCCACTGGTTCCCCATTATCCACATGCCTGTTTACACCCTCAAAGAACTCACAAAGTAGAAGTTTGTAAAGACAGGACTTGCCTCTGCAAAAGCCATGCTGACTCTCTTCCTCAGCGGAGTCTCTTGCTTTCTATGTGTAATAATTTTATCTGTAATGATAGATTCTACTAATTTACGGAACAGATGTAAACTGACTGGCCTGTAATTTCCTGAGTCCCCTAGGCCTTTCTTAAAGATTAATTGTGACTTCGGCCATCTTCCAGTCTTATTTATTTATTTATTTATTGTTTAAACTTTTATACGCTCCCATCCCGAAGTCTGGAGTCTTCAGGGATGGAGGCTGATTTCAGGGATAAGTTGCATATTAAAGTGAAGATCAACTTGATTTTATTAGCGAAATCTTTAAGAACTCTTGGATGAATGCAATCTGGGCCAGGATTTGAAGTAGCATTTAGTTTATCAATGGCACATAGAACTTCTTCCTTGTCTACCACTATCTTAAGCTAGTTCCTGGATTCCCCCCCCTCCTAAAGCTTGGTTCAGGTGCAGGAATTTTCCTCCACCCTCTTCTTGGTGAAGACGGATCTAAAAGAATTTGTTCAGCTTCTCTGCAATCTCCCTGTCATCTTTAGCGCACCTTTTATTCCTTGTCATCTATGAATGGCCTACCTTCCTAGCTGGCTTCCTGCTTTTGATGCCATGAAGAACTGTTTGTTACTGGTCTTGATGTTACGCGTATCGCGTTCCTCATAATTCTTTTGTCTCCTTACAGCTAACTTGGCTTCTCTTTTGCCACCATTTGTATTTCTCTCCACCGTTATTCTTCATCAGTTAAGTTGGACTTCCATTTTTTCTAAAGACATCTTTTTCCCCTAATAATTTCCTCAACCTCCTTGTTAACCATGGTGGCTTTCTTTTGGACTATGCGCTGCCTTTTCCATTCCTGGAACACATTCAGCTGAGCTTTGAAGACTGTATTTTTTAAATAACCTCCAAACATCTTGGACAGTTTGATTCTCTTGATTTTTCCTTTCAGCTTCCTAAGCACTATCCCCTCATCTTTGAAATTTCCTTTCTGAAGCAAATGTAAACTACATTAGTAGTTGTCCTTGTTCACATGCAGAGATACTGAATCTGTTGACAGCGTGTAGTGCTTCTGTTCCCCTGCTCGGCTCAACAGCACTGACTTCCATACCCAGGTCCTGGGTACCACGCCGAATTAGATCTAGGATCACCTCTCCCACATAGTTGGTTCCACAACCATCTGCTCTAAGTCACAGACATTTAGCATATCAAGGAATGTTCTCTCATACTATGACCTGAGGGATGCATTTTTCCTGTTTATATAGGGATAGTTAAAATCGCCCATTACCACTACATTTTTGCTTTATTGGCCTCTCCTGATTTCTTTTTCCATCTCAGAATCCTCTTGTGTGCACTTTGGTCCAGGGGGGGCGATAATATATTCCCTAATGTTAAACTATGCTTCACCCTGATATTGATATCCCACAGTGCTTCTGTAGAGGAATCAAGCTCCCCTGCATTGTCTATTTTATGTGACACTATGCTCTCTTTGATGTAGAGGCCACCCCACCCCAATACGCCCTGTCCTATCCTTCCTGTAAGAATGTAACCTGGGATAACAGCATCCCACTGGTTCTCCTCATTCCACCATGTCTCTGTGATGCCCACTATATCAATGTCACTCCTTCAAAACTCTGTACTCCAGCTCCCCATTTTAGGTGAAGAAAGCTTCTACTAATAGCATAGAGACGCGTATATTCTGTCTCTGTCCTAACCTGGGATTTATGTGTTTTTCCCTCTAGCCTTTGTAGACACTATCACTTATCACATTGCTATGTCTCCTTGCTTGTATGTGGTTGATTTAGAAAAACCTCTCTCTCTGTCTGCATCCCCATAGATACTGTATTCTGACCGAAGTCACCCTCTGCTCCTGTGGCTTTCCCCAGGGATCAATTTAAAAGCTGTTCTGCCACCTTTTTTTAATGTTGGCCAGCTCTAGTTCCTCTTTGGTTGGAATGAAGCCCGTCCCTTTGTACAGGCCTGCCTTTGTCCCAAAAGGTTCCCAGTTCTGAACAAATCTGAAACCCTCTGCACCTTACACCACCTTCTCATCCCACACACATTGAGACCCTGTATCTCCGGCTTGCCCTGGCTAAGCCTGCTTGGCGTGGAACAGGTAGCATTTAGGAGAATGCCACCTTGGGGTCCTGGATTTTAACCTGTTTCCTAGCAGCCTAGAATTGGCTTCAGAACCTCCGGCTGCATTTCCCAATGTCATTGATGCCATGTGGATACAACTGCTGGCTCAGCTAGCACTGTCACAACAGCCTATCCTGGAGGACAGGCGTGACATCGCAACCTTCGCACCAGGCAGGCAAGTCACCATCTTGGTCATCATGCCTCTCACAAACCCAACTCTCCTATATTCCTAATGATCAAATCACCCACTACAAGGGCCCCCCCCTCCCGAGGGGGTATCCTCAATCGCGAGGATATCTGACTACCAGCTAAGGAAGGGGTCCATCTAAAGAGACTTCTTCCACCACCTCAGACTGGCACCCTCTGTCTCCGCAGGGCAGCTATTTCCAAAGACTAAGTTATTGTTGTTGTATTTTCTAAAAGTTATTTTCCCACCAAAGCACTTTTCACAGTAAAAAAATTTTTTTTAAAGCATTTTTTATTTCTGCTGTGTTGCATGGCCCATTGCTGTGCTCAGATTTGTGAGTTGGGGCATATTCTATAATGTGATGATTTAGAAATGACCTGGTGCAAAATTAGTGCGTGGTGGGAATTTGGCGCGGGGCATACAACTCAGGAAGAGTTTGCCCAGGGCCTGAGACAGTTTGCCTGAGATTCGCCCTGTGACTGGCCCAAGATCACTCAGCAGGCTTTAGGCGGAGGAGTGGGGAATTGAACCCAGTTCTCCAGATTAGAATCTGCCGCTCTTAACCTCTACACCACACAGGCTCTCTTGAGCTTTCGCTTAGATACTAAGAAACACCTTTTCACATGTGACATAGTAAACACTCCACAAAACCAACACACTTCAACACAGGACTATGCCCTGTCCTGCATCTGCCTCTCAATTGCGCTTGGCTCATTTTTTCCCCTTTTGTTTGCTAACCTGTTAAAATTTTCTCTTTCCTTTTTTCCATTTAGGAGAACATACTTATAAACCAACCACAACCAGGGCAAATTTCGTTTAAAGTTATCGACTTTGGATCAAGCTGCTTTGAGCACCAAAGAGGTTTGCAGAAAAGTCAAGTAGATGTAATTTCCTTCATTAGATTTCTTAACCTTTTAACTGTCTGAGTATTTACGATATAGCATACGCACAGATCGTGTGTGACGTATGGCACTCTCTCTTCAGGACAAGAGAAGCTGCTTAGTTTGGACAAGTTAACAAAAGCACCCCACCCCTTCTTTAAATAATAAACCCACTTCCGATCCACTTAACAGTTGCCCAGCTTCTGTTGTGGACAAGTGACTGGGCCAATGGCGGGGCACAAGAACATAGGTGGATCAGTCCAAAGATCTGTCTAGCATGCTGTTTCCAACAAAATTCAATTATGTGCCTCCAAACTGGGCTGCAGTGGCATAGCTATAAGGGGTTGGGGGGCTGCACTGTGCCCTGGGCATGCCTGTGGATCACATGGGGGAGGGGGGAAACCTTACAAGAGAGAAAGGGGGGATATAAACCCAAACTCCTCCTCCTCCTCCTCCTCCTGCTGTTCTTCTTCTTGTTGTTGTTGTTGTTGTTGTTGTTGTTGTTGTTGTTGTTGTTGTTGTTGTTGTTGTTCTTCTTCTTCTTCTTCTTCTTCTTCTTCTTCTTCTTCTTCTTCTTCTTCTTCTTCTTCTTCTTCTTCTTCTTCTTCTTCTTCTTCTTCTTCTTCTTCTTCTTCTTCTTCTTCTTCTTCTTCTCCTTCGTTCATATCATGAGACTGTAACTGTTGGTAAAATAACCAGGGAGAGATATTAATACGCAATCAGCTGAAGGACCACAAGCAAACTGTCTAATTTTCACAGCAACACAAAGATACAAATAAACCAAAAATCTCTGGTGATGTTCCAAAAACCCAAGTACTCTGTAATATCTTTTGATGGAAATTCCAATGCGGTCTTCCCCTTTCCCGGGACCTGCACTGTCCTGGTGAAATTGACATGAATATGCTGAACTTGTAAATATCACAGAACACAACCTGCAGTAAGCAGTGTTTCTGGGAACAGCCTTCCTCAGTGTGTAGGTTAATTCAGTCAGATTAATTACAGGATTCTGATGATAAATAAGGATTTAGCCCATACCCACAACTATAAATAGTTTTAAAAAGTCAATGATAAATATCCAATGAATAGTTATAAGTTAATACATAGAAAAGGCTGGAGTTATAAATAGCACAATGTACATTATAATAAATATTGTTGGTAAAATAATGTGACTATATGAATAGCACTTACAAGTTTATAGGATAAAACTCTCACGATCCTGCTATGGCTGAAGTTCTGCCATTATGTGCACACCTGTTTTTAATTAAGGTCTTTAAATGGATTTGTGGCCGGGGAGGGGGGCATTACTTGGATGAAAGGCCAGTGGAAGCCGACTAAAGTTAGCTCTATCCCTGGCCCCCTCCCCTCTGTGCTGGCGTGCTCTCCATGTTGGCATAGCTTCGGAGTAGTGGGCCTTTCTGGGTTTGGGCGCCGCACAATTGTGCAGTGCCTGTCCGCCACTGTGTTTGCTCTCTCCACTGGCATAGGTGCCCCTTACACTGATGGGGTGGGCAAACACGACTCAGTTCATCTCACCCCCGGATTGGGCTGCAAGGAACAGTAATTGCATTGCTTTTGCACTGTACCGTTCCACTGATCACCACATTTTGGTTACTGTTGTCCCACTGGGGTTCCCCCCTTTTGTTCTTTCTCTTCCAGTGTACACGTATGTCCAGAGTCGGTTTTATCGTTCCCCGGAAGTGATTCTTGGCCACCCTTATGCAACTTCCATTGACATGTGGAGTCTGGGCTGCATCATGGCTGAGCTCTACACAGGGTACCCCCTCTTTCCCGGAGAGAATGAAGCGGAGCAGCTTGCCTGCATCATGGAGGTAGCTTTGGCTGTTAAATTTGGCAAGGGTGCTAGTAACTGAAAATATATTGTATTGATTAAATTTATGCCCGGTCTTTCTGTCCTCATCAAGGCCGCTGAGGAGGCTAACAAAATTGCAAATGCGCACAATGAAGGCACATCTTAAAAACCATTTAAATCACCCCGAACCCCATTATTAAAACTATAGTTTGGAAATTTTCTCCTGCTGCTGAAGAGCATGAAGCTGTAAAAATCTGCTGCGTGATGTTCATTATCTTTTTAAAAATTATAAATGGCAATTTTTGAAGTTTAACATCTGTAGTGAATTAACAATGTACATCTGTCTAGCATGCTGTTTCCAACAAAATTCAATTATGTGCCTCCAAACTGGGCTGCAGTGGCATAGCTATAAGGGGTTGGGGGGCTGCACTGTGCCCTGGGCATGCCTGTGGATCACATGGGGGAGGGGGGAAACCTTACAAGAGAGAACAATGTACATCTGTCTAGCATGCTGTTTCCAACAAAATTCAATTATGTGCCTCCAAACTGGGCTGCAGTGGCATAGCTATAAGGGGTTGGGGGGCTGCACTGTGCCCTGGGCATGCCTGTGGATCACATGGGGGAGGGGGGAAACCTTACAAGAGAGAAAGGTGATGTTGCGAACCATGATGTTGCGAAGTGGAGACCAAACTACATCCCAATATTCAGGTGGCTGAGCTTGAAGGCTCTAGTGACCATCTTTTTACTGCAATGGGGGGGGGGTCTTATTTATTAATTATTCAGATGGCTTCAGAATTATTCAGAAGCTGCTGGCCGGCCCAAGCACATGGCCGGCACAAAGGCTGACCAGGACCTTTATAGGTTCAGGCCAGCGTCCTTTCCTGATGACGTCACGGGGTAAGCGCCGCGATGCCAGTCTGCCCTGCCATGGCATGGCTAAAAACCCACTTCTGCCCTTACCAGGGCTGAAGCCGGGGACTCCTTCCTGCCCATCCCAAGCAGCAACTGCGGCCGCGCTGATTCACAGCCGCTCTTTATTAATTATGCAGATGGGTTCAGCAGCTCTGTGTAAACCTATCTTACAGTTTTATCCCACCCTCCTTCATGTTATTCTCACAGTCCTGTGAAGTACCTCAGTTTTTAATTATCACGTGTATTCCCTTATTTTGAAATTTTGCATTGATGTTGCACCAAGTGAGTTCAGCAGTGATACCACAACTGTTCATTTTTCATGTTTTTTTTTTTTTGGTGTGTGTTAAAGATACTTGGCCTCCCACCAACCGATTTCATTCAGACGGCATCAAGAAGGAGAAACTTCTTTGGTAAGCACTTGTGATTGACTGTCTGAAGAGTTCTACTAACTCTGGATCGAGAGAGCGAAAAAACGTGATTTTCCCTCTCTCACATTGGACTGTTTCTCTTCAGCTGAGGTAACGTGTTATTCTGGTGTGGTCTGTCCAAAGAGTTGGCTCTCTGTTTGTCCACTACCAATTTTTTGTAGGGCAAAAAAACCCTGCCAGTTTCAGAGAGCCTTTTGTGGGGGCTAAGAAGTGATAATAAAAACAGAGACCCTTTCTGCATGTTTTGCAACATTTTCAAAACATTTTCAAAAAACCCTGTTTGTCTGCACTCACCCCCTTGAAAAAACTTCCTAGCTGACATTTTTGGTCATTCTGGTTTTTTTTCTTTAACTCTGTGAATCTGATGCTATGAAGCTTCAAATCTTTGTGCTGCGATTCTCTAGAACGGGTAGGGAACCTGCGGCTCTCCAGATGTTCAGGAACTACAATTCCCATCAGCCCCTACCAGCATGGCCAATTGACCATGCTGTCAGAGGCTGATGGGAATTGCAGTTCCTGAACATCTGGAGAGCCGCAGGTTCCCTACCCCTGCTCTAGAAGTTGTGTCTGGATAGCTACATAGACACAACTCCCCTAATTTTTTTTAAAAAAACTGATGTAAATTCACTATGAGATGTATGTTCGTGTGCCTGTTCTAATACTGCACTCCATAAATGGAATCCCTTAGCTGCTAAATGGCATGAACTATGTTACGAAAGTCCGACCATAAAAATGAGAGGTTGGACATGTCTTTGACCATCCTAAGGGTGTAGGCCACAGGTGTCAAATTCACAGCCCTCCAGATGTTATGGATGCTGGCAGGGGATGATGGGAACTGTAGTCCATAATATCTGGAGGGGCGCGAGTTTGACACCTATGGTGTAGGCTAACCA
Organism: Sphaerodactylus townsendi; assembly: GCF_021028975.2. Lineage (NCBI taxonomy): Eukaryota > Metazoa > Chordata > Lepidosauria > Squamata > Sphaerodactylidae > Sphaerodactylus > Sphaerodactylus townsendi. The sequence continues at coordinate 28,690,222 of NC_059438.1, forward strand.
TCCTAAAAATGTTAATTTTTCACTTTCTAGACCCAAATCCTATGCATCTGTCCAGCAAGCTCCTCATCTAAGTATAACACAGATGTATGTTTTCTGTTATAACTTTTTCCTTTTTCTGTCTTGAAGACTCTAATGGTGTCCCAAAGAATGTAACCAATAGCAGGGGGAAAGTACGAAACCCAAATTCGAAGGATCTGAGTATTGTATTGAAAACCTACGATGTTTCGTTTCTGGATTTTCTGAAGAAATGTCTGGTGTAAGGTGGCTTTTGCTACTTTTGATAAGCATATTACTGGGTTTTTAAATCTTCAAGATTTTTGTCCTGATGTATCTGTCAATGTGGAAATTAACAATTATTTCCTGGATAATTTGCTGAATAGAAATTAACTGTACCAATACATATTTTGTAGACTAATCTCCTATAACGGTATTACAGTCCTGTAAGAGAAGAATTCTTTTTCAAACATACACATGGAAGCAAAAGGCTTCTTTGCCTGTTCCAAAACAACACACTAACCTTTAAATCACAGGACTACATTGAGGTGGCTACTCTCTTCAATAACCGGTCTCTCAGATTACAGTCCTATGACTCGAGAGAAGTCAGAATATTTCCAGGTATCAAGTGAAAATCTTGTATCCCAGCCAAAGATCTCTCATGTTTATCTTTTATTTAAAACCAATCTAATCATTCTTGAAATGAGTAAATATGAAAGAATCGCTACGATATAAAATATAAATGAAATATTATATAAATATAAAATATAAATGAAATCAGAAACAGAAATATATACATATCATTACTTATCCCATATCCTATCTAAAGATAAGATACAATTTCTGAAATTTTCGCCAAACCACTTTTTAGAAAGGTTAGATCAGGGGTAGGGAAGCTTTAACACTCAAAGAGCCATTTGGACCCGTTTTCCATGGGGAAAGAAAAGACTTGGAGCCGCAAATAAATATTGACATTTAAAATAAAGATAACACTGTATATATTGGGTTTTTTTACCTTTTACTCCGCTCATTCTGAGAAGCGCATGGATATGTCCACCCTGCTGCCTGCAGGGTGGGCAAGGATGGGGCCAGCGGCTCGGCTTTGCCGGCTGCCAGGAAAGCGCCCGCCCCGCTCCAATGGGGCAGGCGAGAGGGGAAGCCCGCGGCACGGCCCAGCCAGCTGTGGGCAGTTGGTGCGCCCGCCCTGCTGCCTGCAGGGCGGGCAAGGATGAGGCCAGCAGCTCGGCTCGTGGAGCCACAGTGCAAGGGCAGAAGAGCCGCATGCGGCTCTCGAGCTGCAGGTTCCCTACCCCTGGGTTAGATGTTCTCCCTTAGAGCCAGCTTGATGTAGTGGTGGACTCTAATATGGAGAACTGGGTTTGATTCCCTGCTCCTACACAGGAAGCTTGCTGAGTGACCTTGGACTAGTCACAGCTTTCTCAAGAACTCTCTCAGCTCCACCTACCTCATGAGGTGTCTGTTGTGTGTGTGTGTGTGTGTGGGGGGGAACGGAAGGAATTTGTAAACCACTTGAAGACTCCTTTAAGGAGAGAAATGTGGGGTATAAATCCAAATTCCTCCTCCCCTCTTCTTCTTCTCATATAACTCACATCTGAGAGATTTAAGGGTTGGTTTGGGTTGTGGCTATCATAGGCCCAATTACATGAAACACACATGGCCATATCAAAGCTTCCTAATTCTTCACTGCTGATGGTATGAGGTGAGCGTTTCTGAGCTTAGAAAAAAAAATTTCACATAGAAATTTCATGTATTAAAACTGTCAACTATTAGGTAAGATTTTATTCAGAGATTTTACAGGACATCAGTCCATCTGTTCAAAATTATCTCTCTTCCAAAGCTGAGCTGAAAATGTAGTTGAGAGAATAGAACTTGTTTTGCAAATCTGAAAACTAAAATGAATTCTCAGTTGTGTTGTCATCTAATACCGACATTACCTGAGCTAAAGCTAAATGTTTCACAGAAGTCATCAAAACAGAAATAGCAGGAAAAATCAATAGAGTGCTTATGAAAACATCCCTATGTGTTTTAGAAGAATACTAAAAGAGAAATGAAAGAAAAAACGGGAAAGAAGGGGGAGGGGGGTCTAGGAGCCTAAAGGTTAGCACACATTTACTGATCCTAGGTGTTTCCAGAACTGGTGCATCTATTGACAAAACCCAGCTAGTCCACCTGTTGAACTGAAGTTCTCCAGGTGTCCAAATTCTGGGGAGAAAAGAGCTAAGCTGTGTTTGTTCCTCAAGTCCGTGAGAACACCCCTTTCTGCAATGTGTGGCAAGGATCTCTTAGGAGCTCAAACCAGCTCAAGTGCCATTTCTCCAGAAGTTGAAGAGTCCTCAATAGCTTACAGTTCTTAACACCCCCCACTCCCAGTGTCTGGGCTTCCACACTTCACCCATCATGCAAAGGAAGTGATATATGATCAACTTGTGTGCACGCTGTCCCTTTTTGTATGCGTGTACAAACAAATGGCTCATTTGGTGCTGATTACATGTGGTAATCTATATTGGTGAGGGGGACGTGAAGAAATTCCTCCCACATTTCATTATGGAGTGTGTGCAAACTAGCTCTTAGTTCTTTTCTTGTTCATCAGTCATAGTCAAGAATTTCATCACCATGTCCTTTCTGTTTTATGTGAAGATGGAAGCCTGCCTCGCGGATGACTCCGGAACAAGCGATGCACCATGCCTGGATGCAGGACCCATTGGTACATAAAACAAAACAAAAACCCAAGATGGTTCCAAAGTCCAGCGAGGGATCCTTCGTCACCCCTGAGAAGAAAAAGGAGATCTTTCATAAAATCCCACAGCCGGAAAGAGGAGGTACTGTGATTCAATGCATCTGTCTTGTTTGCCTTATTTTCACACAGCTTTCTTTAAACAGGTCTGTTTGTAAGGTACATAAGCCATGGCCAATTACCCACTACCAGCTGTTCCCGCCCTGCTCTGGTGCAAAACGTTGTGCCAGAAATGCTCTCGCTTTCCATAGGGAAAGCGAGAAGTACATGGGGGGCAAGAGGCAGTGTGTCGGGACAAGAAATCCTGCCCTAATGCGCTTCCTCTCTCACTGTGCCTCGAAGAGGAAGCATGTCGGGAACAAGATTTTTTGCCCCACCACGCTTCTGGTCCCACCAAACGTCCCAGCGCTGGTGGATAATTGGCCCCCGGCAACCATGCAATGTTCTACTGGTAGCATAATTCAAGTGGCAAAGAATCTGTTTCCCTTTATCAAAAGAAGCAAGTTTCCAGTCCTGATGGAAACCGAAGATGTACTTGAAAATGTGAGATAATTTGCTGGATAGAATTTGCAGTGGCTTGATAGAATAGGTGGGTAGGTTCATCAATAAACACATTTCCCATTCTTCTTGGACACTGCTCTGGAAAGCCGCCTGCCTGTCTACCTGTTCCTCATGCCCAAACTGGGCAGGCATGCAGCCATTGCTGTGTGAACTTGCCATCTGTGGCCTAGTAGTGTGTCCTAAAGAAATAAAATGTATCAGATTTTTTGAATATGAAAATGTTAAGATGGCAACCTGTTCCTCTATTGGAGAGAGTCTAGAGTCGTGGTGGCAAACCTATGGCACTCCAGATGTTCATGGACTACAATTCCCATCAGCCCCTGCCAGCACGGCCAGACTGAGGCGCCCTTCTGAGATTAACTGTTTGTTATTCTTTCTGCAGACGAAATCTGGCACCCGCCCCCTGGAGAAATTAAATGCGAACCCCCTGAGAAGTTGCCTGTTGCTAACCAAAAAATGTCTACCCTGGTTCTGCCCCAAGAAACAAACAGAGATGAAAGCCAGGATGCAAACCAACAGGACACTTCCGTGAAAGAGAGAGAGACCCCCATGGACAAAGCTGTAAAAAGAGACCACAGGACTGAGAAGGTCGCACACAAAAATACAAGCATCTTTCCACCCATTCGGTACAAGCAGTAACTTGGCCCTCTTTCCATATCTTTGTGGTACATGGTGTGTGTTTGTGTGTTTTTTAAGGTAAATATTTTGCTGTACTGTGTTCAAGAACAGAAATTGAATGTATAGCACTCTGCATATGGTCTGTGCGCCCTTCTTGCCATTTTAACAAGGTTGTGGAATAAGATTGAATGAAACGGAAATGTGTATTTTCTGCCATTTGGATGGGAGACCCTTCTGCTACCTGACCTGGCAGAAAGGTTTGGCTGGAACAGGGGAGAAGAGAACTACTATGTGTGCTCTGCAAAACGAGGACTGGCAAAAGATGACTGATGCTGAGCCTTTAAAACACTTCTTGCGGCTTCTGGGATGTTTCAATCAGTTTAAATTTTTTTTTAAAAAAAATCCGGCACTCATGATTTCAGGACTCCTAAAATCTCAGAATATTAAAAGCAAATCCACAGTCATTATGTCTTCCAAATCTCATGATTTCTTTAAGAATTCAGACATGTGCCTTAAAGCTGCTTGTGTTTCCGTTAATGCAAGTGTAAAAACTAAATGCTTCTACCGTGCTGCGTTAATAACAATCCGTCATTCAGAGAAATAGCAGGAGAGTGTCAAGTTCCACATGCCACACGTGAAACGGCTCTAATTTGAACCAATAATTTTGCCAAGAACGGGGCTAGGAACAGCCTCAAGAATCTGGCCACATCTCCAAGGTGCCCTATTGACACTTCACGGGAGGAAACGGGAGACCAAACTTCAAGGATTTTAGACATGCGGCCTCTTCCTGGTCAGAAATAATTCAGTATGTATGAGGTCTGAGTCCTTTTATAGATCAAAATGCTGATTCAAGTCCTCTGCCTCCAAAGCTGGGAACAATTCCTAGGGGCAAGGAAAGCTGATTGCATCAGAGGTGCACAGTGAGCAAGAAGAGATGCTTAGACCTTTCCATTCACATAATGTTTCCAGCCTGAAAGGGGCCTGAGGATGCTTGTTGTCCTACTGATAGCCTTACAGGCTTTGATGGGGCAAATAGTGCCGACTGTGGGCATTTTGAGTTGGGAAAATAGCATAGAGGGAAGGTTCTAGTTTCTCACACCTGGGAATTGACTTAGAGCTGCATTGTAAAGAAACCTAGGCTCATTCCGCACACGCAGAATAATGCACTTTCAAACTGCTTTCAGTGCTCTTTGAAGCTGTGCGGAATAGCAAAATCCACTTGCAAACAGTTGTGAAAGTGGTTTGAAAACGCATTATTTTGCATGTGCGGAAGGGGCCCTAGTTAATAGGCAAGCCGTTCCATACCAAATGCTTTTCTTGCTTTTTTTCCAAGGAGTTCAGGATGGCATGCATGGAGCTCTCAAAATCTGCCTTTTTAACAATCTGTTGTATGAACAACCTACACAAGTCCACCTAATGAGCTTCATGGCTAAGATTCACTCCTGGGTGACAAACCTCCAAAGAAGGAGACTTCACCACCCTCCAAGGCAGTGTATTCCATTGTTGAACAGCCTTTATCATCAGGAAGTTCTTCCTAACATTTAGGTGGGATCTCTTTTCCTGCACCTTGAAACCATTACTCCTTGTCCTAACTCTGGAGCAGCAGAAAACAAGCTTGCTCCATCTTCAGCACGACATCCCTTCAAATATTTAAACATGGTTATCATGCCACCCGTCGGCCTTCTCTTCTCTAGTACTAAACATACCTAGCTCCCTAAGCTGCTCCTCTTAGGGCAGGGATCTGCAACTTGCGGATCTCCAGATGTTCATGGACTACAATTCCCATCAGCCCCTGCCAGCATGGCCAATTGGCATGGAATCATAGGGCGTGGAATCCAGACCTTTCACCATTTTGGTTACTCTTCTCTGGACCTGTTCCAGCTTGTCAATATCCTTCTTGAATTGTGTTGCCTAGAACTGGACGCAGTATTCCAGGTGAGGGCTGACCAATGCAGAATAGAGTGGTACTATTACTTCCCTTGATAGCTGTCAAAGGTACCACAGCATTGAAAACATCTGCAATGGTGCAACGTGTTCAATGAGAGACCGGAAAGGCCTACAAATGACTGCTCAACCAACGTTTTAAGTATTTCCTTCTTTTATTCATATGACTGCTCAGCAGGGGTGGGGTCACTAAAACTCACAATATCATCTCTGACAAATGAGTGCCGTGGTACTTGCAACAGACGCGGCTGTGGGCGGCGGCGGAGAAGCCTTTGCCGTTGGAGAGGAGGGGCCGTGGCACTCACAGGTTCTCGAGCAGCCAGTCTAATACTGGCAACCGCATAAAGTTGCCCAGGGCCTCCCCCAGCTGTCGTTCCTTCTCGTATTTCAACACGGCTTGCATGACTTCCCCAACGCTGTAGCCCCTTTCCACCGCCAAGGAGGAGAGCTGTTGAAGCTATTGCAAAAGAAAAGAGAAAGCCAGGAGGATAGCAGCTGGCGTGGCAAGAGCTATTTGGGGCCCCCTGCCAAGCCTCTCCAATTCCTCAACCTCTTTCAAACACGCATCTAGTACTAAAGGTGCCCAACTCTGGCACTTCAGATGTTCATGGACTACATTTCCCATCAGCCCCTGCTGGCAGGGCTAATTGGCCATGCCAGCAGGGGCTGATAGGAAATGCAGTCCACGAACATCTGAAGCACCAGAGTTGGGCACCCTTATTCTAGAGTCGCCAGGTTTCAGTCTCTTGACAGCTGAAACTAAAAGAAGGAATAACCTTTTGTTCCACAAAATGCGAACCGCATTCCACACAAAGCCTCATGTTTCAGGGGAATATCACTTGAAGTAAATAAAATCAGAAAATTCTTAGCGTTGGAGCACCTCTGTGAAATACTTGCCTGCTAGGTATGCCTCCCTTTTCTCTGCCGTTTCACCTAGCCAGGGTGGTTTAGATTCCATTGGCTGCCTGTCCATATGGTTGCTGGTCACATGAGGCTGTCAGCTGCCCAGTGAGGCCTGGAGATCGTCCTGAATTGCAACCAGTCTCCAGGCAACAAAGATCAGTTTCCCTGGAGAAAATGGCTGCTTTGGAGGTGGACTCTACAGCATTGTATGCCATTGATGAAGTCCCTCTCCAAACCCCACCCTCTCAGGCTCCATCCTCTAAATTTTCAGTTATTTCCTAACCCAAAGTTGGCAACCTAGGCAGGTGCCTGGCTAACTTCTCTGTATGCAAGCAGTGGCCCAGCTAGGAGCTGTGACTAGTGAAAAAAACCAAAAAGCACAAAGAGGCAGCCGGCATCATTGCTTCCAGTAGCTGCAGTTGCCTGCCCCATCAGGTAAACCAACAGGTGGGCAAGTGGTGGTAAAAGGTCACTGAAGTGCACCCAAGAAGAGCCACAACTTGGGGGATAATCAAGTGGGTAACTGGCAGCTTCAAGAAGCAGCAACCAATATTTCCCTGATCTTCTTGGGGAAGAGGAGAAGCGTAATGTCATGGAGGGGATGAGGCTTGGAGGGACCCAATGTTTGCCACTGCCCAATGGGAGAGGAATGGCCATTGGGAGCTTTTCTGAATATCAGGCTATGATATGGGCAGTTTGTTGTGGGTTGGCAGCAGTTCCCCCCGCCCCAACAATGGTCTCAGCTTACAAAGGACATCAGGCCTGGTGTTGGCCCTCTCCGCCTTCCCTCTTCAAACCCACTTTTAATGAAAGGGTTATCTTTTAGCATCATTTTCATAGTCAGGCTTTAGCCTATGAACTGTTTATATGAGACTCATTTTAAATTAATCAGTGTTTTGTCCTGTTTTATGTTCCTGCTGGGGTTTTAATTAACATTTTATCGTGTTTCATTTTGTAAGCTACCTTCAACAGATTCTCCAGAAAGACTGCATAGAATTTTTTTTAAAAAAAGCTGTGGAAGTTTACCAAACTATTACCTACTCTGTTATATCACAGAAATAGAAAAGGTCAGAATTGGGGATGCTTCTTGCAGGGTGCTTGGGATTTTGAGAAGGCATGGTGACTACCAGCCCAAAATGGATGCCTCAGTAGGTTCATCCAAATGGAACATCTTCCTCCTCAAACCTTCTAGGAAAAAGGAAAGCCTGAAGGGGGAATGGAACCACACACTGACTGAGGATAGCTGAAGCATTTACTGGTCCTGCTGATCCTCCAAGTGGAAAACCATTTCAATTAGGGCAGCCAATAACAAGCCCTGCTTTATAATGGCACCACTTGCTATCTGCAAAGCTCAGTGGGGAGCCCTACTGATTGAAATACTATTGCATTCTGCTACCCTTCTGCCAGAGGCGTATCTACCTAGGGATACGGGGTAAACCATGTCCCTGGGCGCAACTAATCTGGTCATGTGGGGGGCACAAAATTGGCTCCACACGTGACTAGATACCTTCCAGGAAAACGACAAGGCAGCAGGACTTCCTGTTGCCTCATAGTCTTCCCAGAAGGCATCTGGTCATGTGGGGAGCCAATTTTGTGCCCCCCACATGACCAGGCTCCTTCCACTCAGGCTCCCTCTACTTCAGGCTTCCTCCACTCCACCCATGTTGTTGTGGACATGGGCATGGAGTGAGCCCAAAGACCACACCCTCTCTCCTGGGCTCCCTGTAGCCTAGCTTCTCTCCCCAGAGCCTGGGGAGAGAAGAAGCATGGCCTCCAGCTACGTGCTTTTAAAACCATGGGGCTTGGGGTGGTGGTGGCCATGCCTCCTAAGCCCCACCCCCAGGGGTGCAGGGGGGTGCCCGGGAAAGGAGCTGTCTCTTGGTGCCATCCCCCCACCCCTCGTATGCCTCTGCCTCTTGCAACCCATTTTTCATTGCTTACCTTATTCAGGGTGTCTTCATCATCATCCATGAAGTACAACACAGGCACGTTTAACTGTGAGGCCGCCACCCACTGAAGGATGGCTTGGAGCTGTTTGTGGTGCACGTTCTCTGGAGCGTTCTGGTTGGTCACAACCACTTTGCGACCAGATACAGAGTCTTCGCCGGACCCGACACGGCTTTCCCCTGTCTCCGAGCCCTTGAAATACATTGTGCCACTGGCATCTTCTTCATCTCCTATGTCTCCAATACCTGCCTCAGGATTGCTGTATTTGGCTATCATGAGACACAGCTTTGTAACTGTATCGACCAGGTGCTCAATGAAGGGGCCACTGCCTCCTTCCTGCCTGTCAATGTCAAATTGATCCAGAATCATTTTGGTAAGTCCGGAGATGGCTCCATCGTACGAATGGTCTGTTTCCGAGAGGCCAGATGGCCCGGGTCCATCATATTTGCAGGGGTTCCTGCTCACTTCTTCGGCCATCATACCCCCTGTGTTTCCTCCTAATTTGTTAACCGTCTCATTGATAAGCTTCTGGATAACAGTCACTATCACACTAGACATGTCATTTTCGGCATTCACCTCTGACTGTTCGTCGTCACTTTGCTTGGTTTGGTCACCCAATCTCCCTGAAATTGGGGGGGAGCCACCACCACCTTTCTCATGGGACAGAAAGCCAAATGTCCCACCTGCCCTGCTGGACCGGCCACCTTCTCCTTCCTTCATGGCATTCTCCTGCTGTACTAGATGATATTGTATCAGAAGCAGCGCTGTCACAATCAAGTCTCTTGCCCAAGAATCTGTGGTGGAGTCCTGGCTGTCTGGATTCCAGAGGGCGCCACCTTGGATGGCCTTGGATGACTGCAAATTAGATCCTCCGGGGTCATTCTTTTTCTGCCAGAAGGTGAGGCCCTCCTTCAGGATGTTGTCTCCAACCGTTTCGGCACAAGTTGTTTCTTTTTCTTTACGCATTTCTGTTTTCGCAGCAGAAAACCTCATGTTCTGAGACTTCCCCTGAGCCCCTCCCCCCGTCTTGACACTCGCAAAGGCCATGCTTTGGGACCTGGGCTTGTCGGCCGCGTGCTTTTGCACAATCAAGGCGCTATGCAAACGATTCAGCATAGCTTGGACAATCTCAGACACCTTCTGGCTTCCTTGGGTGAAGAGGCTCCGTTTCACCGCCGAAACGAAGTCGGAGTCGGTCATGAGGGTCCCTGTGACATCGTGCAAGTTTTTCATGCAGGAGTCTATCAGGTCAGAGACCACCTCCTTTGAATGCTTCAGTAGTACCTTTTTCAGGACTGCACACGCAATGTTGGAATCGTTCACTTTAACTTTCATCGTCTTCATGACGGAAACCATCATATCTGAAACAACGTTGTTGGCATAAACCAGTATGCCTTTGCTCAGGGAGTTGGTATACTCGTCATGGCCCATGCGTTTCCGATGGTGGCCACCTCTAGTCCCTTCTCTGCATGGTTCACTTCTATTAGGTATTTCCGTATTCTCCTCTTTGTAATACATGGTCCTGTGCTTCGTTGTGGGGCTCCCTTCATATTTGCATTCTCCCATCTTGGATGGTTTGTGCTTCTCCTCTGCACCCACCCCGACAGACCTGTGGCCGTGGTCCCCGGCTGCCGTAAAAATGGTCTTGTGGATACATGTGTTTCCATCTGCATTCTCGTTCATTTCCTTGCGCGCCATTGCTATGGCAAGGTTGGAAAGCCTATTGCAATAATAAGAGACTTCGTCGGGGTCAGGATTCCTGTTTGGCGAAGGAGACCTGTCACTTTCCTCGTCCCTTGACTCCTTTTGGCAAGAAGCCTTCATCGCCATGTGGAAGTTGGGAGACCCCCGGTTGGAGCTGACGTTCATGCTAAACTCCTCATCGCACATGCTGTAGCCGCCAGGGGAACGCGACTTGCGCTGCGGCATGGCTTGCCTCGCACTTGCCGACGGGTCTTTTGAACTGGCGCCCCCTGCGTTGTTACTGGAATTCAGCACATTCTGGAGCCCGACTGCACACTTTTCCAGATCTTTCCGGAGCCAGCTCAAGACTTTGAGTGGGTCGGAGGCAGTTTGCTGGAAAAGTTTGGCGGAGTCAGTCTAAAGATGGGAAGAAATTGCAGTGCTCACAGGGGTGTAATTGAATTTGGTTAACCCCCATCCCATCCCACCCCAACAAAACAAAACCTGTCCTCTTTCAAAGCTGCGAAAGAGATTCAGTGAAGAGTCTAGACACCATTCTAATGAGCATTGCCTGCTCTAGGCAGACTTGCTGGTGTCGTCATAAGCTGCATACCTGAGCATGCTAGGGGAATGATGTGATGCAATACTTGCTGAATTGTACCATTTCAGCTTGTAGGCTAAGGGTCGTGACTTGAATCCAGTGATGAACAAGCTGCAAGGGAGTGCTGCAAGGGGACAGAAGGAGCTTCCAGCCCCCCCTCTTACTTCAAGGGGATGTGGAACCAGAGAAAACAAACAGCCACCCCATTCTTTCCACTAGTGAAAGTGGAGTGGGAGGGAAACTGGATGCACCTTCTCCGCCCTTGCAGTGCTGAATGAACAAATGCCTTTTAAAGCGAGTTCCCTCCATGGACATCTGACTGAATTCAGTCGTGCTCCTTGTGACTCCACACTTGTCTGGCGTATCATGTAGTTTGGGCCCAACACTTGCCTAATCCTGCCAGAGGAGATCATTACAGCTCTCGGGTGGGAGCTTCCTCTAGCCCTGCTGAGATTATTTTAGCTAGAGCTTGAACCCAGCCCACTCTATGCACTGAACTACGGGCCTGCTCTACCATGTGTTAGACATGCGAGCTGTCGGATCTCCTCACTGCTTGAGTATGCAGTGCATGATTAGGATCAAGGTAATGGTATATTCAGAGGAAGAACTTCAACCTCCCCTCCCCGCATTCCATTATACCAATATGGAAGTGTTCATAGGTGGATCTCAGAGCTACCATTTGCCCTATTCAGTTTGTGTTAACAACCTGACGATTTGTACAATATTTTTGAGGATGGGAAGCTGGCACTTTATGTGAGCCTGTGCAAACAGCCTGCTGTTTTCTGTTTTTGTTTAAAACGGGCTTCTTTTATTTCTGTATCTAATACTTGAATAAATATAAACATTCATACCCCATCTTTCCTCTTTCAAGGCGGCCTACAATCATTCTTTTAAAAATTCCAATTAAAACTAGAATGAAATAGCAAAACGTCTTATGGAAGTAATCAAGCTGGAATAACGGGTCAGAACTTCTTACTGTCCAGGTCTTTTCCCCCTCTTCGGTGGGAGTATAACGATCGACTTTGCACAGTCCACTTTGGCTCTGTAACCAGTCAATGTTATCGGTCATCTAGGATGAGAAGAAATGACAACCAGAGTGAGGCTGACAGCCCTTTTTGCCTTAATGGTGCTGTTCTGAATATACTTCTTCACACTGGATAGTTCTCAACAACAGAAGAGATGAAGCTTTGCAAGCTTTGCCAAGTATCAGTATCACCCCAAGCAGAGTTGCGCATCTACTGCAATGGTAGGGTAGCACAAAATGGGGGACTGGATACAGAAGCTAAATGTTTATGTTTTCTTCTTTCCCCCAAAAAAGCATGCACGTTTCTAGCCTTTGTGGATGCAGGGGGGTGGCTGAAAGTCTGCATGCAAGGCCTGCTGAAATCTGAAGGTCTTCTGGGCCCATCCAGGAGGTTCCTGAACAAGGGCGGAGCGAGAAGGAACTGCGCCCGGGGCACGTGTGCGCCCCGCGCCCCTGCCATGCCCTCGCACTCCCCCGCAACGCCCCTGCACAGGTGCGTGCCTGGGTGCGTTGCGTCCCCCCAGGCCCATTGGCGCTACACCACTGGGTCCTGAACAAGACAGCAGAGTTTCAGAGTCCTCCCCACTTCCTGTGATGATCAGAGCTAGGACACTGAAATCCTAAGAACATTCTCCTGTGTGTATATGCAGCTGAATAAACCCAAGTAGGGTTCCGAGTAAGCCTGCATGCTAAATTAGGCAAGGTTGTAAAAATTACAGGGTGAAATATACAAAAAGGAACAGGAATTATGCAAATATAACCTGCCATTATTTAAACAGACTGCAGCAGCGTTTCCCAAATGGTGGGTCGTGACCCAGCACCGGGTCACGAAAGCAAAATGCTGGGTCATCTAATATCTGGGGCCGACCACCCCACCCCTGCCCTTGCTTGGAGGGTATCACCCAGCTTGAGCCAGACCAACTGGGGTGATACAGGAGCTTCGGGGCTCCTCTCCGGCCAGCTGACCACCCAGAAAGAGATCAAGGATGGAGCCGTAGCTCATGGCAGACGCTGATACCGTGAGGGAGGTGGGGGCAGAAGCAGCACCCCGGGGAGCCTCCCTGATGCCACCTCTTGCAGATAAAGTCTAGCATGGGGCTGGGCTCACTCCTACCGAGCCAGCATGGGCAGGTGCGTCACAGGGTGACACTCAAATGTGTTTTATTTTACTAATAAATAGGACATGAACATTTTAGTGCGTCACGGAGAAGTATTAAAATAACCGGGCCATGGAATTAAAAGTTTGGGAAACGCTGGACTACAGAATTCCGTTTTTCTTTACATAGGATTTTTCTTTCAGACCACAAACAAAACATCTGCTTCTCCCAGGCTCAGTCTTGCAGAAAGTTTCCTTGTGCCCTCAGCCCCACGGAAAAAAACGGAAGCTGCACAAGTGCATGAGCTGCACAAGTGCGTGAGCCTTCCACTCATGCGACTTGTTGACGCATTATAGGGGATTGCAAAGTCACCTTCCCACAGCCTGTTCCAGTTGACAGAGAAGGTTTCGAGTGTGGCTTGTGTTTTTCTGCTGCCCTGAGAAAGAAGAAGCAGCGTCCAAAACCAGATTCACCATGTCTAAAAACGTCCAAAAACAGATTCGCTTCTGAGGGATACGATATGATTCACAGCAAACAGTGTCCTTTTTTTTAACCGGGAGGATCTCCTTGCAATTTTTGCAATTAATTTCAATAGCCCCCCCGCAAAAAAAACAAAATCCAAACTCACTGTTCTTTATCACTCATTTGGTAAGCCCAAGGGACGTCTCTGAAAAGCTGTAACTGACGCTCACAACTTCCAGTAATGTCTTCCATAGGCTGCCATATAGAATCAGAATCTACAAAACAGGAGCAAAATGTACTACTGGTTGAGAGGTCGTTGTCGAGTTGCCGCTCTGCTTTCAACTGTCACCTGCCCTCAGGTGTCCTTTGGGCCACAAAACAGTTGGAAAATTATCCTTTGCCAAACACACTGAAACAAAATGATTTTCACCACTTTCATTTTTTCCCTTTTCACCCTCAGTGGGGACCCCAAGCAGTTTACATTGTTCTCCTCTTCTCCATTTTACCTCAGCAACCTTGTGAGGTACATTAGGCTGAGAATATGTGTGACAGGCCCAAGGTCACCCAATAAGCTTCCATCGCACGAGTAGAGATTTGAACCTGAGTTTTCCAGTTCTTGGTTTGACACTACACAATATTGACTCTGCCACTGTTGAACTGGTGGGGCATAGGGGGGCACGGGAAGGGGGCTCAGAGCAGGTTTTGCCCTGGGCACCATTCCCCTCCCCCTGCCTCTGATAAAGACATTTAAAAAATTAAGAGAGTGAAAAATAGCTAGTCAGGTTGGTCCATAGCAGAACCCAAAAACAAAAGGCTTGCAATATTTTCTAAGAAGAGCAACCAAAATAACAGCCCATTGTGCATGCTTTGATATTTTTCCAAACTCTTCAGAAGACAGGAAGTAAAAAAGTAATCAGAACAGAAATGGGGGAGGGGGGGACAAGAAAAAAGCATGGCCCGGACAGAGGACTTCCATTTCCCCCCTTTTTCCTCTTTCAGAGTTTTGTTCTTCTCCCAGCCCTCCAAGGGCACAACTTGATACCAGCTAGCCACATTTTGTATCCTCTAAAGCCAGCGGAGCATCCTCTGCAGGATACAGACGTAGAAGTATTAAGTTCAACTTCCACTTCTGTTCTTTAGCATCCATCCTGTTGAAGAGTTCTGGAGAACTTAAAAGCTTGCTGTGTTATTTTGGTTGGTCTTACTCAGAGATATTACATAACTTTTGGTTTCACACCTAGTGGTTACAGTTTACAACTTCAAACAGATTTCTCATCCATGGCCACAAGGAGCTGACAAGGCAGGGAAAATCCCCGCCGAATTATGGACAGTGTTCCTTCAACATAACTGCTGTAGTAGAGAGTTGCAGTGATCTCCATCAGTGTGCATAGTTGACATTTCTCCACTGTTTAGCAAGATAGACATTTTCCATCTTTATAATACAACTCTGCTATTGTGAATCTAGTTAAAAATCCAGCTGTGTTTTCCGATCCTCAGAAATAAATATATGCATTTCACTAAACATTCTTATTTCGCAGAAAACATGGCCTCCAGAGAGTGTGGCCCAGGACAGAGTGAGCATGTACAGAATCCTAAAATACTGCACAATTGAGATGCAAATAATTAAACATCAGATTGGATCCAGCTAGCGTTTTTGCTCAGTTGTGCCCAAATTCCACTGCTTTTGTCCCTGCAAGCCACATGAACCCAAAATAGCCCTTTTGGGTGGTCAGAAGGATTCCCTTTCTCCCCTTTTCACCAAGAGAAAAGTTGGCTGGATTCACTGCATCTTGACTGTGGCAGAAATGTTGAGGCAGGAATCACCAATGGGACTAGGATTGGCTGGAAAAAAAATTAAGATAATACTCTATTGATATTGTGTTGTATTTAGAATGGAAAAATGAAACAGAAAACAATGGAATGTGACAGGTTGACTGTGTGTGACTCTGCAGAAATGCGTCCTGGTAATGTCTGGGATGTGAAACACCATAATGAGCAAAAGGGAAAGGTATACAACCACAGGGTGAACAAGAGACAATATGTACTAACCAGGCTGAAACAACTTCCTTCAACGTTTGCGAGAAGCAGAAAAAACTAGCAGAGTGCAGTCCGATTGACTACTATTGTTATTACACTGAGAGTCTTTATCTCAGTTCTACTTAGCAGCCTTGAAATTTCTTAACGAGGTCGGCACTTGTCTAGATTCTGACTGGCCTTGCTTTATTGCTCGTTTTGTATATTTAATTGTACATTTGTGCATTATCGTTATTGTTACTTACAAGTAAAATGACTTCACTCCAATGGGAGGTATTTGCTTTTGAAGCAGTTGTTTCAGCCTGGGTGGTACATATTATCTCTTGTTCACCCAGGTGAACAGTCACGTGGAGCCAAGCTTAGAATTTCACATCAGCACATGTCTACAGCCAAATGGCAGTATAGCAGCCAAACAACTGCCTACTGTAAGCCGCTTTGTGTTGTAGAGATATGGTGGGGTATAAATGGAATGAATGAATGGATGGATGGATGGATGGATGGATGGATGGATGGATGGATGGATGGATGGATGGATGGATGGATGGATGGATGGAATGGCAGAGTGAGGAGGAATCATGGCAGCTGCAGGGGCTCGACTCCTTCCCAGCCATCAGCTCCCTGGGAGACATCCGGCACTTCCTCCTGGACCTGTGTCACTGCTAGTCACATCTAAGCCAAGCCCAGCAGATGAAGGACTTTGCTTGAACTCTGCTGGAGACAGCGCAGGCCCAGACAGGGAAGGTGTCTCATGTTAAGGGAACATGGCTCCTTGGTAGAACAGGTCAGTTCCCCAAGGCAAAGCACTCCAACAGCCTTGTTGACTCTGTCAATTCTGCCTGCACCCTGTCTCTCAGAGGAACTTTGACAAACTCATCGTTTCCCACATACTTGTTTTCATCTTGTTTCAAGATTATTTCATCCATACGTGGACATTTCAGGCTTCAGGAGGCAGGAGTACCACAATGTCAGGGCAACATCAACAGGGGACATCTCACTCAGAATGACAGAATACCTTGAACTGGTCTTACCCTACGGATGCTGTGTGCTCTGATAATTTAAAAGTATGCTATCATTCCCCAAACTTAAACGTTCCATGATTTCTTCCTCAGGAGAATGCGAAAGAGATGTCAGTATCTTTCAGGGCTCTGCCGGTCCCTCTATTTGCTGCGATAATTTTCTTTTAAAAAATATTTATAGCACATTTATCACCACAAGTTCAACATTCACCCAGCCACATTTTCAGAAAGAAGCGTTGTGCATTTAGCATGCATTCCTACTATACCTACCCGTCCTCTTAATTTTCACATCAAAAGGAATGAACTGGTTGGAGGAAAAGGTACTGGTAAGGGAACAAAATAATCACAGCTAGTCTCAAGTGTGAAGAAATCCTGACGAACGTGAAGATAATGTCTTGTGTCATATTTCTGCTCTAACCAGGCTAGCCGGAGCTCATCAGATCTCCGAAGCTAAGCAGGGTTGGCCCTGGTTAGTGCTTAGATGGGAGAGACCACTAAAGAAATTCAGGGTTGCTATAAAGAGGTAGCCAATGGCAAAGCACTTCTGAATGTCTCTTGCCCTGAAAACCTTGTGGGGTTGCCATAAGACAGCAGAAACCTGACTGTATTTTCCACCACTACCATGATCATCGTTTTATCATGAAGAACTCAGGAATGATCCTGAAGAGGAAGGAAATGATCTTTTCCTCTCTTCCTTTCTTATCAAAGGCTTGAGAGAATTCAAGCCACCTGATCAAAGGTACAGTCTTATGATGGATATAAACACAGAAAAGAACTCTTAATTTCTCTCTGTTTCTCTCAAAGGCGGCCTCATCCTTAAGGGCGGATCTGACCCTCTCAGTCTTAAGTTTGCTGTAAAATGTTTCAGCTCAAATAGAATTGCCTACCTCTACACCATCAAATCAAGGGTCCATAAGGATCCTTCCCCTCCAGAAAAGCAGAATATTTGGGCAAAAATGGCCACAGTGTTCTTTGAAGGCTCCCAACACCTCTGCCTCCTCTCATCCTCCACCTGCCAGAATGTAAAATGATGTCACAATATACCTGGAGACAATTGCGTTTCCGTAGCAACGGCTAATACCACGAAGAGGAAGCCTTTGCTGCAGGCCTGGCCTGAAATCTGCTGATCTGAAATGAGAAGCTTCTGTGATCATTCTTGTGGATTTGGGAGTTGCTTAAGTAAACAATCAGGGCATTGATCTTGGAGCAACACAACACAACAGTGGCTTGAAGCTATATTTCCTCCTACTTGGAGTACATACAATTATGGACGTAGATCTGTTTTTAACCAAAACCCTTTTCGAAGATGACCACACAGTGAAATCAATGTGTGTAAAGAGATTGAGCATGTATTGGCTCTATCTGTTGCAATAGCCAGAACATGAGTAAGATGTGTTCCTGATCATAACCTAGTAGGTTGAGAATACTGTTTGTGCATGTTCCAGTGACTGCGCATACGTGGAGCAGAGGGGACCACACATCCTTTTTAGGCACATTTATTTTAATGTTTGGATATTATATGAAGAGGGTTTACCTTACGTAAAGGTATGTCCTTCTAAATCCAAGGACGTGAAGGATGTACATGAGAAGAAGATGGCACCCAGGTATCTCTACAAATAGTCTTCTGTAAATCAGACCTGCTCAATTTGAGGACCATAAATCATCACACAGCTCACCAGGGCTTCACTGTGGCCTGTTAGATGTGTAGCAGCTACCAGACTCTCTACGGTCTGTTTGACACCTCCAGGCAGCTAGGCTGGACTTGTCCTAAGTAGGTCTTGCCAATAGGATTGTCAACCTCCAGGTAGTGGCTTGATTGCTCCTGGCATTACACTGATATACAAACAACAGACATCAGTTCATCTGGAGAAAATGGCTGCTTTGGAAGGTGGACTTTATGGCATTTTCTCCCAGCACTGAAGCCCCTCCCCTCTCCAAACTCCACCTTCCTTAGGCTCCACTCCAAAATCTCTAGATATTTCGCAGTCTGGAGTTGGCAACCCTACTTGCCAATCTCCAGGTGGGGCCTGAAGATCTCCTGGAATGACAACTGATCTCCAGACTACAGAGATTAATTGCACTGGAGAAAAGGACCACTTTGAAGAGTAGACTCTAGGCATTATATCTCAATGATGTTCTTTCCCTCCATAAACCACATCCTCCTCTGATTCTATCCCCAAATCTCTAGGAAGTTTCCAATCCAGAGCTGGCAATCCTATTCCTAAATCCACCATTGACCTGAATGTCTTGGCTAGTAAACTGTGCTTGGGCATCCACAACACTGTTCAGGTCCACTTGGAACATCTACAATTACATTAGGAGATTGAAATCATATTACCCTCTCAAGGGGCTACTCCCCATTTGTAATTTGGAGTGATTTGATCATGTCTCAGATATTCCACATACAGCAAATAAAAAGCTTACAATGGATAGTTTATTCCTTCTCCCACGACCCAGTTTTAGTTACTTGTAATTAGAAATGAAATCCACACGGATAAAAAGAAATATCACATTGTTGAATGCTTTGCTGAAACTGAGATGCATTACAAACGACAGAATTTCTATTATTCACAAATTTCCATTTATTAGTCTATGTAGCAGATGACAATTCAATATGCCACTCTGAATCACCATTTTGCCTGCCCACAGCTTGGTGTTTCTGTGCAACCTCCATTTGGGGAGAGTGGCTGCCACCTTTTTGGGGAGGGTTTTTTTTTTGCCATCTTTGGTCTAGCATTACTTTGCTGGTCAATTTCATGTCAGTTTCACAGCATTAAAACAAAGAGAGAGAGAGAGAGCTTCTGATTCTGAAAAGGATGGTTGAAAAGTGGGAGGAATTGCTGGGTGTGGGCAAAAGAGCACATATAGATCAGGGGTCGGGAACCTTTTCCCCTCAAAGAGCCATTCGGCTCCCCTCCCCCCCCTCCCCCCCACTCGCTCGCCCCCCCCACCGCTCCCCCCACTTGCTCGCTCGCCCGCCCTGCTGCTTGCAGGGCGGGTGAAGATGGGCCCGGCGAGCCGCAGAACAGCGGCGGAAGAGCCGCGGGTTCCCGACCCCTGTTCTAGACCCAGCCAGCCAGCCAGCCGCCTATTTATCCAATCAGTATATGCAGCCCCGCCCCTTTCAGTTTGAGGGCGGCGCTGTAGGTTCACGTTGAGAACAAACAGAACGTATCAGCACCTCTTCCCCGTCCCCTTTTCAGCGCATGTGCAATGCATGCTTAATTCTTTTCCGCGCGAGACTTTTTGTCCTCGGGTGGCATCCGTAGTCCCTGAAAGGTCGGGGCTGAATGTTGAGACTGGGAGAAAATGGCGGCCTCCGTCCGCTGCTATCGAGTCCCCTGCCGGCTCCTGCTATTGCCGAGAGCCGGTAGGTGCAGCGGGGCTTGCCGTTCTGTTTTCTGTTGGGTCACGCTGTGGGAGGCTTCTTACCCTAATTGCCGCTGCGGGGGTGGGGAGACTGCTTTGCAGAAGCGAGGGTGGTGGGCGCCGTGCTCCTCCTAGTTAGGAGCGCACAAAGATTCAGGAAGGTCGCCGAGTCTTGTTCTGTTTATCTCTCCTTACTGAAATGACTTCCAGCAGCATTTTAAAAAAGGTTTCTAAATGGCTCGTGATCAATCGGAGTGAGTCATTGTATGAGGGTTAAGTTGTAAACTGGGCGACCCGCCCCAAATCTCAACCCGTTTAGAGGCAAAGGTTGCAAAAAGGGCATCCTACAGGAACTGCCTAAAACATCCCTAACACGCATTTTTGCAGCTGCTGTCTGGAGACGGTCAGTGAGGGAGAACTCACCAGCTGCCTAGGTGGATCAGTCTGAATCCATTGGCTGCTAGCGGTGCATTATGAGTTCTGAGCCCTTGGAGATACTCTTGAGTCTAAACAGTACTAGAAAATGGCTAGACTAGACCTTGATCTGTGAAATTGTGAAGGCATCCTTATTATGGCAGCAATAAGTTCCGAGTCACAACAGAAAACACTGGTGGACTCTGCACAGGGCAAATGTAGCAGGTATAGGACACTATATAAACCATTTTTGAGGGGAACTTCGCACAGGGTCCCGTCCCCAAAATGAGTGTGCCCTCTTTTATTTCCCTCAACCTGGTATTTTAGAAAATTGCTCAACTAGCAATCTTTTTGCAAAATTCTGGGTTGGAGCTGCTTCTGCATGGATGACCAGGCAGGAGGCGCTTTGTTTTCCTCCCTTCCACTGCGCTGTCCATGGTCAGGGTGACTCTGCCTGCCATTACCCTGCCAGTGCAAGGAGCCCTCTTTTTTTATTTTGCATGTTGCACCTGTGCAGCTACGCAGGTATTGTGGGAAAATCAACATGGTTGCAGGGTTCATCTCTGCATGCCTGCATGGCTTCGCATGTGTTGCAGGAATTTTTTAAAAAAAAGAAAGAGCAGCATCTCCGTTCAAAGGCGTGAAAGCAATCTGGATTGTTTCCACGGGCTCCAGCCGCTGCCTGAATGGCACGTATGTGAATGGGGGAAAGGAAAACGGGTACCTTTATAACAGCTGCAATGTGTTATACATTTGCTGTGTGGAATTGACCTGAGAGACATAAACCCTTCATTCAGCCACTTTTTTGAGATAGACGTCAGAGTAGCTCTTCATGTAGCATTGTGTCCTGAATGACAGATGTTTAATCACTCAAACCAATCCTGTGTTTCGTAATAGCACTTTAAGATGTGCTATTTTGCTTCCATTGCTATTGGGGTCTTGCTGGCTGGGAGTGGGACTCCAATGAGGGATAGACCTTAACTGAGTGACACCCCCACCCCCCGAACCAGGGCAACCCTCCTCCTTCCCAGTTCAATATCTCATCTTAGATGAAGAATAATATTTGGTTTTTATACTCTGCTTTTCTCTATGATAAGTGGATTCAAAGTGGCTTGCAATTGTCTTCTCTTCCCCTCTCCTGTTGTTTGTGTGAAGAAAGATCTAGGATTAGCAATTCTTGGTGTTAAGACAGAAACATTGCCAAAGAAGCATAGAAATCTCATATCAAATTTACTGAAGACTAATAAACAGTTCATTCATATTGGAATGTGTAAACTGTACTTAGCAGTTGAGACTGGCTACAATATGTTTGGTGTGTAATTATAATGAATGAACTTAGTATGAGTAAATATTTATGGGGAAAAATCAACACTACAGATTTTTATTCAACAGTGATAATTGTTTGTTAATTATTGGAATCAACAATCAGTAATAATATAGGCAGATAAACTCTATTTAGTAGAATAATATGTATAGGTACCTTTTTAGTCTTCTGTTTTTGTTTATATAATTTTTGAAGTCAACACAACACAAGCCTTTATTGACATATAAAACAGGACAAAATTTTAAAACAAAACAAGGTTAAGAAATGCAGTTAAATCTACTAATTTGAAGTCTGTTACAAAAAACTGATTGGTTTCCTTTGAGATTGAATCCAGTGAGAGCAATTTAATAATTTATATCTGTATTGCAGTGAGGTTTCATTTCTAGTGTAATGGGCTCCTGATTTTCTTAAAGATGTAAAGTTGTAGGGCGAATTGAAAACTATGTATATTCACGGGATGTGCAAGTTTATTTTATTTGAATCCATACTTTGTGCAATTATAAATGGGCTTCACTCGCCATAGGATAGCTTGAAGGTTTTTGTCCAAACTGAAATGTAATGGATTGAGTGAGTCAGCCATTTTTATGTGGTCATAGTTACAGTGCATGACCTCTTGCATGTGTAAGTGTCTCCTCTTGCATGTGTAAGTATAGATGAAAGGGTTGCTTATACCTGTCTTGCATTGCATCATGGGATCATCCATTAGGATAGTCTCAACGTACAAAAGGACATTTTTGGTTTCATATAATATTTGGCCACTAGACCAGTGATAGCGAACCTTTTCAAGACTGAGTGCCCAAACTGCAACCCAAAACCCTCTTAGTTATCACAGCAACACAGCAATTTAACCTGAATACTGAGGTTTTAGTTTAGAAAAAACAGTTGGCTCCGCTCTGTACCTCTCTAGCATCTCCGTCTCCTCTGCTTCTGCCCCCATTTTGGGCAGCAGCCACCCAGAGCACAGGCACCAGGCCCGCCAGTCGAGTCCTCCCTGTTCGCTGCGGTGCACGCACGTTGTGCCTAGCGGCCCAGACAAGCCTAGATGTGTGTGTGTGTGTGTGTGGGGGGGGCAATTTTCTTCCTCCCCACATGATGAACTCTGTGTGCGCGTGCCCACAGAGATGGCTCTGAGTGCCACCTCTGGTACGCATGCCATAGGTTTGCCACCCCTTCACTAGACCATTGGGCCAGGTATGGGCAACTGAAAATTTGCCCATTTAGCTGTTTGGTAGCTATTTTGAGCACCTAACCCTAACCCTATTCTTTCTTAGCCAAAGCTACCTGGTGAGATTATTTTCAGGATAAAATGGGATTGTTCTCCTTTGTCCTTTGGAGAATTGAAAGACAGCTACCCCCTCATGAGCATCCCGTGTTTTCTTCTATTTTAGGCTATAACGTTCCTCCGTCGACATCTCCTCTTCTTCAGCAACAGCGTGACGTTCATCACTCCGTAATTCCTCATGGGAAGAGCGGGCGTTCATCCGTCAGCGGCATTGTAGCCACTGTCTTTGGGGCCACAGGATTCCTGGGTCGCTATGTCGTCGGCCGCCTGGGTAATTTTGGGGGGCTTGGTGATAAAGCATGAACCTAAAGTATGGTGGTTTCTTTCAGTATTTAAAGTAACTTGAAGGTGCTTCTGAAAACCTCGTATAGAACTATTGCTTGACCTTGGAATCCATGGTTCACAGCTGTTGGTTTGCCCCATCGAGTTGGAAGAGGGTGAACTGACGAATTGGTGCCCTTACTGGGCCTTGGTGGCTACGATGAGTTTGTAGGAGCCTGGCCCATTGCTGTGTTTCAAGGTTAATGAACAATGAAAAAAATACTGCCATACTTAGTGTGGAATTTGTGAATACTCACTCTAAAAAACGAGTTTTTTTAACTTAAGTTTGTTGCATTAGATGTGCATGGTCAGGAATGAGTGTTTAAGTGTCTGGTGACAACTTTTATGAGTTCCAGGAATTAGGTACTCTTCTTCTCAGTTTTATGTAGCAGTTCTACTTCTAAAGAAATCCTCCTTCCTGAATATTTTAGGACGGATTGGCTCCCAAGTCATCATTCCTTACCGCTGTGATCCATATGACATGATGTATTTACGGCCCATGGGTGATCTTGGACAGATTCTGTTCATGGTAGGTCTTTCTGGCCTTTGTGTTGAAATTAATGGCTAACATTGGGTTCTCAGAAGACTACTTGAGAAGCCTTCTAGCCAAATTTTCAATAACGCAAAGATTGTTAGACCAGAATGCTTAAGCCAATGTTGGATTAGTAGCCATCTTGAGAACAACACTTTATTTACAAGCCAGTACTTCCTTCTGCTCTAATTCTTCTAGCATACTTCCCTGTCATAATGAATTATGAGTACAGAAGGGCTTTCCCGAAGGCAAACCTAGCTATGTTACCATTTGCAGTTTTAGAAGACTTCTTCATTGCGATCTTGTATAGCCCTACCCTGAAAATAAGCCCTAGCATGATTTTTTTGGGATTTTTGGAGGATGCTTGAAATATAAGCCCTACTCCAAAAATAAGCCCTAGTTACAGATTCCCTGGCGCAGCTGATCTGGTCATGTGAGAGGTGCAAAATCATGGAAAAAAATAAGATATCCCCTGAAAATAAGCCCTAATGCACCTTTTGGAGCAAAATTTAATATAAGACCCTGTCTTATTTTCAGGGAAACACGGTAGTTGAAGAGTCTGCTCCTGTGACTATTGGTCCACTGAGGATTTCCAGCCCCTGGTATTTGAGGCTGAGCATAAAAGACTTTTGAGGAACGTTATATCTCATTTCCCAGGAAAGTCAAATCAAGATAAGTTAGTACTAGTACTGACAGGCAGGGATAAATTCATTACTTTCCAAATGGCAAAGTTTGTTTCCGCCATCAGAAAGATAAAGATGATATCTAGGCATGTCAGTGTAGTGTGGTTGACCTGCCCTCCAGCTCCTCCATTCTGGGTCTTTAGCCCTTTGGATTGTAAGGTGTTTCTTATTTTGAGATCATTATGTCTTTTAATCTTCCAATTGAAAATGTGTTCAAATTCCCTGTTTTTATTATATTGGAATTGTTGGCATGGCTTTTGTGCTGATGTGCTGAAGATAGATTGGCTTGAAGTAACAAATGGTTCTGCTCTATAAAGTTTTTGCGGGTTTGTTTTTTTTGCATGGTTTAATTTCACATGCAGTTTATGTTGTGGCTACTAGGAGTGGGATTCGCGTGACAAAGATTCTATCCGAAGAGCCATTGAACACAGCAATGTTGTCATCAACCTTGTTGGAAGAGAGTGGGAAACGAGGTATTTGCCTTCTTTCTCTTGGATTTGTTGAGATAGCCTTTACACTCAGTAAGACGAAACTGAAATCCCATGAAAAGGGTTTTTGAGTGGTGGGGTTCAGTATTTGGTACATCACTGACCTTGTTCTTTCAAGGAAAAATCTTACTCTTTGCATATTTTTGTGATGTTTTCTCTGTCTTTCTCCTCTTGATCCATTAGCTGTCTGTCTCTCCATTGTGAGACTGAGAGACCTCTGGGTCAGAAAGCCTTAGGCTGAAAATAACAGTTTGAGGCAGTTACAGTTTCCATGCCAGAGTGAATTTAGCAGTGTATCCCCACCTATAGTTTGTACATTATCTTCAAGGACAGCCCCATGTAGAGTGTGATACAGTAATTAGCTCTAAGGCCGCTGAAGCATGGATCTGAATGACCAGATCAGACATCTGCAAAGAAGGCGCTAGACACAACTGGCAAAAAAGCATTTTTTGCTGTCATGGAACATGTTCTTGCAACGGGAGGCCATGATCCAGTAAGACTCCCAAGGAGCAGCAGTGGTGTAGTGGTTAAGAGGAGGTGTACTCTAATCTGGAGGAGGCAGGTTTGATTCCCTGCTCTGCTGCTTGAGCTGTGTGCTGGCTTATCTGGGGAATTCAGATTAGCCTGTACACTCCAACACATGCCGGCTGGGTGACCTTGGGTGAGTCACAGCTCTATGGAGCTCTCTCAGCCCACCCACCTCATAGGGTGTTTTGTTGTGAGGGGGAAGGGAAAGGAGTTTGTAAGCCCCTTTGAGTCTCCTTACAGGAGAGAAAGGGGGAATATAAATCCAACTCTTCTTCTTCTTCTTCTTCTTCTTCTTCTTCTTCTTCTTCTTCTTCTTCTTCTTCTTCTTCTTCTTCTTCTTCTTCTTCTTCTTCTTCTTCTTCTTCTTCTTCTTCTTCTTCTTCTTCTTCTTCTTCTTCTTCTTCTTCTTCTTCTTCTTCTTCTTCTCCTCCTCCTCCTCCTCCTCCTCCTCTTAACAGAGTCTTCCAGCAAAATCTACAAACTGGTGGGGCAGTCAATGTGATATTTATCAATGAATTAAAGCGCATGTGTAATAATTTTTCTCCTTCTTTCAGAAACTTCAAATTTGAAGATGTCTTTGTTAACATCCCCAGGGATATTGCCAGGCTTTCCAAAGAAGCTGGCGTAGAAAAATTCATTCACATGTCTCACCTGAATGCACACTTGAGAAGCTCTTCTAAATACCTTCGGAATAAAGTAAGTGACAGAGTTTCTTTCTCAGGTGCTGCAGTTACCTTCAGGGTACTAGGGACAGAATCACAGCCTCTTCATCTTTCGCTTTCTTTGCCTCTACCTGAACACAAAATTCCCTGCATACTTCCAAGAGATACAACAGGATGGCAGAGCTATTGAATCCAAACTTCTGGGTTCCTAAGGATTATTTTGGATGTTGGAGTAAGATGAGACCTTGCCCTTCTTTTGAGGTTTGGAGTGCGCATTTGTGTGTGTGAACACACTTGGTAATGGTGCCATGGGAGCAGTGTCCATTTCAAACTTCTTTACAGCATCTTTTTAAGTGTCCCCTTATGCAGACACTGGCTAAGAATTATTACAGGGGATCTCTTCTATACACTATAATGATTAAAAACAACTTTAACCAGAATTTTGAGAGTAGGTTTGAAATGCTGCATCTGAACAAAAATGGTGTATAAAATGGTGCGATGCTGGCTGCTGTTCCAGTATTGGAAGATGGGACAGGGCAAGGATAGTTATCCAGCTGAGGATTTGTCATTACCATATTTTTCCCATTACATATTTTTGGCGTATCATTGAGTAGTATTGTGCTAGCTTCTTGTGAGCGAGGGGTGTGCCATTGTTCAGTTTTGGTTGCTCATTTGTACAGTTTTATTTGGAATTTAAGAGATTCTTTACAAAGAAGGGACACTGTAAGCTCCCCCCCCCCCCCAATATCCTTGGGTTGGGGACTTTTCTTAGCAAGAATATCTTCATGCATTATTGAGGGAGCTGTTTGTCGGTTTCTCAAAAACATCAGGCTAGCCACTGTAAAAAATGGAATATTGATCCAGTGGGTGCCAGGGGTGTAGCTTGCCTAGGGCAGGGGTCTGCAACCTGTGGCTCTCCAGATGTTCATGGACTACAATCCCCATCATCCCCTGCCACCATGGCCAATTGGCAGGGATGAACACCCCCCCTCCACTGCTGGGAAGGGCCAAGTGGCCATGGTGGCAGGGGCTGATGGGGATTGTAGTCCATGAACATCTGGAGAGCCGCAGGTTGCAGACCCCTGGCCTAGGGTTAGCCTTGGGCTAGCCTTGAGTGGGTCACCATAACAAAAAGGTTGGGAATTGCTGTTGTAGACTAACTCTAATCCACAGGCTGCCACCTACTGGCTGTTCCCCCAATTCATGTAGCCTGCCTTTACTAGAGCCTTTTCCGTCACCGCTCCCACTTTGTGAAATGGGCTCCCGGAGGAAGTAGAAGGGGCACCATTGCTAGAAATATTCATGGTTGTTTTATTTGCCCTGGCTTTTTATTGTGCTTACACGGCTGGCATCTTTTACTGTATGTGTGTGATATTATCTGGGACTCTGTTTTGTATGTGGTTTGTAAGCTTCCTGGAGTCACAGTTTGTAAGCCTCCTGGAGGAGGAGCAGGATATAATACAGGCAGCTCCATCCAATGGACTGGGTGCCTGGCTGTGGCATCATTGCCACGCGGGCTACCCCCCCCCCCCCGGAGGCTTTCCAGCAGCGTGGGGAGGCTTAAAATGCAAAAAAGCCTCCGCACTGCTGGGAACCCTCCATTGGGCTTAATAGACTTTGTTTGAAACCCTTAAGTGTAGACTTCATGATCCAGTTCCCAGTGGCAGCTGTGTTGTCTTTTCTGCCTCTGCTTCCACCTCCCCACCTCTTCCTCTACTGGCATCCTTGCTGTCTGCCTCCCCAGTGAACTGTTTCCTGGATGTCTTTTCTCTTCCTGGATGTCTTTTCCTGCTGGTGCAACGGGGCCAATGACCAGGAGGCTAATGGCCTGGCCCTGCCTTGCTACAGCAGGAGTGCAGAGTCTGTGGCACATTGTTTTGCACTGCGTCCCACTGCTGGGAAGGGCCATGCTCTTCCTCTGGTGCAGCCCCATGTCGCTCCCACCGGTGGATTTCATCCCTCTCCCGCCACCTTCGGATGCAGCTGTTAGCATAGCAGAGGTGATAAAGCCAGGATATAAACTGCCTGTTAGAGACATTTGTAGAGGATAATGTGAAACATCATCTTATGAAGTATTTATATTACATTCGTTTTCTGTTAAATGCCTTGCTAACAGGCTGCTGGGGAAAAGGCTGTGCGAGAAGAGTTTCCAGACGCTATCATCATGAAGCCTTCAGAAATGTTTGGAAGAGAGGACAGGTTTTTCAACCACTACGCAAGTATGCACCCACTGGAGTGTGAAATCTGCTTTGTGAAGGGGAAAGTAGTATTGGAGAGAAAGGGATGGAATCTCACCACAGATTGCACCTTTGGTTCCTCATCCCGGCCCAGGTCATGGAAGAATCAGTGATTTAGTATTATTTACTCTGATTGGTAGTTAGCTTTGCAGAGCCTCAGGTAATGGACTTTCACATCACCTCCTACCTTGTTCTTTTAACTGGAGATCCCGGGGGAAGGAGGTGGGAGGATTTGAATGTGTGATCTTCTGCATGCCAAGCAGATACTCTGCTTCTGAGCCGCAGCCCTGCCCCTCTTTAAAGGTCATCTTCCTCTTTAAACTGGTGCTACAGTCTTCTGGACATATAGTTGTCGATCTGAAAATGGTTGTCTGTCACACATGTTTTTTGGGGTTTGTGACTCCTGTATTATAACCATGAAAAGCTTTGCCAAGTCTGTTTTTTGTTTATCACCACTACACCATCTCTTTTTGGGGGCAGCCGAGGAACCTCCACTGTGGTTGCATTCATTGAGAAATGAACAGCAGACAGCCCCATCTAAACGTCTGGATGCACTGCTCTGCTGTTCCCAGGAGGGCTTTCTGAAGGTGTAGGGAGCCAAAAAGGCACCCCCCCCCCACTGGAAAGCCCTCCATAGGGCTGCCATGGACCTTTTCGGTGGCATAAATCTAGGAGAGGGGCGCCAGTGTTTCTAGCAGTGAAGAGGGGTAGAAGCCGACTAATATTGACCCAGCCCTCGACCACGCTCCCAGAACGCCCCCACAGTGCCGGTGTAATACAGGAGCGCTGGTGTGGCACATGCCATCATGTCCTTCTGTTATGGCAGGCCACGGCGGCTACCCTGCCAGCACATCCACCCTACTCTGGGGCAAGTCCCCTAGAGAGGGCAAATCTGATGGCATAGGCCCACACTGGCTCCAGTGATGAACACCCCCCCTCCCCTGCTTTGGATGGGGTCATTACTATTTCAGACTTGGGCAGTCATAGCACTCAGTGTCCAAGTTGGGTTTTTTTTTGAACCAGAGCTGAAAGCGAGTTCAAGAAACTCAAAGTTTTGCACTTTGGGAATTAAAATCTATCTTTTGGAAGTTTGAAAGCATTTTCCTAAATCTGAAACGAAAGAATGTTTTTGTAAAGTTTTACTCAACTTTGATTCATGCTTCATTTTTATCTTTGTGCATTGGGTATGGGTTCAGGACAACATTCTCTTCCAGGGTTTTGGGGGAGGGTTCGTGGCTTCGTGGTGGAGCATCTTCTTCGCATCCAGGTTTAGTCCCCAGCATTTCTGGTTGAAAGGCTCAAGCAGGGAGGGTACATGCAAGACTTTGACCAGAGACCCCGAAGAGCTGTGCCCCCAAGACCGAACGTGAGGAACTGTGGGTTTGGCTTGGAATAAGGCAACTGTGTATGTATGTAATTGTGCATCATCATTAACAACAGATATGACACTTGTAAATAACTGCAGTAAATACAACCTGAATTATAATTTAGTGAAAGCAAATATTACATCAAATAGAGCATAAGCATCATTATTAATTGATTACATTTATATCGGCCAGCATGCCAAAATCTAGTGGCTGGGAATCCAGCAGCCTCTTCTGGACATTCTGCAGGGTTTTTTCATCCTTTTGGGTAGAAGTTCATAAGAACATAAGAAAGAACCTGCTGGATCAGACCAGAGTCCATCTAGTCCAGTACTCTGCTACTCGCAGTGGCCCACCAGATGAATTTGGGAGCTCACAGGCAGGATGTGAAAACAACGGCCTTCTGCTCCTGCTGCTGCTCCTGAGCACTTGGTCTGCTAAGGCATTTGCAATCTCAGATCAAGGAGGATCAAGTTTGGTATCCATAGATCGACTTCTCCTCCATAAATCTGTCCAAGCCCCTTTTAAAGCTAAGCTTATTTGTGTTTATAACAGCCCACAGTCTGTACACCCATTTTTTTAAAAACTTTGACAACAAACTACAAAACAGAATTTTGCCACATCTTCTACACATTTTGACTGAGACCACGAAGAAGCAACTTTAATTTTGCAACATCAGGAAAAAGTGCAAATTTAACTATTGGGTATCTGTAGGAGTTGCCTGCCCTGAAACATGTGCTTTAATTAATTAATTGATTTTAAAAATGTGATTGATGTTTTTATTTGAAAGTACTGAAAGCATCCACACAGCTTTTCTTCGTTGCCTGGTAACTGTGTTTGTATTCGTCAAGTAACCTGTCCATCTCTCTCTAGATATGGGCTGGTTTATTGGTGTGCCATTGATTTCCATGGGCAAGCGAACAGTGAAACAGCCAATCTATGTAGGTATTAGGCAAAAACATGCATTTTAGAGCGGGTTTTTTTAAATAAAAAAACAACCATGCAGTTTATATTAATGTTTGTTCTTGAAAATTTTATCTCACAGGTGGTTGATGTAGCCAAGGCAATACTTAACTCTATTAAGGATCCTGATGCCAAAGGCAAAACCTATGCATTGACTGGGTAGGTTAGTCTTTTAATCATAAACCTCGGAATCTTTTTCTATCTGGTGTCTCTTCTCAGTACCTCAGAATTACAACGCTACAGATAGTGTGTGAGAGAGAAAGGAGTGGGTACATGGGCTGGACTGTTAATGCAGATCATCAAAACCCAATTTAGGGAACATTTGGAATTATTTGGTCACAGTGGATTTCCAGTCTTGCTGCCGTGATAAAAACATATTGGTTTGCACTACATCAAGCCTTCACTCTGTCTCTGAATCTGTTTTGATCAGACAGTTAAATAGGATCATTGACAATAAGGCTGGAGTGTTCAGATGTAAGAAGAGGTAAGAGGGTGAAAGGAAATATTTGTGCCATCTGGCTGATAGAATAACACGTGTCCACAATTCAGAGAACTCTTAACGTGTTGAAATGCTTCAGCGATTAGAAAATGCTAGATAGGGTTCCAGATTACTCAGGTAGGTTCATGAAATAATCCTGGCGAGGTACAGAGTTGATCCTAGGGCACTGATGCTTGCAAAGCGGAAGCCGTGATTATCTGTTGTTGCGAAACAGAAGACCAGTAGCACTTTAAAGACCCACAATGTTTAATTTCAAGATGAGCTTTTATAAGTCAGAGCTCAGAAGAAGCGAACTGTGACTTGCAAACGTACAGATTGGAATAAACGTTGTTAGTCTTTAAGGTGCCACTGGGCTGTTTTACTGTGATGATGGTGCTTGTCCCTGGGTCCGACAGGAAGCTCCATGAATGCTGAATGAAATCAAAATAGAAATGATCAGTTTTAAAGCTGGACTTCAGGAGTTAGTGGTGGTTTCACCAGACTTTTATCCAAACATTTTTTTTAAATGATGGAATGTTAGGACTCAAATATGAATGATAACTCTTTATATGTGTGGGCGAGAGGGGTTAATGAGCCAAGGAGGAAGAATTGGGTGAAATTGGAGAGGAATCTGTGGCCTTCCCATAGCGTGTGAAATGGCTGTGAAACGCAGCCTCTTGCTTAACCTCTCCTGTGTGCTGAGCTGCATTAGTAGCAGGGGGCTGGTTCATTTACGTATTTGTTCATTTACTTCATTCACCTTTCTTGTTAAAACTTGAAGATTACAAAAACAAAAAGGAAAAAAATCAATTCAGACAGTGTATTGTACTGCAGAGTAGTCCAAATACTTGATTGGATATATATTTTACCTTGTGTTAGAACTATCTTATACATACTTCAAACTGTTGATTAACTACGTAAGAAAACACACGCTTTTTAAATGTATCTTCAACCTGGGTTCCTGATGGGCCTTCATATCACTCCTTGAGATCTCTTACTGTCTCTTACTGTCTTTAATTTCTGACACACCAAGTTCTTTTGTGGAAAGCAAGATGCAAATGCAACAACATTGCTTTTTATGTCCCATCAGTTAGTGTGTGTGTGTGTGTGTGTGTGTGTGTGGTGGTGGTGGGGGGGTTGGGGGAAGAAGTTGAGGTCCAAATATGCCGCAGGGTTTCATTCCGCATTGACTTAGTTTTAGGACAGAGCCACTCTGGCAGATGCTTTTGGCTTCAATTTCCTGTGCACTTTTTGATTCTTTCCCTGCTCATTTGAGATTTTGAAGACTTCCCCACTGGGTATATAAAAGAATAGTCCTTACAGTAGTTCCACTTAATCGCTCATTGAGGATCTTTCCGCACAGCGGAAAGGGCCCCTCTCCACCGGCAGAAATTATGCCGGTGGAGGGGGGGGGCCCGTTCGCACGGGAGCGTGCGAGCGGCCCCACAGAAGCCGGCACAGAAGAGGTGGCTTCGCACGGAGCCACCTCTTCTGCGTCCCCATCCACTCACCTCGTCCTCCAGCGTGCTCTGGAGGCTGTTAGGGAACCGTCCATGCTGCCCTCCGATCCCTGGAGGTCGGAGGGCAGCGTGTGCCCAGTCCCCTGATGGCCTCAGAACGCGCTGGAGCCCTGAAATAGTGAACTGAAGATAAGAAGCGCCATCTTCCAAGCGGTGCGGTTCGCCGATGGGAAGATGGCGTTTTAGAATTGAGCGAGGTTATTAGGAGCGGCTTGACGCCGGGTGGCCAGGATGGCGCTGCTGCGATCCAGCAGTGCCTCCTGTGTGAACAACTGCCCAGGGACGGCTTTTTTGCCATCCCTGGGCCGCTGTAAATGGCCTGTGTGGAAAGGGCCAAAGAAAGGGCCAAAGATTGCTTCATATGCCTTGAACTCTCATGCTACCCATAGCGTGCCCTTTGCAATTGGAGCCATTTTCTATCTTTCATCAAGGATATGTCTAACTGAGATATAGCATGTTTTAATACTTGATGAAGCCAGAACAGGATTCAAATATTCAAGTCAAAAAGCATTGTTGTTGCATTTGTATCTTGTTTTCCATGAAAGAACTTGCTGTGTCAGTAATTAAAGAAGCATGACAGTAAGAGATCTCAGGGAGTGTTATGAAGTAGGAACCCAGGTTGAAGATACATTTAAAAAGATAAGGGGTGTGTGTTTCTTACATAATCAACGGTATCATGTGCTGGTTTCCATTTCTGTATTCAAGCCTCTTCTTAAAGAGGAAAATGTCACGTTCTATGGCCAAATCATGTGTGATTTTTGCTGAAAAATAGGACTTAGGTTTACCTTCCTAAATTTGTTATCCATGTTGTGCTGTATGTGCATTAGTATGTGTAAGAGACACAGCTTGACTGAATGGATACTTTGCTTTTTTCCCCCTGCAGCCCACAGAGATATTACCTTTATGACTTAGTAGCTTATCTTTATGCGGTGCTCCACAGAACTTTTCTCCCATATCCATTGCCTCGACCTCTGTATCGGTATGTATAGTCTCTTTTTGTTTTTTTTTTGTTTTTTGTCAGCCATGTCACTTTTTAAACAATAGGAACTTGATTCAGATTTTGCAGTTACTGGGTTCAGTCAGGGCTGTGGTAAGGTTTCCATACATTCCACTGTAATTGGTAGACCTAAAACACAGACGACTTACACTTGCCAATTTAATATATTTTGATAACAATAACTTGCTTTTCTTCATAGTGGGGACCCAAAGTGACACCCCACATCACTTTCCCCTCCTCCATCTTGTTCTTACAAATACAACAGCCTTTTGAGGAAGGTTTGGCCAAGAGAGAGGCCCAAGGTCACGCAGTGAGCATGTGTCAGACTGGGGATTTGAGAAGGGGAGGGGTAGAGCTTATTAAAATGGGAAAAGTCCCCAAACTACACTCTGTTCCACATAAAAATCCAAGGAGATGTGTGGATTAAACTGCCCCATCTTCCTGGACCTTTGCTATGAAGGAATGCTCCGCTGCGTCCTAGTGCCTGCCTGCATTTTTTCCAATTCTCTTTTAGCCTTAGAGAATCGTATTTCCGTCATTATTGCGTGCAGTATCAAACACAGAACTTTAAAAAAAGATAATTTATGTATTAATTGCCCTGGATGGCTTTTAGCAAAACTTGCCTGTCCGTAACTTGTCTTATATGGACGTATTTCTTCTAGCCCTGCTTTCACTTTCCACTTTCTCCACGGCAAGCAAAACTTGCCTGTCCATAAGCTGCACCCGCCATTTCGTTTCCCAACGCCTGCCATTTCATTTCCCAATGCTTCTGTGGTTCAGGGGGATGATGTATAGAATATGTAACATGTTCTGTAATCTGTCTATGAGGAAGGTCCTGTGTAAGAGGGGATTCCTTTCTAAAGCTGAGTGCTCGTTCAGGTCCTAAATAAGGATGACAGCAAAAGAATATTCTTGAAAGAATTTTCTGCTCTGTTTGTCTAACACAGAGGTGTCCAACTGTGGCGCTTCAGATGTTCATGGATGACAATTCCCATCAGCCCCTGCCTGCAGAAAGGAATAGCAGGGGCCCATGGGAACATCTGAAGTGCCAGAGTTGGACACTGGTCTAACACATTTTGAGAAAAGGATCTCCTACTCCATGGGGCAAGGGTACGCTGTGGGGTATTGTTACCACTATCTGCTTCCTTCTTTACCTTTCCATTGCCTGGCCAGATGCTCCAGACTGGTATTCCTTTCTGCATTTTCCCTACTCCCTAAGGAGTGGGGAGTGCAGTGCTGTCAAAACCTGTAATTGTGATGAGTCTCCTTTGACTGCTTTGGATTACAGCTTGGGTGCAAGATTCTTTGAGGTAAGCCCGTTTGAGCCGTGGACAACCAGAGACAAAGTGGATCGGGTAAGTGTGAATTCGCAGTTGCTACTTCACACATGAGCAATAGAGAACCTGTGAAACATCCCCCCCTCCCCCCGACACAAGCAAAAAGCCAGTTGATGGCTATCGTCTGCCCTGCTGCAAACAGGGTGGTGGGTAATAATGCCAAACAGGTCCCAAAGCAAAGACTCCCCAGCCAATTCTCTTTGAAGTGCTAACCATAGCTAACCATTTCTGTCCCTCCTTTCCCCTAGAAAATATATGCAGTTACACAATCAAGCTGTATACTGCTACAATGAAAGTTCAGTGTCAACAAACCAGGCCCACTATAAAGCCACTGGCAGAACAATGGCTGAAAAGCAGAATTCAAAACATCAGTGCAAACATTAAAACAGCCAGCAGCTTGATCTACACCAGGGGTCTGCAACCTGCGGCTCTCCAGATGTTCATGGACTACGAATCCCATCAAATCCCAATTGGCCATGCTGGCAGGGGCTGATGGGAATTGTAGTCTACGAACATCTGGAGAGCCGCAGGTTGCAGACCCCTGGACTACACAGAGAAGCCATTGAAATCCACAAGCACACGGACAATTTCAACAGAAAGGAAGAAACCATGAAAATGGACAAAATTTGGCTACCAGTACTGAAAAACACTAGAATCAAGACATAGACTAATGAACACTGCCCAGACAAAGGATGTCTCTAGGCAGTAAGCAGTCAAAGGGCTAGTGAACACTACCCAGAACACCACCCATCACTAGGCAGTGAACAATCTGGGTGTTCACTAGGCAGTGAACATGCTGGCAGGGGCTGATGGGAGTTGTAGTCTATGAACATCCGGAGAGCCGCAGGTTGCAGACCCCTCATCTACACAAAATGGTTGCAAGCTTGGCTTGGCACCAGAATTTGTAAAAGGAAAGGCAGCTGGGAGCAGGAAAGGGGGAGGGGAGGCCACCAAAAAGACCTCCCTCATGATCACACCCCCTTCCTGATGTTAGGGCAGGGGTCGGGAACCCGTGGCTCGCGAGCCGCATGCGGCTCTTCCGCCACTGTTCTGCGGCTCGCCGGGCCCATCTTCACCCGCCCTGCAAGGAGCAGGGCGGGCGCATCAGTTGCCCAGCGGCCGGCCAGGCCGAGCCGCCGGGCCCATCTACGCCTGCCCTGCAGGCGGGGTGTGTGTGTGTGTGTGTGTGTGAGCGGGTGGGGGTGTGTGAGCGGGCGGGGGGGGCCCGAGCGAGCAAGTGGGCGGGGGAGCGGAGGGGGGGCGAGCGAGTGGGGGGGTGAGCGGGGGAGGGTGAGCCAAATGGCTCTTTGAGGGGAAAAGGTTCCCGACCCCTGTGCTAGGGCGTATGGGGGCAGCCTTTAAGGATCAGTTTGAGAACTGGTAGATTGAGAAGTGGTAGATTGAACATTGATGTTCAGTCAGGACTTACAGGGATCACTTTACAATTAGCTGGAGGGAGTATTTGTTCAACTTGGTGCCAGTTTGCTTGGAATGAGATCCCACGGTATTGTGCCTTTCCTCCTAAGAAAGCTCCAAAGAGATTTGGGAAGCCACCTTGTGCTGTTTTTAAAAAAATCAAGGATGCTTGCAAGCTTTTCCAGAATTTCCTTTGATTGATAACAAATAAAATAAAATGGACAGCCGTCTTGTGGCACCTTCAAAGCAGTATTTCTGACCTTTGATGACTGGTGGATGACGACAGCCTTGGTTTGAAGTGCTTTGAGTTGTGTCGAGGTAGGCACGTCAGATTAATTTACACAATCATCTCTGTGTCTTTCAAGTTCCATACTACGGACATGAGGTACCCTGATCTTCCCGGCTTAGAGGACCTGGGCATCACGGCCACCCCCGTGGAGCAGAAAGCCATAGAGGTGCTGCGCCGCCACCGCACGTTCCGCTGGATGGACACAGAGCTCGAGGAAGCAAAACCAGCCAAGCCTGTGACCGACATGTAAACCCTCGGCCTCTGCAGAGTTGCAGGCTGGACTTGTGTCGATTTTGTTTGTTTGAAAACTCTGTACATAACAAAGTTTAAATCCATCCTTGGTTGTGTGCTGTTGTTTGTTTCAGGATTTTCAAAGTGTCACGGAGAGACTTTGGCTTTTAAAAAACAACAGCTATGACTGGTCCTTATCCAAGGTGAATTTCAGTTCTCTTAACGTGATGTTAGTGCATGTTTGACTTGACCTTTAGGTTTTCAGTTTTTCATTATTTCAGAACTGGGGAAATGTCCAAAGAGGTTACCTGTCTTCACTGTGCCGGCGAGTGCTAGGATAGGCAGCCACCAAATTCACCAAGCAGCCAATTATAACTGAGCCCAAATCTCCAATCTGAGCCAAATCCTTGATGCAGATTTCATCCTGGTCACTTTCTCAAATAAAACTCACTGGCACCATTACTATTTTTAATATTGTGTGTGAACAGAACA
Source organism: Sphaerodactylus townsendi (assembly GCF_021028975.2). Taxonomy (NCBI): domain Eukaryota; kingdom Metazoa; phylum Chordata; class Lepidosauria; order Squamata; family Sphaerodactylidae; genus Sphaerodactylus; species Sphaerodactylus townsendi. The sequence goes on from NC_059438.1 coordinate 28,727,788, forward strand.
AGCTATTATACAATCCGTTAAATAAGCAAACTATTCTCCAGATTGGGGAGCTGTGTGGTTTCCGGGCTGTATGGCCGTGTTCTAGCAGTGTTCTATTCTATTCACAGCCAGGAAACCACACAGCACCCCAGTGATTCCAGCCGTGAAAACCTTCGACAATACATATTCTCCAGATTATTAGAAGGGCCACATAATGACAAGTATAGCCTCTGTAATTGCCTCATTTCTTGCCATTTCAGTGATCCTGAACAAGCTGTTCATGTGCCATGGCATCCACCAATGGGCTTTTCTGGCACCCACTTCCTTTGTTCTGAAAGCAAAGACCAGGTGCTTGGCTTGTTCCACCTTACTGGATCACAAGGTAGTTCAGAAGAGTCCAGGATCAGTCATATTTGTGTATTGTTGAAGGCTTTCACGGCCGGATTCAACTGCTTGTTGTGGGTTTTCCAGGCTTTGTGGCTAGTAGATCCTGTTCCTAACGTTTCGCCTGCATCTGTGGCTGGCATCTTCAGAGGTGTATCACAGAGAGAAGTCTGACTCTGTGATACACCTCTGAAGATGCCAGCCACAGATCCAGGCGAAACGTTAGGAACAAGATCTACCAGACCACAGCCACACAGCCTGGAAAACCCACAACAACCAGTCATATTTGTGTTTGCAGTGAGTGTCCATTTAGAAATGGTTGCCTCCAACATATGAGAATGCTTGTCTTGGAACTTCCTAATAGACTGTGGAGCCTCCATTATTCATTAGATTGAACCCACTTTGTGACAGCTATTTGGTCACAGCGCCCATTATCGTTTCTCAAAATTACAAATGCAACAAAATTCCAAAGTGCTTATGGGCTGGGGACCTCCCTGTCCTGTCTTTTGTGACTACTGTAAGCTGGCCTCTGGCCCTCAGCAGAATGTAAGTTCTTCCAATGTTTTTCCAAGCCTGTAAATTTTAGGCCGGGTATGTGTGGAACAAGGTATCTTCCTGTCACATGGGAAACCCATAAAGAGTGAGAGCCGGGGGGAAATGCAAGGAATCCATGAAGTAAACAAATCTTGGAACAGAGATGCAGCAAGAATGCCTGTCTGGGCTGAGAAGATTGTATAATTGTATAATTTATTGTTGTTCAGCACTCTTGAGCCCATTTGACCGGGAGAGCAATTTACAAATTGAATAAGATAATAAATGGATGATACCATAACTACTAGCACTCTAAGGGAAGCTGTAATCTGTTCCCCGAATCTAGAAGCAGGAATTATGAATGGGGAGATTAAGACTGGTTGATTGCATTCCCTGTACACAAAAACATATGGAAAAAGTAGAAATGTGGGAAGGAAGGACATAGACAAATTGCAGTAGGTTCTGAGGAAAGCAACATGGGCGATTAGGAACCTGGAAACTTAGGTTGGTGAGGAAAGGTTGAAAGAATTTGTCACATTAGGATTAAATACGAGACAAGGAGAGAAGGTAGCATAAGAGGGGAGCAGAGGTGTGGCTTTTCTCTGAAATTTCAGTTTGCCCACCCCATCGGTATTGAGCAGGTTCAATTGTGTGATAATTGTGCGTTTTCTCACTGCCTTATGGTAACTGCAGTTTGGTCCTGTAAATTCTGAGCTCCTGTCAGGATGATGAAACTCACCCCCTGCGTAGGTGCTAAAGCAATGTGTGCAAGGACCTGGGAAATACGTAATCCACGCCAGTTGTCGACGTGGATCAGCGATGGCTATCCTGCAAGCTACCATGCTGAATGCTACCATGTGTGTACACACAAAAACCACTTGAAACGCTGCTCATTTTGAATTGGGAGCATACCCTCGAAGTGCTCGTATGAGGCACTCGCCAGCAAATGAGTTCTGTGAACAAGCCAAGGTCAGTGTTTGAATGACTATTTTTTGGACACTTGAGTCGCCCCAGAGAAGAACCCAAACAAAAATCATAGCGAGGTAAAGACAATTCAAGGCTAACATATTTTATTCATGCTTCTGTTGCCCTAAGTGAACCAAGGAGAGAAAGGTGATACTGTTTATACAGGCCCATTCTGTCAAGGTCTGTGTGGAAGATTTTGACCTTCAGAGTTCTTGGGAAATAACTGGATGCTATTTTTAGCCTCTTGGTTCTTTCTTTAGGATGAATTTGAACTCTTTGTTTAAATGCAGGAGGACCAACAGTTTGCTTACTGAGAAGCAACCAGATTTGCTGGAGAGGAGAAGGAGGTGAGGCGTATCCTTGCCTGCTCATGCATATAGGCAATCCCAACCTGTCCTGTTCTCTGGCTTTCAAGAACAGTTAGATATGCAGAAATCAGAAAGTGAAACTTTTCACATCATTAAGATAAACAGGGTGGTACCCAAGCAGAAGCCAAGTTTGCCTTACCTGTGGCTCAGGTATATTTGATCAAGACTATGACCCTTTCCACAGAAATGACAACTGATATCTTTATAAAGGACACACATTTATTTATTTTACTTCATTTACACCGCAAATTTCTTCCCAGTGGTGTAACTCCTTGGTTTTATCCACACCACAACCCTGTGTGGTAAGTTAGGCTGAAAATGTGTGACTGGCCTTGCGTAGAGCAAATTACAGTAATCCAGTTTGGAGCTGACCGTTGCATGGATCACTTGACCACTACACTCTGGCTCTCATAACCTCTGGACAGTTGTTGCTACCTGTAAATGTGATGACAGTTGCATTACAGTCATTCAACATCGCATGTTAAAATTCAATTCCCAGTACCCACTGGTATATATTTCTCCAGCTGCATGGACTTGAATTTGAGCGTGTGTGGTCAGATCTGGTAGCATCTTGCAAAATGATTGTGCTTCTCACAGTTCCAACAGTTTTCCAGATGCCTGCACAACTGAGAAGCAACCTGCCTTCCACAACGGCTGGTCTCTTTCCTATTGCTTGTGAAGAATGTGGATCTATTTTTGAAGGTGACTTTTACACTCTTGGCTTTTGAAGTTGAAGGATGGCCAGCCCCGTCAGCTGAATCCAGATCATTCATTTATGCGTTCCCAATCTCTGAGAAAGATTTAGTAGTCATTCTCCAAGGACACGATCACTGATACCACAAATGACTCCATCCCTTATTACATTATGTCAAGTCGCCAAAGCCACAATTTGTGCAGAACTCTTAATTCTGTGATATATTGTCATAGCTTGACCTGCTTTTTGTGTTCCTGTAGAATTAAAGTTCTTTTAAAAGTTTCATTCTTCTTAGGCATGCAGTATTCTTCACATTTGTTCAATATCGCATAAACTCAGAGCTTTCTCTTCAGCGCCATGTAGAAAAATGGAAGATGTAATTGTATTATGCTTCTCTGGTACTACCAGTATTGCTACCAATAGGATTGCCAATTCTGGGTTGGGAAATAACTTGAGATTTTGGGGGTGGGGGTCTCAGGAGGGTGGGGCTTGGGGAAAGGAGGGACTTTGACAGGGTGTCATGCCACAGAGTCCAAAGCAGCCATTTTCTCAAGGGGAACTGATCTCTGTCATCTGGAGACCAACTTTAATAGCAGGAGATCTTCAGGTATTACCTGGAGGTTGGCAACCATGACTAAGTCCTTTGTCTAGTATTCTCAGTTGTCAGCAATATCCTCTGACAATAAGCGTAGCCAACTTTCAGGTAGTGGCTTATGGATTGGCTGCTATTATAACTAATCTCCAAGGGACAGAGATCATGGAGAAAATGGCCACTTCAGAAAGTGGATTCTATGGCAGTATACCCTGCTGAGGTACCTCCTCTCCCCAAACCCTGTCCTCCTCAGGTGTCACCCCCCAAATCCCCAGGTATTTCCCAACCAAGAGCTGACAGCCCTGTGTGACAGCTGCAAATTTGATGGTGACTGTTACATCTCTCTCTTTCTCTGCCTTACTATGGTCCTTTCTGCTCAGTAGTATCCACAGGGGCTTTCCAGTTTTCTTCAAGTAGGTTTCACACCTCCCTTATCTTTTCTACCTGTACAACAAAGAAATGGCTTTCAATTTAATCTCAAACGCTCTTGATTTTCCACGTCTGATTTTCTGTAATATTTGTTCATCCACTGATAGAAACATGTTTTACAGCAGTGATGGTGAACCTTTTTGAGACCGAGTGCCCAAACTGCAACCCAAAACCAACGTATTTATTGCAAAGTGTCAACACGGCAATTTAACCTGAATACTGAGGTTTTAGTTTAGGAAAAATGGTTGGCTCTGAGGCGTGCGTTACTCGGGAGTAAGCTTGGTGGTAAAAGGTGGCTTTGCTTTGAAGCTACCATGCAACTCTTCGAATGGGTGACTCACGACCCTAGGAGGGTTTACTCAGAAGCAAGCCACATTGCCAGCAACTGAGCTTATTCCCAGGTAAAGGATCTCGCTTCAGTTCTTTGCATGAAAATTAGTGGAGTTTAACAGTGCTTAACAGGGTTACCTATACGGCTTCCCCAAAACTAGGCCTTAGGTGTAATGCTAATAATCGAGCCCAGCGGCCCAGGCCAGCCTAGATGTGTGAGTGGGGGAAATTGCATGATGAACTCTGTTTGTGCGTGCCCACAGAGAGGGCTCTGAGTGCCACCTCTGGTACCCGTGCCATAGGTTCGCCATCACTGTTTTACAGCATCTCCAGAGTCCAGACTACAGTGATCGGTTCCCATGTATGGACAGTGGACTCTATGGTATCACATTCCTGCTGAAACTCCCTCACCCAACCTCCAGGAATTGCTCAAACTGGAGCAGGCTACAGGGAACTTTACTATTCTTTGTGACACACTATTGGCTATAAACTAAACTGATATGAGGGGACCAGGGTTGCTATTTAATTTCATTTCTACTTGGCAAATAAAATACACCAACTATTTTACTTAAAAAGTGAAAATCCAGCCATGTAACCAGTGCTGACAATCACCACAATCGGTGATTTATTAATGACATTTACGTTCTGCATTGAGTCTGAGGAGACATGATGGACAGAAGTATTTTAAAGAAATACATTTATATTCAGCCTGCTTTCTACAAATCTATTCTGAGGTGGCTCCCAGAAGAAACACATAAAAGAAATACAAAGTTTTGAGCAAATCAATAAAACAATGAAGGGGGGGGGGGGGGCAGATGAATTTTTTCAGCAATCAACAACCAGTCACATGAAATGTAAACGATTGTGCATAAAAGCGGGTGACAGAAACATCAATGGACATACACCCAATAGCACCTGGGAATTATTCTGCCTCATAGTAAATTGCTATTACTATCTACATATCAATCCATCTATTAGTCTGTGTGAGGTGCAGGTTTTCTAATCACTCTTCCTCTGGAGGTCATAGTCTCGTGTTTGGTAATAAAGAGGAAGTGGTTGTTACTGACTGAGCTTGAATTGGATCCAGTGTAGGAGATGCAATTCCAGTCTGATTCTGGTTCTGAAGTCTCTGGCTCTAAAGGTACTGGTTCTGGAACCAACTGGAGGCGTTTTCTATTTCTATGAATAGTTCCAGTACTGGTCTTCTGGAGGTATTGTTACCCACTGCCCAGGTAACAAAAGTGATTTCTCAGCAGAGTGATTTCAGCTCAGGCAGTGAACAGAGACCGCAGGAGCAGGGGTTTCTTCAAAAGCAAATGGATTCTTTATTTTGCATAAGAAGCTTTCCAGGGAAGGACCGCACACATAGCTGTGCGCTGGCCCCTTTTATACATTTTCCCAGTAACCCAGAAAAAGGGGTGTAGGGCAGTCCCACCCGCATAGTGCAAAACCAGGAAGGGGGTGGTCCCCTTCCATCTAATACAGAGAAAATATCCTAAAACATCAAAGGGAGAAAACAGTCCTTTTGCAAATGTTGATGAGATCAAATCCCAGAAGAAAAGGTTGCATCTTTTGCCTGAGGTGCTTCCTTGAGAGTGTTAGACAAATAAAAGTTTAAATGATCCAATGAATTCCTGGATCCTGAATGTAAGAATATGAACAGTCCAATGAGCTTCTGGATCCTGAGAGTAAAACTTCAAATAGTCCAATAGCAAAACAGGGTGACATCTTCCAGCAGTCAGTTCACACTCTGAGTCCATCCTTTGTAAGTCAAAAGGTCCTTTTGTTAGTGATGATGAGATTACCTGAAGGGCTGGCTGCTGATGAATCCAGGCCCAACCCCTGCTGATGAGGAAATACTAGCACAGAGAATAACCCTATACTATTTTCTCAAATGAATACATAAAACACATACAAAAATACTACTTAAAAATATAAAGGATCTATGCTAATCTATTCATCAAATTCTATCTAGAGAAAACCCATCAATATAATACCTAAGAATCTACACAGTGTCTAAAGTCAGCCTTTAAAACCAAAGCTGAGGGTTTTGTGCATTTTTACAGAGTAATATTACTAGAACATCAAAGAACCTACAACACAGTTAAATGTTTCAAAATATACTATCCAATAGGATAAAGGATCTACCTAGGTTACATTCAGGGGTTCATATTTAAGAAACACCTTGTTCCAGAAGGTGCTTGCTTACAAACGTTTTAAGGGGAGCCAGGAGGGGAATCATAAACTTCACACATTCTTTATTAATGCATACACATATACTTCTATTTTGAGGCTTGGCCAGGCATATTATCATAGAAAGATGGATTTCTGGGAATCCATGGGTAACAGTATGATCATATTGTTGGGTTTTGTTCCACAACTACCGCAGGGTTGGACCATTCTTTGCCCTCATCCAGCTTTACTCTTACTTGTGATCCTTTTGGAAGCCAGGGCAATGTGTGAACTCCATTATGTTGGTCACAATGGTTTTTGTATTCTGCTTTGACTTTCTTATCAGCAACATGGACTGTCTTTAAATTTGTCCATTTTCTGCTGTCAGTTTTCTGCGCTCTCTCTTTCAGGGAGAAAAAACTGCAGATCTTTGCAAACAGCTGTGTGGAGTTGACTGGAATTCAAACTCCTGAAGCCATGTCATGATGGATGATAGGACGACCATAGTGGTTTAAAACAGGTTTATTTACAGTTAACAATATGAACAATTAGAACAGTTAACAGCTAATAGAAGCTTTTAGTCTTAACTCTCAGCTACATTTCCCGGGTTTCTTAACTCCTGTCATCAATTCAACACTAGTTATAGGTTTGCAGAGGGAGCCTCGCAAAGTGAGCACTGTGTGTTGCCTGCCTGCCTCGACGCTCCTTGGAGTGAGGAAAGTAAGGTGAATTTTAAAATTCACCTTGCTTTCCTCTGTCCAAGTTGCACAGAGGCTGGCAACACACTGGGGGTGGAGTCAAGGTCAGGGAAGGAACCAGTGGTGGGATTCAAATAATTTAACAACCAGTTCTGGTGGTGGGATTCAAACAATTTAACAACTGGTTGTTTACAAGTACCATTTTAACAACCGGTTCTGCCGAAGTGGTGCTAACCTGCTGAATCCCACCGCTGGAAGGAGCACACCCTCCCTTGCCTTGTCCCTGCCCCTGTGTCTTGCTGACCTTGATGCGCTTGAAGAAAAATTCACCTGGCCTGGCTTGGCCTGAGGAAGAGGGAGGGAGGGGACAGGGGCTGGTGGCCAAAATGTGCCCCCATGTCACTCATGAAAGTGGTGCCTCGGTCATCTGCCCACTCTTGCCCCCAGTACATCATGGATTTCACCTGACAACTGTTTGTGTCAAAGTTCTTAGCATCTCCAATCTAAAGCCTTGCCTAAATAAGTCAGTTTTCTCTTACAAGGGAATATAAACCCTATCCAGAAGAAGCAAAAGCTCATTCCGCACTTGCAGAATAATGCACTTTCAAACTGCTTTCAGTGCTCTTTGAAGCTGTGCAGAATAGCAAAATCCACTTGCAAACAGTTGTGAAAATGGTTTGAAAACACATTATTTTGCCTGTGCGGAAGGAGCCTAAGTGTGGAAATCTCAACTGGCCTTGGTATCATCTCTTGTCTATCTTTTTATGGACCATCATCCAGTCAAGACACGATTCAGCTGAAAACAGGGTTGTGTGTCTCATGGATGAGGAAGTACCTTAACCACATTGGCTGCACACTTTTCCTGGCGGCTGCTTTGAACTTGAATCCCACCTGTTTTTGACTCTACCCACCTTTTCCTCGTGGTTTTTAAAATCAGTCTGACTGTACTGAAAATCAACTTTCCCCTCAGCCTGCCAGTCCTGGAACCTGACTATTGCTGAGCCTAGGCAATATTCTCCAGGGAAATTTAGTAATACTTGATAAGGCTGAGGTAGAAAACCTTTTAACAGCTAAAATATAATCTCTTTCAGTTAACTGCTGCCAGTTATAATGGCTTTTAACACTTTGATCAAAATTCTGTGACGCGTAAATGAGGCTGCAAAAGCCGCACACTTTCTAACAAGCAGATCCAATAAATGTATGCCACTAAAGGCAATAAGGCATTTTAAGTGCAAGTAATATTTACTTTTCTCCATTAGATAACTATGATCAGTTGTTGCTGTAATCCAGTAAACATTAGCTGCAACGAATGAAGGCCAGACATGCAATGCATGAATTCTTTGCTGAAACCTTTCTTCTCTTCACAACAGTTGGGAGGGATGTGGAGGCTACAAGTTGGATTAGCTCCCTGTGCTCCAAAATTGTTTTCCCAGTGTGGTGTAGTGGTTAGAGAGGTGAACTAGGATCTGGAAGACCCAAGTTCAATTTCCCACTTTTGTCATGGAAGTTCACTGGGTCATCTTGAGCCAATACCTCACAGGCTGGTTTTTGTGAGGATAAAATGGAGTAAAGGAGGATACTGTTGTAAGCTGCTTTTGGCCCAAGAAAAACAGGCTGTAAAGATTAAAATAAATTAAATTCACACCACACGTGGGTCCAGTTTGGACAGGGAACACAGGGCATGAGGAGAGGACCCCAGTCTTCCCAGTCCCTATGCTATTTTCCTGACCTGAAATAGTCCAGAGGAGCTATTTGTTCTTTGGGGAAATGTACATGTACTGTGAATCTCTGCACATATCTTAGTGGGGCAAATGGTAATTCTTCAGAGCTTTTTCTGGCTTGCTGAATGGTGCAGGAGGGAAGATAGAGGCTTCTCTTCAAGGACCATAGTGCCAGCCTAAATTGGGCCTACATGCATCTGGGAATTGGGTTCCTCGCTCAGAACTCCACACAATCTGAGCTGATATCCTTGTGACAGCCCCAAGTTCACTGTATGGACTTCATAACATATGAGTCATTCCCAGTAAGAGGCTTGTATCCTGGCTGTGTTTAGATTAATGAGAGCTTTTCCACCAGACTTCTCCTCAAGAACTTCTCAGGAATAATTCATAATGTGCAGAAAAATCGGATGTGCTAATGTGTCTGCATTCTGATGTTATTTTTAGCCAAGTATGCCATGATGCACATGTAACCCCTGTGTCAGAATGGGATGACCCAGAAAGGGGTGGAGTCTGAAAAGAAGCAGAATGCTGCAGAACTCATGAGGTTGGAGGAAGCAAGGCTACCAGGCTGGGACCTTGATTGATTTTATTAAGCCCTTAACACCTTGTTTAAGGGTTTTTGTGTATGTAAATGGTGAGAGTTTTCTGGGAACCTTCATCATCTTGAATCCTGTTCACCAAGCCTCTGAAGTCTTCAAAACCAACCACCAGCAAAGAAGAATTGGACTTGGCAATATCAGTAGACTGTAAATATAAGGACTTGAAAATGCAAACTTAACAGGACTGTGAAGTGTAAATGTCAAATGTTAATTTTTTAAAAAGTGTTATTTGTTAAGAGAAGTAAACTGTTTTGTTTAAATTTAGTTCTTTGCAACTCCTTCCAAGTACTGCCCCACAGAACCCACAGAAAGAGGTTACACACAGAAGCCTGGCTTACAGACATGCTCATGGGTCCACCTTCTTTGTGTAGAGAATCCAAATTAACTCCACTAGTGTTTATAGAAGTATGTATGGGGAATGGAATTAGTTTCTTCCTCACAAGCCAGGACTCTGAGCCTAGGTTAAACTCTAGTTTGTTTGGGGAAAACCAACTCTGGTTAACCCTCATGCTTATGTGTCTAGGTCAGGGGTAGGGAACCTGCGGCTCTCCAGATGTTCAGGAACTACAATTCCCATCAGCCCCTACCAGCATGGCCAATTGGCCATGCTGACAGAGGCTGATGGGAATTGTAGTTCCTGAACATCTGGAGAGCCGCAGGTTCCCTACCCCTGGTCTAGGTTATGGCAGATAACTGGGATTTGTTTCAAGCTGAGCGTCTCTGCTCAGCCAAGAAGGGACATTTTTCAGCAAGAGGAAACTTGGCAGATCCGAAAGAAGTCCGACTTGATTGTTGTAAGAACAAGTTTATATATGACTCACTGACCTGCGTTGAAAATACCACCTACTCATGAGTCTGAAGATTTTTTAAGCCAGAATATATCCAGAAGCTGGTTGCTCATGTTGGGTTTTCAGTATTCAATATTTAGTCCAGAGGTCTGCAACTTGTAGCTCTGGAGCCGCATGCGGCTCTTTCAGCCTTATACTGCGGCTCCACGTAGCCTGGAGGTCGGAGAGTAGCATGGGTGTGTCCCTCCAGCCCTCCAGAGCAGCGCTGGAACGAAAGGTGAGTGGAGGGGCCGAACCGGAGGCGGCTCCGTGTGAAGCCGCCTCTCCGGCTCGGTAGATCTCCGGGGCCATGGAAAACGGGTCCAAATGGCTCTTTGTGTGGTAAAGGTTGCCGACCCCTGATTTAGTCACTAGCTATCCTTGTAAAAATTGGAGAAGCAACTAAAAAGTGCTGATTAGTTCTTAGGGATGCATTCTTGTCTGTTTGTGAGACTAACTTGAAGATGTACAGTGGCATTACTGAGACACAGCCCCTTTAATGTATATATTGGCGATTTAGTCAATTCACAAATTATACCATCTTTTGACTGCTAGCCGCGCTGTGTGCAAATATTTGCTTGTTTGATTATTCTAGTTGCACTCTCCCTCCCTTTCATGGCATACACTGTGGACAACCAAGAAGGGAGGCAAATGCAAGCCAGAGAACAAGGCAGGTGCAGATACTGTCCAACTTCAGTGTCCTGTATGACACAAGCCTTTGTCCTGTTCGTCCTTTACATTTTGAGGGTTACCCTTCAAAAACCCTCGGGGAGAGCTCTGGAATGTCAGGTGTGAGGTGGCTCTTCCTATCAGCATTCCTGCTGCAGCCAATGCCACGTGAGAGCAACCTGAGGCTCTTTTGTTTTCTACCACATCAGTTTTGCTTCTAACTGATAAGGTGAGATGACGGCCCATCCCTCGGAAGTTCTGTATCCTGTTTTCACCTGCCTGTTTTCGAGTTCAAAACCTTCCCCCCTCCTCCCTGTGTGAGCAACCTCACACTCTGTCTCCTGTTATGGCAGAAAGTGACTGCTACTTCAGCAGTGGAATTTAGGGAAAACCCACCAGCTTCCAAAGACAGTTGGAGAGAGATTAAGAAAGGAATGGTGTCCCGCCGGAAGCTTCCCGGTCTCCTTCCTATCTTGCTGATTCTGCTTTTGGCTGGGAACATTTTCTTTATGATGTATGTGAAGAATACAATAAAAAGCCTAAGGAAAGAGGACTCGGGATACGTAGAACGTCGTGCCTGGAAGTTTGAAAAGGAGGACGGCCTTGTGGAACGTTTAGAACACATAGAAATGATGGTTCAAAACATATGTAAGTACAGGAAAATTGCCACCCAGGTTTCTTTTATTTTTGTAATGGGGGAAATTTTAATATGATATTGGTATGTATAGTGTTCGCCTGTCTGCTGTGTAGAAAAGAGCAGCCAACATTTACCAGTGGGCTAGAGGAACCTGTATGAGGACTGGTTCAAATGCTTGGGGCTGTTTAGCTTGCAAGCAAGGCAAGCAAGGAGAGATACCAGTGGGGGGTGGGGGTAAGGTTGTCAAATCCAGATTGGGAAACTCCTGGGGATTTGGGGGTGGAGATTTGGGGAGGACAGAGACCTCAATAGGGTACGATGCCATAAAGTCCACCCTCCATGGCAGCCATTTTCTCCATAAGAACACAAGAAAGAGCCTGCTGGATCAGACCAGAGTCCATCTAGTCCAGCTCTCTGCTACTCGCAGTGGACCACCAGGTGCCTTTGGGAGCTCACACGTAGGATGTGAAAGCAATGGCCTTCTGCGGCTGTTGCTCCCGAGCACCCAGTGGTCTGATCTCTGTAATCTGAAGATGAGCTATGATTCCAGGGGATCGCCAGGTCCCACCTGGAGATGGAACAAAACAAGATTTGCCCAATAAGTGGCTGGCAGTCAAAAAACTGAATATCTTTAAAGTATAAGTCAAAATAATTTACTTCTGTGGACTCAATGAAATCCTTCAAACTTAATTCTATGCATGGAACTTATCATTCAGCCCCCACTTTCTGAGCATAAATCCAGACAAAAAGAGTTACACGAGAAACTCCCTATTACAGTGTTTTTAGCAAGGTAATATATACACCGACTAGTGTGAGATTACACCCCCAAGTCTTTCTATTGGGGGTACTGCTGATTCTTTATTCTGAACAAAGTTCTATTGAAGATAGTAGGCTCCCAGGGCGGTGCCTGACCTCGCCATATCTTTGCCGGCTCGAAATATTTTTAGAGCGCACTGAGCCTCAAACATTCACAAGTATTCAGTTTTTGTCCACAGACAGCAACCTCCAGTAAGATATCTGAACAGCCTTGCCAATATCCTTCAAGATTTTTGTCCCTCTCCCATAATACTAGAACGTAGGTGGAGGGTAATCTACTGAACCTGAAGGGTGGGAGATTCAAGACAGGCAAAAGGAAGTACTTCTTCACACAGTGCACAGTTAAATTGTGGAAATTGTTCCCACCAGATAATGGTGAACGCTGCCACCCTGGAAGGCTTTAAAAGGGGAGTAGATACATTTATGGAGAAAGAGGATATGCATGACTACTAGTTATGATAGACATTACGCAGTTCCGCGGGGCCTGTAAGATGGAGTTGCTCCACCAGGCAAATGGCTGAGGCAGCCATAGTACCATCTGGGCTGCCGCCCTCTTTCTCTTGCCATTTTTCCATCTGGCTGTTATTGAATTTATTCAACCCTTTACAGTATCTTCACCATCTGGACAGAATAGCTGTAATTTACTGGAATTTATTTATTGGAATGTTCTAATTTTTAGATGATTTTATGTTTTATATATAGATTGTAAACCGTCACATGTCCGAAAGGGGAAGGGCAGCCTGGTAAATCAAATAAATAATAAATAAAGTAATAATAAATATCTACTCCCTCCAGTGCCAGAGTATGTTTGCCTCTTTAGATCAGTTGCTGATCACGGGTGGGAGAATGCTGTTGCCGTCATTCTGCTTGTGGACTTCCTTGAAGCTGGTTGACCTCTGTGAACAGAATGGGCGGCTTTGATGGTCATTTGTTCTGATCCATCACAGATTTCCTTATGTTCTCTGGAGGCTTTGAAGCCTTGAATAGATTCTGCACAATTAATGAGATTTCTCTGCAGAACCATTAGTGTGGGGATAGCAGAAGGAACTCCACTGACTTTTCATGGCTAATAGTTAGGGATGCTGGCCTTTAGGTGGGACAGGGAGTTTCTGGAATTACAGTTCATCTCCAAACTACAGAGATCAGTTTCTCTGGAGAAAATGGAAGCTTTGGAGGGTGGACTCTATGGCATTGTACCTCACTGACGTCTCTGTCCTCCCAGCCTCCACCTCAAATCTCCTAGAGTTTCCCAATTTAGAGGTGGCTACAGGCTTTGAGGGAGTGGCAACCCTACCAGTTGGCACCATTCTAAAGCAGAGTTTCATTCTTCTAAGTCCAATGAAGTCAATGGGTTGAGAAGGATATAAATCTGCTTAGGATGGTGCTGGATATTCCCCGTGTAATATGTCTTTATTAAGCTCTAGCCTTTTCAAAGATGGCTTTCTTACATTCATTTTAGGCAGGACAAATTGCCAAGAAGTCATTCTGACCAATATATGAGAGAAACAGCAGCGACCACCCTGTCTTCTCTCCAGATTACTTCTCACAAGGTACTATATAGTCTTGATATGGGAGCACATACGTCACTGGCCAATTCACTCGCGGAGCAGTCCTATGTAGAGTCACGCCAGTCTAAATTCACTGAAGTTAATGGATTTAGATTGGAGTAACTTGGAAAAGGATTTCACTGTGAAGCACCTATATCTCTCATCTGTTCCACATGCAGCGGTTTTAAACAATTTCATTATGCCGAAAAGCACAACTCCTTTTATTTCCTGAGAGAATGGCTGTTTAACTCATGGTGGTAGGTCACATTGTTATAATTCTTACAATGCACCATGACTTGGCTATTAATTTTTATCTGAGCCATGTTCTAAATGAAGGGTTGGCTTCTGTCCATTGACTCATTCCAGTACAAGTGGAAATACTGTGAGGGTTGGTACTAGACCCATTAGGAACAGTTATATCCCCATATTCAGATCAGGTCTTTGAATGAGACTGCTTTGGGGTCTGGTGTCACAATTATGCTGAGAATATCCATGTCAGTATTCCCTTATCTAAGTCTACACACGCTGGTCTGGTAGTTCTAAACCAGTCACTTGAGACTGAGGCTGCACAACCCGAGGTTGAATCTTTGTTAGAAGGAGGTCATGTTGTCTATGAAAGCTGATATAATGGATACTTACTATGGATGGAGTGGAACAATCCTTTGCAGACCATGCGAAGAACCTTACTTATAGATCCACCTTTATTTTTTGAAAAACAGGTTGGTGTTGTGGCCATCTGCACTTTTTGTCAGTAGCTTCTGATTCGTCAGTTCTGCCCTCTTATATTTACTGGACCTGGTGCGCTGATCACCCTGTTGTTACCTTGTTGCTGGATGACTGAAATTCTCCAGCGTGAATTGCCCTTATGGAAACCTGGAGACTTCAGTTTGTTCAAAATGCAGCACACTGTTATTAGAGTATGAGTACATCTTAACTATGTGTAAGCAAACACTATTTCTTATCTTTATGAGTCAGGATTCAAATATTTGAGGGAGTGTCCTTTGGTGTACAACACCTTGTATCAGCTACTAGTTCTCCATTTGGTCCCAGTAGACTCTGAATGTTTCCTATGGTCAGGATGGGCTACCTGAAGAGGTGAGGAGGTCATCCCCTGTAGATGTTCAGAAACAGATGATATGTGGCAATTGCTGCCAAGGGCACAGGATGGACACTAAGGGCATACTCCTGGCCTGGGTTCTAAGACCTCCAAACTTGATCACTGTTTCCAATGCAGAACGTGTGCTTAACATATCGCCAGTTGGGTTTATGCTAGAAATGACACCTTGACATTGGCACCATGTCATTCTGCCCCATCCCTACCTGGCTCCTTGTTCCATCACACATTGGCCAATGGCTGGCAATCAGAAACGATGGGACGAGATGTGGTTTGCTAGGACTTGGTGTTGGGTCTCAGTTACTAGTTTTGTACTGAAGAATATCCTGCTTCCTTGGCTTTGTTGTGCTTTTATTGGAATAAATATATCCGGGCATTCACCCAGCAAGTTAAACAGTAGCCAGTTCATAATGTGACTCATGACAGCTGTTCACCCCTGGTTTCCTGTAACTTGGTTCTTGGGCAGGAAGAATATTCCAGTGGCCAGTTTAAGTCAGGCTGATGATATGCAAGCTCCGGTAACTGAGGTGGGAGAGGAGAAGCCCAGAGCTGTGTGGAAGAAGACACTGATGAGCAGCTATCACCTCAACTTGTTTTTCCCAAGAGTTCAACACACAAAGGGCCAACTCATGTGTTACAAAGTTCTTGTGTGTCTGGTCTGGGAGTTCTGCACTCAGAATTTCATTCCCGGGCACAAGGGGGCCTCATTTAAACCAAGACTGCACTGTGTGGTAAGCAGGGGCTTCAGCCACCCCTGATAGTGTTCTCTTGGGATGGATCTTACCTAGGGATGCCAGGCTGCCTCCTGGCACCCCTGGGAGCTTTAGGGCGAGGCAAGTAGTGGATGTTGAAGAAGAATTGGTTTTTATACCTCATTTTTTCCTATGGTAAGGAGTTTCAAAGTGGTTTACAATCTCCTTCCCTTCCCCTCTCCCCCATAGTAGGCACCGTGTGAGGTAGATAGGCCTGAGAGAGTTGTGAGAGAGCTGTGACTAGCCCAAGGTCACCCAGAAGGCTTCATGAGGAGGAGTGGGGAAACAAAACCAGCTGTCCAGGTTACAGTCTGCTGCTCTTAACTGCTACACCGTGGAGGTTCTGGATGTGATGCTGCATGAGACATTGGTCTGGCCAACATCCCATATGTGAGATCCGCTGATGCTCTGGAAACTGGGTAGAATTTCCAGAGTTTGGGCTGATGCACTGATGTCACGTCTGGTTTTTTGGCCAAAAATGACATTGACATGGGAGAACGCCTGCCAGAACTGGGCAAATGGCCTAACCGATGTTACCCCAGACCAACCAGTCCAGTGAGTAAAGTTTGAATCTGTCTCCCATTTAAGAAGTCTTCTTTCAACTTAAATGGTTCTTCTGTTAGTCTCTGGGAACTGCTGTTCAGTCTTTTAAGGTAATGTACATGTAGTCACCAGGGCTATATATGCAGTTCCACCCCCAGCCCGCAAATGGGCAAGTAGTGGCTCCTTGGGTCTACTTCAGATCAAGACTCTGTCCAGGCTGGGACCACAGACACTGTGCACCATGGTCCTAATCTGAACAACTACCATGCATGCCTGGCAGTTACACTGTTTGACAATGGTGGCCACAATGACTTCCTAACCTGCAGATTGATCCTGTTGTTCTCCAGGGGAACTGATCTCTATGGACTGGAGATCAGTTGTAATTCTGGAAGGGTCACCAGATCCCAACTGGTGGCAACTTCGTTTCAAGACCTGGAGAAAAAATAAAATAAAATTTGAAGGGACCCTAAATGACACAATCGTGGGTTTGTAACGAATCAGGAAGAAGAGTGGGCTGCTCTTGTTGAGCTTAACCACACTTTAAATTGCAGAAATGCAGGTGAAGACTTTCACAGTCACGCAATGAAGGATCATTGGTGTGCAGATACAATTGCTTATGAAAACATGGCCATGGAAGCTAGTGGGCAAGATGAAGCTGGTTGACAAGTTGGTCATGCAGGTTATAGTATCTTTGCAAAGCCTTCTATGCATCCAGTATCGTGCTGGTAAGCTCACAGAGATTTCCCCTGCTTTGAATTAAATGGACAGCATAACTCCATTTAATTAAGTTACCCACCTCCAGGCAACAAAGCTGTCTTGAGGTTACAACTCATCTCTGGAGTACAGAGATCATTTCCCTTGAGGGAACGACAGCTTTGGAGGGCGAATCCTATGGCATCACATTTGTGCCGAACTCGCTCTCTAGACGCCACCGTGCCAGGGGATTTTCCAAGCCAGCTGACACCTCTTCTCCATCATGACATTGGTTTTATAATTTTCTGTTGTTGTTTTTTAGCAAATTCCATACAATTATCAAGTATTGTGGGAGAAAGGAAGCTGGCAGACGATGTACAATTGTCAGAGAAGTCTATCGATGGAGCACAGGCTGCTGAGGAGGCAAAGAAGGAAGAGGGACAGCACAAAGCGGCACCCAGATTGCGGTTCCCAGGCTCCCTTCTGTTTAAAAGGTGGGGTGACAACCTAGCAGAAGACCAGCAATTGGCAGCTCAGGCACTGTTTGATCAGTATGGATACAATGTCTACCTCAGTGACCGCCTGCCTCTGGACAGATCTCTCAAAGACACCAGGCCTTCCAGGTGAAGTAGGACTTTCTTTAGGTGATTGTATGACCTAATATAAGTTGGCAAATGGGGCCTTGAGGGCAGGAGTAAGGAACAGAGAAGCTGGGGAGCCAGGGCACGAGGAAGGACATGAAGGAATTTGGAAGATACAGAAGACAAGATCAAAATGAACAGGGTAGCAAAATGTGGCTGATAGCTGAAGCGTGATGGAATCTGGTATTTGGGTGTTTGCTCCTGAAACCTGGTTAATTAATGGAAGGGTTTTGTTTCCTTTTGGATGAGGGCCAGGTAACAGTGCTTCAGGCAGCCAGGAGGGCTCCTGTCCTTCAAGTGTTGGGAGTCCCCGGTCCTGAAATGTTTCAGAGGTCAAAACCAGCACACTGAATCGAGCCTGGTAGCAAATTGAAAACAAGTGAAAACCCCAGAAGGAAGATGGTCTTAATATCCAGGCCCAGTTTGGGCTTCCACTTCCCTATCAAGAATTTCTTGGAGATTTGAGAGTAGAGCCCGGGGAGAGTGGAATTTGGGGATGGGGAGGTACCACAGCAGGATATAATATTAGGCATAGGATCCACCAGATGTGTAACTTGGGGAATGGGAGCCCCAGGTCACAGGTGCCACTCTTGCAGGTCACATGGGTGTATTCATCTGCTGACCCCTCCTCCTGCCCTTCTGCTTGCTCACAGGCCAGGAAGGTGGCCAAGGTGGCCCCCATGCAGAAAGAGAGAGAGAGGCAGGAAGTAAGAGAGCCGAAGAATTCCCCCCACCCTCCGCTGCAGAAGCCATTGGATCCACCCTCCCAAACTGTCAGGAATTGATTTTTGCAGTTTGGAGAACAGCTGTATCCCAGCAGTTTTCAAGACCACATATGAAGGCTGGCTGGCAACCCTAGACCATATACATTTTGTACTGTTATGACTGGTTGCTTCAGAAGTGCTGTGAATGTGTAGGAGAATCTAGCATTCTGTATGCTAACAGGACTAAATCTATGGTTCATGGTGAGCTGAATTCACAATTCCCATCCACCAAATGAGCCGTGGGACTATTTAATGCCATGTCTATCACTCCAAACACATACAAACAATAATATATAGCCAGAATTACCACAGTATCTAATGAAGCTGTCTGATGAACAAGCAATATTTGGGTTTCCTTCCCTCTCTCATGTGGACTAATAATTTATTCTGAGCAAGTCATGTGTCCTTTCCTTGTTTTGTATTGGAGACACATGGAAAAACAATTCCTGGAGTCTTCATGACATTTTACTGTGATGGTCTTTTCCTTCCTGATCGTCTGTCGCTTCCATTGTGCGTTCTGACAGGTTTGCCTTCTCTTGTTTTCCCGACAGGTGTCTGGAGAAAAAATACTCACATGACCTCCCAACAATTAGCGTTGTTCTCATATTTGTGAACGAGGCCACATCCATCATCTTGCGTGCGATCACCAGCATAATCAATCGAACACCTTCGCATCTCTTGAAAGAAATTGTCTTGGTTGATGACTACAGCTCAGATGGTGAGTTCCATGGTCTGCAAACGTTTCAGGCCAAAGTGGATTATCCATACAAGAGGGCAGAGGTGGGATCCAGCAGGTTCTCACAGGTTCCCGAGAATAGGTTACTAATTATTTGTGTGTGCCGAGAGGGGGTTACTAATTGGTGATTTTACCACGTGATTTTTGCCTTAGTTATGCCCCTTCTCTCAGCAGTAGCGCTCAGAACTTGAAGCAGTCTAGCAGGAGGTGCACTGGCGTGCGTGGCAGCCTGTGCCTGCGTGCATTCGTTTCCCGCCCAAGGACCAGCGCAGCGGCTGTGTCTTTGCCACAGCCCTGCCCCCAGAATGCCCGGCCACGCTCCCGTCATGCCCCGCCCAGCCCCACTGGTGCTACACCACAGTTTGAATCCCACCACCATGGGAACCTGTTACTAAAATGTTTGGATCCCACCACTGCAAGAGAGTATGTTTCTCACTGGCTGAGGCATCAATTCTGCTCTTTCTGCATATGGAGAACAGGTTGCAGAGTGGCTTCTCTAAAAGAGTAGTGCAGCGTGAGTTCTCTTCAGGGGCGTACCGCCCATGGGGACAGAGGGGTCAGGTGTAATGGCGGGGTGGGGAGTGCAAAATCGCCTCCACCCACCTCTTCCCCCACACTGACTCAGCTTGGAAGAGCTGGGTCAGCCTGGGAGAGGCACCTAAAGACAGAGCCAGCCTGCTGCCAGGAGCCAGTCTGCTGCTGTGGTGCCCAACCGAGCTACGTCTGAGCCCCGCCCCTGAGCGTAAGGGCAGGGCGCCCAGAGCATGTGCTGTCCCCAGGCATCCCCCAACATACCTCTGGTTCTCTTGCACTGGTGTGCATGACTGCTGAGCACACCACTGGAATAATATGCCCAAGCTATTTCAAGGTCCTGTGGCAACACTTCTTGGAACAGCTAGAGATAGCTTATTTTTCTCCCACGGAGGGTGTGTGTGTGTGTGTTCTGAAGGGCTCCCGCTGAGCAGTGGAGGAAAGCAGGCAGTCGCACCAATCTGAGCGAATCACGTGAGCTTGAAGTGAACAGCCTGGCTGCTTTTTAAATTATCCTCAGCATGAGTTCTGAGCAGTCAGATTTCCTCTGGCCATTATACAGTGAAAAAGATTCATGGTTTTGTTCTGGAGAGAGAGAGAGAGAGAGAAGGGAAATATGAATGATGTCTCCTAATTGATCTCCTCTGTATTTCAGTGCATATTAATATTTCAAGAGACTAAAATGTGCAATCCTCTTTTTTTCAGAGGAGCTAAAAGGGCCTTTGGAGGAGAAGATCAAAAGCTACAGTGTAAAACATCCTGGGCTGCTGAAACTGGTCAGGCATCAGAGAAGGGAAGGTCTCACGCAAGCTCGGATTTCCGGCTGGAAAGCATCCAGTGCCGACGTTGTGGCTATCCTGGATGCACATATTGAAGTCAATCATCAATGGTAGGAATAAAATGGAGACAGGAATGCTCCCCCCTCCCCAGTAATACCCTCATTAAAGGAATTTCACCTAGGGCCGTGGTGGCGAACCTTTGGCACTCCAGATGTTATGGACTACAATTCCCATCAGCCCCAATTGGCCATGCTGGCAGGGGCTGATGGGAATTGTAGTCCATAACATCTGGAGTGCCAAAGGTTCGCCACCACTGACCTAGGGCAAATTTCACTGGCTCCCAGGGTAGTCTCATACAGTGACTCAGGTTACATACAATACTGCAAGATAGCATCACAAAACAGGAAAAAATGGAGTCAATACGTCCAGGAGAAAAATGGATGATACTGATCTATCAATACATTCCAAGCAGTGAACAATTTGGAGAGCATAAAAACAGCAACATTTTGTGAAGAGAGAAGCTTTAATATCTTTAATGCCTTCCTCCAATTCTTAAAGCAAATTAAGAATTCCAAATTCTGGAGATGAGAATTTTGGAAGGATCCCTGGTATTTGTCTTCAGCTTGTGGCCCTGGATTAGTTCATGCTGAGATAAATGAGATGCCCTTCAGCACCTAAAGAAAGTACTAGACCGCTGTTCACACATGTGTTTCTATTGAGGTTGGTTCCTGCAGATCTTTTTGGAAGCCCCAGCAAGCCCCCAATAATGTAATCCAGGGTGGCCTAAGGATTGAGCCCTGTGTATTTGTTGCACTAGTTGAGGCTGTTTCCTGTGGCAGAAGGCACCCTCCACCCGTGGAAAATGCCACTGTTAATGATGTTAAATGATGTTTAAAAGCATCAGGGAAAGGATTGCTTCCTGCAGCATAATTAGCGTAACAAGTTCATGATAAGAGTTTCCTAGCTGCAAAGCTGAAGTTGATTTGCAAACACCCGAAAGGTCAAGCAGGTATATATGCAAGTGCTACAGTGAACGGCCAGGAAAAGCATATTTACACGAGTGCCTAAAACAGGGATACATTTTGCATTTTTGAACGTGCTTCTATAAATGCAGATAAGCTCACATTATTGGCAGTAAACATTCGCTTGGATGCATTTGTGAGTTTTTAGGCAGAGAGGGAACGACACGACTTTTAGCGCTTCAGAGCAGCCAGCCGCTTTTAACAACTGGTTTGCCAAACTCAACAAAAAGTTAGGTACTGACTCTGCCAAACCAGTGCGAACTGGCTGAATCCGACCACTGGCCAAAGCCACACTGAACAGGCCATCGGCCATTCCCTTTACTTACTTCTCCTGCCCCTTTTTACCTTACACTTGGCAGCTGTAGTTGTCAGAGTCAACATATTTTGATCACATGCTAAGGAAAGAAGTATTTGCCCGAATCTATTACTCATCAACTTTATTGGATTCCCATGAGTTTTAGTATGCTCAGAGATCAGCAAACAACAATATACCAATTTAGATAATAAAATACCAAATAATAAAATTGTCTGAACCTAGCCCATGTTTCTCTGTCTTATCAAACAAGAGATCACCTGGGTGTTAGTATTTACCTCATGCGTAATTTTATGAGCCTCTGTTGTGTTCTTCCCTTTAGTTGTTTCTTTTCTAAACTGAAAAAATCTTCAGTTTTTCCTCACAGGAAAGGTGCTCCAACCCCTTAATCATTTGTATTTCAAATGTAAAAGAAAGGTATTGTTTGCAGCATTCTATTCATTTGTTTCAGGGCTGAACCTATCCTGTCTCGAATCAAGGAAGATCGCACTGTTATCATATCCCCAATGTTTGATAATATCCATTTTGATGACTTTGAACTTGTTCAGTATGATGTGGCTGCAGATGGATTTGACTGGGCCCTCTGGTGTCTCTACGAGCCACCTCCAGAGGATTGGTATGCCCTCAAAGATGAAACAGCACCAATCCAGTAAGTCAGAATAGTTAAGTTTTGTACACCCTCTTCTCTGAATGACATGAAATGCAGCTGGCAGAGGGTGAGTTTTCTTATGATGAAATTACACATTGCTTTATTTATACAAATTGTGGAGGAGGGTAACTACACATACTACTGGTCTTTCTCTAATATCCGAACAGCGAATTATTAAAGTCCTCCAATTGGCTACAAAATCTGAGAATGTTCTCTCTTTCACATCTGGCAAAAAACAGGAGATGCAGGGAATTGGGGGGAAAGCAATTGGCAGTGGCATGATGTAACTTCTGGGAAACCCCCAAAGTGATATCAGAGATTCCTAGAATCTCTGGAAACTCTTGCAAAACCATAGAGTTTATGGTGATTCCTAGAGAGGCCTGAAACCACTGATGGGTTTTTCTGGGAACTGATGTCACATTGTTGGCTCTATTACATGTCGTTTTTACATCTTTCTTTTGTTGCCACTGGGGTAGGAAGATTTCCTGCTCTCATTAGGGGCTGGCAATCTTGCACTGGCTATACCAGCCTCCCTTCCCCAATTTGTATCTCCTTAGACCTTAAACCTATTGGATGAGAAACATCTTTGTCTTGTAGCCACCAACCATCAAAAGCAATTGGGAGACAGTCTTGTGTAGTTAAAAGAGCCAGTGTGGTATGGTGGTTAAGAACGCAGACTAATCTGGAGAACCGGGTTTAACTCCCCACTCCTCCACATAAAGCTTGCTGGGTGACCTTGTGCCAGTCACAGTTCTCTCAGAACTCCCTATGCCCACGCAGAGGCAGGCAATGGCAGACCATCTCTGAACATCTCTTGCCTTGGAAACCTCATGGGGTCTCCATAACTCAGCTGTGACTTGGCACTGCACATACACCTTGTGTAGTTTTTAGAAACTGGGAAATTCCAGGTACAAATGACCACTCAGATGTGAAGTTCACTAGATAACTTTAGGCAATCAGTCTTCACTGAGCTTAACCTATGTCCCAGGGTTCCTGCTGTGAGGATAAAATAGAGGAGGGAGGGTGCACAGAGCCAGAGGCGGAGCACTCACGGGGACATGTGGGGTCACATGTCCCCGGTTGCATGCTAACTGGTCACGTGGGGGGCCGGAAATTGCCCCCACACCCCTCTCCTTGGCCCTGCCCAGCCAGGCTGCTCCTTTGACCGGCCTCTGGGGTGCCTGGTGGCAGCCCAGCCAGGTAAGTGGGGTGTGGGGGTGGAGCAGGGGGCACCCAGAACAGATTTTGCCCCGGGTGCCATCCCCCCCCCCCCACGCCTCTGCCCAGAGCTCCTTGGAGGAAGAGTGGAATTAAAAAGAAATAGACTGAAGACTCAGGGTTGTCAGTTCTGGGTGGGTAACTTCTTGAAGGTTTGGGGGTGCAGCCTGGGGGCGAGAAGGGAGTTCAGCAGGGATGTGATGCCATAGAATCTACCCTCCAAAGCTGCCATTTCCTCCAGGGGAACTGATCTGGAGTCTGGAGATCAATCATAATTCCCGGAGAACTCCAGTCCCCACCTGGAGGTTGACAGCCTTACCAAGGAAGCCTCTTGTGACTGTTCAAGAATGTTTTTTTTAATCAGGTGACCCGAGAAACATATGAGATGGGAAGCGCCTCCACTCTGCACGGCAGCCCTCGTTTCTTTTCTTTTTTCACACAAAAAGGCTGCACGTTGTTTGGGTAACGTAATAAGGAAATCCTGGAGTGTGGTGTGATTTTTGGCCAAAGTACAAAAGACATGGGACAGGAGATCTGTAATTAGATCTGCTAACACTCCTGTTCTGTGGTGAAAGTAAATTCTTAGGTAGCTCTGAAGGCAATGGCCTGATCCCTGGGTGAACCAGGTGGGTTGGTAGATGAAGAGGAGGCAGCACAGGTGGCAGCTTTGCCTGTAGGTGAGCTACCTGGGAATTGGCTTGCTCAATAGGATTTCCCTAAAAGTATATAACCCCCCACTTGCGTGAAAGGGAAGGGACGACTGATAAATGGAAGGTTATATTTCTTCTAAACAGTCATTGCTATGAGGTGCTGGAAAAACGGTGTAATTCTAAGTCATTCTAACCTGTGTTAATTGGAAGGTTGTGATGCTATGTTTTCCTTTTATTTATATGCCATTAAAGGTATTTGATTGATAGAGAATAGGATTTCCCCACAAGTCTCACAGGTCCCCACGTGAATTCAGTTTTAAACCCAGACCCCAATTTGTTGGCTGTAAACAGTTAGAACAGAATTGTTCTCTTTCCCATTAGAAAATTGTTTTTATTTTCAAACTATAACATACTTGTTACCATGCTGCCAGAGGCATTTTCCGGACGGACAAAATATCCCGGGGAAAAACCAGAATCATACATACTGGGATGTTTCTGTCTCGGTTTCTCCCTCCACACGGCAGCCCGTCAGCATGTTCAGGCTCAGAGAAAGAATTCCAGGTGATTACACACGGCGCACGGTTTACTTTCATTTTCCTCACCAACGTTGCACGCATGCACGAACTGTCCCATTTTCCCGACATTCTGATTGAGTGCAGGCGGTGAGGCAGGACAAATAAACTTCTCCGTCTCTTGTGGTGTTTGCATGAGAGCGGGATTGGCGCGGTTTTTCAAAAAAGAAGTGCCAATTTATCGTTTTTTGAAAGCCGCAGGATAAGGGAAATCTCACGGGGCGGGTCCGCGTTAGACCTAGAAGCCATGTGGAAGTCATGGCCGAATCGGGATGTTTCCCCTCCGTATCCCAGGATATATGGTCCGTGCAGAAAACGCCAGACATTCCAAGTCTGAATTCAGTTTCAAACATCAAGGAACGTAATAATTTGCTCCTAGATTACACTGAACATGTAGTAAATATTTACAAGGAAACTTTTTTTTCCACTCAGGAGCCCTTCTATCATGGGAATATTTGCTGCAAATAGAGAGTTTTTGGGATCAATTGGGGTACTGGATGGTGGAATGCATATATATGGAGGAGAAAATGTGGAGCTGGGTATCAGGGTAAGGTGTTCACTTTCTTTTTCTTCCAAGTTGACATAGCACATTATTTATGGTTGGTAAGAGAAAACACAGAATTGGCTGGAAACCGTTTTCAGACACCGAGGTTCAGAACCTTGCATACATTCCAATGTGAAAATAAAGAAAACTTGTACCCAACAGGCTACAATAATGACTTCAAAAATTAGTTCTCCCACTGGAGTAGCAATTTACTTATAAGTAACCAAAATAATTCTACAGTTTTACGAACAGTAACAAAATGTTTTGGAAAAATTGTTTTCATTCTCCCATTGGAGTGATATATATATATACAAGTTAGATATATATACAAGTTAGAACGGCACGGCAATATAATCTACATACAATGATAACAGCTAGCCAGAATCCAGATAATTAACTGGCCTCGTTAAACTTCACGGCTGTTAAGGCAGGTCAGGGTTTTTCAATGTACAATTTACAATGTATTTTCAATGTATAATCAGGGAGGACAACGCTCTGCAATTAGTTTGTTCTTATGCCTCTCGAAATGTCCTTCATTCCAATGTGGACACGGAACTCCATTTTCAGATAAGATATCCCATTCATTTCAGTGGAGGCTAGAAATCTAGGGCAATGACCATGACCATTGTATTATGGTTCCCAGGTGTGGCATTGCATCTTGTCAGGTGATCAAAAAATATAATTGAAAAACTTCCAAAGACAGGTCCTGTGGAAAACTTTGAATATCACTAATAAGCCTCACTGTAATTACACCCCCTGAATATATTTCAAGAGTATTTATTCCATTGCTTAATTCAAGTTTCCACGGACTGTGAGACATCACTGCAATATCAACAAATAATAATACAAGTTCTTCCGAAACCCCTTAAACTGTTTTATGTATGGATCCTGTTTGCATCCTGTATTGCTTCTAAAGTTTCTTTATAGCATTGCTGGGCCTTGCAATAAAGGGTCAATGTGCCTGGGTTCTTCATTGCTGTCTATACCATGCACAGACGCTCCTAACCCCCAAACTTAGGATTTGCTTCCTAAGCACCCAAGCACTTCCTAAGCACCCAAACTTAGGATTTGCTTCCTAAGCACCCAAGAAGACACATGTAAAGCTGTCTTAAATGTAGTCAGACCATTGGTCTTTCTACAGTCTTGTCTGCATTGGCTGGCAGGGGGACGAGTCGTGAAGCGAAGGCATGCGATGGCAAACCACCATCTGGAGTTTCTTGTGTTTAAAACCCTTCGGGTCACCATGGCCGATTATACACTGGTGCTCTGCCCCATGATGAAAGGAGATTCTCTTCAGGGCAGAGCTTCTGTTATGACTGCCTTCCCCCCACTCTCATGCCTACTGTGTGGCAGATCCCATAATCTCTGCTGTTTGCGAGAGTGGGCAAACAGTGACCTTTCCCCCTGTTTCTCAGGGAAGACAAAATAAATGGCCCTCTGCTATTCTTTGCTTCGGGCTTTTTGGCTCTACCCCACCTCCCCCTCCATTTCTGCCCTCCCCATTGAAAGGCAGGGCTTTATAAAAGTTTATTTCAACTTCAAGCATTTGTACCATATTAGATCTATCAAGATAATGATAGATCTAGTACAGGAATACTAAAATACCAAGGAACATTTAAATAACAAGCCTCTCTCTCCTCCTGCGTTAGCAGCAGTGGCAGGAAGTGTGTGTTTGGAGGCAGGAGGTGGGGTGGGGTGGGGAGAGAATATCAGTTATAGGACATGGTTCCCTTCTTCTGCAGAGTGTAGTCCAAGGAATTGTTTTGGGGTGGGGGGATTATTTTTGGAAAGAGGTTACAATATCGATACAACTGCAGTTAACAGCAATATCGATATAACAGCAATTTAACAAAGCCAGCAATCTTGCAACCTTGCGTCTTTAAGAGTGAGTTGATGGATGGAATTAAGAGAATCAGGAAAAGCAAAGACCCGGGAGAATTCAGCAGGCAAGCTGTGCAGTAGGCAGTTGGTGTCTCCTTGAGTGTAAATGGAGAAACATGAGAAGGCCCCACTACAACCCCACTGCACAGCAAAGAACCATGTATAATGGACCCATAAATCAGCCATGACTAAATGGCAACAAAAAATATCAATGATTCTGGCTTTTGGCTTTCTACCTGCTGAGACTGGAATTTTTTGTTTGCTTTATTGGCTTTTTTTCTGATTTGTGGTTTGATTTGAATGTTTAAGTGTTCTGCTGTTCCGTTCTAGCTGCCAGGAAGACTGTTCAACAGTGGAATATACTGCTTCAGAGTGTGGTGGAGTATTTTTCTTTGGAGGTTTTTAAACAGAGCCTGGATGGCCATCTGCCAGGAGTGTTCTGTCTGTATATTCATGCATGGGTAGCTGGTTGGACTTGATGGCCCTTGTGGTCTCTTCCAACTTTATGATTCCATGAGTCTAGGTGTCTGCAGAGTTAGCCTCCAGTTAATGAAATCACTAAAATTAATTAATTGAACATGTTCAAAGAAATACACCCCTCTCAGCAGGAATGCTTCACGTCTCCAGATATCCAACAGGAATCCACATGTTGATGGTCTTCATTGTTTTGTTCTTGCCAAAGTTCATTCATGCAGTGTGCCCTGGTGAAACAACTGGAGACTCTGCATATGAGCTGATTTTATGAAGCCTTTATCTTTGTGGCTACAGGCCTGGCAGTGCGGAGGGAGAATTGAAGTCTTGCCGTGTTCAAGGGTCGCCCACCTAGAGAGAGCTCATAAGCCCTATTTGCTGGATGTGACCCCCGCTGTGAAACGAAATGCATTGCGTGTAGCAGAAGTGTGGATGGACGAGTATAAATACATGGTCTACTTTGCATGGAACCTTCCCTTAGAGGTTACTGGCTAACTTTATTTGTAATTAATATGTAAATATGAGACATGAATAACTGAAAGTTAATTTGACCATACAGAGGTGTAGCTTTCCCAAATGTCAAAGGCAAAGGGTGGTGGAGTGCAGTGCTTGGCTAAGCATCGAGGGGCACACCCTTGTGGGGGTGTAATGAGGGTGTTCCAGGGGCATTCTGGGGCATGGCAGGGGCATTCCGGAGCGTGGCGGGGGCGGAGAATGCACCGGGCGCTTTTCCCCCTTGCTGCGCCTCTGTGCCCATGTGTTTTCCCTCTTGGGACACTACTTGACGAATCAGTAGAAGCTCTGTGGTTTTACTTAGAGCAGTGTGATATCACTTCCTGGTTTTCCCACAAAGTGACATAATGCCATTGTGCTGATGGCAATGTTTTTAATTTCCTGAGCGCAGGCAAAGGTTTGTGTTGCTTATGGGGGGACTCCCTCCCATATGGAAGATCTGCCAACCCCGCCTGGGCCGTTTCCGCATGGTCCAAATATTCCGGGATGGGCAAGTGAAATATCCCAGTTCGTGCAAGTTTTCTGCACACTTCCCGGTGCTAAAGTGGGCCTGCCTCGGTGTTGCCCTGTGATATTTCCCGCGATTTTCAAAAATTGCCAAATTGGCGATTCTTTTCAAATATCCCAGTGTAACCCCACTGCCATGCAAACACCACAGGAGCAGGACTGGTTTATTTTCCCCACCATGCTTCTTGTGAGCAATCAAGAGGTTTGTGCTTGTGGGGATACACTTGCGGTATAACTACAAAAGACCAGGGCTCGTGTGGAACAAACTGGAGTATTACTCCTGGTCCTCTTGGCTCCTGAAAAGAAATGCGCAGCCGTGTGGAAGGAGAAACCGAGATAAAATAGACCCAGATTTAAAAAAAACGGTGGTACACAGGTATAATTTTGCTGTGCAGAAATGACCTTGGATGTACCTGATATGGTAACATTGTTAAGTCTAAGCAGGAATACGATATAGTCAGCTATTTAGTCTGGGTGGGAGCCACTTGGAGGGCCTTTAAGGAACAATCCTGATAAGGTACTTTTAATACATTCAAGTAGAATTTTGAATATTTATATTCAACCACCTCGAGCTATTCTACACCAAATGTAATACTTAATTTCATGCTCCCCCCCCAGAAACCTGGAATAGACTTTGGAGATGTTTCTTCCAGAAAAGAACTGAGGAAGAAACTGAATTGTAAAAACTTTGAGTGGTATATCAAAAATGTGTATCCTACTTTACTACCTCAGTTGACTATTGTGGCCTATGGAATGGTAAGCAAACAAAGCATTTCTCAGTTAAATAACTTAGTCTAGTAATACATTTTATCCAGTAAGAGCTACTCCATAAAGGAAAATCTTGATTTTAAAAAATTAATCGCATAGAATTCAGCCTCTATAGGAATATTGGGGATGATGTCTGAAGACTATCTTCACAGGGCCAAACTAGGGACCCAATGTGGATGATCAAGCACTTCCATACAATGTGGATGATCGAGCACTTCCCTTTCCCTCCCTCCCCTCGTAATTGCCATTCTAATAAAAAGGCCATTACTGTGATGTTACATATATTTGCTTTAAGGGACTCAATGCCTTAAATCCCTTGTTGATCCTAGTATGGTGTGTGTGTGTTTATAGGGGAGGACATGTTTTCACATTACAATATGCGCTGCAAACTGGCTATATATATCTCACCTGACCCCTCACTTTTACAGAAGATCGCATCACCTCGTCCCGCCACTCTGAAATGGTCTCACTCAACTCTCCCACCTCACCCCAAGCCTAGCAAGCATTCATCAGGCATTTTTACACCACAGACTTCTTTACTTCAATTAGATATATATCCAAACCAGAGGTGGGATCCAGCAGGTTCTCACAGGTTCCCGAGAGTAGGTTACTAATTATTTGTGTGTGTCGAGAGGGGGCTACTAATTGGTGATTTTGCCATGTGATTTTTGCCTTAGTTATGTCCCTTCTCTCAGCAGTAGCACGCAGAACTTGAAGCAGTCTAGCAGGAGGTGCACTATTGTGTGTGGCAGCCTGTGCCTGCCTGCATTCGTTTCCCACTCAAGGACTGGCGCAGCGGCTGCGTCCTTGCCACAGCCCCGCCCATGAATGCCCCGCCCCCAGAATGCCCGGCCATGCCCCCGTCGTGCCCCGCCCAGCCCCATTGGCGCTATGCCACAGTTTGAATCCCACCACCATGGGAACCTGTTACTAAAATTTTTGGATCCCACCACTGATCCAAACATAATACTTACAATCTATAAATAATGCGTAGTACAGTGAGCAATGTAAATAATTTAAATCAAAACAGTAAATAGTTAACATTTACAAAATATATAAAATTAGGCATCTTTCAATTTCCCATCTTAATGCCCAATGGTAGATAAATTTACTTCAACTTTCTGCTCAATACACCTTCCTTTCCATTTCAAACTCTGCTGACCATGTTCTCTGGGGAAAGTTGAAGAATCTGTACCAGGTTAATGATCACCCTCCCAAAATTATGATTCCCAGGATACTTTGGAGGAAGTTAAAATAATCAGTAGACTCCTGCAGAAGTTAGAGGATCCCTCTACATTTTACATTTGTTGTACATTTTATTGTTTCTCACTTTGTTCCCCATGAATAGCTATAAAGCCAGTCTTTTAGCAAGTTTCCTTTACCTCACAGATGAAAAACACATTAAGCAAAGACATCTGCGTCGATCAAGGTCCAGTGACTGAAAATACGCCCATAATGTATGGTTGTCATGGATACAACTCACAGGTAATTTTCAAATATATACTGTTTCGGGTTGGCTTCTGCTGGATTCTTTCATTAAGCGCTGAGGATGGTAACCATTTTCTATAATTGATAACTGCCATCTCAAGCAGTTTGCAGATTTATAACATTGTCTGAGTTGTGTTCTGCTGAGGGTTCAGCCAAGTATCAAACACTTACTTTTTTGAGGTGGGGAGGTCTACGCATCACAAAGAGCAGTGGTGGTGAACCTTTGGCACTCCAGATGTTATGGACTACAATTCCCATCAGCCCCTGCCAGCATGGCCAATTGGGGGCTGATGGGAATTGTAGTCCATAACATCTGGAGTGCCAAAGGTTTG
Organism: Sphaerodactylus townsendi; assembly: GCF_021028975.2. Lineage (NCBI taxonomy): Eukaryota > Metazoa > Chordata > Lepidosauria > Squamata > Sphaerodactylidae > Sphaerodactylus > Sphaerodactylus townsendi. The sequence goes on from NC_059438.1 coordinate 28,759,228, forward strand.
CCACCACGGACATAGAGGGATCCATGGTTCACTTTCTCTTAGGTCCCTCACAGCAAAGTCTCTTCATGTTCCTAGCTAAAGTGGCATGTGTCTGTGTGGCCCTTTAGAAGAGAAGGGCAAGTAGATCTCTCTGTATGAAGTACAGACAGACTAGACCAGTGGTTCTCAACCTTCCTAATGCCACAACCCTTTAATACAGTTCCTAATGCCACAACCCTTTAATACAGACCCTTTAATACAGTTGTGGTGACCCCCAGCCCTAACATTTATCCATTTTACAGATGGAGAACACTGATGCAGAGTCTTAGGCAACCCCTGTGAAAGGGTCGTTCGATCCCCAAAGGGGTCCCGACCCCCAGGTTGAGAACCACTGGACTAGACACTCTTTCATAATTGTAACAAGCTGCCAGAGTTGGAGGTGGGAGTATGTGTTCATTATTCTTCCGAATTTCTCACCATGTTTTGGTCTTTCAAAATTACCAGATCTATTTTTCCAAAGTGGAAATGATTCACTTATAAATTGTTCATTGTGTTCTCCCTCTTCCCCAATTTTTCTACATAGTCTTGGCAGGCACATTTTTCAGTTTTCTATGTTCATGGATACCCTTTTCATTTTCGTGAACATGCATGTTCTTAAAATACTGCAGACAAAGGAATGTTTATGTTGGCTGTACATATGATTGTTTCAAAATTCTTTTTGTGTAGTGTTTTACCAGTTGCAGAAGATCACTTGTGTTTCAGTAAAATATTGCACAATACGAGTCTTGATGCGATCATATGTATAACTGCACTGAGTCTGCATTTCTCACAATTTTTATCGTGGTGTATTTGTGCATAAGTAAGGGTAGGATGCTAATGAAGTACAGGAATTACAACTAGCTATAGGGTTCAGTTGCAGAAATAATTTGAGAAGTATTCCAAATTAAATTGAAATTCCTGAGCAGTAGAATACAGCGCAGATCAGAACACAGAATAAATGGGAGAACTCTGTTTTTTCTTTTGAATTCTTCACAACTCTGCAAGGAGGGCAGAGATGTAGCTCCAAGGGGCGGGGGGCACGATGCACTAGGTGTGCGCCCCTGTGGGGGTGTGATGAGGGCATGGTGGGGGCATTCTGGGGGTGTGGTGGGGGTGTTCTGGGGCGGGATGGGGGTGGAGGACACACCCTTGGTGGTGCACCGGGTGCTTTCCCCCCTTGCTATGCTTCTGAAGGAGAGTTAGTCTGAGCATTACCAGCTAATGTGAAAGCTAATCTGGTAAACCACCAAGTTACTGTACAACAGTTTGTACCATAGTATCCTACATGCTCTTATGCTTCTCTTCACCTCCCCCAGTTTGATTCTACTGATCCAGTTTTTAAGCAGAGGTTCTTTCATTCACCACTTTATTAGAGCATCTTGCATTGGCTCCCTACACTAGCAGAACAGATCCCTTGGAATCCAACCAATCACAACTCAGTCTGTATCCAAATTTCAAAAGCTTGCAATCAAAGGGTATACTTGCAATGGACTGAGTCCCAAAAGCCCAGTCATCTGGCTTTATGTATTGGATACTGTTATATACTACTGGCTACTGGTGGTGTCAGATTAACTAAGAGATTACTAAAATGCCATGGAATGTTCTGTGTCAGTTCGTGTTCTATCATAGCACTGGAGAGATCTTTGTGGGAAATTTACGATCTCAGCGTAATGAAGTTGATCGATGCATGGTTGATACAAGCCAAGGAGAGCTGCCCTTTCTACAGAAATGTGATGAGGCTATTCAAAGGGGCCTGAACATGCACTGGGATTTCAAACAGGTGAGGTTCTATACTCCACTGTGTCTTAAATAATTCAGAAAGAGCAAACATTAAGCACATGAATTTCCTAGGAACAAGTTGCTAGGTTGTCTTCTCTTAGCAAAGCTGCCTTGGGATCCTCTGGATCAGAAAATTCTGTGGGACAAAAATGCCTGAAGGTCCTATAAATATTGTTTGCTTTGCAAATGCTTTGTATTACAAATAGTATAGGTTTTTTTTTTCTACAGTTGGGACGTTATGATTAATCTAGCAGCAATGGGTGTTTCCCAACCTTTCCGACATTGCGGTACACTTGACCTTGCTCTTCATATCTCAGGGTACCCTTGAGGTTTGTTTGATTTTTTTGGCATTTTTTAGGGTTTTTTCTGTTTTTAGTCTGTAGGGGATGCATTATTAAGCTAGCGGCACCACAATTTCAGGAGACTGACCTGATGATGCCACCCAGGTATGGTGAGGTTTGGTGTAGGGGGTCCACATTATGGACCCCCAAAAGGGTGGTATCATCAAGAGTCTCCTGAAGATACCCTGAAAGTTTGGTGGCTCTACCTTGAAAAATGTGCACCCCACAAACACCCCAGAAATTCCCCATTGGCTGCAATGGAGCCACTTCAGAGCAGAGAATCTGCCAGGCTCTGTCAGCAAGTTCTATGGTGGGGGCAAAATTGTTTTTTTTTTCCAACCGTGGACCTCAATGGGGCTTGCTGCTATGCCTAGCTGGCTCTGTGATGGAGATTTTATTGGGGGCTCTGGTGGGGTTTTTGTTCTGGGTAGGGACACCAAATTTCCCACAGGGATGCTGATGAGTCTCCTAAAAAGAACCAGTCAACTTTGCTGAAGTTTGGATGGCTGGGCACTTGTTCTGTGGACATCAGCTTCACCTTCAATTGGGTGCCCTCAGCATTTGCCCCTCCCATGCAAACTTCAAAAAAGTTTGCTGGTTCCTTTCAGGAGACTCACCAGCAGACCTGCGGAAAATTTGGTGCCCCTACCCTGAGCAAGACCCCCAGTACAGCCCCTCCCACTGAAATCTCTACCACAGAGCCAGCTGGGCATAACAGCAAGCATCACCCCATCCCACACCTCCCACTGCTTTTTTTGCACCACTGCGGCACCACAGAGTGTGGGATGCATGATTGTTGTGTTCAGACACGTAGATATGGGCTTGGGCTATGGTGTGATGGTGATTTTGGGGTGACAAAGTGGAAAAATCAGGAAGATCCATGATGATCTGTGCATTTTTACCACGAGTGATTGTTGGGGGGGGGGTGGCAAGCAGGGGCACTGGGAGGGGAAGGTGGGGGTAGTGATAAGCAGGGGAAGGGGAGGGAAAGCAGCGTTGACAGCTGCATTGTTTGTTTGCCTAAATTTGGTGTGGATTGGAGGGATTTAAAGGGAGAGCTCCCTTTAAATCTCCCGCAATCCACGCCGAATTTAGGCAAATAAAACAATGCTGCTTTTCAACGTTGTTTAAAAGGAGTCCATGAGGCTCCCAAACCCCTCCCTCAAATCCATTTGATTGCATTGGGAGGGGGGGGCAGTAGCATTGTCAGGGCACCCCTGGGACGTGCTCACGGTACCCCAAGGTACCACAGAACCCTGGTTGGGTATCACTGGATTAACATCTATATTTTGGATTGTATTTACTAAGAGCAATATGTTCAAAAACCAATGGATTTTGCCACTTGTCTTTTAAATGTGAAAATGTTTAAATATTTCTATGCCAATTTTCCTCTTTGAAGCTCGAAAACAATTTGGTGAAACAATCAAACAGCAAACCACAAAAACAAATAATTTATTGTAAATTGTGGATCTGCACTATGGGATGAGAAACATTTCCTGAAAATGGAAGATCGTGGGCTTTGGACTTCTTGGCAGGCATCATATATTAGCTCTATCAAACATAGCCATATGCTACACATCACTGCATATTAAATTATTAACTATTTTATCAAGATAATACAATACATTTCTGTAGAATGCTATTATCAGCTACCAATACCTCTTGAGGCTGATCACAGCTCTCCTTTTTCAGTTCTTTTTGGGATGTTTTGCATGTCATCGTTTACCCCCTAGGAGAGATTTGTGTACTGACTGGGGACTGTTCAGCGCAAGCCTGAATATAGGGCTTTCCTTTTCTACTTTCAGTTTACAAATAATTACAGCTTGCAAAAAAAACCCTGTAATTTTAATTTTGTTATTTTGCATTTTGTTCTAGGGGGCAGCTTTAATCAACAGGAAAACTAAAAGATGTCTTGAAATTGTGAAAGATGACGGGGCATCAGTTTACAGACTTATTTTGCAAAGCTGTACAGGTCAAAAGTGGATCATTCAACATACTGTGAAAGGCTGGGGAAGCAAAGTCATTGCTGGATAATTTGTATTGTCCAGTTGAATGAACAGACAATGGGAGATCTTAAATACCCACTTGAGAACTAGAGGAAATTTGGACAATTAAGAAAATGTTGACTACAGGGAGTGTGAAGAATGGAATCTCTTGTTTAAAAAGATGCTGCTGAACTTTTGACTTTTGGCTGTTAATAGTATTTTAGGTGGCTGGAAATAATATCGGGAGGGGGGATTTTTTGGGGGTAGAATGTTGTATTGATGTGTCTAAGGAATGAGAGTCTTTTAAATGCGGTAGAAATGGATTTGCACTGTTTTGACATTTAGTATACAAGTCAGATAAAAGGCTGTACTTATTAAAGATTCTGAAGTTTATGATTGGCCACAGTCAACCATGTGTCTAGTAATACCACATAGCATATTTTGTTTCTATTTCAGCATTTGCATTTCTTCTTTGATTTCTCTGAAGGCCTATATACATGGTGCATGTCAGCTATGAACTCCTCACTGGGACATCAGTTTCTCAGTATGTGGGAGGCCAATTTAGATCAGAACCACAGTGTGAAGAGAGAAAAGGATTTCCCGCCAACTTTTTTTTAACCCAAAATTTACCCCAAGGGTGCTGTTTGACCGCTGAGGAGTGCACAGTGGAGTAAACCATGCCCCTGGGGCCATTTTGGGTTGGCAAAATGGCATTCAAGGGAAGGCAGAAACTCTTCTCCTTGTATACCAAGGTCTTGATCCAAGCTGAGCTCTCATGTGCCTCGGAATTGAGTTCCAAGAATGGAACTTGCAGCTAGCATGTGAATGACTGCGAGAAAGTCAAGCTGGGGAATCCAGACTGAAACCTGGGTTTTTTTTCATTGCTTTCTCTTAAACGGGTTTCCCATTTGCATTCCAATTTTGGTTGCTTGCTCTTCCCTTTTGAATTCTCCTCAGCAAGTGAGTTTGGTTCATGGTTTCCAAATTCATTCTACAATAATATGAGAACTTTCCTACCCTTTCTTGAAGTGTCTCACCCAGCCACCTAAAAATACTTGCTTTAATTGTGGCAACATCACATTTGTTGGTTTACCAGCATCTAGTACTTTCTCAGATTCCCTGATTTCGTTCTGTTCTTAGCCTTTTCAGGTGAGTCCATGGTCAGTTGCAAAAGGTTTCTTTAAATTACTATATCTTCTAGGTCAGGGGTGTCCAATTCTGGTGCTTCAGATGTTCATGGACTACAATTCCCATCAGCCCCTGCAGGGGCTGATGGCTATTATATTCCATGAACATCTGAAGCGCAGGAGTTGGGCACCCCTGTTCTAGGTGGTGACTGGAGATCTCCCACTGTTACAGTGATCTTCAGGCAACAGAGATCAGTTCATGAAGAACATGGCAGCTTTGGAAAGTGGACTCAGTGGTGTAGCGCCAACAGGGCGGGGCTGTGGCAGGGATGTCCTGGGGCGTGATGGGGGTGCAGGGCATGTGTTCAGTTCCCCCTTGCTCTGCCCCTGGGTGGACTCCAGGGCATTATACCGAATTGAAATCCCTCCCTGAACCAGTGGCACAGCTAGTGGGCAGGGGGTGCTGGAGCATCAGGCACCACTTTCGGGGGGGGGGGCACATTTTAGGGCCAGATGGAGCTTGGGGGTGGAGCCAACAGTATAAAGCTAGATGTGGACAGTCTCCATGCTCAGTCTGATCCTGTGAGGGTACAGCTGTGGTGTAGGGCATAGTGCCCACGGTGAGCCCCAAGATGTGAAAGCACTTCTTGCTTTGAATCTGTATTCATCATTCAGCAGCCTCTACCATTTTGTGTGTTAGATTTAAAAATAGATTTAAAAAATCTTTAAGTTTCATGGTGGCACAAGACTCATACCCCCCCCCCCCCAAAAAAAAAACAACAACAACAACCCCAGGTGAAGAAAATTACCAGGGAAAGGGGATAAATTATGTAAAACTGCATCCCGGTCATCTGACAATATCATCTGTCTCTGTTAGGCAGAAAGGACTAAGTTTATCCCAGCACAGAACTGTGGCTATTCTGAGTTATTATTGGATAACTTCTACTTCCTGCCTTGACCTCAACCTTGGACTAAAATAAGCCTAAATTAAATTGCAAACCGATCTGTCATTATTCCCTTTCTCTCGCCTTTGAAAAGCGGGCCAGCTGCCTTGACTTTGCTTTCACCGCATCTGGTGATCAGGGCTGGCTGCGGAATGGGAGAAGATTCACACAGGAGGGGAACAGTCTCAAAGATCTGATCCTGATCCGCTTGGGTGGACTTCCAGGGACTTGTCCTGGGGACGGAAATCCTTTCTAGTCAAAGCAGCTAAAACCCTGGCCTGCTTCTGCAGGACTTGTGAATTTGGAAAGCAGTAAATGAAAAAGAAAAACCAAACCTGAGCAGAACACACCTTGGTTGTTAACGATGGAAAGATAATATGAATAATTTTTTTCTCAGGCTTTCAGAAGTATTTGGGGGAGCTGCGACATATCCATTCCATTGGGGCTTTGTTTGTTTCTGTCAGGTCCCACTGAGCCGGGCCCTGTCCAGTGGGAGGGGGAAGAAAGGGAGTCTGCAGACAGTTGAAATGACAAGCGTCTGGATCATGGCCTGAAATGTCTGTTGCCGTCCCCCCCTCCCTTCTTTTATAGCGTCCAGCCTAATAAAGAGTACTGGAGAGCTCAAAACCTCATGGACTGTTTTGTACTGTTTGCGCTGATCCTAATAAAAGGTACTGTGTGGACGAGAACATTTTTCTCCCCCTTTCCTTCTCACATCTGGCCTGAGGCAGAGTTCTGGACACCTTGAAACCTTGCAGATGGTGTTGCGCTATTGTGGTTTGTTTGGAGAAACGATATTACGTGGCTTTGGACCAGGTTAACTACCTGCATTTTGGAACTCAGTATAGCAAATCCCAATGGGACTAACTTTGAACTAAATGACTTGAATCCACCTGTGACCATTTCTCTCTCTTTTTTTTCTCCACTTTTTTTTGCATCTGTTCTTCTCCCCAGGAAGAGATTTCTCTGCACAGCCAGATGGTTAACTGTGTCCCTGTCCTTTTTTGTACGTGCAGAGAATGCTCTCAGAATTCAGACATATATGATTTTAAAGGACGACTACTTTCTACATGGTAGTTTAGTGTGACTCAATTTCCCTGCCTTTTGGTGTACGATGGACTTTGTACAGTCTTTAAAACCTGTTGATCCCCGATCTTCAGCTTCATGGGAAGACGATCATAGTGCTTCATGTATTATATATGAAAATAAATGCAGTTTCATTCTTCTCGGCAGGGATCAATACATCGTGGAGGAAACAAGCCATGTTCCTCCTGTTGCAACTGTAATTAATTCCCTGGTGCCAATTTGCCTCTGCAACTAACAGCAAACTTGTAGGGATGATCAAAAAGTCCTTCCTAATTACAACTGGGGGGGGGGGAATCATTCCTCAAAACTCTTTCCTGTGCATTGTGATGGTGATGGTTTCTTAGAATATTTGCCCGATGGAGAATATATGAGATCTGTGTTTGACATCTGAATGTATTGGATTTCAGTGCTTGACATTCTGCCATTATTTGAAAGATGAGCTATAAAGATATATTTCATATCTTTGGCAGATACCGCATTGTACTGTTTAGTGCTTCACAGATGAGCATCAGTGACATTTGATATTTGACAGTAATGGATAGAGGTCGGCTTTGTATTTCATACCTGCCAAAATCAAACTGACAAGAAACGCCAACAACCTTTGCAGTTAAATACCATCCTCAAGCTACTCTGTCTTGTTAAGAATAAGATCTGCATTAAGTACATTGCACCAGTGTTATACAAAGTTACAACGCTAGGAAGTCACACTTAAAATAATCAGTTGTATCTGTGTAGCTAAGACATGATTTTGCTCTGACTAGGATGGCCTAATCCAGGGGTCTGCAACCTAAGGCTCTCCAGATGTCCATGGACTACAATTCCCATCAGCCCCTGCCAGCATGGCCAATTGGCTGGCAGGGGCTGATGGGAATTGGCCATGCTGGCAGAGGCTGATGGGAATTGTAGTCCATGGACATCTGGACAGCCACAAGTTGCAGACCCCTGGCCTAATCTCATCAGATCTTGGAAGCTGAGGAGGGTCAGCTCTAGTCAATACTTGGATGGAAGTCAAGGTAGCAAAACACAGAGGCAGGCAACGGCAACCCCCTCCCGCCAAGTCACTTGCTTTGAAAGCCTTATGGGGTCATCATAAATTAGCTGCAAGTTGAAATGACAGTCCAAAACCCTGAGAAATGGAGCTCAGAGCAAATTCTTCCACTGCAAGCGCCATTTTGCAACTGAAGTGCCTTTCAGCCAGATGTTTGTTTGAAATATTTATAGCTCCTCCCCACAGGCTCTCAAGACAGTGAAATTGCACATTGGCTCAGGAATCAGTTTCTTTCCCTTCCTGCCGTGCATCAGCTCTGCCTTTATTTTTTTTAAATGCCACATGAAAACCCAATCATTCATCTAATTAATTGAAAATAAAACCTTTCAAAAAGTTAAAAAAATTAATCAGGGACTGGAAAGCCAAAAGTAGAAGCATTGTCGAAGGCTTTCACGACCGGAATCACAGGGGTGTTGTGTGGTTTCCGGGCTGTACGGCCGTGTTCTAGAAGCATTTTCTCCTGATGTTTTCCCTGCATCTGTAGCTGGCATCTTCAGAGGATGCTCTGAAGATGCCAGCCAGATGCAGGTGAAATGTCAGGAGAAAATGCTACTAGAACACGGCCGTACAGCCCGGAAACCACACAACACCCCCAAAAGTAGAAGGGGTGGTGGTGGGATTTAACAATATCACAGCCATCTCCTGTTCCAAAAAGTGTACAGCCCACCCTTTATATAGTTATGGGCAGGAATTGGTACACCTGTACTTAAAGCAGGAAACCTTTCAGACATAAAAGTGATACCCACTCTCAGCTCAAGCCTCTTAACAAACTATTTGCTGTCTTCAGATACACCTGTTTTAAATTTTGAAACAAGGGCATCAAATTGATTCTTTGGGATTGTGGGCATTTACTGTCCATTGGAGGATGAAAGACATTTTCTGTTAAAAACTTACTAGAAGCCTCCTTGGACCACAAATAAAAGCAGTGATAATGGCAAAGACCAAATTAGACACAGAACTGTGATTCTTAGCTTGGAATATATAAAGAGATTAAAGCAAGTCCAAAAAAGGCTTAAAATAGCAAGGGTGATAATGCATTTTTCATCTAAACCACTACAATATTTATTACTTTAAGTGACTTCAACGAGCGAGACAAAGAATCACCGAGAAAAAAGCAGATCTCCACAACATCTCATCAAAGAGACACTTTGATGTAATTAAGGCAGACAGAAGGAAGATTCAGTTTTACATTAGCAAATGCATGTGAGTCAAAATGAACAATAATATTATTACCAACAGACCATTTTCCTCCTTTTGCTGGCATTCTGTTCCTTGCCTCATAACTACCATAACATAGAGCTGATTGTCATCAAATGGGGGAAGAACTCAGCATGCAGAAGAAAACCTGAATTGTTGGGACAATATGAACAGCAAACCAAACAATAATTAATTCTGTTACATAGTCTGTTATATATTGGTAACCCTAAAAACTGAATATTATTTTATAAAATTGTGGAAACAAACAACAAAAATTGAAATCGAGCCTCATGAGGTACTTCCACTTTATTTATCAAAGATAAAAATGACTCCAAGGTGGGATGGTAGATCACACACCAGCATGATGTAGCTGTTAAGAGCAGGTTGATTCTAATTTGGAGAACCGGGTTTGATTCTCCACTCCTCCACCTGACTGGCAGAGGCTTATCTGGTGAACCAGATGTGTTTCTGTGCTCCTACATTCCTGCTAGGTGACCTTGGGTAGTCAGAGTTCTCTCTGAACTTTCTCAGCCCCACATACCTCACCAGGTGCCTGTTGTGGGGTGAGGAAGGGAAAAGAGCTTGTAAGCCACCTTGAGTCTCCTTACGGGAGAGAGAGGTGTTTCCAAGTGGAGACCTGGGATGGTTGTCATGGTTTTCCAACCTTGCAGGGACAAACTTGAAGGAACAGGAGGGGGTTTCAAGTCCATTCCTTCACACCCAACATCTCCAATTATTGATTGGGTAGTACATGATGTGAAAGAACTCTTTCAGCCTTTGACCTGGAAAGTGGTTGCCCTTCTGAGTAGTGGTTTTAATGAACCAATGTTCTGAGTCAGTCTCCTTCCAAGTAGTCTGAACTGAAACATGGAATGGCATCCAGAGAGCAACAATAATACATACTTTTTTTTAAAAAAAAATACACATTTTTAAAAGAACATGTAACAAAACAGGGATCTAAAATTTAAAAAATCCTCTAAAATGATGATTTAAAAATTGAATAAAATGTTTCAAAAGTTACGTTAAGAGCTCCTTGCAATTAAAATACAGAAGAACCTGGCAGTCAACTCCAAGACTTCTCTTGAGCCATTGTCCAGAAGGAAGAAGGTTTTCTGTTGGTCTATGAGAATGCTGTTGTCAATCAACAGAGGAGCCACAAACTTCCTCCTAGTCAAGGCAGCTTCATGTGTTTCTGTAAATGGGTCCATAATTCCTTCTCAGCTTAATTGACCACGCAGGTTTGATATGGGGTATAATGAAGAGAGAAAAACCTTCTATGCCCACTCTAACTTCTTAGAGGGGCTAAAGAAAAACAGACCCACTGATTAAACTTTGTCCTCACCAGTTAAACATGTCATGTGTACTTTACAGATTCTTGGGATCCAGTCCTGACTAGAACAGTAAAAGTCCTCTTCTACTCAAAGGTGAACTCCACTGAGTTTGCACTGTAGTTTGAGAGCCAGCGTGGTGCAGTGGTTAAGAGCAGGTGGATTCTAATCTGGAGAAACGGGTTTGACTCCCCACTCCTCCACCGGAGTGGCAGAGGCTTATCTGGTGAACCAGATGTGTTTCTGCACTCCTACATTCCTGCTGGGTGACCTTGGGCTAGTCACAGTTCTTTAGCACTCTCTCAGCTCCACCTACCTCACCAGGTGTCTGTTGTGGGGAGAGGAAGGGAAAGGAGCTTGTAAGCCACCTTGAGTCTCCTTTCAGGGCAGAAAGGTGGGGTATAAATCCAAACTCCTCCTCCTCCTCCTCTTCCTCTCCCTCCCCCCACACAAGTGAGGTCAGAACTGTAGCTACAGCATTTCTGTCAGGCTTTATCTGTGTTTTCAGCACTTGGCTGGCTTTAGCTCCGGTCCTGTTTCTATTTTCAGAGCAGTTACAATCAATTTTAGTGGTATTCCTCTGCTCTGGATTGAAATTACATTTTGCCTTGCTTTTCTTCTCCACTTCCATCCCCACCCCCCCGCCCCACAAATATATTTCTGAATTTTATTAACATCCCTGAAAGAAACGAAACACAGCCAAGTCCACAAAATAGTTGAGGCAAGCTATGCGGGTCAAAGCTGCTTAAGAGACAATCCATTCAGCCCAGGTTTGTATGTCAGATGAAGTGGAGAAATGGTTGTTCTTCTAGACAGCCGACAACAGAGGTGCCTTATCAGTCTAGGACAGAACTCCTCAGTAGGACCCAAGCCGGAGGGTGATAATTTTATCTCTTGAGATTTACGAGTTCACCTTATTGTGTGCCTCAGCCTCCACAGGAATACATCAGTTCAGATCCAAATCTGTCATCTTAATTGGATTGGATGCAGACAATAAATATGTCAACAACATTTTCCCATTTGTCTTTTTATGTCTGACAAAAAAGAACTCTCACTTGCGCTGCGAGATCAGTTACACTGGATCTGACAGCTGTATCAAATTTGTTCTTGCAAATTCTAAAACCAAAAAGACGAAAACCCAGTTTTGCAGTTATATGTCACCGACTGAGGCTTTAGAACCGCGATGGAAAAGGAGGGGCTGAATGTGGATCAGGGCTGATTTTGCAAGGGTTGTGATTCTTGCATTACAACATGCTCTTTCAACAATGACCTACCTATGTAAGTGCAGTGGATACCTAACAGTGTGGCAGCTGAATGACTTACTAGCGTGCTGTCATGGTTAAGAGCAGGTGGATTCTAACCTGGACAACCGAGTTTGATTCCTCATTCCTCCACATAAGTGGTGGAGTCTCATCTGGTGAATTGGATTTGTTTCCCTGCTTCTCCACATGAAGCCTGCTAGGTGACCTTGGGCTACTCACAGTTCTTTGGAACTCTCTCAGCCCCACCTACCTCACAAGGTGTCTGTTGTAGGGAGAGGAAGGGAAAGGAGTTTGTACGCCACCTTGAGTCTTCTTACAGGAGAGAAAGGCGGGTCTAAATCCAAACTCTTCTTCTTCTTGTGGTGCTGCCAGTCTCTGCTCTGGGAGACATAAAACACCGAGGGCAGTTAAAGTGGAAGGAAGAGAACAGAGGGAGATGAGAAAATTGTCCCCCCCCATCCCCACAGCTCCTAAGAGCTTATAATATCCTGGAGGGTGAGATCTGGCGTCCAGCAGATGTTTCCTAATGACTTATTTCCCCCACAATTCATCTTGGGCCCCTCAACTTTGAATAATAAGAACAATCACGCAAATGCATAATTCATGAGAAATTCATTTGAAGAAGGAATCATGATAGAGCACAATATAACAGCTGGAAAATAAATAGCTATTGACACTTGGTAAGAAAGAAATCCATTCCTCAGCAAGCTGGGGAAGGCAGGGAGGCTACATTGTGTAAGCAATGAAGGGTAAAATAGCCCTGTTCCAACACATCTAAATTTGGTGTGGGAAGAAGGGGGGGGGGGAAGTAAGCTGAAGGTGAAAATGCGTGCACATGGAATCTTCCTTGCAAAAGAGAATGATAAGAAACAGAACAGTTGCTCAGATTTGTTTCCAAAATTCCTAGGGACCAAGCGGAAAATGAGCAACACGAAGTCAACAATACATTTGTGCACCAGCACATGGCAATGCTGCAGACAGGCGCAGCCTGTTTTATTCTGGGCAGGCTGCTTCCACGTGAAGGTTTCCAGCTTCCAAGTGGAGGTTCTGTTTTTCCCGGGTTTCCTGCATAATGCCAAGCTGCCATTGTCCTACTTCCAGTCTCCCCTCCCCACCCCCCACCCCCGGTCCCAAAATGCTCTTTCTCAAACTTGGCTTTTCGCTGATATTTTAGGAAAGAACACAGGCCAAGGGCATTAGTGTGCCATTTGGAAGGAATAATGCATATTTTCCTGCCCTGCGAAGAACCTGCCTACATTGGCAGGCTGGAGAGATCGTTTGATCTAGTCGTGGAAGTAGCAGCTTCGGGGATAGCCTTACGCCACCCCCCCCCCCCAGTTCCCATCCCTAAACAATTCTTAGCATAGAAGAGTAAGAAGAAGAAGAGTTTGGATTTATATCCCCCCTTTCTCTCCTGCAGGAGACTCAAAGGGGCTTACAATCTCCTTGCCCTTCCCCCCTCACAACAAACACCCAGTGAGGTGGGTGGGGCTGAGAGAGCTCAGAAGAGCTGTGACTAGCCCAAGGTCACCCAGCTGGCATGTGTGGGAGTGTACAGGCTAATCTGAATTCCCCAGATAAGCCTCCACAGCTCAGGCGGCAGAGCTGGGAATCAAACCCGGTTCCTCCAGATTAGATACACGAGCTCTTAACCTCCTACGCCACTGCTGCATAAAGTTAGTAACCCAACACTGGCACAATTTTCCTACCATACGCCCCTTGTGGCTGCCATTTTCCCAGCATTCTTTTCCCTGACATGCCATTTTTATTTTACAAAATCAGTATTGCTGCAGTACCATAACAATCGATTGCCTCTTGCTTTTAAAACTGTTTTTATGATGTTAAAAAAAACCAAATACATACAAAGGTCTGAAATGCAAATTACTGTATCCTGAACTGTTATCAACATCAGATATGCATATATGGCGGGAATGCAGTAGAGCCATTCAATGCTGGAATGTGATTAATAAGGTGACCTCTCAAGGTATAAGGACAGAGTTATCATTATCCCCCAAAGCAGTTCATGAATTTGTGCTCAATGCTGTAATATTGGTAGGGTTAATACTTTCTCAAAATTGGAAGAAGAAAATCTCAAAGGACAGGAGGGCGTCAGTTTTTTGACCAAGATCCCTGGTGAAAGGGCAAGATTTGTTATTCATGAATTTGTACTCAGTGCTGTAATATTGGCAAGTTTAATACTTTCCCAAAATTTGAAGAAAATCTTGAAGGACCAATGGTTGCAGAAATTCTCAGACAGAGTTCATCTGTGTAAACTAACCCATCTATTACGCAGCCAAATGTCTGGAAAGTTTGAAAAAGTGAATGTTTTTTGGTCTAGATTGTTACGAGAGCAGCAGTGGCGTAGTGGTTAAGTGCAGGTGCACTCTAATCTGGAGAACCGGGTTTGATTCCCCACTCTGCCACTTGAGCTGTGGAGGCTTATCTGGTGAACTAGATTAGCCTGGGCACTCCAACACATGCCAGATGGGTGACCTTGGGCAAGTCACAGTCAGTGGTAGGATTCAAATAATTTAACAACCGGTTCCGAAAGGACTCAGTGGTGGGATTATAACCATTCTCTGAGCTAGAAAAAAAAAATTAGCTACCGGTTCTACCGAATAGGTGGGAATAGGTTGAATCCCACCACTGGCAACAGTTCTTCTGAGCTTTCTCAACCCCACCTACCTCACAGGGTGTTTGTTGTGTAGGGGGGGGGGGGAAAGGGAAAAGCAAGGGGGTAGGGAGAGAAAATGGCACCCCAGGTGCCGCTCCCCGTCCCTCCTCCAGGTACCATTTTTTGTATTGCTACCCTAAACTAACCCAGCTATTCCACTGGAATTTTTAGTAGTTTGAGTGTCAGACTAGGATCTGCGCAACCCGGGTTGAGATCTTCACTCTGCTATGGAAGTTTGCTCTGTGACCTTAGGTCAATCTGTCTCTCTCGCTCAGACTTGCCCACCTCACAGGGTTGTTGTGAATATAAGATGGAGGAGAGGAAAATAACACAAGATGCTTTAGGAACCCCCCAGGGGGAGAGAACTATAAATGAATCCAGTACTCCCTGTGATACCCGCCATGTTTCAACTTCATACAAAACTTGCCGGTTCGTTTTCTTTCCTTACTTCTTCAGCCTAGAGTGAATGTGTTCGCTTCTGTGAGCTCTCCGTGCCCTAGAAACCCATGGGCTGCTTGTCCTCTTTGTTTGGGGGGGCTTCAGCTTTCTGACCAAGATCCCTGGAGAAGGGGCAAGATTTAAATGTGATGGACACAGCTTTGACTTATCTCATAGAGCTCTTGAAAGGATTGCTGCGACCCACGTACGTCAAGCTCTTTGAACATGCAGAGCATGCTATATGAAATGGAAGGTAATGAGATTTTGCTTGCAAGAAAAGATCAAGGGGTATTTTCTTGTCGCTGCCTGCTTCCAGGCAGTAGCCTCGGCAAGGCGAAAAGCAGGATATAAAAAGTAAGAGGATTCCCTCTGTGTATTCAGAACCCTGTTTTCAAGGGCATGCTGCTCCTTCATACGGAGGTGCTACCAGATATCACACCTAATAGCTATGGATAGAGCAATTCACCTTTACTTTGTCTGTGGGAGTTTTAAGAAACTGGATAAGCAAGTGTTGCAGCAGCAAATTCTATAAGTTAATTATGCTTTGTCCTGCCAATCAGCTTAATTGGATAAGACACAATAATATCGGAGAAAGCCTCCCTTCTCATCACTCATTAGTGCGTCTGGTAATAGAACTGACCAGAAAACAGATCAGTGCTGAGAAAGCATTTTAGATACAGGAGAACCAGGGTGGGTGTAGTTGTTAAGTGCGGTGAACTCTAATCTGAAGAACCGAGTTTATTCCCCATTCCTCCACACGAGTGGGGGGCCAAATCCGGAGAACCAAATTTATTTTCCTCACTCCTCCACATGAAGCCTGCTGGGGTGACCTTGGGCTAGTCACTGGTCTCTCAGAATTCTCTCAGCCGCACCTATCTCACAAGGTGCCTGTTTGGGGGGGGGGGGAAGGAAGGGAAAGACGTTTGTAAGCTGCTTTGAGACTCCTTATGGTTGAGGAAAGTGGGATATAAATCCAAAACTCCTCTTCTTTTGTTGGTGCCTAAGCTGGAACTCTGGCATTTCATTGGATTCCAGGGGAGAGATCTGCATCAAAATCAAATTAAGGACCACTGCTGCTATTGTGTATTTCCAGTACTGTGCGAGGCAGTGTATATAGAACCTGAATTGCATGCATCATTGCCCCACTGCCTAAAGAAGTGCATAGCCAGAAAGCCCATTAATAGCCATTAGCTTTTATTAGCCACATGAAACCTTGAAAGCAGCAGTGCCACCGAGGAAGACAGAAGTTTCTGTGGTTGGCCTGTCAGCCTCGTGCCCTTCCTGTGGGCTCCTGTGCGCTTTGATTCAGCAAGGCGATTGTTCTCTTCTGAAACCACAGGGTCTGCTGGGATGTTGGAGGAATGATTTTGGAAGGACACTTTTCGTGTGTGCTCTCTGGATGCCAGTGAAACGAAAACTGGAAACTTGTGCCTGCTTAATGGGAGTTAATGATTTAGACAAAATAATGATTTACACAAGAGAACAAGGGGGTAAAATGGACCATAGCACTGCAGACTGGCTTTGGAACAGCTCTCCTCGGCTAAAGACTCTTTGCAAGTGGGCAACCCACCCAGCAAGCTGAGGGGGATTGCCCTTGCTTTGCTAGCTTTCCACTTGCAGGGTGGCACATTTTCATGCCAAGGAGCATTCAAATGTGACTACTTACTGGATGACGTATGTCCTACCTCCCTAACACTGAAGTTCTGAACCACGTCGAGTCAACCAAGCCTTACTTCCCAGGCAAATTAATGCCTGACGTCTCTTTTCGGCACTGTCCTGGTGTGCCCAGGGTCCGGTGAGTTGCTGTGGGACCTGGACATCCACTTGGAAGGCTATAGATCTAATCCAGGAGGGCAGCAGCAGCAGCACCTGTCTGGCTTTACCAAGGCATGTTTTGCCAGTGGGACAGATGAGATGCCCCACCTCTCTGCTTCCTTCCCTAATATCTGGCTGCGGCAGCCCACCATGTCAGAGGGTCACACTACATGTCCCCACCCCCGGACCCTCATGCCACCTCTCTGGTTCCTTCCCTCATCTCTGAGCAGCCCACTAGGTAAGAGTTAGCAGCAGCAGCCCACCATGTCAGAGGGTCAGACTAGATGCTCCTCGGGTCCCCCTCTGACCCTCACACCACCCCTCTGCTTCCTTCCCTCATCTCTGAGCAGCCCCACTAGGTAAGAGTTAGCAGCAACAGCCAACCAGGTTCGGAGGGTCAGACTAGATGCTCCTCAGGTCCCCCTCTGACCCTCACACCACCTCTCTGCTTCCTTCCCTCAACTCTGACAGCAGCAGCCCACCAGGTCAGAGGGTCAGACTAGATGCCACTCGGGTACCCCCACCCCACCTCTCCGCATCCTTTGGATCAGCGACTGGCGAGGCCGAGCGAGCGGCGTGCCTGATTGCCGAAGCAGGCAGAGCCTCCGGAGCGGCGAGAAGAAGGCAGGGGGAGTCAGAGCAGCCGAGGAGGAGGAAGAGGAGAGGGCGGCGCAGGGGCGCGAGCGGCAGAGCCAGGCGGCGAGAAGCAACAGGAGGAGGAGGAGCAGCAGGAGAAGCGCCTTGAAGGACACGCGCGGCCCCACCAGGAGCGGCGGCGGGGAAGGGGAGCGGCAGCCAGGCAGGCAAGCGGCGCAAAAAAGCAGCAGCAGCAGCAGCAGCAGCAGCAGCCGCCGCCGCCGCGACGGGCGAGGCGCGCCCGGGGCATGAGAGGGGCGGAGGAGGCGCTGGCGCTGGCCGCTGCTGCCGGGGAGGCCGTCGGGCGCGGCGGGGCGGTGGAGGATGAGGAGGCGGCTGCCGCCCGGGAGGACGGGGAGGAGGCGGCGGCGGCGGCGGCGGACGGGGAGGCGAGCGGCGGCGGCTGCTGCAGCAGCGAGCGGCTGGTGATCAACATCTCCGGGCTGCGCTTCGAGACGCAGCTGCGCACCTTGGCCGCCTTCCCGGACACGCTGCTGGGCGACCCGCGGCGCCGCGTGCGCTACTTCGACCCGCTGCGCAACGAGTACTTCTTCGACCGCAACCGGCCCAGCTTCGACGCCATCCTGTACTACTACCAGTCGGGCGGGCGGCTGCGCAGGCCCGTCCACGTGCCCTTGGACATCTTCCTGGAGGAGATCCGCTTCTACCAGCTGGGCGAGGAGGCCATCGAGACCTTCCGCGAGGACGAGGGCTTCATACAGGAGGAGGAGAAGCCCCTGCCCCAGCCCCACTTCCAGCGCCAGGTCTGGCTCCTCTTCGAGTACCCCGAGAGCTCCGGGCCGGCCCGGGGCATCGCCATCGTCTCCGTCCTGGTCATCCTCATCTCCATCGTCATCTTCTGCCTGGAGACCTTGCCCGAGTTCCGCCAGGAGAGCAAGGGGGGCTCCGGCAGCTTCCGCGACGGCGGCCAGGGGGGCTTCCGGCCGGACTTCCCAGACGAGGACCTCCTGTTCTTGCTGCCCCACCAGCCGGAGGGAGGGACCCAGGCGCCTCTCCAGCCCCACGCGGGCACCAGCCCCTTCTTCACGGACCCCTTCTTCCTCATCGAGACCCTCTGCATCATCTGGTTCTCCTTCGAGCTGCTGGTGCGCTTCTTCGCCTGCCCCAGCAAGCCCGAGTTCTCCAGGAACATCATGAACATCATTGACATAGTGGCCATCATCCCCTACTTCATCACCTTGGGCACGGAGCTGGCGCAGGAGCAGCAGAAGAGGGAGCAGCCCGGCGCCGCCGGCAACGGGGGTCAGCAGCAAGCCATGTCCTTGGCCATCCTCCGGGTCATCCGCCTGGTGAGGGTCTTCCGGATCTTCAAGCTCTCCCGGCATTCCAAGGGGCTGCAGATCCTGGGGAAGACCCTCCAGGCCAGCATGAGAGAACTGGGACTCCTCATCTTCTTCTTGTTCATCGGGGTGATCCTCTTCTCCAGCGCTGTCTATTTTGCTGAGACCGACGACCCGGATTCCCTGTTCACGAGCATCCCGGATGCCTTTTGGTGGGCGGTCGTGTCCATGACCACGGTGGGCTATGGAGACATGTACCCCATGACCATTGGGGGCAAGATTGTGGGGTCGTTGTGTGCCATTGCGGGCGTGCTCACCATTGCCTTGCCCGTGCCCGTCATTGTGTCCAACTTCAACTACTTCTACCACCGAGAAACTGATCAGGAGGAGCAGACCCAATACACTCACGTCACCTGTGGCCAGCAGCAATCTCCTTTCTTGGAGCCCGGGAAAGGGGAGAGCAGCCAGTCGCTCAGCAAGTCTGACTTCCTGGAGGCAGAAGACTTAGAATCGATGAAATACTCCAATTTCATTCCAGCCGGCAACCAGGCTTATAAGGAGAACAAATTGTTGACGGAAGTTTGATGGGCTTGTGGGACGTCAAGGTCACCAGGAGACCCCGAAAGTGCCATCTGGTCAGGCCAGCTGGTTCCGGTCTCCTCAGACTGCTGTTGATCCCTCCTGTCTTCGCAGCGGAGGAACAGCGAAAACACCAAGTCCGGGTGACTGAAAATTATGTATGCATACAAAAAAGCAACTGGGATTTGGGACCCTGGTTTGCTTTGCCCCGTAGGCTTCTGCATTGGATGATGATCATCTGTCCCAGCCCTGGGACAGTCACCTGTCACGTGGTCATGAGGTGGGATCCTTTTTTATTTCAGCAGCTGCCCGATGGATCATTTTTTCTCATCTCCAAACAAACAAAAAACCTAAAAGTCAAGGCAAGGTTGCAGGTTGTCTCGGGATGGGCCGCACGGGCTAAGAATGTACATTATGTTTTTCGCCGCCCGATCAGTCCCAGCCTCTGTGATGCTCCCTTTGAGAAATGGAAACTCTGCATCAGGCATTGTAGTGTGTTGTCCGGTAACCGTAGGAAGGATCAACAAGCTGGCAAGATCCCCTTTGATGTGACACCTGCGCCCTGTGGAGCTGCTTGCTTGCAAACGCTCAAGGCTGAGAAAGTATCCACTGGGTTGCCACCAAACAGCCTTGACGTCTGCAGCTGGCCCTGGATCAAGGCTGGTTATCTTGTTAGCATCTGGGAAGACTCATGTTGCCATCTTTCCATTCTCTACATGCGCACCTTGCAGTCACCGGGCGTGGGGGAAATGGTGTATCGTCTTGGGGATTTTTTCCCAGTTGCAGACTGTGTTCCAAACGAACAAATGGTGCCACAGGAATGCTGGGCATAAAGGGCGAGAGAGCAGGGAAACACACTTCCTTTCTGACCCATACCATTCAGACAACGGGGTTTGGGGTCAGGGGAGCTCCTCAAGAGTTTTCTCAATGGAAGCCCCCCCCCCCCATGCTTGTGAAAGAACATTTTTGGGATGAGGGAGCTAGAGAAAAGTGGGTACAATTGCAGAAAATGGAGGGGGGAATCAGTTCTCCCCTGCACTGTCCCAGACCCTTGTGTCCAAGGGGGCCAGAGGGAGGATTTCCCAGTTAGTTTGGAGCTGCCGGTACTGCCATTTTGGGTTGGGTCCATTTGCGCCTGCCCTGCCATAAGATGTAATCAAAGCAAGTGTAGCAATTCCTTGTTCTCTGAATTGCCTTTCCTAAGCCAGCTTGGCTTCCAAGACCACCTTTGGTTTCATGTGGGCATTACCCGTTTTGTATACACGTGCCTTCCTTTGCGGGAAACATGGCTGACCCCAGATGTTTATTTTTCATCTGGAAGCTGGAGGTGGAAATGAAATGTCACTTGTGCTACGTTCTGCCAGCTGTGTAGCTCAGAGCAGCGCTGAAGGCAGACTTGAGATATAACGGGAGCTGACAGGGGGCTCTTAGCCATTGGGCTTTGCAGATGAAATGACAGCTGTCTATTCCAGTGAGCCATCTGATGATTCAAGCCACCGTGTGTTGACTATCCCCATTCAGGTGAGCTGCCTGTCTTTTTCACTTTCTGAAGTGCTGAAGTGAAGATTCATTTACCACCCTGCTCATTTAAAAAAAAAAAGGTATTTTGAAAAGTGAAAATGCGCTGCAAGTGTTGGTGGGGAAACGGGTTCTTCGGTGATGGCATGGGCACTAGCCACTTTCCAAGCATACCCAGCTTCTGATATAAAATGTATGGAACTCTCCCTCCTTCCCCCACCCAACCTTGACTTTAGAAAGCAGCTGTGTGTCTGAACTGAGTTGCGGCGAGGATATTTCCACATTGCCTTTGCTGCTTACAGTATCGCATCTGCCTTCACCCTGCATCAAGTTTAAGAAACCCTACCTCAGCATCATCCGGAGAAGCGCCGCTGTGGTCTGTCAGAAGGATCTTCTGTGCCCGAAGGCTGCAGGGTGACATTTCCGATTCAACCGGTCTCAGAAATGAGAAACAGCTCAGTTGGAATCCTTGGAACTTTGCTGCCAGTCAGGGTTGTCAATACTGATGAGGTGCTGGCAGTCTTTTAATGTAAGGATCAGGACGTGTTTTTGTGTTAAAAAAAAAAAGAGGACACACACACACACACACACACACACACACCCCTCAGGGTTTTTGATGGGGAAATTGATGCATTATCGAGTCACTAAATACATTACCTGTTTTAGCTGGGTACCTAAAAGCACGAATGCTGCAAGCCAGTGTGTGTAAAGGTTTGGTCTTCCAGGTACACTCAGCAGACAGCCAGGATTGTCTGCGGTTCACTTTAAATATTTGATGGGGGGAAAACCTGTGTGTGTTGCTGTGGAATATGTGAGAGGACTTTAATGTAGGTGCCTGAGCAGCAGAGATGGAGCGGTTCAGCCATTTGTGCATTTTGTTATGCATATATGTAAAACTAATGGCATAATTTAAGAGCGGGGGTGAGATTTTTTTCAGCCGCTGTGCCCATGAGAAGCAGAAGCATCAGTTTTAAAAGCGTATCTTGGGACCACTGGGAAAATGGCTTTAAAATTGAGGTGTTCGTCGTTGTTGTTTTCTTTGCTTTTAATGAAGATGGACTCGAACAGCTATTTACCCAGTGGCAATTTACCGTGATGTATGTGTAGCTACTGAGTAAGCAAATTTTGGGAGCTCGTCCAGATAGCCATTCTTCTTCTGTTTTGCTCCCCTGATGTGTGGTAAAAATCTCTCAGCTGTTTTGGCAGAATGGTGACCAAGATACTGCAAGGTGAAAGAGTTCACCTTGGGATAATGTGGTCCTTCCTGGGTATCTAGTGGATAGCTGAGGCTAGTCTGATGTCGTCAGATCTCACAAGCTAAACAGGGTCAGTCTCAGCAAGTATTTGAACGGGAGACCTCCAAGGAATACCAGGGTTGTGATGTGGAGGCAGGCAATGGCTAATCACCTCTGAATGTCTCTCAGCATTTTGTAATGGGTAAGAGCAGGTGGATTCCAAATTGGAGAACTGGGTTTGATTCCTCACACCTCCACCTGAGTGGCAGAGGCTTATCTGGTGAACCAGATGTGTTTCTGCACTCCTGCATTCCTGCTGGGTGACCTTGGGCTAGCCCAGGGGTAGGGAACCTGCGGCTCTCCAGATGTTCAGGAACTACAATTCCCATCAGCCCCTACCAGCATGGCTAATTGGCCATGCTGACAGAGGCTGATGGGAATTGTAGTTCCTGAACATCTAGAGAGCCTCAGGTTCCCTACCCCTGGGCTAGCCACAGTTCTTCAGAACTCTCTCAGCCCCACCTGCTTCACAAGGTGTCTGTGACATCAGCAGCAGTGGCGTAGTGGCTAAGAGCAGTGGCTAAGAGCAGGTGCATTCTGATCTGGAGGAACCGGGTTTGATTCCCAGCTCTGCCGCCTGAGCTGTAGAGGCTTATCTGGGGAATTCAGATTAGCCAGTACACTCCCACACATGCCAGCTGGGTGACCTTGGGCTAGTCACAGCTTTTCAGAGCTCTCTCAGCCCCACCCACCTCACAGGGTGTTTGTTGTGAGGGGGGAAGGGCAAGGAGATTGTAAGCCCCTTTGAGTCTCCTGCAGGGGGGGTATAAATCCAAACTCCTCCTCCTCCTCCTTGTGGGGAGAGGAAGGGAAAGGAGCTTGTAAGCCACCCTGAGTCTCCTTGCAGGAGAGAAAAGTGTGATATAAATCCAAACTCTTCTTCTTCTAACTACCCATAGATGCCTTTTTTTGGTGGCAGCAAAACCTGTGTATGGCTAACAGCCTCCAGGTTGGGTTTGGAAGTTCTCCCAGAATTACAGATTATCTCTAGACTACAGGAATCAATTTTCCTAGAGAAAATAGCAACTTCAGAGGGTAAACTCTATGGTATACCATCAATTCTAGGTGAAGTCTCTCCCCAGATTCCCTCTTCTACAGGTACCACCCATAAACCTCCAGGAATTTCTCAGACTGGAGATGGCAAACCTGCCTTCATGACTGGTTTAGCTCTTTGAAAAATTTGGAGAATGACAGTTCAGTCTGTTGTTATTATTTACAACTTTTCTTTTTGAAGAGGTTTTTGCTCTGAATCAATTGTTAGAATCAACAGGGGTGGAGTGGTTTCAGGAGCTTAGTCCCCTCAAAGTATTCTAGCCCTGTCCATGAATTCTCAATGTTCATTTTTTGGAAAAGTATCTTTGCTTACAGAACTGTACGGGGAAAACAGGTAACATTCCATCCAGGTGCTCCATAGGAAGCCATTGGAAGCCTCCCAGGGTGTTTGTTGTGAGGGGGGAAGGGCAAGGAGATTGTAAGCCCCTTTGAGTCTCCTACAGGAGAGAAAGGGGGGATATAAATCCAAACGCCTCCTCCTCTTCTTCCTCTTCCTCTTCCAGTATCTTGAACCACATGCCACCCACCAGGGTTTCTTCATGCTGTGCCACTGAAAATTAAGTTGTTAATTTAAAATACGTGAATTTAAAAAGAAAACCCCAAACCTGACAAAACTCATCATGTTTTGAGGCCACCTCTCCCATCAAGTCCTTAGAAAGCCAGCGTGGTATAGTGGCTAAGAGCAGGTGGATTCTAATCTGGAGAACTGGGTTTGATTCCCCACTCCACCTGAGTGGCAGAGGCTTATCTGGTGAACCAGATGTGTTTCCTCACTCCTACATTCCTGCTGGGTGACCTTGGGCTAGCCACAGTCCTTCGGAACTCTCTCAGCCCCACCTGCCTCACAAGGTGTCTGTTGTGGGGAGAGGAAGGGAAAGGAGCTTGTAAGCCAACTTGAGTCTCCTTGCAGGAGAGAAAGGTGGGGTATAAATCCAAACTCTTCTTCTTGAGGACAGCTGAGTGTCAATTGCAGGTGGGGATGCCTTGGAAAGAATTTAGGGTTTGTTGATGGGCACTGAGAAATTTGCTTCTTCTGTTTCTGGATTCCCCCTCCCCTTGGTGGTTTTGAATGCTTTTAAGGGTTCTTGATTCCTTGTAGAAAATAATTAGGACCAGAAAAAAAAGACTTCCTCCAGTACTAAATTTAATTGCCTCCTGCAGCAATTTGTTTAGTGGTCAAGGGAATAGAACTTCTTGAACTGGGGATCTGGTAGCACCTTAAAAACTAGGTAACATTTATTCCACTAGAACCAGTGTTAGTCTTTAAGGTGCTCCTGGACCCCTGCATTATCTTGCTGCTGTGGGCTGAAATGGTTATCCCTCTGGAATAGCCTTACAGTGCAAAGCATCTTGGAATGGAAGGTGAAAATACAATCTGTATAATTGGATTTGGGATGGAAATTAGTCTAACCTCACTCTGCAATGGTTTCTAGAGTCCCACTTTTTTTTCTACATTTCATAAACAATCAAGAAACCGAGTAATTGGGATCAGAACACATTAGGTGATTTGTCTTCTGGCATTTGTTGGTTCCCCTTGGTTTACAACAACCTTTCCCCAAGTTAACCTTCAGCCAGCGTGGTGTGGTGGTTAAGAGCAGGTGCACTCTAGTTTGATTCCCCAGTCCTCCACATGAGTGGCTGATTGTTATCTGGTTGACCAGATTTGCTTCCCCACTTCTGCATTCCTGCTCAGTCACCTTGGGCTAGTTCCAGTTGTCTCAAGAGCTCTCTCAGCCCCACCTACATCACAAGGTGTCTGTTCTCGGTAGAGGAAAGGAATAGAGTTTGTAAGTCACCTTGAGTCTCCTTACAGGAGAGAAAGGCAGAGTTTAAATCCAGACTCCTCCTTCTTTTCTCCCCTTCAATTTAAAAATAAATGTGGATCTGTAGTGTGTGCAGGCAGTACCCCCACTCCCCAGGTAAAAGAACATCACCTGTTACAAATAGGCTGGTCAATGACTGTAAATACACTAACTTGTCCAATAGGCAGAGGAAAATGCATGTTGCTTCTGCCTTTAGGAAAACATGCCCCAAGACTTCTCAATTCCTAGGAAATGCCAATGGGATTAGGAGCCCCTGAGGTGCTTTCTAAAGAAAACGTGCCCATTCTGCATCACTCTTTAGCTGCCCTGAAGTCAGCGTACAGCCACGTGGAACCTGTGTGGAAAGAAAACATCTTTTGGGACTGGTTTCCATAACAACCTCCCCAAATGGTTTTCTGTACCTGCTAACTCTGGCATTCAAAAGTAAAATGGCCTGGCTTAATATTCCATCTTCTAAAAGTAAACACCATGCCTTGGAAGAGGTGGCAAAGAATAAAAATAAGATCTTCCTCATCTTTGTTTCAGCCTGCTGGTAAAACTTTCCAAACACACTTCCTTGGAAGGAGACCTTCTATAGGATTTTGTTCCTCCTCAAGGCAATTCAAGATGACAGACTGAGGGCCCCAACCTCTGGGAGGTTTTCCTATGCAAGCTGCAATTTAAATTGGCCCAATCTGCTTTTGCTGGCCCTGTGATTTTTTAATAAACAACTGCGTACCAGATCTGACCTGTAGAGTGGGCCCTAAAAAGTCACTGTGGTTTCCTGGAAATCTGGGGTTTAACTACCGTGTTTCCCCGAAAATAAGACAGTGTCTTATAATAATTTTTGCTCCCAAAGATGCGTTATGTCTTATTTTCAGGAGATGTCTTATTTTTCTGTGTTCTGTTCGTCGGGCATGCTTCCAAACAAAACTTTGCTATGTCTTACTTTTTGGGGATGCCTTATATTTCGCACTTCAGCAAAACCTCTACTATGTCTTATTTTCCAGGGATGTCTTATATTCAGTGAAACAGGGTAGCCCTAGCCCTAGAAATGGGGTGTAGCAGTGGACTCTAAGGAACCAGGTTTGATTCTTGAAAGTGGTTTGCCATTGCCTGCCTCTATGTAACAACCGTGGACTTCCTTGGGGGTCTCCCATCCAGATGCTATCCAGGGCTGACCCTGCTTAGCAAGATCTGCTGAGATCCGGATAGTGTGGTTCAGCTAAGGCAGGGCAAGGCCTAACCACATTTTGGGTCTT
Organism: Sphaerodactylus townsendi; assembly: GCF_021028975.2. Taxonomy (NCBI): domain Eukaryota; kingdom Metazoa; phylum Chordata; class Lepidosauria; order Squamata; family Sphaerodactylidae; genus Sphaerodactylus; species Sphaerodactylus townsendi. Next base: position 28,785,716 of record NC_059438.1, read on the forward strand.
CCACAAGTGTGTTCTGGGAACTTAGTGCTTTGCAGGCATGAATAAGCCAGATTTGTATCAGGATTTTGAGGATTTGTGCCATTTTCTTCTCCTAGAATGGCCTCAGTAGCTGCTATTTGCCCTGTAGCAGTCTGCACATGGACTGGTATAGTTGATCTCTGAGTTTCCCTGACAGAGCAAATGGGGACCATTTCAGATTGGAAAAAATGGTGCTTAGGTAAAGGCCTCCGTCCCATGCAGCAGTCCTGACTGGATTAGCACCCCAATGAGCCAGAGAAGCATGAAACTCCCTGAACATATTTTTGACCCAACTTAGGGATGTAACCATAGTAGCTGACTTGGACAGTCAGAGTCCAGAACAGGGTCCTAAAATGCTGAGCTGCAGATGTAGACATTCCCAATTGAAATCTGCTGTGAGGACATTTAGTAGGTGGTTGCAGGTGGAATAAATAAGGGATGCTCCGAGTTTTACTTTTCCATTCTCTACGGGCTCTCTTCTGTTCTGCCCTTTACTATGCTTTCCAGTTTAAGGAGGAGAATTTATGCAAGTATTTCCAGAAGTAATCTGTGTTAGGGCACAGCATTAGCTTCCTCGCTCTTCTACACTAGTATACTTAAGTGCATTACAGAAACATGGTGCAAAAACACAAGTTTGGGGTGATTGTATGTATGATTATGTTAAGGTTTGCACAAAAATGCACAAGCCCATGGGAAAAACACTGTATACACAAAATGTCTGGATAAATCATATGTATAATCACATCAAAATTGTTATTTGGGGGGGGGGAGGCAGAGTTATAATTGATCACACTGATAATGTAGAGAGGGGAAAGATGCATGAACTGAAGGAGCTTATGTGTGTGGTGCAAAGTGCAACTATGGATGATTCAATGCAAAACTCTGGAGGATTTCCAATGAATTAGTTCTACTTTGGAAACAAGCCTCTGAAAACAGTGGAGAAATTCACATGAACATTTCAGATGCATTCCTCATAACTATTTCTAGTCATGCTGGCCTTCCACGCTTACTGTAAAGGTTACAAGGAAGTAGTGAATGCAAAATGCTGTAGTATTTGAATGGCAGAAAATGTGAACATTGGAGAGAATTCCTTGTTGTTTGAAGATCGAACACACGAGAATAATTTCCTTAATCTGTGTTTGAAGAGGAGTAAAATAATAAGTAGATGCACTTTGGAAGCATGTGATGTGCAGAATCTGTAACCCATTGTACTCTTGGGATATTGTGCATGGATCCTTGTGGATGAGGCTTTGATTCCCAGTTGAAAGAACGGGCAGTTTGGAATGTGTGAATATTTCCTCCTGTGCTCTGCTCCTAACATACAGCTCAAAGGAAGATGCTGGATTCGAGTAGGGTTGAAAGGGAATTAACTGGAAGCCCCTACTAGTGATATTAAACTTTAGCAAGCTTCTCATGGAGATGAAGAAAAACGCATGCCAAGAGAATTCAACCGAACAGAATGTAAAGCTGGAAAAGGAGGCCTTTTCATACTGTGCTCAAGAGAACTCGGTGATCATCGGGAGAAAAGGGAAACTGGTGTTCATACACATCTGCGTTAGCAACAGAAATTGGTAAGTCTCTCCCTCCCTCCCCCTTCTGTCTTTAAAGTTAGCGAGGAAGTTCCTAATTATGGTGAACAGCCTGCAGGGAAAACCCAGCTTGCTGTGATCAGAGTGGGAGAGAAAAATAATTATAAATTTGAAGCAACGAGATATATTCTTAGCTGGTGTAAACTGGCCATGTGCTATTAAGATGTGTGATGCTACTCTGAAAGAAACCCCCAGTTTGGCTCCATTTCCCTGATCCGAATGGCCTGGACTAGCCTGATCTCCTTGGATCTTGGAAGCTAAGCTGGGTTGTCCCTGGCTCCCTTAATGTTATTTATTTTTGGTGTGTGTGCATGTTTTCCTTTGCTCTAACAAGGATTTTTTATGTGGTCCATTTTTAACAAGCACTCTCTGATGTTGGAATACGAGCCATTTAATTAATAAGCTCTGCATGACAGTACTCAGTTTTAATGTGCGTATATTTACATTATTTAGTACTGTTCAACTGACCAGGAAAGTTCCCCATGGCCAGTGATGGCGAACCTTTTCGAGACCGAGTGCCCGAATTGCAACCCCAAACCCACTTATTTATCGCAAAGTGCCAACACAGCAATTTAACCTGAATACTGAGGTTTTAGTTTAGAAAAAACGGTTGGCTCCGAGGCGCGCGTTACTCAGGAGTAAGCTTGGTGAAGCAAGCGTGCAACACTTCGAATGGGTGAATCACGACCTTAGGAGGGTTTACTCAGAAGCAAGCCCCATTGCCAGATTGTGCCCAGGCCAGCCTAGATTGTGTGTGTGTGTGTGGGTGATTTTCTGCCCCCCCCTCCCCCCACATGACAAACTCATAGAAAGGGCTCTGAGTGCTACCTCTGGCACCTGTGCCATAGGTTCGCCACCACTGCCCTAGGCCACTGCCCTTGAAGTCCATAGAAAGGGCTCTGAGTGCTACCTCTGGCACCTGTGCCATAGGTTTGCCACTGCTGCCCTAGGCCACTGCCCTTGAAGTCCACAGGGGGCAGTAGCAAGTTGGGCCACGTGCCCCCTATGTGCAGCAAATGAGCCTACCTTTTGGGGCCAGTGTCCAAGCTGAGCAGTCTCTGGGGCTTTGCCAGCAATCAGTGAGCACCTCCAGGACAGTTCTGAAATCCTAGTCTGCTCTTCAACAACATCCCTAGCGCATGGATTGAAAAAGTATCCAGGGCTGAGCCCCAATGAGGCTTAGATCAGACTTCAAACTTTTCTGACAGCATTAATGCTTGCCAAATCCTGGCAGTAATTTGTGGGTTTTGTGTGTGGTGAGATATGAGGACACCATCAGCTGTCAGCTTTGGTAAGGAAGGGCTGTCATGACTGAATAGTCCACCTGACATCTATTCCAGGCACCCTGGGCAGCATTATTAAGATTGAGCTGGTTTAGCAGAAAAGTCTGCATCTCATTTCCTTGGTCGACAATTCAGTTCACAAAGAGGGAATGGTGGGGGATGTGCCAGACCTCGGCCAACTTCCGTACCACCCCTTTCACAAACCTCCCTTGCCTTTGGGTTAGCAACCAGGAGACCACATTTGTCCCTTTGACCTTCAGTTTTATGTGTGTAAAGTGTCATCAAGTGCGTAAAGCCAACTTACAGCAATACTTGCAAGGGGATTTCAAGGCACCTGAGAAGCTGAGGTGGTTTGCCATTGCCTCCTTCTGCAGAGTCTTCCTTGGTGGTCTTGCTTCCAAGTACTGAGCCTGCTTAGCTTCCAACATCTAATGAGATTAGGCTACACCACGTCGACTTCCGCCTGGCCGTCAGTTACTGATCTCTAATATGTAAGACCAACGTTTATTTTTTTACCCATGTTATTATTTTTTACCCATGAGGGCTTTCATCTTTTAAAGCTGTTTTTAAAGTCTGCTTGCAGCCTGAAGTGACTTTTAGAAATATTTTAGGATGTTGAAAGTTGTTTTATGCCGATTGTTTGTGGGAGGGAAGGTGGCATGGTATAGCCACATTGGGTCAACTCTCAGAAGCCAAGCCGGGTCAGTGCTTGGATGAGAGACCACCAAGGAAGACTCTGCAGAGGATGGTAATGGCAAACCACCTCTGCTTCTCATTAGCCTAGAGATCCCCTTGCTGTGGTCACTGTAAGTCAGCGGCAACTTGATGGGACTTTACGCTCCCCTTTCTTTGCGTAGTTGGTTTTAGGGCTTGCTGAGGACTGATAATGCTTCAGTTGTTGTTTTTGTGATTTTATTGTTTTTTACTTTGTGAGGCACCTTCACCAGGTTTCTGGAGAAGCAGCATTCAATAAATCAATAACAGACTTTAAGAAACCCTTATGTCAAGAAACATGAAGGTGAGGGTGATGACAGAAATATTATCACCAAGTCCTTCATCAAGGCTTCCAAACAATGGCTGGTGGCGAACCTTTGGCACTCCAGATGTTATGGACTACAATTCCCATCAGCCCCTGCCAGCATGGCCAATTGGCCATCCTGGCAGGGGCTGATGGGAATTGTAGTCCATAACATCTGGAGTGCCAAAGGTTCGCCACCACGGTATTAGGACAAGTTCTCTCATGGGTTGGTAAGGGGTTAAAAAAAGCAAGAAGGAGAGGATCAAAGAGCTTTGTGTTGTAGCCCAGCTTAACCTGATCTCGTCAGGTCTTAGAAGTTAAGGAGGGTCTGTTCTGCTTAATGCTCGGATGAGACCACTAAGGAAGTCCAGGGTTGCTACACAGGGTTGCTACTCGTCTCCTGCATTGAGAACTCTGTGGTGTAGCCATGTTGGCTGCAACTTGAAAGCCCTTCCCACCACCACAACGCTGTGCGTGTTTCCAGCTGCGACTTGAGGCATTTGTTTATTTAATTTCCCTGTTTCTTTCGTCAGACTGTTGAATAGAATATTCTGCAAAAGCATACGGCCTATTTCATATTTCTTTATCCTGCTTGGATAAGCCAAGTATTGTCCGAGTATGTCCCCATACCTACACACATCTACACACACACACACACACATGCATATAGTTACATTGTAAAAACCAGTATGAAAAAAACCTGATCCACAGCTAGATGGGATAGAGTGGAATCACATCTCCTGTGAAGCGTGCGTCTGCAGGCTAGAGTGCAGTTCGACTCATTCATTTGCATTCTCTGGGGAGAAACGGAATGACATTTATGGGCAGAATTGGAACATTAGTGGCTGCTGTTGCTTTCAGACCTGCTCAGAGCTTGCGGGTTGCAAAACAGAAGCCGCGTTCAGGAATTGAGAGATGCTTGTTTGCAATGCTGGCGCAATTAGCCGTCCTGGCCCAAATGAAGTTGTTCACGTCTTTGAGGAAGAAAAGAACAGAATTCAAAGGTGCAGTGGGGCATGGCCACAAAATGTCACCCTGGGACTTGCCCAGCCCCTAGCCAAACTCCTCCTGGCCCTCCCACTGCTGCCAAACTCCACCCCCACTGCTGCTGAATTCCCCCTGCCCTGCCGTCGCACCCCTCACAACCCCCCTGCAAACCTTTTCCTCATCCTTCAAGCCATGTCAGCCAGCAACATACTGGGGGCGGGGTTAAGTCCAGAGAGGGTGTGCTCCTTCCCTAGCCTTAACCCCGCCCCCATTGTGTTGCCGGCTGGTGCCGCTCGGAGAGCAAGAAAAAGGTTTGTAGGGTTTTTTTACTGGGGTGGCGGGGCGGTGGTGGGAGTTTGGCTGCGGGGGGGGACAGGGGAGTTCGGCTGAGGGCTAGGCATGGGGGGAGGGGCAAATGTGATCCAGGTGAATGGCTCCTGGGTTGATTGCCCCCTCTGGCCACCCTAGTTCCGCCAGTGCAAAGGTGATGATTTTCATCGTCTGCCATTTGGTCCATAAAGCTCTCCCAGTTCTGCTTCCTTGGGTTCAACCCCCTCTTCCCCCAGCCGTCCAAACTAGCTGAACCGACTAAGCTTTTTCTTTTTCGCTTTCAGCCAATTAACTGCCTTAGTCAAGCTAGTTCATATTGGACACTGCAAACTCTTCAAAATAAGTGTAATTTTGAGGATAGAGATGGCAGTGTGCAATTTAATAAGAACATAAGAACATAAGAAGAAGCCAGCTGGATCAGACCAGAGTCCATCTAGTCCAGCTCTCTGCTACTTGCAGTGGCCCACCAGGTGCCTTTGGGAGCTCACGTGCAGGATGTGAAAGCAATGGCCTTCTGTGGCTGTTGCTCCCGAGCACCTGGACTGTTAAGGCATTTGCAGTCTCAGATCAAAGAGGATCAAGATTGGTAGCCATAAATCGACTTCTCCTCCATAAATCTGTCCAAGCCCCTTTTAAAGCTATCCAGGTTAGTGGCCATGACCACCTCCTGTGGCAGCATATTCCAAACACCAATCACACGTTGCGTGAAGAAGTGTTTCCTTTTATTAGTCCCAATTCTTCCCCCCAGCATTTTCAATGTATGCCCCCTGGTTCTAGTATTGTGAGAAAGAGAGAAAAAGTTCTCTCTGTCAACATTTTCTACCCCATGCATAATTTTATAGACTTCAATCATATCCCCCCTCAGACGTCTCCTCTCCAAACTCAAGAGTCCCAAACGCTGCAGCCTCTCCTCATAAGGAAGGTACTCCAGTCCCTCAATCATCCTCGTTGCCCTTCTCTGCACTTTTTCTATCTCCTCAATATCCTTTTTGAGATGTGGTGACCAGAAACTGAGCAAAAGGTACCACCTATGATTGTTAATTGTTACGATGTTTGTGTTGGATGATGGAGGGCTTCTGTTTGTGTGTTTATTTTGAATATCTATATACCCACCTTTCTGCTGGGCATCCCGAGCTCAAGGCAAGTAGCAGCAATATAAAACAACTTGATTAAAAACAATGACTATTAAAACAGCAGATACAAAAAAGGCAGTGCACTTTCAGGCAATCTCCATACCGAGACTTGTTGCAAACCTTTTTAGATCCTCATCAGTGATGGCCAGGAATCCAGTATCAGGCAGACTTTGCGCTCATCACCACAGTTTCAGCGAAGCATCCAACATGATATCAGAGGTCGTCTGTGTTTTCCTCATTGGCAAAAGCATAAAGAATTAGAGTGCGGCGTAGTGGATAGAGAAGACTCAGGTTCACATCTCCAGGAAGCTATAACCAGTTACTGCAGCTCACCTTAACAACCTTTACAGCAGCGGTTCTCGGAGTGTGGATCACGACTCTCTTGCAGAAAGCTTGGAGGGAGGAGGAGGAAGAATAGGGAGAGAAAGTCTTTGGAACTCTGATGGCAAATTCAGGTTTGTTTCTGTCTACTGTGCAAAATGGTCAGGAAGTATCATCCGTTGTTTGGAAATTCTATTTATAAACGCTAAACAGGAAAAAAGGACATTTTAAAATGATTCTTTGAAATCTGGTGAGGTTTCTGTGCTTTATCTGGGGGGGGGGGGAAGGGAGGGGGATCCTGAAAAGAACAGTCAGTTGGAAGTGGGTTCCTCTTCCAAAAGTTTTAGGACCTTGACTTTGCAGGGTTGTTGTGAGGACAGCAGGAAGCGTAACCTCTGTGCAGCCCTGCATTCCTAGGAGGAATAGTGGGGTACAATTACACCCCCAAGCTGCATTTACTCCTGCTAGAGAAAACTTAATAGTATCCTTTAGTCTTCCCCAGTGGCCATCACAGCAGTTTGCGGGTGACAATTTTCAGTGGGAACATGGGATGAATGGAAAGATTAAATAAATGGCAGCCCCAAACCAACTGTTTGTACATTTTTAAAAGACCCTCAGGGAAATGGGGAAGGGGGCCATGACCTGGCGATAGAGCATCTGCTTGCATGCGGAAGGTCCCAGCTTTAATCCCAGACATCTGCAGTTAAAGGCTAGGTAACAGGAGATGTGGAAGAGATACTGGAGAGCCCCTGAAAGTCTGAATAGACAACACTGACCTGGTTAGACTGATAGTTTGATTTAGTTTAAGGCAGGGTTACTGGGATTATCAAATCAAATCTAAGAAGAAGAATCGTAGAGAAGAGTTTGGATTTATATCCCCCCTTTCTCTCCTGCAGGAGACTCAAAGGGGCTGACAATCTCCTTCCCCTTCCCCCCTCACAACAAACACCCTGTGAGGTAGGTGGGGCTGAGAGAGCTCCGAGAAGCTTTGACTAGCCCAAGGTCACCCAGCTGGCATGTGTGGGAGTGTACAGGCTAATCTGAATTCTCCAGATAAGCCTCCACAGCTCAGGCGGCAGAGCTGGGAATCAAACCCGGTTCCTCCAGATTAGATACACGAGCTCGCCACTGCTTGAAGACCCAGGACTATTCAAACGAATGCCTGCCTCTGCGTTCACCCCAAAGCAAAAATGGAACTTCAAAACAGTTTTGGAAACTCGCAGATCTTAGCACAAGTGGCATAGCCACTAGATAAAGTGGAGCACAGTGCCATCTTGTGGAGTCAACTCCTAATTTGTGGTTGCTCATTCAAGAAGAGAAATCCATGAAAGCAGGAACCTGCTTCTTGGCCTGGTTTCTGCAAGGTGGCCAGGAGTTTTGGGACAAGAATAGGTTTCAGAAGGTGTAACTGTAGCCCCCAACTTCCCACCTTCTGTCATGTCAAAGCTCTGGGTGACTCATCCTGAGAGAGTGATTTAGGAACTGTAATTTGGGAATCCTCAGCTCAATTTCTCTGAAAGCTTTGCAGGGATTCCTCAACCGTAACACCAGTAATGGTAGACAAATATCCCCGACAGACCATTTCTGCCCACACCTGCTTTTTCCGAGGCCATACATTTCCTCCACATAGGCAGGTGAACAGAGGCCCATGTGAAGGGAAGGCGTGCTTTTTACAGTGTGCCTCACAAAACTCTATAACACCCAGGAATTCAGTGGTGCATGTTCCTAGTTGGCCTTCCTCAGCAGGCAAGTTTGTTTTAAAGCAGAGACCAAGAAATACTGTTCTCCTTCTTGCCACCACAGTTTAAACTGCATGCTCCAGAGCTGATGTCTCTCTGTTGCTGACATTTTTCTCTAATATGTCAAGCACATTGATGGTGCTCTGCGCATGATTAATAAATGCGCCCTGCAGTGATCAAATCGGACCTGCCAGCTTTTTGTGTTTGGGTGCTAAAGCCTGATTAGAAATGGAAACTAAATAGATCCTATTTCTTTGTTTCATATTTTAAAATAAACATATAATGACATGCACTTTAAAAAAGAATGTTAACTCCAATAACTATGTCTGATTCTGGGGGCAGGATTCTAGGGCCGTGGTGGCGAACCTTTGGCACTCCAGATGTTATGGACTACAATTCCCATCAGCCCCTTCCAGCATGGCCAATTGTAGTCCATAACATCTGGAGTGCCAAAGGTTCGCCACCGCTGTTCTAGGGTGAGAAAATCCTAGGTGTTTTCCTAATATTAAGGCAGCAAACTGCAAGCAGGGTGGGGCGCTGTTCACAGGGGGCTGGTGCTGATCTTCCAAAGCAGAGCAGGACTGAAGGAAAAGCCAAAGAAGGGGAGAAATGTGGGAGGGACTCTCAGGAAAAAAATAGCACGTGTACCTGCTTTGACTGCAGAAGGTCCCAGGTTCAATTCCCGGCACCTTTGGATCAATAATCTCAGGTAACAGGTTTTGGGAAAGATCTTTATAAACCTGAGACCACAGAGAATTGCTACTAGTCACAGTAAGCAATATTAGGCTAGATCGGGGGTCTGCAAACTTGGCTCTCCAGATGTTTGTGGACTACAATTCCCATCAGTGCTGCGCATTGGCTACATTGGCAGGGGCTGATGGGTTGTTATGTGCAGATCTAAGGTTTACCCTTTTGCAATTGACTGAAAGCTGAACTGTAATTGGGACTCCACATTGGCACTTAATATAACTCCATTTTTTAAAAAACATAGCAATGTCTACTCACGAGTACATTGTCTCCAGCAAAAATCCTGTTCTCCCTGAACTTTCCACTTTTACTTTCTTTGTTTTTAGCCTGATTATCAATTTCTGTTCTCTACTGCTAGCCACTTCTTACATAGAGCTCATGAACAGATGCTTAATTATCTGCTTCTTATCTTTCCACTTATCTGTCCCTTTCCCAAGGTATTCACAGTGGTATTCATGGTTCTTCCTTCTTCCATTTGGTCCCCACAGCAGCCCTATCAGGTTGGTTAGCCTGAGAAAGAGAGAAGGTGACTGATACAGGTGACTGGCTCAAGTGAGCTTCACAGCAGAGGTTTTTTTTCTCTTTGGCCCCTTCCGCACATGCAGAATAACACACTTTCAATCCACTTTGCGCTGGATTTTACTGTGCAGAATAGCACAATCCACTTGCAAACAATTGTGAAGATGGATTGAAAGTGCATTATTCTGCATGTGGGGAAGGGGCCTTTGTAGCAAGTTAAAATCACTGCTCATTTAAAAAAATCTATTGCAAGGAATGTACACTCACTCACACACACACACGCACACGCACACACACGCATATGAAGCTGCCTTGTCCTGAATCAGACCACAGGCCTGATTTCTTCTATCTATTCAAGTGTGGGGGACCTTAACATAGGCTTGATACACAGTATGAAAAACAGTTCTTAGCCCCTGCCTTCCCAAGAGACGACAACAAACCATTTATTCATCAGTGCTAGGAGAGAAACAGCCAGACGAGATCAGGAAGTAATTAATGTGGCTGGAAGGGGAAGAGTGAGACTTAAAGGGATGGTAGCCCTTAATGGCACTTTGACTCCACTTTAAAACCACAAAACGTGTCTGAGAAAACCTGGAACAACAACACAGAAAATATGGGAGTGAAATTAGTTGTACTGTCTATACCAGTGGATTCCAAGCTTTTCGATAGGGTGACCCACAAGTTCAAATTTTAACGGTGAGCCACTTAAAAAACCCCCAGAGCATTACCAAAACAACAGAAAGGCGAAAGCCTTCGCAGACTTTGTAACCCACTTTTGGGTCAGGACCCCATCATTTGTCCTGTGCAAAAATGAACAAATGAATTCTGATCATTCCAAATTGAAAGGTTAGTTGGTTCGTCTGGACATGTGATAATTGCTATTCATATACTAAGTGTGTTTGTGTGTGTGCATGATTGAGATGGGTGTGTTACCGCCAAAACGAATAAGGTGTGACTGACTTAAGGAAAACATCATATAAAGACTCTGTTCTATATAATGCTTCTTCAAAGCTAGGAGCATGCAGAAGCAGAATAACCTGATTGTGGAGGATTAATTCATCACAGAACCTGTGTATGTGAGTGACATACTGGGAGATGGTGCAGTTTAGAACTCAAGAGCTGCTGACAGGAATATACATTGAAAAACTCTTAGAACTGGAGGGTTTGGACATGTTGGCAGGGAAAGAGTATCTTGGGAAAAAGGACCCTACTCTAGCCAAAGAGAGGAATAAATTTTTAGGGAAAGAAGAATTACTAGCCTAGGCTCTTCAAAGACTTGCCCATTTGTCTCCTGAACTGTGTGTGTAGAACAGAGGGAGCTGGCTGAGTGAGAGAGATGGTGTCAGGGGGAGACCAATTTCTAGCCAGGAGGGGAATTTGAACTTTGTGTGGGAGAAGAATTCCCATCCCTAATTCTGAGATGGATTTATACAGTTTGATGAAATCAGAGGGGAAAGGGAATTGGGTGCATACTCCACTCCTTCTGGATTTCGGCCACCAAAGTTTACACATGCACCTTTGAGTGCAGCTCTTGAGTCAAAGCTGTATATCAACCAGGAAGTGCATCTGATTTCAAAGAATTTAGAAATCTGTAACAAACTGTAATCTTATCAAACAGCCACATGCCATCTGAGTTGTACTATTAGGAACATCTTCATATTTTTATATAAGCCCACTTATTTCCTTCTCACAAATTTCCCTTACTGGTGTGCTCCTACTTTCTTATTGAAACATCACTAGCACCCACACATACTGTATGAAGATCTGTGAACGGGGGCAGCCACATGAACAACAAACGCAGTTCTACCCGCTTTATCTGGTTTCCCCCTGAAAAATCTTTTCTTGCTGGTTCCCAAGCTGAGCACTCTGCAAGAATGGCAACTAGAAATCTGAATTAGTTCTCAGAAAAAGGCACTTTGGTTAACGCTGGCAAATCAAACGTCAGGAATTGTGAAGAGTCAATTAATTATAAAGTACGCATACAGTGACCACACACACAGCCTCCCAGAACATACACAGACATGACCTCACAAGAGGACAGCTGAGTTCTGCCATGCTTGAACAAGAAGGAATCACATTTAATGTATCTACATGCCTGTCTGACAGATGAGGCTGGCTGCAGTTACCTTTCTGACATGCACTTTTGGTTTCCAAACCCCCTCTTTGGTTGCTCAATTATGGTTCACTTGACTCAAACCCCCTCCCCCCCCCAACAACCTAGGGATTGCATATCACCTACCCCTTCTGCAAGTCTTACTGGAGATCAGCAGCTGCTTCAGAGTTGCTGCAGAACTGCAGTGTCAAGTCTATGCAGTAGGTTTCCTTACACTCTCTGTGCAGAGGAAAGGGGGTGGGGGTGGGGTTTGCTGCATTTGGCGATTGCTGCGTTTTGTCACAAAATCTGCTTTTGACTGTCTTTGTTTTCCTTTCCCTCCCCGTCCCTTTGTGTTTCAGATGTCAAAATCAAAGAGCACGGCAGTCAACCCCTTACAAACGAACGAGATTGAAGGAGTAAGTCGGTCTGATCGCCTGCAGAGCAGCAAAGCTTGGATGGCAGTGGTGAAATGTAGCCTTGGAAGAGCAATCCACAGACTGTTGTTCTTTGAGCACAGAAACCAGGAGCTGAAATGACAGGGGATCATCAAAACAGATGTCCTTTCTTACCCGCAAGATCGTGTCTTTCACATCTGCTTTAAAAAAAAATCTGGACTCGGTTGCGCAGAAAAAAAAATGTTGTGCTAACATTTATTTATTTACGAAACCTAGACTGATTTTCTATTAACATGATCCCAAACGGGGTAAAAAAATTAAGAGCGAGCTTGAAACAGAGGGAAGGAACAAACTGGCAGCAAATAAGAAGCCCATAACCCGTCGGCAAAATGCCAAGCGGCAAAACAGGAGAAATTGATTTTCAGGCCCAGTCAATAATTTTCCAGCTTCCTGGAATTGGAAATCCTTTGCTGAGAACTTAAGCAGCTAGAAAGACCTTCGTGTCGCCTGTGTAGGGTGCCAAGGCAAAACAAGTCCCTTCGACAGATAACTGTTCATCAGATGTCTCCCATATGTGGAATATTCACCTGGCTCGCCTAAGCAAAACTTCCTAATTAGTGAGGTTCACACAAGAACAGGATTCGCTGACACTGGACCTACGAAAAGCAGCACAATGCTATTCTTTGGGACACTGAAGAAATGCCTAAAGGATTCGTTCCTCTTTCTCTCTGTTCTCTCTTTTACTGTGCAAACTTACAAACGTTGTCAAGTCCACAAGACTTAAAATCAACGTCAAACAAAGATCCATGAAAGTTTACCACTGTAGCTACAAGTGTTCAGCTGTGATGTGTAGATCCTCTATCTGTAAGATGTGTCTCATGTATAGAAGTGTGTGGTGAGCTGTCTTATTTGTCTGTAGAGCCAGTATTTGTCCTAGACTTGTAGTCTGACACTGGTTTGTTAAAGGGGGGTGGGGTTAAGATTTTTGGCAGCGTTTGGGAGAGCCACCAAAATAGCATTGTTAGGGTACTTCATGTATTTCAGAAAGCCTATTAACTAAAAACTACATACATTTTAAATACCTGAAAGATCCTAAAAGTTTCTGCTGCCAATATTCTCCTTATTCTTCTGTTGAGTAATAGGGGGGGTATTGCCCTCTTTCCAGTACTATCTGGAAAAGGAGGGCGGGGAACCAAGGTTTACACAATTTTTTTAAAAAGAGAGAGATGATGCCAGAGATGTGCTCATTACAGCCACCATAATGCCTTGGGTGGTTTCCTATCTGGTCTGCGGTCTCAGCGATAGGCAACTATGGAGAAATGTGGGAATACTGGACCTGATTTATGTGCTACAGCTGGGCCCAAATGCCCTCTTGTGCTTGTGCTAACATACCACAAACTCTGCAGCAATGCCCACTTCTGGTATCCATTTTGCTGGCTAGCCAGGTTTGGAAATCAACTCTTGCTGTGGATTGGCTACTCTCTTCTTGTGGCAAACCCAGTGCATAGTTATGATCGTAACAAAGCAGAACAGGCAACAAGTCTTGCATTTCCTGCTTTCATCCATGGTGTTGTTGCTATGAAAACCTCAAGAGAATGGGTCGGTACAAGGTAGCATGAAGATGAGGCAATGACATGTGAGCACCCATCCTGCCACTCAAACACTTCCATGTGTCCAAAGTCTTTGCCCTTTGAGACTTTAGAAGAAATGTTGCCTTGTATGGCACTGGTCTTAGATCAGGGAAGGGAAAAAAGAAGAGGTAAATTATGTCCCTACTCGGCCTCCGCAATCTGCATAGGCAAATTTGCTGGTGGTCCCCGGCCCCTCAATGATGTGACTGGCCTCTATCCGGGCCAGGGCCTTTACTGCCTTGGCCCCTGCCTGGTGGAAAGCTCTCCCTCCAGCCATCAGATCCCTGCAGGACCTTGGACAGTTCCACATGGCCTTCAAAACAGAGGAGTTCCACCAGGCTTTAGGGGAGGCTGGTCGCTGATATGCCGCTGCCCCCCGCCCCCCATTACTCCCATATATCACCACACATGGTTGCCATTATTATAGTTCCCAGTCCCCTCCCAGGGGGATGGGAGGTCCTTCTCTGAGTCGCCATCTGCTCTTGGTTTTTACTATATTAAATTATTCTGGTTTTAATTATTATATTGTAATTGTATGATTCAATAATATTTTATCTGTTGTACACCGCCCAGAGCCCTTTGGGGGTGGGCGGTATACTCATAAATAAATAGGTCGGTCGGTCGGTCGGTCGGTCGGTCGGTCGGTCGGTCGGTCGGTCGGTCGGTCGGTCGGTCGATAGATAGATAGATAGATAGATAGACAGCCAGTCCACTCAGAATCCAAAAACAGGAACAAGATCTGTGGATACTTTTTATTAGAGCCAACCAAATGTTTTGTGTCAACTCAGTTGGTCCTCAAAAAAGGTATTACGTGGATTTTTCACTGGTTTTAAAGATCTGACTCTAGTGAACTCTACCCTTTGAAGAATATTAAGCTATCTCAGGGCAACAGATGATGGTCAGTTTCCACTAGCGCGGTTCCAAATATTGTATGTACTTCAAAGGAAGACAACCCTCAGTGTAAGATGATTCCCCTTTAAAAAGTTAAGCATCAATTTTATATATATTTTTTACTGGTCATCACTGTAACATGTATGTGAATGAAAGACAATCCTCTCGGATGCCATAACTAGAAAATAATTTAAACTGCCATTGGAAGTAAATGTGTCAGATAAAGATGCTTACATTTTTGGGAAAGGGGGAAACACTTTCCACGGATTCCTCTGCCTTGCTGCAGCTTCCCTCCAGTTTTGTTGCTCTTCAGTGGACCCTAAGGAATTCTATTAGGGCAGAGGGGTGGAGAGTAGCAGAAAGCATCCTTCCAACAATTTAAGTGCTCATAATCAGAGGCATAGCTCCAAGGGGGCGGGGGGCGGGGGGTGGGGTGCGCGACGCATCGGGTGCACGCCCTTGTGGGGGTGTGGCATTCTGGGGCGGGGGACACACCAGTGCACCGGGCTCTTTCCCCCTTTGCTACGCCTCTGCCCATAATTGTTCAGAATATGTAGTTGGATGCAGGCTGGTAGCAATGAAGCTGCCTATTGCTGTTTCTTCTGGATGGTGTTATAAATATCTAGTAGCAGCAGGAAAATTTCAAACAAGGGAATTCAAGTTCTTTGGAGCTGCAAATGACCATCTTTGCATCACATTCTGGTTGATGGGATGAAACTTATTTCAGGGAATGTTTATAATGTTTCCACTGGTCTGGGAAAATGAAAAACAGGTGAAGTGGCTCTCATACAGAGGTTGAAACTGCATGGGAGTTTCAGGGCTTTGAGACTATGAAGAAATAAGGCTTCCATCTTGTTTCTGACCCTGTGCCTGTGCCTTTAATGCAAGACAGTGTATTTTTCCATGCCACAGAAATGAGTGATGGGGAACAGTCCACTTGCTAGATATCTGTGTAACTTTCTCATGTTAAAGATACAAGAGCCAGACATTTTGAAGCATGAGCTGGAAAACCTCTTGCTAACCATATTCACAAAGTTACAATAAACACACGTGTACCGTACACTTGAATTTTCTTTATAATCCTCATGTTCAGTTCTATGTATGTACAGCTGAACATGTGATTGAAACTTTACATTGATCCAAAAAGACAGTTTCAGGAGGGAGCTGTGTTGTTCCACAGTAGAAGATTCCAGACCAGTAGCACCTCAGAGACCCAACAAATTTTCAGTTTCAAGAGTTGAAGCTCCCTTTGTCAGATGATGGTCTTTTCCACACAAGACACATAGAATGTTTCCAGAATGTTTTTGATCCCCCCTTTACTACAATGTTTGTCTGCAATCACTTCCTCCAAACATTTTATGGCTGCCATAATGCTTTTAATTTTTTAAAACTTATTTATAGAAATGATGCTTTGCTGATCATAAGAACATAAGAACCAGCCTGCTGGATCAGACCAGAGTCCATCTAGTCCAGCACTCTGCTACTTGCAGTGGCCCACCAGGTGCCTTTGGGAGCTCACATGCAGGATGTGAAAGCAATGGCCTGCTGCTGCTGCTGCTGCTGCTGCTGCTGCTGCTCCCGAGCACCTGGTCTGCTAAGGCATAGATAGACTTCTCAATAATCTGTCCAAGCCTCTTTTAAAGCTATCCAGGTTAGTGGCCATCACCACCTCCTGTGGCAGCATATTCCAAACATCAATCACGTGTTGTGTGAAGAAGTGTTTCCTTTTATTAATCTTAATTCTTCCCCCCAGCATTTTCAATGTATGATTTGATCCATTGATTCCATGCTTTGTAGATCTGTTTAACTGATATATTGTGGTGACACCCAAAACAGCAAAACACACGTACACCCAAAATGACAAAAATAAAGAGGCGAGGGGGAAAGGAGCGAGTGTGGGATTTGAAAAAAATGGTGGACTAGGCACCAAGGGGAACTTTGGGTGGTGGCATAGGAGTGTGGGAAAACAGCCAGGCTTTTCAGCGGGAAACTTAAAATGTTTTAAATATGACTGCATTGTGAGGGGAGCCAGCTTCAAAACTTTCAGTGGAAAACCTCATGCTAAAAGGGTTTTCAGACACAACAACAAGAAGAGTTTGGATTTATATCCCCCCTTTCTCTCCTGCAGGAGACTCAAAGGGGCTTACAATATCCTTGCCCTTCCCCCCTCACAACAAACACCCTGTGAGGTAGGTGGGGCTGAGAGAGCTCCAAGAAG
The DNA here is from genome assembly GCF_021028975.2 of Sphaerodactylus townsendi. Classification (NCBI taxonomy): domain Eukaryota; kingdom Metazoa; phylum Chordata; class Lepidosauria; order Squamata; family Sphaerodactylidae; genus Sphaerodactylus; species Sphaerodactylus townsendi. Next base: position 28,802,630 of record NC_059438.1, read on the forward strand.
CTGTGACTAGCCCAAGGTCACCCAGCTGGCATGTGTGGGAGTGTACAGGCTAATCTGAATTCCCCAGAGAAGCCTCCACAGCTCAAGCGGCAGAGCAGAGAATCAAACCCAGTCCCTCCAGATTAGATACACGAGCTTTTAACCTCCTATGCCACTGCTGCTCCTTACAACAGAGTAAAAGGTAAATAAAACTTTTCCCAGCATCAGTGGTGGAAAATGCAGTGTGGAAGACCAAGGAGGAAACGTTTCATTATTATTCTGGAAACATTATAAATGACGTGTGCAGAAAGGATCAAAATCTTGTTGGATTTTTAGGTGCTACTGAATTTAAATCTTTTTCCACATTGATCCAGGTACTGGTCTTTGTTTTCATTTGTAAAGTGAACATGTGCAAGCTCTTTCTTATAAACAGATGTATGCACATACATACAGAAGGTACATGCATTCATTCTCACTTGTGAACAGGGCTACTGTCCAAACTCATGCACCAGTCCCTGTTTATTTCAGTGTGTGTGTGGGGGGTGGGGGTGGGGTGGGGTGGGGGGTGCTAGAGAATTTCTGGATCACTTTGTGCTTCATGGGGGGAGAACTTTGCTCCGTCACCCATAATGTCCCTTAAAATGCCTCCTGTCTGGAGTAAACACCTCACTCAACCATTGGAAAGACCTTTTTTTAAAAAAAGAGAAATCCAATGAAGAGAAGGCACCATATTTGTTTTTCCCTTGGGATTTCCATGCTTGTCAAAGAGAGTAATAGTAATGAAAAGCTTGCCCTGTGTACACTGCACATTTAAACTAGTTCTAAACCTCATGGACGTGGAACCAAAACCCTGTGGTTCTTTTACGGTGCTGAATGACTTCCACAAAAAGGACGGTATCCTTATGTTTTTTGCCATTTCCAGAATTGTTGGGGAGAGGTGGAGAAATTTAAACTGGTTTAAAATTGGGAGTGTACATATGACTGTGAGGCTCTCTCAACTTTGCTATATTATCTCCCCTTTCATACACAGACTTGAAAAGTTGCCCTGTTGGCCTAGGAATTACTTTCCTTTCAGCACCTCCAAGTTGGTGGGGTAATGTTTAAACTCCAGCCACACTTGGGGCTGGCAGAATGAAATCCCCCAGGAATTGGCCTTTGCTTCTCTTCTGGGGGTGCCAAGCCAATAGTCAGGACCAGTGGTGGGATTCAGCAGGTTCGCACCACTTCATCAGAACTGGTTGTTAAAATGGTACTTGTAAACAACCAGTTGTTAAATTATTTGAATCCCACCACCGGAACCGTGATCGAATTACTTATCCGCATCTCACAGGGGCTTCTCACAGTCGGCTCTGCCAGGTTGCTACATGTTGTACTGTTTGTTTCTCTCCACTCTTAAATAGGTGGGATATATCAATAAAAATCTACTTCAAAAGTGATGTGTTTTCTTATATTTCAGTGCCCTGATGGCATGTCTGTTCAAGATGCTGGAACAGAAAATCTTTGGGCTGCAGATTCTTGGGGCCAACCAAACTCACGTATGTGTTAATGGAACGTAAGACACCTGCTCTTGAGATTGTTACTCTGAAATGACTTTGTTTTAGAGCAAAAAGAGAGAAAATTCTTATTTGGAGGCCAAGATACTGCTTATCCCTGAACATGTTCGGAGAATCATGAAGATCGTTCTTAAAATTTAATTCTGGTGACTGTTTCTAATCATCCAACACAGATACTCTCTGACAAAGATCACAGATACCCATATTAGTCCATAGGGGAATATTAAGAGTCTTGTAATTACAGTGTTGCTTAAAGATTAATTTTCAAGAGCTGGGGAATGAACTTTGTGTTGAGCACATCTATCTTAGGAGCTGTGCTGTATTTGCAATAATAACATCTATTAGCAGAAAATTAGCAGATCCCCTTGAAAGAGCAAGATTGCTTAATTTGGAGAGTCCTCAAATTAGAAGTGAAAATCAAAGTAAGAAGGCACTGCATTCTAATGATGTTTATCTACAACATGAAGAGGCATTCATAGCAATTTCTATCCCAAACAAGTCAGCAGACTTTTAAAATCAGAGCTCAGCACCACAGTGTTTCGTTCCAATGGATAATTTTTGGCCCATTACTCATAAAACACTTAACTCGGACCTGGTAGCTGCACTGTGGGGCAGAAGTGTGATGGGATGCTGTGCCCCATTGTTTTTTGCTGCCGCTTGCCATGTTGAGGCCTGCAATAGGCCCTATCCAGAACTGGAAAAGGGCGGGGGGACTTCGTTTTCCCTTGCTGCTGCTCAAAAACAACAGCCAATCAGAATGCGGGACACTGGGGATGTTTGTGCCAGTCTGGAAATGTTTACGGTATAAATACAAGAGACTCAGGCCTGTGCGACACAAACTGGAGTATTCCCTCCCGGTCTTCACTTGATTCCTTCACGGAAATGGGCAGCCATGCAAAGGGAGAAACCGGGATAAAATAGACCTGGACTGTAAGATACCAATTGTAACCTGGTATAATTGGCCTGTGCAGAAACGGCCTAAGAGGAACTGAACAGAGTTTTTCTCCAACAAGTATGCATGTGAGGTTCAGCAATGATACCGGTATAAGTCCAACCACTCTCTAAGTAGCCTTAGGAGCAGCAGTGGCATAGTGGTTAAGAGCAGGTGCACTGTAATCTGGAGGAACCAGGTTTGATTCCCTGCTCTGCCGCTTGAGCTCTGGGGAATTCAGATTAGCCTCTGCACTCCCAACACATGCCAGCTGGGTGACCTTGGGCTAGTCACAGCTTTTCGGAGCTCTCTCAGGGTGTTTGTTGTGAGGGGGGAAATGGCAAAGAGATTGTAAGCCCCTTTGAGTCTCCTATAGGAGAGAAAGGGGGGATATAAATCCAAACTCTTCTTCGTCTTCTTCCTCCAGCTAAACCAGGGGTAGGGAACCTTTAACACTCAAAGGGCCATTTGGACCCGTTTTCCACGGGAAAGGAAAACACTTGGAGCAGCAAATAATTTTTGACATTTAAAATAAAGATAACACTGTATATATTGGGGTTTTTTTACCTTTTACTCCACTTATTCTGAGAAGCGCATGGATGCGTCTGCCCTGCTGCCTGCAGTGCGGGCAAGGATGGGGCCAGCGGCTTGGCCTCGCTGCTCCAACGGGGCAGGCAAGAGGGGAAGCGGGGCAATTGGTGCGCCCGCCCTGCTGCCTGCAGGGCGGGCAAGGATGAAGCCAGTGGCTCGGCCTTGCTGGCCGCCGGGAAAGCACCCGCCCCGCTCGAACGGGGCAGGCGAGAGGGGAAGCACGCGGCATGGTCCAGCCGGCTGCGGGCAATTGGTGCACTAGCCCTGCTGCTTGCAGGGCGGGCAAGGATGGGGCTGGTGGCTCGGCTCGTGGAGCCGCTGTGCAAGGGCAGAAGAGCCGCATGCGGCTCTCGAGCCGCAGGTTCCCTACCCCTGAGCTAAACTGTTTTCTTCCACCGTAAGTGGCTCTTCCATCAGTGGAATATCCATTTAATTTGGAGGAAGTCTCCTTTTATTGGAGGAAGGCTTCAAACTTGAGCCAAAAGGAAAGATGGGACATAAATATTTTAACAAATGAATAACTAAATAAACTAACTTTGTTCAGTGGAGTGGTAGGATGGGGTAAGATCTACCCCACCATTTTCCATTGCATATCATTGGGCCAGCCTTTGTAGAGTAATATGACACAGCTCTCTTGGACCAGGGATGTGATTCCATAGAGACTTCCCTTTGAAGGCTTATTAATGAGCAGATTTTTGGAGTCTGAAGATCAGTCGCAATTCATGGCTTCATGTATTCTGTGGGCACAGCTCTCTGATTACCTTCATCTAAATGCTTGATTGAGATCTATACTTAATCTTCATGTTTAGCGCAGTGGACGGGGAAGAAGGCAATGAAGTAATTGCTAATGGAAATTAAATTCGGAAATAGTTTGAATTAATAAAGAACTTAAGGTCAGTTTAGGTTTTTACTAATCACTGGTAAAAAGACAGCGCTGGGCCATCTGAGAAGACAACCACTGTGGCTGTGGTGTGCCCAGTAGCTCCTTTAATTGCTACCACATTTTAAATAATCTTGAAATGAAATTCTTTTAGAGCCAACCAAGGAGGATACAGCTGCTATGGTGGCCTTACCCATTCCATCAAAATGGAAGAAGCCCACTTTTTGATCGATTGTTTCACAGCAGTAAGGGCAGCCACCTTTCTGTTCATTGGCCTTTTCCCTATGCACAGCTTAGCGCAGATTTTCCCAGTGGTCAAATCTTATGTCTTGGAAACGTTGTCTATGAAATCATGCTGCTCACCTCCATTTCCCCTGTTGTTTTGAGCTCCCCTCCCCCCTCTTTTCACTTGCATTTATTCCAGCGTGGTGTAGTGGCTAAGAGCGGGTGAATTTTAATCTGGAGAACTGGGTTTGATTCCCCACTCCTCCACCTGAGTGTCAGAGGCTTGTCTGGTGAACCAGGTGTGTTTCCGCTACATGCCTGCTGGATGACCTTGGGTTAGTCACAGTTCTTTGGAACTCTCTCAGCCTCACCTACCTAACAAGGTGTCTGTTGTGGGGAGAGGAGGGGGAAGGAGCTTGTAAGCCACCTTGAATCTCCTTCAGGACAGAAAGGTGGGATATAAATCCAAACTCTTCTTCTCTCTCTACTTCTGAGAACATATTATTCCTAATGAGGGTGGGATGTCATTCATGACACTGAAAAACAACCCTCCCCTTTTTTCCTTTAGCGCAGCTGCTCTAGCTTACTGAGCAACTACATTGAAGAAGCAATTCAATGTCTCAGCTTCCATTTCTGTCATTGAATTACCCACAAAAAAGAGAGTCACCCAGAAGTGACATGATATCCACCCCAAAATCAACCTTCTCCAAGTATTTTCCTCAGATCTTCCTGCATTTGCCAACAGGTTTTTTGGAAGCTTTGTGGGTGTATTGGTTAAGAGCAGTGGACTCTAATCTGAAGAACCAAGTTTGTTTCCCACTTCTGCACATGAAGAAGAAGAATTTGAACTTTTATTCCCCCTTTCTCTCCTGTAAGGAGACTCAAAGGGGCGTACAATTTCCTTTCCCTTCCCCCTCCCCCACAACAAACACCCTGTGAGGTGGGTGGGGCTGAGAGAGCTCTGAAGAACTGTGACTAGCCCAAGGTCACCCATCTGGCATGTGTTGGAGTGCATAAGCTAATCTGGAATCAAATCTGGTTCTCCTGATTAGAGTTCACCTGCTCTTAACCACTACACCACAATGACTGGGGGACCTTGGGCTAGTTACAGTTCTTTCATAACTCTCTCAGCCCCACCTACCTCACAAGGTATCTGTTGTGGGGAGAGGAAGGCAAAGGAGTTTGTAAGCTGCTTTGTGACTTCTTCAAGTTGAGAAAAGCAGGATATAAATCCAAATTCCCCCACTCCTCCTCTTTTATGCTAATGATGTCAGTCACTGCCACAAAGACCCAAGCATTCATAGGGCCCATTTTGTCCTCCATGCTGTTTGATACCTACATGGAACCAGTGGGAGAAGTCATCCAAAAATTTGAGGAGAGAGATCACAAATGTGCCGATGAAACTCACCCCTGTTTGTCCTTTTCAGCAAAATCAGCAGAGACAAGTGGACATTTTGAACAGATGCCTGGAAGCAGTAATGGAAAAATCACCTGGAGAAAGTGGACTCATGCAAAGGAGGAATGGTTGGGGTGTTCTTTGGGGAGGGAATATGATGATTATCGAGTGCTTCTCTTATTGTAGATGATGATGAAATCTTTCTTGGAAGCCCAAGTGCTTTCCTCAGCACGCTTCCTCTAACTCTTGTGCTCCTGAGTCAGAGAGTAGAGCGCTGTGCTGACATACTATCAATATTCGCGTAATGCCCATGAAATGCTTGAAGGAAACCAGCGTGTGACCACAGAGATAGAATCAAACAACATACAGCTGAAATAAAAGCTGAAAGGTACCCCTGGATGTTATTTGCTGTGGGCACAGGTGGCCATCGCTCGACCTCCTGGCATCTATTTGATTAAAAATATACTAATATACTGAGTATATTGAGCAGCAGTGGCGTAGGAGGATAAGAGCTCATGTATCTAATCTGGACGAACCGGGTTTGATTCCCAGCTCTGCCACCTGAGCAGTGGAGGCTTATCTGGGGAATTCAGATTAGCCTGTACACTCCCACACATGCCAGCTGGGTGACCTTGGGCTAGTCACAGCTTCTCGGAGCTCTTTCAGCCCCACCTACCTCACAGGGTGTTTGTTGTGAGGGGGAAAGGGCAAGGAGATTGTAAGCCCCTTTGAGTCTCCAGCAGGAGAAAAAGGGGGGATATAAATCCAAACTCTTCTTCTCTTCTTCTTCTTTATTGGAATGCCATATCCTCAAATTAGTTTTCTATATGACTATTAGTTTTCTACCTGAGTGGCAGTGGCGGAGTGATTAAGAGCAGATGTACTCTAATCTATAGGAACTGGGTTTGATTCCCCGCTCTGTCGCTTGAGCTGTGGAGGCTTATCTTGGGAATTCAGATTAACCTGTGCACTCCAACACATGCCAGCTGGGTGATCTTGGGCTAGTCACAGTTCTTCTGAGCTCTCACCATCTACCTCACAGGGTGTTTGTTGTGGGGGGAAGGAAGGAGATTGTCAGCCCCTTTGGATCTCTTTACAGGAGAGAAAGGGGAGATATAAATCCAACTCTTCTTCTTCTTCTTCTTCTTCTTCTTCTTCTTCTTCTTCTTCTTCTTCTTCTTCTTCTTCTTCTTCTTCTTCTTCTCTTCTTCTTCTTCTTCTTCTTCTTCTTCTTCTTCTTCTTCTTCTTCTTCTTCTTCTTCTTCTTCTTCTTCTTCTTCTTCTTCTTCTTCTTCTTCTTCTTCTTCTTCTTCTTCTTCTTCTTCTTCTTCTTCTTCTTCTTCTTCTTCTTCTTCGGGGCTGTGTTGGTATGGGGGAGCATATCATCATGAGAACATGAAGCAGTTATCAGGATAACAGTCATGGGCAGGAGGAATTACCATAAATTAAAGCTCTGTCCAAGCCTGAGGAACTATTGCTCAACAGAAGTGCTCTGCTGAGAATGAGGAGTCAGCCTATTTTGAATGGGTTACTACACTCTTCCTGAAAGATCACATTCAATGTCTGGGGCAGTATCAGATCCATCACTGTGGACAGACATTCTAGCTTCACTTGTGATGAATTGTGCACTTAACCAACTTTGGTTAATGTTCTTATGTTGGGTTATCAGCTGCATCAGTTGGGAGAAACTGAGGTAATGGTGGTGGAGACAGGCTTGTCACCATTCTGAGTGATTTCTGTTGCAACACTGGAAATGATGTCATTCTGTTGGGGTGACGCTCTAGGATATCCCAAAATTCTGTGATTAAATTATAGATTTTTAGGCAAAATCCCAAAGTTTCACCCTGATGTGATGACATCACTTCTGGTTTTGTACTGCAAGTGACATCATGTGTTGGTATGATACCAGTGGGCTGGACCTCCCAGAGCCCTCCGGGGGTGGGCGGTATAAAAGTCAAATAAATAATAATAATAAACAAATAAATAATAATAATTTTCAGTAGACTTAGATGGGTGTAACTCTACTTAGCATTGCACAGGAAATCCCTCGATTATGTAATTAAAAAAAACGTTGTGTCTGAACTGAATAGCTTCCTTTTTGTTTTCTCAGGGGTGTAAAGTGGCTTGGGTTATCCTCCATTTTTCAGGTAGGCATCAGATTTCCATCTATCCTCTTGTAACAGGAATCCTCTGCCAACACTCCCATGTCATCCTGGCTCACTTAATAGTAGTAGTGGGGAAATAGAGTACTGGGTGGGGTGGGGGTGAGGGGAGAGCAATGCTAATCAATGTCACAATTCTCTACAGTGTTGTGACGTTGATCCCTACAGCACTGTGATGTTATTTCCAGATAGAACCTATGGGTTGACTAACAGTTCCCATGTTCTGTCCGCCAAAGCTCCCAGGGACTGGGGCTGGAGAAAACTCCTATGACAAACTCAACCTCCTCTTCCTATTATACATTTTCAGTCTACATCCTCTCTTTCACCAGACAACATTATCGCATTGACCACCAGATGCCCTTGATGACACCATCATACAACTGAATCTGACTGCCTGGTTCAATTCATGAAGCTTTCAGATACTGTTCACTGACATCATCACAACAGGCAGGGAGTTGTGACATAAACACATTATTTGATTCCTGATTGGGTGGAGTCCCCAACGCCCATGTGACTAAGTCAGGAAGAAGCAGAAATCAAAGGAAACTATGGGGCCGAACTGTAGTTTAGTACAGAGGCATGAAACTATAGTGAAAGATGAGCATACTATTGGTGTTTTTTTGGGGGAAGAGGGAATTCTACCCCCCCCCCAATGTATAGTCCTCATCCATGCCATTAAAATATTTGGCAGACACCTGGCACAGACCCAGAGTTAGACCCAGACTAAATGTCTAATTAGTAAAATGAAATTTCCTAGCCTTTCTCCTCCCACTAAATCTCCACAAAATGCTGTCCCTGAGCAACTAAATTTATTTTTATTTTGTATCTGTTTACATTACTTATCATCTGTCTTTCTCATGAAATCCAAGGCAGATCACATAGAGCAAGTCAATGCAACAAACAGGATGAGACATCCAATAAGTGATGCGATAGGGTTAGAACTGCGGAAACCTGCAACAAAGCTGAAATCAAGAATAAGTACTAACATATAACGTTAAACAATCTGGAATTTACATAGTAAGATAATACATACAGTGGCGGATTGTATGCTCCACACATAGTAGTATAGTCCACCATTCCTTTCTGTTTAATTAAAGCATCTTCCTGAAACCTTCCATACAGAGGCATATCTAGGGAAAATGGAGCCCGGGGCAAAATCTGAGGGGCCCCCACTCCATTTTCCCTAGATTTTCTACCCCCCGTGCCCCCCGGCTGCCACAGAAGCCTTGCCCCCCTTGCTACTTGTGGGACCTGGAGGGAACCCTCCCACCCCCACAGCAGGTTGCCAGCCCACCCTCCCAGGAAGATCCCCACAGGTTTTCCCCAGACGCGAATCTCCAGGCCTGCATGCGCTCCTGCGGCTGCCACGCTGGCCTCGGGCCTGACTCCCTGCACTGCACAGCACACGAGGTCCACGCAGACTTCCAGCACTGCCTGCCCTACAGCTACCTGCAGACCAGCTGCAGTTGGTGTGTTGGAGGAGGGCGGCGGCAGTTCTGGGCAGGTCTGGTGGGACCGGGCTGAGGGGTGCCTCTCGACGGCAGTGGAGCCTGCAGGTTAGGCAGGCACAATGGAGGTGGTGGTGGGCGTTGAGGGCACAACTAGGCTTGGATGGTTGGTGGCTGCCTGGTGATGAGGTTTTGCAGCCAGCTGCCCTCTGATGTCTGATGCAGGGTCGCTGGCTTGCCAGCCTGAGAGAGAAGTGTAGAACAGCCAATCCTGCTGCTGCTGCCGCTCCTAAATGACGCCCTGACGGAAGCTCTGGCTCATCACAATGGGCCGGGAGAGCCCAGAGGAGGCCACTACGGCTGGCAGAGCGGGGAGGGCCTCCCATGTGATTAAATAAATGACACCCAGGGATATGTGACCCCACATGTCCCTCTGGCAGGTATGCGTCTGTCCCATTATAATATAGCCTTCTTGTCTGTGTAAAAACACAGTCGACTTACAGCATCCTCTGGTGGAGTTTTCAAGGCAAGTGCTTAAGCAGAGGTGGTTTGCCATTGCCTTCCTCTGCAGTCTTCCTTGGTGGTCTATGTACTGACTCTGCTTAGCTTCCAGTATCTGATGAGATCCATCCCGCTATAGTATGCAGGCTTCCCTTCCTAACAGCCCTATTATCTTTGTAAAAATGCCCTACTGAATAATTTAGTTCTGCATGCGTGGGGAAGGGGCTGTAGCAGGAACAGGGAATCAGTAGAAATTGCCACCTTAGTCGGGATTCCAACCCTCAGTTCTTGGAATCCTTCATGGATATCTTCATGGATAATGTTCCTGAAAGTGATTTTTTTGCTTCAGTCCACTAGGGGGAACTTTAACAGCAAATCTAAACTACTTAAAATTTTCTGTTAGGTCCCATTTGCTAGCTAGAAGAAAAGGGTTATTAGCATGAATAATGCATCTCGCAAATGTTCTTTTCATAATGCAAGCCTAATCAATGCATAAATGCACAGCATGGGCACAGACTATCAAATATGCTTGCACAACCACACATACACACAGAAACACACAACATAAAGATAACCGAAATTTCGTTATTTACTTTTAAATAAAAGAACTCAGCATGGACTGATGATAGCATTCATTAGCATAACCAAAATTACTTTATTGTTTTTTTTAAAAACTACATTCATTTTAATGAAATTTTTGAGGCAGGTTATTTAAAACAAAGGGGTGTGTGTGTGTGTGTGTAAAATTTGGGGAAGACTTCAGGAATAAAATCAAAGGTTAGCAGCACCTTAAAGACTAACAGATCTATTCTAGTGAGAACTTTCACAAGTCAGATGGAGTGAAAGAAATAACAGCTGTTCAAGTCTCTAACATAGAGAACTGCACGGGATTTATACCAGGTCTCTAGTTGCCCAGTTCTTTATTTCCCCCCTTCCTGCATCTGTCCTTTGTTGCATAAAAAGGAGAAAAATTGTTTTCTTTCTTTTATTGCATTTGAGAAAATGAGCTCTGACTTGTGAAACTTCATGCTAGAATAAATACTATTCATTTTTAAATATTTTTTTATCAATTTTCTCAAATATAATTCAAGAACAGAAAAGAAAATATAGAGAAAGAAAAAATACAGCTGCTCAAACTACACACACGCACACGCACGTACGCACAAACTCCTACACATTGGATCTTAAAATTACAACACTAATATCATTCAGAGAGAACATTACATAGTTTTAAAACTCGTTACCTTCTGACATTTAATTCCAAAACAGCAATAAGTATCTAGTAAGCAGTTACTTATATCTTGGTCAATAATAAATAATCATTGGCTTTTAATTTTGAATCTCTGGCCCCTTCCGCACAAGCAAAACAATGTGTTTTCAAACCACTTTCACAACTGTTTGCAAGTGGATTTTGCCATTCCGCACAGCTTCAAAGAGCACTGAAAGCAGTTTGAAAGTGCATTATTCTGCATGTGCGGAATGAGCCTCTGTGAGAAAAGCAGCCTAGAATAAAACTGTAGTAAAAGTAAGTAAATAAATAATTGGCACTTATTGGGTGCCCCTGTGCCCTTTGCCAGTTGTTCACTCTCAGTCTAATTTACCTCATACAGGAAGCAATCCTAAGCTAGTCTACTTAGAAATAAGTCCCCTTTTATTCTGGCTCCTTCTGCACATGCAGAATAATGCACTTTCAATCCACTTTCAAAATTGTTTGCAAGCGGATTTTGCTATTCTGCACAGTAAAATCCAGCTGCAAAGTGCATTGAAAGTGGATTGAAAGTGCATTCTTCTGCATATCTGGAAGGAGCCATAATATTAAGACTTACTACTGGGACAGTATTCTTAGGACTACAGCTATGAGTGTTGGGATGATAAAATGGAAGAAGGAAGAATTTCCATCCTGAGCTGGAGGAAGGGAAAGTGATATGACAGATGATTTTTTGTGTGTGCCTTCTCTCAGTGGCTGACAGTTGAATCACTTCTCCCCTGGTGATTGCTAACAGTATTTTAAAACTGTGATAGTGCAGTTGAACTATTACATCTGTAGATCTGTGGGCGGGAACAAGACAGAACTGACTTGTCCGTGGTCTCACAGGGAATCCTATACAGAGTTATTGGCATCTGAACCTACTGATTTCAGTACACTTGGATGCCAGTAACTGTGCGTAGGACTGCACTGTCAAAATTTAAATTTTGACTGATATCCTGCTATCTACCATGCTTAACAGAATTTCTTGACTTCAGTATTTCCAGAGGAAAACGTCTCTTCTCCCTTGAAGGACTTGAGTTTCTAAAGAGTTAGAATGTGCCCAAAAGACCCTATTCAGAGAGCCACTGTGGTAGATTGAATTCTCCCTAAGAACAGAAAGATTGGGTATCCTGCTATCCTGGCAGGGCATCTAAAGTCTGCTACTGTAGCAGCAGGATAAAATAACATGACCTTCCCAGGGAATAAAGATCAGACAGAAGTCTTCCTCTTCTTGCTGACATGGCGTTTTGCTGACATTGGTCTACTGTTTTATCTGTAGCCATCTTTCCATCTATTTAAGGCACCTTTTGCTAGTAGGCTAAATCCTTTCCAAGTATTTTTATAAATAGAACAAACAGGACCTTTCTTCTTCGTTTGCTCCTCAATTCTAGAGAAGGTAAGAATGCTCCAGAAACAATGAACTAAAAGTGGATTGATTTGGTGGGGAGCTACCACATAGTCCTCAAAATGGATGCGGATTCCAGATTTGGTCCTTAGATCTTAGTGCATGAGGTCACGATGTGTGAAGACCTGGAGGCCAATCCTGAGGGCTTTCCACTCACAGAGCTTTTTCATTTTGCTCACCAGAGGCATCATCAGATTCAGTTGAAAGGCTTCCCCTGGGGACTACCCTTGGATCTTGTACACAGCTGCCAATGAACAACGTGTTTTATGGTTGCCAACCTCCATGTGGGGGCTGGAGGTCCCTCATAATTACAATGGATCCCCAGACTATAAAGATAATTGATTGTTTAGAACAGGGGTCTGCAACCTGCGGCTCTCCAGATGTTCATGGAGTACAATTCCCATCAGCCCCTGCCAGCATGGCCAATTGGCCATGCTGGTAGGGACTGATAGGAGTTGTAGTCTATGAACATCTGGAGAACCACAGGTTGCAGACCCCTGGTTTAGAACATTTATTCCACTTGTCCTGGAGAAAATGGCTGCTTTGGAAAGTGCACAATATGTCATTATACCCTACTGAGTTGTCCCCCCACCTCACCCCACCCCACCCCACCCCTCCCCACCCCACCCCACCTCAAACCATCAAATGTTCAGGCTCCATCTTCAAATCTCCAGGTATTTCCAAACCCAGAGATGGCGACCCTAGCACATTCTGAGAAAGGTGGGAGAGATAGGAATCCAGTGGGGTTGCCAGGCTCCAAGTGATGGCAAAAGATCTCCTGAGATCACAACTGATCTCCAGGTGACAAAGGTCAGTTTACCGGGAGAAAATGGCTGCGTTGGAAGGTGGACTGTATGGCATTGAGCAGAGGTGTACCTGGGGTAAATGGTGCCCAGAGACAAATTGTCTCCAGGATGCCCCCAGGCTCTGCCCCCGCCCCACCCCCAGGCTCTGCCCCCCACCCCGGCTCCGCCCCCCACTGCCCTCGACCCCACCCATGTCGCCATGGACATGGGCAAAGTCAAGGGTGCCCACCTCCGCCCCAAACTCCCCCTGCCGGCTGGGCTCCCAGCCAGCAGCTTGCAGTCTCTTCTGACCTCCCCTCTGGGCAGGCCAGAAGAGACTGCAGTCCCGGCCTCGGAGACCTTATTTTATAAGCACTGAGGCGGGGGGTGGGGTTTGGGGAGCAGGAAGGGGTGGGACTTTACCCTTTATCTATGAGCTAGGTACTCATTTACTGACCAAGGAATAGATGGATGGCTGAGTTGACCATGAGCCAGCTGCCAGGATATCTGACCCACAGGGGGCTCAAACTCCTGACTGTGTGAATGGCAGTGCAAGCACTTAACCACTACGCCACATGGCTCCTTGTGTGTATAGGTTATCCACAAAGTGGAGTGTATGAATAAGTAGGGATCTTAACAGGATTTTCTGAGCATGGAATACAAAATTTGGCTAAGGGGAGAAAAAACTTGGAATGTATTCAAGCCTGACCTTTTCCGAGTTCTGGTTCTGTAAACAATGACTTAACTTGTATTCACTCCCTTCGGTCTGGGGTTCTGTTATTAAGTCTTGGGCTCATACACAAACTCCTGAACATTCCTAACCTGGAATGAGAATCATGGCCTTTAAGCCCAATTCTTACTGTGGGAGAAAGCATGTGAGAGCTCGGATGATAAAATGCTCCTCAATTAAACTCCCCACAGACGTTAGCATATGCTGAGGAGAAGGTAAGAATGGGATCCCGCTTCCCAGCATCTAATTTTTCATGGATGGGATTTTTGTTTTTGGACAGAAGAGTACTCTATCAAATAATTCCCTCTGCCTGGGATCCAGAGACGTGTGTGTGTGTGTGTGGGGGGATGGCACCTGGGGCAAAACCTACTCTGGGCACTTCCCCCTGTGCCCCACTTACCTGGCTGGGCTGCCACCAGATGCCCCTTGGCCCCGCCCCGCCAGGCTGTTTCTTCAGGCGGTGGAGCCTTCACCAGCAGAAGGGGCAGCCTGATAGGGCGAGGCCGAGGGACGGGGTGTGGGGGGCGATTCTCCCCCCCCATGACCAGCTGGTGTGCGCCCGGGGACATGTGACCCTGCATGTCCCCGGGAGCGCTCCACCTCTGCTGGGATCTGAGATACGTGCCCCCAGATACTACAGGTTTACAGCTGCAGTGTTGCTTGATTTAATTTTTTTTAAAGGCTATACTTAAGACTGTACAAGAAATTTCTAGTTCATTAGATCAATTGAGAATAATATTTTAGGCTATAGGATGGATCCTCAACATATGTTGAACCCCCCCTCCCCCCGCAAAAAAAAGTTTATAATGAAAATGAATGTCAATATGAGTCTGCTTAATGGAAGATTGTTTATTCTGTGTCTTCTTAAAGCATTCCTTCTCTGCCTTCTTTTTAATCCTGGGTCATCCCCAGGTAGCTTTTAAAAAAAATAACAAAAACCGATTCTATTTGCTTTTCCAAATGAATCAAACCAAGTCTCCCCTTGTGGGCTATAATAACATTTCATAAAACTGTTCCATTGTATACTATGTCATGAATGATTGTTTCATATAGTCTGTTTCACAAAGGAAGGAATTTTATTTTTAATGTGATTTACAGTGATATAAGTATGTAATTGTAGAAATGAAGTTATTCAGTCTCTTTTCCATATGATACTTGAGTAGTAATAATCCAATAGCATGTATTAATATATCTAACTATTGCAGTCTTTTCAAAATACAAATGCAGATTTGAAATGCAGATTTGAAACTGGTGAAGAAAATACTCCAGCCTGCCACTTACCGTACTCACCTTAAAATAATAATAATAATAATAATAAATATTAATAATAATAATAATAATAATAATAATAATAATAATAATAATAATAATAATAATAATAATAATAATAATAATAATAATAATAAATAGTTAGGAATTAATGGGGTTTATTTAAAAAAATAAATGCGTTTAAAAAGAAAAAGTGATGAATAGCAATGGAATGATTCATTCTGAGGGGAGTCCAGAAACTCAGTATGCTGATGAAACAAAACTTTATGAAAACAAGAATAGAGGAGAAGGTCCCTTTTATTCCCCGTTGATTTTGAAAGGAAAGGTGAACATTCCTTCATCTATTTTGCCATAGGGTAGGGAAGCAAAATAGTGCAGGATACCGTTTGACCATTCACAACTCTGGAAAGTAAGGCCCTTTCTGCATTGCGGCGGAAATGAACCTCCACCGGCCACACCCCCGAACCCACCCCATGAAAAATCTATAGCTATGTTCCTGGCCCTATCCTCCCTTCCCCTGTGCTGGTGTCTGATTGGACATCAATGCAGCTCCTAACTCCAGTCTCCCGTCCCGGTTAGGCGCTGCTGTGGCCCACAGCACCTGCCGGTCTCCCAGGTTGCCCACTCCACTGGCACCTTTGGCCAATGTACCAGTGGGGTGGGCAAACATCTGGTGCAAGATTGCACTCGCTCCATTGAGCCATTCATCCCCCTGTAAAGTCTTGCTCTTGAAGGTTCTTCAATGACAGGGGCAGGTTCAGCAGATGTTGGTGCTCTTTTTAGGAGACAAGATATGAACGAACAGACACAGCTGGATACCATCTTTGAGAAAGAATGTCTTTGTTCCCTCCTCTACAGTTGACTTCACAGTTCGCATTTAGTGGAAGTTCTGTTACCAGATTAGTAAATCCAGTGGTGGGATCCAAAAATGTTAGTAACAGGTTCCCATGGTGGTGGGATTCAAACTGTGGCGTAGCGCCAATGGGGCTGGGCTGGGCACGACGGGGGCGTGGCCGGGCATTCTGGGGGTGGGGCATTCCTGGGCGGGGCTGTGGCAAGGATGCAGCCACTGCTCTGGTCCTTGGGTGGGAAGGCTTGAATCGCATCTAGGCGCGGGGTCTGCCACACACGCTTGGTGCACTCCTGCTAACTGAGCCGCTTCCCACAAGTTCTGCGTGCTACTGCTGAGAGGAGGGGCGTAACTAAGGCCAAAATCACCAATTAGTAACCCCCTCTCAGCACACACAAATAATTAGTAACCTACTTTCAGGAACCTGTGAGAACCTGCTGGATCCCACCTCTGATTAAATCCCTAGAAGTCTCCCTCTATCCTCTGCCATCAGCATGTGGCATGAGTGGGCCAGGATTAGAACATTGTTTGCACAGACCAAAGGAGACTAATTCTCTCTGTTCACTCACGAGACAAGACCATAGAGAGGCCTCAGCTCAGGAATGGTAAGGGCATCTGGGCATTGACTGGCACCACAGCCAACACGAATGCTGCAAAGGTTGGTGGGTTGCTGTCTTTTGGCCAAGCTATTTGGAAATTCCAGGTTGTGCTAATCTGCTGCGTGTGCGTGTGTGCGCGCACACAGAGACGTGTGGCACCTTCAGCACTTGTAGCATGCTTTTTTGTGAACCAGAGTCCGTTTCATCAGACGAAAGCCATCACTTCATACTTCAGTGACCTGGGGTTACCCAGGGGGGTGTACTCCGTTCCAGCTTCATGCCGCCCCAGTGGTGGCCAAGACAGAATGTGACCTACAACAAATTGGTGGGAAAGTGATTTATGTTCTCCTGCTGACTTATTTTTGGTATCCGCGCTGTCAGATTTAATGAGTGCAGCACACTTCGTATAAACGTGGTAATTAATTATACCATTTGCCAGTTCAAGGAGAGAGATTGAGAGAGAGAGAGAGAGAGAGAGAGAGGGAGAGAGAGAGAGCTTGATCCATGACTTTGTGGCCAAGCACAGCACAGCTGCAGAGGGCTGGGTTCTGCTTAGTCTGCTCCTCTGTGAATATTGTATTATTGAAAAAAGAGTGTGTTAAGTGCTTAAGTCAACAAAACTTCTCCACAGGGCAGATGTTTGCAAGAGCGGCTGCCAAAAAGCAAAAGACTCTCTTTGGACTCGGTTTTTGCAGTTTACCTTAGGAGAGGATTAACCCCAGGAGACAGGTAATTACTGTATGAAGAGATTGGTTGGCTTTTCTATGGAGATGGTACTTGAGCACCGAGAGAGAGAGAGAGAGAGAGAGAGAGAGAGAGAGAGAGAGAGAGAGGGGGGGGGGTAGGGGTGGAGAGAGAAAGAGAGAGACTGCTGATTGTGTGTTCTTCTGGATAAATGCTGCTGAGAACCTTTCTCTCTCGTTTCAGCAGTCTCTAAATTATGCACCCCATCTTTCAGGATGCGTGATCATTCAAAAAGCCACCCCTTCCTTTTCGGAATGCTGCAGTAAATACCGTTCACAGAGCCGGTGGCGTGCATGCTGCCTCAGCGCACAGAATTTGGTGTGGTGTGACTACTGACTCAGCGCACAGAATTTGGTGCGGGTCGCTTTTAATGCATGCCTTTGCGATTGCACGGTTTTGAGGAGTCTGCAGGGAGCGAGAGGCCAAATCTGAGCAGGGCAGAATATTCTCCAGTTTCAGAGTTGAGCACAAGCTTGCAATTTCGATTTTCAACGGCGCAGAAATAGAATCAGAAAACGCTCCCGTAGCCCCAGACTGTGTGATGATAGGTGGAAAGTGGAAAGGCAGAAAGACCGATCGGAAAGATGCTGTTTAGCCTGGATTACATACTTGCTGAGTCACTCTCTTACCTTACTGCTTGGGAAACTGATCCTAAAGAAGAAGAAGAAGAAGAAGAAGAAGAAGAGGAGTAGGAGTAGGAGTAGGAGTAGGAGTAGGAGTAGGAGTAGGAGTAGGAGTAGGAGTAGTTTGGTTTTATATCTACCCTTTCTCTCCTGTAGGAGACCCAAAGGGGCTTACAGTCTTGTTTCCCTTCCCCCCTCACAACAAACACCCTGTGAGGTGGGTGGGGCCGAGAGAGCTCCAAAAAGCTGTGACTAGCCCAAGGTCACCCAGCTGACGTGTGTGGGAGTGCACAGGCTAATCTGAATTCCCCAGGTCAGCCTCCACAGCTCAAGCGACACAGTGGGAAATGAAACCCAGTTCCTCCAGATTAAAATGCACCTGCTCTTAACCACTATGCCACTGCTGCTCCTAGAGTAACTTTAGGGCATTAACCTGTCCTATTATTGCATTTAAAATTATTGAAGTTGAATTCAGTATATTAAATTTTGTACCTGATTCAGTTTGGATGTTGATTATTTATCATCTGAAGGTACTTGGGATCCCCTAGGCCCTTTCTGCACAGCAAATTTAAAGCAGGTTGCAGGCAGGAAACATGAACCCATCCTCGACCGGGGCTGTTCGCATGGATAGCCAGCCCATCGGCCAGGGCGCACACCTTCGCACAGAGTTGCGTCTTTTTTTTTTACTTACCTCCCATCGATGCACAGCTAGGCAGGCAGGCACACATGAACCCCCAGAGCCTTGCTGACGCCTCATTTCCCCAGAAGTGCCTGTGTGGCTCCACAGATGAGAGCCACGAGTTTTTTTTTAAAAGAGGAAAGCACAGCCGCATAACGCATCTTGTGCCCGGCCATTTGCTTGGCCGTGGCTGCAGGACGCGTTAAAAGAATCACACAAATCACGATTCTTGAAAACCTGGGGGAGGGGAGGAACGTGAAGCAGACTTGCATTAGGAGCGGGATCTGTGCGATGTTCCCCCGTCCAACCTGGGTTTTATCCCGCCCTTAACCTGTGTTTATTGGCCAGTGCAGAAGGGGCCTTAGAATTACATCTTATCTCCAGATTACAGAGATCAGATGCTTTGGAGGATGGCTTCTATGGCATTACACCCCACTGAGATCTCTGTTGTCATTTCCTTACACCAGAGGTGGCCAACCTATGGTGCTCCAGATGTTCATGGACTACAGTTCCCACCAGCCAATTCCAATTGGCCATGCTGGCAAGGGGCTGATGGGAATTGTAGTCCATGAACATCTGGAGCACCATAGGTTGGCCACCCTTACCTTACACCCTTTATCACAATAGTGTTTTGGAATGATATAAGAGTTCTAAGTTCCAAGTTTAGTTCACTATAGTTCTCACATAGGAGCTAATAACTGTTATTACACAGGTCTTTACTGGTCTTTTATCAGCTTTTTGTCAACAAAGCTGTTCATGTCAATCGTTACTTTTGCAGCAGTCAGAGTAAAGGGTTTTTTAGCAATCAAATCGAGAGAGGAGGAGTAAAGGTGTTTTACAATTACCTTCCTCCACTTAGCAAGGCAATCCCAATCTTCCTCCTCCTAGTACAGGGGTAGGGAACCTGCGGCTCTCCAGATGTTCAGGAACTACCAGCCAATTCCAATTGGCCATGCTGGTAGGGGCTAATGGGAATTGTAGTTCCTGAACATCTGGAGAGCCGCAGGTTCCCTACCCCTGTACTAGTATCTCTAGAATGCAGCTGCGTTTTCTCATAGGCAAAAAGAAAGATACTCTGAGGCTCAGCTGGCAAACCTAGGCCTAGCAGCAACCTCTGGGTGACCTGATATCATCTAATACCATTCTTTCCGCCTATCTCACTGGATTCGTCTGCATATAAAAAGGAGAAGCAGAGAATAATGTAAACGGGCAGTATTCCCAACTGTGGAGGAAAGTGAGGAAGTCTCTGTCTTCCGCTAGCACCATACTCAGATCTCCAGGAGTTTCCCAATCTGGATCTGACAGCCTTACCCACCATCCCTTGGACGTGGCCAGGTTGGACTTGGGAACCCTAGAATGCGCACCCTTGGCAGGTGAAACCCAGGAAGGGTGGTGCTGTATGATATCTAGCTTGGACATGACTTGACTTCAATTCTTAATTTATCATTGTCAGCCGTTGCTGGCAAGGATGTATTGAGTGACATGGTAGATAAACTAAATGCTACCAAATCCCCTGGCCCAGATTGCATTCATCCAAGAGTTCTTAAAGAGCTCAAGCATGAAATTGCTGATGTTCTCACATTAATATTCAACTTATCCCTGAAATCAGGCTCCATCCCTGAAGACTGGAAGATGGCCAATGTCACACCAATCTTTAAGAAAGGGTCTAGGGGGGACCCAGGAAATTACAGGCCAGTCAGTTTGACATCTGTTCCTGGTAAATTAGTAGAATCTATCATTAAAGATAAAATTATTAAACATGTAGAAAAGCAAGACCTGCTGAGGAAGAGTCAGCATGGCTTTTGTAGAGGCAAGTTCTGTCTTACAAACTTACTAGAGTTCTTTGAGGGTGTAAACAGACATGTGGATAAGGGGGAACCAGTGGACATTGTCTACTTGGATTTCCAAAAGGCTTTTGACAAAGTTCCTCACCAGAGACTGTTGAGAAAAAACTCAGCAATGAAGGAATAAGAGGGGAAGTCCTCCCATGGATTAAAACTGGTTGAGGAACAGGAAACAAAGGGTGCGGGTATAACATGGGAAGTTCTCAGCCAATGGAGAGATGTAAGGAGTGGTGGTGTCCCCCTCAAGGATCCGTTTTGGGGACCAGTGCTCTTTAATCTTATTCATAAATGACCCTGGAAGTAGGGGTGGGTAGTGTGGGTGGGCTTAAGTTTGCAGATGCAGATACCAAATTATGTAGGGTGGTAAGAACCACAAAGGATTGCTGGAAGAGCTCCAAGTGGACTCTTGATAAGACATTAGGTGAGTGGGCTAAGAAATGGCAAGTGAGGTTCAATGTAGCTAAATGTAAGGTGATGCACATACAGGGGCAAAAAAATCCAAACTTCACATACACATGCTTACAGGTCAGTGCTATCAGTCACAAGACCAGGAAAGCAAGAGATTTGGGGTGTCTTAGTTGATAGCTCCTATGGGAATGTCAACTCAATGCATGGCAGCTGTGAAAAGGCAAACTCTATGCTGTGGGATCATTAGGAAAGGAGTTGATAATAAAACTGCAAGCGATTGTCATGCCCTTATATATAAAGCAGTGGTGCGACCGCGACTTGAGCAATTGTGTTCAGTTCTGGTCGCCAGATTCTCAAAAAAAAGGATATCGAAGAGATAGAAAAGTGCAGAGAAGGGCAACGAGGATGATTGAAGGATTGAGCACCTTCCTTATGAGGAGAGGGCTGCAGCCAGCTTGGGGACTCTCTTTAGTTTGGAGAGGAGACGCCTGAGTGGGGATATGGATTTGAAGTCTATAAAATGATGCATGGGGTAGCAAATTGGTTGACAGAGAGAAATTTTTCTCTCTTTCTCAGCAATACTAGGAACCAGGGGCATCCATTGAAAAATGCTGGGGAAGAATTAGGACTAATAAAAGGAAACACTTCTTCACGCAACGGTGATTGGTGTTTGGAATATGCTGCCAATATTGCAGGAGGTGGTGATGGCCACTTCAACCCTTGGATAGCTTTAAAAAGGGCTTGGACAGATTTATGGAGGAGAAGTCAATTTATGGCTACCAATCTTGATCCTCCTTGATCTCAGATTGCAAATGCCTTAGCAGACCAGGTGCTCAGAAGCAGCAGCAGCAGCAGAAGGCCATTGCGTTCACATCCTGCATGTGAGCTCCCAAAGGCACCTGGTGGGCCACTGTGAGTAGCAGAATGCTGGACTAGATGGACTCTGGTCTGATCCAGCAGGCTAGTTCTTATGTTCTTATGTTCTTATGAGAGCATGGCGTAATCCAGTGCTGGCGAACCTTTTTGAGACCAAGTGCCCAAATTGCAACCCCAAACCCACTCATGTATCACAAAATGCCAACACAGCAATTTAACCTGAATACTGAGGTTTTAGTTTAGAAAAAACGGTTGGCTCCAAGGCATGCGTTAGTCGGGAGTAAGCTTGGTGGTAGTCGGTGGCTTTGCTTTGAAGCAACTCTTCCAATGGGTGAATCACGACCATAGGAGGGTTTACTCAGAAGCAAGCCCCATTGCCAGCAACCAAGCTTACTCCCAGGTAAAGGATCATGCTTTAGTTCTTCGCAAGAAAATCAGTGGGGTTTAACAGTGCTTAACAGGGTTACCTACACTACTTCCCCAAAACTAGGTCTTAGGTTTAATGCTAATAATCGAGCCCAGCGGCCCAGGCCAGCCTAGATGTGTGTGTGTGTGTGGGCGGGGGGACTCTGTTTGCACGTGCCCACAGAGAGGGCTCTGGGTGCCACCTCTGGCACCCGTGCCATAGGTTCGCCACCACTGGCGTAATCAGTGGTCACTATTTTATGATCTGTGTGACCATGGCTGAGGCTATTTTGAGGCAGGTGGGACTGTGGTTCAGTGGGAGAGCATCTGCTTAGCACATAGAGTCCCCAAGGTCAGACCTTGGCCTCTCCAGTTAGCAGGTGATGTGAAAGACCTCTGTGTGAACCCCCAGAGAGCCACTGCCTGTCTGAATAGAAAGTACTGACCTTGAAGAACCAGTGCTCTGATTCAATATAAGGCAGTGTTGTGTACGTCAGGACATTTCAAACAGAGCTGGCATAGCTGCCGCTAGATGATGTGGTTATTGCTACCCTTCCACAACAAGTAGGGTTTCCAGCTCTGGGTTATATTTGGAAATCTTGGGTGTGGAGCATGAGGAGGGTTAGCAACCTCAGCAGGGTTAGTGCAGTAGAGAGCTTTTCCGCACAATTCATTTAAAACGTTTTGAGGCAGGAAATACAGCATTTCCTCCATGGAGTTTTGCATTATGTTTCCCCGCAAACATTTCATTTCCAGCCTGAAAACATTTTAAATGAATACTCTTTTAAAGCAATTCTCTGGCTGAAACGTTTTGAAAACATTTTCAGTTGCTGTGCAATCTATTGATAATGCTTCCCACGCTTTTCTGCTTCCTGAAACTTCCTCCCTGTGCCATTTTCTGAGCTCACTCAGCCCCCCCCCCCCCGATCTGCTTATTTGCAGCATTTCTGTTTGTTTTGGGGGGAGCAAGTCTTTGAACATTGAGTATGCTAAGAGTATAGAATGCAGCACAAAGCTGTGAAGCACTAAAGCATCGATTCAACACAGAAAAAAGAGAGGAAAAATCATGTAATGGTGGCCAGGAATTGTTTCAAGGGTGTGAGTGCAAACAAAAGGGGGGACTGAAAACATTTTACAAACATCTTATAAACATGTGCTTGTGAAATCCACAAGCACATGGACAATTTCAACAGAAAGGAAGAAACCATGAAAATGAACAAAACTTGGCTACCAGTGTTGAAAAACACTAGAGTCAAGACAGTGACTAATCAGCTCCACGCAAACACAGGATGACTATAGACAGTAAACAATCAAAGGGAACAAAGGCCAGGCTACTTCTATTCAGATGCCCTCACCTATTGACCTTGCTATCTTCATTGTTACTCACATGCTAATGGGTGGATCCCACTTAAAACATGTAAATCTAGCTTGCTAATTGCACCCTTTACTTGTTAACAGGCAATGGTTCTTTCCCCCACCCTGGACACTCCAACAGGTAGATATACTCCACTTGCTTTCCCACTATCAGATCCTCTGAAGATGCCAGCCACAGATGCAGGCGAAACAGGAGAGAATGCTGCTAGAACACGGCTATACAGCCTGGAAACCACACAGCACCCCATCTTACAAACAGTTTAGGAGATTTGTGAGGAAAAGGCCAGAGTCCATGGCGTTTTCCCCATGGACAAAATATCCTGGGATAGACCCGGGATCATATATCCCAGTGTGCTTTTATCCCTTCACACGGTTGCCCATCAGCGCGTTCAGGCCGGGAGGAAGAACGCCAGTGAATTTTGCACGAGCCTCCTGTTTATTTTCATTTTCCATTAGAATGTTTACATACATCGATTCCACTTTTCCGATGTTCTGATTGGCTGCAGCTAAGGGGCGGAGAGAGCAGGCGGCGAAGCCAGAAAAACAAATCGGCCCGTCTCCTGCGGGGTTTGCATGGGATCAGGAGCAGCAGGAGCTTTTCAAAGGAACCGCCCAATTTCATCGTTTTTTGAAAGCTGCGGGACAAAGCAAATATCTTGGGGCAGGCCCGATTTAGGCCCGGAAGCCATGCGGAATTCATGGCCAAACTGGGATGGTTCACTTCCTTATCCTAGGATATATTGGTCGTGGGGAAAACGCCCATGTTCCAAAGAAGCCATTTTCTGCTCTCAGTCATCTGGAGGTTGATTGTGATAGCAGGAGAGCGCTGGGAGCCACTTGGAGGTTGGCAACCCTAAAAACAAAGCCAAAGGCCCCTTCCGCACCTGCAAAATAACACACTTTCAATTCACTTTCAGCGCACTCTACAGCTGGGTTTTACTGTGCGAAATAGCAAAATCCACTCGCAAACAATTGTGAAAGGGGATTGAAAGTGCATTATTCTGCATGTGCGGAAGGGGCCATTGAGATAAAAGTGATGGATGGAAAACTCACCATCCAATTTCATACTCATTATCCAGTGGTTAAGCAACTGCCTGCAAGCTTCGCCTTCCTCCTCCTCTACCTGGAACTGATGTGAGACATTCAACCGCAGGAGAGGCAGGTTCACATATCCCCCTCCCACACCTGTACTTTTTATATATCTCCTTTATAACTATTCACTTCTCCCACTCTTGTAGGAAGAATTATTATGAAAGGTGGGAATATATTAATCATAAAAATGGGCTCCTTCTTTTCCCCTCATGCTCATTTATTTCATTTTGAGATGATTTATTTTTAGTGGTTTCAAGATCAACTGACATGCCAGAAGCTACATGCGCTCGCTTCACATACAGCGAAGAAACAGAAGGGGGAAAGCGTGCTTCTTAAATTCTCCGGGAAAAAAAGCTCGATCCATTGTGCACCCAAATTACTCTGCTGTGCATCTTTACAATTCCTTATATGGAAGAAAATAATTCAATGTATTTCACATATATCTTCCGGGTCTCTGCACATTAGCAGTGGAAAGAGCTGTCAAGTCACAATGACTCATGGCAGCCGCTTATGGTGTTGAAGGCGAGAGATGAACAGAGGTAGTTGGCCACTATCCTCTGCATAGCAACCCAGGACTACCCTGGTTATTTCCCATCCAACGACTAACCAAGGGCAAATTTGCTTAGCTTCCAAGGCCCTTTACACACAGCAAATTTAGACTGGGTTGCAGCTGGGATAAATGAACCCGGTGTCGCCCCAGGCAGTTCACATAGCTGGATGTCCCGTGGACAGCTAGCGCATCAGCTGGGGCGTGCGCCTTCGCACGGAGGCACTTAAAAAAAACTTTTTGAAAACTTAACCTCCCTCCGATGCACAGCCACGCAGGCAGGCACACATGCTCCCCCAGAGCCTTGCTGGAGCCAGCAGTGCCTGCGTGGTTTCACAGATGGGAGCTGGGAAGGGAACAAAAGAACCCGCAGTCACATAATGCGCCTCGCAGCCGTGGCCGTTCACTTGGCCGCAGCTACAAGGCGTGTTAAAACAAAAGAACTGCAGAAGTCGTGATTCTTGTAAAAGCCGGGGTGGTGGTGTGGGGGAACCTGGGACGAACGCACTTCAGGAGCGGGATCCATGAGAAGTCCCCCCTCCCAACCCAGATTTTATCCTGCCCTTAACCCGTGCTTATTGGCCCGTGTGGAAAGGGCCCAAGAATTGACGGGATCAGGCTAGCCTAGGGCATTTAGGTTGGATGTCTGTTTATTACAGAGGTGAAAAACAAGATGTAGGAAAGGACACTTGAGATAGTATATTCTGATGAGGCAACTTTTCACTGGTGCCACAGTTTTTATAGATCGTGAGGACACTGCCCCTCCCCTGCCCCCAGTCAATGCAACTTGCCCTCTAGCTATATCCGATGAAGAAAGGAGGCTGTGTTTTAGGACATTCTGTCCAGTCAATACATATCAGCAGGAGAGGAGGAAGGAGAGAGAAATGATTAAAGACTTGATAGTTTGTGTAGCAAGATGCACTGGCGTAATGCCCATTGGGCAAGGTGGGCAGCTGCCCAGGGCATCACCTTGTAGGGGGCATCAAAATGCTGGGTTCGTTTTTGGGTATTTTTAATGGTTTTCCATTGTTGGCCTGCAGGGGGCGCAAATTTTAGGCTAGCGGCACCAAAATTTCAGCGTATCATCAGGAGATTGTCCTTATGATACCCCCCAAGTTTGGTGAGGTTTGGTTCAGGGAGTCCAAAGTTATAGACTCCCAAAGGGGGTGCCCCATCCCCCATTGTTTCCAATGGGAGTTAATAGGAGATGGGGGCTACAGTTTTGAGGGTCCATAACTTTGCCCCCCCCGAACCAAACTGCACCAAACTTGGGGGGGGGGTATCATTAGGGCAGTCTCCTGATGAGACCCTGAAAGTTTTGAGACTGTGCCTTCAAAAATGTGCCCCCCCCCCCCCCAGCCTGCAACCCCCATTGACAGCAATGCAGAAAACTCAATGCAGAACAAAGATTCTTGGGCAAATTTTGGGATGTTCTTGCAGGGAGGGCATTCTTGGACGTATCAGCACCAAAATTTCAGGGTATCATCTGGAGACTGTCATGATGGCACCCCCAAGGTTTGGTGCAGTTTGGTTCAGGGGGTCCAAAGTTATGGACCCTCAAAGGGTAGCCCCCATCTCCTTAGCAAAGAATGGGGGATGGGGCACCCCCTTTGAGGGTACATAACTTTAGACCCCCTAAACCAAACTGCACCAAACTTTGGGGGTACCATAAGGACAGTTTCCAGATGATACCCTGAAATTTTGGTGCTGATACATCCAAAAATGCACCCCCTGCAGGCACCAATGTCCTGGTGCAAAAAAAATTTGGTCGTGATGGAGTGGCCGCCCAAGGGGGCGGGGGGCATCCAACTCAGGTTTTGCCCAGGGCTACAGTTTGCCCAGGGCTGCCTCATTACGCCCCTGGCAAGATGTGCAAACTAATGAATCCTCAAAGAAATTCTGAAGAGATTTAGCAGAACAAACTCAAGAGATTGGCACCTCGTGTAGGTCGTGTAAGACTGCCGGTCTCCTCCAGACGAGATGTGGAAACTTAGACTCATAGAATCATAGAGTTGGAAGAGACCCCAAGGGCCACCAAGTCCAACCCCCTGCAATGCAGGAATCACACAATCAAAGCATTCATGACTTCTGGAGTAGATCTCCAGATGACAAAGCAGAAAATGGCTGCTCTGGAATTTGGACTCTATGGCGTTATATCCTGCGTAAGTCCCTTCCCAAACCCTGCTCTCCCTGGGCTACTCCCCTATATCCCCAGGGATCTCCAGAGCTTGGAACCCCATTAGGTGGAAAAATTACAGATTTCAAACAAGGGCATTAGTTCTAATGCAGTGGAGGAGAAGCTTAACAGGGGGAAATCCCTTTTATTTTGCCTACCCTTCTTTCTCTTTGGGAATGGGATGTAAACCAAACCCAAGATAAAAAAGACTGGTGCATCTACACAAAAAAATTGTGCAAATTAAGTGCGGGCCTATCATAATAATGAGTGAAGTAATCCTAGACTAGAGAAGTCATCTTTTGTCTCCCCAGGGAAATATTCTTACGGGTGGTGATTAATACAACTCCCTGGGGGGGGGGGCACCTACCCAACTGTTTCTCATTTGTAAGAGCTGCTTCTCTACCCCCCTCCATCTTTGACATTTTCTTGTTTACATGGTGATGGCATGTTTTTGCAAAGCTCCATACTCCAACTGAATAGCTGGCACGGCACCACAAAGAAGCAGCAAGGAAGTGGGGCTTTATTGATTTCCAGAGAGCTGTAATTCCCTAGCTTGTCCTTGAAAGACCCCTGAGTTTTGTTCCTGTTCCTAAATTGCTGCGTTTGAAAAAGTAGACATCCTCTCTCTCCTTCCCTAATCCAGCTTTGGAGCTACTTTTAGATACTTCTACTTTCTCCCCCTCAGGGCTTCCACAATCTATTTCTGAAAGACGACAAAAGAGCCAAACTATTGTTAATTTCTGAAGAGAAGGGAGATGGTTAGTTCTTCCATTGGCAATGCCAGTGCCGGAGGCGATTGAATGGAAGTCCCTGGGAACCTAGCAAGTAAGGAAGCAGATGAAATTAAACCATACTCAGGGCAATCATTAGCAGAGTTACATGTTTTAAAACCCACTGACTTCAATGAAATTGGTCAGGAGGGTCTAACTCTTTTTAAGGACTGAATTGATAGTCCTTTTGTTCAGTGTGGGCTCTTTATTTTATCCCATCCCCCATCTTCCCCCATTACTGTGTATCAGGGGAAAGAAATAGTGGGGCATCAGAGAGAAAGTGGTAGGCTAGTGTACTCAAAGTTAGAATCCTAATGGAAGAAGAAGGTAGGTTTGATCCCCACAGACAATATGAGATCATTGCTAGCAATCTGCCCCAAACATAAATTAAGAAATATATGCAGACCACTTTGAAATCTGCATACACACACATTTAAGGGTATGTGTGTATTTTTTTAAAATCAGAATGTTTTAAACCCCAGAAATTAGTTTCTAAATATTTCTTCACTGTTCTGTTAAGCTAGCACAGCTCAAAGTTAAAGGAGATCTCTAGATAATAACAGCCAAGTCGGCCAGCCCCAAATGACACTCCTACCTTTTCTGTATTTTCTCTCCTTCCAGTTGCAGTCGTCTCCTGCCAAACAGGTATTATGTCATCGATGGGTTCATTTTAAATATTGATATGCTGCTTTTGCACTTTTGAATCTGACTCACTATTACAAGCAACACAAATAATCAAACCACATGCAAACAAGCAAAGCATGTGTTAGGAAATGCGCATATTGGATTACAAAGGCAGCTTTAGATGTAGAGGCAGAAGTCCTGATATAAGTGCGTTTTTTATTAATGTGTTTATTAATTCAAGTATCCTGGCTTTTCCACCTGTCAATTTCATATCCAGTCAGCGAAAATCTCTTTGGTCGAGTAATCAGCATGGAAAAACTGGTCAATTACAAGCCCTAATCTTGACCATTCTATTTTGCCTAGCTCTATATGCCACATAGCTTGCTACCCTCAGCTGGTAACTGGAGACCTCCAGAAATTACAACTGATCTTCAGGCAAGAAAATGGCCACTCTGGGAAGTGAAAATGGCCACTTTGGGAAAATGGCCACTATGGCATTATATCCCACTGAAGTCACGCCCCTCCCTCCCTCTCTCCCCTCCCCCAACCTCTTCCTCCTCAGGCTCCATCCAAACTTTAGCTAGCAACCTGTGAAGAAATGGCGTTCCCCCCTTGAGGTTTGAAGGGAATGTTTAAGCATTTTTTTCCTCTGGGCAGGAGAAAGGGGAAGTCAAAGGAGAAAGGGGAAGACTTCACACTGTGATACAGCTCTGAAGATGCCAGCCACAGATGCAGGCAAAATGTTAGGAACAAAATCTACCAGACCACGGCCACACAGTCCGGAAAACCCACCAGAACCAGTTGAATCCGGCCATGAAAGCCTTCGACAAAACAGCAATTAGTGTTAGACAGTACTGGCTCATTCCGCACATGCAAAATAATGTACTTTCAAACTGCTTTCAGTGCTCTTTGAAGCTGTGCGGAATAGCAAAATTCACTTGCAAACAGTTGTGAAAGTGGTTTGAAAACGCATTATTTTGCGTGTGCGGAAGGGGCCAGTAAAGCAAAAATGGTTTCAAAAATGATGCCTGCCAAAATCATGAGATTGGCTGTTTGAAATTAAAAATTAAAACCAGAGGGGTGCAATCCAGTTTTTCTGTTCATTATTTGAGTGCCAAGTTCAGGCACGTTTCAGAATTTTGGATATTTCCATTTATTTCAGTGTTTTCTACAAATGTTACAGTATCGTTTATTCCTTTCTTTCAAAGCAGCTTCTTCTGTAAGCCCAACGGTCCCTGCAACTTGCTTTTGTTCCTCCGCATTTAAAAACAAAACAAGACAGGAGTCTTCATGGATTGTTTCTAGGTTGCCTTCAACCATTTGCCTCAGAGGGGGGGAATACATCAGTCTGTTGCCTAGCAAAAAAAACCCTTCTTTAATCCATTCATTGCCTCTCAATCCCATCTCATCAGGCTTGGATTTCTGCTGGTGTTCTGTAGAGGCCTCCCCCGAAACACTGGCTGTGACAGGAACGACCACATTGGCCCAGTGGCTGAATGAAACAATACCCCAACGTTCCTTCCTAGCCTCGTTCTTCTGTGTGAGCAATTGCAGAACGTGTCGCCAGGCCGTTATGCAATTGCACATGGCGGGGGTGGGCTGATCCGTACAGTTCTGAATGGTCCACGAACTAATCCCTCCGCTGAGCATGGACTTTAAAAAGATTTCGAGAAATGCCGGCACTAATGCTCCAGCTACGGCATGGATGACAGAGAAGATGCGGCCAATCACATCTGAGTGCTATTTTGAGGAAAGGACAGGCATAGACATTGCAGGAGAGGTATATTTTTGGAAATTATCAACGGGATGTCTGGCGATTCACAGCTCAGACATCGCTACAGCTCTGCACTTCATGAAATTACTGAGATTGACTGGAATAGGAGGACCACTGTCAGCCTTAATGTGACTCTTTTTTTCCTCTGGTTTTGGGCAGCATCTCAGGAAGCTGACAGTGGGAAAAAATAGTATTTCAGCAGCAAATGCTTGGCACTGAGAGGGCAGGGAGAGATGTTTAAATCAGTTGAGCATCTCTGCTTAGGATAGCGTTGTGAGACTCATAACTGAAAATGCAGTTGAGAACAGTTAGTAGCTGCCCCTTTTGGACAGGAAACACCAGACTGGAAGAGAACATTCGTTCCCCAAAACATTTGCTTTTAGGGAGCAATCTTGGTCTGCTTTTGTGATTCATTTCTTGAGGAAAGGAATTTTAGGATGTTCTCTTGTCCGTACCTGGCTGGTGCTTTTGCATTTCGTCGAATTGTTCCAGACCTTTACAGATGCAAGAGATGATTTCGAGACTGTCCGGATCATTTTACAAATACTAAGCTGTTTAAAAAGCGAATGGAGAGGATGCAGAACATGGCACAGCATTCTTTGCAACCTTATAACTGCACCCCTTATATATTTATTGAAGGAGGCGTTCCTGAAAATAAGTATAACATTGCTATAACCCACCTCCAGATAGTGTCTTCAGATCCTCCTTGTGGAGTTCTCTGCTGCTGGATCCAGACTAATGGTCCATCTAGTCAGAGGAGTATCTAGGGAAAATGTAGCCCAGTGCAAAATCTGAGTTTTCTGCCCCCCCCACACCCCGTATGAGCGGCCACCCTCCCCCACCATGACCAGTGTATGGAGTCAGTGTATGGACCTGGGGGGGAGGAGGAGGAGTGCAGGGGGCAATTTTCTGCCCCTCCACCTGACAAAATGGTCGCAGCCAGGGGACATTTGACCCCACATGTTCCCAGGGTGGTACGCCCCTGCTTCTAGTGCAGCATTTTATTTCCAACAGTGGCCAGATAAATGTCATAGGGAAGCCTTGAAAAGGGATTTGCAGGCAACAGCCCTCTCCTGATGACTATCCCCCAGTTTCTGACAAGTAGCAGCATTCTGCTTTGAACCCAGAAGTCTCCTTTGACTCTCACAGCTAACCACAGAGCTAGGAGCAGCAGTGGCGTAGGAGGTTAAGAGCTCATGTATCTAATCTGGAGGAACCAGGTTTGATTCCCCGCTCTGCCACCTGAGCTGTGGAGGCTTATCTGGGGAATTCAGATTAGCCTGTACACTCCCACACACACCAGCTGGGTGACCTTGGGCTAGTCACAGCTTCTCGGAGCTCTCTCAGCCCCACCTACCTCACAGGGTGTTTATTGTGAGGGGGGAAGGGCAAGAAGATTGTAAGCCCCTTTGAGTCTCCTGCAGGAGAGAAAGGGTGGATATAAATCCATCCATCCATCCATCCATCCATCCATCCATCCATCCATCCATCCATCCATCCATCCATCCATCCATCCATCCATCCATCCATCCATCCATCCATCCATCCATCCATCCATCCATCCATCCATCCATCCATCCACCTCCACCTCCTCCTCCTCCTCCTCCTCCCCTCCTCCTCCTCCTCCTCCCCTCCTCCTCCTCTTCTTCTTCTTCTTCTTCTTCTTCTTCTTCTTCTTCTTCTTCATCATCATCATCATCATTTGTCCAACCTTCCCCCTTTATATCCCTCAAAACCTGTAGCCAAGATTTCTGTGTGTGGCCCAGTTTGCTTTAAAATGAAAGTTGAGGCTCACATATTTGAAATGTTTCATTAGATCCAGAGATTTACCATTTTGTAACCATTTAGCCGGCTTGTATACATTGAAAAGACCATGATCTCAGATTTTGCAGAATTCAGTACCAGCAAATCATTACCACAGAACTCGTTATATTTATTGAGGAGATGTTTTAAGCCAACTCTGAATCTAGACAAAAGTATCACATCATCTGCATATAATAAAATTGGAATCTAGCCGTGGGGCATGCGAATTGATTTCTAACAGGGTTGGAGCAAGAAATAAATTAAATAACACTGGCGCCCAAACACAACCCTGTTTAACGCTCCTTGTGACTGATATCTTAGGGATGAGCAACCTGAGAGAGTGCACTTTATTTGACAAGTGGTGTTTCTATGTAATGCCTTTATAAGGGTCAGGAGCCAATAAAGGTTGCCAATAAATGTTGACTTGAACTTGAACACTAGCCATCACCAAATCTTGTGGCAGAGAATTCCACATGACAATTTCTCATTGGATGAAATATTACTTCCTTTTTTCTGTTTTGAATCTATTTTCAACCAACTTCACACAGGTGTTTTCCCCACAGCCAATATGTCCTGGAATGGACCTGGGATCATATATCCCAGGGCATTTTTAACCTGGTTTCTCCCTTCGCATGGCTGCCCGTCAGTGCGTTTAGACAGGGAGGAAAGACTCCAGTGAATTATGCATGAGCCCCCAGTTTATTTCCATTTTCTACATGAACGTTTACATAGTTTATGTAGTTTGCGTATATTTACGTAGTTTACGTAAATTCTGTTTTTCCGACATTCTGATTGGCTGCAGGTAAGGGGTGGGGAGAGAAGGCGGCAAAGCCAGAAAAATAAACCAGCTTACAGTATTTGCATGGGAGCGGATTGGTGCGGGCTTTTTCAAAAGAACAGCAAATTTTATCGTTTTTGAAAGCTACGGGATAAGGCAAATCTCGTGGGCCATCCCCGAGTGAGACCCAGAAGCCATGCGGAAGTCCTGGCCAAACCGGGATGGTTCACTTCCTTATCCCAGGATGTATTGGCCATGGGGAAGATGCCAGAGTGACTCCTGGTTCTAACGTGGAGAGAGAGAGAGAGAGAGAGAGAGACAGACAGACAGACAGACAGAGACAGAGAGAGAGACAGAGAGAGAAAGACAGAGACAGAGACAGAGACAGAGAGAGACACACAGAGACAGAGACACACACAGAGAGAGAGACAGAGAGAGACAGAGACACACACAGAGAGAGATTGCATTGTCGAAGGTTTTCATGGCCAGAATCACTGGGGTGCTGTGTGGTTTCCAGGCTGTATGGCCGTGTTCTAGCAGCATTCTTTCCAGACGTTTCGCCTGCATCTGTGGCTGGCATCTTCAGAGGATCTGAAGATGCCAGCCACAGATGCAGGTGAAACATTCGGAGAGAATGCTGCTAGAACACGGCCATACAGCCCGGAAACCACACAGCACCGCAGAGAGAGAGAGAGAGAGATTCTCTGTCTCTTTTTTTAATCAAGGTCATACTCTGCCCAGTTCATGCAGTAACCTTGGTAGCCATGATGACTAGAAACGTGTATGGCGGTTTCTCTTCAGGCATTGAATTCTGCACCTCATTTTAAATGGCCTGCTTTCCCCACGCTTGAGCTGAATTGTGCATGAGCTCCCATCATTCGGCATTAGGGAACTGCTCCGATGTTGAGGTTTCAGCTGCTCCCTCTTTCCATAAGGCATAATAATGATTCTGCTCAGGTTTGCGGCTTTGAGACCTGCCTGAGGTTATTTATACCACTCGAGTTCTCATTCTGTGTGGGCGGTATATTTACGGTTTATATAGCATGCTGAAATAAAATGTGAGAACGGGTTTGTAAAAGGAAGGCAAGACTCTCTGCTGGGAAGAAAACTATTATTTATCAGTGGATGGCAATAACATTTTCTGCTTCTTTCCAGTCACAGCTGTCTAGAATTTCCACCCCCCAAAGATGGTAAGACCTCACACCAGTCTTTAATTGATAAACAGGATGAACTGCATTAACGTTTTCTGTCTTTTTTTTTTTGGTCAGTTTAGCAACAGGATTGCTAATCTCCAGGTGGTAGGTGCACCTGAAAGGTTAAATAAATGCCACACTGCACCAAAACACGTAAAGGTGTGTTAACACTGGTAAGTCTTTAACTCATATAGTCACTTAAATGATTTTTACTCTTTCTCTATTTTTAGAGATGATAGCTCAAGATAATTCAGCTAAGAAGACTGTACTGATATTTCTCAATAAACAAAATAAACAAGATGTTCTCTGATTTTGTCTCACTATTATCGTATGAAGTAGAAGTATCTTTCAAACACTGGGCTACTGCTCTAAATATGTCCAACAAACTACATACACTTTCTCAATGTGTGTGTGTGTTTTGTTATCAAAAGCTGCCAAAAGTTCAGGAAAATCTACAGGGTCGTACTCCCTCTGTCCGTCTGCCAGTGCATGTCATCCACCAGAGCATCCAAGGCTGGCTCAGTTCCATAACTAGGCCTGAAACCAAATTGGAAGGAATCCAAGCAATCCATTTTTTCCCTGCAGACTTGCTATCTGTTCCGCCAAGGAACAGAAGTGGTGCATTGGCTTTCTGTGTGGCTTGGTGTCCATTAGCTGACTGAGAAATGGAGGCTCCCGTTCTTTAGAGTGTAATACATGTATTTTGCCAGAGAGAGAATGAAATTTGCCTTCCTAGCACTTCTTTGCCAGGCATATGTTGCCAGAAAAGAAGGGGTAGTCTACTACACAGACGATAATCTTCATGAGCTGTTTATCCTGCCAAGAAATAACTCTTGTGCCTTTGTTCTGCCAGCTCTCCTTTGGGATTTTCCTGCCAAAAATTCAAGGCATGCATTCCTCCCTGCCAAGTAAACTGGTCCTTGTAATTTTCCAGGGGGAACTTTCAGCTATGTGTGTGTAATTTCCATATTTGCCTCTTTCAGCTGCAAGCAGTTTTCCATATGATCGTCGATTCAGCTTTTCATGGAACCTTCCATTGACACCATTCCTCCCACACGCCTGTGACTATAGTTGAGGCACACAAACCGTGTGAGAAGAGGGATCTTTTGGGTCTCATTAAAAACAACAACCTTCTCATAACTGTTAGAGTTGCCAACTTTAGCTTGAGAAATTCCTGGGAATTTGTGGGAGGAGGCTGAAGAGGGAAGGGTTTCGGGAGGAGTGGAGCCTCAGTGGAATACAATGCCTCAGTGGAATACATACAGTTTACCCTCCAAAGCAGCCATTTCTCCACTGATCTCTGCAGTCGGAGATCAGCTGTAATTCCGGGAGGTCTCCAAGCCTCAACTGGAAGTTGGCAACCCTAGTGATAGTTGGCCATGCCCATGCATACATGAGAACATACACATGCACTCACCTTCTAGGTTTAGAAATCCACTCCGTGTTGTCTGCAGGAGGATCGTAATTTTTAAAAGGCTGTAAAACGGCTATTTACTTTTGCGTATTCTGAATTTATCTGGTTTTGTGAACCAAGCACATTTGTCTAGAGTCCCATTTAGATTTGGACTGAAAATAGGAAACACTTTACATTCAAGTTGTGTACTTTATAGTCTGATAATAGCCTGATAATGGAGATCAATAATATTGATATAGAATTCCCAGTGAACAATGTGAAGAGATTAGTCTCAACAGTGTATTGTGCGTGTTATTAACCCCATGCCTTTATTTCCTTTCTTTGCTATAAAATGCTTTTTCACTTAATTATACATTCGGTTTTAATCAGAGTGTTGGACTGTTAATAATCACATGACTTACTGTTAATGGAGTGTATGTCAAGTGTGCTGTACACACCCCCTCTATAAACCTTATCAAGGCTCTGTAACGTATCCCCAAATTGCAGAAGATTGAGTAGCTTGCCTGATAAAGCAGTTCTGAATTTATGGTGAAGCAGATACTCCGCCCTGGGTCTTCCCAACATGCAGACATCATTCTATACGAGTGCTCAAAAGTGGATTTTGTTGATTCTTTGAAGAACGGGGTTCAAAAGGAGCAAAATTATTTACAGTGTTTACCTTCTACCCAGTTGTGCTTTCTTTTCCTAGCATTGGACATTCAGGCAGTGGCAGGGTTGTGTTCTAGACCAGAGATGGGCAACCTTTTTGGCCAAAATGCTGAAAATAAATGCAGTGTTTCTTGGTGAAGATGTTGGCATGCAATCAAACTGGGGGGAGGGAGACAAAAATGGTGTTTGACCAGCCACAATGGAAGCATGCTAAGTTGTTCACGATAGTGTAGGCCCAAGAAGAAGAGTTTGGATTTATATCCCCCGTTTCCCTCCTGTGGGAGACTCAAAGGGGCTTACTACTACTACTACTACTACTACTACTACTACTACTACTACTACTACTTCTTCTTCTTCTTCTTCTTCTTCTTTTTAATAATTTTTAATTTTATTTCCAGTTATGTTTTACATACATTTACAATTCATTATACATAAAATAACATTATTACTTTAGTTTTACATAACATTATTATCATACATAAATCTCTCAAACCTATTGTAGAGGTTTAAGAGTCCAACCTGTCTGTAACAGATCCATAACTGTAGATCTTTAACTGAATATTATAGTATAGGGTTCAGAGAGGAAAGAATATAAGGGAAAGAAAGAAATGGAAGAGAGGGAAAGAAAGGGGAAAGGGGAAAGAAGAGTAAAGAAAAAAAGGAGAAGAGAGTGAGATAAAGAGAGAAAGGAATAGGTGAGTTGAGATCGAATTTTAGGACTTCCACTTGGTCATTATTTCACATTTTTCTTTTTCCTTTTTTCTTGAATTTTAAATTCAATTTTCAACTTTCTCTTATTTCTTACTTATTAAATTTCTTATGTTATTATGTCATAATTATTAACACTGCAAATATAGCAATATATTCTTATATTCTTCTTTTAGTCGCAAGAATGTTATTAAAGGTTTCCATATGTCCAAAAAGTTCTCTGTTGTCTTATTTTTTAAGATATTCGATAGTTTGTCATAAGCTGCATATTCTGCAAGTTGTAATAGCCAGTCCTCTATAGTGGGAGTTGAAGGTTTCTTCCAGTTTTTCGCATATTGAATTCTTGCCGCCACTAACATATACAATAATAATATTTCAGATTTTTTTCCTAGATTAATTTCAAACATATTCAATAGAAACATCTCTGGCGCATATACAAAATCTATTTCCATAATTTTTTTTATCATCTTATATATGTCCACCCAATAGTTCTGAGAGATTTCACATTCCCACCAGAGGTGTATAAAGGTCCCTTTGGATGTAGCTGGAATTATGAGTATTATATCCCTGTTTGGGAAATAGAAGGGTGGAATATCATTTTTTAAAACTGTTTATTGATTAACTTGAGTCACTTATTTGTATTACAGTAACTATCTTTGAAATTTGACTTGGGAATGTTCTGTTGATGGGTTGTAAGTCTCCCTGAGCCTGGCCTTTGTTGTAATAGAAATTAAAGGAAAAGTAAAAGTAAAGAAAAGCAGGGTATAAATCCAAACTCTTCTTCTTTCATTTCATACATTTGTGATTCTTATGGTTGCTAATTGGGTAACATTTCTTAATTTGTAGAAAAGAAATATTTTGACATATTTTGATATTTTGATATATTTCCATCCTTCTGAGGTCAGTAAAATAAGTACCCAGCTTGCTGGGGATAAAGCAGTGGTGGGATCCAAAAATTTTAATAACAGGTTCCGATGGTGGTGGGATTCAAACAGTGGCGCCACCGCACACACGCACCTCCAGTCCCTATTGGGCAGGGAGGTTGCTTTAGTAACCCCTTCTTGGCACTCAGAAAAAAATTAGTAACCACTTCTAGAGAAGTGGTGAGAACTGGTTGGATCCCACCTCTGGGATAAAGTGTAGATGCCTGGGGAAGGCAATGACAAAACACCCTGTAAACCCAGTTTGCTCAGTAAACTTTGTAAGGTGATTAATGACCCAATGCTTGCCTTTACCTTTAAGAATGACTCAGCTTAGTTTATGGCCCCTTGTCTTTTAGTCTTTATATTCTGCATTGGCAAAATATGTTTGTGTCAGGCACGTGTCTCTGTCTCACTTAGCTTTTACCCAGGAAAACCTCCCACAAGAATCCATGAGTAAGGATTGCTAAAGAAGGAGTCATTTCTCATGCTGGTTCCAAATAATTTGTTGGCATAGATTATTAAGGAACACAATGTTCAGTAGATAATTTGATGGTGGATATTGTCTCTTAACTTCCCTTCTGTTCAGTTCTGTGGCTTCTAGACATCCAATCTTTCTTTCAACGTACTAATTGTGCCCTCCACTGAGACGGCCCATCCCTGTCAAGGGGGTCTTCAGGTCAAAGGCTACAGTTGTTTGCAGGTTTACCCAGAAATGTGACCCACTGAATGAGGCTGGGCGAGTGACCTTGGCTCAGCCTCATACACTTTTAGCCTAACCTACCTCATAGCGTTGTTATGAGGATAAAATAGAGAGGAGGACAACGAGGAAAGTTGCTTTGGATCCTCATTGGGTAGAAAGGTGGGGTAAAAATACAAGTAATTAAATAAAGTGGGAATTCCATCCTAGAAAACATCCAGAAGATCAGACTGCATTGATCAGACAGTAGGGTTGCCAGTTCTGGATTGAGAAATTTCTGGCGATTTTGTGGGTGGAGCCTGGGGAGGGGAGATTTTTTTGTGGGTGGAGCCTGGGGAGGGGAGGTTTTGTGGGTGGAGCCTGGGGAGGGGAGATTTTAAGGAAGTGAGGCGAGGGATCTCAGCTGGGCATAATGCCATGGAATCCCCCTTCCAAAACAACCGTTTAATATATTGGAAGCTACAGGACGTAAATGGATTAATAAACTCATTCCGAAGCTGCAGAGCAGAAATAGTTTAACAAACAGATTTTTATTTATTTATTTTTATCGCCGTTATTTTTAGTCCACCTTTCTCATGGAAACTCAAGGCAGACTACACTATTTTTAGTCCACCTTTCTCACGGAAACTCAAGGAAGGGTAAGCCAATGCATCCAATAAAATGCAGCATCTGATAAACAACGTAATAGGGAGCAATGAGTGGGGAAACAGCCAAAGAGGAGAAGAAAAAGACCCCCTCCCCACATCTTGGCATCAGTTGGCCTTTCTCCCCCCTCTGTGCTATCGTGAATTAGCAAAAAGCAACTTAGATTCTAGGGGGAAGGGAGTAATGAAGAAAGGGCCAGGAAATGAACAATCCAGTTGCCATTAGTCAGGGGAATCTGGCAGAAGGAAAAGGTATGAAAATAGCTAGAAGGGTTTAACAGTGGATATCCGTGTTACCACTGAGCATTGCCATGTCAAAAGAAATGGAAGCATCCTCAAAACAACAGTGCCGCTCTAAACAGAATTACACCCTTTCAAGTCCACCAAAGTCCATGGGTTTCGAAAAGTATAACTCTGTTCTGGATGGCACAGTCACTGTATTTTATTCTGTTTAAGCAGCAGAGGCGTAGCTCCAAGGGGACAGGGGCGTGATGCACTGGGCGCGCATCCCTGTGGGGGTGTAGCGAGGGCATTCTGGGGGCGTTCTGGGGCAGGATGAGGGCGTTCTGGGGCAGGATGAGGGCGTTCCGGGGTGGGACAGGGTGGAGGATGCACCAGTGCACCGGGTGCTTTCCCCCCCTTGCTTCGCCTCTGGTAAGCAGTCAAGGATCTTTCTGGACCAGTAAGTTGCTTCCTTCTAAGGTGCTTTCTAATGTTTCCAAAACACGCTGATCCATGGAGCACTGTGCCTGAGGCCTAGATGGAAGTAACAGGAAAAAGCAGAAGTTGAGTGGCTCAGCATATGGGCTACGATGACCTGAAACAGCTTAACTGAGCAGGAGCAATTCAATGGTACATTCTAATTCAAAACCAAATCCTACAGAGACCAGCACAGGGCTTCTTCACCAGTAGCGTTACACCTGTGGGATGCTGTTCCTCTTGAGGCTTTCCTGGCACTCATCCTACTTTCTTTTAGGAGCCAGTTTAAATCATTTCATTTCACTTAGGCCTTTAATTAAGGCCTTATCTTTTAACATCACTTTTATAGTCTGCTTTTAGCCTGGGAACTGATGAAACTTGTTTTAAGCTGCACGGTGCGATGCTCTGGCTGGGTCTTGATTTGTTGACAAAACACCCACCACAAATATGATAAGCCCAGGATTCATCACAAAACGACTTGTTTGTAACTCCTCAATAATCTCAGGGGAGAAAAGTGCTGGGTCAGGTAGACCCTGGGAAGGACCTGGCATGTGCGGAATGGAGTCTCCCTAGAGGAGGAGGAGCACCAGTGGCGTAGTGGTTAAGAGCAGGTGCATTCTAATCTGGAGGAACTGGGTTTGATTCCCAGCTCTGCCGCTTGAGCTGTGGAGGCTTATCTGGGGAATTCAGATTAGCCTGTGCACTCCCACACATGCCAGCTGGGTGACCTTGGGCTAGTCACAGCTCTCCGGAGCTCTCTCAGCACCACCTACCTCACAGGGTGTTTGTTGTGGGGGAGGGGAAGGGCAAGGAGATTGTAAGCCCCTTTGAGTCTCCTACAGGAGAGAAAGGGGGGGATATAAATCCAAACTTTTCTTCTTCTTGTGGCTCTGGGCTGGGAAAACCCTGGGAATATGGGGGTGAAGCCTGAGGAGATCATGGTTTAGGGAGTGACATCAGTGGGATGCCATAATGCCCACCCTGCAAAATCAACCATTTTCCCCAGAGGAACTGATTTCCATCATCATCCCAGAGAAACCCAGGCCCCATCTGGAGGTTGGTAACTAGAAGCCCACATTGGTAAGAAGAAGAAGACTTGGTTTGTATACCCTGCTTTTCTCTACCTTTAATGAGTCTCTAAGTGGCTTATAATCACCTTCCTTTCCTCTCCCCACAAAAGGCTCTTTGTGAGGTAGGTGAGGCTGAGAAAATTCTGAGAGAATTGTGACTAGCCCAAGGTCACCCAAGGGGGTTCCTGTGGAGAAGCAGGGAATTAAATCTGGTTCTTCAGTTTAGAGTCGGCCACTCTTAACCTCTACACCACACTGGCTCTTACCAATGAGGTGGCATGGCCAGGTTGGAATCTGGAGGGTCAGTACAAATCTGAGACTCAAAGGGTCAAAGCTGGTTATCTGAGGAACAGAAGTTTACTAGTTGGAATAGGTAAACGTTGACTGATTGTTGCCAAGGCCTCCTCGGGTAAATGAATGATGGAGCCTTCTCAAGCTGTCAAAATATGGCCCTGCTTCACTTCTGAAGCTCTTCCAACGAGAGGGAAGTATAAATCTAATGGAACTACTGTCCAGCCTATGCTAATAAAATTCCTCTAAAAGGCAGAGTGTACCACTAATGGATCTAATAAGGGGCAGTAACTCTCTAAACATGTTGGAATTACTACTTGGATCCTTTTGCTACAAATACTGTTTCGTTGCAGCTTCTGTTCTTCAGGGAACGGCTGGCCAGAAGGCTAAGAGAATGTACTGCCTTCTGTGCAACTCTTCCTTTTCTGTTGTTCAGCTGTCTGAAGCAGAATAAAACAGCTCAAAGTAACTCAACAGGAAATACCTGCCAGAATCTCCCTCCTCCCTCCTGCTGTTGCCATAGAGCAGGGAGAAATTGGGATGAGAACCTGACAAAGGCAATTTATGGACCCGTAGTGTGTTGCAATCTGCTGCATGAAAACAAAAGAGATGTTTGAGCATATTCCCTGGTGAGCTGGGGCAAACTTCTCCACTTCCACTCGCAGCAAATGATGTATTTTAGATGAACCTCTAATGTTAGTAATGCTAGCTAAGGTACTAACTGACACCTGAGCACCGGCTCATGGTTCAAGACAAGGTTTTTCAGGCACAAGATCTGAATTTGAATTTATTTATTTATATATCAGATTTAACAGACTGCCCCCTCCCCAAAGGACTCTGGGTGGTGTACAACCAATCCAATCCAAAAACCTTTATTAGGCATAAACCAGAAGTACCATACATTCCAAATACAAAAACAGGATCATTGTTATATATCATGTAGAACATGGATGAAAAATGTAGCAACTGCTTCAGAAATTTCTACATTAGGGCTGTTCAATAGCTTAGACATTTTTAGTTTGTCTGAGAGAAACATAAATTCTAGAGGTAGTAAACCTCCCAGATCGGTTCTAATCTCATTATACCTCGAACAGTAAAGCAGGATATGAGGGATTGAGTCTATAGCATTGGGACAGTACCGACAGGGGTGTACAACCAATAAAACCATCAACCTCCATCTTAAAATCAGATGATAACATAAACAAAGACAAACTCTTTGGGTGGTCAGCATAATATGGAATTCCCAAGGTGGAATATGGGGTACAGGGGATGGCACTTTCAACGGCCGACCTCCCCAAAGGCCTGGCGGAACAACTCCGTCTTGCAGGCCCTGTGGAACTATTCTAGGTCCTGCAGGGCCCGGATGGCTGGGGAGAGGGTGTTCCACCAGGTTGGGGCCGGGGCACTAAAGGCCCTGGCCTGGGTAGAGGCCAGCTGTATCATGGAGGGGCCTGGGATCACCAACAAATTGGCTTCCGCCGAATGCAGAGGTTGAACAGGGACATATGGGGACAGATGGTCCTTAAGATATGAAGGCCCCAGGCCGTGGAGTGCCTTAAAGGTTAAAACCAACACCTTGAAGATTTCAGAATTCTAGTGGAAGCCAGTGCAGGCGGCGCAGCACAGGCAAGATGTGATCTCAAGATGAACTACCCATAAGAAGTCGCGCCGGTGCATTCTTCAACTTTCAGATCAACTGCAAGGGAATGCCCGTATAGAGCGAGTTGCAATAGTCTAACCTGGAGGTGACCGTCACATGGATCACTGTGGCCAGGTCAGTCCGGGAGAGGTAAGAGGCCAGCCGACGTGCTTGATGCAGATGGAAAAATGCCCCTTGAGCCGTCTGGGCAACCTGGGCCTCCATGGGGAAAACTGAATCCAGGCAAACCCCCAGGCTCCGGATTGAGGGAGGTAATGGTAGAGAAGCCCTCTCCAGCAATGGCGGCTGAAACCCCTCCCCCCCTTTCGTGACCCACCCACAGGACCACTGTCTTCGATGGATTGAGTTTTATCCTGCTTTGCCTCAACCAACCCAGCTGACCTTACTCCAAACAATGCTGGAAACCCACAGAGGTGGAATCCAGTTTCCCCACTCAAGATCCAACAGAATGAGCTGTCATCAGCAATGTGATGTAAGATCAGCCCAAAACTCCGCTTTCCAGTTGAGCAAGGGAATTAGCATGTAGATGTTAAATAACAAGAGAGGGATGGGGCCCTCCTGTAGGTACTAATGAAGTGGGCACCATTGAGAACCCCCATCCTCTAACCTCACTTGCTGGGTCCGATTCTGGAGGAACGAGGTGAGCCATTGTAGGACAACGCCCTGGACCCCAGAAGCAGCCAGGCAGTGGGTTAAAAGGTCATGGTCGACCATATCGAACATTGCGGTCAGATCCAGTAAAACCAGCAGTGCCGATCCGCCTTGATCAAGCTGTATGCGGAGTGTATCTGTGATGGCAGTGAGCACCACCTCCGTCCCATGCCCAGCACAGAAACTGGACTGGAAGGGATTGAGTGCTGCTGTATCCTCCAGAAAACCCTGAAGCTGCTCCAACACTACTCTCTCAATTACCTTCCCCAGAAACGATAAATTCAAGATGGAGGAGGGATGTGTGATTGGCCAGATCTAAGGATGGTCTTTTCAAGAGTGAGCAGACCACCGCCTCCTTCAACCTATCTGGGAACACCCCTTGCTCAAGGGAGCGATTGATGATAGCCAACGGATGGGGGTCGCAGCCCTCCCAGGCAGGTTTTAATAAGCCAGGAGGGACATGGATCCAGAGGACAGGTAGTAGGTCTTACAGCAGCTAGGACTCTGTCCACACCAGCCTCGGCAAGCAGGGGAAACTGGTCCCAAAAAGGACCCGAAGATGACAGCGGAGCCTCCAGTTCACTAA
The DNA here is from genome assembly GCF_021028975.2 of Sphaerodactylus townsendi. Classification (NCBI taxonomy): domain Eukaryota; kingdom Metazoa; phylum Chordata; class Lepidosauria; order Squamata; family Sphaerodactylidae; genus Sphaerodactylus; species Sphaerodactylus townsendi. The sequence goes on from NC_059438.1 coordinate 28,846,884, forward strand.
TCGTCTCAAATGTGGTAAGAAGGTCACAGCAGAGCGACGTGACTTTATCTGCAAAAAAGCTCATAAAAGCCTCGCAGCTGTGGGCCAATTGAGTAGATTTAGAGCCTTCAGGTAGAGAGGACAAGGACCGAATTACGCGGAACAATTGTGCCGGGCGAGAGCTAGCAGATGCGAGAGAAGACGAAAAATAATCCCTCTTCACCTCCTTCGTCGCCATCTCATAGGCTTTCATAAACGTCCTATAAGATGTCCAGCTTCATGCGTTGGGCCAGAGTTGATCAGGGAGAGGCCCAGTATCACCATAGATGACACCAGTTCCACAGCCCCTGCACATGAGGTGGAGTCCACAAGGACATTTATGTCCCCAAGCACAACAAGTCTGGGGAACCGCAATGCCCAATTGGCCACTGCCTCCAGGAATTGTGGCAGACTGTCTGCCGGTGCGCTAGACGACCGGTACACCAGCATGACAGCTAACTTCTTCCCAGCCTCCCACGCTAAGCCAGCACACTCCAATTCGGGTAATCCTCGGAATGGGGAGCACCCTGAAGGGGATAGAATCACGGATGAACATCGCCACTCTGCCCCCCGGCCCTGGGTTCGTGATTGGTGAACACACACGAACCCCAGGGGCAAGGTTTTGCATAAGGTGATTGTTTCCCCCTCGTGTACCCAGGTCTCGGCGATGCATGCCAGGTCCATATCCTGCTCCCCGAGATAATCTCGGAGAGTCCTGATCTTATTATTATTATGGTTCTATTATTAGAAGTCTGTGGTCTTTAGAAAGACCTGGCTTGTCCAGCCCTGGAGAACTGCTTCTGTCTTGAGCACAGAGATCTGACTCAATCTGAGTCAATCTGGTCTGACTCAATAGAAGGAAGTTTATTTGTTCATAAACCCTGCTTTTCTACCCAGTAGAGACCCACAGCAGTTTACAACCGTGTTGAAGTAGGTTAAGCTAAGGGTGTGTGACTAGCCCAGGTGACCTTCTAAGGCAGAGCGGGGATTCAAACCCGGATCTACCAGATGCTAGACTGATACTCTAACCCAGGGATGGAGCAAGGAGGAAAAGCTCCCGGTGCACTGGTGAGTCCTCCGTCACTGCCACGACCCCATCTGCCCCCGCCCTGCCCCCACCTTGACCCAGAATGCCCTCGCCACATTCCCGCAGGGCCGTGTGCCTGGTGCATCACCCCCCCCCCCCGTCCCTTGGAGCTACACCTCTGCTCTAATCACTACAATACACTGGCTTTTATCTTCACATGAATTCTTTTCCATGTTACACATGAATGAAATTATGGGAATACAGAAGATAATCCTTGAAAGACCATGCTACATATTTACATGTCTGAATGAAAACAGGGCTTCTGGTTTCCGGTTGGAGTGAAGGCAAGCAGTCACAAAGTGTGAGCATAGAGTTTATTTTATGTTTTATCCATCTGATTTATTTTGAACGTTGTACAGTGGCGGCAGAGAATGGGGAGTTTTGGAGGTGGGTGAGGGGGTGTGGTGAGCTGAGGAAAGGCTTTTGTTCTTTTAACTGAACTCTGTTATACTTGATAATCAATTAACAGCCCCGACTTGACTATCAGCCAGACAGTCAGGCTTATCTTGAGTTGTCAGAGGTATATCTAGAGGGGGCGAGTCAGGCACGTGCCCTAGGTACTGCTGCTGAAGGGGCACCAATCTGCTCATCCGAGCTCTGTGAGAAACTGCACCCCAACTTGAACTCTCTCGAGGGGCTACTTTCAGTGGAAAGTTGAGTGCGACAACAAAACAGTGGACATCTATCCCAGTTAGGTGGTGGCATTGTTTGCTTGAGGAGAGATCCATTAAAAGATCAAAGTTCTGCATGATTTCTTTCCCTCGAAATTCCCTGTCAGGAATGAGTGAAAGGGAACTCCAATTTTATTCTTTCAAAAGGAGGCCATTATTTCCATTCTCTTACAGTTTTTAAAAACCCATAACGCAGCTTGGTTCCACAGATTAACACAAACCGGAGGAACAAAATCACCTTGAGAATCATAAATGGTATTTTTAAAGGGAAAGAATTATGGACTTAAAGTGAACCTCTCCACCAGATGCTGCCTGACTGAGCCCAGATGTAGAAATTATTGCCCAATAAAAGATATACTTCGGGGGGAAAAACCATTGCAAGGAATGCAAGAAATCCCTCTACCTTCCACTAGGTACAAAATGCATCACAGACTGACTTAGCTGCTTTTGGGTATAGAGTGTTTTTGGTCTGTTTGGGAAATATTGAATAGTTTCTGCAATAAAAAAGAGCTTTCACAGTGATGTTGCAATGTGTTTTCCTGGCTTCCCTTTTAGTGTGAGGAGAAAGTGCAATTTTTTCCCCAATGTCTGTTGATTTTCAAATACAATAGATAGGCAGAGCAGACCAAAAGCAAGTAGAAACAAGGGCAGGCCCTCAATGTGTATCACTGCCCCTCCAAGCAACAATAGTCCTTACCAGCTGGTTCACAGAGTCTGATTCTCCTTCTCCAGAAATATTTATAAAAGCCCTTTGTTGGAGACCCCAGTCTAGTAAGGCGTGATAAACATTCCAGGTGCTAGGAAATTTAACAGACATCAATGACCATGAAGCAGATACGTATCTAGGGAAAATGTAGCCTGGTGCAAAATCAGAGGGTTCTGCCCCCCCCCCCTCACATATGGGCAGCCATTCTCCCCCACCATGACCAAACTACTTTTTTTGCGCCAGGTCATCAGGAAAGGGGGAGGGGTGTGGAGGGCGATTTTGTGCCCCCCACATGACTAAATGGCTGCAGCCCGGGGACATTTGATCCCATATGTCCCCCTGGGTGGTACGCTTCTGCCATGAAGCACCTTTACCTTGCAAAGTTCACAAACTCTCCTGAGAGCCGGTAATCTTTTCTCATTATCTTTACAGAAACACATGTGTATAACCAGGGTGATAACCAGGGTTATACAGCATGTGTATATCCAGGGTTATACTCTGTGCTTTAAAAAATAATCTATCCCCAAGCAATCCAGACTCACAGACAAGAAATTCTTGGTTTTGTGATAGATCAAATGTACACAGTTCATTTAATTGTGCATGAGTTGTCCAGTAATACATTCTGATCTTGCATATATTTTTTTCTTGTTTTCACTCATTGTCAATAGAGGGCAGCAGCGAAGCAGAACATGGAAATCCTCTTCTCAGTCCCTGGAAATGTGGTTCAGCCACCCCTCTCCTGAAATGTTAGTAGAGAGTGCCCATACACTTTCAAGTGTATCATCGCATTAATAATAACTAGAAACTTACTAAGCTGCATTTTTCAAGAAGATGAGTTCTGTGTGCCTGTGTACCGGCAGCACGAATGCAGCTTCGGTTATAACAAATGCATACCAGCTTCTCTCAAGTACATTTGTTGTGATTCCCTGCCTTTCACTGGTGCCAGATTCATCAGTGCAGGATTAAATCCAGCTATATTGTCGCATGCCAATTAAGCATCCCAATATCACTGCTAAGAGTCAAAAGAAACCTTCCATGCTCCTTTGGGTCATCTTTTTCGGCCAATTAAAAAATGAAGTTTGATTACATCCCAAGCTAAAAATATTGCACAGCGCCTAAAGAGTTTGTAGGAATTGTATAGTCATGCTGCAGAGAAAATTGCACATCTATTATGGATGAAATTCATTCTTGTAGAGAAAAGCCTCTGCAAAATCTACAATATGAAACCGGAGTGGAAGGGAAGGGTGATACAATCCATAGATTGCAAATTCATTGCTATTGATTATTTTACTGGAGGGTGGTATGTCTAAGCTTGTCATGGGAGCTGTTTTGCATAATAGAATCAGGTATTTGCATGCTTAGTAGCAATCAGGATTTTGTACCCCAAATCACTTCCCCCTTTAAATGAAAGGATTTTTTGACAATTCTGAAAAAAAGCCTATTTTTTTAAAGTGAGTGATTTTTGACACACCTTTGCAAAAGTATTTAAGTTGCTTTCATTCTTATTTGTTGTCAACCATTCCAACATGGAGTCAAATGAATGTATATGCCAGAGAGGTGACATATACATGTTCTAAATAGATAAATGATACATATTTACTGGTATTCACTAATTACCATGTCAGACAGAGTGCTGCAGGTGAACAGAGACGGGAGTATAACCACTAAAGACCAGTTTATAAACACATGACACATTTCCCCAGGCAGCACCAACTCATTTTTCTGGAGATGAGTTGCATATTTAAATCCCCCCAAACTCCTCTCTGCCAGTGACTCAGTGACACAACTCATGCTTCTAGCACAACTCAACATTCTAGATCCGATCCGTGCCCTCTCAAAGGATCTCATGTTGCAGGTTTTGGGGCAGATCTTTCTCAGCCTGAGTCCTTGTAACACCTGCCAGAACACCAAGCAGACAATGGTGAGGGTCAAATTGCATGTCACATCAACGTTTCAGCTCTGAAAGCAGCCACTGGGCAGCTTGGATCAGGGCCAGGTCACAGGGGACAGACGATTTAGTTCTTCCCTTCTGTGCTGTTTCCCTTATTGAAAAGGCTTTAAAGGCTGGCAGGGAAAAAGACAGGCACAGTCACCTGTCTTTTTCCCATCCAGGGCTTAAAATAGCCCAGCGTGTCAGAGAGACACACTAGCTTTGCCTAACCTCCTTGGCACTGTTCTCTGTGCAAGATGTCTTGATCATGTTGTAATACAGGAACAAACAACTGGGCACTTGCCGGTTCAAAGGGAATGGCATGTCTGAACAGCCTTCAGTTAGTTTTCATACAGGCATGAGTGCTGTTGGTAAAAAGGGGAGAAAACAGCAAGTAACAGCGGTCCCAATATTTGGGAGTGTGGGGAAGGCACCTTCATGGGAACTGAAAAAAGCAAACAGAGTTTTCTTGGGATAACTAGCAATGCTGTTGGGCAGAAGAGGAGGCTAGGAATTACCCAACCTCAGCACCCTCTGGAACCAGCCCAGGGGCAGAATTATTTTACACTGTATTGATGTCATTTATATACTATTAATATGCAAAGGATGCAAAAATGCCAACAACACTATGGTCGGTTCCCCACTTGCAGAATCATCCAAGGATCGACCTAGGATCGGCCTAGGAACTCCCCACATTTGCTGAGTTCAACCCGGGTCTATTCCAGCACTGCCCCTTCTTACCGTTAAATTTCTGACTCCATCAGGGAGGTACAGTTTTTTCTGCCAACCTAAATCGAACTCAGGTCGAAGCTGGTAAAGTGTGGAAACTTCCTCGCCGGGATTCTCCTGTTCAGCCAATCACAGATAAGTGTTTTGGGCATGCGCAGAATGGGAGACTCACAGCAGGGAAAAGCGCTCCTTAAAAAAAACCTTCTTGTATATGAAGCAACGGTCATACATATAAATGGCGCATGTTTACACACTGCTGATAGCAATGAAATTACAACATTTTTCTCTCATAGCGACGTAATGGCCAATCAATTAAACTCACTCACTCCTTTATGGTGGCATGTTAAAAAGTTTGTCATTCTGAGGGATAGGTGCCATTTTGATCTGATAGCTGAGTAGAGCAGACAACAGCCAATCAGGAATGGAGAGGAGAAGAGGCGCTGAGGTGATCCCGCCCTCTGAGCGTGGCTCCAGCACGACAACCTCGGCTGCTGTGGAGAGTGACTGTGGAATCTATTTAGGCCAGTACTTTCATGGACCAGGACGAACCTAGGTCGATTCCGCAAGTGGGGAATCGACCTATGTAACTTAAATGACTGAAATTTTAGGGCGAAGAATCAGGGCACAAATATTAAAAGTTTCAAGCTGAAACTGCATGGATGCAATATTGGGCAGCATCCCTCATGCCACTCTCTTCCTCTAGCATGCAGGTCTTCATCGTATTTTTACCCTGCCTTTTCTCCAAGAAACTCGGAGTAGCATCCATGATACTATCTTCCCTGTTTTAATTTCACAACAACCCTGTAAGTAGATTAGACTGTGGGAATGTCACTGGAACAAGCCAGGATGCCGGAGTGGCTCCCTCATGTTAACTCAACCTTCTATGAGTTCTCCTGATCACTGGGCAGTGGGGCGGAGAGAGAGATGCACACAGTTCCTCTCCGGAAAAACTGGGGCGTCCTCAGAGAAGGCTTGATTTATGCAGGAAGCTATCGGTGCAGTTGATCGGAGGCCCCTTCCGCACATGTAGAATAATACTCTTTCAATCCACTTTCAATGCACTTTGAAGCTGGATTTTACTGTGCGGATTAGCAAAATCCACTGTCAAACAATTGTGAAAGTGGGTTGAATGTGCATTATTCTGCATGTGTGGAAGCGGCCAGAGTGGTTCATGTCACTCAGCTACTAGCATACCCTCTTTCGGGGAAGCAACGGGGTTTTTGTTTCGATATTTGTTTGATTCTCTCCCACGCTCTCCAAAATCTTCTCAAAGCAGCTGATGTGAACAATAAAAATTCATTTTGAAAATTGATTTTTTTGTATTTTGCTGAACCGTTCAATTAAAAACGACAACACTGAAGGGAATTACAATTACAGGCAGAAAAATTAATTGAATAGGATAATACGTAAAGATATAATTGTTTACTTGGTATATATCAGCAGAGACACTTGTTGTCAGCATTATAAAGCTGCATGCAGTAAAATTGAGATAAAATCAGCATAAAAGTAACCAGGTAAAATGGGGAGATAACGGAAGGAAATAAAATTTAAAATGTAAAAAACTGGGTGATCAAAAGTGGCATGATTTGGTTCTCAAAAGGCAGTAAAGTAAGTGCTAGGTGAGCTTCAAGGGCATTTCACAGGCAGGGTGCCACCACTGAGAAGGCCCCTCCTTGAGTTGCTGCCTGCTTCATTGATGGTTTTGTTTTTTACTTCTGGCATGCCCAGTGTGGCCATCACGTTGTTCATCACTCGGGGGTCTGGCAAACAGGAGAGATAGCTGCTCCCTGCCCCACAGAAATGAGACCCCTGCAGTTTGTTTTCCACTGAAGACATGCCATAGTGGTAACTGTGTGTGCGCCATGCATTGCAGCACAAAAGAAAAGGATCCTTCGTTGGCATCTTAAAGGCTAGGAGATTGATTGGGCAGGAGCTTTTGTGGACTGGAGCAGCTCACTAAGTGGGCTGCATCCACAAAAGCTTAGGCTGCAATGAATCTCTTAGTGTTTGAGGCTCTGTCCCATTTTTTTTTTCAAATCCCCTTCAGATAGCACTGCAGAAAAACGATGGTCCAAAACCAGCAGAGAGAAGCCACAGAGATGTGTGAGCAGAAAAGCAGGCTAATGAGGTGTTCCCAGGAGAAGCAAAGAGCGCGAGAGGCAAGGGACGGGATGGGAAGGGAGGGAGAGGCAGTATTTGGCACTTTGCTCACAGGGTGCTCACAAAGAAGAGCTTTGTTAAACCTCACCGGCATGCCTGCCCGCCCCTCCCGAACGGTGCTTTGCAAGCAGTTCTTTCAGTGCCCAAGCTTCTGGAGAGGCAGAAATAATTTTTAATGATTCAGTACATGGCTACCAACCAAAGATCTTATTTGTTTGGAAGGAGCAATTATTCTGCTTGAGCAGAGCTTCCTATGAATTAAAGATTGAAAAAGAGATGACATTCCTAGGCTGGGACCTGCACCTAGAGCAGCGGTTCTCAACCTTCCTAATGCTGCGACCCTTTAATACAATTTCTCATGTTGTGGTGACCCCCAACCATAAAATTATTTGTGTCTCGGTTCCTAAGACTATCGGAAATATGTGTTTTCAGATGGTCTTGGGCAACCCCTGTGAAAGAGTCGTTCGATCCCCAAAGGGGTCACGACCCACAGGTTGAGAACTGGTGACCTACAGGAAAGGGGGAAACAAGGGGCCACAGAGTATGGGGTGACTGGTGTGGTGCAAACCCATAAAACCAGCAGGAGTTGGAGGGGGGGGAACTGGAATGCTAAAGCAAACCTGGGCTGAGCTGAACTGAGTGGGCCTAAAGGTGGGGGGAGAGCCGTGTGGGTGGGCTGGCTCAGAACCAGGCTGCAGGGACAATGAAGACTATAGACTTGCACATTTGGAGGGGCCATGTGGCTGTGCTTGTACCTGGTCACCATGGTGATCAGGGCTGTGACCAATCAGGAACTAGGGATGCCTGCTTTCAGATGGGATCTGGGGATTCTCTGGTGTTACAGCTTATCTCCAGACTGCAGAGACCAGTTCCCTTGGAAAAAATGGATGCTTTGGAGGGTAGCCCCTGTGGCATTGAACTCTGCTGAGGTTACTATCCTCTTGAGGCTCCATCCACCAAATCCCCAGATGTTTCCCAACCTGGAACTGGCAGCCCTGCCCCCCCTCCATGGTGACCAGGGAGCACCTAGCAATCCTACCGAGAAGTTTCCCCATAAGTCAAAGGGCTAGTCCACCCTGATCATTCAGGGGGAGCAGGGGGGCACCCGGAGCAGGTGTTGTCCCCGAGCACAATTCCCCTTCCCCTGATACGCTGCTGCCCTGATGGGAACTGCACAAGGTCAAAACCTGGGCAAGTTCCATGTTTTTTTTTGGGGGGGGGGGGGCTAGTCAAAAAGTTCCTAGGGGGCCTTGTCCACTCCTCTGCCCACCACCGGGCACCCTGCTTGTGCCCCTTTCCCTCCCTCCACCTGGCGCTTGACAGCTCTCCTCCTGACCACACCCACAGCAGCCCTTTTTCTGGTGGCACTGGGCAGTGCACACAACTGAGAGTGTGGGTGGTGGGCTGGCACTAGCAAGGGAGTGGGTGGCTGAGGTCACCAGCAGTGGTCCCCGCCAGAAGCCCTGGCCCCAGCTAATGCTGGCCCTGATTCTCGCTAAACTTTTCTAGACCTTTGGCAGAAATGTATGATTCCACCTGGGATCTGAGCTCCTGCCTAGGAACCTGGAAGCCGCACAAAAACGCCAGGATCTCATGTTCCTCACTCTCTCCTGTATGCAGCAATCAATGAGAATTAAATCCATCCAATTTTTGGATGGTGCCTCAACGATTCATAATCTAGACTGCAATGGACGGGCGGCAAATCTTGCTGAATACTAATTTCCTAGCTGTCTTCGGCGGCTCTAGAAATCTGCAGAGTGTGGAACTGAACTCGTTGAGAGTACAGAACATTTCAGAACAAAAGGCCTCTGCGAGACATGCTGTGCTGAAGAGCATAAAAACGCTGGATGTCCTCTCTAGGGATGCTCACATGACTGCCGGCTCAGCTCACCCCTGCCCTTATCTTGAGCAGGGAGCTGACTACCCGTAGGCAATTCAGCCGTCTGTGAGGCTGACCCTATTCCTTCAGCCATACCTTGCATATGGTCTGACACCATGCAGTGCACATTGCTGTGTTATGCCACCACAAGGGGTAGGGGTTGCTAGCCCCTCACTGGCAATCCCTGGGAGCATTTTGGGGACTAAGCCTGGGAAAGGGAAGTTTCATGGACTGTGATGCTGCGTCCTGAGGATAACACAGAATTGACATCAAAGCATCTGCGATGCTCTAGGAATTTCCCCAGTCTCTATGATCTTTACCACAGAGATTGGAGGGGGTGTGTGTGTGTTTCTAGAGAGATAGCATCTGCAGTATCACTACTAGGGGCTCACCTGGATATGAGATCGCAATGTTTGCACCATTGACCCCAGCCCTTTTTCTCTTGCTACTCCATCAAGCCAACATGGGGGTGGAATGTGGTAGAAGGAGGTAACCTAGGGGTCACCTAACAAAGGGTCACACAGTAAACAGATTAGGCCCCCCTGTAGCACTTTCTCAGACCCACTGTCAGGATGGTTATTGGGGGGGGATATCACCACTGAGACTCCCCATCTCTCCTGATGCAGCTGCCACCATTCCATGGGCCCTCCAGTGCCTCCTTTCCCCTATTGTTCGGCAGGTCCCACCATAGTTCCTGCTACCACCACTGCTGAGACCACCCCTTTGTGGTTTTTGCCGCCGCCACCACAGCTCATCACTCGACATCTACTCAAGACCCAGTGGGATGAGGCAGGAGTATGTGAGACTTGGCCTCTGTGTTGCCATGGCAGCCAGGCCTAGAGTGCTCAACTGCTGAATCTGCCAACTGCAAAGTTCTTGGCACCCTCGGCCCCTCTTCTTGCTGCAGGAATAGGGATAGCCTCATATGGGAACAGGAACCAGAAAACAATGTGAAGTCATCAGTCTCCAGGTCTGAGTTCAGAGAGCAGAGTTTTAGCTAATGATGCCCAAATGGATACCTTTTTTTTGACTCTTTGATAATCACTGAACCACAATGCTCCCTCACTGATTTTTTAGAAATTATATGGAAGGAAACAATTCATATGGAGCCAGTGACTCATAAAAATTAGTAATCCAATCTTCTATAATCAAAACTGAGCTTATCAAATCTGTTCGAAGATGACCTCTTTGCCCCTCTCGAATTGCAATGTGTTTTTTTAAAAAAAAACTCATCCAAATGTGCTTTTGTCTTTGACCCCTCTTTTCTGAACGTTTTACATCTTTTATTACTGGTATTTTTGGTGACTGCAGTCTTTCTGCCTTGGGTAAATTGTGTTAATTGTTGCAGGTGTGTTAATCATGCTTTGCTGTGTGCCGCAGGAGGGACAGGGTCTTCCCAAAGAAATAGCCACTGCACCACAAACTGCATGCCTGCCATTTCCTTTCAATTTATTTACAAAATCTGTATGCCGCCTCTTCAGAACTGCACAGGGTGGCTTACAACTAATACAAGCAAGCAAGATGAAATAAACAGGATAATATAACCAAGTCAATAAAAATAAATCTGAAAACTTTGCCAGATCAATAAAAGAAGCAATTAAAACCAAGTTATTTTTTTAAAACGCCCTCCTCTCCCCCCTTAACATTTTAGGTAGAGTTTGCTTTTTCCAAACCTGCTGCATAATTTTCCCTCCAAAGTGCTAGACAGGACTCCTTGGGATGGGGGACGAAAAGTGTGTGTGTCTGTGTATGGATTGTACCACTGGTTTTTAAAAACCTATTTAGCTGCTCTGTTGCTGCTGTCTCTCCATCAGCACCTTATGATCCTCTGACTTATTGCTTCAATTGTGTTCGTTCTTCTGCTGTCCAGGGCTGAGTGTGATGAACGTGTCAGATTTCTGCAGATCCTTTCAAACAGGACACCCTAACATGGTCAAGATCTCCAAGGGTGTGAACAACGTCACCCCTACACTTGATCCTTTGTGACTGGTCAAGGCTTTTGGGGAAAAATGAGAACAGAAAGGATTAATTTTTCTTGCATTTAAGAGTGATGAAGGAGACTACTGAAATATTTGAATCCTGCCCTTCCTTCTTTGACTCCTTAATCTTGGCTCAGATATTTCTACTCATTCCTTCCCTGGTTTCCCTCTCAATCTCCCTTTCTGTTTCTCGCCTACTGTGCCAGCTCTGCAGAGAATAATTCATTCTGCTGGGAAGGCATTTAACATATATTTCTCTTCCCTGAGCCCTTGCAAGAAGAAGTTTATTAGTCCAGAAAAATAAATAGCAGGCCACTAGTTTTAAAAGAGACTTGGTGTGGTGGTTAGAACAGTAGCCTCCAAGATGTTCAGACCCTGGACCTGCAGACCTTCCAATCTGTGACATCAGAGTCTCCTGCCAGGAAGAGGGAGGGGCTTCTGATGACCTCACCAGAGTCCAGGTAATTAACTGATTAAAAATATGGCAACTCTAGAGGGACTTGCCCTAAGCCAGAGGTGTCCAACTCTGGTGCTTCAGATGTTCATGGACTACAATTCCTATAAGCCCCTGTTGGCATGGCCAATTGGCAGGGGCTGATGGGAATTGCAGTCCATGAACAGCTGAAGCGCCAGAGTTGGACACCCCTGCTCTAAGCTATATGGCTTAGGTTGGCTTGATCTCGTCAGATCTCAGAAGCTAAGCAGGGTCAGTTGGATGAGGAGCCCCTAAGGAAGTTCAGGGTCATCCTGCAGGGAGAGGCAATGTCAAGCCACTTTCTTGCCTCGAAAGGTCCACGAAGGATTGCAGTGAGTCAGCTGTGACCTGGTGGCCCTTTATGTGCACAGAGAGAGGGAGCTGCGACCCAAAATAAGGGCCGTGCAACCAACCTGAAGGGTCTGTCTGACGGGTTTAAGATCACTGGGTTAGCATCAAATCCATGAAGAAGAAGAAGAAGAGTTTGGATTTATATCCCCCCTTTCTCTCCTGCAGGAGACTCAAAGGGGCTTACAATCTCCTTTCCCTTCCCCCCTCACAACAAACACCCTGTGAGGTAGGTGGGGCTGAGAGAACTCGGAGAAGCTGTGACTAGCCCAAGGTCACCCAGCTGGCGTGTGTGGGAGTGTACAGGCTAATCTGAATTCCCCAGATAAGCCTCCACAGCTCAGGCGGCAGAGCTGGGAATCAAACCTGGTTCCTCCAGATTAGATACACAAGCTCTTAACCTCCTACGCCACTGCTGCTCCTAGGGAGACTTCCCATTCTTGCTCTGCCATGAAGTTCTCTGGGAGCCAGCATGGTGTAGTGGTTAAGAGCAGGTGGACTGTAATCTGGAAATCCAGATTTGATACCCCACTCCTCCACATGAGCAGGGAACTTTGACTCTCAAGCATGTACACTCTGAAACTCATGTCAGTCTCTAAGGTAATACTGGACTCAAATTTAATTGTTCTACTATAGACCAACATGGCTACCCTCTGATAATCTTGTATCTACCATGCTGGGAATTACATAGATCACCAAAAAAAGGGTAGAATTTTTTTTAAGCACAGGATTTATTCATGACCAATTTTTATAATTTGTAACAGATTGAAACTGTCCATGGCTACACTCACATTGTCATATCTCATTTCTTCTTCTTTTCTGAATTTTTTTCTTTTAAATTGGTAATCATTACTGCAAACTAACATTATAAAAAATCTGTTGCCATGATCTTTGAAGTCTCACATTTCATGTTTTCGAAAAGGAAGTCCCAAACCCTTTTTCTTACAGAGTTGAAAAGGTAAAGGGGCTGTATGCCTTTACAACTCAGAAATGGTATGGGCTAGAAAAATGTGGCAATGCCTGTCCCCAAATTCCTACTATTCAGTTTACTTTGAAGTAAGCCTTGTTCAGCAAAAGTCCTGTCTCCTCCTAGACTTCTCTGCCACTTCTGTTGCTCTCTGCTTACTTCATTACTTCTTATTCACTCAAGTGGCCAGTGCTCCTAAATGGATTTTTTAAAAATTCATTTTTGGGGGGCTAGGGGCAGGGAATAGCCTTTAAATGACCAATTTACCCTTTGCAGCAATAAAAGTTGATAATTAATTTTTAATTTCTTTGTCATAATCACAAAGTTACACACATGCAACCATGGCAAAAAATATTGAACAAACTCTGCTGGCCTGAAAAAAACACCCCCCCCAAAAAAGAAAAGCAACTGGCTAATACATTCAGTTATACTGGAGCACCAGAAGTGAACAGGAAGTAATTAATTAAGCACTGTAGAAAACTGTAACTAGAGAGCTTTTAAAAACATAATAGAGGTTTTAAACTGCTGCTTTTTCTTATATTAATGATAAATGCACAATTGTGAATTGCCCTTTCGTTATCCAAAAAACAAGACATTATCAAAAAACAAGGGGTGTCTCCCTTAAGATTTTAGTTTCTTAGCCACTGACTTCACTTACGAACTTTGATTTTAATTCAGAAAATGTATTGGCAGGCTTACTCAGTGCAGTGGCTGTTAACGGTTTGGACTCATATTTCCTTCCATTAAGTGAAAAGTTCTGCTCTGATGGGAGGAATCTTCTTCCAATGGAAGAAGGCTTATTGCGGGAGAGGAACACTCCTCATTTAAGAGAATCCTTGGATCCAATCCAACGTTTACAGGTGCAAAGATTTAGTAATCATAACTATTTCTTGTGCTTGAAAAAGTAATACATAAATCAAATAACTGGATGCCTACATGTTATCAGGATTTACATGACAGGAACTAGTCATGCAGTGCTACGCAGAATTATGCTCTTTTAGGTCCTCTGAAGTCAATGGGCATGAAAGGGCATAACTCTATTTAGGATTGAACTGTTTCTCAAACAATTTTTTTACTTTTACAAAATTCCAAAAAAGGAAAAAAAGATGAAAATATTATCAAATGTCAAAAAGTGCAGAGAAGGGCAACGAGGATGATTGAAGGATCGGAGCACCTTCCTTATGAGGAGAGGCTGCAGCGTTTGGGACTCTTGAGTTTGGAGAGGAGACATCTGAGGGGGGATATGATTGAAGTCTATAAAATTATGCATGGGGTAGAAAATGTTGACAGAGAGAATTTTTTTTTCTCTTTCTCACAATACTAGAACCAGGGGGCATTCATTGAAAATGCTGGGGGGAAGAATTGGGACTAATAAAAGGAAACACTTCTTCACGCAACGTGTGATTGGTGTTTGGAATATGCTGCCACAGGAGGTGGTGATGGCCACTCACCTGGATAGCTTTAAAAAGGGCTTGGACAGATTTATGGAGGAGAAGTCGATCTATGGCGACCAACCTTGATCCTCCTTGATCTCAGATTGCAAATGCCTTAGCAGACCAGGTGCTCAGGAGCAGCAGCAGCAGAAGGTCATTGCTTTCACATCCTGCACGTGAGCTCCCAAAGGCACCTGGTGGGCCACTGCAAGTAGCAGAGTGCTGGACTCTATGGACTCTGGTCTGATCCAGCAGGCTAGTTCTTATGTTCATAGGCAAGAAATCTGGTATTAATATTTCAGAGGGGGTTTTTTTGGGGGCGGGGAATCCATCATTCAGTTTCATGGTTTTCATACTATTGAGAAAGCAGTGTTCTATAGTATTTGACACCCTACGAGAAAATCCCTATTTGTAGATCGAGTATGTTCTTGCGATCACAAAATCTATTGAAGATTTGGCTCATGTTGTGTTTCAATGTCCAAAATTTGTAATTTTTGGGGGGAAGTTTCTTAAAAAATATTTTACAAGGTTTTCCAGGAAAATCAGAGCAAAATAAACTGCTGTGTAATTGGCAGATAAGGACAAATGGACCACAATGCAAAGTTTGTAGCATCAGTCAAGATTACAGAACCAAATTAATTTTATAAGATCTTTTAGATATGATGAATTATATATCATATGATGATTCTATGAATTTTGTTTTGTGGACAGGATTGTGTTCATTCGTGTTACTATTTATTGATCAAATTATGTGGTAGCTGTGTTGATGCTGATATCGTAATTGGTATTAGTACTACTGCATTTTCCTTTTTTGTGTAGTATTGTTTGCTAAGGCTGTGCTGAAGCATTACACTCTAGTTAAAGCATTTGACACCAGTACAATTAAATACTATCTTGACTAGGGGTGTAATTAAGCACTAGAAATACCAGGAGGATTATGCAGAATTTTTCCACATGTGACAGAGCTATCATGTTCCCTATGGTATTAGAATCAAATTATTTAAGTAATTTTTTAAAGTCACAGATAAAAGAGTAAGAATATCCCTACTGAATATTTTAAAGAGAGGAAAAAAGTGCTCTGAATCGGTTATTGCAGAATCTTTTAGCTGTTGCAAAATTTGTTAGAACCAGCTTATGAAAAGCAGCTGGGCTACCAATGGTCAGGGGTGAGAGTCACACTGGCCACCTGCCTAGCTGTTTGGGGTACAACCTTTCAAGAGTAAAACTCCCTTCATCAGATAAGACACAGACCCCTTCTGCACATGCAGAATAATGCACCTTCAATCCCTTTCACAATAGTTTGTAAGTGGATTTTGCTGTTCCACAGCTGCAAAGTGCATTGAAGTAGATTGAAAGTGCATTATTCTGCATGTGCAGAAGGGTCCGAAGGGAGTTTTACTCTTAAAACATTATACGGTACCCCAAAATCTTGTTGGGCTACTGGACTTGAATTTAGCTGTTTCTACTGCAGAGCAACATGGCTGCTGTTTGAAACTACCTAGTTCAGTGGTGGCGAACCTTTGGCACTCCAGATGTTATGGACTACAATTCCCATCAGCCCCTGCCAGCATGACCAATTGGAGTGCCAACGGTTCGCCACCACGGACCTAGTTATTATCTTGAGCTCTAACCTTTTACTTGTCTTGTGCCTGTAAGGTACCGTCAATCACAGCCCACTTATGGCGATCCCGTAAGGTTTTCAAGGCAAGAGACTAACAGAGGAGGTCTTCCTCTGCATAGATACTCTGGTATTCCTTGGTGGTCTCTACTTGAGTGGCAGAGGCTTATCTGGTGAACCAGATGTGTTTCCGCACTCCTACATTCCAGCTGGGTGACCTTGGGTCAGAGGCGTAGGGGGGCAAAATGGCGCCCAGGCCAAAATGCTGCCTGGACCCACCCCCCCACAACCCCCCGTGGCTTGCCCTGCCCCTGAGACCGACCCCCTGGTTTGCATGGACGTCCTTCTTTTAGCAGGCCCAGTCCTGCCTTGGATTATATTTTCCAGTTACGGTGAACATTTCAACAACATGTCCATGTGCCTTTGCTAAATATGCAAATTGTAATATGTTTGTTGAAATGCTCACCATAACTGGAAAAGGTAGTCCAAGGCAGGACTGGGCCTGTTGAAAAAAGAACCCTGAGGCTCCACCCGCACTTAACTTAGTTCAGCCGACTGCACCTGCTCTGTTGGGCAGAGGGGATGTGGCCGGCTCGGCTGGCTGAGGCTGCCGCCATCCCCTCTGCCCGACATGGACATAGGGAGTGTAGTCTTGCAGCCGCTGGACACCAATGTGGGGGCAATTTTGTCCCCCCCCATGTGAATTCCACGGGGGCGCCCGGGGCGTTTGTCCCTTGTCCCCATGGCAGCTATGCCATTGCCTTGGCTAGTCACAGTTCTTCGGAACTCTCTCAGCCCCACCCACCTCACCAGGTGTCTGTTGTGGGGAGAGGAAGGGAAAGGAGCTTGTAAGCCACCTTGAGTCTCCTGACAGGAGAGGAAGGTGGGGTATAAATCCAAACTCCTCTCCTTCTCCCATCCAAGTACTAACTAGGACTAACCCTGTTTGGCTTCTGAGATCTAATGAGATCAGACTAGCCTGGGCCACCCAGGTCTAGTATTTAACCTTTTTGCTGGTGTTTGGCTATCAGAAAGCAGTAAGAAAATTTACAGGGAAGACTTACACCCTTATGACTTCTATTGACGTGGAAGGATATGTGGGGCCAGAGAAAAGGGGAGAAAAGGCCCCCCGCTGCCACCATTTCCACTGCTGAATTTGGACAGGAGGAAAACATGAAGCCTTTTCTCTCCTCCACATCACCAAGCAAACAAGCTCTTTCGAAGGTGAGTTCCCCTGATGTATGTCTGGCTTTGAGTACAGTTTAACACTTATTACCTGGCACTGTGGGGTGTTTCAGACTACACTGTTAGAAAATTAAATCTCACTTTAGTGCTAGGTTATTTTGTGCTAGTGGCACATTGCACTGATCTGGATCCTGGTGCCTAGATGTGGCCTTGAAACACCTGTGGGAGCGAACCTTCTTCTTGAATTATAGTTCCACCTCCGGGAGGGGCAAATTAAGGCAATGGAGGCTGCGGAAACTGACATATTGTGCATTGGCAGAACAGTTGAAAGGTATTAACATTTAACTTTGAATGAAATATGTTTTTTTTTACCCTAAACTGGAACATGTACTATCAGGGCATTAAACTGGGAATACGCCTTTTTTCCCTGTAAGGTGTTTATCATTATGATTTTTTTTTTAATGACCACAAGGAAATGGGTTACTTGGCTCCTTGAGAGCAGCAGTGCCGTAGTGGTTAAGAGCAGCTGCACTCTAATCTGGAGAACTGGGTTTGATTCCCTGCTCTGCAACTTGAGCTGTGGCGGCTTATCTGGGGAACTAGATTAGCCTGTGCATTCCAACACACGCCAGCTGGGTGACCTTGGGTGAGTCACAGCTCTTTGGAGCTCTCTCAGCCCCACCACCTCACAGGGTGTTTTTTGGGGGGAAGGGAAAGGAGACTGTAAGCCCCTTTGGGTCTCCGTACGGGAGAGAAAGAGGGGGAGTATAAATCCAAACTCCTCCTCTTCCTTTTCTTCTCTGCGGTTCTCTGCTTTTGCTTATAGCTTGAGATGCTCAGGACAAAAGAAGGCACATACATATTTCAATGAAATAACTATATAATTATTAGGCTGCTTTTGGTTTCCCTATGGGAAACTCTTATAAATGCATGCATTTACACCAGGCTGAGCACCTGTGGAGGACAGGTATGGACACAGCCATGACTGGCAAATGGAATCTCTAAATTCCATATCCTGAACTGGATGGCCTAGGCTAGCTTTCTCTAACCAGAACTTGGAAGCTCAGCAGGGTCAACTCTGGTTAATACTTGGATGGGAGATGACCCTGGAAGTTCAGGTTACTATGAAGAGGCAGGCAATGGCAATCCACCACTGTTTGTTTCTTACCTTGCTTCTTTCCATCACCATGTTCAACATCATATGCTGGAGATAAAACACAATGTTCCACATAAAGATAATAGCAGATTGTATATTCCACTCGCACAAAACAAAGCATGCCGGATCTTCTTGTTGTAAAATGCTCCACCTGGGTCCTAGTTCCTACCTACCCCTGCTCCCCCATCTGTTTGAAAGTAAAAATAAATGTACTGTTGAAGGCTTTCACAGCCGGAATCACTGAGGTGTTGTATGGTTTCTGGGCTGTGTGGCCGTGTTCCGGTAGCATTCTCTCCTGACGTTTCGCCTGCATCTGTGGCTGGCATCTTCCGAGGATCTGAAGATGCCAGATTTAAAAATAAATGCTGTTGTATCAAAGTACCCTGTCCAATAATGCACAAAATAATGGTTTTTGACAAAGGCAGTGCATAAAAATGAAATGATAATTCTCATATTCATTTGGGACTATATTATAATGCCAATTACTCCTGGTCCTAGTCTCTGGAGCAACAGAAAACAAGCTTGCTAAGAAAGCCAATGCAATTCTAGGATGCATCAATAGGAATGTAGTCAGAGGTGGGATCCAACCACTTCTCACCACTTCTCTAGAAGTGGTTACTAATTTTTTCTGAGTGCTGAGAAGGGGTTACTAAAGCAACCTCCCTTCCCAATAGGGACTGGAGGTGCATGTTTGCGGCGGCACCACTGTTTGAATCCCACCACCATCGGAACCTGTTATTAAAATTTTTGGATCCCACCACTGAATATAGTGTCTAGATCAAGGGACGTAATAGTACCTCTCTATTGTGCATTGGTCAGACCTCACCTGGAATACTGTGTTCAGTTCTGGGCACTGCAATTCAAGAAGGATATTGACAAGCTATAATGGTTCCAGAAGAGGGCAACCAAAATGGCAAACAGGTCTGGAATCCATGCCCTGTGTGGAGAGACTTAGGGAGCTGGGAATGTTAAGTTGAGGGGTGGCATGATAGCCATGTTTAAATATTTGAAGGGATGTCATGTTGAAGAGGGAGCAAGCTTGTTTTCTGCTGCTCCAGAGACTAAGACAAGGAGTAATGGGTTCAAGGTGCAGGAAAAGAGATTCCATCTAAACATTAGGAGGAACTTCCTGACAGTAAGGGCTGTTTGACAGTGGAATGCACTGCCTCGGAGTATGGTGGAGTCTCCTTCTTTGGAGGTTTTTAAACAGAGGCTGGATGGCCATCTGCCGGGAGTGCTTTGATTGTGTGTTCCTGCATTGCAGGGGGTTGGACTTGATGGCCCTTGTGGTCTCTTCCAGCTGTATGATTCTGTACCGTAAGTGATGGAAATGTGCAATTCACTGCCCGAGGATGTCATCATGGCCACAAGCACAGACAGCTTTAAATGGGGATTAGGCAGATTCATGAAGGAGAGGTCTATCGGTGGCTACTGGCCACGGTGAACAAAGGCAACCTACACATTCAAAGGAAGTAAACCTCTGAATACCAGTGCTGGGAGGCAACATCAGGGGAAGGACTTGGCCTCTATGCCCTATTGTTGGTCCTTCATAGTAACTGGCTGGCCACTTTGTGAGACTTGATGCTGGACTAGATGGACCCAATCCAGCAAGCTCTTCTGATGTTCTCATGGTGTTTGGGGCTTTTTGCTCCCTAAGCATCCTTTCCTGCCATGCAAGTAGACCTTCTTTGTTACAAGGAGCTCTACTGATACAAGAGGCAGGTTGTGTAGTTTCATTCATTTCCTCCCGTTGGTTGCAGGCTCCCCAAATCTTGGCATCACATCTGGGGCACTCACAGGTGACTGCTGAAAGAAGGTGAAGGCGAGGAAGAGCCATCTCCATTGGTACCTTCTGCTGATGCTGCTAGGATCTAGGAGACCCAGGTTCGAGTCCACATTTTGGCACAGAAGCTTGCTGGGAGACCTTGGGATTGCCACACAACTCTCAGCCTAACCTACTCCACAGGGTTGTTATGAGGATGAAATGGATAAGAGGAGAATGATGTAAATCGCTTTGGTCCCCCACTGGGAAGAAAGGCAGGGGAAAATGAAAGAAATAAATAGGATCTCGGCCAGAATAAGCAACTGTGATTCCAAAGGAGTAGTTTAGGGGAAGTCAAGAGCTTGGATGAACCTAGCAGAGTGTTTGGTCCCCCCCACCCCGAATGGTGATACACCTGTTCACATCTGGAACTGTTTTTGAACCCCCGCTTTTAAAAATTATTGAGTGCAGGGCTGTCCAACTCTGCCCCTCCAGATGTTCATGGACTGAGTCCCATCAGCCCCTGCCAGCATGAACACCTGGATGGCTGGAGTTGGACACCCTTGATTTCGTGTATCTTTGTCCCTCCCTTCTTCCAAGGAGCTCAGGGCAAAAGGCACGCTCCTGCCTTCCTCCACGTTGCCTTCACAACCACCCTGTGAGTTCAGCCAGCCTGCAAACAGATGGCGGGCCCCAGGTCGTCCAGGAAATGTCCTGGCCATGAAGGACTTGAACTCGGCTCTCTCTACTCATAATCCAGCACTATAACACCCTGGCTGTTGCATAACTCCGACACTAGTTTTGTGGATATGGGGAAACTGGTATTTGAGAGATGAAAACGCTTCAATGGATGCATGCAGAGGATTTTCTCCCTTGCACAGTGAGTACCAGAAACTTGAATCGGCCTATGATTCAGTATGGGTGACACCTTGCTCCCCCAGCTGTTACAGGTCGAGGCTGGGGGTGTTCTTGTGGTGATGTCTGCGGCTCCCTTTTTTTCTCTGGGGGGGGGGGAAAGTTGGACCTCTCTCATGGCGACTCCAGCCCTTCCTTCCTTCCTTCCTTCCTTCCTTCCTTCCTTCCTTCCTTCCTTCCTTCCTTCCTTCCTTCCTTCCTTCCACTCTGGGTGCTGACATCTATCAAGCCCATGAACTCAGTGAACTGATGACACCATCACGAAAAAGGGCGATTTGAACCTAACGTCTCCCCACTCCTCACCCCCGAAACGCACAACTGTGCCAAATACATTTGGGAGGCTTCCCTTGGGGATGGAAGCAGAGTCCATTAGCAAGCACCTGATTATGAATTGAGGGTTGGTGTGTGTGTGTGTGTGTTGTGTATCTGGGGTGGCTAAGGATGACCTCAGTTCCAGAGGGAAGGGGTGGGTGGGGGCTACTCAATGGGCTGAGGCTGGTGGGGGCGTGGGGGGCTTGGCCAGAGGGGCCCTGCAAAGAACTCCAGCAGCCTGCGGAGAGCTGGTCCTGTCTGGGGCTGGGTGCAGCGCCAGGGGAGGGAGGCGGGCAGGCAGGCAGGCAAACCGAGCTGCACCAATTCAGCCGCTCTGCAGGTATATTCGAGGGGGGGGGGGGCTGCTTTCCTGCAGCAGCTCTCTGCAGAGGGACCTGCTTGCGCTTAACGCCCGCCGAGGGAGGGGTTGGAAAGCAGCAGAAGGGGGATCAAACCCGTGCTCAGCACCCCAACGGCCCAGCACCGTGTTCAGATTCCGGGATCAGCGAGTGCTCCACTAACCCATATGTTCCGACGAGCGTCTCGGGGGCCAACCCGCTCCGGCTAGATGGCGGCGGTGGGGAGATCGGGGACAGAATTTGGGAAGACGCGAAGGGGCCAAGTCTCATCTCAACACCAAGCCAAAAAAAAAAAAAAAAAAAAAAGGACCCGGAACCCGGCCGCATTCGAAGCCCCAGGACACGCGTGTCGAGACACGCGGGGCTCCATATTACCCCCCCCCCCCCCGCCAAACACCTACGCGGGCCTCTCCAAGCGCCCCCCCTCCACCGGGCCCGACGACCGCAAAGCCACTTGCCCGTGCCCCGCATTGTCCCCGTGCCAGGCCCGCAGCAGGGCCGCCGTTGGTGGGAAGCCCGCAGCCGTCCGGTCCCGCCACGCGCCTGCACTGCGACGCCGCCCCGCGGGGCTCCGGCTCCGGCGCCTGGTGGAGACCACGCTGCCCCCGGCCCGGCCCGGCCCGGCCCGGCCCGGCCCGGCCCCCTCCCCCGCCAGCCCGCGCCGCAACGCCGCGCAACGCAACGCCGCGGCTGCACCAACGCGCGCCGCTCTGCCTGCAGCGCCCGCAGCCGGAGGAGGAGGAGGGGGAAGAGGACATGCCCGGCCGGCCCGCCCGCCGCTCCGCCGGGGGACCCCAGGGCTGCAGCCGCCGCCGCCGCCGCCGCAGAACTGCACCTTGGCCCCTCGCGTGAGTAGCAACCGGCCTGCAAGCAGGGGCTGCCCGCGAGGAAGGCGCCCCCGGCTGCTGGCATCCCCTGCTCTCCTCCTCCTCCTCCTCCTCCTCCAAGCGGCGGCGGCGGCGGCGGGGTGCGGCGGGGGTCCCATGAATATTTCAGCAGCTGGCGGGCAGCCTTGCAAAGCCAGCGGGCGCGGAGCAGGAGCAGGAGGCGGAGGGGGGCGAGGGGCGGAGGGGGCGGGCGCCTGGTTGCCGCTGACGCCGCTGCTCCTGCTGCGAAGCGCCTTGACGCATTCCGGCCGGGGCTTGCTGCAACACCCGGCCCGCCGCCGCAGGTAAGGAAGAGTCGCAGCCCAGGCTGCGCTGGGGGAGGGGGGGGGGGCTTGGGGAAGGCTTGCAAGCGCCAGACCAGGAACACTGCAGGGGAAGACTTAGGGACTTTCTGACCCCCGGCGAGTCGGGGGCTGGGGAATGCACGACCTCCCCCCCTTGGGCACTCTGCAACACCCCCCCCCCGTTTAGATCTGTTCAGAAATATTGCAGACTCTCTCCCTCCCTCCCCACCCATTTCCTCTCTGCCCATTTCGCCGGTCAGGAGTCCCCATTCCAACGCGCTCTTTGCTTCGCCTCTGGGGCTGCCCCACGGAAGTCAGTGGGGCTCCTGTGCATCGCTCGGGGTGGGAAGGCAAAGTTGTGGGTGGATGCCAGGGAGGCAGCGGTTTCGAAAAGGCTCGGGAAAGTTAGGATGAGCAAAGAGACAGGACTTTTTTTGTGGGGGGGGGGAGGAGGAGGAGGAGGGAGGGGGACGCTGACATTTCAAACAGCAGTGGCCGAGGTGGGACTTTGGCATCCTCCCTTTCCCTTTTCGTTTCCTTACGTGGACTCTTCAGGGGTCAGGCTAGGAAAAAGTCGCAGGCAAACCACAGCCCCAGGAACTGCAGGGCTGGCAGTTTACCTGCCTGTGTATGAGAGAGGGTGGGGTGTTTAAAAAAATGAATTTATTTCTTGTCCCTTTACAGTATCCACCACTTGCCTCCCCTCCCTGGAAGTGAGCTTTATTCTTTTCCATAAATAACAGAAATTAAAGAGGAGCCCGGGGGGGGCTGGTCCCAAGGAAGTCAGAAGCTCCTGGATATCGCTGACTCGGCATTTCAAGCCGGTGCGCCCATCCCAGCTGTCTGCATTTATTTATTTATTTGCTGGGGAGGGAAAAAAAAAAGTGTGTGGCTACAACAGCAGAAGCCTGCCGAAACGCCGCCCTTGCAGCAGCGATGGCTGCATTCTGGAGGAAAGCAGCGGGACCGCATTAAAAAGGCACCGGGAAGGAGCTGAGAAGGATTCTGGTCTTCTTGCTTTGCAGGTGTTCTCAGAGAACTCAGCGGCCCCGTTGGGTACTACTGGAGCTTTTCTCTTCATCCTCCCTTCCCTTCCAAATGACTTCTGCCCCTTTCTCCAGCCTGGAACCCTCTCACCCCATTCTCATTCCTATATCCTTGAAGTTCCCAGCTCTGGTAACCCACTTTCCATCCTGTTCTTGAAGCTGTCCGTTCCAGGACCCCATATTCTCCTCTGCATGTACTCTGTCGTTCTGTCTCCAGACCCTGTCTCCCTCCCCTCCGAGGTTCTCCATTCTCTCTCCTCTGGTTCTCGGAACTCTTCTCCTTCCGCATCACATCCCATTTTCTAGTCTTTCCGTCTGTCCCGTCCCTTTGCCGCCATGACTGTGATGGTTGGGGAAAATATGGACGAGACGTCAGCTTTGCCGGGCCACCCGCAGGATAGCTATCGGCCTGGTGCTCACGACGACCATGAATGTTGTGAGAGGGTCGTCATCAACATCGCCGGCCTGAGGTTTGAGACACAACTGAAAACCCTCGCCCAGTTCCCCAACACTTTGCTAGGCAACCCCAAGAAACGCATGCGATACTTTGACCCGCTGAGGAATGAATACTTTTTCGATCGGAACCGGCCCAGCTTCGATGCCATCCTCTACTACTACCAGTCCGGAGGGCGGCTTCGTAGGCCTGTCAACGTGCCCTTGGACATGTTCTCTGAGGAGATCAAGTTCTACGAGCTGGGAGAGGAAGCCATGGAAAAGTTCCGGGAAGATGAAGGGTTCATCAAAGAAGAAGAGAGGCCCCTACCTGAGTCGGAATACAAGCGCCAGATATGGCTCCTCTTTGAGTACCCCGAGAGCTCCGGGGCAGCCCGGATCATTGCCATAGTTTCTGTCATGGTGATTTTAATCTCCATAGTCATCTTTTGCCTGGAAACTTTGCCAGCATTGAAAGCACAGGGCAGGGAGCCTATGGAACCCCTAAACCGCAGCAACAACTCTACTATGCCTCCGAAGTTTAACATCTTCACCGATCCCTTCTTCGTTATAGAGACCCTCTGCATCATTTGGTTTTCCTTTGAGTTGGTGGTGCGTTTTTTTGCATGCCCCAGCAAAGCCGAGTTCTTCAAGAACATCATGAACTTCATTGACATAGTTGCTATCATCCCTTACTTCATCACTCTGGGTACAGAGATGGCTGAGCAGCAGGGGCCCCAAAAGGGGGAGCAAGCTACCTCTTTGGCCATCCTGAGAGTCATCAGACTGGTAAGAGTCTTTAGAATCTTCAAACTCTCCAGACACTCCAAGGGCCTACAGATTTTGGGACAGACCCTCAAGGCGAGCATGAGGGAGTTAGGGCTGCTTATCTTTTTCCTCTTCATTGGGGTGATTTTATTCTCTAGCGCGGTGTACTTTGCCGAAGCGGAAGAACCTGAGACTTATTTCAGCAGCATCCCCGATGCTTTCTGGTGGGCAGTGGTATCCATGACCACTGTGGGATATGGTGACATGTACCCTGTGACAATTGGAGGCAAGATAGTTGGCTCTTTGTGTGCCATTGCTGGTGTGCTGACAATTGCCCTGCCTGTACCTGTCATTGTGTCCAACTTCAACTACTTCTACCACCGAGAAACAGAGGGGGAAGAACAGGCTCAGTTACTTAAAGTTAGCTCTCCAAATTTAGCATCTGACAGTGACCTGAGTCGCCGTAGCTCCTCCACGATCAGCAAATCTGAGTACATGGAAATTGAAGAGGATATGAATAATAGCATAGACAATTTTAGAGAGGCTAACCTCAGAACTGGCAACTACACCATAACCAACCAAAACTGTGTTAATAAAAGCAAGCTGCTCACAGATGTTTAAATATATATATATATATTTATATATATGAAGGTATATATATATATATATTATATAGAGAGAGGAGAAACACCGGCAGCTTGAAGACTTTAAGTGATCTGCGGTCACTCTTTGTAGATGCTTTATGAATAGTCTTTGAATGCTTTACCTCGTAGATGCATTGTTGCATTGTGGATTTTTTGCTCAGCGATTCAAGAAGCTTTCAGAATCCATGAAAAGATATTCATTTTTTTGTTTTTTTTAAGGGTATTTTCCAACTGGTATAAATGGCTAACTATAAGTCTTTCAGCTAGCTTAGTTATAAATAAGGATCGTATGCTTATAAGTCTAGATTCCCCCTCCCCTCCATTACTTTCAGTTTACCTTCTTCTTCTTCTTTTTTTAAAAAGATCAACTCAAGAGTGGACTCTTAAAAAATATTTAAAATATGCATGGATTCCAGGAAGTTTCTACCAAAACCCTGCACAATGCATCCTAGAAAACGCATCCAACTAATTTTCAGCAGAAACGTGCAAGTATTTGCAATCCTTTAGACTGACCAAGGTATCTTCCCTTCCTTTATGAAAGGTTTTGTAGTTCTGATCTACAGATCCACACACAGCACCTTATATAAAAAAAAATATGCCAGGTCTTTTTGGTTTTCGCTGTATACACTCTTAAAATTGCGGGGAGGGGAGACAACATCTGCAGCGCTGCTAAGGTTTCTTAAATGCAGATGGTTTCCGTGTACTCCCCCCCCCCCTCCGGAACTGGATGCAAACCTTTTTAGCTCCTTCGTTGCAAGATAGCACAATAGAATTTACTATAAGCATGTTTGACTTTGATACTATCTATTTTATAACTGCATGCCTGAAACATTACCTCAGACAATAGGAGAGATAAGCTTTCGTTTGAACCAATCTTCTTTAAAATAGACCCCCCCCTTTATTTTGGTTTCGATTTGCATTCACCAAAAGTGCACACTCCTTTTTTATTTATTAAGTATCTGATTATTAACTAAAAGAACTGTATTTAAGTGCATATGTTAGTCAAATGGGAACAATAACTTTTGGAGATCAAAGCATGTTCAAATATTCAGCATTATGGCCTATTTGACTAAGGTGTAACTCAAAATTAATTAATGCATGATTTCAGTAGTAAATACAAAAAAAAATTGCTTGTTGGGAGTGAGGGCCAGGGAGAGCTCACCCAGAGAGACTTTTTGTCCCCTGCATTGGTCAGGGAAATGTATTGGCTACTGGCCAGACCTTGTTGAAAAGTAACATATCCCATCCCTTAAAGGGAAAGCTATATGGAAAATTAAGAAGCCCAGTTTATATATAGCAATGCCTAAATAATCTGTATCTCTTAGAGCAGAAAAAAAGGTGCAGAAGCATGCCTTTTGGTGCATTCTTAGAATGTAAAATGAAACTTAATCTATTATATGCATCCAAATTGCAACCCAGTTCCTTTCACAGTCATTGTTTGAACCATAGAGACATTTTGTACTCCCCTAGGACTTGTCAGAGAGACTCCAATTGATTTTAGATCGTTGCTTAGTGCCTTTATCCTTACAGCCACTGAACTGCTGAAAGTGCCTCTAAGAGCTGATTCTGAGTTGCAGGGAAGAGACAGGGCAAGATCATGAGTGCGCTGGGCCAGGTACATGCACATCGGAGAGAGCGAGGGAAGGAAGTGTTGTGTGAGAGGGAGAGGGCACAGATCACCAGAGCGTAAGCAAACCTCATCCCCCCCCCCCCAAACACACTGCTGTCCTCTTCCCTCACAATGTGACTTCTGCAACCTGGTGGCGTTTGCCTTGCCCAAATAAGCTGCAATCCTATTCATGGAAGATTCAAAGTTTTCCCTTGTTTGTTGAAAAGAACTTGACTGCCCTCCATATTTGGAGGGATGGTAGGTTTGGCCCGTGCTTCCCCAGGAAGATCCTTGAGCCCACCCCTCAAAACAGACCAAGGGAACTGCCATCAGTTGCCTCAGATGGCTGGGAAGTCAGTCAGGTTGGATGACCGCCTTCTGATTCCCTCGGTCTCTTCTTCACCTCTTCTGCTTTCCCAGGGAAGTGCCTGCCCTGTTCCAACCCTTCCAGAGTCCTTCAGTTTCTGGTATCTGATCTCTTTGAAAACTCTCCCTCTCACCAAGTAGCTTCCCTACTGTTATGTAGGGTTGCAGGTCACAGCACCGTGAGAAGGCGTTTTCTCCAAATATGCAAGTTTTATGCTATAGGCCCTGGAAATCGATTAACTGTGGACGTTAACCAATATAAGGCACCAATCTTTTTATGGTTTTTAAAGGTCAGGGTTGAGGATCCTTCTTTTGCATGCATGACGCCGCCATTTGTTCTCCAGTTTCCTTTTTTTTTCTCAAGGCCCACATTCCATCTTCAATGGCTGAATCTCAATCATGACAGTTCTAAAAGGCACTGAAACCTGAACAAAAAAATTAACTATGCAGTTATGTAGAATCCTGATATTCCAGGTATTTTGAAAGAAGTCATTTTTGAGGCTTCTGTGACACACAATGGTAGGAAATAGTCAACCTCTTAAAGAACTGATAGCAAAAAAATATATATGAGGGCAAAGCCATTTTGCATTTCTGATAGGAAGCTCCACGCTGTCATTACTCTTCCATGTTCGAAGCCTAAAGATAACCTTCCCCACAGTAAAGTACCAGATGTGATCTGATCTAGACTTGCCAAAGCTCCAAAGTTTTGGAAAGGATGTCTCTGTGACTTGAAAGTTGTGCTGTTGCCCCATCCGTAAATCAGCTCACTGCTATGTAGGGTCACTAATCAGGAGATATCGCCCCCCCCCCCCCTGAGATTTTGAGGCCTCAGATGGGCAGCTTGGTGAGATGATTCCGTTATCTATGCTGCTAGACTGACCCCTATTCTGCATGTTTAAGAGAAATTACTGCATGCAGTGGTTTGATTCATGGCTTATTTTGCTTTTACTTTTAGCAAGGATGGGTGAATCTTTAGGGCTTGGGGGTGTGGCTGGAGGCATTATGATTGTTGCTTACAGATTTATAGCTCACGACAAAGAAACTTGATAAGTATGGAGTACAGGGAATAAATTCATGTAGCATAGGCATGCATTTCTTCTGGCAAGGTCCCCTTGAAACCAAGCAAATTGCTTTGCACTGTATGGTGCGGAAATGACTTTGTAGGCCTGAAGGTGCACTAGACTACTGCCTGATTCTTACCAATAAACTTTGGATTTTTTTAAAAAAATAGTTTTTACCACATTTCTTTTTGAGGATTGATTGGATTTAAAATGTAGACGTGGAAATTTGTCCCTGTGGGAGTGGCCTGAAAATGGGTGCCAAAGCGGGACAGAGATATTTCATTCATCTGCTAGCATATCAGGAGCAACAGTGTCAGTATCATCTCATGGTTTGCGACACCCTGCTGATGTGGCAATTGGTTCTCCCCACATTAAGCATTTATTTACCGATTCATTAAGTGTGAGGATTGGGCCATAGCTTAACCAGATTGTTTCTGAAATAAGAATAATGATTTCCAAGGCCCAGAACTGGTTGGCATGTCTTTAATTTCGCAAGGGAGGCATTTCATATGGTGAGAAAACATTGGTACCCCTTCAGACTGTAGACTTGGTACACTTTAGGGCAGGAGGTTCAGGGACCAGACCAGTGGTGGGATTCAAATAATTTAACAACCGGTTCTGGTGGTGGGATTCAAATCATTTAACAACTGGTTGTTTACAAGCACCATTTTAACAACAGGTTCTGCCGAAGTGATGCAAACCGGCTAAATCCCACCACTGGACCAGACCCTTGAGTTACTGGGAAGCTGACTTGCACATGTCACATAGAAGTAAGCAAGAGGTACCCAAGAATATGGTATTTCTTTTGGAGACTCCCATTCATCTCAGTGAGGCCTACACAAGATAACTGCCTGGATGTATTCGTTAGTGGAAGGAAGGCAGCCATTTTGATTTTCCACCTGAGGTGTTGAACTGCCTGCGTTTTGTTCTTTTTGGCATTACAGATATCCACCTCATGTGGTCAGTGGAAGAGATTTTGCACACCTTTTCCCTTTCTAGGAATACATTCTGGTATATTAAAAAAGAACATTTGAGAATACAGTAGTCTTCTCTGCTTCTGTGTCCCCTAGAAGGATGAGTAGTGGAGTTTCTGGAAAACACTATGACAAAAGATTTATATGAATTGGGGGGAGGGGAATACTCTGTCTTTCAGACAGAGGGATAAGAGAGAAAGATAAATAAGATTACTTCCCTAGAGTTTAAAAAACTCCCCAAAACTAGCTTTAACTGAAATGGAACTCTGCTGTTGAACTGATGTGTTTCACTACCACGTGAACTATATATATTGACGATGAGTTACTTCTCATTACTTTCCTGTCTATTTCCAAAGATGAGTTAGGTCACAGTGAAGTGGAGGAAGTTGATTTTTGGATCCAGTGTTCCTGTCAAATATGAAGTAAATTATGTCCACTAAATTATGTCCCCTAATTCTGATTGGCTTGGCCAGGTCTTCACAAACCATAAAATGAAGTAACAAGATTGTTTCTAAATCATACAATTTCAGAATGCAGAGAGCTGTGTTGGGGGGCATCATGACCAATGCCAACCCTTTCACTCACAAAATGAATGCATCAGGGAAATTCCAGATAATCTTATCCTTATTTCAGGGGCGGAGGAAGGGGTCATGAAAGAGCATTTGGCTATCACACGTTTATTACCTTATTGAAAACTAGGCTCTAGCTTTCCAGGAATTTTGTTTTTTTGTATGCAGAGGAGCACATTCAGTCATGAGATTCTTCTTCATCCATTCTGAACTGGCACAGTCCTAGAACAATTTTACCATATCATCTGTTGTTTATGTGGGCCAGGCATCTGCTTTAAGGCTGGACAAATCTCAGATGTTGGGACCAGAAGAATTTAAATATTTCTTTAGTTTGGTACAAGCTGAACATCCTAGAATTTAATGCTGGCTTCTGAGAATGTAAAAATCTTTTATTTATAGGCCTTTCTTATATACTTAGCCATTCGTATGCATAAATCTCTTAGCACATATATGAGTAAGTGCAAATAAACCCTTATAGCTGAGCCATATAGTCCTTATTCAGGCAGCACATGAAGAGAGACACACAATGCTGTGTCAATTTTTTTCTGTCCAGGTGTTATCCGGAGACAATAGTTGACATTAAAAAGGTTAGTTTGGTTCTATCCCTCCTTTGGGGATGGAAAAGAGGCTCCTGACGGTCGGGAGCTCTTGGATTTCTGTGGGTTATGTTCCCCTTTGTTCTTAGGGACCTGCGGACGCAGCCATGACCAAACCGGAAGTTTGGGAATTTTCCCCTTATGATACAACTATAGCACAAATGAAATGTAAGGCATTACATGCAATTTAGAAATAAATTAAGAAGGAGCCTAGAATACATCTTGCCAAACACAATTCAGATGTTAATCCTGGAATATCTGACCAAATACAATTTTTATTTTGCACTGTTTGAATTATTATTGATTGACAAATGTTGACCTCAGAGCTGAAAAAGGGAAGTCTTTATGATTTTGAGGTGCTTTTTTAAACTTAAAAAAAATGGCATATGCTCCCTTTTGGAAAACTCAACCCTTTCTGTTAATTCCTGTGCTATGACAGGAAAATCTTTTTGTTCAAAGTATTTTCAGAGTATTTTTGGTTCTTCTTCCTCTTTTTCTGAGCCATTTAGTCCCCGAGCCAGTTAGAATGGACAGCTCTATTGTATGTAAATAGCATTGTGGGCTTTTAAATTAATATTTTACTTCAAAACAGGTTGTTTCAAAGAGACGGGTATGCATGGCCTTTTCCCCCCTTACATCCCGAAACAGTGAGGTGTTAAATCAGAATTAATCAGTTCCTTGATTTTCATCAAGAAATTCAGACGTTATTAATGGCAGCAGGTATACAATAGTAAGGTCAGAAACTTGTATGATCTAAAATAGCATGCCTTGACCTTCTGAAAGAAATGTCATGAATTTACAGTTTGTATCCCAGTTTGTTTGAGACAACCCTGGTTGATAACTTGTTCTTTTGGTTCACCTCTTCTGTTTATAATATATATGATTTGGTCTTCCTGTCCAGCTATTACCATCATTTGAACACATCTGAGTTCTTTGGGGGCATATTTGTCTTTTATTCAATTGTTGTTTCAATGGCATTTCTATAATGTGATTGGAATCAAATGTATATTTTACTTTTGTACAAAAGTAAAAAAAAAGGATATTTTTATGACTAAATTTATCAAAGAAGAAAACATTAGAATTTTCTGTTTCTTTCCAGGTCATCTAACCATATTTTTTTCCCAGCGCATTGGTTTGAAACTATGTAAATAACAGCAGTCGGTAGGAACGTAAATGGATTCTTTGACATACCTCTCATTTTAAAGATCCAGTATTATTGTTGAACGAGGTCATGGAATGGGATATTCACAGAAATGTGCACCATCAGGGCAACAAACCATTGAAGCTGAGTTGGGTCTTTTCAGTTCCATAATTTGCAAATTGCTTATACTTTTTGAGTCAAGTATGTACCTCATTGTCATATTACTGATCATCTGACTTAACCATAGCTCAAATAGTTTTGAAATAGTTTGGTTTGTCAATTTTTAGGACAGCGAATGTTACCATTTTATATATAAAACATACAAAAGTGCATAGTTTTCATCTATGCAATTTTACTTGCTTCTGTCACTTTTAACATCTGTTCATACTTGGCATCGATTAAAGATAATTTTTAAGGATCTTACTCAGGAATACTGTGACTGGTTTATTGTCTGGAGTCCTGTTTTTCTCCTGCCCCTAGCATGCTGTCTGTTTGGGGACATTTGGGTAGTTCATTCATGACAGGAGAACATGAATGATGTAAGAAAAACTAGTTAGAAAAACACACATTTTAAATTCAACAGTCTGGTGCATTGGCCAAATGGAGAAGAATCCACCAACCACAAAAATACACTGGGTTTATATGTTATTGTTGGATCTGTAAGAGTGTTACCTAACAAGTACTGATACTCTCTGTCTGAATACATGAAATTGTTGATGGTGACCATTTGCATCCTTTCTGTGCAAATCTGTTGTCTTTTCAGGTCTTTACATAACAGGCTGGAAATTCACAGTGCTGTTAAATCACTGTAGTGTTGATTTTAATAAATCTATGTTGTAAGAAAGTCAGGGTTTTTGCATAGATAGCGAATCTTCTAGCAGTTATTGGTTGAGCTTCTGTGATGTCACATAGGCAGGCAGAAGACTCTCTGGATTCTATTGGCTGAGCTGCTCAGATCTCAAGGACAGGCAGAAAGGCCTAGGAAGGAAAGGGGTAAAAGAAGTGTGGGTTAAAGAAGCAGGAACAAGCGAAGGATTTTAGGAAGGCAGAATCTAGAGTTGGGAAGGGAATGCATGGCAAATGGAAGAGGGAACAGTCTGAGAGGGAAGGAGAGAAGGGCAGAAAGGAGAAGTTATGGTCAGGACTTGCGAAGGCTTGGAACCACATGTGATTCTGAAACAATCTACCACATCTTTGGCTAGCAAATAGGATAGTCTAAGTTTTTCTTCAGGTAAAGCTTTTCTATATAATGTCTTTCAGCTCCACCGTTATCTTTGGAGTATGTGTTTGATGGAGTGGAGGACATCAAGCGGTGTTAAAACTAAAAGACAGTTTTGTTGCTTCTGTTCGAATGAAGTTTTGTGGTCTGTCCATCCAGTACATTTTCCATTTGAAATCTTCAAAGTCCATCTTTAATTAATAAAGTCTGGTATTTCATTGGGTCCCTCATTCCTCCATGACTATCACCAGCCAGGGTGATCCCTTACAGAAGAAGAAGAAGAGTTTGGATTTATACCCCACCTTTCTCTACTGTAAGGAGACTCAAAGGGGCTTACAAACTCCTTTCCCTTCCTCTCCTCACAACAGACACCTTGTGAGGTAGGTGGAGCTGAGAGAATTCTGAATGAACTGTGACAAGCCCATGGTCACCCAGCAGGAACGTAGGAGTGTGGAAGCAAATCTGTTCCACCAGATAAGCCTCTGCCACTCAGGTGGAGGAGTGGGGAATCAAACCTGGTTCTTCAGATTAGAATCCACCTGCTCTTAACCACTATATCGCGATTATATTTGGGTGAGAGCTGCAAAAATGCTCACCTTCGCATCCACATAGTAAAAAGTCCTTTAACCCTGATTCCCTTCTATACACCAGACACACACACCAAGGGTAACACTAAACCAGTGTTAGAAAGATCTCAGCAAAGTTGAGGAAAACACTAGAAGTAGATAATTAAGGGTCAATGTTGTGTGGCTGTCATCCTCCCTAAAGAAAAAAAAGAACCCCTGTTGTGGTTGGGAAGATAAGTGGAAGCAAAGTCTGCATGTGAAAGCAATCTGAGTTGTGGGAACTTTAAATTGTGGCACTTGTATCCATAAAGGTCCACAGCCATGCTCAACTGGTACCATGTTCAACTTGATACCTGTTCCTTTCTGGGTATGTCCATTGCAGTGGGAACCTTGGATTAACACAGTGATGGCTAACAATGGCAATACTTTCCCCTCTGGTGCTTTATTTTCCATTTTATCTTCGGTATGTCATATAAAGGAATAATAATGTAGCACTTGGTAAATGCGTTGCTAAAGAGGAAATTACAAGGATAGTAGCTCCATCCCCACTCTGGTTTTCCTGAGAGGTTTTGCGTGACTTAATTTTCTAAACATTAATCACCTATGTATTGTTGAAGGCTTTCACGGCCGGATTCAACTGGTTCTGGTGGGTTTTCCGGTCTGGTGGATCTTCCTAACGTTCCTAACGTTTCGCCTGTGGACATCCTTTTATGTGTGCTTATTACTTTATGATTTATCTAGCATATTTTTATCCTGTCCTTCATTCAAGAAGCTCAGATCAGCATAGATTGTGTCCCCCCCCCGTTCCTATTTTATCATATCACAATAGCCTTGTGCAGTAGGTTAGACAGAGAGAGGGTAACTTTCATGGCTCAGTGAGCTTTGTGTTCTTGTCAGGTTTTGAACACAGAACTCCCAGTCTCTACTGTGTGCACTTTACTACACAGATTCTTTTGCAAGGCTGCTTTCTCAGGAATTTACAAATATTGTAAGAGGGTAGAGAAATATAGCTAATAAGTTGCTGAAAATTTGTACTACTGTATGTCTTTGTTGTTTAATTAAAGGCAGGAATGGTTCAGTGGTAGAACATGCTCTTTGTATGAAAGAAAGAAGTCATGTAACATGGTACAGGCCTCAGCACGTACTTTTTATTTAAGTAATAGTAGAAGTGATAAGTAGAAGATGATAAATCTGGGTAGAAAATATCCTCCTTTATAGGTCTGAGTCAGTAGAAGGTACTTCTGTGTGATGATCTATGGTAAGGGAAGAGCTGGCTCTCTATTTTCAGAATATGTTGATGATTCCCTCAAATAAGTTTCCATTAGCATATCATTTCACCATGAAATTCCTTTGGGACATTCTGCCCAAGTAGGGATCTCAGGTTTTATTTCATATTTTTGCCACTCAGGATGTTCAGAATTCTGTCGCACCTTTCGATTTGATTTCTCTTTCAGTGTTGTTGAAAAGTTGACATTTGGATGCAACTCTGTTCTTCACCTCATTCATAATTTGTGTTGTCTTTGGTGGTGCTTCTTGGTAGGGACATATTGTCCGTAAAGGCCTGTAATATGTCGTGTTTGCAAGCTTCCGCTAACGTAATAGAGATGCCACCGAATTTTTTGCTGAAGCAAAATCTTGAGCTGTGTGTGAAAGTTCCACTTCAAATGAGACATCATGAATGATGAGGGAAGACAAAAAGAATTTTGATAAGACTAGCAAAGTTACAGGGGAGGGGAGGGTCTGTTAACCTCATAGAACAGTTTAACACAGCCTGAACTGTTGTCTGTTTCTCCAGTTCTGGGATTCTGGGACACGCACCATGCATTGAGCAATTATTATTTTTTGACTGTAATGAAATTTTGACATTAATTTGGAAGTTTCTGCTCAGGTGAGCTGTGAGGATTTTTAAGTGGCTGGGAATCAAAAAGACTAGAGAAATTTATTGTCGGGATCGGGTAAATTTTGCCATGAACACATTCATCTGTCAAACTTCTCATGTTCAAAAGCAGCTATCAGATGGGGGCCAATCACTCAGTTCATGCTGAGCAGCTGTGAATATCCATCGGACTGGGTTACATTGGGTTTTCACAAAACTAAGCATGTGCAAATTAAGATTGCCAGTTCAAACTGATCAACAGTCATTAGCATCGCTAACGACTGCTTAAGAGACCACCAAAGGGCAGGATTCTGTTGGAACACAGCATTGATTGATGGCTGATTTACTGCCCAATCCAGAGAGGGCCAGAGGGCTGGGACGGCATCACTCTGGCAACTCCCTACCTCCTCCAAAGGGATTTCCCACAGTCTGGGAAGCCTACAGAAGTTTTTTAAGCTGAAAATTCCTCATGGGGGAATACAGATAGTCCATGATAATTGTGTTATATCTCCGCTGGTGGCTCCTCCCGGGCATGGGGCTCGACTGGGCAGTGGAAACTGATGAAGGTAGACCCCACCCCCTCCCGTGGTGGCGAACCTATGGCACTCCAGATGTTCATGGACTACAATTCCCACCAATTGGCCATGCTGGCAGGGGCTGATGGGAATTGTAGTCCACAAACATCTGGAGTGCCATAGGTTCGCCACCACTGCCCTAGCCATTCTGGCTTCGAATTCTGTGCTGGTGGGCCTAGGCCAGGACAGAGGCTTCTGGGTCAGGCACCGTGGAGCCACATGGTGCCCATCCACCCAAGTAAGTTGCCCGTCCACCAGAACATCTGCCCCTTGTGCCAGGAGAAAGGGCACCCAGGCTGGCACAGGGCTGTGCTGGCTCCAGAGTGGGGTCTGGCCCCCACACTCTGGATTGGATTGCCTGGCTATTTTTCAGTGATCTAATTATGTGTTTAAACAATTGACTTGCTGAGAGGAGCTGTTATGCAGCAAGGATGAAGGGATAGAAGAGCTCGGGTTGTGTGAGAATGTGCATGCACACAAAACCAGTTGCCCTGGACTGCATAGTTAGGAAGGAAAGAATGAAAAGAAGAACCTCCTGAACACTCTTGAACAGGTTGATAAACTATCAAACTAATTGTTGAAAAATCTGGGCTCTGTTCACAACTGGCATGCAGGGCGTGAGCTGAACGAGCAGGTGTCTGAGCTTCCCTGATATCTTGTGGTGGAACTTCCGCATCATCATGCCTTGTGTGATCGTTTCTGGGTTTGATAATATTACATGACTTTTAAAAATAATTCTGCTTCTAAAGTTTGAATTTCTACATCACAGCATTATTAGAGGAGTAGTTGTTATCGCTAACATCAGTAGAGAGACATATGAGTCTTGCTGATGTGGGATCCCATTCCGCCCCCCCCCCCCAATATTTTAATGATTTTTCTTTAAAAAACCCCCCACTTGGAGTCTCGCCCTACTGTGTACCCGATCCCAATGTACTTCTTTAATGAACCACATGCCAGGGTCTTGGTTCTGAATTCTGTATGATTAGCCAGTTTTATGCCATTGTTATTCCATTGTTTCCCAAGAAGCGTTGGGTGGGATGCACGGTCCATTTTATCCCCACGATAATCTTAGGGATTACATGAATTATGCTCTGAGTGAGCATAGCTAACACAAGGTCATTGAGGAAGGTTTATGGTGAGCAGATGTTTGAATCAGGGTCTCCTGAGCCCTAGTCTGACACTACATGGTACCAGCTCTAATTTAATTACGCTCATTTAAAAGTCCTTTGCGTGCAGAAGGATAAACCAGAAGTATAGTGAAGCACTAAACATACAATAAACGGCAAAGGAAACCCAAATCACTGTATAATGGCTAGTCCCTCTTTCCCTATCAGAAGCATATAGCTGCTTGAAAACTAAGCTATTAGAACAAGATAGGCGGCCTATAAGTTTAATAAAATAAATAAATAATAAATATGATAACAGCTGCGAGGAAAACGTGTTCCCCCCTGACCCTGCTTATTCCAATTGAACAAGGACACATGGCCAATTATTTACAGTGGATCACCAACCCTAAATTAAGAAGAGCTTTAACACTGGCCAGATTCAATCTAATGCCTTCTATGCTGCTCTATGGCAGATATCAACAAATTGATAAACAGAGGAGGCTATGTCCATGCAATATGGGTCAGGTGGAGACACTCGATCATACCCTCTTTCATTGTGTAAGGTTTGCAAAAATCAGAATGTCACAATCTGCACTTATCCCATTTCTGTATAACAATCTAACTGATGCTCTTAAGATACCTATGCTTTTGAACAACATGGATCCCACAGTGTGTGAGAATGTAGCAAAATTTCTGCTAACAATAATAGACGTAAGTCTAGATGAATACCAACCAATGTCTATGTATTATGACCATATATAGCCAGCAGTAATTTTTCTAGCTTCTGTCAGTATCCGATGACGTTTAAGTGAGTTAACTTAGCTGAAGGAATGTCCTATAGTTACAGAAGGACCATGTATATATTTTAGTATTTAGTATTTTAGTACCAGTGTCTATAATTGTGAGCAATAATGGGCAAATTTTGTATGCTGATTTTGTATGTTTATTTTATGCCAATAAAGGCTTGTGAAGTGAAGTATAATGGCTATAAAGAGAACATGTACTGCTTATAAATGGATACACATATATTAAATAATGGTGCATCCTCATACGTGCAAAGACAACACAAATATGGTGGACAATACTCAGAGAATCCAATAGTAAATATGCAAATATGACTGATGAAGGGGGAAGTGATTAATCTCCTATGGAACAGGATTACATTCTGGACCCCTGTCTTTTGGGTTGGTTTGCATTTTGATACTTGGACTGTTTGGTTACTGTTGGATTCTCTGGACCAGCTGGATTG
The DNA here is from genome assembly GCF_021028975.2 of Sphaerodactylus townsendi. Classification (NCBI taxonomy): domain Eukaryota; kingdom Metazoa; phylum Chordata; class Lepidosauria; order Squamata; family Sphaerodactylidae; genus Sphaerodactylus; species Sphaerodactylus townsendi. The sequence continues at coordinate 28,885,541 of NC_059438.1, forward strand.
AGTTATCTATTTGGAGTGTAACTTTGATCAAGTTTTTTATATGGACCGTCATCTGTAATTTTGCCAATCGGTTTTTCAGCCCTATAGGTTGCAGCTTCTTGTATTGAGTATTGTACATCATATATGTTTTGTCTTTGCACTTAGGGTTTACACATTTTTTATTGCATAATGTATCCATTTATAAGCATATGTCCTTTATAGCCATTCTATAGTGATTTGGGGTTCCTTTGCCCTTTTCATATGTTCACAATGTGCAGCCCCGGTTCTGGTATGTGAGAGCAAAGGTGCCGTGAAGCGGGAGGTATGCTGAAGCTAATAAATGTCATGGGGATTATTTTGCAAAGATTTGAGTTCCAAATCTGTTTGAAATAACAGTACAGTCCCTGTAAATGTGAGAATAAGGAAGGCTTCCTTCGAAATGAATGATTATTTCTTATTGTATGCATTATAACACAAGTTGGTGTGTGGATTTCTGTCTCCATGGGCGAAGTAAAGCTTCGTGACCTCTACTTAACTGGATCTGGGTGTTTCAACTCAGCCTGTTTGAAGTGGTTAATACCTGGTAATAACCACTTCAAACAGGCTGAGCTGAAACAGAACAGAACAGAAGCAAAACAGAAACAAAAACTAAACACCAGCAACTCACAGACACACACCGGAACAAAAAGAGAAATTTTCAGTTTGTTAAATGCGTAAGATTGTTGTATATTGTTATTATAATGTATGTTTGGAAAGATGCTTCCAAGCAGTTTGAAGCAGAGTTGTATGGAATGTGCTCAATTATTAATTAAGAATGGCTGCTGAAAGGCAGCTAATGTTGTGAGGAACACAATTACGATTCCTAATGCATATTCACTGCATTCCTCGCATTGACAGCAGTGTGATATATTCTGTCTTCATCCAGATCTTATTGTTTGACTCCATTTTCTTTCTCCTTGTAAAAGTTTATGTTGCAAGATGCCCTGGGCAAGCTTGGTTGGAGATGGATGTTCCTTTATAGTAGCTGAATGAGAGAAAGAAGACAAATTGCAAAACAAATGATTTTTTTTCCAGTGTTCTGTGGCCGGTTCTCCTTCTCTAAGCTTGATCATTATGACAAGGAAAAAAATGGTAATAATTGATAGACCACCTGATCTCAAATTTTTCTTACTGGGTTGCTGCAAGTGCAAACTTAATGGGGTCTGCCTCCTTGGGCAGATATTTGGGCAGCGTAGGATATAAATCTTTAAAAGAAATAAGTACAATAAACTGACATTCAGCTCACATCTGTTTCCTTCAACCCTCCCCAGAGGGAAATCTCTCTTTTCTCCTTAACTACAACTTTGGGACTATATTGCAATATGGATAATGTTATAAGCAATGGCAACTGCAGTTAGGGCACGTTCACCTCATAATATATTTTGGTTGTTATCGTTAGGATCCCTGTTTGGCAGTCTAAAAAAATTCAGCCATGGTGATCTCTTATCAGTCTGTTCCACACAGCACAAATAAGACGTCTTGAGGACCTTAAAAAAAGTGTCTTGGGAAGGAATTCCACACAGCTTTTCCTCCAAGATGCCTTTTTTTTTTTTAAAAAAAAATGCTTCAAAGTGTACCTTTTTTCTTTCAGGCCCCTGCTAGACGTCCCTAGCCTTCCTGTGTGGGATGCAGAGCTCAGGAGGCATCTTATTTTTCCTGCCCTACCATTTCGATCTCTGGTCAGTTTCGCCTCAGCTTGTGCCCAACATTTTGTGTGCTGATGAAGGGATTCTTTATGCCGCCATTTGCTGAAGGTTTCCCCCGGATGTTTGCTCTGCAGGCTCTGATGCTGGGTGCCTTTTCATCCTGAAAAGTACATAGTTGTCCTCAGCTCTTCCTGCAGATTCTGGCAATCTGTAGTTTCCTTATTTTTAAAAGTATTTTGGTGGAGCTATCTTTGCAGCTATGCAGACATGCATCAGACAATCTTCGCCTCTCAGAGGACTGCTTTACCTCCCATTGAGACCTGCCCTTGACGGACCGTCTTAGTTTTTCTCTGCAGTGCGAAAAAACTGAGATGGTCTGTGGAGGGAAATTCTGTCCAAAGAGTGATATGGTCGGGTAGAAAAAAACCCTCTTTTCCCCTCTGATGCCCTTGCTGTCCAGAACCAAACCAGCAGCCACCTACCCGCCGTCTCAATTAGTAGTTCCTGAGATAATATATGTTCCAAAGAGAGATTAAAAAAAGGAAAGATAGTTAATATCAGAGGGAGAGGCAAAATATATTCCAGGCACAATCTAGTTAAAGATATTCCCACGATATCACCGGTGAACTGTGTCTGAGTTGCACATGAGTTTAGCTTCCGTTTCATTTAGTATGGCTTACATTGACGCATTTCTCAGTGGAGTGTGTCCTCTGTGCCAATCAAACAGTGACTTGGGGTAAGCAGCATCCAAAATAGAGCGATACCTGAACAGCACCGCATTACTTAAATGGGGGATGTATTTTTTTTTAAACAAAAATATTCTCAGCTTTACACGTGTGCTTCGATGATAAATAATCAGGAAACCATTAGACAATCATCCCCCCGCCCCCTACAGCTGTCTGGAGACACACACACTGAAAACCTGAGCATGGCCTTACAAATGAGCTCATTAAAATTGTAAAAGGAAGAAGTACAGTGTGACTGTAATAGTCCCAGGAGAAAGGGGAAAAGGAGAATGCGAGAAAGTACTTGGCGATTGCAAATACCTGTATGACCGTTGGCAGGAGCTTTCCCTGGAGCATTGGATAATTTCATTGATTGATAAAGCCCCAAGCACTTTATGTTTCAGATGACGCCTTCCTGGTGGGCTTCCACGGATGGCAGTGGAGATCTAGATGCAATGAATGATTTCTGTATTCTTTACGGTAGCTCACGCAGCACCCGGCTTGGCCTTTCTTGGTTGTCTGTTTTGTTTCTGTACCAACCCACACACTCAACCCACTCAGTGTGTTGGCCATCGTACATCTCATCCAAGTTTGAGAAGGGTATAATGAGTATATTGAGGAGCTGCGTGGCATAGTGGTTAAGTGCTTGCACTGCCACTCACACGGTCAGGAGTTCGAGCCCCTTCTGTGGGTCAGATATCTTGGCAGCTGGCTCATGGTCAACTCAGCCATCCATTCATTTCTTGGTCAGTAAATGAGTACCTAGCTCATAGCTAGGGGGTAAAGAATAGCTGGGGAAAGCAATGGCAAACTACCCCACAAAAACGGCTTGCCTATGAAATCACTGCTTGCAGTGGTACCCCAGGGTCGAACACGACTGAAGGGGAAACTTTACCTCTTATAATGAGAATACAGATTGTACATGGAGGCTCGAAGGCATACAATGGCTTCTACATCCCTTCTGTGTTTTATGTTTGTAAATGTGAAAATGGGCTTGGAGGCTGCAGTTGAAAGTGGGAAAGGTTGAGGAGAGGGCTGCTCCATGCTTTTCTGTCCATGCCCACTGAAAATGGCCTCCTGAGAGCTGCTCCTCTCACTTGAAGATTCTCTACCTTTTCCTCCACTGATGGGAAAACAGCTTGGTGGCCTCTTGGGTTTGCATTCGAAAAGCTGACAGTTGAAAGAATATCCAGTTGAACTTTCTGTGCAGTTTGAGTGCATTGCAAAGGATATTTAGAGAGTCATCCAAAGCATGTCTATTCAGAATCCTACTCAGGCCTTTTTCATGAGGCTTGCTCCCCAGAAAGTGTTTTCAGGATTGGATTGTTAGTGTTTTCTGATTTGAAGGTTTAACCCCAGCTCCATATCCTTGATCCATTTCTCTGTTCCAGCATTGCTTTTTTTGCAACTTAGTGAGAGGTCTGAGAATGTGAGTACAGGTCTCAGGTGTCATGCATGACTGCCCCTGAACACTCCAGCATTGGTGTCAGACTCACGGCCCTCCAGATGTTATGGACTACAGTTCCCATCATCCCCTGCCAGCATCATGCTGGCAGGGGATGATGGAAACTGTAGTCCATAACATCTGGAGGGCTGCGAGTTTGACACCTGCGCTCTCAAGAGTTCAGCAGATGAGCATTCCTGTCTAATTATATCACAAATGCACATGATCTAAAACTTTTGGATAGGAAAATGCACAGGGAACAACAGTAGTACTACCTGACCCCCACCGAATCCTCTTCCCCCACCAAATCCTCTTCCCCCCAATTCTGGCATTACTTTAAAAAGTCATTTTATTCTAGTTTTTACTTTAGTGAGTCACTTCAAGCTGTTTCTGGAAAGATGGCACTAGACATTCTTTTCTTGCTCTCTTGGTTGGGTTTTGGAAAAAGTGGGATTGATGTTCCTGTGGATGGTCACTTCATCAGAGGCAAAACGTTAATTCTTAGCGGATATTACATGGGGGGGTGGGGTAGAGGAAAAAATATGTGAAGTGAATTAAAATTCCATAAATATGTCACTTGCCTTTAATAGGATTTTAATCTGCTGTTCATGTTTCTCCCTTTATGTGTCTGACTGTCTGTATTGATTGATATTCCATCATACATCTGATGAAGTGGGCTTGTTCACTGCGTGTGTGCAGAGGCATAGCAAGGGGGGAAAGCGCCCGGTGTACCGGTGTGTCCTCCGCCCCCATTCCACCCCGGAACATCCCCGCCCCGCCCTGGAATGTCCCCAGAATGCCCTCACCACACCCCCATGGGGCGCACACCCAGTGCGTCATGCACCCCCCTGTCCCCTTGGAGTTACGCCTCTGCATGTGTGTTTTCTAGCTGTGATCTTTGAACATTTTGCTTCCCCATGTTTCACACAGCCAATGAGCATAAGGAGTTACATTGAGATCCAATCTGTTGTTTTTTAGAGCTGAGCTCATCCATTGTCCTCATCATCTAATATGTCCAAGTTGAAAAGGAAATGTGGACCTGCCCAGATATTTTCTCTTTGATGCTGAGCCTCCCTTACTTTTGGGATGCTTCTCAATTATGAACTGTGCTTCTTGTTAAGAGATACTTGTATTGTTCTCCTCTATATTTAGGCCCATAATACAAAGGGAGCTGCTAAATTTGGAGTGGGTGAAGCATATGGGGGAGGGTGAATTGACAGTGTATATTCAGCCTGAACTGTCAATCAAGCCGATATCTATTGCCAGGATAGCAGATGGTATGATCTTGTAACAGGGTTCAGAGGAAACAGAACCAAAGTCTGAAAGAATTGGGGACAGGGCATACTTAATACTACTCTAGGCTTGAGCACCGATACAAAAGACTGGTCAATTTTGGGTTTGGATATTTTTAACCTGGAATCTTTCAGTCAAGCTGAATAAAGCTGATACGAATCAACTTTATTCTGCTACCAACAAATATTCAGGTTAAAAAAACCGGACATTTTCCAGTTCTCCCCTCTGCTGCTGTTTCCCAAGCTCTAGACAGGGAGAGAACTGCCTCCTCCTGTGTTTTCCAAGGTCAGGCTCTCTCTCTCTCTCTCTCTCTCTCTCTCTCTCTCTCTCTCTCTCTCTCTCTCTCTTCCTCCCCTTGCTTTACTGGAAGGCTTGAAAAGTAAGGGAGGGGGAACGATCCTGCGCGTGGGACTAAACTAGCCCAGCCCCGCATAGAGGATCGGACTCTTTCTCCCCCTGTTGCTTACTTATTGAAGAACCTTGGGAAAGGGTGACAAGATGGAATCAGATTTGCAAGAAATGGTCTAGGGTTGTCAATCTTCAGGGGAGGTCTGGAGACGTCCTGAAATTCCAAGTGATCATACTGCAGAGATCAGTTTCCCTGGAGCTGCTGGAAGATTTGGAGGGTGAGCTTTATGGCCTCATACCCTCTGAGGGACCTCCTCTCTTTGCCCTCCCCACGCACCTGCCCCAAATTTCGAGGAAATTTCCAATTTGGAGCTGGCAACAGTAGGGGCAACCGAGAACTTTTCTTGGGGTTGGCTAAAGGTAACATTCAACTTTTGTGGGCCTACAAGTTTGGCCCTCTGAGGGGGTCTGTGGGAATGCCTTGTTTAGGATCTCAGGCTGATGTTTAACAGTGGAGGATAACTTCTGGTCCCGTGCGGAGCACAAAGCTGCAGATCACATGAGAAGTATGGCTGTTGATCCCTGGAAACAGCTGCCTTGTAGCTGGAGACATAGGGAGAGGGAAAAGCGCCCAGTGCACCAGAGATGAAAACACGTGAGGTGATTGCTTTCTGTCCTTTGACTTATGTTCTTATTCTAAATTCCGAGCAAGTATTGTTTGCCTTGTGCCTGGATGGCAGTAGCATCACTTATAGCAAAGTGCGTTTGGGATTGTTCTCTTGTTTGTGTCTGCAAATATAACATGCTTGGATGCTGTATGTTGATGATAATGCGCCGGGATGATGGTACTGTACTGTTGTTGACTGTCTCCACAACATACGGCTGATTTCACTAGTCTAAATGAAACTGCCTCCATCCTGCTCCTGGGACATTTGTTTGCAACAATTATTATCATTTAAGAGGCTGTGTGTAGGCTGCTGCTTCAGATTCCTGTCTTTAAATAAGCAATTGGTTACTGTATATCAGATTAAGTAAGGGTCTAAAACTGCATCCTGGTTTCCAGTTTTCTACCGCAATGCTGTTTGCTGTTTTTCTATTGTAAATCCATTGTCCTTAGATGAACATCTTGCTTGGTGATAAACATTATGTTTGGTGGGGCAGTGCAGTGTCATGGTTAGAGCCCTGGGCTGTGATGTTAGTGGTCAGACACTCCTGTCATCTTTAGGGGAAGTTATGAGAGTTATAGTATCTTTCCATGTGTGTTTAGAGCAACAGAGGCGTAGCAAGGGGGGAAAGCGCCCAGTTCACTGGTGCATCCTCTGCCCTCGGAATGCCCTCGCCACAACCCCACAGGGGCGCATGTCCGGTGCGTTGCGCCCCCCCATTCCCTTGGAATTACACCTCTGTAGAACAAAGATTTGATGCAAAAATGGCTCCAACAGGGGCAAAATGGAATCCAAGCAGAAGACAACTGGCATCTAGGAGGGCTGACTCAAACACTAACCTCGTCATTCCTCCCCACACCCTTAATGGTATGCATGCTGTAGAACAATGGGTCTCCTGCCGAGAGCTACTAATCTGATCAGGACTGATGCCATCTTTCCCCTCTGAAGAAGAAGAGAAGAATTTGGATTTATACCCTGCCCTTTTCTCTCGTTAGAGTGGCTAACAAACTCCTTTCCCTTCCTATTCCCACAACAGGCACCTTGTGAGGTAGGTGGGGCTGAGAGAGTTCTCAAGAACTGTGACTTGCTCAAAGTCACCCAGGAGGCTTTATGTGTAGGAGCAGGGAAACAAATCCAATTCAACAGATAAGAGTCCACCACTCATGTGAAGGAGTGGGGAATCAAACCTAGTTCTCCAGATTAGAGTCCACCACTTTTAACGACTACACCATGCTGGCTCTCTCTGGAAATTACCCCCTGAATTACTAATGAATGAGCACCCATCCCTCAGTAGAGAAGATTATCGTACTTACCTCACCTGGAAACCATCTCCTAAGGAATTGGTTTCACTCCCAGCTGCTTAATGTGTCTTTTTGTTAAGACCAGAGGCTACCATTCAGAGGTCTCTGGGAACACACGGCACCCACCAAAAATCTCATCAAACATATTGTTCTCATGAAAACGCTCATCGCTGTTACCTAAAGACACATTTCACCCTATAAAGTTAGGTAGCAAACTGCCCCGTATGCGTGCCTGGTTCTAGCCATGCCTTCCTTCTCCAGTCAGTAGGTGCTTACTGCACATTGCTCTCTGCTCCTTGATCTTCTGGAAAGGTAGTGTATCACCTGAATCAATCCCTTCTCTGCAACCCTCGTTCCACTTTCATTCATTCATTCATTCATTCATTCATTCATTCATTCATTCATTCATTCATTCATTCATTCATTCATTCATTCATTTGACTTCCATACCGCCCACCCCCGGTTCAGGCTCGGTATGTTTGAAACACTCTCCTTCGTTCGTAAAGTCTCTTTATTTTTAATAAAACTCCTCTTCTGCATCCACAGTTCTTGCTATTTCTGGGTCTAATTTCCTAAAGAAGGATCCCTGTATACCAGTGGTGTCAAACTTACGGCCCTCCAGATGTTATGGACTACAGTTCCCATCATTCCCTGCCAGCATGATGCTGGCAGGGGATGATGGGAACTGTAGTCCATAACATCTGGAGGGCCGCAAGTTTGACATTTGACACCTATGCTGTATACAGTGGTGTAGAATCCCGCTGTTGCCTGCCTCTTGCTAAGACGCCTTCTATTCTCTGATCCCCCAAATTAATTATTAGAGGGCAGACCACCAATTTGGGTAACAGTGAGACCTCTGCTAGGAACTTGCTGGGTGACTTTTGGCTACAGATTCTCTCTCAGGATTCACCTACTTCGCAGGGTAGAAGCAATGAAAGAAAAATGGGAGTTCAGAGGAATTAGCAGATTGTGGCAACAGAACATTGCAAGGGAGGGAAGAAGGGAGGGAAGTCGATCCAAGCTGGTGAGCAGTAGGAAAGAGACCAAGGTCAGGATTACTGCTGCTTTCTGAGTACTCTTCACAG